>NC_044396.1:29083277-30342027 GCF_006542625.1 Nomascus leucogenys
TGGATGTTTTCAATGGGCAGCAACATGACATCATAATTTTAGAGAAAACAAAGTAAGAATGAAAGAAAACACCAATTCTCTTAATTAAAGCAAAATTGAAACTGGCCTGATTTTAGCATTGGAAAGCAATCTCCAGGTAGGTGACGGAGGAAAACTGCATCCATTTAGGAATTCTCTTGTTTTGATTATCACTGGCACCACCATGCCAGCCTCTAGGCCTCCACATTAATGCCTGGGTTTAGGTGTGAACAAAAGCATGTTGCATTATTTCACTTCAGTACATATGATATAGTTGAAACATTAAAGAATTTATGGGAAAATAAGAGAATAACTAGAAAAAAGAGTATGAGAAAAATAAGGTCTGTTTTATGAAAGCTAGTTTATTCTTTATAGAGGATTGCTAGCCTGGAGTCCCTGAAACTTTAGTTTGTACTCCAGGTATCTGTTAGCCTGGTGAAATAATATGTAAGACATTGTGTGCATTTATACAGACCACATACGAAGGATATGATGGATGATGACCTCTGTCAAAAGACAGAAAAGAAACTTACAATTTGCCCATTAATGCAAGTCAAAGGCATAGGGTGGGACACTTAGATAGAAGCAATGCTAGAAGGATCTGAACAATTTGATCCAAGCACACAGCTCTCTGGGTTGCATTATTTAAAAGCAAATCTTAAAATATCTGGAACCAGGGATCTGACCTCAGTGTTTAAGGCACATACGGTTCTGAGAATCCCTTTGAAATTACACTGAAAATCTTGGGCACATGTGTATTTCTGTGCACATTTCTGAGAGGGCACTGAAAGATTCATTAAGCATCAACTTGCTTTAATTCTATGGCACATCTTCATGCTACTTCCTGTGTTGGTTCTCTTCATTTCTGAAGGAGGAAGTTCTAGCTGCTGAAATCTTGGGCATAATTCCGCAGGTGGTGACAGCCTTCCCCTGAAGGAAGAGCCCAACACTCTGCATCTTCAGATGGATAAGAGACAGGAAGCAGATAAGACACTTTTGTAAAAGTCAAAATAAAAAATAGAATCTAAACTATGGTGGTATGACTGAGAATACAAAAGAGTACAGGTAGGAGGGGCATCTTGGTATTTGGTACACACCATAACATTTTTTTGTCAAGCTGTCACTCTGTGTCTGAAAAACAAATTTAAAAAAAAATTGTCACTATTTAATAGGAAGAAAAATGAAACCAAATAATCAGTGCCTAGCATATGATAGCGATATAACAAATTCTGGAAAAAAAGCAAACTTGTTTGCTGGGACTACAAATTTTAGTATTAACAATATATTTGCAGAACAGATAGTGGTTGGCCTTTTACATTTCTGACGTTTACAATATCTTAATTTCTGATCACCTCACATAAGCTCATTTGATCTCTTATTGTTGCAGTAGAGTTTAGAAGCTCGAATTTTGAGATGTGGATGACATATGAAGTTATGAGATAGATGAATATAGGTGCTGGAGCTAAAGAAATAATAGAAAGCTTGGTGAACTGTAGTTGACTACAAATGGCCACTGGTTCTGGGTGAATAGGAAGTGGGCTGAACAGAGAGGGCTATAGTACTTCCTAACATTAAGTTCAAACTAGGGCAGTGCAGTATGGTAGTAGAAGCAAAAACAAAGTGGCATAAATACAAGGAACAGCATGGCTCTTCTTACTGTATTTTTTGAGACAGGGTCTTGCTCTGTAGCCTAGGCTGAAGTGCAGTGGTGCTATCATGGCTCACTGCATCTTCTATCTTTCAGGCTCAAGCAATCCTCTTGAGTAGATGGGACTACAGGTGCACACCACCATGCCCAGCTGATTTTTTAAAATATATTTTTTGTAGAGATAGGATCTTACTATGCTGTCCAGGCTGGTCTTGAACTCCTGGACTCAAGTAATCCAGCCACCTTGGTCTCCCAAAGTGTTGGGATTACAGGTCTGAACCACCACACCCAGCTCCTGGCTCTTATACTCTTGAAAGAGAAAGCTAACCTTCTGTTGGAGATGGTAGAGGGAATCTAAAAAAAAAAAAAAAAAAAAAAAAAAAATTCAAATTTCAGTTGAGCTGAAGAAGCCAGAAAATGTGAAGAAGAAAGAGGGCTGTTTTGTTAGGAGCATGGACATAAAAACAAGTGTTAAAACATGGTTTTGACACTTGAATTACCATTTGAATAATTGTGGACTATCCACAAAAATATGAACAGTAGTGCAAATTAAGTCAACGTTGAGGAAAGTGATACATTTATTTGAAATACAACTGATACTTTGCAATGTTTTAACAAAAGTTCACATTACTATATATATGTAAATTTATGAAATAATCAAAAGTTTAAAGAGAGATCATGTTTAATAAGGATGTGCTATTGCTGAATTCAATGGTTAGAGAAATAGAAGAGTTCAATGGAAATACATTTCTGTCAGATATTTCCACCTGACAGCTGTTGTATATATGGGATCCAGTATCTGCCTTTCATTTCCCTCACACTTCTTTGAGGTGGGTTTAGCTTCATGATTAAGAGCATGACCTTAGACAGGTTGAAGCCTTTGGGTCTGAATTCTAGATTGCCACTTGCCAACTGTGCAACTTTTATTTGTAAAATGTGGATAATACTTGTGAGAGTTAAATGCTACTGATAAATAGTAAGTGGTATAAATTTAAGTGCTTAAAAAATATAAGAATATTATTTATCAGGAAGAATTTGGAGAGTAGACGATGATAGTAGATGGATTCATAGGGGAAATGCAGAGATGTTGAGGTTGGGCTGAGTTGAATTAGAATAAAATTAGAATAAACAGTTTCAAGAAGGTAACAACTGTTTTAAAATTTTGTAAATGTACCTTGTAAATATATATATATAATTTTGTCAATTAAAAATAAATAAAATTTGCCAATTTAGTTTGCAAATTATCCAGAAATAGCTTAGCAAAACATCTGGTTAATGTGCTATTCAAAATTAATTTTATTTTAATAGATTAAAGTTATATAGGCCTCCTTTGGGAAGAAAACTAATTTTTCTCAAATGTAATAATTATAAAATGTAATAATTGTATGTAATACAGATTTTTGTAGATGGAATCATTGTTATTAGAGTATACATATGTGTGACTTTTATGAACACATACAGAATGTCTAAAAAAAAAAAGTTGTGAAAAAAGGAAAACCAGAAGGTAACAACTGAAAGAAGTCCCTGCCCCACCCCCTGTCCCTCTACCAGAAAAAGGGGAATGGTTCACAGGAAGAAGAGAGCAGGAGTTGCAACTGGTGACTTCTGACTGCTTTATATTCTTTGCTGTTAATTTAATATAATTTTAATCCTTTTAGAAAGGGCACACAATCTATTCCCAGTATGTCACAGCCTCCCCCATCTCTCTTGGCTTTGAACTGCCCCAATTTGTTTGGCCCTGTAGGGATTTGACTAGGAGCAGCATGCTTGAAGTGCTTTATACACACAGTCGTAAGAAGCTAAATACTACCATCCAAAATAGATGTGGATATATATTTATGTCTATTTGAGGGACTGTCTATACAATGTCTCTTTTGAGAAGCCAGCAAAAGCTTAGCAGATAGAGTGCTTACCCTCCCTAATACGTGCTAGGGACAAGGGCAGCAGGGGGGCAGTGGAGCTGGCACCATCGGGACCTACATTTTTATTTTTCATTTTCCTCCTAGCATTAGAACTCATAGGGAAGCGAGTTACACCCTTTTATTGCCTTATTCATTCTCTCCCTGCATCTCCTACAATCAGGCTTCTGATTCACTTTTTTTTTTTTTTTTTTTTTTTTACTTCATTTCTTCTCTGATGTTGTAATTGTAAAAAGAAAATGAACTTGCCACACTCCTCTTTCTTCTTGACCCCAGTGAACTAGGAAACTGCTAAATATTTTCTATCTCTTTTATCTAGCAATCTATCCTCAAAGGTGTGAAATCATACAATGTGTAAGACAGAATTGTTCTCTCACATAAAACTGTACGTGTATGTTTATATATATGCAATTAGAGAAATCTTCACATTCAGATTAAATTCTTACATTAGAGGATCATGCATTATATGTAATATAATTATGTTTATTACATATAATTACATTACATGTAATTCTAATGTGAGGATTTCTCTAATTAATTTTTCCCTTTACATGTAAGCCCTGCAGGTAATAAATATTTTTGTCCTCGTGGACTACATAATCACATATTCTTCATTTTGTTTCCTTTTTTTACCTTTTAAAAATGTAAAAAGCATTCTTAGCTAAGAATGGTTTTTAACTTTTAAAAATGTAAAAAGCATTCTTAGCTAAGAATGGGTTTGGCTTGTAGATTATAGTTTGCTGCTGTGAATTATAGATTGCTTACTGCTGCTTTAAAATAAAAATCTCTGAGTTAGAGAAAAACAAAACTCAATAATCAGTACTGATGTTAGATGTTCTACATCTCAAGAAGTACTATGGAGAAAATATACTTATCAATTCCCAAGAAATCTGAGGAACAGAAGTAAATGGAGTCAGATCATTTATGAATAAATCAGACAAGTTTTTATCCACTTGCTCATGCCCCTGAGTCTCCCTTTTTGTTTTATGCAACTGCCATTTCCTGAAGATGATTTCTTCCTTACATTGAGACAGGGTTCTCAGTTTCACCTCAGATTTCCTCATGTGACAAAAGAATTATCATATTGATTTTCTCAATCTCTTATCACATACCACTTTCGTCTTTGATATAGCCCAAATGTTACTGTTCAGAAAATTATTTCTTTTGCCCATTAATTGGATCTCATCAACCTTTTCCTCCAAATGTTTTATGCCACATTTAATTAACTCAAATTACTCACAGCTGATTTCCAGGCCTGCCAATATACCACTTCTGCCTTTCATTACTCACCTTGTTTCTCTGCACTTTTTTTGTCTATCATTTTTGCCTCAAATTTCTCATATTTAAAAAAGCCTCCTTGTCATAGCATGCATACTTCACTCATAGATGTGGAAGAAACAGATGTAATACCTTTCTGCCAAGACACCCACACTCTCTCACAATGCCCAGTCATTTTTCTCTGGGTTGTGTGTTGGATGGGTCATTAATATTTTGACCTATTCAATACTAAGCCACATATGCTACTGTAACACCTCCAAATTCGGCCTGTCTCCCAGGCTGTCAACTTTGGATCAAGCTTTGTCTCTTGACCATCTTTGTTCCCTAGGGGAATAATTTCTAAACTAATTACACCATAAATTTAATATATTACCTCAGCACACACCAAGAGCTGCCAGATGAGGTAAAGTGCAGAAACAGTTTCTGAAGAGTTTCCTCAGGATCTACTACCATATACCTGACATTTTTCTTAGTATTAGAAGCTTAATATGGCAGTGGTTGTCTTTGTGACAGTTTGGACATCAGAATCACTGTTATTTACTACTCCAAAATAAGCCTGAATGCCTCTTTCCTTCTCCTTGAGAATTATTCTAGTTAGTCTTGAAACTTTGATGTAGTTGATCTTCAAGTCAGGTATTGCCATAAATGCCCCTGCACCCGACTTTCAAGAAGACTTATTACTCTCATATTTCCCCAGGATAACTATAGAAGTTTAAAACAATAAAGAGTAGTACCGTGAGAGAGAAATAAGGTGGGTTGTTGTTCATTTATTCAACGTTTATGAATAGTTGTCATGCACCAGCCATTTTGCTTTTGATGCCAGAAATAGCAAACAGTCCCTGCTCTCAATGGCTCCCTTAACAAAGTCCATAATGAGTTTCCATCAGAGAGAATAGTATAAAGAGTGGGTTAAGAGCCAGCATAGGGTATGGGGGTTATATGTCAGCACAGGGACGTAGAGAAAGAACAAGTTTAGGGCCAGCATAGGGTATGAAGGTTGTATGTCAACACAGGGACTTAGAGAAAGAACAAGTTTATCATGAAATACTTTTGGAGAGCAGGACACCTGATTCATGTTTTGAGGAAATGTAGGAGTGTGAAAGACAAGAAGGTTCAGAAGTGAACCTTCTAGGCAGTGGCAACAGCATGATTTAAAGCAAGAAAACATAAAGAGCAATGGTGGTTCAAAAGAACTGTCAATAGATAAGTATGTCTGTAGTAGAAGGCCCATTTGAGGCAGTAGCACAAAAGATGCATGCTTGGTAGCAACCAGAATTTGCAGTGGATAATCTACTGTAAGGATACATCATCTTTTTATTTTCTTTCATTCTAGAAGTATTTAGTGAGTGGCTCCTATGTGCCAGTAATTATTGTAGGTAGGTCCTGCAATGAAAAAATAATAAAAAGCCAAGACCCTGATCTCATGGAATTTGCATTCTAGTTGTTGGCAGTGGGGGGTGAGACGGAGAGGGGGTTAGAAAATAAAGTAACTCAAAAATATATTGATTATCACATAGAAACAAATATGTGGATAAAATTGAAGACTTTTGGTGGTGCTGGAGGTGGTGTAGATTAGAAAGGGCTTTTTAGACGATCTCTTTAAGGACTTGTTCCCTTGTGGCTTTCCACCTCTTAAAGGCAAGGAAATGTCTACCCTTCAGACAATAGAGAGCAAGTATTGGAAAAATTTAGTCAGTTAAGCTTCAAAGTCTAAAATCTTCATAGAGATAAATTCTGCTAAAAGTTTATAGCTATCTTTTACTGTATCAGAGAATTAGATGGATAAATCCAAATAATTTTCTACCTAGGAAAAAAATATCAGGGTATGCCATGAAAGAAGGTTATGAGTAAGAAGCTTAAAAAAAAAAAACAACTAAACCTTGTTACTTGGGGAAATTTTGGTAAGAGCTGGTACAGAGGTTTATCAAAGGAAGTGGCCTATAGATCCCTCAGCCCCTTCATGACTGGTCCCCAAAACCCTAAGCTCTATCTAGGTCTATGTACTAAGTTCCTTCAGCCATATGCCCTGACACTTCTTAGAGAAGGAAAGGTAAAGTTGTAGACTCAGAAGCATTATTTGAAAGAACCACTCAGATTTGGGGGTTGACTGAGATGCCAGGATTAAAATGTAGTGTGTGTGTGTGTGTGTGTGTGTGTGTATGTTTTCTAGCTACCCAGATAAGTTATAGATTATATAAAAACATATTTTCTTTCTACAGTAGAATTGTAATCTATTTTGTAATCCTGCTGCAGTAGCAAGATATACAAATATTTCTGGGTAAATACATGGACTATTCAGGGTCAATAGAAACTCTTATATATGCTTTCTCAAAGTTCAAAAAAAAAGATACACAGCTTTTTGAGGAAAAATAATTGAGTAATAATTCTCATGCAATTGTTTCTTCTACCTTCCTTGGATTTTTCCATTTCAGAATGAAATGCAGTTGCCACCTTGTCCTCAGGCTAGTTAATAGTATTTGCACCTTTTTAGACTATGGACTATCACGAATAAACAAAGACAGTAACTAGAATTGGATTGTCTACCTGCATCAGACTCCTTTTTCTTTCAAAGAAATTTGTGCTCACTACTTCCAGAGTCTCTAACCAGAGCTCAGATGGTTTTCCTTTATTTTCATAGCCTCTCATTGTCTCTGAGGCAGCTGTACTTCTTTCACAAAATACATATATCATGTTTTCGTTGCAATATCATTTTTGTTTGGAATTACTTTTTTTCTTTATAACTAATGTTGGGTAAGGAACAGGTATCATTTGGCAGTCTTAAATATATTTATAAATAGAAAAATATATTCTTTTAATTTTAAATAGTAATAGGACAAATTTCAGAAGCTAAAAATATACAGGTCATACCCCACCAGTCTTGATAAGGTTTTGTTTGTAGTTTTTTTGGCCTTGTTTTTTAATAACAGAGGAAATAAATTACCATTATTATTTGAAACTTAGACTGATGCAGAGGGAGGTTAAAAGATTAAACTGTGAGCCTGAGCTTGAGCAGAAAGGTAAGGATTGTTCTTCCTGATTCCCTCAGCCAGTCACTGATTCAGAGGACCATTTACAGTCATCACCTGGCAGCATGCACGGGGCAATTGGTTCCAGGACACTGTGTATCAAAACCTGCAGATACCAAAATTCAGGGATGCATACCTCTTGGGTACTCTAAATCCTCTCTAAATTACTTATAATTCCTAATTCAAAGTAAATGCGATGTAAATAGTTGTTATACTCTATTATTTTATTTGTAATAGTTATCTCTTATTTTTTTGTCTTGAATATTTTCAATCTGCTGGTTGAATCCACGGATGCAGAACCCCAGATTCGGAGGGCTGAACGTACTTTCAGTAGGTTCCTGAGCAGCAGTGATTACATTCACAGCAGACTGGGCAGTTTGGTGAGCAAGTTCAGGGGCTGGCTTAGTGTTGCATAGTTCTTTCTTCCTCCTCCCCCAACAGTTTTGTTTCAGCAGTGATTTGGTCAAATGTGAACCACAAACCGGCAGCAAAAGCATTTTCTAGGAACTTGTTAAAACTGGAAGGCTCAAGGTTGCACTCAGGCTTACTGAGTTAGTCACTCCAAGTGGACCCCATCCCTAAACCTTGAGACCCACTGCTCCTCTTTTGATCTGGGAGAGAAACAGAAAAAAGAAGGAAAAAAAATCCCCAATGTGAGTATGCTGGAAAGTAAATTTGAATAGCTTTTTATATTGGGTACTTACTGTGGGTAATTTACAAACGACTGGAAGCAACCACAAATTAAAACACAGCCAAATTTAAGTTCTCTTTAGCAGAAACCAATCTTACATCATGGCAGTTCTCCCACACTCCAGTCCTTCTCTTAATAGATCACTTCCTCATTAGGATGACCTACAGCAATTCTACACAAACTGCTCTTTACATGTAAACAGTGCTTTCTGTCCTATCATGTCAAAATGCTTGACAAGCAATCAAAAGGTAGCTCACTAATTTTTTCAACTCATGGCAATAAATAGCCTGCACCTACCATCACTGCTGTTTACTGGTGATTTCTTGGCAGGGAAACTTTAAATGCCTTAGCACTGTCTAGAAAGTCAATGACTGAAAAAGAAAATATTCATTTTGGTTTCCATAGGGCTGTATTTGATGAATTGCTCACTAACTTCTATTATTACGTCTCAAGAATACATAATGATACTCATCAAGGGCAAATCCCAAAGAATAGTCTATGCTTGCCTTGATTGAATCTGATTGTTGAGAAATTACATGGCCCAATCTACATTTAATTATGATACAAATTATGATACAAATGCTACTTAACTCCCTGTTATTTCTGGTTGCATATAATTGATACTACTTGAAGAATAAGAAGCAGAGTCTCACTACACTGGGGACCCTTTGAGAGCCAAGTCTGTGTCTTAGTCATCTTTGATGCCTTAGTGACCAGTACCATATCTGGAATAGTATATGTGATCAGTAACTCAAATGTATGTATTTCTTGAATGTATGGTGCATGAATGAGTCAAGATACTTTCAGCGTTGGAAGCAATCTGTCATGGAGTAGGAGGAGAAAAAGTAGTGAAAAAACTTCTAAATTCTCAAAACCTAGTGCTGAACTGAATGCTGATAATAACTTGACAATGTCCTTTGGCATTGCAGATGTTGAGATACCAACATCTAATCCACCAAGAAAATTTCAGAATTAAAATTTGGGTGTGTTCTTGGCGCTGGGAATTTCTTTGACCTACTTTCTGATAGAACTTGGAACCCGAGTCAATAGTCAATATACTAGTTTCTTACTTAAAACTGTGACATTTTAATCCAATTTTGGAGACATGAAATAAAATTGATGGGAAACTTGAAATTTTTATCACTGGAATAACCTAAGTTTGAAAACGCTGATGGTTAGTTTCTTGAAATATTAATATTACTACAAGTCATAAGTAAAAGCATTCTATCTTAAGTGAGAAACTGTAAAGTTGGATAATTATTATTTGGGTTTGTGGCTTGGTTTGAATAAACACTTGCTTGTTTTAAGTAAAACAAAGTTAAGCTGAAGTGACAATCCATCTTTAATCTTGTAAAGCTTCTGTGTTAGATATTTTCTATCTCTAACACGCCAAACATGCATATTAAACTGAGTTTTTTTGCATGCAATTTCTGTACGCTTTTCTTGTTTTTTTTGTTTGTTTTGCTTTGTATTGTTTGTTTGTTTAGATACAGGGTCTTGCCCTGCTGCCCAGGCTGGACCTCCTAGGCTTCAGTGATACCCCACCTCAGCTTCCAGAGTAGTTAGGACTATGCATGCATCACCACACCTGGCAAATTTTTTTAAAGTGCTTTTTGTAGAGATGGGGTCTTGCTATGTTGCCCTGGCTGGTCTCGAACTACTGGCTTCAAGCATTCCTCCATCTCAGTCTTCTAAAGTGCTAGGATTATAGATGTGAGCCACTGTGCCCAGCCCTCTTTTCCTGTTTGAATTTTAAATACACTTTCATAACAATCTTGTTTGAAAATTAGAATGTAGATTATATACCATTCTGTTTAACGTTCTATTACCAGCACCTAGTACAATAAATGCCTGAAATAAGGTACATAATAAATATGTAATAAAAGTCCTAAAGTATCTTGATTAAAATCTATATCTATTTTAAGTACTTGAAGACAGAAATAGATTCAAACTGCAAAAGAACATGTGAATAATCAAGTCAATGTTAATGTAAGTACAAATTATCTGCTGATTAAGATATGGAAAATGTCTCAGCTTTGGAATTACTTTCTGGTAATCCTGAAAGTTAGTGAGCAATTCATCAAATACAGCCCTATGGAAACCAAAATGAATATTTTCTTTTTCAGTCATTGACTTTCTAGACAGTGCTAAGGCATTTAAAGTTTCCCTGCCAAGAAATCACCAGTAAACAGCAGTGATGATAGGTGCAGGCTATTTATTGCCATGAGTTGAAAAAATTAGTGAGCTACCTTTTGATTGCTTGTCAATCAGAGTTATGGCAAGGGCATATTTAGAGCATGTTGATATTTACTGAGACATGTATAAAGGAAGATGTTGAGAAGAGGGCATGTAAGATTTGCTGGGCTCCAAATGAAACCTGACTCATCTGCAAGGGCCCAACAGGCAAAAGTCAGAAATGAGTACATTGTTCTTCTAGATGAAGCCCACTCTGGTGCACGGAATGAAAGAGAGGAGAGGACCTTGAAGGTCTAGGCTTCAAGGATACTCACTGCACTTGCTCTCACAAGACCAGGCTCTGGACAAATAAGAATGTGGGCACCATTGCTTTGTACTTTTTTTATTTTTATTTTTTCTGAGACAGAGTCGCTCTGTTGCTCTGTCACCCAGGAGTGCAGTGGTGCCATCTCGGCTCACTGCAACCTCTACCTCTCGGATTCAAGGGGTTCTCATGCCTCAGCCTCCCAAGTAGCTGAGATTACAGGCACACCCTACCATGCCTGGCTAATTTTTTGTATTTAATATTTTTAGTAGTTAAGGGATATCACCATGTTGGCCAGGCTGGTCTCGATCTCCTGGTCTTAAGTGATCTGCCTGCCTCAGCCTCCCAAAGTGCTGGGGTTACATAGGTGTGAGCCATTGCGTCCAGCCTGCTTTGTATCTTTAAATACAGTGACCCTATGCAATAGTAAAATATGGCTCAGTGAATGTTCAATTGAATCTGACCAATCAGAAAAATTTCTTCTTCTTTTTTTTTTTTTTCTTTTTTTTTTTGGAGACAGAGTCTCGCTCTGTCGCCCAGGCTGGAGTGCAGTGGCACAATCTTGGCTCACTGCAAGCTCCGCCTAGAAAAATTTCTTCTTTCTTAGGGAAGCAGTTATGATAGAAATGAGCAGGGGTGGGCTGGAGGGGGATGAGGGTGCTTTCCTTTGGCTAAAAGCTCTAAATTTGTTTGTTTGTTTTTTGTTTTTCATAATTTAAGCCTAATTTACAACCTTACTAAAATTTATGGACTTTTATAAAAGGTAAAATTTTATTAATATTAAATAAGCTTTGAGTGTTGGGGTGAAAAAATACCTAATAATTTTAAGAAAAGGTAGAATTATTCCTGTGAAAATTACTCAAATTGGAAAAGTAATAGGTACTAGGCTTAATACCTGGGTGATGAAATAATTTGTACAACAAACCCCCATGACACAAGTTTACCTATATAACAAACCTGCACATGTACCCCTGAACTTAAAAGTTAAAAAGTTACTTGAATTTTATTTGTTCCAAATATGAGACTGCTATTATATTTCAATTATGGTTATTACTAAATTGAAATTCACTTGCTATCTCCATCTGATATTACCACATACTTCATTAGTGAACATTTAAGACTATTCTATTGAAATCTTTACAAGTCCTTAAATCAAACTTCATTATAAATTATAGCACACTGTGTCAACCAGCTAGCAGGAATTTGCCATCTCTCCTGCCTTCTTCCCTCTCTCTCCTCCTTCCCTGTCTTTCCACAAAGCAATTAAATGGCCATACAACAAAGAGTAGGGATCCAAACCCTTATATTAACTATGCGGGTGGAATGTGGAGTCTCAAAACAGACCACCTGGTGTTTAAATCCTATCTGTGTGCTTTATTAGCTGTGTGACTACAGGTACTTTACTCAATTGTTCTGTGCCTCAATTTGCCCATCTGTCAAAAAGGTAATAATAATGCCTACCTTTTAGGGCTGCTGTTAGGAGAAATTCATTTGGTTTTAGAATAGTGCTTAGCGCAGACTAAACAGAATAACTGTTACATTATTTTTCACTTCTGTGAGTATACAAAACATTAACATTTGTATCCTTAGCCTCAAAAGCTAATGATCACTGATGTGAATAGCTGATCAGCTAAATGGAGGAAAAACGCGATTTCTTCAGTTTCTCATTTTGCTTTTTCAACTGAAAACCAGAATCACTAATTTCTGGCATTATTGGTTGTCAATAAACAGTCTCAAGCCATGATATTATTTTTGAGAAGGTTATGAATATTTGCAATGAAGAGAACTAAGAAAGGGTAGAACATAAACTTTTTGATTTGGCTGATCCCAAGTGAAAGATGAAATTAATGACGAAAAATGTAAAAACTCTGCTGAAAATTCATACAGAAAGAACCTCAAGTACTTACAACATACTTGAAATTCAAATGACAGCAAATGACTAATTCTTAAATCAAGAACTCTTCACTAAAATTAAAAATATAAATGCTTTCTTGTAGGCGGCAAAAGGGTACTTAGTAGGTGTCAGGCTGTTTTAAAAAGCAGGTTACAGTGGTGATATTTCGGAAGCATTAACAAACTAAAGCAGATCTTATAAGTGACCTGTTTTCAAAAAATTTTATCCTTAACAGAAGCTTAGTATAAATCCATGAAAACTTCCCAATGCAGTTATAGGAGAGAATTCTGTGAATGTCAGTTATCTTTTAAAATGATAGATTATATTACTGCATCTTACAATTAGGTTGCCAATTATATAAATCATGTTCTAGTAAGGACCAAAACTTACTACTTAAATTAGACCTAGTAAATGTGTGTGTGTATAATAAAATGATATAATCTCATGTCAGCATTATGTGAATGCAAACTAGACTGGCATATTTAACACGGCTAAGTGATCAGCAATGTCAATGTTTATTTTTTAAGCAATGCAACTCTTTAAATGAAGCCATGGTATACTCAAGAGGAGCTGCTGATAGACACAAAGATATGGTGAAAAATAAAATAAGTTTAATTAAATCTAAGAACGTGTTTAACATGTTCATCTTTGGGTTGATGAAAGTAAATAACCCTTACAGATTTTCCTAGTTCAGGATCCAGTGAGGTTTGTAAGTGAATTTATAACTAGAAGCAGACCAGGCTTATTTCCATGTTTGTACTTAACTCTTAAACATACCAGTTCCTATAGGATAGAGGGCAGCACTAGATTGGCCATGGCACAAAACAGGCTTGAATTCTTGCTCTAACACTTAGTAATTGTTTATACTGCTTAAGAGAGCAAATTACTACATTTCATGAACTTCGAATTCACTGTCTGCAAAATAAGGACAATTCTAGTTCTGCCAACTTTGGAGAGTTGGTATTGTCCAATAAGACAATGGCTATAAAAATGCTTTGAAAATTATGTGATACTTTAAAAATATAATTTATTATCATAATTTTAGGATGAGGGAAAACTTACCTCCTACTATACTTAATATTTTCAAGGCCAGCCTAGATTTTCCAGAAATCTACATAAAAAGTGAACATTTCAGCCACATTCTTAGCAATGTTTAGATGGTAAAGAACATCCAAACATGAATTTCTTTTTATGCAGTTCTACAAGTAATATATACACATTGAATAAATTTGCAAATAAAAAATGTGATCTCACTGACTCTCTGCTGCTTGATTTAACCATTGATAATTGACTTTTAAATTTTAAATTTCCTTTTAATATTTTCCTCTATATATGCATCATTTATTGTTTAATGCTGTGGTCTTTGCACTTAACATTTTACAAAAAAATTAATTATATGTTATTTTCTACTCTAAGAATCTTATTTAATAGTAAAGGCAACACCTGTGACCTGTTATGTAAATGAATAAAGTTTAGCATAAATAATCTAAATACATTGAAAATTTGTATGTTTTAAAGGATATTCCCATACTTTTGTTTGTTTGATCATTTCATCTATTTCAGACTATTTCAATATTTATATTTAATTAACCATGAACAAATTAGTATTTTTAGTTGTTAAAAATGTTTAAAAAAGACTGATCCACTTGAAAACTGACATAAAAACTAGAAAACTTTCTTTTACTTAAGTGAAGTGGTAGATATAAAAGCATTATGGAATATAGATCATACTTGAGTTTAAACGAAAATCTGATCAAATACTATAGAATTGTTGCCCACTCCATATTTTGTTAATACTTGGTAAGATGTGAATTACAGAGAATGAGCATTACTAGTCATCTATTGATCACACTATTGAGATAACGCTGATGTGGTACAATGAATTTGCAAAAAAGGAAGTAGCAGGTATATTTTATTGTCAAAGGTTGCCTATCAGTTGGCAAATCGTTTTACAGGCTGTAAATGATGTTCTAAAATAAATCATTGTGTTAATATCCATATCTGTAAGCTATATCATGATATGTTATTAATAGGGCAGACACTCTGAACCATGGCTATTTTTGTCTTTCTGATGCATTTATTGGAGACACCAATTACTAGAAACCAGAACAGTAACTCCAATAACCTTTGAATTAATTTTGACCCTAAAGTTTTAGCAATTTCAACATTAGTTGGTGTATTTACACTAAATTAAAATTTCTGAACTAGTATTAAAATTAATACAAAGTTTATATGAAATATCAGTATATAACACTTAATAAAAATGAAAATACTAAAGAAATGTCAGAAATATTTGTGTTCTAGAAATGATCCAGAAGGAATTTCTTTTTTTTTGTACAGACTAGGTCTCGCTACAGTACAAGCTGATCTCTAACTCTTGGCCTCAGGTGATCCCCCCACCTTGGCCACCCAAAGTGCTGAGATTACAGGCATGAGCCACCATGCCTGGACTTGTAATTTTTTTTTTTTTTTGTAGAGACAGGGTCTTGCTATGTTGGCCAGGCTGGTCTTGAACTTGTGGCCCTAAGTGACCCTCCTGCCTCAGCCTCCTGAATCACTGAGATTACTGGCATAAGCCACTGCACCTAGTCCCAGATTATATGTATTTAACATTAACAGAGATGTATTCCAGAGTTAATTTTAGAAACATCACTTCTATTGTGCTTATATTTTCTAATTGACAGGTCTGGCCTTTAAGCATTTTTGAATTGTAGAGCTAATCAGTTATAAAGCAGAAGAAAAACTCAATGATCCAACTAGTGGCATTTGTTAAAATAAGCCTCTGTATAATAGTGTTATGAAACAAAGTTAAAATGAAGCAGAAACAAAAATAGGCACCATTAGTCAACAAATGGCTGTTTTTTAAAAATCTAGTTACTAGTATACTACTTGGGTTAGGGTACTGAGGAAGACTAAATTAAATGCCAGACCAAATTTGGTTCTCTTACTGTACTTGAACAAATTTTAGTATGTTTCACCTATGTCCTACCTTGGGCTATTTAACTGCAGTTCTCAGCTTTCTCGCTTTACTAAGAGAAGGCATGTTACTAGCGACAAGTATAGAAAAAGAACTGAAATGTCCCATGGTACAGTTTTCTTCCTCCCTTTCTCTACTCATTCTCCAAAATGGGAGAAATACCTAACAAACAGATCTGACAATTCACAAAGAACAAGTCTATATTCTGAAAAACTTGATTTAAATGAGAACCTTCCAAGTTAGAACTTTGTGAGACACTAAAAAATTGTGGCATGAAACATAGATGTACAAAATAATTTATTATGCATTGGAAAATGTATTCCTCAAGACAGAAAAGCTGATGGAAGGCCAAATAACTTATGGGTTAAAAAAATAACAAAATGAAACAGGTGCATTTTTCAAGCTGAAAGGCAACTATACTGTTGTTCTTACATAATTGGACAGTAGTTATAACCTGGTAAGATCTAGTTCAGAAAAGCCTAAACAGATAAATGTATACTTTAAAATTAATATGCATATATAGCAATCTGAAATAGGTAAATTCGTATTCATACTCATTTATTAAATCACTTTAAAATCTTAAACATATTCTTATAACTTTGAAAAACAAACTGCCAGTGAAAAAAGTTTTCCTTGCTAAACTTGGCTCTGGAAACAAAGATTTTTCACATGCTTTTCCAAGCACTTGTCTCTTTATTTTAAATGAAATCCAACTTTCAAGGAATCAAATATTTGAAATAGGAAGAAAATATTAATGAATACATAGATACACATATACATATAGTTTATAATATACATAAAATATGTGTAATATATGTGTATACTTGTATGTACATACATGTTTAAAGCAGGTATTTTTATTGTTTCCAACATCTCATCTTAAATCAGACTATGCCCCAAATTTACCCCTCAAGCCTTTGGTAAACAGCCAATCAATTCAGTATTTAAATAGGGATTAACAATATTGGCTTGGAAATTTAAGACAAACTTACACTGATGATTTATACTTTTTACTTGAAAAAGTGAAGTTATTCTGTTCCCAGGAACACATGAAGAGGCTCTACCAACTGCAATAAATTATCACAAATTTGGCTGCAGTTCTCGCTCACCACAAAATTCTCCCCTGTAAATAAATGTGATTTACATATTAAATATAAGGTCCTACACAGTTTTTGTACTTGCTATTTTTTTATTTTGTTTAACAGTTTTGCTATTCATCAAATCTAATCAGTAGCACCTAATAATAAACAAGTCCCTGAATAATAATGCTTGCACTGTCTATGTAAATTCTTCAGGCTTCAATAAAATAGAAATGTGTCATAGACCAACAAAAGTATGACCTACAATGGAGTTACAGTTTAATTTTTGTTTTTGGACAACTTAATATGAAACTTCTCCAATAGTTACATATTAGAAACAACTACTTGAGTTAGCCAAATAGCAGGACCTTCAAAGGCTTTTGACATTCCTATTTTATATGGCACTTTGATTCTGAAATAAGCACCCTTATTTAATGCCCGTAATATCATTTCTGATAATGAGCCAGTGAAACGAGTGATTAGACGTGGTGCAATTCAAAGAAAATAAGATGAATTACCAGCCAATTGACTTTTGCCAGGTGATCCAATCAACTACTTGAAGAGTTAAAAATAGAAGCTAGGTCTAATTCCCACAGCCACTGCTGATCAGAGCCTAACAACCTCGCATTATGGTGGACCCAACCTCTCCTGACACTGGCAGTATCTGCATTAAGACATTTTCCAGTGAGATTCAGGGTCATTTCAAGGCTAAGTTTAACTTACCTGGGGAGGGGTAGAAAAAATAATTCATGAACATTTGGGAAAAGATGTAGTAATGAGGTCTGGCTGTGTAAGTTGTCAGTGGAAATAAAAATGATAAAAATGGAAAACATTAACCTTTACCATGTATATTTCAGACACTTCACTAAGTTCTCCTTTATGTTATCTTCTTTCATCTTCACCACAGCTCAGTGATTTTCCTGTTTTAAATATCAGTCAACAACTCACAGAGGTTGAGTAACATATAAATCACACAGCTAGTAAATGGTAAAGGTGTGATTCAAAGCCCAAATTCATTTCCTGAAAGACATGATCTAGACATAAGTGGTAGCCAAAACGTCCCCAAATAAATAAATAGCAAAAGGGAGGAGGAAGACCCAGTGATCAGAATATATTCATGATAATGGTTAGAGCTTTTTGATTGAACTTGAAAATGATCAAAAGCTGCCTGAGAGCTCTAAGAATAAAATTGTTACAATTTTACAGTCAGACATTTTGAGGTTAACCTAATTGCTTTGCTTTCATAACACCGTAATGCCATTTTATTTCATTTTCCATTTTATTAGAAAAAATTTAAACATTTAGGTATTGCCTAAAAATGTTAGTGATTTTTCTTTTCTAAATAGCCAAGCAAGATGCCAACATTCATCATCTTATTTAATGGACTGTTTAGTGTCAGATAATTTTAGTGTCAGGTTTTAATTTTGTGGTGAAATAGTCACTCCAACATATCTCGTGAAGATGTGACAGGGCCCACTATCTCACACCTATATGCAGGTTGAAAACATTTTCAATTGACAGTAACTGTACTTTATCTATGATCGTGTTCTTTACAATCAATGAGATTGAAAAAGAGATGCAGACGAAGTGCTGACTAATACTCCATCATTATAATCTCTATCTTGCATTCTGAGTTTTCTAAAAGTCCCCATCTGCTGTAGTTGAAAAGGGGAGTGTCATGTTTTCCTGCCATGGGTAAATAGACGGTGCATGGTTAAGTGTCTTGAACTGCTTACTAGATAAATTCCAGACTAAAATACGACTCACCTCTAATTTCCAACTTATAATACCCTAGAGGGAAGAAAGTATGGTTTTAAAAGAACCAGGAGAGAGGGTAGTTCTATCCATAATTTACTCCTACCACATCTACTAAAGCAATCACAATGAGCTTGTGTAGAATACCAGTCATTTTGTATTGGGGGGTAGCTTTCAGAAATAAATGGTAGTAGTTCATTTTGTTGTTCAACTAATATTTTGTAATCTCCTATATTAAAGCCATGTATCATAGTGGCCACTTGAGTTACAGAAATTTTTATGCGGTTGATATTTTACTTATGAAATAACAATTTACATTTATTGAGTGCTTATCATAGTATATGATGCTGATAAGCTCCCCAGAAATCTTAACATTGATAAAATATATCAAATGCTACTTTTTCATGCTTTGCTTTGAAATCCTGAGTTATTCTGTAATATGGAGAAGATGAAAAAAATGTAATTTAGATTTCTATAGGATCACCAGCTGTATCTTAGCCAACTTTTATCAATGGAGAGTCTCAATAGGTACATTTTTAGTTATCATAAAACTCTTTTTTACTGATTATTAGGTAATTCTAATAAATATGGCATGTAACAAATAGTTAAGAACATCAGCCCCATTTTATCTCAGTTTGACTCACTGCAGGAAGGCACAAATTTAAAGAAAGCCATTTCCCCCAAGAACTACTCACTTCCTTGAGAGCCACGTCAGAGACTAACTTGGATGACAGTGACTTGTCACAATTTGTTTTTGATGGCACTAGTTTAAAAAAGTGGTAAAAGTCTTTTCAGAATGAATCCTTTTTAAAAATCCATTATTCTCCAGTGAGTATACCTTATAAGTAGAAACCCATATATATATAATGTTCCTTTCCTTTAAATGAAATTTGTATTTGAGTGATTTTGACAGATTATTTCTAGTGACTCCATTGGATGCCCACCAATTTCAGATTCAATGTTATTTCTGCAAGTCCCAGCAAAATTACATTTTGTAAATGGAAAAGGGGTTTTAACATTCTGGTTATTTTCCCCTACATTTCAATTATCAGAGAAGCTGAGTATGAAAGATCATGGAGAGTTGTGCAAGAATTGCATTAAAGGTATTACTGACTTTTCTGTGTTTATTCGGTCAGATTCTGCGGTATATAAGTGAGGAATGTAGCAGGTTGTGTTGCTGTGACTATTGCAATGACCAAAAAACTGCTGCTTCTACCCTTTGGTCTCATACCACAGCAGTGCATTAAGAAGGTATGGCCATGGTGTTGCTTATTCAGACAAAGATCAGAATGCTGATTTGTTTTACGTCTGCTTTTCAAAGAGGGTTTAATCAGACAACCATAAAGATAGAGGTAAACCATAGGAGAAATGTTTATTAATAATTCCCTCCACCCCAATCAACCGAAGAAAAAGCATACTTTAAAATGCAGTTGTGACATGTCTAGGGTCAGCTACACTATGGAGTGTGTCTGTCCAACTAAATAAATGTTCTAGCAACCCTTTAGTTTTAAGTAGCTACTCAAACATATATTATAAGACATGTTGCTTCATCTTTGTCCTTTTAGCATTTTAATGTTTAAGTAAAAACTGATGCAATCTCCAGCAAGCCTTCTGTTTCTCCTCTCCTGGCCGATGCAATAGAGACTGTCTTCTGCTGAGGAGGATGGTTAAAAGTCTTGCCAATTCTGTTTATACTTCACATATGCCAAATATTTTGTAGTTTAGCTTAAATAAGACACTCATCACTGGGCTTTATTATTCTATTTCAGAATAAACTAAAAATAATACATTAAAGAGAAACTAAGAAAAAAAAAGATTTACCATAATGTAGGTACATAAATTTGAACAAACAGACCAAATTTTAGATTAGGTTTGATGCAAATAACCTATTGCTGGTGCAAACAAACAAACACCCTAAAAACTAGCTAGAGATGTTTCTACTATTCCACGTTGTTATTACGAGACTTAACTGCTTAACTGACATCTGTGATGCACTTTGTCATCTATGATAAAAAAATGCATGATTTGAGAGACTTTAATTCTCTCAATACTTGCATATAGCATTTTTCCTCCATGAACTGGAAATGAAAAAAGTGAGAATATTTCCTTGCTCAGATCATGTTCAATTGATTTCCTTATAGTATCTGCATTCATTTTTAAGACAGTATGAAAGGGTTCCAGAACATTCAGTAATACTATCTGTTGCAGAATGTTAGGATTTTTATAGTCTATGTGCTACAGTATCTAGAGTATTCAAACTATAAATATCTGGGCATAATCTTTGACCCAACAATTCCACTCCAAGCATTCTTTGATCAAAAGTAAAAGTACCGACATATAAAGACATATGTATTAATATACTCTGTTTATTACCACATAACTTGAAGTCACAAAACAATTTGGAATTAAGTAAATGTTTTTCAGTGGGTTTTGACCAAATAAATTATGGCACCTTTATAGTGTATATTACTTGACATCTATGGAAGATAATATGGCAGTGTTATATGCTGGCCATGTTTAATATAATAGACAATGTACTGAAAGTGTTTAGCAATTCAAAATTACCATAGGTGTTATATACATACAATGAAATAGTATTCAGCCTTAAAAGGGAATGAAATTTTGATACATGCTGAAATATGGATGAACTTTGAAAACATTTATACTAAGTGAAAGAAGCCAGAGACAAAAGAACAAATATGTATGAAAGGGTTCCAGAACATTCCATAAGTGATTCCACTTATGCGGTACCTAGAATATATAAATTCATAGGCACAGAGAGTAGAATAGTGTTTACCAGGGGCTGAGGAAATGAATGGTTATTGTTTAATGTGTATAGAATTTCTGTTTGTGATAATGAGACAGTTCTGAAAACTGATAGTGGTGGTGATAGTTGCCCAACATTGTTAATTATACAGTTAAAAATAGCTAAAACAGTAAATGTTATGTATATTTTACCAGAAAAAAAATTTTAATTATAAAATCTATAAAATATGAACTTACCTGATATGGAGCACATTATAAAGTTTTCATAACATTTTACTTATTTTAGATGCTTATAATAGTTATAATCTTATTTTGGTACAAAAAGGGTATTTGAGAAATGTAAAGAAAGTAACAGCTTAAGTTGTCCTTTTGAGTTTTCTATCTTTCCATCTCTGTTTTTTTTCCAGACTAATGTTGTTCTTGTCACACCTCTTTGAATGCTCTTTAAATACATCAGGAACCATGCTTGCTAGTACCAGTCCCTTTAAGTATCAGCTGAGAATTTGAATGCATTTTTATGAATCTAAAATGATATGCAGCTCTTTCAGGCTGGTACTTGTTTTGGAACCTAGGAGGGATGAACATTATCATTCTTTCCTTAACTTGGCAAAAGCAAATATATTACTGCAGATGGCATTACCATAAAGAAATATTAATATTGAGACAGTTAATAAGTCCATCCTAAGAGAACTGAATATATTCCAAAGTAGATTACACCAATCAACTACTGGCAATGTTTTCCCACATATGTGGCAGTAAAATACTCTTAAGTCTGAGAACAGTTTCTTTTTTGTAAAAATGGCTTTGACTGGAAAACCTTAAATAAGTCATTTGGAATGTGTAACATTCGGAGCTCCCTTTCCATGTGTTTTTTGTGAATCAAGGTTCTTTGAGTCACTATTTTCACTAGCACTTGCTTCCTAGTCATCAGCTGTCTTCATGTCAGTTTTGGTGAAGGGCTCTCATTTCAGGTCTTAAAGTAAGGAGAAAAACAGAAGGAAAACCTCATCTCAAGTACTGGAAATGTAAGGGCTAATAATGGACACACATATTGTCCAAGGGAGCACAAATAGATGTTCTTTATTCTGTAAAGAGAGCTTTAGTGAATCCACAAACACCTGCGTTTGTATGCAAAATTATATGTGTATGCTTCTGTATGTACTTGGGGAGAAGATAACTTGAGATGTTAACCTAAACGTTTAAAAAGCACTGGAAAGATTAATCACAAAACAACCTGAAACTATTCTGATGGCTCTGACTTTGTGTTTTTACAATGTTTTCCCTCACTCTGTTTCACTTCAGAGCGGGTGGTAATATGCAAAAAATCTCTGCCACTCAGGTGACATCTCTGAGCCTCAGTTTTCTTAGTGTAAAATTTGCACATAGTATAAACATCGAATGAGATACCAAAGATGAAAGTCCCTAGAAGAGTGGCTTGAAACAAGATAAATGCTCACATGCATAAGGTGACTTCAATGCAATAATATTGAAAGCAGGTACAATGTCTTCATTAAAGATTTGTTTTGCTATGCTCACCATGCTTTTAGTATACATTTAAGGACATTTAAGCTCATAATACCTTTTGTAGATTATAATGATTTGAATGTACTCTCAGTATATTTACTATTACTATAAGGATTTTTTAAAAAACCAAATTAGCATTTGCACATATATTGAGAGTTTCACTTGGTTGGTGGAGGAGTGTAGGTAGATAGATTTATAACTCTGGAAAATAACTTATTTCTTCACTAAAATCAAATTGCTGAACACCTATAATACATATATGTAGCTAGACACCATAGAGTTGCAGGTAATAAAAACTTATTCCCAGACCCTGCTTTCAAGAGCTTTTTTAGAAGAGCAGACAAAGCATGTTCACATGAAAGGATAACCCAAAATAGAATGTGCTATAGGAATTTAAACAAGAGAGGGGCACATCTGGTGGGGGAAGGAAGGTGGGTATGGGGAAGGCTTCATAAGTGAGTCAGTATCTGAGGTGAACAAGGTTTCAACATGTAAGAGGATGGGCTAAGGGAATAAATGAAAACATATAGGCATGCCACCATGGGGTACAAATTGGAAAGAAGATCCACTTGGTTTAGGTTGGACATGGAGTACTTTAAGGGAATTAGTGACAAATTAGAATAAGAGATATCACAGTGCCTGATACATAGTACTTAATAATACCTTTTAAACACAAATATTTAATCCAAGAATAACATAGGAGAGGACTTATAAAATGAACAGGGTGAAATATTATAGAAATCTGGCAATTAAGAGGTCACTGGCAACTTTCAAAATAGCACTTTTTTCTACCCATTCTCAGTGGAGTCACTGGCTGACAGAAATGACATTTCTATTTGAGCCTTATTATTGCTATTCTTTTTCCTTCTCCATTTCAACATCTGTGAACTTTTAAAAAAGTTTTTATTTTTTAATTTGAGACACGGTTCCATTCTGTTGCCCTGGTTGAAGTACAGTGGTGCCATCATGGCTCACTGCCTAGAAGACTAAACTTTTTTTTTTGTTTTTTTGTTTTTTTTTTACACAATTGGAGAGCAGTAGATTGACTTCAGTTCTATCTTGTCAAACACAAAAGTACCTGCAGTTCATTTAGTATCTAATCATTTAGCATCTAATCATGCATGTCCTTCCATTTTTCATTCCTCTTTCAATTCTGAACACCAGCCAATTAGTTTTTCCTCTCCCTAGGAAACATTATAAGGAAAGGATATAAAGTCATAAATCAGTTTCAGACATAAAATCATACATACATTTCTGCTTAGGCTTCTAAATTTAGAAAGTTTCCTCAAACTTGTTTAAACATAACAAAGTCCAAATTCAGAAATCCCTTCAGTTTGATTATCTTCCTCAGTTGTACTAAAATGAAAATTAAATTTTCTAACTTGTTTTCTTTCTTCTCAACAAGATTTCTCCAACTCCAGTCCATAACTTAGTGGGTTCAACTCACCTGCAAAATCACTAGCAAGTATTATTCCACCTTAGGCAGCACCAGTCTCCTAATCCTGAACCTATTTCTTTCCAAAGAGTTTAGTTTCTTCAGAAACTAAATCATAGACACTTCAAATTTCTAACCATCATTAGGATATTCTCATGCACTTGCTCTTCAACAGAAAGGTGACTGTCAACATTACAGAAACTGCATTGTATTTCTAAGATTAATTGTACTAATCTGTATGTCATATACCTTAGGTTATTTAGAATAACTATATTAAAATTCATTATTATTCTATATTAATATTACTTCAGAATAATGATGTATATGGTTAAGTATTTTAATACTAGAAAAAAGGTGGTAGAATAGAAGGTTTGTTGTTCATCTTGTTCTTTGTTACCTCATAGTTAATGTGACTGAGTAAAAATTCTAGAATCTCAAGAAGTCAATATTTCAAACCAAAACCCTGTTTGACACATAATAACAACAAAAAAGGGACATAAGGTTATTGAGACCCCAAGGGGCAGTTCCTGGAGTGGATCACTCAGTAGTGGGCTTTGCCCACCCCCACCCCCACCCTATGCCTCATATACTGAAGATGGAGACAAAGAAACAAATTCAAATCTTTCTAAAGTGCATTTTATAAAAATGAAATTTGTAATCAGAAAGGCAATAATGATATATAATATGATTAACATGATTTTCCATACTAGTATCTTTGTTTAAAAATAACATTTGAAGAGGAAAGAAAGCAGAGGTAAAATTTTAAGCCACCAACTCTGCCCCTCTTTTTCATTGATCTTCTAATTTAATTTACTAAAATAAAATTGCATGGCTGTTGAGTCAATCTCTCTAATTTCAAGTTTAAAGATAACAGATCTTCCTTTAAATAGAACATTGGCACACAGATACCCCACAATCTGGCTTATTGCAACTGTTCTCTGTTGGTGAAGTGGCACGTTTGCAATCCCCATAACAGCCATCTTAACCATTTCACAGCATATTATTCAAATGTACATCTCTAGGTGGCAACAAGGATAGGCACTTGGGCTCAGTAGCAAGGGGTCTGTGGGGAAAATCCTAGGACGAGGGATAGGAACCTGCAAATGGCAAGACAGACTAGAGGATACTCAACCAGAGGCTTAGATTGGGCAGCTCCATTGGCTTTCTGACTGCCTACGAGGAAAACCTCACTGGAAACTCTTTTGAGGTTCTTGAGGAATCCTAGAGGCAAACGGACTCCTCTGCCTTTTGGAAAGGATTTGTCCCAAATCTTAACAGCTAGCTGTCTCAAAATCCAGCTGGACTAAAATTGCTTCAAGAAAAACTGGATGGACTGGCATTCACATTTTTACTTCTACCTATGCCTATGCATAGGGAACATCCCTCACACTCCAGTAGATTCTATCTGTCCTCTCTAGCTTTCAAGTAGCCACAGTGACTACAGCGAAGGGAGTTAATGGGATAACATGTTGGTACAGGGCCACAAGCAGGATATTTCATTCCATGCATTTGGGGGAAGGACACAGGTAACAGTATACAGGGAGAATACCGAATGAGAAATCTGTGTGAGGCAATGCCCTTTTTGGGACCTTGACAAAATCAGTCATGGAACCCAGGTGGTGGATAAGAGCTGACAAGAGTTGGTCTGTGAATGGGCACAGCATCTCCGAAAAAGATCAATGAAATGATTGACAGAGAAAATGGCAAATGAAGGAAGAAGCGATGTCAAGTGCTGCTCAACCCAAGCTGAACTCCAGAAGATAAGAGAAGTTTCCCCTCCAAATAGAGGCTCTTTCTAAAGGTTCAGTCTTGAAGCAGGTGTTTTGACATTGAGAGAGGCACTGGAAAGGGAGAGGACCAAGGACTACAGGAAGAGGGACGATTTCTGATTACCTCAGGCTGCTGCCAGGGACCTACTGCTCCAAATCCTCAAAATAAGCGAAGGTAAAAGGCACAAAAAGCAAAAGAGTAACTCAAATTATTTTACATTTTGAGTCCTCTTCACTGTCTACGCGAATCTGGCACTGAAATGGTAGATCACGTTCAAAAGAGTATAGAGGCAAGAACGCCGTCTTTGTTTGCCCAGTAACACTGCTCCTCCAACCTCTGCACTTGGCCGCCCAACATTTCCATCCTAGTTGTTGCTCCTTTTCTCATTGCAGAATGCAGCCGGGTTCTCCCCTTCTTCCCTCCGTGCTGCGAACCCCATTATTAACCAAGCGGAAAGCTCCACGCAGCGCGGCCAGGGCGCACCGGAGCCGGGCTGCTTACCTTCCCCGGACCTAGTCAGCGCAGGTCCCCGCGCACGCCGCCACGGGCCGCAGTCCCGCCGCGCCCGCCGAGTGCTCGGTCTGCTCGCGCCGGCCCGCGCCCCACCTGCCAGCTGCAGCCTCCGCTCCCGCCGCCGAGCTCCGGCCGCATGAAGTCATCCCCGCCCCGGGCCGGATCACCGCATTCCGCACCAGCCGTGGGGGGAGCGGGGCCGCTCCCGACCCCAGGGAAGACAGCCTGGAAACGGCGCCCGACGATCGCTGCCCTGCGAGGTTGTGGATTGATTTTCTATTAATGCTTTTACAGCTGCAGCATCGCTGGATTATGGACTGAGAGAGAAGAGCCAGGGGGGCTCTCTCTGCATAGCGTCCTTCCTCCGAGCGCTCCCCCGTCACCCCGGCTGCATGGACTGTTCCATTTGCCCCTGTGGGTTTCCCACCCTCTTCATCTTCCTTATCAGCATTGTTCATTTGGATGAATTTGAGAGCAAGAATTGTCTTTTAAGATAAACATTCAAGCTCTACAAAAACATTTTAAATTGGTAATGAAGCTTTCTAAGCCCTTCATAGCTCTCTCCATTACCCCCGCCCACCCCCCCGCGAACAGACACACACGCATACGCATACACACACACACACACACACACACACATACGTACGCACACAGCCAAACCACTCACAATTTTGAAAGCTAGAGCCTTTCACCCTCTCGCCTACGTAATAGAACGGGAATCTCCCAAAAGACTGGAGAAGTGGGGCCAACCGGAGAAAGCGCTCAAAGAAACAGTGGGGTGGCCCCATGATTTTGTTGTGTTTATGGTGCACTTGTGCACGGATATTCCCTCTAAGATCTCTTCCTCCTGCTTCCTTTGCTCTGGACCCCCTCCCCTCCCTGCCACATAATTGGGCAAACTGTTGTGACAGCTGTAACATTTGGAAATCAAAAAGCAGAATCTACATTAGCAGATGACTATCTCTTTCCCTAAGGATTTATGAAAATTTGCCTTGGGAATGAAATTAAGCATGTATTCATATAAGCCCTTTCCTTCTCTTTTTAAATCGACACTAGCTATTAACAAGATTGTTCTCTCTCCCCCACCCTTTCCTTTTGCTTCTTTCCCAAATCTTTTCAGGTTTGAGGGTTGAATGTTTAAGGAAAAATGGGACTAAATGTGCCTTCTTTGTAGCTGAGCCAGGGTTTCCCCCTAGCTGTTGAGTCATTTTCCAGTCGGGAGGTTCCTTGACACTAGGATTCTGTGGAATGGAGTTCCCTCTTTTAACTTGCCTTGCTGTTTGAATTGACCATCACTTGATACAGGCCAGCTTTACACTATGGATTTGTCCAGCAACCTAAACAGTGCAATTGCACAAGGCCAGGGAAGCACCTTTGCTAAATGAGATGTTTCCATCCCTCTGTCAGTCCCAAAGTTAGGTGGTAATGTAGCCAACAGCTTTCCAACAAAACTTAGTTAGAATTCTTGGTCATAGAATGTATGCTCTTTGAAAGCTAAAACAGCTTAATTCATCGCTCTGAGACTCACTTTCATAACATTAGCCCATTAATATTACCGTAGAGCAGGAGATTCTTAATCTGTATAAATGGAATTCTATTCATATACTCCTTTTATACAGATTAAGTATAATGGGAAAAATTAAGTATAATGGGAAAATTTTAGTTTCACTAACTTCTAACTGAAATTTAGCATTTAGCATGTCCTTTAAACATAATGCAGACAACAAACCACAAGAATGTTAGGAGTACCTGGGACTTTGTTTCCAATAGAAACAACAGCCAATTCCTTATTGCTGTTTTCATAGATATCTCTATCACTACACTGATGTTATAATCAAATCATCACTACATTTTTTACTTAATAGACTATATTTTTCAGCTTTAGTATCCAGAAAAATTGAGGAAATAATACAGGGAGTTCCCATATATCCCATTCCCAGTGTCTCCTATTAACATCATACATTAGTAAGGTACCTTGGTGTAATTCTGGCATTGCTATAAAGAACTACCTGAGATTGGGTAATTTATAAAGAAGGGCTCATGGTTCTGTAGGCTGTACAGGAAGCATGACTGGGGAGGTCTCAGGAAACCTATAATCATGGTGGAAGGCAAAGGGGAAGCAGGCAGGCCCTACATGGCTGGAGAAGGAGAAAGAGAAGTGGGAGGTGCTACACACTTTTAAACAACCAGATATCATGAGAACTCACTATCACCAGAAAGGCAAGGGGGAAGTCCTCCCCCATGATCAAGTCACCTCCCACTAGGCCCCTCCTCCAAAATTGGGGATTAAATTTGACATGAGATTTGGGTAGGGACACAAATCTGAACCATATCATTTGGTTACAATCAATGAATGTATACTGATCCATTATTACTAACTATAAATAAAGTCTAACTACATTTAAGTTTCCCTGGTTTTTACCTAATATCCTTAAATCTGTTCCAGGCGTCCATCGGATACCACACTAAATTTAGTTGTCATGTCCCGTTAAGCTCCTCTTAGCTGTGATCGTTTTTCTTGTTTTTGATGACCTTGACAGTTTTGAGGAGTAGTGGTCGAGTATTTGCCAGAAGGCCTCACTGTTGCAATTTGTCTGATGCTTTTCTTATGATAAGACTGGAGTTGTGAACTATTGGCAGGAGAAAGAGGTAAAGTCCCATTTTCCTCACATCATATCAAGGTGCTATAGTATTGATGTGATTTATGACTGGTGAGGTGTTGATCTTGATCGTCTGGCTGAGGCAGTGTTTGTCAGGTTTCTCTACTGTAATGTTATTGCCCATTCCTTGCATACTGTACTTGTAGGAAGTAACTACATGAAACCCAAACCTAAGGAGTGGGACTTTGGCTGTACCTCCCTGAGGGCAGAGTGTGTACATAAAGTATATGGAATTCTGCACAGGAGATCTGTCTATTCTCTACCAAGTATTCAATTACTTATTGATATAAATATTATAGACTCATGGAGATGTATTATATTTTATGCTTTTGGTAATAATCAATTACTACTTTATTTTGTTGTTCAATTTGTTCCAGTTTTGCCCATTGGAAGCTCTTTCAGTAGGTTCCTGTGCTCTTTTGACATACGCCCTTTGATGTGTGAGTTTGTGTGTGTGTGTGTGTGTGTGTGTGTGGCAGGAGTGGCAGGACCATTAACAATCCCTTACTTTATGATATTATAAGTTCCTCCAGTCTCAACTTGTATACTGCCTGCTTCATTCCTAGAATCAGCAGTTTCTTCATGGAGCCCTTGTTCCTTTTACTGGAGAATGGTAATACAAATCAAGATCTGGGCCCTAGACACCGTCATTATTGGCGGGTCATTTTGTCTAGGCCTTTCAACTAAGACAGGGAATATATGTATATACTTACCCATGCATATATACATGAGTATTTCTATATGTGACCATTCTGTTTCTTTATTAAGCTAAATATGAGCACATACTTATGTCTCCAACTTTAATCCTTTAACACATAGATCATTCTAGCCTCATCCCTTTGCTTGTCTGTAAATTCCTATTCCAATAGTGAGAATCATGGCTCCCACCATTCACTGTTATAATTGTTCAATTTCAGTGTACGTGTAAAGCAGTATAAAAATTGTTAACCCTTTCCCACAATATCACAATTTTTAGAGAAATATATATATAACTCTCCTATACTGTGTTTAATGAGTTTAAATGCCCATACCTTTGTATATCATGAATTTTGTTTTTAAATATTTTGATAACGGTATTTTAAACTTGATAATTAGTTTCCGTTTCAATTCTACATATTATATTTTATGCATTTAAAAGCATTATTTTAAGAAGAGTTATGTAGGTTGCTTCAGATTGTCAAAGGGAGCCATGGCAAAACTTAGGATACAAATTGTAGACTATTACTGTGAGGCTATAATGAGATGGCGTGAAATTGCCACTCCAGAGCTTCGGGGAGCTGATACTCTGTAAGTGTTATCCTTGCATACTTGGGCAGGCTTCTGTCCCCTTTCTCCTTTGAAAGTTCTAAATACCTTGAATGAGAGAACATGTTCAGCCTTCATAATTTATCATTTGGTTGAAGGATTTGCTAGGTATCTCATGTTGAAGATAAAAGTCCTTATAAAGTAAAGAGGAAGGAGGATGAGAAGGTGAAGAGAACTAGAAGGTTGAGATGACTGTGAAGGTTAGAGGTTTTGTAGTTGAGCAGACTTGGGCTTGGATCCCCAGCACTCACAGCCTGACTTTGTCTTGTTTCTGAGATGAAGACAGCAATTGTCTCAAGAGTGAAAGATGTTTGATCTTTTCCTTCAAGTTGCCTGAGGCAGTAGGGATGCAACTGTGGCGACTTGGGACAGTCCCAGAACATGTTTTCTTGACCCCCCAGTGTAGTTTACATCTGCGAAGCCAGACTCACTGAAGATAGTTTCTTGTGATAATATAGATACGTTCATCTATCAAAGTATTCTTACCAGGTACTTTTTATTCATGGAAAGGAATCAGTGTGTTGATGGTATTAAAGACAACAGTCAAAGACATTAAATGGCAGGATTGAACTGCTTCTGATATTCCAGCATGGTAAGAGGCATAGGGAAGCCAGAAAGAAAAGGGGAAAGATATTGGGAAATGTCTTATGTCAACATATAGGGTTTGAATCTGTCTTCTTGGAACTTTACATACAGCAATATGTAATTTTTTTTAACCTATGACTTGTTATTGCACAATTTTTTTTTTTAAAAAACCCTAGACCTTGGATCTTGACTTTGAGGTCTGCAATGCTTCCTTTCTGATATTCTCAAATTAGAGATCAAATGGCCTAGTGATATCATGAGTCTCAGCAAGGGAAAATGTGAAACCAGAGCCAGAGGCCCTGTGTGCTGGGAGCTGTCAGCATTTAGAACCACTCCTTTGGGTTAAGGGAGTCCTTCCAGAAAGGACTCATTTAAATGCAAATACACTATCAGGAGGAGTAACTGAGTATCTCATTTGCAGCCATTAACAATTTAGCAGAGATTAGATTCTCAGATTTATTATTGAGAGGAGTTGTCAGGGTGATTTGGCCCCAGCATCTGTCACCCCATTGCCTGCCAGGTCTCCTGTTCTCATCACTCCATAGGGGTCTGCCTGAAACTGGGAACTTGGTCTACTAGGAAAGAATTGGGCACTTAGTGAATAATAATCAATATTGTTTTACATAATTTTGACTTAAGAGAAAGGGTAGGAGAAGGATTTCCATGGTAATGGTACTGTGTGTGTGTGTGTCTGCTAGGCTTGGGCTGATTATGCAAAGCTAGCAATAGAAACAGTTGCATTCAAGTAATCATAGGTAGGCTAAGAATTTTCTATACTAATATGAAAACATTTTGATATATGATACAGGGAACAAAAACCTATCATTTATGTGAAGATTGGTATTAGAGCTTGAAGAGTTTCAGCAGATTGAACAGAAATAGGACAATGCAAGAAGAGGAAGTGACTATAAACAGAACAGAAACTGTTTTGACATTAGGAAGAATTCACTTTGTTTATATTGGTAAGGAGTTGACATAAAATTCTAGGTCTATGTAACACAGCTACTATGCTGTAATCGGAACTCTGTATTTAATTGTGAAATGTCTATTTGCTTAGATGACATACCTAGTAAATGGCACATGATGCATTTCATACTGTGGTGTAAGTAATACTCAAATAAACCTTTAAAAAATTATTATGAAAGCATGGGATAAAACAATCTACTTAGGTGATGCTTTACATTTTTTTCACTTCTTTTAAGAATATGATGAAACCAATAAAATCCCCCTCTCAAGAAAAGTATGATTTAATGAAAACTTTTCTACTGCAATGAGTAGATTATCAAATAATATTTATAAAGAATTATGTCTATCATTCATCAATGACAAATTTCTTCATCAATTTCTTACCATATACAATTTAGTAAATTATCAAATAATTTTAATAAAGAATTATGTCTCTATCATACTTCATGAATGAAAAAATTTTTCATCCATTATATACAATTTAGTCTACTAAAAAGGTAAATAAGTTTAAAATAAGCTTCAATGAACTGTGTTCATCAGACAAGTTGATATTCATTCAGCAGATTATTGAGTACAGTGTACTAGTACTGCTGTTCTAATCACTGAAGGTACAAACACGGACAAATAAAGCTCTTCTTCAGGGATATTTTGTCCAAGTAAAAGGAGACAGAATTTTTACTCTGTTCGTTCATGGCCCTTTCCACCAACTAATATGGCATGATAGTTGGTGGAAAGGGCCATGAAGGAGCAGAGTAGGAATGCAGGGCTGGGCCTGGCTCACACCTGTAATCCCAGCACTTTGGGAGGCCCAGGCAGGCGGATCACCTGAGGTCAGGAATTTGACACCAGCCTGGCCAACATGGTGAAACCCCATTTCTACTAAAAATACAAAAATTAGCTGGGCATGGTGGTGCATGCTTGTAGTCCCAGCTACTTGGGAGGCTGAGGCAGGAGAATTGCTTGAACCCAGGAGGCGGAGGTTGCAGTGAGCGGAGATCATGCCAATGCACTCCAGCCTGGGCAACAGAGACTCTGAGGCTCCGTCTCAAAAAAAAAAAAAAAAAAAAAAAAAAAAAAAAAGAGAATGCAGGTATAGGGGTAGTTACATAAGGTAGTAGGGGACACTTGGGCAGAGATTTGAAGACAATGTGAAAGCAAGATGTGTGAACACTTGAAGAGGTTCAGCACATGCAAGTAGGTGAGCATATACGTCATGTGTTCCAGGAACTGAAAGGTTAGTTTCTTTGTAGTGAAATGATCAAAGGGGGAAATTGTTAGGAGATGAGGTTAGAAAAGTAGGTGAGTGAATGTTCATTTAGAGCCTAAAAAGGCAGTGAGATTTGGGGGATTAAGACTTTGTTTTTAGACTTGCTAACTTTGTGTTTCTGATCAGATCTTAGTGGAGATGTGAAGTAGACAACTGGATGTACTAGTCTGAAATTCATGGGAGAGATATCATGGCCGTAGATGAAAATTTATGAATCATCATGGTACCTAAAGTCTTTAGATCGGATGAAATCACCTTGGAGGTAAGTGTAGCAAGAGAATAGATGATGTCTCAGGACTGAGCCATGGGGCATGCCAGAGGATCCAGCAGAGGGTATAAAAAGAAGTGCGCAGGGAGACAGGGAAAATTGTCCCAGAAGCAAAGTGAAAAGGGGTTAGAAGGAGGAGGGAGGGTTTATTGCTCCTACACTGCTAGTAGATTAATATGAGAAGTGATAATTGATTGTAGGATTTGCAACATGGAGATACCTAATTTCCTTGATAAGAACAATTTCTGTGTTCTTATCAAAGAACAAAAAAATAGTATAAATGAGTAAATGAAGTGAAAAAATAAAAGGCAGCCTTTTAAAAGTAGTTTTGTTATAAAAATAAGCAAGAAATGCGTAATAATTAAAGCAGGATATAGGAATAAAAAGATTTTTTTTTCTTTGAGATGGACATTTTTGTATGCTGTGGGAACAACTAGTAGAGAACAAGTAACTGATGGCACAGGAAAAAGATACTCAGAAGGGTTCTAGTGCAGGAGAGAGGATTTCGCCTTAGATCAGAGGACAAGTATTTCTTCTCCCAGAAGAGAGGGGAGGCAGAGCATTTGGCTTCAAGTAGACCCAGATAGGTTGGTAAACTTGATGTTCAGAGCTCTGGGAATTTTGCCTTGCTCTCACTTGTATTCCCAATGAAATAAGAAGCAGCTGAGAATTTAGAAAGATGAATTGGTATTGGAGATGTGAGGAAAGAGAAGTTTTGAAACAGTTGCCTAGAAGGGAGTGAAAGAGAACTGATTTGCACTGAGTTTTCTAATAAGTACTAGCAAATTCACTTAGGCTTATGATTATGAATTTAAACGAGACAAATTGGCAAAGTTGCTGGGTTTTCTCCAGCCATGGTTAGCTGCCTGGTGCGAGTGCTGAGTTGACCTAGGGTTCTGTTCCACTGGGGTTGGCATCTTGTCAGCCAGTACAACAGAGAATGATGGCCGTCGGAGCTTGGAGTGAATACAGCGAGTGATTCCAATAGGAGCCATGGACTCTGATCTGGGTAAGCAGGGAACAGCATTAGACTGTGAGCAATAGTCTCATACTTGATTTTAACTTTATGAATCACAAGGGCTGAAAACCCTGAATCATAACAGTGTGTTAAGGGCAAACACAACTAGAACTCAGTTTACTGTGTTGTACAGAAATTTTCTATTTTTCTTTTAGTTGAATTCCTGTCTGTAATTTCTTGTCTCTTAGGATGGTGATAGCATCTTAGGTGATATATACATTTTTGATAAAGTAATCTCAGAAATATATTTTAAAAATAAAATTTAAAGCTGTCAGAATAGAAATAAGTACAAGAGAACTTACAGTGTTTTCAAGTGCTTTCCTTATCACTAAAGAGACATTTATATGATTTTGTTACATTTGACTCCAACTTCCAGATAATACGTACCTCCTTTGGCATTGAAAATAGGAATAAAAAGTAGAAATTAAACAAAAATCTTATCCTCAAAGAGCTATACTAGCATTGTTTTCTTTCTAATATGGGCTTAATGTCATTAATGACTCCATTTTTTTTCTCCAAGGAATCCAGTTTATTACTAATTTTCCCTGCATTGTGCATGTGTTGTAAGTTTGCCCCCTTGTGGATGATTCCGGAACTGTCAACATTATTTTTTTTTCTTGTTTTTAGTAGGAAAAAAGACTGAAAGTGTAGATATTGTCGTAAACGGGAATTATTTTTAAAGAAATGTGGAGACTAACCAAAAGAGGTTCAAATTGTTGGACATTTACCTCTCTTCTGTTAGTTTTCAAATTTACTATTATATTAAGGTCCCCACTAACTGAATTTGGAAATGATAGTCAAAGAAGTTAAAATGTTAATATTATCTTATAATATGAGAATACAGAATTAAAAAAGCTAGTCTCACCATTATTACACATTAAAAGTCTCAAACTTTTCAACTTAGTAGGATATGATGGCTTTCTTTAAATTAGCTTGAGATTATGTAAATATAAATACAAGGCAGCCCACAATTGATTAATCTTCACTTGCTAGGGTTACATATGGAATTATACAAATTATGAGAAATCCCATTCTTGATATTGTGCATACATCAATAAGTCTGACGTTTTATTAATAGTTTTCTATACCATCTTAGAAAAAATATCTTTAATGCACTTAACTAAGCATTTGTGACTTGGCTCCTAGAGACCAAGAAGTAGCATAAAAAAATCAGTAATTTTTATTTACTATTTTATTTATAAAACATTATCTATTGATCACTTACTGTGTGCTTGGAACTATTTTATATTCCAGGGATAAGACCCAGTTTCTTTCCTCAAAATAGTTGCAATCCGATGGGGAACAAACAAATTGCAATAAAGTGTTATAAATTTTGCTGCAGAGTTTTGTACATAATATGAATATAAGCAACACATTTTAATTCTAGAAGAGTAGTTAAGGAAAGCATCATAGAAGAGAGGACCTGAGCTGCCTTGTGAAGTGTTTAATAGTTGAAGAGTTAGAGCCAAGGGATAGAAAGCAGAGGAGTTTAGCCTGAGGAAGGAAATATACACAGAGGTAATCTTGTGGCTTATTCACCAGTTCTTATTGTGTACACCTGCTGGTAACTTCATCATCATCATCACTGTCATCATGCTGGCACTAGTGAATACATACTTACTGCCACAAGTCAAATAAGCTCTTAATATGTAGTACCTAAATGTTTTTTACCATCCATTTATATTACAATTATTCTCACTTCACACACAAGAAAATGAAACCTTAGTTAGATTAAGTTACTTGCTTGAGCCTAGGTGTTACACTTTAAACTTTATGCTCTGAACCTCTGCACTTTGCTAGCTAGAATGATTTGCCCATAGTAAGAGCTCAAATACTGGTTAGTAAGCATAATAATTTCATAAAAAGCAAAGCAAAGTCATCCACTTTGATATTTATGAGGAGGTTAGGGAACATGCTTAAGGGCTTATGGATGAATAATTAAGATGAGAAATGCTCAAAGAATAGGGAAAATTGTATGATGCATGTATTGTGGCAAAAAAGAATCCTTTCTAATATCTAACTTCCAGTTCATAGCGCGATATTTATACTAACACACTTAGGCAACATCAGTGGAGTGTTCCCTTCTCCTTTGTGACAGGGCAATGTTGTCGATGCATGGAAAGAAAATTGACATTACCTGCACACTGTAACTCTTTAGGAATAAAACCCTTTGGGATTTTTTTCATTTTATTTGTCAGCTGGTGTATATGAATCATTTTAGGTGAAGAATTATTGCCTGATTGGAGATACTATGTTTGAATTTTCTACAGATGACAATAAACAACTTCTTCCAGTTTTAAAATACCATATCTGACAAATGAGTTGTTATGCTAAAGAGAGTAATCAATGCCATAATGTGTCTGGAATCTAAAATAAATGAGAAATAGCTAAAGGAACTGGGAATAGATGAAATGAGACAAGACCAGATGGGAACTAGGTGGCAGCTCTGAAATATTTGAGGCATTGTCCTATGAAAAAAGGGTTAGGCTATTTCAAACAGAATTTAGACCCGTGAGCCAGGCTTAAGTTCATAAAAGGATGAACATTTTAATGATTGGAACCTTTCAAGAAATTAGACCACATTTTAAAATTATAAACTCCCTGTCTCTGAATATTTCAGCAGAGGTTGAAGCTAAGAAATTGAGAAAGTAAATTCTAAGGGTCTTTACAGTGAGAAAATTCTGTGGTTTTCTAACTCCTCATAAATTTGTGTAGTTCATGCATTCCGCTCATCATGACACTTAATTGTATAAGGTTTTGAAAAGTCATCATTCAAAGCTGACATTTTCCTCTGCCACACATTATGAATCTTTTGTAAATATTATCTTCTACATCAAATTTGTAATATTCCTAAACAAGATGCTTTTCTTCATAGGAAATAAAAGAGGTTCAGAAATTTTCAAACTAAGTTTTTACCAACTGTATTATTAAGCTTAATTTATCAAAACACTTCATACATAAGGGCATGAGCGTTTACTCAGCCTTCTCAAGTGTTTATATTTTACACAACCACTGTACAATTATGGAAGTAAGAAAATTTGCACTGGTACCATTCTGTTAACTGCTTTACAGACTGTACTCAAATACTGCCTATGGTCTCTCCGTCTAGGTTCCTATCCAGGTTCACTTATCTCAGTTATTTGCTATACCTCCTCATTCTCCTTCAATCTAGGATAATTTTTCAGTCTTTCATGACCTTGAGTTTATGGAGAATCCTAGGCAGTTATTTTGTACAATCTCCTTCACTTTGAGTTTGTCTGATATGTTCTCATGGTTAGACTGTGGTTATGCGATAACTGGCAGGAGCACCAAAGGATGTTATGCCCTTCTCAGTGTGCCATATTAGGGAATACAAGAAATGCATATGTCTCATTACTGGGTGGTATTAACTTGGGTGACTTGTTTATAAGGATGGCAGCAAAATTATTATTTTACCCTTTAATATGGATTTTTCTAGGGAGATAATGTTAGATTGCTCAATTATTCTATTTCTTGTTTCATCCTCCCATATCAATTTTAGCAACTGCCAATAATTCCTGCTTCCACCAGTTACTTTGTTGTTTCACAAATGGTCATTTTCTATTCTCATAATTCCTTCAACAGTTATTAATTTAACTGTAAGGAAGCACTGTTCCTTCCCCTCATTTGCATATTATTTATATTAGTGTATACTTATGGATATTTATTTTATTCTCTGTGTTAAAATCAATTACAATTATTAATTACATCATTGCTCAAATTGTTCCAGATTTGGTCATTGGACTCCTTCAAATCGTCTCCTGTGTTTTTTTGTTTTTTTTTTTTACAGGGCCATACAATTTTTTGAGTAGTACTTTCCTTTCTCGCACCACAAAATGCTCCAGTCCTATCTTTTACTTTCCCTGTCCCAGCTCTTAATCCATTATTTCTCCAAGGAGTTCTGGTTCCTTGAATTATATGATAGTAATTACAGGCTGGGCATGGTGGATCAGGTCTATAATCCCAGCACTTTTGGAGGTCGAGGTGGGAAAATCGCTTGAGTCCAGGAGTTTGAGACCAGCCTGAGCAACATGGCAAAACCCCATCTCTAGAAAAAAAAAAAAAAAAAAAATTAGCTATATGTGGTGGCACACGCCTGTAGCCCATAGCCCCAGCATCTTGGCATGAGTTATATTCATTACTAACCAGGTTACCCAATTACAGACAAAACTAACATACACACATAAACATCTGTTTTTATATTATGTGAATATATGTTTATATATAGATATCTGTATGATTATCTGTATAAAAGTATGCGTTCAAACTTATACCTGGATTCCAGTCCAGCTCAGGGTTTATTTTGCCCTCCTCTCTCACTCTTTCTTTATTTGTAACTTCTTATTTTCTTTCTTTCTTTTTTTATTATACTTTTAAGTTCTGGGATACATGTGCAGAATGTGCAAGTTCGCTACATAGGTATACATGTGCCATGGATATTTGCTGCACCCATCAACCGCTCATCTACATTAGGTATTTCTCCTAACGCTATCCCTCCCCCAGCCCCTCACCCCTCGACAGGCCCTGGTGTGTGATGTTCCCCTGTCTGTGTCCATATGTTCTTGTTGTTCAACTCTCACTTATGAGTGAGAACATGCGGTGTTTGGTTTTCCATTACTGTGTTAGTTTGCTGAGAATGATGGTTTCCAGCTTCATCCATGTCCCTGCAGAGGACATGAACTCATCCTTTTTTATGGCTGCATAGTATTCCATGGTGTATATGTGCCACATTTTCTTTATCCAGTCTATCACTGATGTGCATTTGGGTTGATTGCAAGTCTTCGCTATTGTGAATAGTGCTGCAATAAACATATGTGTGCATGTGTCTTTATAGTAGAATGATTTATAAGCCTTTGGGTATATACCCAGTAATGGGATTGCCGGGTCAAATGGTATTTCTAGTTCTAGATCCCTGAGGAGTCTCCACACTGTCTTCCACAATGGTTGAACTAATTTATACTCCCACCAACAATGTAAAAGCATTCCTGTTTTTCCACATCCTCTCCAGCATCTGTTGTTTCCTGACTTTTTAATGATCGTCATTCTAACTGGCATGAGATAGTATCTCATTGTGTTTTTGATTTGCATTTCTGTAATGACCAGTGATGATGTGCTTTTCTTCATGTCTGTTGGCTGCATAAATGTCTTCTTTTGAGAAGCGTCTGTTCATATCCGTGCCCACTTTTTGATGGGCTTGTTTGTTTCTTTTTTGTAAATTTGTTTACATTTCTTGTAGATTCTGGATATTAGCCCTTTGTTAGATGGATAGATTGCAAAAATTTTCTCCCATTCTGTAGGTTGCCTGTCCATTCTGATGATAGTTCCTTTTGCTGTGCAGAAGCTCTTTAGTTTAATTAGATCCCATTTGTCAATTTTGGCTTTTGTTGCCATTGCTTTTGGTCTTTTAGTCATGAAGTCTTTGCCCATGCCTATGTCCTGAATGGTATTGTTTCAGTTTGCTTCTAGGGTTTTTTATGGGTTTAGGTCTTACATTTAAGTCTTTAATCCATCTTGAGTTAATTTTTAAAAACTCTCAATAAACTAGGCATTGATGGAACGTATCTCAAAATAATAAGAGCTATTTAGGACAAACCCACAGCCAATATCATACTGAATGGGCAAAAACTGGAAGCATTCCCTTTGAAAACTGGCACAAGACAAGGATTCTCTCTCTTACCACTCCTATTCAACATAGTATCAGAATTTCTGGCCGGCGCAATCAGGCAAGAGAAAGAAATAAAGGGTATTAAAATAGGAAGAGAGGAAGTCAAATTGTCTCTGTTTGCAGATGACATGATTGTATACTTAGAAAACTCCATTGTGTCAGCCCAAAATCTTCTTAAACTGACAAGCAACTTCAGCAAAGTCTCAGGATACCAAATCAATGTGCAAAAATCACAGGCATTTCTATACACCAATAACAGACAAACAGAGAGCCAAATCATGGGGGAACTCCAATTCACAATTGCCACAAAGAGAATAAAATACCTAGGAATCCAACTTACAAGGGACGTGAAGGACCTCTTCAAGGAGGACTACAAACCACTGCTCAAGGAAATAAGAGAGGACACAAACAAATGGAAAAGCATTCCATGCTCATGGATAGGAAGAATCAACATCGTGAAAATGGCCATACTGCTCAAAGTAATTTATAGATTCAATGCTATCCCCATCAAGCTACCACTGACTTTCTTCACAGAATTAGAAAAAACTGCTTTAAATTTCATATGGAACCAAAAAAGAGCCTGTATAGCCGAGACAATCCTAAGCAAAAAGAACAAAGCTGGAGGCATCATGCTACCTGACTTCAAACTATACTACAAGGCTACAGTAACCAAAACAGCATGGTACTGGTACCAAAACAGATATATAAACTAATGGAACAGAACAGAGGCCTCAGAAATAACGTCACACATCTACAGCCATCTGATCTTTAACAAACCTGACAAAAATAAGCAATGGGGAAAGGATTCTCTATTTAACAAATGATGTTAGGAGAACTGGCTAGCCATATGCAGAAAACTGAAACTGGACCCCTTCCTTACACCTTATACTTCTTTCATTAACAGTGAGAAATGGATTCTCCTGATCCACATTCTATTTACTTACTTGTTTAGTCCTAGAATACACATAATAATTTAAGAATTGTGAAAAAAAGTAATAAGTTGGTAAGGTTTGGCTCTGTGTCCCCATCCAAATTGCATGTTGAATTGTAATTCTCAGTGTTACAGAGGGAGCTGGTGGGAAGTGATTGGCTTATGGGGGCAGATTTCCCCCAGCCATTCTTGTGATAGTGAGTTCTCATGAGATCTTGTTGTTTAAAGGTGTGTAGCACTTCCTTGCTCTCTCTCTCCCTCCTGCCACCATGTGGAGAGGGTGCTTGCTTCCTCATCATCCTTCTGCCATGATTGGAAATTTCCTGCGTTCTCCCAGCATGCTTCCTGTATAGCCTGTGGCACTTTGAGTCAATTAATCCTCTTTTCTTCATAAATTACCCAGTCTCAGGTAGTTCTTTATAGCAGTGTGAAAATGGGCTAACACACAAGTACAATGTTTGTGTACAGTTCTTTTTGTCTTTAGCCTTACAGTATGTGTAAGCTCAAAAGTGTATGGTCAAGATACTGTTTCTTAAAGTTTAGGTTAGTTTTTCTGCACTTCAGTGTAATTTTGTTATTTGTTTGTAATCCAGTTAGGCTAATTTGTCATGGTTTGTGTTCCATTTTGAGATCTTTCCAAAACCTGCTTGATTTTAAATATTTACCTGGAAATGTACGATTTTCCATTTTTTTAATCTCAGGATTATACAAAAAGGCATACTAATAGAAATGTCATTCCTTTTCATCCCTTCTACTCCATTCTCATTCTACTCTTCTTTCTGCCCAGTTTCTATCTGCTTCCTGTAGATAATCAATTGCACTAATTTCTGGTTTACCCTTTCTGCATTTCTTTTTGCACAAATGAGCAGATACATGTCCATTTTCTTACATTTCCTTTTTTTGTTACATGGGAGGTGATATATTTGTAGATACTCATATATACTTTGTCTTTAAGGTATTGTGGTGATCACTGTATATCATTTGATATTCTGCAAATCTTTTCTCTCAATGAATGGCATCATGATCTGTACACTGACTCAAAGCAAAACCTAGGAATAAGCCTTTATTCTTTACTTTTTTTCATTTTTAACATAGAATGCATCAGTGACTTCTCTATAATCTATATTCAAGTGTATATATATATTATATAAAATATATGTTCTTATTTCTCTTCATTTTCATAGTCATTATCTTAGTCTATGCTACCACAATTTCTCCCTTGTTCTACTTTGAGAAATTTTTATGTAATGTACCATACAAATCTGACCATTTCAACTATTTTTTTCAAAACTATTTAATGGCTTTCACTTGCATCTAAAATAAAATCAAAATCCTTAGCCTTGTAGATTTTAGCCCCTGTCAATCCTCCCAACTGCATCTTGTCTGCATTTGCTTCATGCGGGTATTTGATTATTTACCCAGATACGCTCTAAGGTTTTCCATTGCAGGGCTTTTTAGTAGCTAGTTTTTTCATGTAATGTTCTTATTCCTTCTCTTTGTCTTGCTTCTTACTCTTTCGTTTCAGCTTTAATGTCACCTCCTCCTAAAGACCTTTGCTGCCACCTTTTCTGAAATAGGTTACCACCCCTTCAGTCATTCGTTAGTCAGTTTGTGTCGTCCTCAGCCGCTCATAGAAGTAATAAAATGTAGAATTTTAGGTTGATATGTAATTGTTGTACATAACTTTGGGGTATATGTGATATTTTGATACCTGCGTACAATGTACAATGATCAAATCAGAGGAACTGGGATATCCATCACCTCAAACATTTAACTTTTATTCATGTCAGAAACACTACAGTTCTTCACTTCTAGCTATTTTGAAATATACGATAAATTATTAACTAAAATTTCCCTTCTATACTATTAGATACTGGACTATATTTCTTTATCTAACTGTATTTTTGTATTCCTTAACCAACTTATTTTTATTCCTTCCTTTGCTGTTCCCTTCCCAGACTCTGGTAAACACCATTCTTACTCTCTACCTCCATGATACCATTTGTTTTGCCCCCACATTTGAGTAAGAACATGCAATATTTGTCTTTCTGTACCTGGCTTATTTCACTTAGCATAATGTCTTTCAGTTCTATCCATGTTGTAGCAAATGACATAATTTCATTCTTTTTTAATGGCAGAATGGTATTCCATTGTGTAGATACACCAAATTGTCTTTATTCATTCATCTATTGATGGCCACTTAAGCTGATTCCATACCTTGACTATTGTGAATATCTTGCTGCAATAAACATGAGTGTGCAGGCATCTCTTTAATATGCTGGCCTCCTTTCTTTTGGATCTAACCCCAGCAGTGGAATTGCTGGATCATATGGTAGTTTTATTTTCACTTTTTTGAGGAACTTCCATACTGTCTTCCATAATGGCTCTGCTACTTTACATTACCACCAGTAAAGTGTAGACTAACAGATACTTTTTAATATCAAAATGCAGCAAAAGTTTTCTTAAAAATTATATTAGTGAAAGCATTATATGATAAATTTTCTGAACTGTTCATTAACTTGAGAGGGAAATACCATCATGTATCTTTTGTTTTCCACATTAAAATGAACTCAGGTTCCTATTTGTCAGATTGTGTATGTCAATATTCCTCTCTTGTGGAAACCTTCTCTTCTGAATGATTTTAAAACTCTGGACTTTATGCATTTCAAGAGGGTAGCAGGCCAACATTTGCTTAAGTGTGACAAGGATGAACTCTGATCAGGTCCTTCCTGTCACTGCTTATTGATACCACATTGGTAGCTGCAGACATATGGTCTTCCACACCGGTTAGGTAATGCTATCCACTGATCGAGACCCCCCTGTTGATCCAGATCTTTGTGTACCCACCACATTGAGCTTCCAGAGTTTTGCTTATCTCTTATTGAATGACCAGTGTTCACTGGACTCCCAGCATTGCAATTCTTAGTGTTCACATAATTTATTCCCACAGATAACCGTTGTCCATGGCTCAACCAACCTAAAAAATTAGAGCTCTTTAGGCATTTGCTCCTGTGGATCAAGAGCCACTGACTATTTTCCTAGGGATCTATACCACAGGTAGTTAGAAAATTTTATTTTTTCATATTTGAAACACATCTTCATGAGGGCTCATAACTAGATCGTATATAGGAGTTATTAAAAGTCATCTCTAAAAGTGATTTCTTACATAAAAATTTAAAAAATCACATCTAATAATATCCTAAAAATAAGATAAATCACAATAAATATGATTTTAAAATATATAAGTATATAAAACTTTAATATCTAAAAATATACATTTATAATGTATAAGTATGTACATGTATAATTTATGTATATGTATGTTTGTTTATACATGCAAGTATATATGATATGTTGGCAATAATAGCATGTATTGTGGACATTAAGAGATAATTTTTATTTTCTTTATTTTTAAATATTTACTAAATTTTCTGAATGAACATACTTTATATTCATAAATATTCTAACATAGACATACTTTCCTCAATTGAAATACAGTAAGTTTTAAATACACTCAGTTTTATTCATGACAAAAGGAAAGTGGTAGTTAATTGTACTGGAGATCACTGGTTTTCCAGGTATTTACTATTTGCACAAATGCAAACTTGGATCTTGTCTTTTCTTGCAAGTTGTATTTTCATATTTGTAAGCATACATACACACACACATGCACACACACACACACACGACCCACGATTGTTAATTTTTTAGTATTTGTTTTTCCTTTTATTCTAGTGTGAGAAACCTAGGAAACAAAGTCAAACCAAAAAAAAAAAAAAAAAAAAGCTTTAAAAATACATTTGGATAGTATTCTTTTTCTCAGGAACATTCCTCTAAAGTAATATTGTCATTAGTGTCAGTACATATTAGTTTTTTTTCCTGGAACATGAATGTATGGTGATGTAGTCACACTAGAAACTGGAATCTAAGTTTTCAAATTCAAATTCTAACTTTAATCAACTGCAGTGTATCATAGTGATTAAAAGCATGGGAATTAGAATCAGAGACATCTGGGTTGAGTCTAACTTTGCTCCTTACAAGGTGACCTTAGGTGAATCATTTATCTCTCTTTGCCTTAATTTCTTCATTTATAAAATGGACATGTTAAAAGTATTAATATTCAGGTTTAATGAAAGAAATGCATGTTAGTGCTGGGTACGCATCAGGCAATTAACAAAGTGACTAGTTAACATTAGTTGGTACTATAATTACATTTTCTTTGCATATATGCACATTTCCATGATTTTCTTGTTATAAATTGTAAAAGTATAGTTTCCCTTATAGGTGAGTTTTAAGATGTAAATAAGGCAATTTAAAATGTCTTGATATTATTTAATTTTCAATGCCTAGCACCAATATATGCTCTAGATTCATCATCATGAATCAAAACCTGTTGGTAAAACTGTCAAATAAGTTGCCAAAACATTTTTGTTAACTGCCATTCATTGAACCTTAAGTCCTAAGAAGGCTTTCTGATGTAGTAAGGCATCTATGTTTTATACTATTTAAGAACTAATACCATCGCCGTTCTATTTTCATTATTAAATATTAACCTTTTCCATTTACTTTTTACACAAATATTGAATGTCCTGGAATGAGACAAACTATCTTTTGATCTGAAAAAGCGTAGAGAGGCTCAATGCTGAAGAAAGGAGGAAGACAAAGAATAGGGGAAGCAGCATTCCTTCCTCCTTCACAAGAGGGACAGGATATCAGAGCTCTCCATACAGAAACTGAAGCATGCCTTTCTTCCTGAGATTTGAAAGGGAGAGATGCCCTACATTTAAATATCTAGAGTATATCTTCCATTTAAAAATGAACACAGCTAATCAACTAGAGAGGAAGAAGAGGGTAAAATAGCCTGTGAACAAGTCCTTTTTGTGGTGTTAAGTGAAACTAATTATAATGAATACCACATATCTAATGAGTTTAAGAATTCCCCTTGGAAAAACTGGTCTGTCCTTTACATAAAAAGAGTAGAGAGACCAGGGGAGTTATTTGGATGTGGTAGGGCAGATCTACTAACTGCCTAAATCATACTCATTTAATGGTCCAATTCAAAGTCTACCATAATTTTTCATAATATATGTAATTACATAAATGTAGTATAGAGTTATATATGTATACAATGTCAACAAGGAATCCAGTCCGCAGTTCTTTGATTAGTCTCCCAACACAATTCCCTTCCTTCCTCTCCAAATACTGAGTGATGATAATTATTTTAAATTTTTAATTAAAGGAAAAATTGTGAATAGCACAATATTCTTGAGCTACTTAGAGGAATATTAGAAAATCAGAATTTAGTTTCATGTTTGCTTGACTTTCTTCATAAAGTTAACATTATTACTAAAATTTCTATTTTCTAAATATTGACTGGGTTCATTAAACTAGATTATATTAATGATTTTATAATTTTAAGAATTAAAACTTGATGCCCTTTCCTGTTATTGGCAAATATTTGATTTAAAAAATGTCTCTATTAGCAATAGTTTATTTTACACATATAGGTCTTTTGAAATTATATTTTGAGTAAATAATGCCATTAGGTTTAATATTGACTTTTTTTTTCTTTTTTACTAATCTTAGTAGAAGTGTTTGTTTCAAATTATGCTGAAAAGCAAGGACTCTTTTTGTTATATTTCAGGAGACAGTGTAGAAAGTTTCCATGGGATTAATGAATATTCCCTAAAAAACAAGGAGCCTAGGAATCTACTTTCGTAAGAAGCATTTCCCATCATTGTCACTCATGGCCATCTCATTGCTGAACCTGGTAGTCAGCTCCAAGAACTCACTTTCCAACCTGTTACGAGCATTTGGCACAGTCACTTTCTCCCTCCTTGAAGCACTTGATACCTATAACTTCGATGCCACCCTCTCTTAAGTTTCCCTCTGACTTCACTAATCACTTCATCTGGGGCTCTTGTATTAGTTAGTTCTCCTCTTCCAAACATTAGACCTCTTCTCTTTACCTACAGGCCCTGCCTTATGTAACTCATACAGTGTTTTGAAGAATTCGTGATATTTGTTACCCTGTGGCAAAGTTGTTAGTAAAACTATTGCTTCTCACATTTTAAAGGATAGCAATGGGCTTATTTAACTCTTATTCCCTATATGGAAGGAAATCTTCAGAATGCTGTTTCTTATTGCTTTGCAACAAGTTCTTCAGCAGTGAGATGAACTCAGGCTAGAGCTAGCCAACCTGCAAACGGAGATGAAAGGGAATAATTGCTTTGATAAAAGGAGGTGCTATCTGCCTGCAGCCTGTAACTGAAACTGATTGAGAGTATGATAAGTTAGGACCATGCAGGGCACAAAAATCTGACTGTTTTGCTACGTGGAATGGAAGCAGTTACATGCCATGGCTGCAAAGCAGTAGTCTTTGTAGGAAATATCACTGTGGCCTAAAGACTTTTTCAAGCATTTTCCTTTAAAAGTTAAGACAAGACAATGGAAGCGAATTCAGCAGCAAAGATCAGATTAAGGATAGTACTTTACCACTGTTGTCAGTCCTCACCTCTGCAGGTGCTTCACCTCCTATTAACTTGACTTCTGATTCCAGCCTTTCTGTGTAAGATTTAACTCACTTTGCCTGATAGTACCTGTATTAGTCAGGGTTTCCAAGGAAACAAAACTAATAGGATATACATCTATATCTATCTGCATATCTATCTTTTCTTCCTTCCCTATTTAATTTCCAATCCCTCATGTTTGCACTTTGCAAACAGATTCCCAAATAAGCTACTTGAACATAAGAAAAATCTTGGGCTCTGTGTTGGGGTAGGGAAGACCTAGCCTAAAACACTAGCCAAAATTGTACTTTCAGAGAACCTCAAGAGAGTTGGGATGGAGTGGAATGAGTACAATACAGAGGCCAGTACATGTCCTGAGGTTGAAAAAGTTGTGGCTAGATAAGAACTTTGCCTGTGGTAATTCGCACATGGAGTTAACTGGAAACAAATCTCAACTCTATCAAAGTGTTTGAGGGACTTGTTTGCCAATGACACTACAAGCCTGACTTAAAACAATGTCTGATTCCTAAACCTGCACCAGCAGTAAGTGGCCTGTAAAAGTCCCTAAAAATACCATTCTTTTTAAAGGTCATGTGAAATATAGCTATGGAAGATAATAGGCAAAGAGTTATCTGCAGAAAGTAGAACCAGCAGCTGCCAAATAGCTAATAAAGAAATTGATTCTACTTGTAGAAAAGAGCATGTTTGCTACTGCTGTCCAGTGGGATGTACAAATTGCCATGACACTTTTCTAAATGTGAACTCTTATCCTTTATTTGTTTTGGGAACAGATAAGTTTAATTTATAAATTAATTATCCACAAAGAGCTACATTTGTAGAGGGAAGAATTACTACGGGATCCTGGATTTCTTGCTGGATGCACTAAGGTGATGAGGCTTGGTGCTTGTCTCTCTTAGAAAGAGAGCGAAAATGTTTTTATTGTAGAAAAAACGATGCACATTGATAATTGAATGACAAAAGGAGCAGGCTGGCTAAGACTAATGGTTTCCCCACAGCATCTATTATCTTATTATAGCTTAATGGAATTTGTAATTTTTACCTAGACACAAAAATACTCAGGATAAAGATACTTCCCTTTGCCTCTCCTCTTAATTAGCATCTCCCTATGCCTATGTTCTGGACACTAGTGTGTGAGCAGAAGTGACTTGTAGAAGTCCTGGGTCATGTCCCAAAGAGAGGAACAGGTCCTTTTATCCCCATTTCCTCCATCCTGGTGTATTCATTATGGATTTGAAAGCTAGAGAGTGATCTTAGATCATGAGGATTAGAATCACATCCTAGAGAGAATGCATTAAAAAGCTGAAATTGACTCTGTCTTATTCAACACCAGAATCACTGTGCTAGTCTCGAATTGTCTACATGTAAATGCTTAAGTGACAGAGAAAACAAGTTTTTTTTTTTTAATTTTAAATCTTCATGGTATGAAGCCTAAAATTACTAACATGTCTTAAGACAGTGCTGTCCAATGTGAAATAAATGTTTATCTGAAGGGATCTTCTGGAGAAACGATGCTTCAATCCCAAGAGAGAGCTGCAGAAGAGAGATACTTCTTTCCTCTCTCTGTGAACATTATCACAGATTAATGCTTAATATTTTATAACTGGATTAAATTGTAGATAATTTAATTTTTATCATTTTCCATCTAGCTATCTTTTCTTTATTGTACTATTTCAAAATATGCTTATTTATATAAATAAATATTTGCCTTAATTGTGAATATTTTAATCATATTAGGTTTTATTCATACCTATTCTAATGGGAAGGCACAATTTCATTTAGATGGATATGTACATTTAGCCTCGAGCATCAGAAGTGTATTTAAATTTTTATCTAGCATAGCCTACTTCCCATGTGAAATCAGAATATAAATCCTAGAAACCAATTCTTTATGTTTAAAAGCTTGTCAATAGAGCAGAAAAGCATAAATGCATTTGTCAATGAATCCTTCACAGGACACATGGTTTACATCCTGAAGCAATATAGGAATTCGTTACTGTGTTGACAAATGATTGAATAAAATCCGTTTATTGTTTTCTTGCCAAATTTACTAGACCAGCAAAGTTAAAAAAGAAGAAAAAAAAGCTATAATTTTATAAATATTGATTTAAAAAAGGAGGGTATACATATTTTATCAAACATATGCTCATTATCAGTGGTTTTGCCATAATTTAAATCCTTTTTAATTACCTTATAAAATAGGTTTACCAAATTATATTGCCATTATTATTAAGAATCATAAAGACACATAGAGTTAAGTGATATACCCACAGAGAAAAGATATTCAGTAACAGTATGATTTTGCTGATATTAATTTTTCTCAAATGTGTTGTGGTGTATAGATACATGGTGTTTATTGTTTAGATACAAGTTTTTTCAAGAGAAACATTTAAAACATGTATATCTCAAAAAAGTGTCAAAATATATTTATAGATTAAAAAGAATGTAAAAAATTAAGATATCAGTATTGAACATTTTTTAAAAAGCCCTTTACATTTTAAATCATAGCACGTAGAAATTGTATTACAATTTATAACAAATAATAACTATATTTGTGATTTTCTTATAAGTGCAATTTTATAGGAAATATTTGGCCAAGCACACTTTTGGAAATACAGTATTTGGGGAATTTATCTTTTTATTGGTTTTTGTAATAATAAATAGTTTTATTTCAAAATGAGCATCTGGATATTAATTCTTTTTTAAAAAAGGACAATACTAAAACTTAAAACATTTCTTTCAGTGTCTTGATCCTAAGACTTTGTTAAGGAGTTCTCAGAGACCTACATATTTTCAACATATTTTATTTAACTGTCAACCTACATTGGATTAGTCATCTCTTTTTGAAATACTTCATATAGTTTTTAAATAATTTACATATATTCTATTCTATGTTCCAAACACACTGTCTACTGCATTTGGGCTTCTGTGTACATTGGGAAGACACTTTTCAAGTAAGAAGACAAAGACTTTGAAAGGAGACCTATTCCTCTAACTATTGATCTTAAAAAATGTACATTTCTTATAGTATAAACCCATTATGTTTCTATTTTGAATATTTTAGTGTGATAAAATACAAGTAACATAAAATTTGTCATTTTAATCATTTTTTAAATATACAATTATGTAGTATTAATTACATTCACAATGTTGAGCAACCATTACCATTTCCAAAACTTTTTCATCACCCCACATAGCAACTCTATACCCATTAAGTAGTAACTCTCCTATTCCTCCTCCTCCCAGGCTCTCGTAACCAATATTTTATGTCTCTATGAATTTGCATATTCTATATATTTTATTTAAATATACAATATTTGTCCTTTTGTGCCTAATTTATTTCACTTAGCATATTTCATGTTTTCAAGGTTTATTAATGGTGCAGCACATATCAGAACTAATTTCTTTTTATTTCAGAATAATATTCCATCATATTTTCATACTACATTGTGTTCATCTGTTGATGGACACTTGGGTTGTTTCTACCTTTGGTTATTGTTAGTAATGGTGCAAAACACTGATGTAAGAATATCTGTTTGAGTCCTTGTTTGCAACTCTTTGCTGTATAATCTAGGAGTAAAATTGCTGTGTCAAATAGTTATTCCATGTTTTGCTTGTTGAAGAACTGCCAAACTGTTTTCCACAGTGGCTATACCATTTTACATTTCCAATAGCAAAATATGAGGGTTCCAATTTCTCCACCTCCTAGCCATTACTTACTATTTTCTTTTTCATATTTTATTATAGCCATGCTAGTAGGTGTAAAGTGGTATCTTATTATGGTTTTTACTTGCATTTACCTAATAATTAATAATGTTGTACATCTTTTCATGTGTTTACTGCTGTTTGTATATTTTCTTTGGAGTTAAAATATTTTAAGTTATTTGCCCATTTTTAATTTTTTTTTGTCTTTTCATTGTTGAGTTGTAGGAGTTCTTTATATGTTTTGGATATTGAATCCTCATCAGATATATGACATCAAATATTTTCTCCCATTTTGTAGGCAGTATTTGCACTTTCTTAGTAATGTCCTTTGCCGCACAAAAGTTTTCAATTTTAACAAAGTCAGATTTATGTATTTCTTTCTTTTGTTGCTTGCATTTTTGAGGTGAGAATTTATTGCCAAAGTTATTGCCAAATCCTAGGTCATAAAGATTTATCCCTATGTATTTTAAAGAATTTTATGGTTTTAGCTTTTATGTTTAGGTTCAAAACTCAGGCCAGAAAAACAGTAGACACCGATTAAAAAAATACTACAAACTGAACAAACAGTTCAGTTTTGAACAGTTTGCATAATTTTGTATATGGTATAAGTTATGGGTACAATTAGAACTTTCAGTACAATGTTAAATAACAGTGGCAAAAGTGGACATCCTTGCCTTGTTCCTAATCTAAGGAGAGAAGCTTTCAGTCTTTTACCATTGTGTATTACTTTGGCTGTGTAGTTTTCATAAATGCCCTTTGTCATGTTGAAGATGATCCTGTCTATTCCTAGTTTTCCAGTTTATGTTTTAATTGTGAAAGGGTGTTGGATTCTGCCAATATCTTTTCTACATCAATTGAAATTATCATGTGGGTGTTTTCCCTGCTTTCTAATAATGTGGTATATTGCATTGATTACATTTTTTGTTGGACCACTCTTGCTCTCCTAGGATAAATCTCACTTGTTACAGGCCTTAGACAGTCACAAAGATAATAATGCTTTGACTATATTGTCAAAACATTACTGTTCCACACAACTGATGGTTGTTCGTTCAGTTTGCAGTACTTTTGAGCAATGTCCACTGTTTTTTTTGGCCTGAGTTTTAAATTAGGTAATACAGAGATGAACACCTTGCATCAGCTCTTTATGTAGCCCATCCAAATTAGAGCAGACACAGTCGTTTGTGAATCAGATCTGCTCTGCTCCTTCTAGTTGCCACCCTGTGAATACCAGATTTCCTCTTCTAAATGATATTAGAAGATGGGGTTTGTCAAAAGCAAGTAAAAATGCTGCCAAGCTTTCCCACCATTTTTTTTTTTTTTGGTTGCAATAAACCTTTGCCTGTTATTCAAAGTTCTGAAAAAATTGGTTCTGACTGTTCTGCTTGTTTTTGTAATCTCTGTGGAGAGATGAGAGCTTGGAGCTGTGTACTCCACCATTTTACTGACATCACTCTAAAGCAGTGTTTTAAATTATATTTTGAATTTGGGCACACTCAAATTCATCTTCCGCTCTTTCTTCATTTGCCCACTAGGGACTTTCTCTATTCCTTCCGCCTTCCTAGCTCAGGAAAACAGTTCACCACACTGTTATAGGAAATTTCCTTTTGCAAAATTCCAAGAGATAAATAAACTTTAGCTAGGGGTGGTGGGGGTGGGCAGTGAGAAGGAGGTATTAAGAGTTACTGCATTTCTCTCTTATCCTTCCTCCACTTCTTACTCTTTTTGTCCTGGTCTAAATATCACCTCCTTTTTTATGGCTACATAGTATTCCTTGGTGTATATGTACCACATTTTCTTTATCCAGTCAATCATTGATGGGCATTTGGGTTGATGAGAGAGATCATGTTCTTTGCAGCGACATGAATGGAGCTGGAGGCCATTATTCTTAAAAAACTAAAGCAGGAGCAGAAGACCAAATACTGCATGTTCTCACTTATAAGTGAGACCTAAATAATGAGAACACATGGACACATAGAGGGGAACAACACACAGTAGGGTCTATTGGAGGGTGGAGGGTGGGGTTAGAGAGAGGATCAGTAGAAAAATAACTAATGGATACTAGGCTTAAAACCTTGGTGATGAAATAGTCTGTGCAACAAGCCCCCATGACACACGTTTGCCTATGTAACAAACCTGCACATCCTGCACATGTACCCCTGAGCTTAAAAGCTACATATAAATAAATGAATATCACTTCCTCTAGGAAGCCTAATATGAGTTCCTAGACTTGACTTATCAGCCTATGTATAAGCTCCCACAGTTTTCTGTACGTATCTATTAAAACACTTATCTTTCCACTGTAATGATTTGTTTTAATCTCCTCCTTAATTCTGTGAAGGTAGAGGCCATGTCTGTCTTGTTTACTGTCTAACTGCCATACTAGCACTGTTTCTAGCACATAGGAGGTACTCAAAAATACTCTAGAATAATTGAGTGGCTGCTAAAAATGAAGTCTATTTTCTTCTTGGCAATTTTCATGTATATATGTATGTCTAATGTGTGTGTGTGTCAGAGGTGGTATGGGTGTATCCCACTGGCACCAAAGCGGGGAGCACTGGGGCTTTCTTATCTGCTTGCCCAGATGTAGGGCAGAATGGGAAGAGAAAGCGGTACGTTTCAAAAGCTGCCAGCAGTCAAACATAAATGGAGTCAAATGCTTTATTACACGCACTTTTTTGATAAATATTTTAATATCTATCTGTTTCCTCAAATGACTTAAGGTACTACAATAACAAATACCATTTCCCTGATTATTTCTGAGTATCAAGCACTACTTGCAGTGTGTGGCATAAACTAGATACTCAATAATGTCAATTAATGAATGAAGCCACAATTTAATAGTTGACCTATACACATTCAAATAAGAATCTGAAGCAATTTTAGAGATGTTATTTGGAGAGTAATTAATAGAGAAACTCCATGGCAGCTGAAACATTTTCAAAAAAGAATATGGTGGGAATGCATGGAAAATATGTACATACACATATATACACACATACAGTGGTCTTCCCTTAAATGGAAATATCCAAAAATAAACATAAGTTTTAAATTGCACAACTTTCTGAATATCATGTTGAAGTCTCACACCATCCTGCCATCCTGCTCCGTCCCACCTGGGACATGTGTCTTCATGCTGCATACACAATCTGCCTGTCACTTAGTAGCCCTCCTGATTATCAGATAGACTGTTGAGGGATCACAGTATTTGTAATCAAGTAACTATTATTTTACTTAAATTACCTAAAATTACCCAAAGCACAAGATTAGTCATGCTGAAAATTTGTATATGCCAAAGAGAAGCCATAAAAGTGCTTCTTTTAACCGAAAAGGTAAAAGTTCTAAATTTAATAAAGAAAAAAAATCTTATGGTGAAGTTGCTAAAGTCTTGGTAAGAATGAATCTTCTAGCCATGAAATTGTGAGGAAGGAAAAAATAGATTTGCACATAGTACCAAACCCTGTATATACTATCTGTGGTTTCAGGCATCCACTGGGTTATTGGAACATATCCCCTGCAGATAAGGAGAAACTATGTGTTAAGAGCTTTCTTCAGGATGGCGGAGAGGATCTCAGAAACTGTGCTGACTTGAGAAGAGGGAGACTTGAGGTCAGATTCTATTTCTGTCGCAAAGTTGGGAGAGTCCTTACACAAGTTATTTAATTTCTTGGTTACTATTTAGTCATTTGTGAAATGAAAGAGTTGTGATTAATGATCTCTAAAATGTTTTGAAATTCTCAATTCCTATGCATCTGTCTGGCTGTTGGGTTTTTACCCTCACTTGTAATGGAAGAAATAGAGGAACCTTGAACTCTTTAGGTCTAGTATCAATGTTTTTACTGCATTCAGATATAAGTGGTTCTTATCACTGATCCATGCTGACACTGCCTCATGGGCAGAGAGGTTGCAATGATTTATGAACTTATCCTGTCTGGGCAGATTTACCACTGAGTATTTTATTGATTTTTTTTTTCAATTCAGCAAACCTGCTAAAGTTGGTTATTGACCACTCACAGGTTGAATACAGAGACTAAAAGGAATACAAAATTAGAATGAATAGGCCTACATGGAAAAGAGACAAACTTCTTTAAAACGATCTCACTTCAAATTTCTTGACATATTTAAAAAATGTAAATTGAATATATGTCTATACACACACTTGTGCACACTCACACAAATTATAAAATAGAGCTCTATGAAATTTCACAGGATATTATCAAGACCCTAGAAACTTCTATCATGTCCCTTTCTTATCATTACTTTCCCCTAAAGAGTAACTAATACTTTAGCCAATGTATTCATATTAAAAGTTAATTTACGTCTATTAAAATATGCTTAAATTATTATTAGTTTCTTTAAAAAATGGCGTACTTAGCAGGTACTAACTCAATTTTCCTTTTGTGAAATGTGAATCTACTTTTCGGGTTTACCTTATTGAGTTTGTGTTATGTCTCTTATCCATGTAATCTTACTATTACACAATGTGATGTGCAAAGTTGACTACCAGGTTCCACACTCACTCTGTAGCATGGTAGTAGTTACACAATTTTTTAACTCACACGTGACTAAAGCAAATTTCTGAGACTTGCCTCTGGATTCCAGTACCTATGACCACTCTCTTCCCTATGTGATGTAACACTTATTGACCACAGTAGGGCACTTTAAATTTATATATAGGTCACTGGGTTATTTTTTAAGGGCCTGCTGTTAAAACTAAAATATAATCTGGAAAGCTATTAAAATAACTCATAGATAACCTTGACTTAATAGGTCAAATTTATTTAATTCATTTTATTCAGATATTAGGGGTTAAATGAAGCATAGCCAGTAATTTTTGATAAGTTTACATATATATTGCCAAACGTTATATCATAGCTGGATCTGACGGCTGGCCATAGAGATACACAAAATTCAGAGACCTGCCACTGGCCATAGATAGATACACAAAATTCAGAGGTAAAGCCTCAGTAGGGAGCTATGGCCTGGACCCTTTAAAGCTGTGAGATCCAGAAGTGGGGCAATGGTTGGTTGGGAGTGGTACTGAAAAATATAATATGAACAAAGAATATGGATTGGAAAGGCAAAAAAAACAAAGTTCATCTCTGGTTCAATTTATCTACAGTCAATCATACTGTTTAGTGACCTTAAAACTCAATATCATGTACAATAGCTTTATAGAGATAATCTCCTGCAGAGTCTATTCAAACCACCAACTCAGTAAACAAAACACAATTGCAAGGATGTTCTTTTTGTCTGTTCTAAGGTTTTGTTATTGTCTTGATGATTGGGATTCATGCTGTTTCTGCATATATTGAGGACACAGAGATATGTGTCTGGAATGCATTATAGGAAAAGGAGAAACAGTGAGGAACAAACAGAAAGAAAGTGAGAGAAATGACATGCTGTGGTGTGCGCAATGGAGTCAGTAGGAAAACGAGGAAATAGGCAGAGAAAGCTGAATGACTAGAGCTGTCATATAAAAAGGTGCAAGCACACTAACAATAAAGAAATTTAGCTGCTTTTTGTGGACCATTTACATTTCCAGGACAGGGAAGTGCTATTTGAAATAAAGGCAATCCGGTTAGGTGGTGGAATGCATTTTGTGTCCTAGCTGTGACTGTAGTGGTCAGCTTTCAGAAGGACTATTTTAAAGTGTGGGCCATTTTAATGTCACTACTAATCCCACAAAAGGTTGTTCTTGTCAATGAAAATTGGTTACATATGTCCATCTGTAACCACTTGAGTAGCCACCAAGCAAAGTATAGAAGAACGATGTGTTCAGCGGGGTTCCTCACTAAATGGTAGGGTAGCAGACAGTGTTGGCTGTCAGTCCTCCTCTTCCTGAATAAGAGAATGTGCTTTTTGCTCAGCTAATAGTAACCCATGTGCTTCAGGACCTTTCCTCAACCCTAGAAGTGAAGCTCTATTAGCCAATAGTGATTCTGTTTTCTCTCCAGAGAGTAATGAGAAATCTTTGAAAACGAATTCAAGTAAGAAGAAACATAATTAGATTTTAATTTTGAAAAGATCACCTGGGTGCAACATGAAAAACAAATTGGAATGAAGCAAAAGTGGATGTGATGGGACGAGTTAAGGGGCTGCTGCAGTTTTCCCAGTGAGAAATGTGTAGGCAGCTTCAATTAGGGTAAGAGTAGTGGAAATAGATGAGGGTGGATTTGGGAGTAATTTGGAGGTATAAATAATAAGACTTCTATGAGGAATGAGACACTGAGATTCCATAGATGCCCCTAGATCTTTGGCTTGCAGAATAATGGCTATGATCCATTACTGCATTGGAAGCTATAGACGTGGATCAGGTTTTAGGAATAAAACTGTTATGGGTTTCGTTTTGGACATATTTGTCTCACCAGAGTGGAGGTGCCGAATTAGTAGTTGGATATAGGTTTCTGAAGCTTACAGAACAAGTCTGTCGAGATACACATCTAGGAATTGCCAGTGTAAACAGGATAACTGAAATCATGAGGGTAGCTGAAATCATGTGAGGGAAAGTTCACAGACTAAGATGATGGTGTAGGGCTGAGACCTGAGAAACAATATTTATTAATTTGGTAGAGAAAGATGAGTCTCAAGGGGAGATGAAAAAGAAGAAACCAGAAAAATAGAAGAAAAATCAGGTAAACTGGTATTACAGAAGTGAAAGAAAAAGATGGTTGTAAGAAAAAGGGAGAGGAAAACCAGTGGTAACTTACTGAGATAAGGACTAATCAAAGCCTATAGGATTCAGTCACTTCATCAAGATCTTCTTTGATGAAGCGAAAGGGGTTTAAACCAGGTTAGAGTAGCAGATGAGTGATGAGTGAGGAAATATATATATATTTTAAAATATATATTTATATATAGAGGGAGACAGAGAGACAGACAGGGTCTTGCTATTTTGCCCAGGCTGGAGTGTAGTGGCACAGTAGTAGCTCACTGCAGCCTTGAACTCCTGGGTACAAGTGATCCTCCTGCCTCAAGCTCCTGAGTAGCTAGGACTACAGGTACATGCCACCCATGCCCAGCTAATTTTTGAAAGTTGTTTTTTGCACAGATGGAGTCTTTCTATGATGCCCATGTTAGTCTTAAACTCCTGGCCTCGAAATCCCCTGGCCTCGGCCCCTGCAGAGTACTGGGATCATAGGAGTGAGCCGCTGTTGCCAGACAAAATTAACTGTTTAGAATAAGTTTGACTATAAAGGAGGAAAAATCGGATGGTATCTGGAAGAGGGATTTTGCAAACAAGTTAGTTTAACTTTCGTTTTCAATATTAGATACACTTGAACATATTGGAGAACATGTTGGATGTAGGAAGAATCTAGCAGAGAGAGAATGACTGAAATTAGCAAGGATGGCTTAAATGATGAGGCAAGTCCCTTCAGGAAACAAGAGGGAGAGGGATTCAGACCACAGCCTGGGTAATTTACTTGAGAAGGAATACTTTCTCCACTTTAAGGATAGGACAGATATAAAAATATACACGTAGATGTGGGGAGAGTTAGTAAAAATAATTTTGAGGGAATTTCTGTTATGTGAATGCTTTTTCTCTATAAATTAGCATGTGAAATTGTCTTCTGAAAATAAGATTGAAGTGGGAGCATATTACATGTTTGAAGGGAGAGTGAAAGGCTTGACATTGGCAGGTCTTTCTTGGGCAGAAACTGGCAGTTTTCTTTGATCTTCTGGTTATTGAGTATGTGACGTGTGTCTTAGAGTTTTTTGCTCTACCAACAAAATCATAATTTAGAAACATTTGTAAATGTAGGTCTCACCTGTTAATCAAGTTAGCCTGAAGCTTCCTCCTTACATAGTTCAGTTTCACCTACAGGTTTTTTCTGTACATTGTGAATTATAACAAGTGGAGATGTAAACAGTCTGTAGCCCACATCTGTGCCAATCACTGAGTTTTAGCCAACAAAACAGCCAACTGTTAAAACCATGTTCAAAAAAGGCAAACGCCAAGCTGTAACCAATCCAGTTGTTTCTGTACCTCACTTCTGATTTCTGTATGTCATTTCCCATTTTTTTTTTTTTTTGGTCTATAAATCTTCTTCCACCATGTGGCTGCTCTGGAATCCCTCTAAATCTTCTGTGTTTCTGGGGGCTGCCCGATTTGTGAATCTTTCCTTGCTCAGTTAAACTCCTTTAAATTTAATTCAGCTGAAGTTTTTATTTTTAACATACCATATAGAGTAAATATGTAGGTAGGAGACCTCCACTTCAGCCTCTTACTCAAATCATGTCCTCCAATCTGAGTTTTCTCAGAATTTAGGAATATAGATTTTAGGATGTTGGTTAAAGTCATTAATGACTTTAATGTTTTACTCTCCATTTCACCAATGATTCTTGCATATTTTCTCCTTCAACATCCAACCCGGAAAGAAGAAAAGATTACTTGCATTCTAAAATCCTAATAATTATATTTAGCCAAAATATGCTTTGTAGACAAGGGCAAAATATGTTACCAACAGAAACAAATGGATTATGTTTATTTTTGTCCAAGTACATTTGAGTACAAACTGATGTAAATTTTTAAGTCTACTGCGTTTCCTTTGTTATAGAATAGCCTTAGTTCATTTACTTATCCAACAAAAATTTATTGAGCACCAACTATGCTCTAGGCATTATCTTGGGTCCTAGAAATATAGTGATAAACATCAATAATACCTCCATGCCTTTATAAAACTCACATTCTAAGGCATACATTAGATTCTTACAAATGAAAAAATAAACATAAATAGAAGAGTTGATAGTTCTAATAAAATAAAGCATTGTAAAGGCATAAAATGATAATATATATGAAGGGAAATGGATGTGGCCAATTTAAATAGGGTCTGGGAGACTCTGTCTCTGGAGCTGACATATGAATAGGGGCCTGAATAAGATGATTGAATAAGCTATGCAAAATCTAAGCTAAGAAGTTCTCAGGCCAGGAGAGCAGCAAGTGAAAGACACCTGAAGTTGGAATAAGCTTGGTGTGTTTTTGAGGGAAGCAAGAACATAGAGAAGACTGATTCGGGGGAGGGTAGCAGAAGATAAGTTCAGAAAAATACAAAGTAGTAGAAAATGAGTTCACTGACATTGGACACCAGAACCATGGTGAATTATTTAGATTGAATTCTGTGGAAGTGGAATAGTCATTGAGGAGTTTGAGAAGAGGACTGCTGTATATTAATTTCCCTCTTTCAGAGATCACTCTGGCATCTGTTTGAAGGTTTGAAACTCAAGGATAGAAATGATAAGATTAGTTAGAGGTATTGCATTAGTCACAGTAAGAGATGAGAATGGATTAAACTATGGTGGTAATGAGTGAGGTGATGAAGAAATACCAAGACTAGGGTTTGTTTAGAAGATAGTTATGTTGCCTAACTCATTTGTCCTTACAGCAATATATCTGCTTTATGTTATACATTTTTCAAAGGACAACAGCTGGGCTAAAAAATTATTTAAAAACATTTTAATCTCATGTAAAGTAACTAGATGATTTAAAACTCTAATAACATACCAAGATAATTAATGTCTTTGTAAAATATATTGAGAACAAGAGTATATGAATCAACATGGGTTCAGGGTAGTCATGAATGCATACTACTACCCTTCCCATGTAAATGTGAATGCAAACTGCTTTGATCTTTTTTTTGTTCTTGGGAGTTGAAAAGAGCATATTCACAAGATTATTCATCACATATCAATTATCAGAGACTATTGTTTTGTTCCAGTAAAAGTGACACATTTACTTAGTAGCTGTGATTAGAAGTACCACATGATCAAGTTTCTAGTAGTCTGTTAACAACTTGTATCAGTCTATCTCATTTTTGCAGGGAATGCACTGTTGGATTGAAAGAGCAAAAGAAGGGAATCATTACCTCACACTCTTTTAAATCTTCAGTTTCAGAAATCTCTGACATTTTATCTGGATACCATATTGTTTGTGACTTGCTATTTTTTCCAAACAAGCAAAATTTTAGAGACTTGCTGTTAGTCATTTATAGCATCCATACTTCTTTTTAATTTTTTTATTTTTAGATGGAGTCTTGCTCTGTCGCCAGGCTAGAGTGCAGTGGGTGATCTTGGCTCACTGAAACCTCCGCCTCCCGGGTTCAAGCCATCCTCCTCCCTCAGCCTGCCGAGTAGCTGGGACTACAGGTGCACAACACTGTGCCCAGCTAATTTTTGTATTTTTAGCAGAGATGGAGTTTCTCCATGTTGGTCAGGCTGGTCTCAAACTCCCGACCTCAGGCGATCTGCCCACTTCGGCCTCCCAAAGTGCTGGGATTACAGTCATGAACCACCAGCCTGGCTAGCATTATATCTCTTAATTCAGAGATCTGAGAAGTAATAGGAGCAATATCAGCAAGCAAGTATACTTCTTCTAATTATCAATTCAAGAAACAGAGGGCCAAGCATGGTAGCTCATGCCTATAATCCCAGCACTTTGGGAGGCTGAGGCAGGCGGATCACAAGGTCAAGAGTTCGAGACCAACCTGGCCAATATGGTAAAACCCCGTTTCTACTAAAAATACAAAAAATTAGCTGGACATGGTGGCAGGCGCCTGTAATTCCAGCTACTAGGGAGGCTGAGGCAGGAGAATCGCTTGAATCCTGGAGGTGGAGGTTGCCGTGAGCCAAGGTCGCGCCACTGCACTCCAGCCTGGGCAACAAAGCGAGACTCCATCTCAAAAAAAAAAAAAAAAAAAAAGAAAGAAAGAAACAGAAAAATGCCCAAAATATAGGTTCCCAGACCAACTAGTAATACTTTAAGATATTTTTGGGGCAGGATTTCTTCTAGTATCTGGTCTCCATAACCCACACTCTATTCTGAAGACTATAGTGACATTTCATTTCTCTTGTCAGTGTCAGCTCAGCACTTATATCCATAGACTTCAAAAGATCATGGTATTCTCCTTCTCCAGGGAACAGTTACTCTGTAAATTATTATACTTCACTTTGAAAAATAAAGACCATATATATTATTGTTTCTATTTTTGTTTATTTGACAGAGCTTTACAGAATTCTTTCTCAAGAGGATTTAGACTCTTTTTCTATTGATAGGGCATAAGAATTGACTCAGACCTAGAAACTGGGTAATTTTATTTTGCTTTAATATACTTTTTATTTTTGGTGGGTACGTAGTAGGTGTATATATTTATGAGGTACATGAGATGTTTTGATACAGCCATACAAAGCATAATAATCACATCGGGACAAATATGGTATCCATCACCTTAAGCATTTATCCTTTATGTTTCAAACAATCTCATTGTACTCTTAGTTATTTTTAAATGAACAATGAAATTATTTTTTTTACTAGAGTCACCCTGTTGTGCTAGCAAATACTAGGTCTTATTTATTCTAACTATTTTTCTGTACCAATTAACCATTCCTCCTTCATCCCCACCTCCCAACTACCCTTCCCAGCCTCTGGTAATCATCTTCCTGCTCTCTATCTGCATGAGTTTCATTGTTTTAATTTTTATCTCCCACAGATAAGTGAGGACATGTAATATTTGTGTTTCTATGCCTGGCTTATTTCACTTAACATAATGACCTCCAGTTTCATCTGTTGTTGCAAAGGACAGGATCTCATTCTTTTTTTGTGGGAATAGTACTTCATTGTGTATATGTACATTTTCTTTATTCATCTGTTGATAGATACCTAGGCTGCTTCCTAATCTTGGCTATTGTGAATGGTGCTGCAATAAATATAGGAGTGCAGATACCTCTTAAATATACTGATTTCCTTTCTTTTGGATATATACCTAGGATTGGGATTGTTGGATTATATGGTAGGTCTATTTTAGTTTTTTGAGGAACCTCCAAACTTTTCTTCATAGTCATTGTACTAATTTACATTCCCACCAACAGTGTATGAGGGTTCCTTTTTTTTTTTCCACATCCTTGCCAGCATTTATATTGCCTGTCTTTTGGATAAAAGCCATTTTAACCAGGTTGAGATGATATCTCATGATAGTCTTGATTTGCATTTCTCTGATGATCAATGATGTTGAGAACCTTTTCATGTGCCTGTTTCCCATTTGTATGTCTTCTTTTGAGAGATGTCTATTCAGATCTTTTGCCCAATTTTTAATCAGATTATATTTTTGCCATAGAGTTGCTTGAGCTCCTTGTATATTTTGGTTAGTAATCCCTTGTCTGCTGGGTAGCTTGTAAATATTTTCTCCCATCGTATGGGTTTTCCCTTCACTTTGTTGATTGTTTCCTTTGCTGTGCAGAAGTGTTTTAATTTAAGGTGCTCTCGTTTGTTGATTTTTGCTTTGGTTGCCTGTGCCTGTGGGGTGTTGCTCAAGAAGTCTTCGCCTAGACCAACGTCCTGGAGAGTTTTCCCGATTTTTTCTTTTAGTAGTTTCATGGCTTGAGGTCTTAGATTTAAGTCTTTAATCTATTTTGATTTGATTTTTGTATTTGGCAAAAGACAGGGGTCTAGTTTTATTCTTTTGCATATGGATATCTAGTTTTCTCAGCACCATTTATTGAAGAGACTGTCCTAGATGAGTGATTTTGATAATCTATGTAGATAACACCAACCTTTTGCCTGTCAATTCTTGATTTACTTTTTTATATAAATCATGAAATATTATAGCCTACTTCCCATCCATCTTATACCTAGAGATACAGTGTTTTACTACTCTCCACCAAAGACTTCAGGAAAAAGTACCACTCTGGCTTTGCTTCCTGTTGTGGTGTATTATATTCATATTGTCTCTGATAATTACATTTCACCATAAGGTCTCTAATCAATACCTCTATCATCCTCGTTCATATGAAGGACCCAGAAACATTTCAGCATTGTCTACTGCCAACTCTACCATGAAAAGACAACCTGTACTGAGTTTCTCAATTACCCCTGTGCTCCTTTTTGTCTTAATGAAAAGAGCACACCTGGGGATACCCTGGTGATTATAGTTATGTGGAAGATTTTCTGTTCTCATGTAGTACATTTATTTAAATTTCTCCCTCATCTTAAGCCTTCCAACACCTCCCTCAGTTATCTGCCAAGACAGTTCTACCATATCGTATCATTTGAATTACATGTTCAAACTTTAAAAAGCCATTTCTGCATTGTATTAGTGTGTCTGGAATTGGTGGGTTCTTGGTCTCACTGACTTCAAGAATGAAGCCGCGGACCCTCGCAGTGAGTGTTACAGCTCTTAAGGTGGCGCGTCTGGAGTTGTTCGTTCCTTCTGATGTTTGGACGTGTTCGGAGTTTCTTCCTTCTGGTGGGTTCGTGGTCTCACTGGCTCAGGAGTGAAGCTGTAGACCTTCGTGGTGAGTGTTACAGCTCATAAAAGCAGTGTGGACCCAAAGAGTGAGCAATAGCAAGATTTATTGCAAAGAGCGAAAGAACAAAGCTTCCACACTGTGGAAGGGGACCCCAGCGGGTTGCCACTGCTGGCTTGGGCAGCCTGCTTTTATTCTCTTATCTGGCCCCACCTCCTGCTGATTGGTAGAGCCGAGTGGTCTGTTTTGACAGGGCACTGATTGGTGTGTTTACAATCCCTGAGCTAGACATAAAGGTTCTCCACATCCCCATCAGATTAGTTAGATACAGAGTATAGACACAAAGGTTCTCCAAGGCCCCACCAGAGCAGCTAGATATAGAGTGTCAATTGGTGCACTCACAAACCTTGAGCTAGACACAGGGTGCTGATTGGTGTGTTTACAAACCCTGAGCTAGATACAGAGTGCTGATTGGTGTATTTACAATCCCTGAGCTAGACACAAAGGTTCCCCACATCTCCACCAGACTCAGGAGCCCAGCTGGCTTCACCCAGTGGATCCTGCTCCGGGGCTGCAGGTGGAGCTGCCTGCCAGTCCTGCGCCATGTGCCCGCACTCCTCAGCCCTTGGGTGGTCGATGGGATTGGGCACCGTGGAGTAGCCGGCGGCGCTCGTCGGGTAGGCTGGGGCCTCACAGGAGCCCATGAGGAAGCTCAGGCATGGCGGGCTGCAGGTCCCGAGCCCTGCCCCGCGTAGACAGCTAAGGCCTGGTGAGAAATTGAGCGCAGCGCCGGTGGGCTGGCACTGCTGGGGGACCCAGTACACCCTCCGCAGCCACTGGCCTGGGTGCTAAGTCCCTCATTGCCTGGGGCCGGGCCGGCAGGGCCGGCCGGCTGGTCCGAGTGCGCCCACGCCCACCCGGAACTCCAACTGGCCGGCAAGCGCCTCACGCAGCCCGGTTCCGGCTCCTGCCTCTCCCGCGACACCTCCCTGCAAGCCGAGGGAGCCAGCTCCCGCCTTGGCCAGCCCAGAAAGGGGTTCCCACAGTGCAGCGGTGGGCTGAAGGGCTCCTCAGGTGCCACCAAAGTGGGAGCCCAGGCAGAGGTGGCACCAAGAGCGAGCGAGGGCTGTGAGGACTGCCAGCATGCTGTCACCTCTCATTAAGATCCACTTCAGGGTAAATTAAGATTTTACCCATACATATAAACTTTTTATATGCCAAATCACATAAAAGAGTAAAAAGTAAAGTACTTTTTTTCTTAGTGGGGACATTATTTCTCTAGGTGTTTATTCCTGTGTATTGCCTGGAAGCCCTGAATAGTTCAGGTGATTTATGAAAAGGACAAAATTATATATTGTCTAGGAAAAAGGAGGCTGTTTTCCCCTAGCAAGTGGAAAAGTATCTCAGAAAGTTAAAATTTTGTGGCACAGGATTCTTAGATCTATCTGCCAAGTTTATTACCATATTAAGTCTCTTGGTCCTACTTTCTATCAGGATTCTGATTTTATTACAGGGAAACTTTTGCGACTATATTCTTTATTTCTGTTGTTTAAGCCAAGATTTAGTGGTTTGCGTAATCTGAAAAGTGCTTTGTCATGGATATCAATGCATATGAGTGCTGTTGACTTGAACATTTACCTTAATCATTGCACATCAAATTCAACTAAAATATTTTTATAAAATACTCGTATCCAGACTCTACCTACAGATATTTTAAATCAATTGTTGAAGAGTAAGGCCTGAACATGGGCATTTTTTGAAAGATTCTTAGATTCTGTTGTGCAACCAAGATCATGAAGTTCTAATCTACTTTATGAAATTAATATGCTACTAGCATTCTGAAGAAGCATATCTGAATATGTAAAGAAATAACATAAACTTAAAGAAAATACATTGGGGTAGGCAAGTCCTTAAAGATATAAACCATTGTCTTGAATTTAAAAATGTTTTTTCAAAACATTTTTAGCAAATATCCTTTTCCGTCTCTTCTTTTTAGATTGGCAGTCATAAGGATAATTTGCTTCTGGATCAACATGGAAGATTTAAACATATAAATAAAGCAGGGATATTCTAATATTGGTATTATATGTTGTTTCTAATTAAGTATTGTTTCAAATGGCAAGAATTATTAGGAACTATTGGATAGAGAACACTTTAAATAGATAAGGATTGACACTGATAACTTTTGATGTTTAAGATCATGGAAAATGGAAGAAAAACTCAAACCCCTCTTGCTGCTACATTATTAGTTTGCTTAAAACTAAAAATGTGTTGTGATTAAGTTCTTTTGGGCAGTTTTTAAAGACAAGTTGGTATTTTTAGAGGATGATAATGTGAATTGCTAAAGTATGCCAGTCATAACAGTTCTTTCCTTGGTGATATAAATACTTAGTATTTTTATTTCTTTGACAGCTTGTTGCATATGTAAAAGGGATGGAACTATACATTTCACTATATACTGGGTATTTTACATATTTGATATTTATATCAGATATGTGAAGTAATTTATGCTCTTTGTCTGTATTAGTTTCCCAATATAAAATCATGCTAACAATATCATTTGCCTCATAGGATTATTCAGATAATTAAATAATTTAATACTTATAAAGTCATTGAAAAAACTATTAGTGAATGCTGTATAGTAAAAAAAACTACAGTAAATGCTCAAAAATTATCATGATGGTTGTGATTATTATAATTATGAAGTTAGTATTGATAGTCTCCATTCACAGATAAAAGAGTCTCTGAGTATAAGTCAGCCAAAGTCACATATGTCTGAAATAGTAGAACAAGATTTAAAACCAGGCCCAGCTAATCCGAAGTCTTTGTTTTTTCCAATTATTATAGACTGACTGACTGTGTCCCTTCAAAGTTTGTATGTTGAAACCCTAATCCCCAACGTAATGGTATTTGGAGATGGGCCCTTTGGAAAGTAATTAGGATTAAACGAGGTCACGAAGGTCAGGCTTTTATGATGGTGTTAGTGCCCTTATGAAAATAAACCAGGGAAAGGCCATTTGAGCACTTAGAAAGAAGCTGGCCATCTGCAAGCCAGGAAGAGAAGCTGCAAGCCAGAATCTAACTAAGTTGGGCACACTGATCTTGCACTTCCAACCTCCAGATCCTGAGAAGATAAATTTCTGTTGTTTAAGCCACTCAACCTATGGAATTTTGTTATGGCAGCCAAATCAGACAAATATACCCATATTCCCAAATGCCCTTTCATTTCATTAATTGAGCTGGTTATCAGGTAACCCAGTGAAGCCTTGAAGGACGAACAAAGCTTTGGCAAGTAGATGAGGTTTTGTTTGGGGGTACAGGGTAGGATAATAAGGGCAGAGGAAATATGTGTAGAAGATATTGGAGTCATGATTATTCTAGCATGCACGGAGGACTTCCAGTAGCTAGAGTATTCCCCCCCAAAAAAAAATTTCTCTTAATTTAATTTAATAAATAACTATTCTCTACTATATGCCTGCTATTCTTACATTTGCCATAGAGAATATAGAAAAATTGAATATCTTCCTTTTCTCTAATAAATTTGTATAATTATATAGCAATATGAATAAAATAAGTGCTACACGAATTTATAAAACAGAATTATGCATCATGGTTAAAATAGGATAATAAAATTTAAGAGGCAATACTTAAGCTGAGCCTTGAAGGAGGGAAAAATGACATATTAATGGCAATTAAATAAAGAGAAATGGTTTCTTTGGTTAAAAGTAAGTAGAGACCATGAAGTTTTACTTAGAAAAAAGTACTTTTGTTCTGCTAAAGCTGTCTTTAAGAAGCCATATTAAATGAAATGGATTCTTGTTAATCTGTCCCTTGGAAAGGAAAGTTAGAAGAAATGGCTGACTTACTTTTAAGATGTAGAGAGTGTCCAGAGGTGACCTATACCTGGTATGACCTTTAGATTCCATGTTATGCTGTCATTAAAGTGGGAACAGCAGTTAGAGCCATCTATTTAGTGACATTAAGGGCTAAACTTAATGAGCATTTATTTTGTATTTTTTCATTAACTTCAAATATAGTGATAGGCATAGTTCTTTATATATATAATGTATATATATTATCTATAAGTATATATATTAAATAAAGTATGACTTCTTGGTGTTAAGATGTCTGATGAAAATCATTTCATTTAAAATTTATCATCACCATATTTATAATTTATTCCTAATATATAGTGATGATAGTATGTGCTTTGCTAAACAGACATTTTTCTCAGCTCTGTTATGCATTATTTAGGTTAAAAAGAGTGCATGAATTTTGCTCTAGAAAACCATATTGATTATTTTATTCATTTTTTGTTTCCTCAATTTTCAGATTTTGAATGTGAAAATTCAAAATTGATCAGAGTTCTATTTCAAAAATATACATAGGTATGTAGTTATAGTTAAACAATCCTAAAATTCACGTTGTACATAAAACTTTGAATTTTGAAAAAGAAAATGAGAAAGATAATAAAATATATTAGGCTCTAAGGAAATAGTGATGTTCCTAAACATATACAGTTAATTCATTCCAACTTTATGTTATTCCTTTTTAGCCTAACCAGTTTCAAGTGATACTTTTCATTTCGTGGGTTTCCAGTGTTATTTCTTTTTTAGTTAACTTAAAAAAAAAAGTGACTTTTTTTTTTTTTGAGGTGGAGTTTCGCTGTTGTTGCCCAAGCTGGAGTGCAATGGAGCAAGCTCAGCTAATTTCAACCTCCCCCTCCTGGGTTCAAGCGATTCTCCTGCCTCAGCCTCCCAAGTAGCTGGGATTACAGGCACGTGCCACCATGCCTAGCTAATTCTTTGTATTTTTAGTAGAAACGGGGTTTCACCATGTTAGCCAGGCTGGTCTCGAACTCCTGACCTCAGATGATCCGCCTGCGTCGGCCTCCCAAAGTGCAGGGATTACAGATGTGAGCCACCATGCGTGGCCTAAAAGTGACTTCTTAGCTGATTTGTATCCATGTTGCCTAGGAAAATCCTAGAACTATGTTTTTCCTCTTGCCTATACTGTCAAGTGCCCAAATTAAAACTACGTCAAATGCTATTTCATCCAGAAAGTCCACAATTAAGGATAGAACATTAGGGGGTGTTGTGTATATTTTTTCTCACAGAGATGATTCACATTCTTCTCTGTTTATAGATGAACACCTTGTGAAATATGATAAGAGATAATCAGACAAAAATATCACATATATATTTATATATATATATATATCACTCTGGGATTTATTACTTCAGACTAAATATACTGAGAATTTTATTGTCCTTGCCTCATCACCATAATTCAATTAGTCAGTGTTAAACTCTGTCTCCTTCTGTATCCACCTCTGTCTTTCTCCTGCCCCAACTCCCTTTCTGCCTGATGTTATGTATCTCTTGGTACCATTACTTAAAACCCTATAAGAATTTACTATCTCTTGTATGCACTTTCTCATTTGCCAAATTTGGGAAACTTAAAGTTTGACAAAAACAGTTGTCATGTAAATAAATCAGTTTTTGAGGGTGGATAGTATCTAGGTGCTTTCCCTGCATTATTTATTTTGACTTGGATACAAGGTCTTAATAATATCTAATCAATATACTAATTGGGTTAAGGTAAGTTTATTTGAAACTATTAATGAACAATTAGAGTTTAGAAACAGCTGTTGCACTCAGTCTTCATGATTCACACTATTATTTGTTCAGCAATCATATGAAGGTATGTTTCTGTTTATATATTCTGTTAATGGATAGTTTGGAAACTCATTGTTTTCTCATTCTCTGACATTGTTGTCAAGACACCACCTATAATACCCCCAAAATTAGAGAAAGGAGAAAGTGACCTTGAATTAGGCAAGGATTTCTTAGATAAGACATCAAAATCATGATTCATAAAAGAAAAAAAACTAGACTTCATAAAAATTACAAAATTTTATTCTTTGGAAGATACTGTTAGGAATATGAAAAGACCAATTATGTCCTAGAAAAATATTTGCAAATTATATATATATATATATATATATATATATATATATATATTTATAAAAAGGGATCCTTATATATATAGGATATATATGATAAAGTATTTATATAATATATATACTTGGTATTGGCTATAGTTAAATTCTGTAATGTCACGCTGCTGTGAACTCTGAATTAGTGAATAGTAAGCCATTGCTCCTAGGGAAATACAGAGTTAGATACTTGATACTTGTGAGCCCCAGTCACAATACCTTCATCAACTGATAAATGCAAACTTTGCATTGTGTGTGTTTCTTTTAAGGACATCTTACTTAATATACATTGTTGATTCATTAACATTGAACTCAGGGCCAACTGCGCCATAACATGGCTAAACAGAACTCATCTGACATGCATAGTTTCTCTTTAAGACACGACAGATTTCATGCATGAGAACATGAGATAGCACTGAACACTATGCTTCGGTGACATTTTCAAACAGCAAAATTACCGCGAAAAAGCACAAAAATGTGAAAAAAACATAAATAGACTTCATAAAGGACATTTATTTACAGTATACGAGTTCAAGCAAGAAAGCAGAATATTGCCTTATTCTGTGTCAGCTAGAAACATGCACATTTCAGGGAACTCAAATGTTTTGCTACTCTGTTCATGTCTTTAATGACTGTGAAAGGGAAAGAAGTGTTGGTTTTGGGGTTACAAATCAATTTTATTGAGTAGGCAAATTCACAAATACAGAATCCAAGAATAATGAGGATCAACTGTGTATACACATATGTTTTTCGAAACTCAATAGTAAGAAAAACCTCGTAAAAATAGTGAAAAAATTGGAGGCGCTTTACCAAAGAAGAAACATGAATGACAAAAATGCATATAAAAAGATGCTTGATATAATTAGTCATTTAGAAATGCAAATTAAAACTACAGTGAAATACCACTATGTATTTTATTAAACTTTTAGGTTTGAGGTTACATGTGAAGGTTTGTTATATAGGTAAACCTGTATCATGAGGAGTTGTTATACAGATTATTTCGTCACCCAGATATTCAGCCTAGTACCCAATGGTTATTTTCTCTGCTCCTCTCCCTCTACATCCTCAAGTAGACCTCAGTGTCTGTTATTTCCTTCTTTGTGTTCATGACTTCCCATCATGTAGCTCCTACTTATAAGTGAGAACATGCAATATTAGAGTTAGTTTCTTAAGGATGATAACCTCCAGCTCCATCTATATTCCTGTGAAAGAGACGATCTCATTCTTTTTTTATGATTGCATAGTATTCCATGGTGTACATGTCCCACATTTTTCTTTTATCCAGTCTGTCATTGATGGGCATTTAGGTTGATTCCATGTCTTTGCTATTGGAAATGACACTATATATTTATCTGAATATTTGACATTTAAAAGTTTGGCTATCCAAAGTGTTGATGAGAATCTAGAGCACTGAAAACTCTCATGTACTGCTGTAGAAAAGTAAAATGCTAAACACACCTTGGAAAGCAGTTTGTCAGTTTCTCAAAAATGTAAAAATAATTTGATGATATGATGCATCCATTCCATACCTAGGCATTTACCCAGTGAAATTACTTCATACATATATGCATATTCATATATGTGCATATTCATGACATTTTCACTTGTGACATATCAAAACTAGGAAGCAACACAAATTTCTACCAACAGCTGAAAAGATAAACAAACTGTGGTATGTCCATAAAATAGAATTCTACTCATCAGTAAAAAGAAACTATTGATACAAAAATCACATGGTTGTAACTCAAAATAATTATGATAAATGGAAGAACTGAGACAGTAAAAGTAATAAAATTTCTGAAAATGCAAACTAATCTGTACTGACATAAAGAGATCACTGTTTGCCTACAGATGAGGAGTGGCAGTGAAAGGAAAGAAGGAGGGATTCCAAAGGGCCATGAGGAAACTTTGGGGCCGACTGATGTGTTTCTTATCTTGAGGGCAGAATTAGTTTCACAGCTGTACACATGTTATAACATGTCAAATTTTCTATTTAAAGGAGTATAGTTCCTTATCGGGGGAGCCTGCTCCCAATATTTCAACGTGGGTTCTATTTTCGCTAAGTGTCGGCTGGTCTGATAAATAAAGAGAAAGAGTACACAGAGAGGAATTTTACAGCTGGGCCTCCGGGGGTAATGTCACATATCGGTAGGTCTGTGATGTCCCCTGAGCCGCAAAACCAGCAAGTTTTTATCAGGGATTTTAAAAGGGGAGTGGGTGTACGAACAGGGAGTAGGTCACAAAGATCACATGCTTCAAAGGGCAATAAAGATCACAAGGCAGAGGCAAAATTAGAATTACTGATGAGGGTATATGTCCTGCTGTGCATGTATTATCTTGATAAACATCTTCACAGAAAACAGGGTTCAAGAGCAGAGAACCGGTCTGACCAAAATTTACCAGGCTGGAATTTCCCAATCCTAGTAAGCCTGAGGGTACTGCAGGAGACCAGGGCGTATTTCAGTCTTTATCTCAACTGCATAAGACAGACACTGCCAGAGTGGCCATTTATAGACCTCCCCTCAGGAATGTAATTCCTTCCCCAAGATATTCCTTGCTGGGAAAAGAATTCAGTGATATCTCTCTTACTTACACATCCATTTATAGGCTCTCTGCAAGAAGAAAAATATGGCTTTATTCTGCCTGACCCTGCAGGCAGTCAGACCTTATGGTTATCTTTCCTTGTTCCCTAAAATTGCTGTTATTCTGTTCTTTTTCAAGGTGCACTGATTTCATATTGTTCAAACACACATGTTTTACAATCAATTTGTACGACAGTGGTCCTGAAGTGACGTACATTCTCAGCTTATGAAGATAACGGGATTAAGGGATTAAAGTAAATACAGGCATAAGAAATTATAAGAATATTATTAGGGAAGTGATAAATGTCCATGAAATCTTCACAATTTATGTTCAGAGATTGCAGTAAAGACAGGCCTAAGAAATTATAAAAGTATTAATTTTGGGAACTGATAAATGTCCATGAAATCTTCACAATTTATGTTCTTCTGCTGTGGTTCCCGCTGGTCCCTCTGTTCGGGGTCCCTGACTTCCCGCAACAGTTCATACTATGACAATTATACCTTTTAAAACTGATAAACATGTTAGCAGCTTTCTCTGGTGCTAAAAGTATAATTTTTAGTTTTTAAATTTGCTACTGGTTTTATTCTGAAGTTTCTTTTAAAATATTTTTTATTTTAGGCTTGGGGGTACATGTGAAGGGTTGTTGCATAGATAAACACATGCCATGGGGGTTTGTTGTACGTATTATTACATCACCCAGATATTAAGCTTAGTACCCAATAGTTATTTTTTCTGCTTTTCTCCCTCCTTCCACCCTCCTCCTTCGAGTAGACTCCAGTGTCTGTTGTTTCCTTCTGTGTGTTCATAAGTTCTGGTTATTTAACTCCCACTTATGAGTGAGAACATGTGATATTTGATTTTCTGTTCCTGCATTTTGTTTGCTAAGGATGATAGCCTCCAGCTCCATTCATGTTTCTGCAGAAGACATGATCTCATTCTATTTTATGGCTGTATAATATTGCATGGTGTATATGTACCATATTTTCTTTATCCAGTCTATCATTGATGGGCATTTAGGTTGACTTCTTGTCTTTGCCATTGTGAACAGTGCTGCAGTGAACATTCACATGCATGTGTCTTTATGGTAGAATGTTTTATATTTCTCTAGATATATACCCAGTAATGGGATTGCTGAGTTGAATGATAGTTCTGCTTTTAGCTCTTTAAGGAATGGCCACACTGTCTTCCACAATAGTTGAACTAATTTACACTCCCACCAACAGTGTAGAAGAGTTCCTTTTCTCCACAGCCTCGCTAGCACCTGTTATTTTTTGACTTTTTAATAATAACCATTCTGATTGGTGTGAGATGGTATCTCATTGTGGTTTTGATTTGCATTTCTCTAAAATTATCAGTGATATTGAGCTTTTTTTCATATGCTTGTTGGCTGCATGCATATCGTCTTCTGAGAAGTGTCTGTTCATGTCCTTTGCCCACTTTTTAATGGGTTATTTGTTTTTCTCTTGTAAATTTGTTTAAGTTTCTTATAGATGCAAGATATTAGACCTTTGTCATGTGCACAGTTTGCAAAAATTTTCTCTCATCCTGTTGTCTGTTTATTCTGTTGATAGTTTCTTTTGCTGTACAGAAGCTCTTAAGTTTAATTAGATCCCAATTATCAATTTTTGCTTTCTTTGTGATTGCTTTTGGTATCTTTTTCATGAAATCTTTGCCTGTTCTTATGTCAAGGATGTTATTGCCCAGATTGTCTTCCAGGGTTTTTATAGTTTTGTGTTTTACATTTAATTCTTTAATACATCTTGAGTTGATTTTTGTATATGGTGTAAGTAAGGGGTCCAGGTTCAATGTTCTGCGTATGGCTAGCCAGTTCTCCCAGCACCATTTATTGAATAGGGTGTTTTTTTCCCCCATTGCTTGTATTTGTCAGTTTTGTCAAAGATCAGATGGTCATAGATGTGCAGCCTTATTCTGGGCTTTCTAATCTGTTCCATTGGTCCATGTGCCTGTTTTTGTACCAATACCATGCTGTTTTGGTCACTGTAGCCTTGTAGTTCGGTTTGAAGTCAGGTAACATGATTCTTCCAGCTTTGTTCTTTTTGCTTAGGATTGCCTTGGCTATTTGAGCTGTATATTGGTTTCATATAAATTTTAAAATAATTTTTTCTATGAAGAATGTCATGGTAGTTTGCTAGGAATAGCATTGAATCTGTAAATTGCTTTGGGTAGTATTAGCCATTTTAATGACATTCTTTTTATCCACGAGCATGGGATGTTTCTTAATTTGTGTCTTCTCTGATTTCTTTGAGCAATGTCTTGCAATTCTCATTGTAGAGATCTTTCACCTCCCTGGTTAGTTGTATTCCTAGGTTTTTGTTGTTGTTGTGGCAATTGTGAATGGGAGTGGTTTTCTGATTTTGTTCTCAGTTTGGTTGTTGTTGGTATAGTGGAATGCTAGTGATTTTTGTGCATTAATTTTGTATCCTGCAACTTTGCTGAAGTTATTTATTGTCTGAAGGAGCTACTATGTGGTTTTCTAGATAAAAAATCATGTCGACACAAACAGATATAGTTTGACTTCCTCTCTTCCTATTTGAATGTGCTTTATTTTTTCTCTTGCCTGATTGCTTTGGCAAGGACTTCCAATACTATGTTGAATAGAAGTGGTGAGAGAAGGCATCCTTGTCTTGTGCTGGTTTTTAAGAGGAATGTTTCCAGCTTTTGCCCATTCAGCATAATGTTGGCTGTGAGTTTGTCATAGGTGCATCTCATTATTTTGAGGTATGTTCCTTCAAAACCTAATGTATTCAGAGTTTTTAATGTGAGGAGATTTTGAATTGTATTAAAAATCTTTTCTGCATCTATTGAGATAATCATGTGCTTTTTGTCTTTAGTTCTGTTTATATGATGAATCACATTTATTGATTTTTGTGTGTTGAACCAACCTTATATCCCAGGGATGAAGCCTATTTGATCATGGTGAATTAGATTTTTAATGTGCTGCTCGATTCGGTTTGCAGGTATTTTGTTGAGTTTTTTTACATTGATGTTCATCAAGGATATTGACCTGTAGATTTCTTTTTTTTTGTTGTGTCTCTGCCAGGTTTTGGTAGCAAGATGAAGCTGGCCTCATAGAATGAATTGGGCAGAAGTCCCTCCTCCTCACTTTTTTGGAATAGTTTCAGTAGGAATGGTACCAGCTCTTCTTTGTAGATCTGGCAGAATTTGGCTCTAAATCCATCAGGTCCTGGGCTATTTTTTTTGGGGGGGGGTTGGTAGGCTATTTATTATTGATTCAGTTTAGGAGCTTATTATTGGTCTGTTCAGGGAATCAGTTTCTCCCTGGCTTAGTCTTGGGAGGGTGTACGTGTCCAGAAATTTATCCATCTCTTCTTGGTTTTCTAGTTTGTGTGCATAGAGGTGTTCACAGTACTTTCTGACGGTTATTTTTATTTTTGTGGGTTCAGCAGTAACATTCCCTTAATCGTTTCTAGTTGTGTTTATTTGGATCTTTTCTCTTTCCTTCTTAGTCTAGCTAGTGGCCTATTTTATCAATTTTGTTTTCAGAAAACCAACTCCTGGATTCATTGGTCTTTTGATTTTTTTTTTTTGTGTGTGTCTCAATTTTCTTCAGCTCTGACTTTTGTTATTTTTCATCTTCCAGCTTTGTGGTTGATGTGTTGTTGCTTCTCTAGTTCTTTCAGTTGAGAAAGTTATTTTGTTAGTTTGAGGTCTTTCTAACTTTTTGATGTGGCCATTTAGTGCTATGAATTTCTCTCTTAAAAAATGCCTTAGCTCAGAATCCCAGAGATTCTGATATGTTGTATCTTCTCATTATTTTCAAATAACTTCTTGATATCTGCCTTAATTTCATTATTTACCCAAAAGTCATTCAGGAGCAGTTGTTTAATTTTTATATAATTGTATGGATTTGAGCGATTTTCATTGTGTTGACTTCTATTTTTATTGTGCTGTGGTCTAAGAGTGTGTTTGGTATAATTTCAGTTCTTTAAATTTGTTGAGGATTGTTTTGTGGTCCAATTATGTGGACCACAAATGTCAGTGATTCATAGATTCAGCCTCTTTACATAATGCCAGACTTCTCAAAGGATTTGTTCATTCTTTTTAACTCTTTTTTATTTTTGTCTGACTGTCTCATTTCAGAGAACAAGTCTTTAAATTCTGAGATTCTTCCCTCAGCTTGGTTGATTCTGCTGTTAATACTTGTGATTGCATTTTGAAATTCTTGTGCTATTCAGTTCTGTCAGACCTATTAGGTTCTTTTTAATACTGGCTATTTGGTCCTTCAACTCTTGTATCACTTTATTGTGATTCTTATTTTCCTTAGATTGGGTTTTGCCATTCTCCTGAATCGCATTGATCTTTGTTCCTATCCATATTCTGAATTCTATTTCTGTCATTCCAGCCAGTTCAGCCTGGTTAAGGACTCCTCTTGGAGACCTTGTGAGGTCATTTGGAGGACATGTGACCCTCTTTGGAGGCCATTTGAGTTATCAGAAGCTAACTTGTCTCTGGTTTCAGTGTGGGGTATGTTAGTAAGGTATTTTTGGTTTTGAAGCTTTGGGGTATGATCCAGCAGGTGATACATAGGCTTATTCGTCAGTTGGTAGGCTCTTGCTCAGTTGTGTGGCTCCCCCCATGTTTCCTCCCAGTTGCAGCCATGTTCCCTCTAAGTGCTCTGAAAGTATGGGTTTCTCTCCCCCTTGAGTGCTGGCTGTCATTCATGACTTGGAACTCCTGGGCTGCCCACTGCAGCTATGGTGTAATCTCAGTGTTTATGTTCTTTCCCCAGCTTAGAGGCAGCAGAGGGAGAAATCTTAGTAGTGGTTGTGGCCAAGAGTCATTTGCTTGACTCCTGGGGACCCCTGAGAGATGCAGGTCAGCAATTGCTCAGGGCAGTCAGCCCAAGATGGAGGGTCTGTGCTGTGGGCCCAACCCAGGAGTGCCCTGTCTGGTGAAAGGTCATGGGAGTGTGTGGGAACCATGGGAGATGGACTGGCCTCCTCTCCTAGGGTTGACTGCAGATTGTTGGAGGTGTGGATAAGGCACTTACAGCATTTGCTCTTTCATTAGTTCACAGGTGGCAAGGGCATTTCCACTGCAAAGGCAGTGGCAGAGAGGCTTTCAGTTGCCCCTGGAGGCTCTGTCCAGGGGTTTGCTGAGTGGGTATGGTATATTTTCATTGTCATTTGTCTCAAGGACATTTTAAATTTCCGTTTTAATTTACTTACTGACCCACTGGTTGAGGAGCAAATTTTTAAATTTCAACGTATTGGTAAAGTTTCTGAAGTTTTTCTTGTTGTTGACTTTTAGTTATGTCATTAATGTCATAAAATATACTTGATATTATCTCTGTCTTCTTACATTTGATAAGACTTGTTATGAGGGCTAATATGTGGTTTATTCTGGGCAACATTCCATGTACAGTTAGAAGAATGTGTATTCTGCAGCTGTTAGATACAATGTTCTGTAATGTCCTTTAGATTCATTTGGCCTAAGTTTAAGTCTTATGCTTAATTGACAAATTTTGTCTAGACGGTTTGTTTGTCATTGTGAGTGGGATGTTGAAGTCCTCTATTATTTTGTTGTATTGTAGTCTATCTATTTATTAAACTTTAGATCTAATGATATTTGCTTTTTATCTGGGTTTTCTGGTGTCGAGTACATATATATTTAATTTTTTTTTGAGATGGAGTCTCACTCTGTTGCCCAGGCTCGAGTGCAAGGGTGCGATCTCAGCTCACTGCCAGCTCCGCCTCCTGGGTCACGCCTTTCTCCTGCCTCAGCCTCCTGAGTAGCTGGGACTACAGGCGCCCGCCACCATGCCAAGCTAATTTTTTGTATTTTTAGTAGAGATGGGGTTTCACTGTGTTAGCCAGGATGGTCTCGATTTCCTGACCTCATGATCCACCTGCCTCAGCCTCCCAAAGTGCTGGGGATTACAGGCATGAGCCACTGCACCCAGCTGAGTACATATATATTTATTTTTGTTATGTCTTCTTATAGAATTGATCCCTTTATCATTATATAATAATCTTTGTGTTTTTTTTACAGTGTTTGAATTAAAGTCTATTTTATCTGATACAAATATGGCTACTTTTATTTGCTTTTGGTTTCCATTTGCATGGTATATTTTTTTCCAAGCCTCTACTTTTTTTGCTATATCTTTAATAGTGATGTGACTCTCTCGTAGGCAACATATAATTGACACTTGCTTTAAAAAAATTATTTCAGCAACTTCATATCTTTTAATTGGATCATGTAATCCATTTACATTCATGTAAAAGTGATTGTTAGATAAAAACTTACTCCTGCTATTTTTTTAATTGCTTTCTGGTTGCATTGTAGATCCTTTGTTTGTTTCTTCCTCTCTTGTTTACCTTTGTGGCTTGATAATTTTTTTTTTTTTTTTTTTTTTTTTGGTGCTAAGGTTTTTTCCTTTCTCTCAGCAGTGGAGCCATCAGGTCTGGGTGTGTCTCCTATGGCACTCTTTATTATTGATTGAATTTCCTCACTTATTTATTGGTCTGTTTAAGTTTTCTATTTCTTCAAAATCTAATATTGATAAGCTATATGTTATAATTTCTTTTCTTGTCATTATCATGGTGCTAACATAATGAGTCTTGTAGTTGTAATAGCCAGTTTTAAGTAGATAGCGACTCAACTTTGGTCACATAAAATATCTCTAGAGCTCCCTCCCCATTTATATTTTTGTTGCCTTAACTGTATTTGGCGGCTATTGTTCACAGGTTGCAGTGTAGTGTTAAGATTGTCTTTTGGTTTCATTCAAAAAAAGTTTCTTGTCTATTTTTCTTTTTTGTTGTTTTTAGTTGGCACAAATTAAGGGAAGGAATAAAGATGTATTCCCTCAGATATCTTTGTGTGGCAGTCTCCACAATTTCAAAAATTATTTTATTAATGAAGGAAGAGGTATATGATATATTTTATGTATTTATTTGAAGTAGGGATGAGTATATTGTTCTTGCATTTAGATTTATTTTTTGCTTTTCCTTACTAGTTTATAATTTCCCTTTCATTGTAATGGAATGTTTTTTCTTGGGTTACCTTTTTTAAATTTTGGATTTGGAAGGGAATAAGTATCTATACAACATATTAATATCAGTGCCTTAAATGAGAGTTTGTGTATTTTTTGAAAAAATAGTCTAGTTTTTAAACATGTTTAATCCAGTTTAAATTTATTCTCTAGGACTTTAAATTAAAGATATTTTATTTATTGTAGCTTGGACTTTTAAAATTACATTAGGAATGTTATTTTGAATACTTTTTGGATGAATTATGTTCATCTTTATTCTTCAGAGAGTTGTGCAAGTGCACTTGGTGTTCCAAATTTTAGACAAAAATTATTGTCATTTCAGATAAAAATTTAAATAATTGTTGGTATTCTTACAAGTAAAACACACATAATTTATTCATGTATGTATGTATGTGAAAATTTTAGAACATTGGCAATATTAAACTCAGACCTGACCTCTAAAGAGATCATCTATTAAATTTGCTTCTAAAAGCTCTCCCTGGCTTTTAACACATTTGGACAGAGTGTGGCTGACTTAAGTAATAATGATGACATTACCTCGTTGCCATCTCAAGTCTACTCTACTCTAAAATGGTGGTCTTTTAATTTTTTCCTTATTTACCTTCTGTACCAAGCAGATGATGTATATGTTTTTCTGTCTTTATGTCTTTGGTCTTGTACATAATCAGTTGTCACCACTTTGTGAATATTTATAATATACTAACCTTAGCACTCTATCTAAAGAGGAAGCATGAGTAGGATGGTTGGCAAAAACAGTGAGCATACCAACTCGGAACCCACAACCTGAAAATGGACAACTCAATCATTTAAAGTTTCTGTACTTCAGTTTTGTAATCTCTAAAACTGAGAGATCAGATAATCTTTTCTATCCATCATTAGCTCTATTATCTATACTTTTGTAGTAATTTTTATGATCTATTCTCGCTGGATATTGACGTAAAGGCAGCTGAAGATTGCTTAGGTCCTTGTGAATCAGAAACAGGGATAAATAGAAAAAATCACTCTTCTGCTATGCTCTTAAAGCATTGTTTATACTCTTATTTCTCACCCTATAATTTATATATAAATGATATCCATTATTTAAAGTTTCATATGCAAAGACCATCTGGTCTGTATAATAGCTGTTTCTGTTTTACCAAATATTGATAAATTGTGCAGCTTTGTGCTGCCAAATACTTAGGACTCTTTGTCATGGCTTCGTACCAATTTCAAAATGAATATTGAATATAACTATTTAGGGATGAAAGAGTAATAGTAAATAAAACCATATGCTCACTAGTAAAATATTTTTTTTTTTCAGTAACTCTTAGTAGCATGTTTTAAAACTTGATCACACTTGCAACAATGGCAAAGTCCCATTTTCATTTGATTCCTGAAACTATAACACTTGGGCAGTAAGCCCATCTGCATTAATGGTCCAGGCTGAATTTAGCTTGATTGGTATTTAAAATTAATTGTGTAGGTACCAGATGGCCCAAGTTGGCATTTTGCTTGTCACTTTCAAAGGAAAAATCTGTTTTTTTTTTTTTTTTTCCCGGTGGCAATGAGCAGACTGAAAATGGTGATAACACTCCCCCAGGTTCACAATCACTGACTAGAGGAGAGGAGAGGAATCCAAGTGCCTGCATAGAAAGGATTCACAATTAACTGATGACGCTATGCTAGCGTTGAAGCACTTGATTTTTCTATCAGTGGTATAGCTTTGTTTAGATTTTATCTCATTTCTACCTCATTTGCAAGCCTAGTTTCTTAACTAAAGTGCTATAGCAAGTTCAGATAACCAGGTCTATCCTCTGGAATCATGCTATGAATATATTAATAGCCTGTGTTTTAGAGAAAATCATTGAAGAATCATCTGGCTTATTGACTAGAGCAGATTTGCAAAATAGGCGGTAGGTGGCAAAGCAGGATCATCTAAAGGGAGGTTTTTGAAACTAAGCTAAAGAATGTCAAAATTTTTTTCAATTTAGGATGTACCAATTCTTCGAAATTATTCTCATCTGGGCAGTGGAAGAGTTGGAAGTGGAGGTGTTGTCTAGTGCTAGAGCTCTGAGTAGAAAGACATTTGCATTAATCCAGGTGGGGTGATGATCAGGATTTCTGCTTGACAGGTAACTGTGGGAAAGGAAGGGAAGGAGCAAGTACGAATGCCTTTGAAGGAAGAATTCATGACATATGAAATAGGTAATGAGGGGTCTCTGCTACCATCTTGGCTTCTTCAGCTTTTCACATGCTCAGTAAAGATACACAAAGCTTATAATAGATTTGCCAACCCCCATTCTCCACAAGTTCCTGCAGGAATTTTGAAGGCAGTGAAAAAAACTTTTAACAATGAAAGCTAAAACTTAAGGGGCAATAGTTTTACTTCCATTTCCAGGTAAAAATATGCAAATGGGAATTGAGAGCTGGAATTCTCCTTTCAAGGTTCACTGGAGTATGTGTTTGCATAAGGGAAAAGTAACAAAAGTCAATTACTGACACTCAATCTAGGAGAGATGCAAGATCATCATTTACAAAAGAATGTCAGCCGGGCGCGGTGGCTCACGCCTGTAATCCCAGCACTTTGGGAGGTGAGATCACCTGAGGTCAGAAGTTCGAGACCAACCTGGCCAACATGGCGAAACCCCGTCTAAAAATACAAAAATTAGCTGGACGTGGTGGCACACGCCTGTAATCCCAGCTACTCAGGAGGCTGAGGCATGAGGATCGATTGAACCTGGGAGGCGGAGGTTGCAGTGAGCCGAGATCACGCCACTCCATTCCAGCCTGGGGGATAGAATGAGACTCTGTCTCCAGAAAAACAAAAGAATGCCTTTTTTATTTCATTTTACAAAATTCTCATCTTTTTTCAGAAATAAAACGAAAAAATAAAATGTACAAATAAGGAAACATGCTTGGATGTAATCTGAAAAATTGCAGAGTGTACATTTTGCCCCTCCTACTACTTTCACACTTATGGAATGGGGTATACTTTTCACAGTAGCCACATGAAGGGACCTGACGTGCAGCAGAAGCAATAAACCATGGGGTCCAGTTTGAGCAATGAGAGAAAAAGATAAGAGAGAAGTTTTTATGCTTTCAATGGATTAGGGTTTTTGTAAAGCTTGTTTGGAGCTGTATTTTGCAGACAAAACAACTGGCTGATCTTATTGTACAGCTTTATATTGCTTCCTCTCCCTCCCTGCCTCAGTTCTCCATTACTTTAACTGTATCATCCTATAAAACACTATCCTTCATGCTTTAGTAAATGTAAGAATCACCTGAAGAACTTTTAAAATACCCATATCAAGGCTTGCCCTTAGACATTCTGATTCAATATATCTGCAATGGGGCCCAAGACCTTGCCATTTTTACAAGTTCCAAGGCAGTGCAGATGGACCTGTTGGGCAGACCACACTTGAGACACTACAGACTAGAGCATTAGCATTTAAGCTTATCTTTAGGCTCAGCTTCCATGTTGTCTGGCTAAGACAATATTATGAGCAAAAAGGTAAATTGGCATGGCAATTACTAAACATTTTACCTGTGACTACCTGTGATGAGGTAGAAAAGGGAGTTAATTTATTTGGAGCATGGTATCTATTGCATGCAACAGGTGTAAGAAAGATGATAATTATGATTGTGAAGTAGGTTGGTTCTTTATTTGTTTATTGAGGAATAATTATGCCTATTTATGGGGTATAATGTGATGTTTTGATACATGTACATATAATATAATCAAGTCATGGTACTTATATCCATCACCTTAAACATTTATTATTTCTTTTTTGTGAGAACATTCAAAGTCTTCTAGCTATGGGAAAAATACAATGCATTATTGTTAACTATAGTCACCCTACTGTGCAGTAAGGTATGAGAACATATTCCTCATAACTGTAATACTGTATCTGTTGACTAGCCTCTCCCCATATCCTTCTCCTTCTGTTCTCCCTAGTCTTTGGTAATCATTATTCTATTCTCAACTTCTATGGGATCAAATTTTTAGATTCCATACATGAATGAGAACATGGAGTATTTGTCTTTCTGTGTCTGGTTTATTTTACTTAACATGTCCTCCAGGCTCATCCATGCTGTTGCAAAATTACAGGAATTCATCTCTTTATGGCTAAATATATTCTGTTGTATATATATAATGAGACATTTATTCTACCCACTCATCCACTGATGGACACTTACATTGATTTCATATATTTACTATTGTGAATAGTGCTGCACTAAGCATGAAAGTACGGATTTCTCTTCAACATACTGATTTTATTTCCTTTGGGTATATACCCATAAAATGGGTTGCTGTTTTATATCTAGGTCTATTTTAAAGTTTTTTGAGGATGTTCCATACTATTTTCTATAATGTTCATACTAATTTACATTCCCCAAAGTACACAAGAGTTTTTTTTTCATACATCCTCTTCAGCATTTGCTATTTTTAAATTTTTTGATAGTAGTCATTCTAACTGGGGTGAGGTGATATCCCACTGTGGTTTTGATATGCATTTCCCTGATAGTGATGTTGAGTATTTCTTCATATACCTGTGAGCCATTTGTATGTCTGTATGTCTTCTTTGGAGAAAATATGTTCATGTCTTTTGTCCATTTCATATACAGATGATGATGATTATTATTGCTTTGAGTTGTTTGGGTTCCTAAGAAATTCTGGATATTAACTCATTTTTAGATGTATAATTTGCAGTTATTTTCCCACGTATTTAGCTTGTCTCTTCATTCTGTTGATTGTTTTCTTTGCTGTGCAGAAGCTTTTAGTTTGGCTCAATCTTTTTGTTTATTTTTGCTTTTGTTGTTTGTCCTTTTGACATCTTGTCTAAAATAATCCTTGCCAGACTGATGTCATGTAATATTTTCACTATGTTTTATTCTAATGGTTTTATAGTTATTGGTCTTACAATTAAGTCTTTAATTCATTTTGCACTGGTGTTTGTACATGAGAAATGGGAGTGTAGTTTCATTCTTTGTATGTGCATATCCAGTTTCCAAGCATCATCCATCAAAGAAACTGTCCTTTCTCCATTGTATATTCTTGTCACCATTGTTGTAAGTCATTTGGCTGTGTAAATACATGGATTTATTTTAGGGTTCTCTACTTTCTTTCACTGGCTTATGTGTCTGTTTTTATGCCTGTATGATGTTGTGTCACTTACTATACCTTTGTAGTATATTTTGAAATCAGTTAGTGCGATGCCTCCAGCTTTGTTTATTCTGTTAAAGACTGCTTTGGCTATTTGGGGTATTTTGTGGTTCCATATAAATTTTAGAATTTATTTTTTTTCTATTTCTTTCATAGTTAGCATATGATCTATTTCTGTAAAAAATGACGATAGAACTCTAATAGAAATTTCTTCGAATCTGCAGATATATTTGGGTAGTTATAGATGTTTTAACAATAATAATTCTCCTAGTCCATGAACACAAGGTGTCTTTCTATTTATTTGCATCCTCTTCAATTTCTTTCATTAATCCTTTATAGTTTTCATGGTGGAGATCTTTCACCTTCTTGGATAAATGTATTCCTAGACATTTTTATTTTTTGTAGCTATTGCAAATGAGATTGTTTCTTTATTTCTTTTTCAGATAGTTTTTTATTAGCTAATAGAAATGCTACTAAGTTTTTCATGTTGATTTTGTGTGCTGCCACTTTACTGTATTTGTTTATTCATTATATATTTTTTAGGGTTTTCTACATATAAGATCATGTCTGCAAATAGGGAGAATTTGACTTCCTTCTTTCCATTTTGGATGTCTTTTATTTGTTTCTTTTGTCTCTTGTCAATTGTTCTGGCTAGGACTTCCAGTACTATGGTGAAAATGAGCATTCTTGTCTTGCTCCAGATTGTAGAGGAAAGGCTTTCAACTTTTCTCTGTTTAGTATAATGTTGGCTGTTGGTCTATCATATATATAACCTTTATTATATTGAGGTAAATTCCTTTTGTGTTTAATTTGAGAGTTTTTATCATGAAGTTCTGTTGAATTTTGTCATATGCTTTCTCAGTGTCTATGGAAATGGTCTTACGGTTTTCACCTTTCATTCTGTTTAGGTGATGTATCACATTTATTGATTTGTATATGTAAGGCCAGCCTTGCATACCTGGGATAAATCCCACTTGATTATTGTAAATGATCTTTTAAATGTGCTATTGAATTATGATTGCATATAATTTTTTGAGAATTTTTTGAATCCATATTTATCAGGAATATTGGCCAATAATTTTGTTGTTGTATCTCTGTCTGGTTTTGGTATCAGGGTAATGCCTTGTAGAATGAGTTTGGAATAAATCTTTCCTTTTCAAGTTTTTGGAATATTTTGTGAAAAATTAGTATTTGTTGCTCTTTAAATGTTTTGTAGAATTTAGCAGTGAAGCCAATCAGATCTTGGAATTTTGTTTGATGAGAGACTTTTTACTACTGCTTCAATCTCTTTACTCATTATTTATCTGTTCAGATTTCTTCTTTTTTTATTCTGTCATGGTAGATTATAGGTGCCGAGAGGTTTATCCATTTCTTCTTGGTTTTCCAATTTGTTGGCATATAATTGCTTAGCATCTTATAATTTTTTGTATTTCTGTGGTATCAGTTGTAATGTCTCCTTTAATGTCCCTGATTTTGTTTGAGTCTTCTTTTCTTTTTCTTAGTCTAGCTAAAGGTTTTTCAATTTCATTTTTCTCAAAATAGCAACTGTTTTGTTGATCTTCTGTATTCCTTTTTAAGTTTTATTATTTCTTTTATTCTAGCAATTTTGGGTTTAGTTTGTTCTTGTTTTCAAGTTCGTTGAGATGCACCATTAGGTTGAGATTATTTTTGCTGTTGTGTTTATTGCTATAAACTTCCCTCTTAGAACCGATTTTGCTGTATCCTATAAGTTTTGGTATGTTGTGTGTTCATTTTTATTTATCTAAAACATTTTACAGTTTCTTTTTTAATTTCTTTATTGACCCATTGGTTGTTTAGGAGCATGTTATTTAATTTTAATGTATTTGTACAGTTTCTGGAGTTCCTCATGTTGATTTCTATTTTTTCACCAATTTAATTCAAAAAGATCCTTTTTATGATTTTGACTTTTTTGAATTTAAGACTTATTTCATGGCCTAACATATGATCTATTTTGAGGATGCTCCATGTGCAATTTAGAAAAATGTGAATTCTGCAGCTGTTGGATACAATGCCCTATAAATGTCTGTTAGGTCAATTTGGTCCAGAGTGAGTTTTACAACTGATGTTTCTTTTTTGATTTTCTGTCTAGATGATCTTGTTAATGTAAGAAGTCTTATGGTATTATTGTATTACTCTATCTCTTCTTTCAGATCTATTTATGTTTGCATTATATGATTAGGTGCTTCAATGTTGGGTGAATGTATATTTATAATTGTGATATACTCTTTTATGACCCCTTTATTATTAATTGCCGTGTTTGTCTATTTTTGTAGTTTTTGACTTGTAGTTTATTTAAAATAAGTATATTTAATCTTGCTTTTTTTTGGTTTTCTTTGCACAGAATATTTTTTCCCATCTGTTCACTTTCAATCTATGTGTATGCTTACAGGTGAAGTGAGTCTCTTGTAGTTAGCATATGATCATGTAATTGAATCTTGGCTTTTTTAAAAAGGCCATTTAGCCACTCTATATCTTTTAGTTGAAGAATTTAATTCATTTATATTCAAAGTAATTGTTGATAGGTAAAGACTTCATACTGACATATTGTTACTAGTTTTCTAGATGTCTTATAGATTCTTTCTTTCTTTATCACTTACTGTCTTCCTTTGTGGCTAAGTAATTTTCTCTGTATGTTTTGACTTTATGCTTTTTATTTTTAGTGTATCTATTAAATGTGTTTGCCTTGTGGTTACCATGAGGCTTATGAAGAACATCTTTTTTTTTTTTTTTTTTTTTCTTTTTTTGAGATGGAGTCTCACTCTGTCGCCCAGGCTGGAGTGCAGTGGCACCATCTCGGCTCACTGCAAGCTCCGCCTCCCAGGTTCACGCCATTCTCCTACCTCAGCCTCCCGAGTAGCTGGGACTACAGGCACCCGCCACCATGCCTGGCTAATTTTTTGTATTTTTTAGTAGAGATGGGGTTTCACTGTATTAGCCAGGATGGTCTCGATCTCCTGACCTTGTAATCTGCCCACCTCGGCCTCCCAAAGTGCTGGATTACAGACATGAGCCACCACGCCTGGCCGAAGAACATCTTATAGTTTACAGATGATTTAAAACTGATTAACAATTTAATTTGTTAAGAAAATGAAACAAAAATACTCTGCCTTAAACACCCTTGCTCCCTGCATTTTGAGTTTTTGATGTCTAATTTATATCTTTTTATATTTCTTATCTCTTACCAAGTTATTGTAGCTATTATTATTTTTCTTTTAATCTCTCTGCTAAAGATATAAGTGGTTTACCATGTTAGGTTATTCTGCATTTGGATCCTTACTTTTACTTATGGGTTATGTACCTTTGGATGCTGCTTTTGCATGACACACCAGTGTCCTTTTCTTTCAGTTCAATGAACTCTGTTTAGCATTTCTCGTATGGCAGGTCAGGTTGCAACCCATTCCCTTAAATTTTATTTGTCTGGAAATGTATTTATATCTCCAAAGCTATTTCTGAAGTATAGCTTTGCTGCGTACAGTATTCTTAGTTGAGAGGTTGCTTTTTTCCTTCAGCACTTTGAATTTATCATCTCCCTCTTTCCTCTCCTGTAGGGTTTCTGCTGAGAAGTCTGCTGCCATACATATTGGAATTCCCTTATATGTGTCACTTGCTTTTTGTCTCTTGATGCTTTCTGAATTCTCTCTTTGTCTTTAATCTTTGAGAGTTTGATAATAATATGCCTTGATGTTATCTTATTTGGATTAAATATGACTGGTAACTTTTGATATTTGTGTCTGGATGTTTATTTTTTTTCTAGGTTTGGAAAGTTTTCTCATTTCTTTGAATAAGCTATTCAACCTTTTCATTTCCTAGTGCTTTTTAAAAGACAATGACATGTAGAATTATGCTTTTTGATGGTGTCCCATAGATCTTATACATTTTCTTCATTCTCCCTCATTCTTTTTCTTTTATTCTCCACTGACTGTATTTTCACAAAGTCTGTGGTCAAAGTCACAAATTATTCCTTCAGTTTTATCAGTTCTGCTGTTGACTTTATTGCATTTTCATTTGGCTTATTGAACTTTAATGCTTCTGAATTTATTTTATATTTCAATCTCTCTTTTAAATTTCTCTGCTAAATTTCTGAATTGTTTTTCTGTGTTTTTTTTTTTGTTGTTGAAGTTCACTGAGTCTCCTTAAAACAACCACTTTGAATACTTTGTCTGCCAGTGCATTCATCTGTCTGTCTTTTGTTCAGTTGCTGGTTCTTTGTTTTGCCCATTTGATTAGGCCATCTCTTCTAGGCTTTTCTTATTCCTTGCAAATATTCATCACTGCCTATGCATTGATAAATCAGGTATGCATTCCAGTCTCTGTGGCCAAAATTTGTGACTTTTCTATTTTAGTTGGCTTGTTTACAAATTCTGAGCTGACTGTCACATTCTATTTAGCACTTAAAGGGGCCCTAAGCCCAGGTTACGTATGAATCTTGTGATGTTTCTGCTGCTAATGCAATGTATTACCAGGATGTGTCCATGGGACATCAATGGAGGGTACCTGGGCCATGTGGGAGCGCTAGCCAGGTCTTCAAGTCCAGAAGATCTGCAGACCATGATTCCTGCAGCAAGGTGCCCCTAAACAGCCTCTCTGTTGTGGCATCTCTTCTGGCAAGTATGAAGAGTCACTGTCAAATTTTGTGCACTGTCAGCTCCTAGAGTCATGTCAAATTTTGTGCACTGGCAGCTGCTAGCCTTACCTTCCCTCTTTGTCCCTAGCTGGCCTCAGATGGTTCAGTTGTGTCAGTTTTTGCATGCTTCTCATAGTTTAATGCAAGAACCAGTCTCCAGCAGAGGGACCCAGGATGGTGAGAAAGCTAAAGCCTGCCTCCACCTCACTTTTTCTAGTGTAGAAACCATAAGTACAAGGGAACTTTCCACATATGGTATCATAATGGCTCAGGGGAAGTGGTATCATAGTCATAGAGAATCAATCCCCCTATTGTCCAAGTACAGATTTACATGTCTTTATAGTCCAAGGAGGTTTTACAGCTTTGCTTGTTTGTTCAGATTTCTGTAACTTTTGTGAAGATAATTTTATGCATGAACAGTTGGAATTGAGGTTTCTGTCAGGAGATGACTGCTGGAGAGCCCCACTTGCCATCTTGCTCCATCTAAGTTGGTTCTTTTAAATGGCATTGAAGATGCAGCTCCTCCCCATCTAAAACTTATTTATGGTGATTGTTTTTTATTGTCCATCTCTTCCTATAAAAATGCAAGCTCCAGAAGGACAGAGAATTTTGTTTTTGTTAGTCGATATACTTCTGTTGCCTAGAATAGTGTCTGACACATAGTAGGCACTCACTAAATAACTGTTAAATCAGAATGCTTTTGTAGAAACGCAAATCAAAGCTCCTTAGCTACCACCATTTTAAACCTACTTTTCTTACTGAATTCTTCATTTTGATTAATCACAAAGGTATCCATTCAACTATCTAAGCTGAAATTCTCTGAGTTAATATATCCTTTAATGTAAGGTCTTATTGTTGGTCAGTAAAAACATCCTCTTGATTTACCTCAAGTATCTTTCTAACTCATATTACTCTTTCTTGTAACTCATCACCACTGTCTTCATGTAGGATCTCTTCATCTGACTTTGTACTATATCATACCTCTAGAGTGATCTGGAAATAATAGATGAGAGTCAGATATTTTGGCTGGAAAGTCTAGCTTTGCTTTTAATTAGCAGCGTGACTGAGTCTCTAATTTTCCTTATCTGCAAAATGGAGTGACCAATACATCTTCTTCCTCGTGGAGTCTTACAAGCATTAAAAAATAACTTATAAAAATGATTAGAAAAGTTATCAGGACATAGTAAATGTTCAGTAAATATTAAATATTGTTATTTTCAGTCTTTCCTCTTTTGTTTCATGATTCCACTCTTACTAGATTTACTTTTCTAAAGCAGGTTGATCAATGTCAATCTATTAAATATACACAAATTTCATTTTTTACCATCATTTCCATATTACCTACTAAATTTTTAGCTCAACAATATTACAAATAGGTAGTGAGGTATGTGAGCGGGTGTATGTGTGTGTGTGCTGTTATAACAAAGATAAAGCAAAAGAATAGAATTGCATTATAATAGAAAAAAATGGGTAAAGCAAAGATTAGGGAGAGTTGTAGAAAATTTCCTGGAGCATTTGATTAAAAGGTTGGTAGTTTAAATATATTGCGTAGATATTACAGACTTCTTCCAATCCTACATTTCATGGAGAACAGGAGGAAGATAAAGAAAATCACATTTAATTCAAGTGTCTTGCTGACGTCTAGTGGTTATATGTGGTATATATGTAGGGAGAGGTGAATGTCATAGTACTTTAGAGGAGAAAAGAATCTTAGAGAATATTTAAATCAATGTTTCTCAGATTAGGTGATTTATGAAATTTAAAAGCAGCAAACAAAATTCTTGTAGTTTCTTTGGTGTTGACCTAAATAATTTTTATCTTCTAAATATTTATAAACATAAAATTAGTATAATTCTAAGCTCCAATAAAATATTACCAAGACAAATTAATAAAATAAAATTGTATTAAAGACCTCAGATTAATAATACTAATGTGATAAATGACAGATGATTTTAATATGTTACATGTGGTTCTTTTGCTAAAATTCTATTTTGTCTCAAACTTGAAAAAGTTGAAAATGATCCTGAATTATTATATATTATTTTTGTCTTTGGCATATTTATATTGCCTATACTAATATATGGGAAGGCTCAATCTCTTACAATTTTATCTAGTACTCCTGTGAAATCTTATGTCTACTGCTTGTCTTGATATGTGTTATTCTTCAACTGGTGGGAAGACATTGTTTACATTTTATTCCACGAACTGTTTTTGCCAGACTATTTCAGTTAACGAGATACTGCTTGGCATAAGTACAAATGGAACTATGAGTTCTCAAATTCGTGTTTGTTGTGGGTTATGAAGCATCTTACAGATAATAGAAAAATGCTGATATTCTTTTTTTGGGGGGTTTTAAAACTTTTATTATTATTTTTAATTAAACAAGAATTATACATACTTATGGGGTACAATGTGACATTTCAATATTTGTATACAATATGTAATGATCAAATCAAGATAATTAGCATATCTATGACCTCAGACATTTATTATTTCCTTGTGTTGGGGACATTAAAAATCTTCTAGCAATTTGAAAATACACAAAAAATTATTGTTAATTATAATCACTGTACAGTGCTACAGAACACTAAACTTATTCTTCCTATCCATGTGATTTTGTTTTGGTTAACCAAGTTCTTCATATCCCCTTTCCCCCACTACTCTTTCCAGCCTCTAGTAACCACTATTGTACTGGCTGCTTCTATGAGATCAACTTTTTTTTTTTTTTAATTATACTTTAAGTTCTAGGGTACATGTGCACAACGTGTATGTTTGTTACATATGTAGACATGTGCCATGTTGGTGTACTGCACCCATTAACTCGTCATTTACATTAGGTATATCCCTTAATGCTGTCCCTCCGCTCTCCCCCCACTGCACAGCAGGCCCCAGTGTGTGATGTTCCCCTTCCTGTGTCCAAGTGTTCTCATTGTTCAGTTCCCACCTACGAGTGAGAACATGCAGTGTTTGGTTTTCTGTCCTTAAGATAGTTTGCTCAGAATGATGGTTTCCAGCTTCATCCATGTCCCTACAAAGGACATGAACTCATCCTTTTTTATGGCTGCATAATATTCCATGGTGTATATGTGCCACATTTTCTTAATCCAGTGTACCATTGATGGACATTTGGCTTGGTTCCAAGTCTTTGCTATTGTGAATAGTGTTGCAATAAACATACATGCGCATGTGTCTTTATAGCAGCATGATTCATAATCCTTTGGGTATATGCCCAGTAATGGGATGGCTGGGTCAAATGGTATTTCTAGTTCTAGATTCCTGAGGAATCGCCACACTGACTTCCACAATGGTTGAACTAGTTTAAAGTCCCACCAACAGTGTAAAGGTGTTCCTATTTCTCCACATCCTCTCCAGCACCTGTTGTTTCCTGACCTTTTAATGATGGCCATTCTTACTGGTGTGAGATGGTATCTCACTGTGGTTTTGATTTGCATTTCTCTGATGGCCAGTGATGATGAGCATTTTTTCATGTGTCTGTTGGCTGCTTAAATGTCTTCTTTTGAGAAGTGTCTGTTCATATCTTTTGCCCACTTTTTGATAGGGTTGATTTTTTTCTTGTAAATTTGTTTAAGTTCTTTGTGGACTCTGGATATTAGCCCTTTGTCAGATGGGTAGATTGCAAAAATTTTCTCCCATTCTGTAGATTGCCTGTTCACTCTGATGGTAGTTTCTTTTGCTGTGCAGAAGCTCTTTAGTTTAATTAGATCCCATTTGTCAGTTTTGGCTTTTGTTGCCATTGCTTTTGGTGTTTTAGACGTGAAGTCCTTGTGCATGCCTATGTCCTGAATGGTATTGCCTAGGTTTTCTTCTAGGGTTTTTATGGTTTTGGGTCTAACATGTAAGTCTTTAATCCATCTTGAATTAATTTTTGTATAAGGTGTAAGTAAGGGATCCAGTTTCAGCTTTCTACGTATGGCTAGCCAGTTTTCCCAGCACCATTTATTAAATAGGGAATCCTTCCCCCTTCCTTGTTTTTGTCAGGTTTTCGAAGATCAGATGGTTTTAGATGTGTGGTATTATTTCTGAGGGCTCTATTCTGTTCCATTGGTCTATATATCTGTTTTGGTATCAGTACCATGCTGTTCTGGTTACTGAAGCCTTGTAGTATAGTCTGAAGTCAGGTAGCATGATGCCTCCAGCTTTGTTCTTTTGGCTTAGTATTGTCTTGACAATGCAGGCTCTTTTTTGGTTCCACGTGAACGTTAAAGTAGTTTTTTCCAATTTTGTGAAGAAAGGCATTGGTAGTTTGATGGCGACGGCATTGAATCTGTAAATTACCTTGGGCAGTATGGCCTTGTTCACAATATTGATTCTTCCTATCCATGAGCATGGAATGTTCTTCCATTTGTTTGTGTCCTCTTTTAGTTCATTGAGCAGTGGTTTGTAGTTCTCCTTGAAGAGGTCCTTCACATCCCTTGTAAGTTGGATTCCTAGGTATTTTATTCTCTTTGAAGCAATTGTGAATGGGAGTTCACTCATGATTTGGCTCTCTGTTTGTCTGTTATTTGTGTATAGGAATGTTTGTGATTTTTGCACATTGATTTTGTATCCTGAGACTTTGCTGAAGTTGCTTATCAGCTTAAGGAGATTTTGGGCTGAGACAATGGGGTTTTCTAAATATACAATCATGTCATCTGCAAACAGGGACAATTTGACTTCCTCTTTTCCTAATTGAATATACCCTTTATTTCTTTCTTTTGCCTGATTACCTTGGCCAGAACTTCCAACACTATGTTGAATAGGAGTGGTGAGAGAGGGCATCTCTGTCTTGTGCCTGTTGTCAAAGGGAATGCTTCCAGTTTTTGCCCATTCAATACGATATTGGCTGTGGGTTTGTCATAAATAGCTCTTATTATTTTGAGATATGTCCCATCAATACCTAGTTTATTGAGAGTTTTTAACATGAAGGCTGTTGAGTTTTCTCAAAAGACTTTTCTGCATCTGTTGAGATAATCATGTGGTTTTTGTCCTTTGTTCTGTTTATATGATGGATTACGTTGATTGAATTGCATATGTTGAACCAGTCTTGCATCCCAGGGATGAAGTCAACTTGATTTTGGTGGATAAGCTTTTTGATGTGCTGCAGGACCCTCAGCTGCAGGTCTGCTGGAGTTTGCTGGAGGTCCACTCCAGACCCTGTTTGCCTGGGTGTCACCAGCGGAGGCTGCAGAACTGCAAATATTGCAGAATGGCAAATGTTGCTGCCTGATCATTCCTTTAGAAGCTTCGTCTCAGAGGGGCACCCTGCTGTATGAGGTGTCAGTTGGCCCCAAGTGGGAGGTGTCTCCCTGTTAGGCTACTCGGGGGTCAGGGACCCACTTGAAGAGGCAGTCTGTCTGTTCTCAGATCTCAAACTCTGTGCTAGGAGAAGCACTACTCTCTTCAAAGCTGTCAGACAGGGACGTTTAAGTCTGCAGAAGTTTCTGCTGCCTTTTGTTCAGCTATGTCTTGCCCCTAGAGGTGGAGTCTACAGAAGCAGGCAGGCCTCCATGAGCTGCGGTGGGCTCCACCCAGTTCGAGCTTCCTGGCCACTTTGTTTACCTACTCAAGCCTCAGCAATGGCAGACGCACCTCCCCCAGGCTCACTGCTGTCTTGTAGTTCGATCTCAGACTGCTGTGCTAGCAGTGAGCGAGGATCCATGGGTGTGCAACCCTCCGAGCCAGGCATGGGATATAATCTCCTGGTGTGCCATTTGCTAAGGCCATTGGAAAAGTGCAGTATTAGGGTGAGAGTGTCCCGATTTTCTAGGTATCATCTGTCATGGCTTCCCTTTGCTAGGAAAGGGAATTCCCCGACCCCTTGTGCTTCCCTTGTGAGGCGATGCCCCACCCTGCTTCATGGGCTGCACCCACTGTCTGACAAGCCCCAGTGAGATGGACCTGGTACCTCAGTTGGAAATGCAGAAATCACTGGTCTTCTGTGTTGCTCACGCTGGGAGCTACAGACTGGAGCTGTTCCTATTCAGCCATCTTGGAACCCCAAAAATGCTGATATTCTTAAAAGAACAAAACTCTGAGGTAGGAATTATAAGTCACAAGGAATATGTCCACTGATTACTCTGAGACTTTAGTTTTACAAGCACTGTTTACTCTAACTTCTTTATATTTTAAATTAGAAAACTGAAACCAGATAAACGAGCTTATATACTTAGGTATCAAATTTAATGCCGATGCTCAGAGTAATACCAAGGTCTTTATTCTTTCAGGACATTGTGTTTTCACCAAATCACTTTGTTTTAGACAGAGAAGGAAAGAGAGGAGGAGCTAAATGGTTTTCTCTGCTTTTGCATCAGATTTTAGGTAAGATAATAGCATTTTATCTAGCACTTTTAAAATCATGATTTTGTTAAAAGTGGAGTATTATTTTTAGTCATTTCTGAAACAGCAAGAACAAACTGAATTTATCTATCTGTCTACGTTGTATCATCCATCTATCATTTTTAATGTAGGTAATTTGGATCAGTAAGTGAGCTGAAAACAGATTTTAGGGTATTTAATATTATGAATAATTATCCTGATTATTTTTCTCTAACCCCTCATCTAAAAGATATCTACCTTGTTCCTGAGTGGTAGGAAATCATGTAGTCTTTTATTATTAAGTATGATGTTAGTTCTAGGTTTTTCCCAGATGCTTGGTTAGAAGTTCATCGATTTTATTTTTCTTCTGAAAGGACTAGTTTTTGGTTTCATTGATTTTCTCTGTTATTTTTCTGTTTTCTCTTTCTTTGATTCATACTGATCTTTTTGATTTACATTGTTTTGGATTTGTTTTGCTGTTTATTTTCTGATGTTTATTTCTTATTAAATCTCTTTTAAAAATCGTTGACTCTTTAAATGTTATGTACTGTATTTTGGAGTTTATAACATAAGTAAAATTAGAAGATAGAATAACAAAACACAAAAGCCAAGATGAGAGAAATGGAAGCATACTGTTTCAAGATTCTTATTTTATATATATGGCAATTTAGTATCACTTGAAGAAAGCCATATTTTGTTTTAATTTTGATTGCCCCTGTAGTATACACCAAACACACACACAAATATTCACACTCACTCTCAAAACATAACGACTATAGAAAAATGAGAACAAAAAGGAAAAAAAGTAGACATATTGGGTGGCAGATTTAAACCTAACCATTATCAATAATTACATTAAAGGAAAATGATCTACATACTTCAGTTAAATATAAGAGATTGCCAAATTGGATATAAAAGCAATTATTTATCCAAATGCCACCTATTATAAACACATTTTAACCAGTTAAATAACCAGTTATACAACAAAAGTAACCAGTTATATAACAAAACATATAAGTTAAAAGCAAAGGATTGGAAGACATATGTACCAAGCTGGAGTGCCTGTAATAACATCAGGCAAAGTATAATAGATACCACAGCACAAAGAATAGAGCAGGACTAAAGAGTATTATTTCAACATGGCAAATAGGTCAATTAATCAAAAAGAAATAATACTTCCAAATATTTATGCTCCTGAAAAGAAAAATTTAAGATACCTGAGGAAAAATGAGAAATGAGACCACCCACAATTATAGAAGAATTCCGCTTCCCTGTTTTATTATTAGTGAAATGGAGACAGAAGATCATTCAGATCATAGAGAATTTAACCAACTCTATCAAAAATCTTATGTACTTAATCTCACCTAGTGTATTTTTTATCTCAAACATTGTGTTTTAAACTCTTGAAGGGTAATTTTGATATTTATCTTCCATCTCTCTACTTAATATGCTCATTTCCACTCTGTTTTATTGTACATATGGTTTATAGTTACAGTGATTAATGATCTTGTCTACAGTGTTTTATCTGTAAAATATATAGTCTCAATTGATTGATTTTACTTCTCATTATGGGTTGTATTTTTGAGCTTGATTGTTTGCCTGGTACATTTTGATGGGTTATTAGATATTATGAATTTGCCTTTTCTGTGCTGCATATTTTTTATTTCTAAAAGTATACTTAGGATTTGTTCAGTGACATGGGTAAGTCACTTTGAAACAGTTGGGTCTTTTGGATATTGCTTTGTTTTTGGAAGAAGTGTAGTCAAGGGCTAATTTTATATGATCACTGAGGAAACAGGTTTGAAATGTTCCCAACACATAGAAATAATTAATACTTGAGGTGATTAATACACTAAATACCTTGACTTGATCATTATTCATTCTATGCATGTAACAAAATATCCCATATACCCAATAAATATGTACAAATATTATATACCTAAAAAATATAATGGGTTTTATGTGTTAAAAACTTTATACAAATTATTATTTTATGTATAGAAAGCTATCTTGTTTTTTTCCTTCATGTTGGTGCCAAAATTGATCCAGAGTGATATATGTAGTCTTATTTTTTTCATTTTAACTTCAATAATTCATGCAACTAAACCTCAAACATGTGAAGAGTCAGATGAAAATCATTGACCTCTGTGTGGGACAAAACAGCTGTGGGACATCATGAGGGTAGAATTTTGCTGTGTAAAGGAAGAAATGTTTTAATAGTTGGAACTGACCAAAAACGAGATGCGTTACTCACTATAGAAAATGTTCAATGAAAGCATATGAAGATCTATCATACTAGTAAAGATTCCTTGATTTTGAGGAAATCATGTGTCTCACAGATTCTTACCAGCTCAATTACTCCTAGATGTCAAAGGAAGGTTAGAGTTTCCTTAACCCTAACTAAAGATTTACTGATCATTTTAAAGTGCCACATGCTTCAAGTTTCATCTAGAAAAAATAGCACAAAAATCCATAGGCTCAAAGGTGGCAGCATATGTCTGGCTTAAGTATTTAATGTTAAAATGCTGAAGATTTGCAATTCTATTTCCTTTCTAGACCATTGATAAAATGATTTTCCTATTTTTATAAATGTTCAAAAATAGATTTATCAAAAACCATCACAAAATTCTTTTAATATGTATGAAATCTTTTTCAATTCAAATGCACTGTGTTTTAGGAGCTTACAATACAAATTTCTTAGTTAATTCATCAGAATACTTGTTGAGCACCTTATCATTTGCAAGTACAATGATAAGCACATGGACCGTGTCTTCAAGATGCTCACTGGGAAGTTTTACATCTAAATGAGTAATCATCATGCTGTCTGGTGATCTAAGAAGTGAGGAGTTGTCTACAAAGGACCTCCCAGAGGATATGGTAATTTACATGGTCGTTGAAGAATGAGAAATCACCCTGAAGAACGAATTTAGATAAGGCCATTTCAGCTGGGAAGAACAACATGTTCAAAATAACTGATTTACATGTTTTGAGAGCTGTTTGCAATTTGATAATGTTACAGTAAAAATGAGAAAGGGAAACAGTGGAGATGAGGCTGATAGGGCTAGATTATAAAGAGTTTTATGTGCCATTTTAGTAAAATTAAACTTTGTTTTCTAACACAATGGTAAGCCAATGAATTATTTAATCTTACCTTATTACCAAGGTTGTAACAATTAAAACACAAGAAGGTTGGGAAGTTAGGTAACAATAAAGTAGTTCTGAGAAAAAGCACAGATACTGCTCAGAACAAGGAAAGAACAGTAACTTAATAAAAGGAGGAAGGTGGGTTCCATGTTTTGAGGTCAGAGAATATAATTTGCCTATTATGACTAAAATTTTGACTACCCTGGCTAGCATCAAAATAGCACATAAAGCATTTCCTTAATTATCCTCAGGTTGAACTACAGATAGTTTAGTTAAGGAAAGGGGGAATATGGCATGCTTTTGATTTTATGAATTTATAGTCTAGAGGGTCAGCTTACTATTTTTTTCAATTTGTATTTTCTGATAGATTACCACCAAAATCATAGAATTTTAAAATCAGTTTAAACTTCATAGATACTATACAAAAATCTTGAAAAGATGGGCAATAAGCAATTAGAATGGGCTGTATTCAGGGGGTATTTTATATGTCTTTTTTTGTGTTTTACTATGTATCACATGAACTGTTACTCCAACGAAAAACAAGATCTGAAATTAATGATAATTATGATAGTATAAATAAAACAGAATATTTTATAAAAATATATTACAGAAATAGTACACTAGAAATGAGTTTGTTTTCTTAGTCTAAAAATTTGTTGCATTCAGTAATTAAAAGTTTAAAAAAGTATAGTATAATAGTGGGACAATAAGTTCTTTAATATTGTAATTTAAAGATGGATTTAATGGAAATAAAATAGGTATAAAGTTGCGATCATGCTTTTGACTATACACAGTTTATAAAAAATGAAAACTCCCTTACTGTGAACCATTTGAAATTATGCTTCCATCACTTCTGGGAGATGTGCTTTTATTACTAGCAGCAGATAATAAAATGGAAAACTAATTTAGGTGAAACTTATTTTCACAGTAACTCCATTTTAACCAGATAAAAATATCTTTTATAAAGAAAAATTAACATTAATAAATTATGTTATTCTTAATTGTAAAATGTCAAAGAAATAAAAAATATTTATGTACCATTTTTTATACAAAAAGTTTTTTTTTTAATTTGATTTGGGACAACCAACCATGAATAATTTTAAAACAATGATGCCAATCACAAAATGGTGAACTAGAGATGGTATATTGAAGGGGGTGGCCTGCCCCTCCACACCTGTGGGCGTTTCTTGTCAGGTGGAATGAGAGACTTCAGAAAAGAAAGAGACACAGAGACAAAGTATAGAGAAAGAAAAGTGGGCCCAGGGGACTGGTGCTCAGCATATGGAGGACCCACACCGGTACCGGTCTCTGAGTTCCCTCAGTATTTATTCCTCATTATCTCTACCATCGCGGAGAGGGGGATGTGGCAGGACAACAGGGTAATAGTGGAGAGAGGGTCAGCAGGAAAACATGTAAACAAATGTCTCTGCATCATAAGGTAAAAAAAAAAAAAAAGGTGCTGTGCTTTAGAATGTGCACATACATAAACATCTCAGTATTGCCACCAGCATGTCTCACCTGCAGCCCTAAGGCGGTTTTCTCCTATCTCAGTAGATGGCATATACAATCGGGTTTTACACTGAGACATTCCATTGCCCAGGGAGGAGCAGGAGACAGATGCCTTCCTCTTATCTCAACTGCAAAGAGGCCTTCCTCTTTTACTAATCCTCCTCAGCACAGACCCTTTACGGGGTGTCGGGCTGGGGGATGGTCAGGTCTTTCCCTTCCCATGAGGCCATATTTCAGACTATCACATGGGGAGAAACCTTGGGCAATACCTGGCTTTCCTAGGCAGAGGTCCCTGCAGCCTTCCGCAGTGTTTTGTGTCCTTGGGTACTTGAGAGTAGGGAGTGGTGATGACTTTTAACAAGCATGCTGCCTTCAAGCATTTGTTTAACAAAGCACATCCTGCATAGCCCTAAAACTTAATCCATTAAACCTTGAGTCGACACAGCATATGTTTCTGCAAACACAGGGTTGGGGATAAGGTTACAGATTAACAGCATCTCAAGGCAAAATAATTTTTCTTAGTACAGAACAAAATGGAGTCTCTTATGTCTACTTCTTTCTACAAAGACACAGTAACAGTCTGATCTCTCTTTGTTTTCCCCACATATACACTAGACATTTATAGCCTTACAATTTTGTTCTTCTGGCAACAAGTATCCGAGGACATTCATTCCCTACTAGCCTAAGGTTCTGTGCCAGTACTGGCACAGTTTGGCTCAAGATCCATTCCTCCCCATTCCATTGCTCTGCTTTATGTGCCTGGGAGGCTAATCCCTGCAGGCTCTCAAGTCTTCTTATTAAGATTTCTTAGTATCTCAAGTTTCCTTATTGAGAGATCTGGTAGGGGTCTATTCAGTAAGAGTCATTGGATAGAGATTGGAAGGCAGCAGGAAGAGAGAAGAAAGGGAAGAGAAGTTTCAGGTGTACCATTTGTTTCTGGAGCCTGAATTACTCTGGCTCCTCTTAGATAGTATTATTGAAAGAAATGGCAAAAAATGCAATAACTTTTGCACCAACCTAATAGTTATGTAATTCCACCTTCTACCAAGTGGCAGCAGCCCCTGGGCTCTTCCCACACTGCCTCACCCATTTATCTCTTCCACCCAGGATTTAGTAATGGCTCCCTGCTGTTGATAATCTCTGAGTTTCTTCCCTGTTCCCTTCTATAATCTGTGTAATAATTTCTGTTATAAATTGAAATATTTGCTTAGATTTCAATTGAATCAGATATTCAGTTGTCTCCTAAATTGTTTTTTTCTTCCCCAAACTGTATAATGAATGTGATAGTTTATTTTATGTCACTTGACTGGGCTAAGGAACATCCAGATATCCAATAAAACTATTTCTGGATGTGTCTGTGAGAATGTTTCTGGAAGAGATTAGCATTTGAATTAGTAGACTGAATATAGATAATAGCTTTCATTATCTAACCTGCTGAGGGCTCAAATAGAACAAAAACATACAGGAAGAGCAAATTTGCTCTCTCTTCTTGAGCTGGGATATCCATCTTTTTCGGCCCTTGGACATCAGTGCCCTTGATTAATAGGACTTTGAATGCAGACTGGGACTTACACCGTTAGCTCCCCTGGTGCTCAGGCCTTCAGACTGGGACTGAATTACACTACTGACTTTACTGGTTCTCCAGCTTGCACAGCAAATCATGGGATTTTTTTTGGCCAGGATAATTGCATGAGCTAATTTTCATAACCTCTCTCTCTCTGTCAAGTGCTGCATAACAATATTTCAGTCAATGAAAGGCTGCATATATGACAATGGTCTCATGAGAATATAATGAAGCTGGAAAATTCCTATTGACTAGTGATGTTGTAGCCATCAGAACATTGTAGTGCAATGGATTGCTCATTCGTTTGTGGTGATGCTGAGATAAACAAACCTGCTGTGTTGCCAGTGGAATAAAAGTATAGCACATACAATTACATACAGTACATATACTTGATAATGACAATAAATGACAGTGTTACTGGTCTACTATCTATTTACTGTACTATACTTTTTTAAAAATTTGAATCCTTGATTACTGAAGCACCATTTTTTATATACCTCATCCAATGAAATTAAAATTTCTGCAAAATCAGAAATGTTAATGTTAAATTTCATTCTATATGTTTTGATTCTTACTAGAACCTTTTTAAACTGACACATCATCATTAAAGCATGTTGGAGTGTATTATATGATCAAAAGTTCAAAAATCTCTCAGTACATGTTTCTATAGTAGAAGACAAATTAAGAACATAAATTTTGGTGTAAAATTGCAGGTGGTCTTTTCCAAAGATGAAAACTCTATACATTAGCCTGTAATGTCCTCTATGAATGTTTTACTTTGTATCAGGATAATTCTATTTATTCTCTTCATTTACATTTAAAAAAATTTTTTTACATAGGTTTTTGGGGAAACAGGTTGTATTTGGTTATATGAGTAAGTTCTTTAGTGGTGATTTGTGAGATTTTGGTGCACCCATCACCTAAGCAGTATACACTGAATCCAGTTTGTAGCCTTTTATCCCTCACCCGCCTCCCATCCTTTCCTCCGAGTTCTCACAGTTTATTGTATCATTCTTATGCTTTTGCATTCTCATAGCTTAGCTCCCAATTACGAGTGAGAACATGTAATGTTTGGTTTTCCATTTCTGAGTTACTTCACTTAGAATAATAGTCTCCAATTCCATCCAGGTTGCTGTGAATGCCATTAATTTGTTCCTTTTTATGCCTGAGTAGTATTCCATCATATATATATGATGGAATTTCTTTATCCATTCATTGGTTTGTTCCTTTTTATGCCTGAGTAGTATTCCATCATATATATATGATGGAATTTCTTTATCCACTCATCGATTTGTTCCTTTTTATGCCTGAGTAGTATTCCATCATATATATATATATATATATATATATATATATATATATATATACCAAAATTTCTTTATCCACTGATTGATAGATGGGCATTTGGGCTGCTTCTATAGTTTTGCAATTATGAATTGTGCTGCTATAAATGTGTGTGCAAGTATTTTTTTGTGTGTAACGACTTCTTTTCCTCTGGGTAGATACATAGTAGTGGGATTGCTGGATCAAATGGTAGTTCCACTTTTAGTTCTTTTAGGAAGTTCCACACTGTTTTCCATAGTGGTTGTACTAGCTTAGATTCCCACCAGCAGTGCAGAAGTGTTCCCTTTTCACTGCATCCACGCCAACATCTATTATTTTTTAATTTTTTTATTATGGCTATCTTTGCAGGAGTAAGGTGGTATCGCATTGTGGTTTTGATTTTCATTTCTCTGATCATTAGTGATGTTGAGGAGTTTTTCATGTTTGTTGGCCATTTGTAAATAAAATACTTAGGAATATACCTAACCAAGGAGGTGAAAGACCTCTACAAGGAAAACTACAAAACACTGCTGAGAGAAATCATAGATGACACAACAAATAGAAACACATCCCATGCTCATGGATGGGTAGAATCAATATTGTGAAAATGACCATACTGCCAAAAATAATCTATAAATTCAATGCAATTTCCATCAAAATGCCACCATCATTCACAGAACTAGAAAAAAAAATTCTAAAATTCATATGGAACCAAAAAAGAGCCCGTGTAGCCAAAAGCAAGACCAAGCAAAAAGAACAAATCTGGAGGCATCACATTACCCAACTTCAAACTATACTACAAGGCCAGAGTCACAAAAACAGCAAGGTACTGGTATAAAAATAGGCACATAGACCAATGGAACAGAGAACCCAGAAATAAACCCAAATACTTACAGCCAGCTGATCTTCAACAAAGCAAACCAAAACATAAAGTGGGGAAAGGACACCCTACTCAACAAATGGTGCTGGTATAATTGGCAAGCCACATGTAGGAGAATGAAACTGGATCCTCATCTCTCACCTTATACAAAAATCAACTCAAAATGGATCAAGGACTTAAAATATAAGACCTGAAACTATAAAAATTCTGGACGATAGCATCGGAAAAACCTTTCTAGACATTGGCTTAGGCAAAGACTTCATGTCCAAGAACCCAAAAGGAAATGCAACAAAAAAAAGATAAATAGATGGGACTTAATTAAATGAAAGAGCTTCTGTACAGCAAAAGGAACAGTCAGCAATGTAAACAGACAGCCCACAGAGTGGGAGAAAATCTTGACTATCTATACATCCGATAAAGGGCTAATATCTAGAATCTACAAGGAACTCAAATGAAGAAAAAACAAACAATCCCATCAAAAATTGGGCTAAGGACATGAATGGACAATTACCATATCATACTTTTTAATTGTTATTTTAGTATATAATCCTTCTGCTTATTAAAAATAGTTATTTGTAAAACAGCCTCCTGCAGGTCCTTCAGGAGGTATTCCAGAAGAAGGCATTATTATCATAAGAGATATGATGTGTTATTGCTCCCAAAGAGCTTCCCGTGGGACAAGATGTGAAAGTGGAAGGCAGTGATATTGATTGTTCTCACCCTGTGTAGGCCTAGGCTGATGTGGGTATTTGTGTGGTAGTTTTTAAACAAAAAGTTTCAAAAGTAAAATAAAAATACTTAAAAACAGACAAAAACAGAATAAGGATGTAAAGAAGGAAATTTTTTTCACAGCTATACCAATGTGTTTGTGATTTAAGTGTTATTTTAAAAGAGTCAAAACTTAAAATATTAAAAGGCTTATAAATTTAAAAAGTTACTATAATAGGTTAATTTATTAATGAATAAAAAATACTTTTTAAAATATAGTATATCCTAAGGATACAGTGTTTTTAAAGTCTACAGCAGTGTGTAGTAATATCCTAAGTCTTCATTTCATTCACTCACCACTCACTGACTCACTCATAGCAATTTCTAGTCCTGCAATCTCTGTTCATGGCAAGCATCTTATACAGGTGTACCATGAAAAAATATTCTATGCTGTATATTTACTGTACCTTTTTAGTTTAGATATGTTTAGACATACAAATACTATGGTGTTACAATTACCTACAGTATTCATGCTGTACACATCTGTAGTCTTGGAGCAATAGGCTGTACCATATAGTCTAGGTGTGTAGTAGGCAAAACCATCTAGGTTTTTGGAAGTGTGCTCTGTTATGTTCACACAACAATGAAATTGCCTGACAATGCATTTCTCAGAAAATATTGTTGTTAAGCAACATATATATAGATATATGAATATATATACGTATATGAATTCAAACAGTATATAAATGTTACTTAACATGTAATATATTTAAACGTACTCAAATAGTGTGTATATATATATTAATAGTTCTATTTCTCTGAGGAAACTTAATACAATGAAGTAAAAGCAAGATATGATGTCGTTGGAATGGAAAGAGACCATGTCAGTATGTGAGATGAATAGAATTATGATAAGATGAAATTTAAATATTAGAACATTATATAGCGCCTAACATAGGCATCGTCTTGCCCTGCCATAAGGAGGTTATAGGTGACCAGAGAGCTCCCTTTCATCTCCAGTGACGATGGTTCCCAAGCTTCCATGATAAGTGCTAGTCTCAGACTGGGAGTGGGAGGTCTGTGAACATTTTATCAGGGCAGAAACCATCTCTTTTTTGATAACTCCCATTGGTGATAGGAACCTTTAATACCATTACAGCTGAGGAAGACTTCTGTTCATCCATGGGATAAATGTTAGCCTTAATAATCTGTCTTGAACAGTGTTACAGAGGCCAAAGGAGGGCAGCATATACCCAAGCCAAGCTGAGATTAGCGCTGTGATTCTACTGAAAGAATGCTGGAGACCAAGTCCCAAAAGGAGATCGTGACTGATGTTAAACGAGAACAAATTACTACTATTTCCATATATAAGATCTGTCTCTGAGATTAAAAAAAAAAAACAATTCAGGCTACTTTTACTACAACTAAAGTTGATGATGGTGTTTATTTGTTTGATAATTATGAAAATATGGTTATATTCCATAGAGGTGTTAGGTAAACAAAATGAGAAGAGAATAGTGTAAGAACAAAAGGAGATAAAAACCAGTTCAGCAGTTTTATATTTTCCTCTGCCTGTGGCTTTTCCACGAAATAAGAAAAACTGAGAGAAGCAAGATATGTCTAGTGAAACTTTCCATCTTTTAGAGAGAGCCCATATTATATGGATAAAATTTGTAGTGCTCTTCAATTTCTAAATGTCACAAAGGCAAAATGAGAGAAAAGTGAACAGAATTTTGAGAGTGAGTGGGAAGAATTCAGATTTAGGTATTATCAGGCATCATGTAAGTATCACATGAGAAAACTTGAACAATTCAGAAAAAAATCATATAGTCTGAAAAAGTAGATGTCTAATGAACATCTTATAACTCTATTGATGTAAAATAAAGCTGAGAATGCATATAGTATGAGCCTCAGAATAATAATACAGATAGAACAGAGAAAACAGAACAAGATATATTTGGTTGAAACTTTTTTTTTTTTTTTGAGACGGAGTCTCGCTCTGTTGCCCAGGCTGGAGTGCAGTGGTGCGATCCTGGCTCACTGGAACTCTGCCTCCTGGGTTCAAGCAATTCTGCTGCCTCAGCCTCCTGAGTAGCTGGGACTACAGGCACGTGCCACCTCCTGCCTGGCTAATTTTTGGTATTTTTAGTAGAGACAGGATTTCACCGTGTTAGCTAGGATGGTCTCGATCTCCTGATCTCGTGATCCGCCCGCCTCAAGTTTGAAACTTTTAATAAAACATATTTTTGTAATTTTCAGATTCATTTTGTGGTAATATTTTAAATACCAAATCATCTGATTTATTCTACTACTTTGATTTTGTCTGGGTAGAAAGTCTTTGGATGTTCATTAGCCATTCTTTCTAGTGCATTGATTTGCAGTATTCTTCCTATTGTCATTGCTCTTATTTACAAAATAGCATATTCTCTTATTATATCATAACCTTTTGGATCATCTCAGATAATATATCATACTGTCTTATATGCTATTGTACAGTACCACAGGGTGAATACATAAATATATAAAGCTAAAATATTGCTATGATTGATTTAAAATACTTTAAAAAGCTTTGGTTCTAAAAGCTTTAGGATATGGTTATGTAACATCAAAACAAATATTTTATTGATTCCAAATTGACAAAACTAGAATTTCACAGTTGCCTACAACTTTAAGGTACATTTTAATCCACTCACTGAATTACCCTTGTAGGCATATGAGCTATGGTTTGTAGTTTGTTGGGTGTCAATTATGGTAAAGGTAATTACATTCCTGAAAGAAACTCTCATTCTCTGGATAATTACATCTGGAATAAAAAGAAAATATCAAAAGCTCTGGTTCCCCTAAAGAAAAATATCAAAACCTTGGGTTCCCCTGGAGATCAACTTTTCTTAGTATTTTGTTATTCTGGCCTCATGATGGCACCAAAGGGCAAGAAATAATTCTTTTTTGAATTCCAGTTTACTTTCCAAAGTGCAACAAAAATAAATACAATAAGCAAAAAGCAGCTGAATTAGAAAATCTTTCAAATGAAGTTTGGGGTGGGGGAAGTTGGTCCAGTTTTGGGGATGCCCTCCCTGGTATGGATTATTACCAGTCTACTTTTCTATACACAAGACACTTGCTCTAGCCTTTTTCTCAAATTATTTAGTCACCTCCCCAGTATCCTTTCTACTAAATTATGTCCTGTGTTGCAGAAAGGAAAAGTTGCTGATAAAAAATAGTTTAAAAATAGTTTAATCTAATCATAGCCATGAACTTGTGTTTTAATGGCTTTGAAAGACACAGGATTAGCAGATGTTTAATAACAAGACTCCCATAAAAGGAAATAAGTAAAATATAGAAACAAAAGTTTTGTGAGGTGATACCTCACTCATTTTCTAATTTATTATAGAGTAGAAATTTAGAATATAATTTGGCACCGTAATAAATCTTAATATTAATGGCAGCGATCACAGCTGTTGTCTTTGTCTTGTATTTTTCATTGGTAGACAAGACATAGTTAATGTGTGAGTTCAAATGAATATCCCGCTATGTATGAACCTCAATATATCAAACGTCTGTACTAGGTTTCTGTTACACATTGCAAGAGAATCAAATAGATACTAGATGTGTTCCTTTTTTCTTCAAAGGTGCTTGTAACCTAGTTCTAGTGAGAAAAGGCAAGTGCTTCTAAAAATAATTAACAATAAGTCAGTAACAATCTGAAGGCCTTAAATGTTAGTACATAAAATAGTACAAGATGACTTTTGACCAAGAAAAAAACTTGAAATGCTGTATGATGGCCTTTTGGCCTCCTAAATGTAAAACAAAAAGACATTTTTAAGGTAAGTAAATTATGTTTGTCTCCCCATCTTTTATTATCTGCACTTGATTTCGTCAGTCTATGTAATATAAAAATTTCTATGTTTACTGTTTCTTCAGTTTTCATAATCCTTTGGATTGGTGCAGAGATCACCAAAATAATTTATAACACAGCTTCTCCTCTGTTCTTTCTAGCTGGGACCATCTTATAATGTTTGTGTACATTCCTGTTGTCTTCTACCTCCCATCCACAGCGTCTCTCTACTGCCTATGACCAGCCTACGTAAGGTGAGGACATATCCTGCTTCTCCAATGACCCAGGTGAGCTTACTCAAGTAATATTCTCTGTCTTTATGAAATGGGCATTGTTCTTCCCTTTTGTTCTCTTGCATCACCACAGTAAAAAGATAATCCATTACTAAAACTTTTGAAAAACAGAATGGTTCTTTGCTGTTGGCTTCTTATTAAATATTGGGTTTGTCAATTTATATATTCTCTCTCCCTTATGATGTTTCAGATACTTGAGGTTAGGCAGGAGGGTACAGTTGCCTACAATTTTAAGGTACATTTTATTCTACTCAATGAACTACCTATGCAGACATATGAGCTATGATTTGTAGGCTGAGAACTAAAACCTCCACCTGATTCCCAACGCCCAAAGTTGAGTCATAGCTGAGGTTTGTCTCTCTACTAACTTTTCTCTTTATTTATTTTTTTTTTATTATAATTTAGGTTTTAGGGTACATGTGCACAATGTGCAGGTTTGTTACATATGTATCCATGTGCCATGTTGATTTCCTGTACCCATTAACTGGTCATTTAGCATTAGGTATATCTCCTAATGCTGTCCCTCCCCCCTCCCCCCACCCCACAACAGTCCCCGGAGTGTGATGTTCCTCTTCCTATGTCAATGAGTTCTCATTGTTCAATTCCCACCTATGAGTGAGAACATGCGGTGTTTGGTTTTTTGTCCTTGTGATAGTTTACTGAGAATGATGTTTTCCAGTTTCATCCATGTCCCTACAAAGGACACGAACTCATCATTTTTTATGGCTGCATAGTATTCCATGGTGTATATGTGCCACATTTTCTTCATCCAGTCTATCGTTGTTGGACATTTGGGTTGGTTCCAACTCTTTGCTATTGTGAATAGTGCCGCAATAAACATACGTGTGCATGTGTCTTTATAGCAGCATGATTTATAGTCCTTTGGGTATATACCCAGTAATGGGATGGCTGGGTCAAATGGGATTTCTAGTTCTAGATCCCTGAGGAATCGCCACACTGACTTCCACAATGGTTGAACTAGTTTACAGTCCCACCAACAGTGTAAAAGTGTTCCTATTTCTCCACATCCTCTCCAGCACCTGTTGTTTCCTGATTTTTTAATGATGGCCATTCTAAGTGGTGTGAGATGGTATCTCATTGAGGTTTTGATTTGCATTTCTCTGATGGCCAGTGATGATGAGCATTTCTTCATGTGTTTTTTGGCTGCACAAATGTCTTCCCTCTGAAAAGTGGCACAAGACAGGGATGCCCTCTCTCACCACTCCTATTCAACATAGTGCTGGAAGTTCTGGCCAGAGCAATCAGGCAGGAGAAGGAAATAAAGGGTATTCAATTAGGAAAAGAGGAAGTCAAACTGTCCCTGTTTGCAGATAACATGATTGTATATCTAGAAAACCCCATTGTGTCAGCCCAAAATCTCCTTAAGCTGATTAGCAACTTCAGCAAAGTCTCAGGATACAAAATCAATGTACAAAAATCACAAGCATTCTTGTACACCAATCACAGACAAACAGAGAGCCAAATCATGAGTGAACTCCCATTTACAATTGCTTCAAAGAGAATAAAATACCTGGGAATCCAACTTACAAGGGATGTGAAGGACCTCTTCAAGGAGAACTACAAACCACTGCTCAATGAAATAAAAGAGGATACAAACAAATGGAAGAACATTCCATGCTCATGGGTTGGAAGAATCAATATCGTGAAAATGGCCATACTGCCCAAGGTAATTTATAGATTCAATGCCATCCCCATCAAGCTACCAATGACTTTCTTCACAGAATTGGAAAAAGCTACTTTAAAGTTCATATGGAAACAAAAAAGAGCCCTCATCGCCAAGTCAATCCTAAGCCAAAAGAACAAAGCTGGAGGCATCACGCTACCTGACTTCAAACTATACTACAAGGCTACAGTAACCAAAACAGCATGGTACTGGTACCACAACAGAGACATAGATCAATGGAACAGAACAGAGCCCTCAGAAATGATGCCGCATATCTACAACTATCTGATCTTTGACAAACCTGACAAAAACAAGAAATGGGGAAAGGATTCCCATTCGATAAATGGTGCTGGGAAAACTGGCTAGCCATACGTAGAAAGCTGAAACTGGATCCCTTCCTTACACCTTATACAAAAATTAATTCAAGATGGATTAAAGACTTAAATGTTAGACCTAAAACCATTAAAATCCTACAAGAAAACCTAGGCAATACCATTCAGGACATAGGCGTGGGCAAGGACTTCATGTCTAAAACACCAAAAGCAATGGCAACAAAGGCCAAAATTGACAAATGGGATCTAATTAAACTAAAGAGCTTCTGCACAGCAAAAGAAACTACCATCAGAGTGAACAGGCAACCTACAGAATGGGAGAAAATTTTTGCAACCTACTCATCTGACAAAGGGCTAATATCCAGAATCTACAATGAACTCAAACAAATTTGCAAGAAAAAAACAAACAACCCCATCAAAAAGTGGGCAAAGGACATGAACAGACACTTCTCAAAAGAAGACATTTATGCAGCTAACTTTTCTCTTTAAAGGAAATTCCTTCTTAATTGAGTACAGTGCCTGGGTGGCTAAAAGATGGGCTTTGTGCCTCAGTAGCTTGATTATTTATTTTTGGGGGGTTGTGTTGGTTAGCTTTTAAATGACCATATCCATAAGGCTTATTGGTCTTCTCTTTAAAAAGCAATTATTAGTGGAAGCAGCTTGCCAGACAACCAGAAATGCCTAGATAGATGGACGGATGGAGAGAGAGAGAGAGAGAGAGAAAGAGAGATTGATTGATTCTTAGAGTGGTCACATAGCCTAGACTCTCACTCTGAGTTTTTGTTTCATTGGAAATAATCTAGAGTTTCAGATGATAGTAAAGTAACACAACAAAGAGAAAGTTTACAAACAGATAAAAATGAGATTCCTCTTTTAAATTCACTGTTATTTTAATAAGAAATGTTTAAAAGAAAAGTTTGAAGCCTTCTTTGCAGTGGACTTTTCCTGCTGACTTTTGGTACAGGCACTGAGCTATGCTCTTGCCATCTATTCATTTCATTACATGTTTTTAACAAATATATTTCAAATTCAAAGCCCTTTTTTAGGAGATGTTGGAGACACAATTCATGAATTAACAGTGATAGAAGTGTGATTGCATTTGACTGAATTGCAGAGCAAGCAATGCATTTAAGACTAGACATTAAAAAGCAATGCATTTAAGACTAGACAAGAAAAAAATTGGGAGATTTTCCAAGGATTCACCCAGAACAGAGACCAGGACTTTGAATGACCTTTTTCTGCTCATCTGCTTTAAATCATTTCCATTGTCTTCAGCACACTTCTAATAATGACACTCATTCAAGAAATTTCTAAACCTATAAAAGGCTAAAGTAGATAAGAGTCCTGTAATTTTATTATAATTACTTTTATCTGTATCAGCTTCTGGAAATGGAAAGTTTTGCCTGTATTTCATTAAAATTAAGTTACATGATTTAAAAAATTGATGATAGATATGGTTCTTAAAATTCACTTGAGTAGGTTTTCATCCATTGTGGGCAAAATCATAACACAGATTTTGAAATTTGAAACTGTAATACTTTAATATTATTAATCAAATTGGTGCCCATCTCTAGAGGAAGAAACCATGGAAGAGACCAAAGAAGAAAGAAGTTAACCACTTATACCTGTTTGAAGTTTGATTCTAGACTAAAATCTAGGACTTCCAGACTGTTTTTGAGCATTTTTTGTTTAAGTTTCGTTTTTGTCCACATTTTTTTCCTTAGAAAAGTAAAGTCAACATATGTTTGCTAGATAAAAAGAAGGGTATCCTAAGTTCAGAGACATAAAGTCTAATTTTGTGTGACACAAAGTATATGAATTATTTTTTCTTCTTAAATTTATCTTCAAAGATAAAAGTGCTAAAATATTCTGGGTTTCTTATTGTTTAGCAGTCTTTATTATTATCTGTTACAAAAGTGAAAAAACAGCATGATTTTAATAAATCTATAGTAAATAATCTATAATAAATACTAAATCTATAATTATTAATAATTTATTGATGTGTTTTTATTAAAAACCTGAATAAATATTGTTTTACTTCAATTCTCCAGGATATTTATGTAAGCAAAGTAATTTTATATAAAAATGCACATATATGCATATGTGTATGTATATATATATATATATATATATATATATATACAGCGCACACAAAAATACTTACGTATGCATCTAATATTACTATGTATATAACTTCTATTATTCTAATATTTATAAAGTAGTTACAGTGTTAATATTTCTAAGTTCCTCAAAAGAATATCTGGCATACAATAAGCATTACATGTTTCCATTTAGCTATGATGACGTAATTGATAATCTAACTAAATTTTAGATCCATAAAGAAAAGTAAAAAACATAGGTTTATTTTACTTTAAAAATAAAAATTTGTGTACAATACAAAAGGATAAAAATCTCTATTATGGCTTCAACATTTCTGAAAGCATTACATCTCTACCAGTCAGTAAATAATAAGTGCTAAATGAGTGGTATGGAAAATAAGTCTTGTGGAAGTTTAAAAGAAGGAAAGATTGCTTCCAGATGAAACAGTCAGGGAAAGCTTTACAAGAGTTAGGATTTAAGCTGTATTTTGAAAAATGGGCAGGATTTAGATTTGGAGAAGCAGAGTAGGGAGGAGTGTGTTGAGAGGTTTTATAATATGAGTAAAATGTAAAAACAGAGCTAAATTTTCAGTTTTCTCTGCCTTGGGTTTGATGAAATAAGATTAATATATTTAAGTATGAAGCCAAGAGGGAAATGTCCTTTCTCTCTTTCATTGACTTTTGAACTCTCTTCCACTATCACTATAATTTTTTAAAAATAAGTGTCCCTGGACAATATCTTTTCTATTATATTTTATTGGACAATGATATAATCACATCTGTTGATTGGAAAATAAGATATTTCCATAATTATGATACTATGTTATATTTACAATGTGAAATAAAAGCGAGTGTGTGTTGTGTTGTGTTGTGTTGGTGTGGTATGGTGTGCAGTATGTGTCATTCTATGAAAACTGGGTTCCTCTAATTCATAAAGAAACCAGACAGCTATATTTCTTTTTTTCTTTTTTCTTTTTTTTTTTCATCAGAGTAGGAAGAAAGGCATTTTCTCTTCTCAAGCAAAATACCGATTGAAATATAGCTGGGCATTGGAAGTTGCAGAGCATACCATGTCTAATAAACTTCATGAAAATCTGGTCACAAGAGATAGTTCTGGATTTAGTTGTTTCCTCAGAAAAAAAGCTCTGTTCTTTATCTTCCAACAGCCATATCACCTATATCATCTTAACTGGCAAGGGACACATTCTTGCATACTCTTCTATGTGCTGGCTAATGAAAGTTCTTTGGCAATTTAATCATTAGTAAGACATATTATGAAAGAATCTTCGGAAAATGAGATTACAAATGAGTATCTGCTGGGGGAAAAAAAGAGAATACTTTAAATACATATCCAAGCTGAAAATAAATGATTTTGGGATTTTCTGCTGTTTAGGATTATCTGCACCAATGAGCACCTCTATTCCTTCTTGTAACCAAATGTTGACTTAGTTTGTCTGCTAGAAGTCTACTCCAGCTGCAAAGAGATGAAGTAATTATGGTAGATTCAAGTTAATTGTCAATATAAATCCCTGACTCAGTTATGTATACATATAAAAGTATTTTATTTCCTGTTTTATTTGGTAAAAGTTTTTATGAAACATACTAAGGTGAATTTTAGGTTAATATATAAAAATAATTCTTTATCAAATACCAAATATGGTGAAAATTATCTGCATTTCATTTTCTCTAAATAATGTAGCCTCATCTGTTAATATACACCAGTTCAATCTATAATATTTATTACACCTTTTTTTGTGAGTAAAATATCCTATGATCACATCACCTTAGGAGTTATTTAGTTGTGATTAAAGCCTAGAATTTGAGCTGGACAAGCCCACAATGTTTGTGGCTCCACTTTGCACCTTAAAACTTGCATTTGCACCTGCAAAAGGCTGAAATGAATAATAAGTCAGCACATGTGTGTTCCATTATTCTTTTTTTTATGAGCAGATGTGGGTGATGTGGGCAAAGAGCTAGATGCATCTTTAATTGAGAAAACCTGTGGAAAAGTTATCCTTAAATCTCTCCTAGGGAATTGACTTAGAACACTATGCACCATGATTTGGAAACTATGAATCAGACCCAAATGTTGACCAGACAACCCAAGCTTGAACACAGGCTGTCAAAAATGAATATTGTAGACATTAATCCTCAGATTTTTTTCTTTCAAATTTCTCTATGAATAATACTGTGTCCACTAGTTTTTTTTTTTTTAATGTTCACTCTAAAATGATACGAACCATCAGGAATAAAGACATAAAACCCAGTGAAATTTATTTGGAGAAAAATAAATTGGATCCCAAACTTATTTTTTCATGCTGTATTTACACAGAAAGAATCTCAAATTGTGCAATTTAGTTTTTTTTTTAAATTTACACTTAACTGTTGTCTCTGAATATTTAGTCTATAGAAGTACCTTGTCAAGTTCCTACTGTTGAGGAGTGAAGGTAAGAGTGAACAAGACACAGACCGTGAAATAAATAAAGGTGAAGTCTATAGGGTTTGGCTATTCTAGAGCTTATACTAATAATATAGCTCTTTGTTAAATCAAAATTTCTTCTGTTTTTAACATAAAGTTGAAAATTAGATTGTTCTATGAAAACTAGTGTTAAGACAAAACAATTAAAAATAACTATAGCTACAGTAATTTGTTAATGGTAACACAGTGTAAAAAGATGTAAATTGTAATGCCAATAGAATAAAATATTGGGAGAGGAAAAGTTAAAGTTTCCAAAGTTTTTAAATATGGTTAACATTAAGTTGGTATCAGCTTAAAATAGACTTTTGTCACTACAAGATGTTTTGCTTAAGCCCCATTATAACCACAAAAAAGACTTGTAGTAGATACACAAAATATAAAGGAAAAGGAATAAAAGAATCCATTTTTAAAAATTATCAAATCACAAAAGAAGATAGCAACAGGAAAAGAAACCACAAAATAGTTGCAAAATAATGAATAAATGGCAGTACATCCTTATCCATCAATAATTACTTAAAATGTAAATGGATTATTCAAATGACATAGAGTGGTTGAATGGATTAAAAAAATGAGATCCAACTATATGCCACCTACCAGAGACTCACTTTAGCTTTAAGGGCACACATAGGTTGAATGTGAAGGCACTAGAAAAGATATTCGATGTAAATGGTAATCAAAAGAGAATGGGGAGGCTGGATTTATATCATACAAAATAGACTTTAAGTCAAAAACTATCACAAGAGAAAAATAAGGTAATAATGATAAAGGGATCAATTCATAAAAAGGCTATAACAAGTGTAAATATATAGGTACCCAATATCAGAGCACCTAAATACATAAAGCAAATATTGCCAGAACTGAAGGTTGAAAGAGGTAGCAATACAGTAACCATAGGGAACTTTAATACCCCACTTTCAACAAGATATCGATCATCTAGGAAAAAAAATCAATCAGAAAATATCAGACTTGAATGACAATAGAGACCAAATGGACCTAATAGACATATATAGAACATTCCATTCTCTCTCTGTATATATATATATTCATATATATATATGAAGCTGTCACAGAACATTCTCTAGAATACATGATATGTTAAGCCACAAAAAAACTCTTAATAAATTCAAGAAAATTGAAATCATATCAAGTATCTTTTCTGACCATGATGGTATGGATCTAGAAATTAATAAAGGTGGAAAATTAGAAAATTCACAAATATGTGGAAATTAAACAACACATTCTCAAACAGCCAATGAGTCAGAGAAGAAATCAAAAGGGAAATAAAACATATATTGAGACAAACTACTGAAACTTATGAAATGCAGCAAAAGTAGTTCTAAGAGGAAAACTTATAGTGGTAGTTGTTTACATTAATTTGTTTTTGTTTTTAGAGACAGGATCTCACTTTGTTGCCCAGGCTGGAGTGCAGTGGTGCAATCATAGCTAACTGTAACCTTGAATCCTTGGGCTCAGATAATCTTCCCAACTTAGTCTCTCAAGTAGGTAGGACTACAGGCATGGAACACCATACCTACTATTTTATTTTATTTTTTTGTAGAAATTGGGTTGCCCAGGCTAGTCTCGCACTCCTGGCCTCAAAGAATCTTTCTGTCTTGGCCTCTCAAAGTGCTGGATTTTTAGGTGTAAGCCACTATGCCCAACCTCAAATCTTTCTTTACAGCTAACTTGACACCTCAGAATAATAAAATAAGCAGAACAAATTAAGCACAAAGATAGATGAAGAAAGGAAATAATAAAGATTAGAACATAAATAAATAAGGACTAGATTAGAACAGCAATAAATAAGGACTAGAAAAGATCAATAATACTAAGAGTTGGCTTTGTGAAAAGGTAAAGTTGACAAGAATGAATTATAAAGAAAGAGAAAGTATGACCAGACTAATAACCAATAAGGAGATTTAATTAGGAGTCAAAAACCACCCAACAAAAAAATGCTCAGGACCTGAAGAATTCACAGGAGAATTCTTCCAAACTATTAAAGGAGAGTTAAAGCTGATTCTTGTCAAACATTTTCAAAAAAATTGAAGAGCAGAGAATACTTTCAAACTCATTTAATGAGGCCACCATTACCCTAATACCAAAACCAGACAAGAATACTGTAAGAAACAAAACTGATAGTCCAATATCTCTGATAAACGTAGATCCAAACATCCTCAAGAAAATACCAGGAAACCAAATTCAACAGCAGATTTAAAAGATCAGCCATCATGGTCAAGTGAGACTGATGCCTGAAATGCAAGGACAGTTTAACATATGCAAGTCAATAAATGTGATATACCACATTAACAGAAGAATAAAAATTATATGATCATCTCAATAGATGCATAAAAAATTTGACAAAATTTAAAATGATTTCATTATAAAAATAATAAATAATATATAGAACATAAATATAACTACATGCCTCAACATAATAAAGACCATATATGACAAGCTCACAGATCACATCATACTCAATGGTAAAAAGTTGAAACTTTTTTTCTAAGATCGGGAAGAAGAGAAGAAGACAAGGGTGCTCATTCTTAACTTTTCTATTCAATATAGTATTGTAGGTTCCAGTCAGAAAATTGGTCAAGAAAAATAAATAAAATACATTCAAATTGAAAGGTAAAATTGTTTCTGTTTGCAGATATCATAAGGAGGAAAGCCTAAAACCCTACCAACAAACTGTTTGAACTAATTAATCAATGCAGTGAAGTTCCAGAATACAAAAGCAGCATTCAAAAATCGGTAGAGTTTCAACACACAACAAACTATACAAAGAAGAAATTAAGAAAATAATCCCATTTGCAATAACATCAGAAGGAATAATATACTTAGGAATAAATTTAAGGAAGAAGGGGAAAGATCTGTACACTAAAAACCATAAAACATTGATGAAAGGAATTGGAAAAACACTAACATGAAGATATTCCACGTTCATTGACTGGAAGAAATAATGTTATTAACATGTCCATACTACCTGAAGTGATTTATGGATTCAATGTAATCCCTAACAAAATTACAATGATATTTTTCATAGAAATAGAATAACGACTCTAAAATTTATATGGAACCATAAAAGACCCCAAATAGCCAAAGCTGTCTTGAGCAAAAAGAACAAAGCTAGTTGTAGTACACTAACTGATATCAAAAGATATTATAAAGCTATAGTAGTTAAAACAGCCTGATAATGGCATAAAAACAGCCACATAGACCAGTGGAACAGCATAGAATGCCCAGAAATAAATTCACACATTTATGATCAATTGATATTCAGTAAAAATGCTAGAAACACATAATGGAGAAAGGACAATCTCTTTAAAAATTAGGCTGGGAAAACTGGATATCCATATGCAGAAGATAAAATTAAATCTGTATCTCACATCAGGTATGATTAGTTTGACAAGGCTGCCATAACAAAGTACCACAAAGTGTGTGTCTTAAACAACAGACATTTATTGTCTAATGGCTCAGGGGGCTGGAAGTCTGAGATCAAGTTTGCAGCAGCGTCACGCTTCCTCTGAAGGTGCAAGGAAAGGATCTGCTTTTAGGCTTTCTCCTAGTTTCTGATAGTTCTTTGGTTTGTGGTAGCAGAACTCTAATCTTCACTCAGCATTCTCCCTGTGTGCATGTCTATCCCAGCATCCATATTTTTTTCTTTTTATAAGGACACTAGTCATATCAGACTATGGCACACCCCAATTACTTCATTTTATCATCATCCGTCTCTAAAGACCCTATCTCTAAATACTGTCAAATTTGAGGTATTTGGGGTTAGGACTCCAACATCTCTTTTCATGACACAAAATTCAACCCATAATAATGTACAAAAATCAATTCAAAATAGATTAATTAAATGTAAGACCTAAACTCTAAAATTACTAGATAAAACATAGAAAAAAAGTGCCTTGACATTGGTCTGGACAATGATTTTTTGGGTGTGACCCCCAAATGCACAAGCAAAAACAAATGAAAAAATAGACATATAGAATTGCGCCAAACAAAGAAGCTTCTGCACAGCAAAAGAAGCTACAAAGTGAAGACACAACCTATGAAATGGAAGAAAACACTTGCAAATCATACACCTGGCAAGGGGTTAATATTAAACAATATATGGAATTCAAGCAATAGCAAGAAAGCAAAGAATCCAATTTAAAAAATGGACAAAGGAAATGAATAAACATTCCTCAAAAGAAGACACATGAATGTTCAACAATTATATGAAAAAATTGTCAACATTACTAATGACCAGATAAATATGAATAAAAACTACAATAAGGTATCACCTGATACTTGTTAGAATGCCTATTATCAAAAAGTCAAAAGAAAACAAGTGTTGATGAGGATGTAGAGAAAAGGGAACATGTGCACACTGTTTTGGGACATGTAAATTGGTATAGCTGTTACGAAAAATAGTATGGAGGTCCTCACAAGTTAAAAATGGGAATACCATATGATCCAGCAATATTCTGGTTATAAATCTAAAATAATTGAAATGTATCTCGAAGAGATAATTGCACTCTCATGTTCATTGTAGTATTATTCACAATAGCCAAGATATGAAATCAACATCAAGTGTTCATCAATGATGAATGGATAAAAACTTTCTTTTGTACCATCATAAAGTCAAAAAGTCATAAGTGGAAGTATAAGTCAAGGACTGCCTGTATTCTCGAGAAAGATAGAAGTGTATTTTTTTTTTCACGTCAACAAAGGGAGAAAGTTTATTGTTTTATAATTGCAATCTCCAAAAAGTATCTTCCTACACAAATATATACACCAGAAATAGTTTTCTTTCTTCCTCTCTCTTTTTTTTTTAGAAGTGTAAATAATATAGGGCACAAGGATGGAGAAAACTGCAAATTTTCAAGTGGTTTTAAGGAGGCAAAGGGCAGCATCAACAGAACTTGTTGAGGGAAATGTTTGAGAGAATAAGTTGAAGTGGCTGAATTCTTGGCTTCCAACTTAAACATTTTGATAGATGATGGTGCAACTGATTGCAATAGCAATAGCTCAAGTGTTATGTCCTCTTGGAGGCCTTCCCTGAGCCTGCTGCCTCCACACACGGCTTAACCCCCATGGAGTTAAGAAGTAAGTCCCTGTTCTCTGGTTTTTATCTGAGGATACCATGTTCATTCTAGTCATCATGTTGCATGGTTTTTCCCATTTGACTCAGGATCTTTGAAGTCATCTTTTGCACCAATATCTCCAGAAGCTAACAGAATCAAAGGTTCATTTAAATATTTGTTGAATGAGTACAATCACTCATACAAGTGGTAAAGAAGAATAGGGATGAAGAAATACCAGAAAGTAACTTTTATGACATATGTGCTACCTTGGGGGAAAAATAATTTAGAAATAAGGGGAGCATTTTATCTATTCTTTCTCATAAAGCATAAGATTTAGGAAAACAATAGAAAATTTGGAAAAAGACGACTGGCTACAAATATTATTTTAATAAACAAAATGTGCTTCTTTGGGCCATTGTTTAAAATACTTCAAGAAGGAATCTTTTCCTGAGGGCGACCTGCATCTTTTATATTTATCAAGATATTATGTTATGAAGACCCCTTCAATATGAAAATTCAGTGGCCAGTGGTGGGAGGGAGAAAAAAGGCTTGGGTAAATCTACAAAATGTACTTTTATTGAAAATATTAGGAATGATGTGATAAGGGGATAAAAATGGAGGAAGTACCCAGGACAAAATAATTACAAATGGGGGCAGGAACAGTGGAACTGCTTATGGTATGGAAATCCAAAGTGTGGATCAGAAACCAAGGGAGATTTCACTGGAAGGAACACAAGCACAGCTCATATGAATCACTGTGAGCCTAATGATGCACCACTCATCATTGTCCCTCCCATTCCTCATGTTGTCTGTGCTTAAGACTTCAAGAATTCTTTTTACTCAGAAGTGGGGCAACATCACTGACCAAACTTTTAGTTCATAGCTCTACATGTGACTGCTATCTTACTCAACCTTTCTCATCTCTCATCCTTTAACACCTAACCTACCTGTATCATTGAATATGTATCTGTGTATATCCTGTTCATCTAATTATGTATTTATCTGTGAGGGCCTTTATGGATGGAGGCAGTTTCTGAGTGGTTGTATATTACTTCTTTCTACCTTCTTGACACTTCACAAGGAGTCTTGTACATAAAAGACATTCAAAAATTGTTAAATATGTGACAAAAATGTATGTCATATGATAATTTTACAGTCACTTTATAAGGAGGATGGATTGAGATAACAAATGGGAGGATCTGTTATTTGCTGTCCTTTTGTCAACTTGGAGACTTATAAATGATGACTGTAGGATGCAGTGTATTAGAGGAGATAAATTAATCCACATTTGAAACAGACGAAAAACATAAAAGGGCCAAGGTGGAAGTGAAGAATGTCAGAGGAAGGAGAAAGAGAAACTGAAAGGCAGAATTTAAAAGGGATAGGAGCTGATGCTGTGGACCTAGCTTGGAAAGAAAACAGAAATTTTGAAGTAAAGTTTTGTGCTCTGAGATATAAAAAGCCCTTCTATGAACTCTCTTAATTTTTAGTTAGCCAAAAAACACCCCATTCCTTAGAAGGATTCAGTTATTTCTTTATATTGTCATTATTATTATTATTATTATTATTATTATTATTATTATTATTATTGGTGTGGTAGGGAATGAGATAGGCTAAGTCCTGGGTGTGGAGATAAGAACAGAAACTTCCATGCGGTGCAGCTGTATTCACATTAGACAGGCAGGTAGGGAGACAGATACAGGAATAGAACCCAGTCTGCCAGGGAGAAGAGCTAATTAGCCCTGAATGGTCACTCCCTGCCTTTAAGCAAAGAGTCTACTAGGATTGGGAAAAAAAGGAAAGAAAATTGTCATTTTCTAGCTATGATAGTGTGCCAGTGTACCCAGACAGAAGAAATGCATGATGCCATCCCAAAGAGAGATGAGGCTCAGCAGTAGAGTGGAGAGCCACATAATTCTTTCTGCATTCTAAACTCTGTGAGGATCAGAGTTTCTGATCTTTCCATCTGATCCATCTTTCCCCATATTCTCTATTCTCTTCCTAAACACTGATCAGTTTATCTCAAAATATAAAGTTTGAGATATTAAAATATTAAATATAATATATGTAAAAGTTTAAAATGCAGGTACTTAGAACATAATGGACATTCAAATAACATTTATTTCTCTTTCTGTATCTTCAACTGTTCAGGTAGTTGCTGAAATTTTTATTCAATTTTAAGTAGAAAATTGAAGGAGTGATGTGACCTACTCTTAACCTAATTTTTAAAATAGGAAAAATTGTTTTTTAATAAGAGAGTAATGGAGTTCTTGTGAGAAGGGCCTTGTCACCTTAGAGTTCTCAATTACTAGTGAATGGAATGCTGGACAGAAGTAGATGTGTCAAAAATGCTATAAAAGGAAAAGTGTAAATTCTGCAGAGATAAGGAGCTCCCAGGCAATATCAACCTGGAAATATGGTCATAGTACTAGATGATGATGCTGCTGCTGCTGCTGCTAATGATAATAAAATACCCTATTGTTCTTTGGCTATCTCTTTAAAATTGTCACCTCTCCCTGCTCTCACTTGTGTCTTAGCTTCCAAGGTGGTAGAAGTTTGTCTCAGTTTCCTGTAACCTATTTCAATAACACTATGTAGCCATGGCCTAGAAAATAACACAAAGTGTGGTTTTGTTCCCTTTACCTTTGCCACCGCCAAAAAAGATCATCATTGCTGAAATTCCTCAGCATTAGCAGCCTCTTCGCTGATCACAGGAGGTAACCATTTTCAAAGATTAGGGTGCAATCACAAGGTCAGGAGATGTCTGTACCACTTTAATAGTTCTTTTATCTCTTCTTCCTAGGCCTAATAGGATAAGAAACTAGATTGAACTCTATAGAGCTCATCCTATCTACACAGTTTTTTTCAGGAAACTGCTTTATTCCTGTTTCCAGACAGCCAGAGTTGTATAAGATGATTTGACTTTAGTCATATAGTCTCTAAAACTTCCACCACAACAGATTTGATGCCACTGCTTGACCCACTAAAAGGGGGGGTGAGTTTAAAAGGTTGGGAGGCTCCCAAAATGCATATTAGACTCTAAAATTACATTGATCTTAGTGATAAAGAAAATGGGGAAGGTAATATATAGAGAGAGGTATAGCTAGATAGAGAGCAATCCAATAAGGCATTATTTTAAAAGAATTGGTGGAAAAGATGGTCTGGATGATGTTTAGCTGAGGATGTTCTCTACAGTAACACAGAGCAATGTAAGATACACCAAGGATGCTTAGATCTGCAGTGAAAAAATATACGGACAACAAAAATGCTTTTTAATTTCTTTTTTTTTTGTTATTCTGTTCAACGAATGAAGAATATTAAGGCATGACTACTCACTGAAACAAAAGTTGTAATGCAAAGAGTTCAAGAAAGTAGTTCTACTCAACCATTTCTATTTTGCTTCATGTCAAAAGAAAATATTTTTAGAATCTTTATCTTATTTTAGAGTAAGCATTCATATGAAATCATGATTGAATGGAAAGAATAAAGTGACTACTTAGCAGCTCTTCCAACTCACAACAATGGAGCTCAGTTACTATGAGAACTTGCACATGTGTTTGAAATGTTCTCAGTGATCTCTAAGGATTCGGGGGAACTAGAAGAAAATATGGGAATATAGGAAACAGATACTTGTTACCACCTTTATTAAAGGTAAACTGGGGGTCATAATATGTAAATCAATAAACATGTCTTCAGTACCAGGCAAATTCTAGAATGGCTTATCTTATGGGTCATTTGCAAAAATATGAATGATTTAGAATAATGCTAGCCTGAGTTCATCATATACTGTACTCCAGGTTAACCTCAATATTTTGATAAATTAGAACAAATTCAAGATGTGTAAACATAGTCTTTGTATTTTTGCAAGAAATCAGAATAATTTTTCCGTTATGTCCTTTGAAAGGAAATGGAGGAATAAAGGCTTTGGACTAGACAAAAACGTTTGATAAATTTGCACCCTGTTACATAAAATTGGCTTGGTCATGGGTGTCTTGGATTCAAGGAGTATCTTGTATTTATCTTGATGTGCCAGCATGGAGCACATAGTAAATACTCAGAAATATTAATATCTGAGTGAATAAATGAATATTGAATAAATTCATTACTTTGTTATATAAGCACTTTTGGGTAAGGACAGTGCTAAAAAAAACATTGCAAAGTGGCTTTCATTCAGATTCCCTGGATATTTCTGTCCAAATGCCTGCTGACAATGATGAGGTTGTCTCTGAATCTACTTTTTATTTAGAAACACACTAATGATTATTATCAGTGAGACTGAGACATTTGTGTCAATATGGTGGGTAATTATAAGTCATAGAAAGTAGAAGCTCAGTGATTGACATGTTCTTTTTAAATTTTTTGAATGTGTCCAGATTTTTGTAGAACTATCTTACATTATAAAAATTCTGAAAGTATTGGAAGCATAGTCTCTAGAATTGCAGTTATTTTCTGTATGTGATATGGTGAATAACTTGAAGTTGTATATTTAATGAGCTTGAAATACTTTAACTTAGTATATCTCATTTCGTTTTGCAATGAGCAAGGAAACTTTGACCTCACAATGAATGGATCAGAGTTGGCAAGGATTGTGCGTGGTAGTTTTGTGATGCAGATTTCAGCTAATGGACCATGTAATTAAGATGACCAATTGCTAATGCAGTTGGAGAAATTCCAAGAACTCTGATATGAAGCCTACCAATTACAGTACATTTCCCACTACTATCCAAGGGGATTAATAATTCTTTTCATTGGCTTTATTGAAATTCTTCAACAAATTTAAGAATATTTTAATTCATAATGGAAGAAATGGTATATCTACTTGTGCAGCAAAGTACAGGAAATGAGGGAGGCATAGCTCATCTCTAAGTATCTATAATAGTTCTATCTGTACTTCTTTATGTAATAGAGCTTTCATAATTATATTTTATCTCACTGATATTGAGTGTATATAAATGAATTCACAATATATTGATCTTTTTTGTCAAGGATTAATAAATAATCCAAATAGAGGTGAAAGGCAAGGGATAACATACATAGATGAGTCAATTCTTTTAAGATACACAGTGTCAGTAAGTAATAAAGATTCTATATAATTATAACATTATCCCCCCTCCTTTATTTTCACTGCTAGATTTTCCCTAGGTGCTCAATAAATGTTTATAGAACTAGATTGAATCATCAATAACACAGTCTTAGTAAAATATTATTTTGAAAGGTGTAACTCCATTATTGACCTAAAATATAAGTAATTTAAATCATATAATTTATCTTTGAATCTCCAGTGCTAAGCATAGTATATGATATTTAATTGTAAATCAATGTATGTTAATTGGAAGAAGGCATGAATAAATCCTTTACTTTTCAATTAGCTCTAATTAGAAGTTATTTGTTTTGGTAATGTTGTATTACTCTAAAAGAAGACTGAAGCACTTGTAGAGGAATGTCAACATTTATAATATTTGGGTAGTCAGAACTAAGCTGATTGTTTTATATTAATCTTTATATTTTTATTCTTAAAACATCGAGAAATCAGCAAATATTTAGTCTTATTTTTGTGTTTTTTCCTTCAATCTAAATTGTTCTATAACATTTATTAGTACGTTTTTGTGTTCATATAGTACTAAGTGGTGGGAATATAACTGCATATAAAGGTATACCTAGTTTTCTTTCTTTCAGTGTCTTCCCTTAAAAACATAGAAACATGAGCTAAGCTAAAATAAACATATTTTTAAATGCATAGCTGAGTTATCAAGACAGTAAAGGAAATCTCTCAACAACACAGAAGGAATTAAAAGCTGAAATCAATATTTCAGGACAACATGAAATCTGAGGCTTTTCTTTGGGCGTGGGGAGGATACAACAACCTGGAATTTCAGGGACTAGCTAAATGAGGTTCAAGTTATTAGGCCTATGGAAGAAGAGAAATGAGATCTGAAAATTGTAATTAAATCTTCCTTCTCCAAAAGTGTATACCCTCAGTGAAAGAGCAGGCTGGAAAAATCCAGTGGCAAGGAAAGGAAACAGACATTAAAACCTGGATTTCTTGCCAATAGCTAGAGATGGCGGGGCACATGGCTCTTAAGAATATATGTCATAGGCTTGCTTGCCTCACACCAGTTTGGGGCTTTCATTTATACTAGCTGAGTGGTCGGGAAAACTGGAAGCTGAGATATTAAGTAACAGGGGTCTCAGTTGGTTGGCATATTCTGTCTGCAGCAGAAGCCTTTCTGGAGGGAATCATTCTTAACCTAGGTTCTTTGTATTCTTCCACAGATGAAATGCAATCAAATATGAGTGTATAACCACAAGAAATATCAAATATATGCAGTGAAAAAACCAACCGTGCACAATTTAAATCCCAAGGACATCAGATTGAAATAATTGCTTATAGAATATAAAACAAAAAGAATAAAATGCTTACAGAATTAAATATATATTCAAAAAAGTGGACAAAGGTTAAGAGGATATATAAAGTAACCAAATAAGCCAGGCATGGTAGCACACGCCTGTGGTCTCGGCTACTTGGAATCTGAGGCAGGAGGATTACTTGAGCCCAGGAGTTTGAGGCTGCAGTGAACTATGATTGGGCCACCACACTCCAAACTGGGTGACAGACTGTGAGACCCTGTGTCTAAAAAATTAAAATAAGTAAACAATAAGAGATAAACAAGTAGAATTGGAAAAGGAAACATTGAAAATTTGGATTAATCAGGGTAGGCAAGGCTATGTTGCAGCAAAAAGCCACCCCAGCAACAGAAGTTCCTTGTACTCCCTTAAAGCCTGCTAAGAGTCAGGTAACTCCCCTTGGCAATTGTCCTCTATGCAGCAACTTAGACATCCAAGCTGAATGAACCTCACAGCTCTGCCATCTCAACATAAGGTCCTCCTCTTGGCTAAAGCTAAGGTATAATTGAAGGGTAGTAAACAGGCTTATCTGAGGTTCCTCTTCAAAGTAGAGGCAAAGTACGTTCCTCTTCAAAGAAGACTGAAGCACTTGTAGAAGAATGTCAACATTTATAATACTTGGGTAGTCAAAACTAGGCTGACCATCACTGCTCAAAACCCAACAGACAGCATCATTATCAAGAAGGCTGAAAAATGTGTGGGAACACAGAATAATTTTCTTCTGTAGAGTTCTAGAACTAAAAACTATAGTAATTCAAATCAAAATCTCCATGGATGAGTTAAATAGCGAATATAGCATAAAAGATAAACCATAAACTAAAAAATTATAAACTAATGATAAATTACTATGCAAGAATTAATAATAACATAAGTGCTGCACATAGATGCTAGGATTTAGAAACTTTTTAAAAGATAGCTTAAGTGGCAAAAAAGAGAACAAGAAGAGCTAACGTGTATCTAACTGTATTCTAAAAGGAGAACAGAGAAGAGTGGGGGATATACAATGTTTACAACTTTTTGGCAATTGATAAGTAAAAATTCAGACTCTAAAACCACCACATAAGCTAAACATAGTAAATATGTAGATATCCATATGTAGTCACCACATGGTGAGGCCACAGAAAACCAAAGACATAGCCACCAGCAATAAAATAAATATCATCCACAAAGTAGCGAATCAGGCTGAAATTGAACTTCTCAATATCAAAAGACAGTGGGAAAATACTTACAAGTTGTAGAAGTAATATCTGCTGACAAAGAATTGCATACCTCACATGACAATTTTCCAAAACAGGGTGAAACAAAGATATTTCAAGCAAACGAGATGCTAAGAGACCCTACCTCACACAAAAATCTAACTTATGAGACAAAAAATAAGAAAGCACTGGGAAAAATGACAATTATTTCAAGAAGCATATGAAATATTAAAACATATAGACCAGTACAATTATGAAAATATTTTCAACTTCATTAATAACCAGAAAAACCCATTTTATTTCTAACCAGACCAAAATTAACAAGTCTAATAAAACCAAGTATTGGTGGAAGGGCATTAAGTCTTATACTCTTTATATGAGAATTGGTTTCTGTAAAATTACTTTGGAAAAAGATTTGTTGTTTAACAATGTTGAAATGTAAAATCCATTTATTCTGTATAATCCTGAGAGAAATTCTTGCACATGTATTATAGAAGAAATAAATGAATATATCCATATTGTTTGGCAAAAAACACTAGAAATAATCTAAATATCTAAATACCCATTGACAAAACAATGCATAAAATTATATATATAATTTACAAATATGTTATATATAAAATTATATATGTAAATTATGTGTGCATTATATATAATTATATATATGCATGCATACATACATGCAGATATAATGGTATGCCATGTAATATTGAAAATAAATTATTTATACAAAGTCCAATAACAAACCTAAGCACTGTTTGTTTATAGCTACACATGTGCATCCGTAAAATCGCAATGGTAGGAAATAGTCCCTACCAACAGTAAAGGGCTGGAGAGAAGGATGCATTAAGAGAGAGGTGTGAATAGGACTTCAATAATACTGGTAATGTATTTCTCAAACTGAATGATAGGATGATTTTTTTCATATAGCACATTTAATAGTATATCCTTTTTATATATAAAATATTTATATTCAAAGTACAAATATTAAAGTGTTTTCCCTCATGTGTAGAAGTTTACATAAAGTAATGTAAATTTCAACATTGACAAATACTATTGAGAAATGTGTATGGGGTTACTATTTGGAATAGGAATATGCGACTTTAAAACATTTTTATTTTACAATATGTGCTTGCTCGTTACATGGTTATTAAATGCAAAATGGTGAGGATTGGGCTGCTAGTGTACTTATTACTGAAATATTGAACATTGTACCCAAAAGTATGATGAGCAAGTTCTCCCAACCACCTTCAAAATGTCCATGCCCTAAATTCTGAAACCTCTGAATAGGTTATGTTACATTGCAAAAGGGACTTTGCAGTTGTGATTAAGGTCACTGATCTTGATATGGTAGAGATTTCTCTAGATTATATGAGGGGGCTGAACTAATTATTCTCTAGATTATATGAGGGGGCCAATCTACTTATAATAACCCTTGAAAGCAGAGACTCTCCTGATTGAAGTCAGAGAGAGATGAAGGGGCAGAAGAAAACACAGGACAGATGAGACATGAGAGGTACTTGATCAGTGGTTACTACCTTTGAAGGCAAATGTCCACGAGTCAAGGAATGATGTAGCATTTAGGAGCAGAGAATAATCCCAGGCCATCAGCCATCAGGGAAATAAGAACTTCAGTCCTACAATTGCAGGGAACTGAATTCTTTTAAGAGCCTCCCTGAGTCTAGAAGAAGATTCTCCCTTAGAGCTGTGAAAAAGGAACAGCCCTACTCACACTACAATTTTGGCCTTGTATCAATCTAAGCAGAGACTCAGCCAAGCCATCTGACTGTTGACATACAGCAACTATGAGATAAATATGTATTGCTGTAAGCCATTAAGTTTGTGGTAATTTATTATAGCAGCAATATAAATGGATGTAGTAATAAACATGAAAACCCACAAAATAAATGCATAATTAATTATTGTGGTAACTACTTAATGGAAAAGAACAGCACACTACGAAAGAGGAAAATAGGGCAACCTGCTTGAAGACACTCAGGACATAGAACAAAGGATGAACTTTCTCCATATTCCATTTTTCTTCACTGCAGCTTATCCCTATAATGTCAGCATAGTATTCACTTTGAAAAAATATATAGCACATCTACTAAGTGCAAAGCAATGCAATAGGTACACAGAGATAGTATAGATGAGTTTAGGAGATACCTCCCCTTAAAAAGTCACAAGCACAGGTTGGCAAGCCATGGTCTGGGAACCAGATCTGGTCTGCCATCTGCTCTTGTGTGGCTTACAAACTAAGAAGGATTTTTACCATTTAAGATGGTTGGAAACAAAATCAAAAGAAGAATTAGATTATGTGGCTTGTAAAAAGTCTATGAAATGCAAAGTTCAGTGTCCATAAATAAAGTTTAATTGGAACACAGCCACATTCATTCATTTGTGTGCAATCTGTGCTTGCTTACATATGAAAATGGCCAAATTAAATAGCTGGGAAAGTGACCAAATGACTGACAAAGGCTAAAATATTCAATGCCTATTCCTTCATAGAAAAAGGATGCCAACTCCAGATCTAGAATGCAGATAAGTCAAGCATATAAATGTTCACGAGAATATGTACAATTGAATAAATGCCATGTAGAGCAATTGCATTTGCTTATGCAGATCAGGAAAGGCTACATGAAGCAGCTGACATTGAGATGACCTTTCAAGGAAATGGAGATAAGATTAGGCATATCAGAAGTAAGAAGAGATTCCTTGACAGGCCATGTGCCAACAGAATTATTTTGCTGAATTTTTTCCTCATTAGGTATTTTTCAAATTGAATTCTGTTGTAAAAAATTTGAAAAAGAGAAATCTTTTTTTTTGCTTGATTCCTTAAAATCTTAAAGATAGAAACTCTGATACTAATTTGTGATTTAAATTATTTGTTTCATATAATAAATTTCTGCTAAAGATGAACCTCTTGCTATCTAGAGCTCTTAAATTGTACTGTACCTCCAATGTCATCATTTCTGTAGCACCTTTATTTTTATCAATGATTAAATTAATTTAAATTTTTAGAATGGATTTATTACCTCCATTATGCTATGCATGTCTCCACTGCCCCCTTCTCCCTTTCACTTGCTAGAATTACTATCACCACCAAATTCTACCCCCACCCCTGTGTCTGCTCAGAGGCTGCTTTGCTTAAAGCCACAACATCTAACAATCTTTATGAGAAACACAACTCTTTGCTTCACAGATGCATTTTTTACCTCACAAATTCACTCTTCAGATTCTTCACTTTTTCATGTTCGTATTCGCTAATATATTTACTAATGTTTTAGCTGTTTACTGATGGAGTTGAATCTCAAATGGTTTTTATTACCTCCAAATACTATGATAGTTATTAATACTAGAATGAATAGCTGGTTTGTTTCACAGCTCAGTTGCTACAATTGTAGTCTCATCAATGAAAAGTTATCAAAGCTTTCATGGTGGGAGATCCTGGCTTCCATTCTCCAGCCCTGGTTGAGTAAGCGAATGGTAATACAAATGGTCTGCTTTGCTTTTTTTCTAGATCTCAGCTACATCTGAAGTAAGTGATGTTCTTGATAAAACCCTCTAAAATTAGAAAGTTGTAGAAATATATGGTAATATGTATCTTAATAATTCAACTTATGGCAACACACAATTAAAACTTTCCTTTGGGACTAAAGAGAAAGAATCACAGTCATTTCTAAGGAAGCCAATATATAATGAGAAGAATAATTCAAGTAAATGGGACTGTGTTTCATAAAGAAATGGGAAATAAAAGCAAAAATTTTTAACAAGGAAATTAATTACTGCATTTGATGACTTTACAGTTTTTATGATCTTATTAGATTTTTTTTATTATTACCAATTACAGCAGTATTATTATTTTTTATTTGGTAGGGAAAGAAGTATTGAATTTCTTTCATAAAACCACCACACAAAAAATCCTTTTCTAGAATAAGCATAATTTTTTATCAAAATTTATTTTAAAGGGAATGTATAATACCATGGATATTACATTCCATTAATATATTGGAAACATTTTGAACAAGGTTAATCCAAGAAGTGTTTTCTTTTTATATGTTTGTATCTGTATCAACGCTCATATTGACATATTTATATCCTCTGTATCTTATTGTCTTATATATACTTTATAAAATCCTGTAGTAAGACAAATAAGTCTAAGTTTTATACAATCTAAAGAATTGAATCCCAGCCCATGTAAACAACATGTCTTCTGTGCTCACTGATAACTCAATTGTATATAGATCATTTACTATATTTCATTGATTCTAAGATATCTATTTCTTTTTATTGCATTTAATATCTCTGAAATAAGAATGAAACTTACAGTGGATGACCTATGATAATTCAATTGCTAGCATTTTTTTCTTTCTAGGTGGATCAAAATATAATGTACTAATATACTTTTCACAATTGATAGTGACAGATTCAAAGAAATATTCAGTATTAAGACCACCTTTCGGAGTGTAGCACAGTTTGACAGAAAGTGTTTTTCACCCTGTAATAATGATTTTCCTCTTTTACAAAAAAGTTTTAGCTAGTTTAGAGCCAAAGAGCTAGTTTTTTCCAAACTGCCTTAAAGGTTACTGTATTGGTTTGCTAGGGCTGCCCTAAAAAAGTACCATGAACTAAGTAGCTTAAACAACAGAAATGTATTGTCTCACAGTTCTGGAAGTTAAAAGTCCAAGATCCAGGTACCAGAAGGGCAATGATCCCTCTGAGGTGCTAGGAAAGGATCTGTTCCAGGCCTTTCTCCCATCTTTTGGTGGCTCCTTGGATAGTGGTAGCATAATTCCAGTCTTCACAAGGGATTCTCACTGTGTTCATGTCTGTCTCTTTACATGGCATTCTTTTTATAAGAACACAAGTCATTTGGGATTTGAGCCCACCTTACTCTAGTATAAACTCAACAAATGACATCCACAATGCCCTATTTTCAACCTATTTTATAAGGTCACATTCTGGGGTACTGGAGTTGGGACCTCCACATATGAGTTTTGAGGACATATCTCGACCTATAACAGTGATTGCATTCTGGTCAATGAAATATAAGCAAATGTGTTAGCTTCTAGAAGCCTTTATTAACAGGCAGTTGTTATGTATTCCTCACTACTCATCTTTAATTCTCTCTCCATCTTGCTACCTGGCATCTGCAAACAAAAACGACACTTCAAGTACGTTAGAGAAGTGAGCAGGATGAAGTGTCAGCTCCTACGAACCTTAGAGGGTACAGCTGCCACACCAGCTTTGAGTTTAAGTCATGATTGTTATAAAGCCAAACTTAATTTGACTTAATACATGAGCTTTTTCAACATCAGTTACAATCTTAACTGTACCACTTATTGTCTGTGGTCCATTTACATGTCTCTTATAAGGTTCATTTTCCCATTTGTAAAAGAACAATAATCATAGAAATTATGTATGCTATGCTGAGGACCAATATACAGTGACAGTGGAAAAAGTGGTAAAAGTTGTTTGGGAAATAGTTAAATAGATCTTTTTTGGAATTAATGAAGATGTTTGAAGAATCGACAAAACCTGATTTCCTACCAAACGCAGCTATGATGTAATTGTTCCTTTGAAAAATTTAAGATGCGCTCGGGGAAAGTAGGCAGAAAAAATACTTAAATTTATTATAAATATGATGAATTAAATTAAATAGCTCATTTCTTAATACTCTTCTAAAGAGAGATGGACTAGTTGAATTGTGTGATTATTGAAACAAGTGATTACTGAGAATTGAGGTCTGTATAAAGGGCAAAATACTAGATAGAATATTACAATGAAAAGAGAAAAGGGTACTAGGTATCTGGAAGAAAGAAGGAGAAAGGATAAATACAAGGTGGTAACAAAACATTTTGCCTTGTTTGCACTGTACTTAGCGTTGACCTCTAATCCCAGGATTCAGATACTGTTGATTTTTCCAAAGAAACTGGTTGGTATAGGTTCTTTCAGTCACTCAATAAATACCTGTTGAGGAACTACTATGTTCTGAGCACTTCTAGGAGCCTAAGATGCAGTGATGAACAAGAGAGTTAAAGGAGTCTGCCCCAAAGAACCTACATGGTACTTGGAGGAGAAAGAAAATAAAATATAAAAGTTACTGAATTAGATAAATATAATAAGTTCTGATTGTAATAGGTAAAAATAAAGGAAATTAACAATGAAACATGATAGACAGTAATGAAGACCTTACCTTGGGTACTCAAGGAAAACCTTATCTGATGAGATACAAAATGTGTTTATATATTTTGCTGTGATTGTTAGAAGAGACATGAGATAGTGCCTGGACAGAGATTTTTCAATTAAGGGAAATTTGCTTTTTTTCAGAATGAGATACTGGAACATGCTTTTTAAAAAAATAAGTAAAATGAGACATACTAGAGCATTCTTACATTTTTTGGAAAATAGTCAAGTATAGAAGAAGAAATTGATGATGTAGAACAAAGAAGAGAGTTTCAAATGGAAAGTCTGGTTGGCAATCTGGGATGGGATCTTGAGCACCAAGACAGAACAAGACCTTTTTTAGGGAATAGACATTTCTTCCTTTCCAGAGGAGGGAGGCTGAGTACACAGTACAGAAGCAGGTAGGTTAATAGTTTTGTTGATAGGCAGATAAAGGACCTCCTTTCTGTTTTTTCCTTTTTCCTTTTCTGTGTTTTCTGTTTTATTCCCACCCATCTAGGAAGTGAAACATTTGAATTTTTCACCATGAGGTGTTACTGATATTTTCAAACTTCCAATGCACTTAATTAAAGCTTTTCCCATGAGTAAGAAATTCATCCTAATATAAATGCTGACACACTGAGTAGAGTTTGTGTTTTTTATTTCCAAGTTTAAAGAACAATGTTTTGAATAAACTGTTAGTCTTATAAGAAGGAATATGCCCAACACTTAGCAATTTCATGAATCATTGGGCTATGCTGTTGCACATAAGGGAATTTTTAAAGATTATATCTAAAGCATTGCTATTGTAGCATTCTAGTCATGTTTATATGTCTGCAGGGAAACAGTGCATATTTTTATAAACAAAATTTCCTTAACATAGCAAAAGAAAACAGAAAATTGCTTTAAAAAGAGCATAAAATGCAAAGTTAGCAAAAATTTTCTATACTGAAAAAAGAATAGTTGTTGGAAATGTCAATCTCATCTTTACCTAAGTACAGAATTTTGATGTACTAGAAAAACAAACTCAAAATTCAGTGAAATCTTTTTTTTTTTTTTTTTTTTTTTGAGACGGAGTCTCGCTCTGTCGCCCAGGCTGGAGTGCAGTGGCGCAATCTCGGCTCACTGCAAGCTCCGCCTCCCAGGTTCACGCCATTCTCCTGCCTCAGCCTCTCCGATTAGCTGGGACTACAGGCGCCCGCCACCGCGCCCGGCTAATTTTTTGTATTTTTAGTAGAGACGGGATTTCACCGTGGTCTCGATCTCCTGACCTCGTGATCCGCCCGCCTCGGCCTCCCAAAGTGCTGGGATTACAAGCGTGAGCCACCGCGCCCGGCCCAAAATTCAGTGAAATCTTAATTCGATTAATATGATAACTATTCTGAGAGGTCTGCATCTCATTGGTGATTTAAGTGAATTATGCTACTTAGTCTAGCAATCATAATTCAGTATACTGGTGAATGCTTAAACCCTATTTCTTAAATACAGCACAGAACTTGAATGGTTTTGTTGTTATTGTTAGTTGTTGATTCCTTACTCTCTCTAGGGCTCAGATAACTGGAAATGTACCTATACCATAATTTTTTGCTATTTGTAAACTCTATGCACATAACATTTTGCATATCAGAGTTAACCAAATTATTGCCATGGAAAAATCTAAGAAAGAAAAGACAGCATTAATTAAAACTTTAACTTTCTAATTTCCATCCCATAATTTAATCGTCAGCCCATGTTAGGTTTCCTCTCGATTCATGTCTCACTCATCTACTAATCCATTAATTAAACAAACATTTGCTGAAATCAAATATGGTAGCATTAGACATATAGAAGACAATAAGACAGCAGAGCCTTTGGACCTTATGAACCTATTGTTTATTGGATAAAATAGACATTTAACTAATAATTTCAAGCACGATCAATGATAAACTGGGAAACACAAGGTTTTGTGAAGTACAAAGCTAGCCTGGGTTTCACACGCCAGAAGAAACATGAAAACAATCAGATAGAAACGTGGACATTGTCTGTCTAACCAATCATTGACCTTACTTTTCAAACATCACTTCTCAAATAGTTGGCTGGCAAAAACTCTTGTATAATTTTGGAGAATGATGGTATTCTGTATACTTGGGCTGTGTAGATTAATAACTTAAACTCATAGAGCAAAAATTATCCTCATTTATATATAATTACAGCATATTTAGTTCAGTCTGATAATGAAACTTTATCTACAGTTGTCCAAACATCTTGAATCTAGAAATAGTTATGGGTCTCCAAACAAATCATTTCTAATTTTCATGTGGTAAATGTAATGACAACTTGAGAACTAGCTCCTACATAAATAATGTCAGAAGATATATCAGTGTTTCTAATTTGTAGTCTTCTTTTTCATTTGGCGGATAAACATTTTCAATGGAGATGATGAAATCAGTTCAGACAAGGCTGCTTTCATTGAGAAAGATGAATGAAAAACATACTTCTTAACTAGTGGATTGGTAAACAGACTCAAAGATTTTTAAAAATCTGGCTGTTGTCTGCTTGATTTAAATAGGTGAAAGTATTGAATTTAGAAGGCTTCCTTTTAAACTATTTTAAAATAGGAAATTATTGTATGAGAAGGCTTGATAGCCTTTGTTTAATCAGTATCAAGAGATATAAAACTTTTGCACTGTTCCATGTCACAAGAAAATTTTTCATGTGACCCTTGCTAAATGACAGGAATTGTATGAAACTGTTCCACATTTTAATGAACCAATATGGATAGCTGCGTCTGTGTATAATACATTATATAAGAAATCATTTTGAAATGTATGCAAAGAACGCAGTTTACCAAATCACAGTACTGCTGCTTTTCTGATTTATTTACTAAAAATAAATTTTTAAGGTGTTGCAGAAAATTAAAAAAGTAAATTCAGATGGATTTTTAATTTATTTCAAATAATAGCTCAGTTCTTTTACCTATCCTAAGTTACTAGTTATTATCTGTCTGTATAGTAAGTCTTATATATGAGATAACTTAAATCTTTGTAAATTAGAAAAACGTATATGCACATAGGCATATATGTTATATATATATCAGTCATATATAATCTTATGTATTATTCGGGATAGTCACAAAGATCAAAGCTTATGCATTTAATAAAAAATACAAATTAATTTATTGATAGTATCAAATAATGTTAGAGCTGTTAATGGCAGAGAGAAAAATGTAGTCTGAAATTGCTAGTTAGAAACAAACCAAGAGAGGGCATGACATGCCAAAGATGATGTGAGGAAGATGTATAAATTGAGACTAGAATGTAGGCTATGTTATCTATCTGTCTGTCTGTCCCTCCATCCATCCCATAGCCATTCATTTATTGAGAGTCTGCTATGTGTTAAGCATTTTGCATGAAAATGCATGTATATTACAGCTCCCAGTCCTTTGCTTTACATGCTATTGTTTAGGAATACCTGCTCAAATAGGTATCCCTATTTCAACACTTTGCCTTCTTCACAAAAACATTAAAACATATTAGAGAGTAAATGGGAAAAAAAATAGGAGATTTGGAAGATTAGTTTGGGAAATCTATCAAGAAATAGAACAAAAAGTCAAATAGAAAAAAGAAAATTGGAAAACTCATATAAGACATGCAATATCTGCATAATACAATTTTCAGAAAGATGGAGCAGAGAAAAGGTAGAGGGAGAAATCATGAAAATAGTTTTCTCAAGACGAAGGACATAAATTTCTTTACCTGAAAGGCCCACCAAGTGCAGAAGATAATGGATTAAATTAAACATATCATGGTAAAGTTAAGAACACCACTTAGGAGCAAAGATATGGTTGTAATTGTTCACAAAAAATAGGGAAATAAATAATAAACATGTATAGTATTGAGAATTATAATTACTTTAGAATTTCGAACATCAACTCTGGCACCTAGATTGATGAATTCATATGTTAAACATTTTCAAGGAAAATGAGATCTAACCTAGAGTTCTATATATGTGCAAACTTAATAAAGATACTGGAGAGATAAAGGATCTTTAAACATTTTGCTTTTCACATGCCATTTCCCAGGAAGCAACTGTAATATATTCTTTACAAATATGAAGTAGAAAACCAAAAATAAGAAACATGTGGGACAAAGAAAGTAAGAGTTTCAACCCCAGAGAGAGGTTAAGGGAACCCCCCAGGTGCTATTGAAGGCAGAAAGCAACCTGAGGGTTGTGCCCCAAGCACAGAGAGACCCAGCCCAGATTTCAACAAGTTCATAATGTGTCAATCCATATAGTTTAAAACCTCACCACATAACATCCTTTCCCCCGATGCGCAGATCAGCACAGTAAAAGTGAATGGATCTCACTTTAATTGATGAGATGTAAAGACGGTACCGTTTGGATGAGACCATGAGGAGACAATAAAGGTCACGCTAAAGCTGGCTTCTACCTTTTGAGTCTCATTTTAGCAAGAGACTTCGGATTCCTGCAGAGTATAATTCAGAAAAAACCTGCAAATTTACTCTAATCAAAGAAAGCCTCTATATGGCACACGCTCATATATGCCTAAACTACCCTTGAAACATAAAAAACTGGTAGCGGTGACTGACTCTAGGAAAGGCAATTGGGTGTCTAAAGCAAAAAGAATGTGAGAGAATTACTTTTCATTCACCAGTTACTTTTGAATTTTATTCCAAAGGCATGTATTATCCAGACAAATGATGAAAATAAGACGGAAGTAAAATGCACCACCCCCCAGAGTGTTTAGTCTTCTTAAATGTCTGTTTGAGGTGTTCAGAAGCTCATCAGCTCCACAAAGATTCTTCAGAAACAGAGTGATGCTAGGTTATGCCGAGTCCAGCGTGCCTGAGCCTCAACATCCCCGGAAGCCAGAACAGGCACCTAGGCCTTATTTATTTGTCAGCAGAAAATGAGTTCAGAAGAGGAGGCCTAAACATACCTAAATGTAATAAGGAACAACAACTACAAAAGGTAAAGAAAGAAAAAAAAAATCCTTAACAAAATTAATTGGAAGGAATGAAGAGGATGGTGGTGGAAGAAATTATGTGTGCACTGAAACCATTTAAAATGCTGGAATAATTTACACACATATAAATTTCGAAATATGTATGAATTTTTAAGGCAGTGGAATATATTTAATTTTCACAGGAAACACAAAACTGTGCTAATGGGTTTCATTTTTGGAAGTGCTTATGTTTTTGTTTAGGAATTAATGCAAAATTTACCACGTTTTTATTTCGCTTATGCTAAAGGATAGAGGATCTTTTTTAACTAAAGAAAACCAGCAAAAATGTGACAACTTGTAATTAAGCTTAATCTTACATATCAGCAAAAAGGCGTGACTCAGGGTTCATCTATTTATCTTGATACCTTGGGGCTTATCTATTTATCTTGCTAGTCATCTTGCTGCATGATGATGTTCATCTATGACTTGAGTTTCATCTATTTATCTTGCAGCAACATTGTAACATTGAAGTTGCAACATCAATATTAATATTGCCCAAGTGTGCTCTTGAAATGGCCCCTAAACAAATAGCAAGTCTGTGTCTATAACTTCATCCTCTATAATGTTTCAAATTTTATACTATATGAGTAGATATTAAATGCTCATGTCCACAGAATATATTTCTAAAATTAGAATGACACAGAGAAGATTAACATGGTGTTTACACCAGGATGCTGTGAAAATTTGTGAAGTCCTCAGTATTTTTACATAAAAACTAGGAAAATTTGTTGCTAGCAAACCAGTTCTACAAGGACTGCTAAAGAGGTTCCTTTAGATGTAAATAAGAGGACACTATACAATAAACTGAATACATATAAGGAAATGAAGAGCACTGATGAAGGTAACTATATAGGTAAAAGTTAAAACAGTATAAATGTACTTTTTGTTTGTGATACTTTTTTTCTCCTCTCTGATTTAAAAGACAAGTCTATAAAATGTTTGTAATACTTTTTTCTCCTCTCTGATTTAAAAGACAAATTTATAAAGCAGTAATTATAAATCTGTGTTTTTGAGTATATGATGTATATAGATGTAGTTTTTATGACAATACAAGCACGAAGGCCGCTGATAGAATAAAACTTCTTAGAAGCAAGTTTTTTTTAATATCATTGATATTAGGTTAGAATTAAAAATAGTGTGAGTTAAGATGTTAATTGTAATCCTTATCTCAGAAATATAGTTAACAGATAAGAGTTTAGAAGTGGACATTAGAACATAACTATTTTACAACAAAGAATGCAGTGATAGAGGAAGAGGAATAAAAAAAGATACAAGACATAGAAAATAGCAAAATGTCAGACATAAATTCTAAATGATTAGTAATACATTTATTGTAATAGAATTAAACATTTCAATCTAAAGGCAGAAATTTTAAAATGGATTTAAGAATATACAAACATGCTTTCTACAGTGATACACTTTAGATTCTAGGACACATGTGGAATATAAAAGGGTGGAAATAGATATGCCAATAGAATAGTAAAAAAGAAAAAAACTGGAAGTGGCTAAGCAAATATCAGACAAAATATACTTTAAGATGAAAATTTTTATCAGAGGCAAATTTTAATAATGGTGAAATGATTGACCCAACAAGAATATATAAGAATTATAAACATATATGACTCTAACAACAGAACCTCAAAATACATGAAGAAAAAATGGACATGATTGAAAGGAAAAATTAACAGATCTTCAATAGTAGCTGAATATTTCAGTACTTCACTTTCAATATCAGAACGACTAGACACAAAATGCAAAAGAAAAAGACTTAACACTATAAACCAACTAGACCTAACAGACATCTATAGAACACTAACCAACAGCAGTAGAAAAAACATTCTTTTCAAGTTTACAGGAAATATTATCCAGGATAGAACATATGCCAGGTCATATGATGAACTTTAATAAATGTAAAAGGATGTAAACAATATAAAGTATGCTCCTTGGCAACAATGAAATTCAATTAGAATTTATTAACAGAAAAAATTGTGAAACTCACAAAAATGTGGACACAGTTCACTCCTAAATAAATAATGGGTCAAATCAGAAAATTAAAGTGGAATTAGTAATACTTTGAGATAAATTAAAATAAAAGCAAATCAAAACTCATGGGATACAATGAAAGCAATATTTATAGCTATAAATATCTTTATTAAAAGGAATATCTCAAATCAATAACATAATGTTCTGCCCTAAGAAACTAAAAAAAAAACCCAAAGCAATCAGAAAAAAATTAATAACAATAACCAGAATGAAAACAAATGAAACAGAAAATAAAAAAGCAATAGAAAAATAAATGAAAGCCATAGTTGGTCCTTTGAAAAAGTCAGCAAAATTAACAATAACAGTGTATTGGAGGCTCAAGCCAGGAATATAAGACAAAAAAAAAAAAGAGGCCTTTAGATTGAAAATCCAGAAATAAAACTATTCACAGATAATATGATCTTGCATGTAGGAAATTCTAAACAATCCACAATCTATTAAAGTTTATGAATCTATTTGGCAAGATTGCAAAATGTAATATATATATGAGCCAATCATACTTCTATTCACTTGCAATGAACAATGTAAAAAGTAGGAGAAAAAATATATTTACCATAGCCTCAGAAAGAATAAAATAATTAGAAATAAATTTAACAAACGAAGTGCAAGATTTGTTTACTGGAAACTAAATAACATCATTGGAAGAAATTGAAGACCTGAATTAGTGAATAAACAGCCTGCCCGTGTTCGTGAATTGCAAGACAATACTGTTTGGCTAGTAATACTTGCAAATTGATTACAGATTCAACACAATTCCTAGTATAATACCAGCTGCCTTTGTTGCATGTATTGACAAGTTGATCTGAACATTTGTATGGAAATGCAAGGAACCTGGAATAGTTAAAATATGTAATCTTGAAAAAGAAGTCCAAATCTAGAGAAGTTACACTTCCCAATTTCAAAACTTACTACAAAGCAGCAGTAATCAAAATAGTGTAATACTGGTATAACAGTAGACATACATGTCAGTGGAATACAATTCAGAGTCCATAAATAAACCAATACATCTATGATCAATTATCAACAAGGTTGCCAATACAATTTAATGCAGGAAAGAATCATCTTTTCAACAAATGGTTCTTCAGCGACTAATAGCCACATGCAAAAGAATTTGATTCCTACCTCACATGTTCTACAAAAATTAATGTAAAATGGGTCACAGATCTAAATATAAATATATATACACATATATATTAGAAGAAAATATAGGCATAAGTCTTCATAACCTTGGGTTAAGCAACAGTTTCTTAAATATGACACCAAAAGCATAATCAACAATAGAAAAAATAGATAAATTGAACTTCATTACAATTCAAACTTTTTTTTTTATTGTACTTTAAGTTTTAGAGTACATGTGCACAATGTGCAGGTTTGTTACATATGTATCCATGTGCCATGTTGGTGTGCTGCACCCATTAACTCGTCATTTAGCATTAGGTGTATGTCCTAATGCTATCCCTCCCCCCTCCCCCCACCCCACAACAGTCCCGGGAGTGTGATGTTCCCCTTCCTGTGTCCATGTGTTCTCATTGTTCAATTCCCACCTATGAGTGAGAACATGCAGTGTTTGGTTTTTTGTCCTTGCGATAGTTTACTGAGAATGATGTTTTCCAGTTTCATCCATGTCCCTACAAAGGACATGAACTCATCAATTTTTATGGCTGCATAGTATTCCATGGTGTATATGTGCCACGTTTTCTTCATCCAGTCTATCGTTGTTGGACATTTAGGTTGGTTCCAAGTCTTTGCTATTGTGAATAGTGCTGCAATAAACATACGTGTGCATGTGTCTTTATAGCAGCATGATTTATAATCCTTTGGGTATATACCCAGTAATGGGATGGCTGGGTCAAATGGTATTTTTCTAGTTCTAGATCCTTGAGGAATCGCCACACTGACTTCCACAGTGGTTGAACTAGTTTACAGTTCCACCAACAATGTAAAAGTGTTCCTATTTCTCCACATCCTCTCCAGCACCTGTTGTCTCCTGACTTTTTAATGATGGCCATTCTAACTGGTGTGAGATGGTATCTCATTGTGGTTTTGATTTGCATTTCTCTGATAGCCAGTGATGATGAGCATTTTTGCATATATTTTTTGGCTGCATAAATGTCTTCTTTTGAGAAGTGTCTGTTCATGTCCTTTGCCCACTTTTTGATAGGGTTGTTTGTTTTTTTCTTGTAAATTTGTTTGAGTTCATTGTAGATTCTGGATATTAGCCCTTTGTCAGATGAGTAGGTTGTGAAAATTTTCTCCCATTTTGTAGGTTGCCTGTTCACTCTGATGGTAGTTTCTTTTGCTGTGCAGAAGCTCTTTAATTAGATCCCATTTGTCAATTTTGGCTTTTGTTGCCATTGCTTTTGGTGTTTTAGACATGAAGTCCTTGCCCATGCCTATGTCCTGAATGGTAATGCCTAGGTTTTCTTCTAGGGTTTTTATGGTTTTAGGTCTAACACGTAAGTCTTTAATCCATGTTGAATTAATTTTTGTATAAGGTGTAGGGAATGGATCCAGTTTCAGCTTTCTACATATGGCTAGCCAGTTTTCCCAGCACCATTTATTAAATAGGGAATCCTTTCCCCATTGCTTGTTTTTGTCAGGTTTGTCAAAGATTAGATAGTTGTAGATATGTGGCGTTATTTCCGAGGGCTCTGTTCTGTTCCATTGATCTATATCTCTGTTTTGATACCAGTACCATGTTGTTTTGGTTACTGTAGCCTTGTAGTATGGTTTGAAGTCAGGTAGCATGATGCCTCCAGCTTTGTTCTTTTGGGTTAGGATTGACTTGGCGATGCGGGCTCTTTTTTGGTTCCACGTGAACTTTAAAGTAGTTTTTTCCAATTCTGTGTAGAAAGTCATTGGTAGCTTGTTGGGGATGGCATTGAATCTATAAATTACCTTGGGCAGTATGGCCATTTTCATGATATTGATTCTTCCAACCCATGAGCATGGAATGTTCTTCCACTTGTTTGTATCCTCTTTTATTTCATTGAGCAGTGGTTTGTAGCTCTCCTTGAAGAGGTCCTTCATGTCCCTTGTAAGTTGGATTCCTAGGTATTTTATTCTCTTTGAAGCAATTGTGAATGGGAGTTCACTCATGATTTGGCTCTCTGTCTGTTATTGGTGTATAAGAATGCTTGTGATTTTTGTACATTGATTTTGTATCCTGAGACTTTGCTGAAGTTGCTTATCAGCTTAAGGAGATTTTGGGCTGAGACAATGGGGTTTTCTAGATATACAATCATGTCATCTGCCAACAAGGACAATTTGACTTCCTCTTTTCCTAATTGAATACTCTTTATTTCCTTCTCCTGCCTAATTGCCCTGGCCAGAACTTCCAACACTATGTTGAATAGGAGTGGTGAGAGAGGGCATCGCTGTCTTCTGCCAGTTTTCAAAGGGAATGCTTCCAGTTTTTGCCCGTTCAATATGATATTGGCTGTGGGTTTGTCATAGATAGCTCTTATGATTTTGAGATACGTCGCATCAATACCTAATTTATTGAGAGTTTTTAGCATGAAGGGTTGTTGAATTTTGTCAAAGGCCTTTTCTGCATCTGTTGAGGTAATCATGTGGTTTTTGTCTTTGTTTCTGTTTATATGCCGGATTACATTTATTGACTCGTGTATGTTGAACCAGCCTTGCATCCCAGGGATGAAGCCCACTCGATGATGGTGGATAAGCTTTTTGATGTGCTGCTGGATTCGGTTTGCCAGTATTTTATTGAGGATCTTTGCGTCAATGTTCATCAAGGATATTGGTCTAAAATTTTCTTTTTTGGTTGTGTCTCTGCCCGGCTTTGATATCAGGATGATGCTGGCCTCATAAAATGAGTTAGGGAGGATTCCCTCTTTTTCTATCGATTGGAATAGTTTCAGAAGGAATGGTACCAGTTCCTCCTTGTACCTCTGGTAGAATTCGACTGTGAATCCATCTGGTCCTGGACTCTTTTTGGTTGGCAAGCTATTGATTATTGCCACAATTTCAGAGCCTGTTATTGGTCTATTCAGAGACTCAACTTCTTCCTGGTTTAGTCTTGGGAGGGTGTATGTGTCGAGGAATTTATCCATTTCTTCTAGATTTTCTAGTTTATTTGCGTAGAGGTGTTTGTAGTATTCTCTGATGGTAGTTTTTATTTCTGTGGGATTGGTGGTGATATCCCCTTTATCATTTTTTATTGCATCTATTTGATTCTTCTGTCTTTTCTTCTTTATTTGTCTTGCTAGCGGTCTATCAATTTTGTTGATCTTTTCAAAAAACCAGCTCCTGGATTCATTAATTTTTTGAAGGGTTTTTTGTGTCGCTATTTCCTTCAGTTCTACTCTGATTTTAGTTATTTCTTGCCTTCTGCTAGCTTTTGAATGTGTTTGCTCTTGCTTTTCTGGTTCTTTTAATTGTGATGTTAGGTTGTCAATTTTGGATCTTTCCTGCTTTCTCTTGTGGGCATTTAGTACTATAAATTTCCCTCTACACACTGCTTTGAATGTGTCCCAGAGATTCTGATATGTTGTGTTTGTTCTCGTTGGTTTCAAAGAACATCTTTATTTCTGCCTTCATTTTGTTATGTACCCAGTAGTCATTCAGGAGCAGGTTGTTCAGTTTCCATGTAGTTGAGCGGTTTTGAGTGAGATTCTTAATCCTGAGTTCTAGTTTGATTGCACTGTGGTCTGAGGGACAGTTTGTTATAATTTCTGTTCTTTTACATTTGCTGAGGAGAGCTTTACTTCCAACTATGTGGTCAATTTTAGAATAGGTGTGGTGTGGTGCTGAAAAAAATGTATATTCTGTTGATTTGGGGTGGAGAGTTCTGTAGATGTCTATTAGGTCTGCTTTGTGCAGAGCTGAGTTCAATTCCTGGGTATCCTTGTTAACTTTCTGTCTCACTGATCCCTCTAATGTTGACAGTGGGGTGTTAAAATCTCCCATTATTATTGTGTGGGAGTCTAAGTCTCTTTGTAGGTCACTCAGGAATTGCTTTATGAATCTGTGTGCTCCTGTATTGGGTGCATATATATTTAGGATAGTTAGCTCTTCTTGTTGAATTGATCCCTTTAGCATTATGTAATGGCCTTCTTTGTCTCTTTTGATCTTTGTTGGTTTAAAGTCTGTTTTATCAGAGACTAGGATTGCAACCCCTGCCTTTTTTTGTTTTCCATTTGCTTGGTAGATCTTCCTCCATGCTTTTATTTTGAGCCTATGTGTTTCTCTGCACGTGAGATGGGTTTCCTGAATACAGAACACTGATGGGTCTTGACACTTTGTCCAATTTGCCAGTCTGTGTCTTTTAATTGGAGCACTTAGTCCATTTACATTTAAAATTAATATTGTTATGTGTGAATTTGATCCTGTCATTATGATGTTAGCTGGTTATTTTGCTTGTTAGTTGATGCAGTTTCTTCCTAGCCTTGATGGTCTTTATAATTTGGCATGATTTTGCAGTGGCTGGTACTGGTTGTTCCTTTCCATGTTTAGAGCTTCCTTCAGGAGCTCTTTTAGGGCAGGCCTGGTGGTGACAAAATCTCTCAGCATTTGCTTGTCTGTAAAGTATTTTATTTCTCCTTCACTTATGAAGCTTAATTTGGCTGGATATCAAATTCTGTGTTGAAAATTCTTTTCTTTAAAGAATGTTGAATATTGGGCCCCACCCTCTTCTGCCTTGTAGAGTTTCCGCCGAGAGATCCGCTGTTAGTCTGATCGGCTTCCCTTTGTGGGTAACCCGACCTTTCTCTCTGGCTGCTCTTAACATTTTTTCCTTCATTTCAACTTTGGTGAATCTGACAATTATGTGTCTTGGAGTTGCTCTTCTTGAGGAGTATCTTTGTGGTGTTCTCTGTATTTCCTGAATTTGAATGTTGGCCTGTCTTGCTAGATTGGGGAAGTTCTCCTGGATAATATCTTGCAGAGTGTTTTCCAACTTGGTTCCATTCTCCCCGTCACTTTCAGGTACACCAATCAGACGTAGGTTTGGTCTTTTCACATAGTCCCATATTTCTTGGAGGCTTTGTTCGTTTATTTTTATTCTTTTTTCTCTAGACTTCCCTTCTTGCTTCATTTCATTCATTTCATCTTCCATCACTGATACCCTTTCTTCCAGTTGATCGCATCGGCTCCTGAGGCTTCTGCATTCTTCACGTATTTCTCGAGCCTTGGCTTTCAGCTCCATCAGCTCCTTTAAGCCCTTCTCTGTATTGGTTATTCTAGTTATACATTCGTCTAATTCTTTTTCAAAGTTTTTAACTTTTTTGCCTTTGGCTTGAATTTCCTCCTGTAGCTTGGAGTAGTTTGATTGTCTGAAGCCTTCTTCTCTCAACTTGTCAAAGTCATTCTCCGTCCAGCTTTGTTCTGTTGCTGGTGAGGAACTGTGTTCCTTTGGAGTAGGAGAGGCGCTCTGGTTTTTAGAGTTTCCAGTCTTTCTGCTCTGTTTTTTCCCCATCTTTGTGGTTTTATCTACTTTTTGTCTTTGATGATGGTGATGTACAGATGGGTTTTTGGTGTTGATGTCCTTTCTGTTTGTTAGTTTTCCTTCTAACAGACAGGACCCTCAGCTGAAGGTCTGTTGGAGTTTGCTAGAGGTCCACTCCAGACCCTGTTTGCCTGGGTGTCAGCAGCGGTGGCTGCAGAACAGCGGATTTTCGTGAACCGCGAATGCTGCTGCCTGATCGTTCCTCTGGAAGTTTTGTCTCAGAGGAGTACCCGGCCGTGTGAAGTGTCAGTCTGCCCCTACTGGGGGGTGCCTCCCAGTTAGGCTGCTTGGGGGTCAGGGACCTACTTGAGGAGGTAGTCTGCCTGTTCTCAGATCTCCAGCTGTGTGCTGGGAGAACCACTACGCTCTTCAAAGCTGTCAGACAGGGACATTTAAGTCTGCAGAGGTTACTGCTGTCTTTTTGTTTGTCTGTGCCCTGCCCCCAGAGGTGGAGCCTACAGAGGCAGGCAGGCCTCCTTGAGCTGTGGTGGGCTCCACCCAGTTCGAGCTTCCCAGCTGCTTTGTTTACCTAATCAAGCCTGGGCAATGGCAGGTGCCCCTCACCCAGCCTCACTGCTGCCTTTCAGTTTAATCTCAGACTGCTCTGCTAGCAATGAGCGAGACTCTGTGGGTGTAGGGCCCTCCGAGCCAGATTCGGGATATAATCTCCTGGTGTGTCATTTTTTAAGCCCGTCGGAAAAGTGCAGTATTAGGGTGGGAGTGACCCAATTTTCCAGATGTCGTCTGTCACCCCTTTCTTTGACTAGGAAAGGGAACTCCCTGACCCCTTGCGCTTCCCGAGTGAGGCAATCCCTCGGCCTACTTTGGCTCACGCACGGTGCGCTGCACCCACTGTCCTGCGCCCACTGTCTGGCACTCCCTAGTGAGATGAACCCGGTACCTCAGATGGAAATGCAGAAATCACCCATCTTCTGCGTCTCTCACGCTGGGAGCTGTAGACCGGAGCTGTTCCTGTTCAGCCATCTTGGCTCCACACCCCCAATTCAAACTTTTTTTGCTTCAAAGTGCACCATTAGGAAAGTGAAAAGACAATAAATAGAATGGGATAATGTATCTCCAATTCATATACCATATATCTGATATCAAGGAGTAGAATGAAGAATGTAAAGTAATTTGTATAATGCTACAATAAAAAGACAACCCAATTTAAAACTGGGCATCAGAATTTGAACAAGAAACTCTCCAAAAAGATATGGTACAAATGGCTAATATGCACTTGAGAAGGTGCGTGACATTATTAGTCATTAGGAAAATAAACATTAAAACTACAATGATATACCACTTCACAAATTGTTTTTGCAATCTTGTTTATAAGCTGATTCTAAAATTCTTATGAAATGGCTCTAATAAAAAAGAGAAACAATAATGAGTGTTGGCGAGGAATGAGGATGGCAGAAATCGGAACCCTCATATACTGCATGCAAACTCTTTGCAAAGCAGTTTGACAGTTGCTCAAAAAATTAAACAGAGTTATATGACTCAATAATTCCATTGTTAGGTATATACTAAGATTACTGAAAACATACCTACATAAAAACTTGTACACAAATATTCATAGAAACATTACTCATTATAGTCAGCAAGTGGAACCAAACCAAATTTCCATCAATTGATGAATGTATAAATGTGAGGTATATTCATACAATACAGTGTAATTCAGCCATGTAAAGCATTCAAAGACAGATACATGCTATAACATGGATGAACTTTAAAAATCTTAGCTAAGTGAATAAAGTCAGACATAAAAAAACCACATATGGTATGATTCAGTTTATATAAAAGGTCCAGAATAGGCAAATCCCTAGAGACAGATTGATTAGTTGTTGCACAGGATTGGGGAGAAAGAGGGTTTAGGGAGTGACTGGTAGTGAGTCTGGGGTTTCTTTTTGTTGTGATGAATGTACTCTGAAATTAGACTGATGGTGTTCACACAACTTCGTAAATATGCTAAAAGAATCACTGAATTGTGTACTATAAACAAGTGAATTTTATTGTATGTGAAGTATATCTCAATAAAAATAGTTAAATACTAATTCCACCAATTAGTGTATGATGATTAATTTCTCATTTTTCATAGTGATTATTGAATATAATATAAAATATGCAGTTTTCTGTAGCAATGATGCTTTACAACAGTTACTATTTTGGTTTAAAACAGGAGTCAGAGTACTCCTTTAAACAAACATTTTCCAAATTGTAGGAGTCAGTTTATATCCATGAGGTTTAGACATTATTATTTATTTGACCCAATTAAAGAAAATATAACTTTCTTAGCAAATAAAAATTAAGGTAGATATTTTTAAATTATTTTCAGAGAGGATGTTTGTAGTTCAAATGATTTGGCTATTTCACTAGCATTATTACAAGATGTTCAACCATTGGCTGGGCTCCAATAGCATCTTCAGTTCCTTTATTCTATTGGGATACTTATCTGAAAGCCACTGTTTCCTTATATTTCAAAGATAAATTAAGAGAAATAAGTAAGTAATAAAAATTTTAAAAAGTCTCTCATTGCACCTGTAGTCCCAGGTACTCAGGAGGCTGTTACAGGAGGATCACTTGAGCCCAGGAGTTTGAGGCTGCAGTGAGCTATGACTGGGGCCCCTGCACTCCAGCCTGGGTGATGGAATGAGATCCCGTCTCTAGAAATAAACACAAGCATAAAAATCTCTTCCTTTATTCTCCATCCATGATAATGCTCTTCTCTTGCCAGTTACTTTCTGGAAGTGATTTTATATTTCTTGGACTCTTTATGTGTGTATCCACAGTAGAGCAGAGCAAACTGCCCCTTCTTGAACGCATTCATGCTTTTTCCATTTATAGAATTACTTATTTTCTTATGTCACTCAGAGTTTATCCATTCTCCTAGATGTGCGTCTTTCCTGTGCATTTGAGCATCATAGGAAGATAAATTCTATTCTTGATAATGGCAGCCTTGTCATTGAGTCACAGAAAGCCATTATTCCTACAATTTTTCATTGGTAAGTTCTGTGGAGGTAGAATTTTATGTTGTAAGTATAAGATTTTTCTAGACTCAAATTACTTCTCCCTTGCAATAGAAATTGACCAGTGATGTGTGCTGCTGACTTTTCATAATCAATGTATATCTAATCCATTAAGTTATTACATATAATATTGGTCAGAAAAGCATCCTGTGAAATTTAAACTCCCTTTTATTTTCATGGTATGGCGTGGAATCAACTTTTATTGCCCTCTAGTGGTGGAATCTGTGAACTGCATATTTAGATGTCTGGGACAGCGTATTTTCAAGGTGTAAAGTAGGTTGCTCAACTCCATGGGTAAAGCTAAAGAGTAGATGGGAAACATTCAGAGTTATTGCAACTGACTAATGATGCCAATAATTTGACTGTAGAAGTTTTTAAAAATATAACATATTTACTGTCTTTTTGTCACATAATCGTATTTCATGGGAAGGAAATCGAAATCTTTGTTTCCTTTAGAATAAAAGAACAATAATTAAAAATTTTCTTCACTTGGACCAAATTTTTTTTTCTGAATATATAAACTTACGTTGGGGTTTGACATCTCAAAAATATTTCAAAATATTTTACCATCCAAAAATATTTTTTAAATTTCAAGGTATAATTTAATTCTACCTAAAATTAGGTATATAAATTGATGTATAGTCACTTAAGTGTTGTATGCTATAGTTTCAGACAATTCCCTCCTTCATATCTTTTTCTTCCCTTCAACAAATATATGTTGAATGTCTAGTACAAGTCAAGGAGCTCTATGTGATATTGTAATGTTGGTAAAGCTTGATTTTGACTTTGCAGCCTATGTGGTGATACATTTCCCCCAAAGTGTATGAAAGATGGTGGTGGGAAGAGGCTAGGCCTGTCTCTGTGGGACCCAAATTTTCTTTGCCAACTGCCAACTTTCAGTTTTAGAAAAAGATTTCCTTCGTTAGAAAGGGTTTTGAGTTGATAAAATGCAAGTATTTCTATTAAAATGCAAATATTTTCAAAGTGTGTAAAATATAGGGCATTATGTGTTTTTCTGAGTTGGTATGAGTTGAATTTCATCGGCACAAACTGGAGTCTCTCTGTTACTGTGTGTGTGTGTGTGTGTGTGTGTGTGTGTCTGGGCATGTGAAGGCATGAGTGTGTGTGTGTAAATCTATTGAGGATACAAAAAAGACCCTGGATGGAAACAGCAGTGCTATAGAAAAGGGGGGAAGAGTATAAAAGATAAACTTAACCTACTTAGTTTCTCCTTGCCTAGGGGTAGTCTTATTTTCTAGCATTCTTTCATGATCTATTTACTAAATGTCCAGTGTCCCTAGGTGCCTCTGTGAGTCTTAGAAACCTCTCAGTAGCCTATGTGTGGGAGGTGGAACCTTGACATTTTGCCCATCCGGGTTTCCTTCCTCTGAGAGTTTTTCTCTGAGCTATGTCATGGGTAGATTTCTGGTGAAAATCTGTACTCATTGTTAAAAAGAAATGTCTGACTTAATGATTCAAACAAATAAAGCGTATCTTGACTCAAGGGTGAGGCAACTCTAGGCTTCATGTAACAGAGATACTTTGATACAGGAAGATCTTTCAGTATCCGCTAAGATCATAGTACAATACTATTGAGTAATTTGAAGTCTAACCTTGTTCAAATGTGGGAAGATATATCTAGGATTGTATCATTGTCTGCTTATCCCCTTACACACATATCAAATAGCTTAAAGTTTGAAAAAGTAATACTAGAAAAAAGTCTGTGTTTAAGGTAAGCATGTTATTATATTTATTTTCCCCTGGCACATAGTAGATAAAGGTGTACCTTAGAGATACTGTGGGTTTGGTTCCAGACCATGACAATAAACAAATACCACAATAAAACAAGTCACACAATTTTTTTTTTTTTTTTTTTTGGTTTCTCAGTGTCTATAAAAGTTATATTTGGAGGGGCGTGGTGGCTCATGCCTGTAATCCCAGCACTTTGGGAGGCCTAGGCAGGCGGATCACGAGGTCAAGAGATGGAGACAATCCTGACCAACATGGTGAAACCCCGTCTCTACTAAAAATACAAAAATTAGCTGGGTGTGGTGGCACGCCTGTAATCCTAGCTACTTAGGAGGCTGAGGCAGGAGAATCACTTGAACCCAGAGGCGGAGGTTGCAGTGAGCCAAGATCACGCCACTGCACTCCAGCCTGGCGACAGAATGAGACTCCATCTCAAAAAAAATTATATTTATACTATACTGTTGTCTATTAAGTTCGCAATAGCATTATGTCTAAAAAAACGACGTACACCTTAATTAAAATATTGCTAAAAGACACAACACTCACTGAGTAGTAATCTTCCTGCTGGCGGAAGATCTTGCCTTAGTGCTGTTGGCTACTGACTGATCAGGGTGTTGACTGTGGTGATTTCTTAAAATACACCAATGATAAAATTTGCTACATTGATTGACCCTTTGTTTCACAAATTATTGCTGTATAGCATGCAATGCTATTTAATAACATTTTACCCAGAGTAGAATTTTCTTCAAAATTGGAGGCAATCCTCTCGGAGGCAATCCTCTCAAACTCTGCTGCCGCTTTATCAAGTAATTGTGTGGAATGTACTTAAATTATTTGTTCTCTTTTTGACAATGTTCATAGCATCTTGATCAGGAGTAAATTCTATCTTAACAAACCACTTTCTTTGCTCATGTGTAGCAAGAAACTCTTCATCCATTCAAGTTTGATCATAAAATTGCAGCAATTTAGTTACATCTTCAGGCTCCACTTTGGATTCTAGTTCTCTTTCTATTTCTACCACATCTGCAGCTACCTTCTTCACTGCAGTCTTAAATGCCTCAGTCATCATGAGGGTTGAAATCAACTTCCAAAATCTATTTAATGTTGATGTTTTAAACTCTTCTCATGAATCACAAATGTCCGTAATGACATCTAGAATGGTGAGTCTTTTTCAGAAGTTTTCAAATTTATTTTGCCTAGATCAATCAGAGAAATCACTATCTATGGCAGCTGTAGTGTTATAAAATGTATTTCTTAAATAATAAGACTTGAAAGTAGAAATTACTCTTTAGATTCGTAAGCCGCAGAATTAATGTCGTGTTAGCATAAAAACAACATTACTCTCTGTGTACATCTCTGTCAGAGCTCTTGGATTACTCAGCACAATTTCAATGAGCAGTATCTTTTGAAAGTAATCATTTTCTTCTGATCAGTAGGTCAACAGTGGGCTTAAAATATTTGGAAAACTGTGTGTAAACAGATGCGTTGCCATCTAGGCTTTATTATTCCATTTATAGGCAGAGTAGATTAGATTTAGTATAATTCTTAAGAGGCCTAGGATTTTGAAAATGGTAAATGAACATTGGCTTCAATTTAAAGTCACCAGCTGCATAAGCTTCTAACAAAAAAGTCAGCCCGTCCGTTGAAGCTTTGAGACCAGGCCTTAAATTTTCCTCTGGCTAAGACAGTTCTAGATGGCCTCTTCTTCCATTATAAAACTGTTAAGTCTACATTGAAAATCTGTTGTTTAGTGTAGCCACTTTCATTAATGATTTTAGCTAGATCTTCTGGATAGCTTGCTGCAGTATCTATATCAACACTTGAGGCTTTACTTTGTATTTTTATATAGATGTTATAGAGATGGCTTCTTTCCTTACACCTCAAGAACCAGCCTCTGCTAACTTGAAACTTTTCTTCTGCTGCATTTTTTTAAGTTATCTCAGCCTTTATAGAATTTGAGAGAGTTTAGGACTTGCTCTGGATTAGACTTTAGCTTAAGGGAATGTTGTGGCTGGTTTGATTTTTTCACCTAGACCACTAAAATTTTCTCCATATCAGAAATAAGGCTGTTTCACTTTATCATCATTCGTGTGTTCACTGGATTAGTGCTTTTAATCTCCTTAAAGAACTTTTACTTTATATTCACAAATAACTTGGGTGTTTGGTTAAAAGGTGCCTAGTTCTGGGCCTATCTTGGCTTTTGGCATGCCTTCCTCACTAAACCTAATCATTCTGGGCTTTTGATTTAAAGTGAGAGATGTGCAACTCTTCCTTTCCCTTAGACACTCAAGAGAACACTGTGGAGTTATTAATTGTCCTAATTTCAATATTGTTGTGTCTCAGGGAATAGAGAAGTCTGAAGAGAGGGAGAGAAATAAGGGAATGACTAGTTAGTGGAGCAGTCAGAATACATATGACACTTGTCAGTTAAATTCACTGTCCTATATGGGCGTGATTCATGGCGTTCCTTTCGTTACAATAGTAACATCAAAGATCACTGTTCACAGATCACAATAACAGATATAACGGTAATGAAAACATTTGAAATATTACAAAAATTACCAAAATGTCACACAGAGACACGTGCACATGCTGTTGGAAAAATGGCATCAATGAATTTGCTCAAGGCAGGGTTGCCACACACCTTCAATTTGTAAAGAACACAATTATTTGTGAAGCACAATTGATATGGTTTGGCTGTGTCCCCACCCAAATATCATCTTGGACTGTAGCTCCCCACAATTCCTACATGCTATGGGAGGCATCCAGTGGGAGGTAATTGAATCATGGGGGCAGGTCTTTTTCCTGCTATTCTCATGATAGTAAATAAATCTCAGGAGATCTGATGGTTTTATAAAGAGGAGTTCCCCTGCACAAGCTGTCTCTTCTCTGCCACCATGTAGGATGTGACTTGCTCCTCCTTGCCTTCTGCCATGATGTGAGGCCTTCCAGCCCTGTGGAACTGAGTCAATTAAACCTCTTTTCTTTATAATTTACCTAGTTTCAGGTATGGCTTTATCAGCAGCATGAAAATGGACTAATACAACAATAAAGTGTGGCACAATAAAGGAAAGCTCAACAAAAGGGGGTCTGCTTGTATTTGTTAAATCTTATCTTCATAAATAGTAAAAATTTAAAAGATACTTTACTTACCAGAGTACCTCAAATTTTTACCTTTTGCTTAAGTGTAGGGATTGATAATGAACAACTTAGAAACTATTGTCCCATGTTAATTTTTCTGATTTGAGAATTGCTGAGAGTAGCATTTAGATGGAAGAAGTCCCAAAGAGAACTGTAAGTAGAGTAAGGGCATTTACGTTATTCTTCCTCATAGTTCCATTTGTTGGTTTTCAGCGTCTAACTTTGAAAAGCTGCCTGAGGCTGCCGAGAATCTACCACAAGGATCACAGCTCTACTGCTCCCAGACTCCTCCCAAGATGGAGCAGGAGCCAGGCCAGCTGTTCAGGCTCACTCCTGGTCTTTGATATGCTCAGGGCAGCGGCTTTTCTCCGCCAGCCTCACCATTTGACTCTTTATCATCATGAAAACTCAGTCAGGTCCTGCAAATGGCCAAAGGAACAATAGACAAAACCTAAGTGTTTTTATCATGGAGAGAAATCTCTGCTGCTGCTGATAGATCCTAGCAGTAGATTAGATTTGGGCTACACCCCACAGGTAGAAAGCCCACCATTTAGGGAGGAGCTGCTTTGAATATGGATCAAATAATTAGAAAATTGACTCCTAGATCACTAGGCAAGAAACCACTCATCTGTCTTAGGCATCCCACCGTAGATATGAATGGAGAGAGAGTAGAAAAGGAGGCTTCTCAAGGCAAATAGTCATCATAAAACCCATTCTTCTTTTTCTGTAAAAGGGAGAGTATGCAACTCAGCTTCAGAACCTGAAATCCAACAATGGTATGTAGCACCAACAGTAAAGTACAATTGCAGCAGGAAAAATATCAGTGGAAAGCAGACGAGAACAAAATGTTATTTAGAATGGGATTAAATAGTTCTACATGTTTGGGTTTCAAAATAATATATCTGTAAACCTTGAGTTTTTAAAAATTATTTTTATTTTTAATTGACACATAATTGTACATTTTTAGCGGGTGCAATGTACTGTTTGGATACATGCATAGATTGTGTAATGAATGAATCAGGCAATTAGCATATCCATCACCTCAAACATTTATCATTTATTTGTGGTTGCAATATATTATACCTTGAATCTTAAGAGCAAAACAAAATTGGGCCTTTTGCTTTCTTTTAGAAAGTATTGAGGAAGTAATAATATTTGGGGAACTTTACTAATAATGGAGACAATTAAATAATTGTAAAAATTCTCTTCTATGAAACATCTAATTTTCTGAAGACAAAGGGAAAAAAACAAGGTGCTAGATGATGATAAGAGCATGAGGTATCAGACAGATTTTCTCTTTTGTCTTCTTTTGCCTGTATATTTTCCCAGGCTTAAAGAAGTAGTAAAATTATGCATGTAAGATTGAATTCATATACATATTTCAGAATTTTGAAATTTAATTTCCACAGTTATTTCAGATGGCAGGCAAGGCTGTTTGCTTAAGCTGAGATCCCTTTTAACAAAACTCTTGAAGAAACTAACAATTTTGTAAGCCAACTTGTTTATTCTGTGAGTTACTTGACTGCAAGAGTAGACTAAACTGCCCTTTTAACCACACTATTTGTACTCTTACAGATCTGGGAGTTGCCATCTCTGAAACCAGAAAAGGGAGTTAGGGAAGTTGAAAGAGACAAAGGATCTAAATGTGGTATCTTTGCAAAATCTCAAAGGTCAGGTGGCACGTGCATTTCCAATGGCTTTAAGGAGGGAAGATAAGGTGTGGTTTAGTGGTCTACCTGGAAATTCAAATTCTATTCTGTGCAGTGTGAAGATTTTTTCACATTAGGTAAATCACTGATGAGTCATGCCCCAGCACATACTCAGTGGTTTTCCAATTTTGATTTTATTTTGTACTCCTAGATAGTAATACTTATGAAGGATTTTACAATTGCTAGATTCAATTTTGGGTCAAGGCTTTGATTTTTGTGCTGACACCAAATACCAAACCTTGGAAAACAGAGAAAGAAGAAATTGGTGAATTTTTACTCAATTCAAGAACTCACCATTTTTTTTAAATTAGTATAATAGTTCTAACTGATTGTTTCATAAGAAAAAATAGAAAATGAATCATTATGAGTCTGAATGAATACTTTGTATCTTATCTATTCTATTAAAACTAAAACATGAGCTAAAAATTTTAGGTATTAAAATATACATTTTTGTAATGAAATTTGTTGTAACACTTCCCTTAATTATAAATTTAAATGGAGCCCAGCCCACAAGCATTTGTTTAAAATCAATAGATTGGGCAATAGTTTTTGGGATAATTCTTTTATAATCTGAGATTTTTAATGCTACCTCCATTTTCTACCTCCACATTTCTAATGTGTTATTATTAATTTAGATATAATAGATTTGTTTCTGTAATTTCTTTATGGTCAATCATATACTGAGCAACAATAATTTTGAAAGCAGCTATGTGGAAATGGGGAGATAACAGTGAATTTATGTGAATAATACTGGTTTCTTCTCTTAAAGGAGATTTCGATCTCATTGGAAAGATGTGCCATATACAGTAATCTCAGGGATCAATTAATTAAATGGGTCTGAAAGCAGAGGTTCCAGAAAATGGGTAGAGAATGGAGGATATGAGTTACAAAAATCCTATGTTGAATCCTGGAACTAATGACTTGGAGAACTCATTGTACTTCTTCATGACAGTGTTGTCAATGCAAACAAGACGGGAGAATACACAATAATTGCCAAAATAGATTGTATTAGTCTCACACTGCTAATAAAGGTATACCTGTGATTGGGTAATTTATAAAGGAAAGAGGTTTAATTGACTAATTGTTCCACATCACTGGGAAGGTCTCACAGTCATCGCAGGAGGTGAATGAGGAGTAAAATTACATCTTACATGCTGGCAGGCAAGAGACCATGTGCAGGGGGACTCCCCTTTATAAAACCATCAGATCTTGTGATATTTATCATGATACTTATCATGAGAACAGCATGGGAAAGACCTGCCCCCATGATTCAATTACCTCTCACTGGGTCCCTCCCATGACACATGGGAATTATGAGAGCTACATTCAAAATAATATTTGGGTAGGGACAAAGCCAAACTGTATCATTCCACCACTGGCCTCTCCCAAGTCTCATGTCCTCACATTTCAAAACAAATCATGCCTTCCCACAGTCCCCCAAAGTCATAACTCATTTCAACATTAACTCAAAATTTACAGTCCAAAGTTTCATCTGAGACAAAGCAAGTCTCTTCTGCCTGTGAGCCTGTAAAATCAGAAGCAAGTTAGTTACTTCCTAGATACATTGGGGGGGTGGGGTGGTAAATACAGCCACTCCAAATGGGAGAAATTCGCCAAAATAAAGGAGCTACAGGCCCCAGGCAAGTCCAAAATCCAGTGAGGAAGTCAAATCTTAAAGCTCAAAAATGATCTTCTTTGACTCCATGTCTCACATCCCGGTCACCTCAATGCAAGAGGTGGGGTTGTATGGCCTTAGGCAACTCTGCCTCTGTGGCTTTGTGGGGTACAGCTCCTCTCCTGGCTGCTTTCACAGGCTAGTGTTGAGTGTTGGCAGCTTTTCCAGGTGCACAATGTAAGCTGTCAGTGGATCTACCATTCTGGGGTCTGGAGGACAGTGGCCCTCTTCTCACAGCTCCACTAGACAGAGGTCCAGTGGGGACTCTGTGAGGGGTTTGTACCCCACATTTACCTTCTGCACTGCCCTAGCAGAGGCTTTCCATGAGGGCTCCGCCACAGCAGCCCACCTCTGCCTGGACATCCAGGCATTCTCATACAACTTCTGAGATACATCCTAGGCAGAGGTTCCCAAACCTCAATTCGTGACCTCTGTGCACCTGCAGGCTCAACACCATGTCGAAGCTTCCAAGGCGTGGGGCTTGCACCTTCTGAAGCCATGGCCTGAGCTGTGCCTTGGCCCCTTTTAGCCATGGCTGGAGCAATTTGGAAGCAACCAAGTCCCTAAGCTGCACAGGGACCCTGGACCCAGCTCAGGACACCATTTTTTCCTTCTAGGTCTCTGAGCTTGTGATGGGAGGGGCTGCTGTAAAGGTCTCTGACAAGCCCTGGAGACATTTTCCCCATTGCTTTGATGATTAACATGCAACTCCTTGTTATTTATGCAAAGTCCTGCAGTAGGCCTGAATTTCTCCCTGGAAAATGTTTTTTTTTTTTTTCTATTGCATCATCAGGCTGCAAATTTTCCAAACTTTCATACTCTGCTTCCCTTTTTAATGTAAGTTCCAATTCCAAACCATATCTTTGGAAGTACATAATACTTTTAACAGCACCCAAATCACCTCTTAAAAGCTTTGCTGCTTAGAAATTTCTTCTACCAGATACCCTAAATGAAGTCTCTCAAGTTCAAAGTTGCACAGATCTCTAGGGCAGGGGCAAAATGCTGCCAGTCTCTTTGTTAAAGCATAACAAGAGTGACCTTTTCTCCAGTTCCCAGGAAGTTTCTCATCTCCATCTGAGATCACCTTAGTCTTGACTTCATTTTCCATATCACCATTAGCATTTTGGTCAAATCCATTCAACAAGTCTCTAGGAGTTCCAAACTTTCCCATATTTTCCTTTTTTCTTCTGAGCCCTCCAAACTGTTCCATCATTGGCCTGTTACCCAGTTCCAAAGTTGCTTCCACATTTTCAGGTATCTTTACAGCAGCACCCCACTACCTAGTACCCATTTACTATATTCACCTGTTCTCATGCTGCTAATAAAGATATACCTGAGACTGGGTAACTTTTAAAGAAATAGGGTTTAATTGACTCACAGTTCCACACAGCTTGGGAAGCCTCACAATCATGGTGGAGGGCAAATGAGGAGCAAAGTCACATCTTACATGGTGGCTGGCAAGAGAGCATGTGCAAGGGAACTCCCCTTTATAAAAGCATCAGATCTCATTAGATGTATTCACTATCAGGAGAAAACACAGAAAAGAACTGCTTCCATGCTTCAGTTGCCTCCCATTGGGTCCTTCTCATGACATGTGGGAATTATGGGAGCTACAATTCAAGATGAGATTTGGGTGGGGAAACAGCCAAACCATATCATAGATTTAACTTAATTTCAGCCTAGATGGTCATTTCTAGGCTTTGAATATATGATAATTTAAATGTTGCCTAAACAGTAAATTTATTTTAATACTAAAATTTAAAAAAAGTCACAGTAAAAGTCTATACTGGTTTTCAGAAAAAAGCATATATTTTTGTATTATATTGATATTACTCTGTTTGCCCCAGACCAAGCACAGGCCATCCCTCTTTGTTGTCTTCTTCTAGGTAAGGTTGAAAATCCTTTTTATTGTTCTTGTCTATTTTACCACTCACAGACCTCAGGTCAGTCTGGGTTCCAGAGTTCCAGATTTAGAGATGTGAGACAGAATTATAATTAGAATTATTGGCTAGAAAAGAAGACTCCTAGCTTAAGAATGATTTTATTCTTTCATAGAGCTCAGAAGAACAAATTTGAAATCTATCTGCATTTACAAAAAAGTTTTAGTATGCAAATTTCCAAATAGCTACAGAATTAGAAAGAAGTAGAAATGTTCATCAATCAGTCTCTTTAATATCAATTACTGACCAAATGACAAATGTATTTTCTTTATACCCTATGTTACCATCACCATAAGCCCAGAAATTTTGAAGCATATTCCAAACTTCTTTTTCTCAGTAAAAATTTTGGTATGTATATTTCTATATTGTAAGAACTCAATTTTTTTAAAATGTAGCCACAATGTCAATATCACACCCCCCCAAATAACAATAATTCTTTAAAATCAATAAATATTCAGACATTTCACATTTTTCTTGATGGTCTTATAGATGTACTTTAATTTTCTTAACCATTTTTAAAATACAAATCCAAATACAATATCTTTTAAACTATAAAATTTAAAAAATTCCATCTGTTTTTATTTTCTTGCAATTATTTTTTTGTTGTTGAATCCAAAACAGTCATCCTGTAGAATCTTGGATGGATTATGCTGATTGCTTCCCCTTCATGCTTGTATATTTACCATGCTCTTTTGACCTCTATATGCTGTCAATTGGTTAAAAAATCTATAGGGTTGAACCAGATTCAGGTTTGATTTTTTGGCATTTTTACTTTGTAGATGATGTAGATTAATTCCAAAGGAGTTTTCAAGCATTTGGTTGTCTGATTGTGATGTCGCAGCCATTGATGATCAATGCCTAGATCTATAACCTATTAAAGAATGCAAAGAGATATTCTACTAATTGTATTACTATTCTTCCTTTATTAGCTAGAATGTTGTCCTTAAGTATTTGGCTTCTCTGAGTTTCAGCAAATAGGAAAGGCTGGGTGATTGCTTCTTTTAAAAGAAAAGAATGCTTCTTTAGAAAAAAAGATTTATCAGTTTACAAAAAAAAAAAAGACTTTAAAGCTTTTCCTAAAGATGATCAATTGTTTCATTTCTTTTATTTTTTTAAATGAGGTTATTATAATTATCAGTCCTGAAACTGTCTCATCGTAGAAACATAGATTCTATACAAGTGGCCCCTGAGTCCTTTTAAGATGTTCTCAGGAGATTTTGGTTGTCTTCTAAGCTTTCTGGGAACATCTTGTTCATTTCATATTCTGGATTTAAAATTAGCTATTTCTCCAAGGAGACATCATCCATTGTGTTTATACAAACTTAGTTTCCTTTTAGTTTAACCTTCATTCAAGAAGTGATTTAAAAAAAAAAAAAACAGATTATTTCACCTTATACTAAAATTAATTCAGCATGGATTAAAGATTTAAATGTTAGACCTAAAACCATAAAAACCCTAGAAGAAAACCTAGGCAATACCATTCAGGACATAGGCATGGGCAAGGACTTCATGTCTAAAACACCAAAAGCAATGGCAACAAAAGCCAGAATTGACAAATGGGATCTAATTAAACTAAAGAGCTTCTGCACAGCAAAAGAAACTACCATCAGAGTGAACAGGCAACCTACAGAATGGGAGAACATTTTTGCAATCTACTCATTTGACAAAGGGCTAATATCCAGAATCTACAATGAACTCAAACAAATTTACAAGAAAAAACCCCATCAACAAGTGGGCAAAGGATATGAACAGACACTTCTCAGAAGAAGACATTTCTGCAGCCAAAAGACACATGCAAAAATGCTCATCATCACTGGCCATCAGAGAAATGCAAATCGAAACCACAATGAGATACCATCTCACACCAGTTAGAATGGCCATCATTCAAAAGTCAGGAAACGACAGGTGCTGGAGAGGATGTGGAGAAACAGGAACACTTTTACACTGTTGGTGGGACTGTAAACTAGTTCAACCATTGTGGAAGTCAGTGTGGCGATTCCTCAGGGATCTAGAACTAGAAATCCCATTTGGCCCAGCCATCCCATTACTGGGTATATACCCAAAGGATTATAAAACATGCTGCTATAAAGACACATGCACACGTATGTTTATTGTGGCACTATTCACAATAGCAAAGACTTGGTACCAACCCAAATGTCCATCAATGATAGACTGAATGAAGAAAATGTGGCACATATACACCATGGAATACTATGCAGCCATAAAAAAGGATGAGTTCCTGTCTTTTGTAGGGTCACGGATGAAGCTGGAAACCATCATTCTCAGCAAACTATCGCAAGGACAAAAAACCAAACACTGCATGTGCTCACTCATAGGTGGGAATTGAACAATGAGAACACATGGACACAGGAAGGGGAACATCACACACTGGGCCCTGTTGTGGGGTGGGGGGAGGGCGGAGGGATAGCATTAGGAGATATACCTAATGTTAAATGATGAGTTAATGGGTACAGCACACCAACATGGCACATGTATATGTATGTAACAAACCTGCATGTTGTGTACATGTACCCTAAAACTTAAAGTATAATAAAAAAAAAGATTATTTACTGAGTTCTTTCAACTTTCTTTTTAAATCTTCCTTTTCTTCAATCATTTATTTCTGAATTTTGCTAATTCTGTTTTATGTTTTTTTAAATTTTTAGTTGACACATAACAATTGTACTTATGGTGTACAATGTGATATTTTGATATTTGTATGCATTGCATTATGATCAAATCAGGGTAATTAGCATATCCATCACTTCAGAAATTTACTAAATCTTTGTGTTGGGAACATTCGAAATCTTATCTTCTAGGTATTTTGAGATATAAAATACCTTATTGTAAACTACAGTCACTCTGCTGTACAATAGAACACCAGATTTCACTCTTTTTGGTAATTGTAACTTTGTACCCTTCGAAAAACCTCTCCTCTATCCCCTCTCTACCTTCTTTTCCTAGTCTCTGGTACATTTATATTCTCTACTTTTATGAGATCAACTGTTTTTAGATTCCATATATGAATGAAATCATACAGTATTTCACCTAATGTAATGTCCTCCAGTCTTATTCAAGCTATTCCAAATAGGATTTCATTCTCTCTCTCTCTTTTTTTTTTTTTTGAGGCAGAGTCTCACTCTGTCACCAGGCTGGAGTGCAGTGGTGCAATCTCGGCTCACTGCAACTTCCGCCTCCCAGGTTCAAGCTATTCTCCTGCCTCAGTCTCCCAACTAGCTGGGACTACAAGCAGGTGTGACCACGCCCAGCTAATTTTTGTATTTTTAGTAGAGACAGGGTTTCACCATGTTGGCTGGGATGGTCTCAATGTCCTGACCTCGTGATCCACCCACCCTGGCCTCCTAAAATGTTGGGATTACAGGCGCGAGCCACAGTGTCCCGCCTCTTTCTCTTTTATGACTGAATAGTATTCCATTGTGTATATATGCTACATATTCTGTATCCATTATACATTTTTGGACACTAAGTTTGATTCTGTTTCTTGGCTATTGTGAATAATGCTGCAGTGAATTTAGGAGTGCAGATATCTCTTTGACATACTAATGTCATTTCCTTTGTATATATACTCAGTAGTAGGATTGCTGGATCATATGATAGTCCTATTTTTAATTTTATGAGCAACCTCTATACTGTCTTTCATAATGGTTGCACTAATTTACATTCCTTTAAACAGTGATATTTAAATGAGCTATATCACTGTTTAAATTCCTATATCCTTTTTTGAATATTAGGTAACAGATTTTGTCTCTTTTGTGAGCATGTCTTTCTGACGTGATTCAGTATGTATTAGGACTTTCTTCCCATTCTTATTTTCCTTTATTTCCCCACTACTAAATTTATTTAGAATTTAACTAGACTACTTTTCTGTTGCCCACTTTTTAAAATTTAATTTAATTTAATTTAATTTGCTTTTTGAAATAGAGTTTAGCTCTTGTTGCCCAGGCTGGAGTCTAATTGTGTGATCTTGGCTCGCTGCAACACTTGCCTTCTGGGTTCAAGTTATTCATCTGCCTCAGCCTCCTGAGTAGCTGGGATTACAGGTGCCCATCACTATGCCTGGCTAATTTTTATATTTTTATTAGAGGCAGGGTTTCACCATGTTGACCAGGCTGGTCTCGAACTCCTGACCCCAAGTGATCCTCCCGCCTCGGCGTCTCAAATTGTTGGGATTACAGGCATGAGCCACCACGCCTGGCCTGTTGCCCACTTTTAAATAAAAGGATTTCCCCTTTAGGAGGGAAAGGTAGATCAGAATATATTTCCTAGCTTCAAAACTCCAGTGTTCACTTTCTTCTATTGTTTTCATAATGTGATTTTTTTTTTAAAAAAGGCCTTATAATTTCTAAAATCTTCCTCCTTTGCCTCTTTTTATCAGGACCTTCACTTTCCCTGTCTTGTTAAGTATGGGGATTTGTTCTGGAAGGGTGCTTTGGTTTGGTAAAGTGTCAAGGTTTCATTAACACTAGACCACTTTAGCACTCTCAGACCATCTTGCAGTTCTTGCACTCACCTGCAAATTGGAGCCTTTAATGCCAACTCTTAGTTTCTGCTGCTGTTCTCAGTGAATTCTTGATGGCAATTGTGGAATTCTCCTGCTCTCTGAAATAATATAATTATATCTTCTTCCCCCAACTTCCTTGCAGAGTGGAATACCACATGTAGGTCTTTTTGCTGTCACTGTTTTGTCCCCAAATGGTAGTATGCTGCAGTTCACTTGGACATCATGTTATTGATATTGCCAGCAAATTTTTGGTTTTGCTATAGTAGTTTTTTTCTTTCTTTGTGTGTGGGGGTGTATCTTACGGGGAAGTAGTAGGATATTCAGAGACAGAAACACCTTCTCTGTAGCCACCGTAATTCCCAGAATCCTTTGACATTCATATTTAAAATAAAATTATAGGACTCATTATTTTAATCCTCATTACATTTTACCTGTTCCTTTTCCTAGCGGCAAGTTGCCCCTTAGCTCCCCCGCTTCAGTATAATGACATGATTGGGCACTATCCCATTTGGGGGGCTCTTTCTGTACTATGTTTCTCCTAATCGTGGCAGTTTTGTACCCTCTGCATAAGATAGGGAATTTAGAAAATAAAACTGCAGGCTTAATGGCTGATAATGGATTAATATGTCATTTTTCTCAGGTAAAATATCCTAAGATGCTTTAGACTCAGGGTTTAAAATGAAACCTCTCCTTTCCTGGAATCACATTGCAAAAGTGAATGTCTACATGAAGTACACCCAGACTTGAAAGCAAGAGGTAAAACACTTTTAGAGCTTCAAATTTTACAAGGTTATTATAATTCTGCATTACTTTTTATGGTAAATGAAGCAAATCAATTTGTGACAAGGTAAAATTAAAGTTTACTAAAGACAGTTATTTTTAAGCCTTTGAATATATACATTTAAATTTAAGAAAGGTGTTAAAGCTATATTAGTTGTTGTCTCTTTTCTGGAATCTGGGAGAAAGGGATACTCATTTGAGGAAAAAAGTGGTATAAAATTGGGAGATAATCTAATGCTAAAGTAGGTGTATCTACTGCTATATTATAAATCACACCTGAACTTGGTAGTTTAAAATGGCAAGCATTTTATCTGCTCATAATTTGTGAATTGACAATTCAAGCTGATGTTAGCTGGGTGGATCTACATTGATTTCACTGGAGGTTACCCATTAGTCTGTTATCAGCTAGCAAATCAAATGAGGCTGGTTGATCTCACAGGTCTGGCCACTGGGGCTGACTGCTGGCCAGGCCAGGTCCATCAGGCTACCTCATGCTTCTTCAGATGGCAAGTGTTCCATAAGGATGAGCTCTGGTTCAGAAGAGCCGTCCAAGCCTCAGATGCTAACATACCATTGGGCCAAAATGAGTCACATGACTGAACCTAGGGTAATGTGGGTGAGAACCACACAATGGTGAGGAATACAGTGTGGCATGATTCATTGGGGGCCAATATTCTAACAATCTACTACAATAATTATACAAAGGAAAACAACTCTGAAGGTAGCTGATGAAAAATAAGTATGTGTGGGAGGCTTGGCATGAGGCAAGAGGCAATTATCAAGGGCTACCAAAGTCTGGAAGATTCTGTTATTTTTTGAAAATCTACCAGGATTAAAGTAGTTTTGTAGCCATGTTCTTACACCAGAGGATGTGACACAGTTGAACATCAGGGAAGTCCATCTCTCTTCTTCCATCTTTTCAATTTCATCATGTTCCTTTCACTCGGTATATTTTAAAAAATAGATCATAATGTACTTATAAGGTACATGGATTCACTTGGGTCAAGGAGAGGCCGAGGTAAACATCCTCATGGATCAGCGGGATTGGACCACAGGCACACAATTCCATGTATAATGTAAACACAGCTAAATAGTCATAACTTGGGAAGGCCATCACTTGGCTCTACACCACTATTGTCTGTAAAAGGTGTAATTGCCTTGCTGACTCTGTATAGACGCACTTGTGCCCAGAGAAAGAGCCAGAGCTGTGTTCATCTTGCAGATGGACAGGGGAGAGCCAGGACACAGCTGGGCTTGCTCATGCCCAGAGAGAGAAGAGTTAAGCTACTGATCCTAAAGGAAGAGCCGGCTGCGCAGCTGTGTGTGGGAGCAGCCAGAGCAAGCAGCTGAGACAGAGCAGACAGTGTGAGAGGTGCTGCTGAGAGAGCTGCTGAATGAAACCACAGTTCGCTTGCCTGCGGCCCCCTCCAAGTGTTCTTTCAGCTATTAGCCACTCATCCATCCACTCCCCTCGGACCTCAGCTGGAGCTGGAACCTAATGGGACTCTTTATCAACTTTTATTTTTTCAAAGAAATTTTGACCTCATCTCTATCTGCTGTACGACGAACATACTATAGCAAACAACAACAACAACAACAACAACAACAAACCTTTCTCTGGGAAATCTGTTATTCTTACTATGTGAAATCCTGTGTACCCAGCACTATTAAGAGCTATTAAGAACAACATTTGATCAAAGTTTAAATAGCATCCTTCCTTCTCTAAAACTGAAAATAAGAATCCTGCTGATTCCTAGAGGGTTATTTTCTCCAATAACAAGAGCCGGCTGAGGCCATTTCTTGCCAGTGGAATCTGTGCATAGTGGCTCATGTCTGACTGACCTCAGGTCTTTATTCACATTATCCCGGGTGAATGTGACGGATGGGAGAGCCCCTGTGGTTTGGCCCACCAATATTGTTTCTGATGAAGGTTAACAGTGTTGGCCACTCTAAATCTTACACAGCAAATTGCTGACATATGGTGTTTCCTCTCAAGTTTACCAGATATTCTACTGTAATTCCAGTGTTTACACAATATAAAAACACAGACGTTGAGCTTATGAAAGCATTTTCTATTCATAACACTGCTCTAGAGAACTGTTTAACATTTCTGAATGATTGCATTAAATAAAGTCTAAGTAAACTAGTAGTTATAAAGCTATTGGTTGCTTTAGAAATAGTAGTCACTGATAAACTCAAAATTGTTTCTTGAATTTATTAATAGGAGCAAAAATTTGCTCCTAATTCCCTTAGGGGAAGGTTGTTCCTTTGTTTGACACAGATTCACCTTAGAAATTTATGGGAACCTTTACTGGCTCATTTTTTTTTTTTTTTTTGCATTCAATGCACCATTGTGGTTCTGTCCTCATATCATCTGGGTATCTGTTACTGCCACTGTCACCTGGAACCTGGGACAAGAAAAACAAAAAAGGAAGGTAAACAATCATTAAGGATTGTAGCATACAACAGAATTCTTTTATCTACTGTTCTTAAGAAATAATAATTATAATTGCTTATAGCCCATTCAGTGGGAACTTGGGAAAATTTTGGAAGTCTCTGTGTTTCACACAGTTATTTCGGGACAGGGATGTTCCCTGGTGACTCTAGGTTCTTCTCATGTTGAACGGGGAAACTTTCTATATTGAAGTAGTCATCTTTTTCCCGAGCATTTTCTGTTTTCTCTTATTGGAGACTTGTAAAACGCATCCTAGACAATGTAGAAAAAGGACGGGATGGAGGAGTCATGAGAAGAAATAGAAATAGAAGGAGTCTTGGTTTGTGAAGCACACAGGACAGATAATATTCTCTGATTCCATTTGGTTGCCACCCCCACCTCCTTTAAGGAATACATCAGCATTCTGACTGGTCTGTGCATCTGCTAATTGGATAGAACACTGTAACTGTATTGGCATTTTTAGGAAGCATTGATGGTCACTCCGGAAACTGTGGTTAGAGCTTCTGCAGCTGAAGTGCTCAGGAAAAAAAACAAATATACTCAATATAATATGCTTAATCTGTTTGTCCTAATTAACATTTATTCCTTGCAAGAAGTTGATTTCTGCTTTGACAGAGAGTAATGTAACTCTTGTGTCCTCCAAATAATAAAGCCAGGATTAAAATATCTTAACTTTTCATCCTTCTGAAGAAACACATGAAATTTAAAGTTCTTTCTAATTGCTTCTGTTTAGAAATCCTGAAGACCATTAGCTGAGCTAGCTAAAGCACAGAGTTAATGAGTGTCATTTTCTTTCTTTTCCTACCACAGCGTGAAGCCCCACCCAAAGTGTGTACCGTTTTCCACATGACAGGCAGGTAAAAAAGTGCAAATCTGTCACTGCTAAGCTGTAAGACAGCTACAAATATTTCTCTTCAAATTAACATTGATGAGAGTCTTTGTGGAAAAGAACCTCCTTTTTTTTGGTAGAATTACAGTAAAATGCAAGTTGCTTTTACCTTCATTTCCACTACTATAACATAATTTTATAGTGAATATCAGCATTTTTGTGGTCTTCTAATAAAATATGCAATGTTTACAATAAGAAATAAAAGATTTTAATGCTATTTTTCAAGAAGCATTTTCTAGAGGCAGGATTCACTCCCAACTAGGGGGAACTAATGCATGCCTCTAAGATCTGAGGAATCAGCTGAAACAAATTTTATCATAAAATGTTAAATTTTTTTTCCTACCGGCTTCTTAAAGAAACTCGATTATTCTTCTTGTCAGAAATTACTATATGGTAGCCATTTGCAGAAGTAACTCTGGGGTAGGTGTCTGGTGGCCTGGTCACTTCTGATAAAATACCTATTGCTTTCAGGGGCTTGCACAGGTTTTCTTTAAATGAATATATTTGGTAAACTTTACTTAGAAGTTTATCTAAAAATAGGTTTAATACCTACTTGTGAAACGATGATATAAAATAATTATTGGTCACTTCTTTTTCTGATTGATACCTCTTTTTGCCAAACAAAATTCTGCACTTAGAGCAATTAATATCACCAATCTTACCTCTTTGACTATTTCATAAAGGCATTTCTTGAGGAAAGAGCTCACCATTTCATTAAATGAACTTCAGTCCATGAAATAAAACTTTATTAAAATTAGGTCAGCTCCTAATGCAAGTGTGATGCAAATCAGTATCCCCTGTCATTCGACTTTCTGGCAGGATAGGACCAATAGTATGGTGTGGCTTATTAAGGGCCCTGGCTCAAAAGGGTTCCATTAGGTTGCCTTCTCACTTTGAGGAATTATTATTATTATTATTATTATTATTATTATTATTTTTGAGACTGAGTTTTGCTCCAGTTGCCCAGGCTGGAGTGCAATGGCATGATCTTGGCTCACTGCAACCTCAGCCTCCCGGGTTAAAGTGATTTTCCTGCCTCAGCCTCCCGGGTAGCTGGGATTGCAGGCACCTGCCACAACACCCAGCTAATTTTTTGTATTTTTTAGTAGAGATGGGGTTTTGACACACTGGCCAGGCTGGTCTCGAACTCCTGGCCTCAGGTGATCCTCCTGCCTTGGCCTCCCAAAGTACTGGGATTACAGGTGTGAGCCACTGTGCCTGGCTGAGGAATTTTATTTTAACACTATCTTATACCATATTCTGTAAAACAATATAAATCTTTCTGATTATAAAATAATTAAGCTTTCCTCTTGGTTTACCTTCTCCTTTTCATCAGATGTCTCCTCTCGATTCTCTGCCTTTCTCTGAGTTCCAGAGCAGCAACATTATACAGCAGTGAGACTGATGATTTTTGAAGTCAGACAAATACAGGCTCTCATCCTGGCTTCATCACTTACAATTTAACCCCTGGTATATTCATAATAGAGCTGGCTGTTAGTGATATTTTGTTTCAGATTTTCCCAGGGTTGTTTGCATAGTAACAGAGGATCATAATGTTTTGAATGGGGGTGAGTGGAAAGGAAGAGCAGTAATACATATTTTTAGGTAGATCTGAAATACAGGTCTAACTTCATGGAAGTAACCCTGCCTGAATATTTTCAGTAGAGTAAGAGAGGGAGGCAAACAAATAAATTGTTCACAAAACATATTCTTTAGAAGTGTAGAGTTTGCAGGAGAGCCTCATTGCAAAGAAATTGTATTTGTTTTCCTAAAACAAGATGTTTTGTTGAAAAGTAATATTGAATACCTACTTTTTATTAATCCACCATATTGGTACCTTCTGTAGTTCCATGTCCTATCTACACTTGGTACTATGAACACTACATCGAAGAGGATGCGTCTCAAAGGTAATGAGTAAGAGAATTCCAGACCCTTTGTGGGGTCCATTCTACCCCAGACTTCCCTTGCTTGTGCTGTTCAAAGACTAGGTGCTTAGGAAGCTAGAATCAATAAATAACTCTTTCAAGAGGCTTTTGACATATATTAGATAATAGGAAAGTATAGCTCCTATGTGGTTTGGATGTTTTATCCTCTCCAAATCTCATATTGAAATTGATCCCCAGTGCTAGAGGTGTTGCCTGGTGGGAGGTGTTTGGGTCTTGGGGCTGATCCCTTATTAGTGGCTTGGTGCCCTCTCCAAAGGGAATGACTGAGTTCTCACTCGAATCATTTTTATAAGATCTGATTGTTTAAAAGTGCTTGGAACCGCCTCCTTCCTTTCTCGCTCCCTCTCATCATGTGACATGCTGACTCTCCATTTGCCTTTTACTATGATTATAAGCATCTTAAAGCTCTCACTGGAAGCTGAACAGATGTGGGTGCCATGCTTGCACAGCCTGCAGAAACTTGAGCCAAATAAAATTCTTCCCTGTATAAATTACACAGCCTCAGTTATTTCTTTATAGCATGGCAGAATGGACAAACACAACTCCTGACATACAGATAAGAGCACTACATCTAAAGTAGAGACAGAACATATGCTCATCTAATATTACTTAAATTACCTTTATATTACCTTTTTGAATCAGTTTGCCCATATTTTTTTGGTATTTTCCTCTTTCCTAGTTTCCTTTACTTGTACCTCTTTTCTTTTTCTCTTTTCCCGTCTAAAATGTCTATGGTCTCAAAAGTAATTACTTCTTGAAGAAAGTTTTCATGGATACTAAACGCTACCTAATGGAAGCCATAAGCATGGGGTCTGCTAGCAGTTAGAGTGGAATAGTACATATGCCAGGTTGAATCAAGTGGGAGAGGAGGTTAATCATTCTTTTAAATTGGCAGTGTTACTGGAGGTGGATTAATATGCTTTTTGAATCCCTTATGTGCTGTAAAGCTCCTCAATCACAATCACTGTGTTCATGGTTTAGGTTTTGAATTAAAGGTGTCTCTTGTGGTCAGCTGGTCCAACTCCCTTAATCTCTCTGGCCATATTAGGTGATAGATTTCTCATTTTAATACATAATCTATTTTAGAGGCAGTATTGACTAAACCAGACTCTAATGTGGCCACCTTGAAAATGGAAGAAACTCTCTGCTGATGATTACTCTTAACTCTTTTCACTGTGAAGGTAGTCCTTGACCTATGCAGTGTGGAAACACTGAGAAAAGTAGAATATTCCCATGTGCCTGTGGAGCGTGGAGCACTCTCAGCTTGTCAGCTCCGTGGCAGATCAGGCTTTGACCAGGTACCAAAGAATAAAACGTGAAATTGGCACCAGCCAGCCTCTCCATTGCACAGGATCCCTATTTAAATTTGACAACCAGAACATTGTACAATTTGAAATTTCTTTACATCTGTTTTTCTTTTGTTTCTTCTTTGAGAATGAAAGCTTTGAGAAGCTTGTTTGATAATTCAGACGTTTGATGGTGAGGTTTAACAAGATCTATCAAGTCAGTCACCAAACATTGACAAATGTTTACCATTCCCCCAGGTGCTATGCTGAGGACCCAGGGGCATCTCAGAGAGTGGCCCTGCACACTGACTGTGTTTACAATAAGAGCTTTATAGCACTTTTTCTACATGTAACCAAAGCTCAGGTAAACACAAAACATTGATTTGAGTCTGAACTAAACATAACTGACTTAGGTGACACCCTCAGTTCTAAGAATAATTTTGTCCCGAGTAAAAATTTTCCCATGGAACCAAATCCTGTCATCGTTCTGTTCACTTAATATTTGATCATGATAATCTTAGCCTCTTTCAACCTTTAGCGAGGAAACCAACTTAAGTCACTGGTTATACTGGTCCATGGTCCATAGGTAATGATGTGATACCATTGAAGATGAGAGCCAAGAGTGGAAAAGGCAGTTTTGCATATGTTAAATAAGACAGGATATTTTTAAGAAAATAAGTAGAAAAGTTTGGTGCAGTGTGGAGGAAAGAGCTAACAGAAGTTTTTTAATAGGCAAGGAGGTTTTTTTTTTGAATATTATGTTTAGCAGTTGTATACAAGATAAAATTATAAAGGAAGCAACTATATACATGAAGGCCAGTAAGAACACTAACTTTGCAGGATGCTGATCTTGGGTTTTTGTTTTTTTTTGTTTGTTTGTTTTTTGTTTTTTTGAGACAAGATCTGGCTCTATCATCCAGGCTGGAATACAGTGGCGTGATCTTCGTTGTTGGCTCACTGCAACCTCTGCCTCCTGGGCTCAAGCCATCCTCTGACCTCAGCCTTTTGAGTAGCTGGGACTACAGGCACCAGCCACCATGCCTGGCTAATTTTTGCATTTTTTGTAGGATGGGATTTTGCCTTGTTTCACTGGCTGGTCTCAAACTCATGAGCTCAAGCGATCCTCCCACCTCAGTGACCTTGGTATTTTGATGGCACATTCTATAGTAATAGAAGTTAAGAAAGGAAGAATAATCTGAAGTCATTTAAATTAATGTTTTGCAAATTATGAGGTTACAAGGTACCTGAATTCAATTAGACAAGATTTGTTTAGCACCTACTATATGGCAAGCACTATGTTTATGTGTCAGGGTTACCAGGATAAACAGAACTCAGAGAACTCCAAAGGTACTGTAAGAGCTACATAAACAATTAATTATAAGCCAATAGGGGTATGCTATTTAATGCATCATGAAAACATAACTCTGCAAAACAGAGGAGGAAGCAGATAACCCTGCTCAGAGATGTGGAACAGGACATCAGTAATAAAGAGATATTTAAATTGCAATTTTTTTTTTAATTATACTTTAGGTTTTAGGGTACATGTGCACAATGTGCAGGTTTGTTACATATGTATCCATGTGCCATGTTGATTTCCTGCACCCATTAACTCGTCATTTAGCATTAGGTATATCTCCTAATGCTGTCCCTCCCCCCTTCCCCCACCCCACAACAGTCCCTGGAATGTGATGTTCCCCTTCCTGTGTCCATGAGTTCTCATTGTTCAATTCCCACCTATGAGTGAGAACATGCGGTGTTTGGTTTTTTGTCCTTGCGATAGTTTACTAATTGCATTTTGAATGTGAGTAGGAATTTTCTAGGGAAGAAAAGGTCAAGGACATATCAACCAGAAGGGACAACCTGGAAGTGAGAAACACACACACACACACACACACACACAAGATTACAAAAGAGACTCTTTTGACTACAGCATAGGGTGTATGCTTCTGCTTGGTGGAAAATAAAGCATCAAAAGTAGGTTGAATTGGAAGTATAATAAAATTTTATATTTTCCATGAAAATGATAGGTATTTTTCAACAAAATTGGTTACTTATGAATATTATAAAATAGAAGCTCTTGAGTAAGGTGTAAAAGAACACAAAAGCAAAGTGATACCAAGCATATGGCTTATTGGTCAAAATTTTTAAAATTTGTTTTCCATGTAAGACAGTATTATGATTCTTAAATTGTTTTTTTTCCTGAAGCAAGGCCATTTAGTGAAAATGTGTGGTCTTTTTTTTTTTTTTTAATCTTGGGAAGTTTTGATTTAACTTTTACTCTGTTTAAAATGCAAAATTTAATCATTATGAAGTTCGGATGCCTGGAGTACCTGCCTCATATTCTTTCTTTAACATGATAGGGCTAAAGGGAAGGGTCGTATAAGTTTGCAAAGTAGAAAAATTAATCTCTTATGTTTGTCATTTCCATACATGGACCATAAAATGGACCAATTTTAGGCTCATTGCATAAAAATCATTTGAGTAACTTGTTAAACCTCATTGCCACAGATTCTGATTAAGTAGCTCTCAGAAGATACCCAGAAATATGTATATTGAATTGGGATGACAGGATGATTATAGTGCACATATAGCTTTTGGAAACCATAGTTCTATGGTCTGTCAAGAATTCGGAGGGATCATGAATACTACGAAGGAGGTTTAGGAAAAGATTCCTGTTAGTTGAGATCAATAAGAAGGTGAACTTTTGGAGTTCAGAAGATAATTCAAAGTTCCAATTGAAATTATTTCTATTTATCCATTTGTTCATTCACCTAGTCCCTTAACAAATATTTTTTGGAAATCTAATATGTTCTACACATGGTACTAAATTGTGGTAATACAGTAATGAATAAGATACCATCCTTGCCATTAGAGCTGAGATCATCCATAAAGGGCAGAAGACAGTTAAAAAGCAACTTATTTACCTCTTGGGCAACAAAGAGTGCCCAGTGGAAGAGAATGATAAAGAATGTCCAGAGGTAGGAGGAAAAAGTAGTAGATAAAGATGTGTTATTGTTGTTTCCATGAGAGACTTTTGAGATGGAAAGTTTGATCAATAACATTAAATGTTGCAGAAACTTGACATACGACAAACAATATTCATTATGTTTAGCTACAAAGTAGTTGCCAGTGCACACAATTCCAATGGAGATAAGTGAGAGGAAAATAGCAAGATTGCAGTGAGTTATGAGGTACATACAAGGAGAGAAAATATGGACAATGAGAATAAGTGAAACTTTTGGTAAGTTCTGCTGTAAAATTGGGAAGAGAGAAAAAAGTATTGGAAGGATGATTTATCATCAAGCATGACCACTTTTTAATGAGAGAAAGGGGTGGGCTTTCACATGTTCATATGCCAAAGTGAAATTGCTAATAAAGGAAAGGTTTAAAGATACAAGTGAGATGAGAAAATAAATGGAAAAAAAAACCAACAAAGGGAGAATAGATATTAACAAATTACATAGAAAAGTTGTCCTTGTACATAAAGAGAATTAGTTGGGGTGTTTTTGCCTTATGGCATATGTCTTCTCTGTGAAATAAGAGTTTGGTGGGAGGTGGTGTCACCTGTGCTTATGAAATATCCTACATGCTCACCTACATTTCTCATCCTCCACTGCTGTTAGACTGATGTTCTTTGATTAATTCTGGCCAATGGCAAATGTGAAAAATGATGTTATCACTTTTGAGTTGAGGTCAATGGGAACCATTTGCCTTCTTCCATCTGTCTGGTCCCCTACCACAAAGATATTAGAGGCCATGTATTCCAGATGGCATGGCTCTAAAATGAATCGGAACTACCTGATCTGTAATGGGCTTTACTAAGCAGAGTAATAGCTTTTTATTATTTTCTACTGAGAGTCTTGAGTTAAATAGATCCTCCCCTGTGGGAACTGGAAGAGAGTGGTGAAGACTAAAGTAGGGAAATGAAAGGAGAGAGAGAGAGAGAGATGCTGGGAGCCTATGAAAGGTGCCAGGCAATTGAAGAAACAAATACATTAAATGGTATGCTAAGACACTGGAGTAATAGAGAGCAAGTACACAGGCAGTGAGAAGACGACCATCTGTATACAATACCAAGAATTAAGGAGTACATAGAGAAACAATACCAAGAATTAAGGAGTACATAGAGAAACAATGTAAAAAAAAAAAGAATGGTCAGAAATTCAGGTGGTATATCAGAAGAAATTATAATGTTACCATGAGATATATAGAAATGTAATTTTAAAATAAATATCAATAGATTTAGTTGTTTCCAAAAGGGTTATACAAATGGAAAAAGAAACTTTTTGATTTGATGAACAAATCAAATCAACATAAAAGGAGCCACTTCAGTAGAGTTGTGGGAGCAGATGCATGGTTATAGCAAGGGAATTATGAATACGACATGAGGAAAGTTTGACTTCACTTCTAAGAAATGACAATTAAGCAGTACAGAGGGCGTTTCAAGGAAAGTGTTAATGAAAGAAAACATTATTTAATTTTTTTTTTTTTTTTTAGTTAAGGAAACTTGGACAATTTTTAGGCCAAAGAAAAGTTAGTAATGAGAGACTAAAGATAGAGAAAACCATCTTAGGAAATCATTATGGCTTGAATTGTGTCCATCAAATTCATATATTGAAGGCCCCACTCCCAGTGTGACTGTGTTTGCAGAAAGAAGCTTTAGGGAGGTAATTATGGTTACATGAGGTCACATGAGTGGGCCCCTAATCCAGTATTAGGATTAGGGCCTAATAGTGTGTGTATAAGAGGAATAGACACCTGACGTCTCTCTCCCACTGTGCACATACAGAGGAAAGGCCTCCTGAGTACACAGTGAGAATGCAGCCATCACCAAGCCAGGAAGAGAAACCACACCAGAAACCAACCCTGATGGCACCTTGAGCTCTGATTTCTAGCCTCCAAAACTGTAGGAAAATTAATTTATGTTGTTTAAATCACCTAATCTCTGTTGTTCTATTATAGCAGCCCAAGCTGACTAATACAGACCTTTATGTACATACATTGTAACATATAAAGGAAAGAAAATATTGTGAGCCAGAGACTGTATCTTGAACAAAAGTGCATCAACATGTGATATTTACAACTTTATGCATTTTGTCAGGGAGATGTGAAAAAAGAGGCAGTCAAATAGCACTTCTGCAAGTGGACTTTTCTCATCTTTATAAAAGTGACCTAGAGGGTGGAGGATAGGTTTTGAGAGAAGCACGATGAAGTTCTCTCTTTGAAACAGTATTACAACAGCAACCACTGAAAGGCACACCACTAAAATACTGTCTTCACAACAGTCACAGGAGATCATCTGCAAAATGTTCTATCATTATAAAGGGGAGTATAGAGAAATACAAATAAAAATTTTAAAGTTTACTTGAACATTATTTTTTTCATTTTTTTGATGTGTGATTTTTTAACAAAGATTTTAATTTTAGCATTTGTAGTCTGAGAAAAAGGTTCTTTGGCATTTTGAAAACAAATCACTTCAAAAAATAACATTTAAAAATTTTGAGACCATAGTTTAGACTCATTTTACTTATTTGAAAATTATATTTTTAATTATAATTGGAAGGTGTGATGTTAAACTTTATTATTTCCCATGGCTTTCTAAACACCATGTTTATATTTTGCTTCAGTGTGTTTCACCTGAAAATAGTCTCAAGTTTCCACAAAGTCTTTGGTTTCTTATACTCCTACTATCTATCATTACCAAAGCGACTGAGTAACTAGTACCATTTTTCTCATGTTAGATTCACCTTGGATGATAATTAAACTCAACATTTTAGGAAATTTAATAGATATTCCAGTTCTGGAAGTTTAATTGGATCTTCCCTTTTTCAAACATATTTTATTCTGGAGAGAATGCTTTCTGTTTGAAGCCTTCTTGCCTCAAAAGAAAGGGTTCTTTTCTCTTTGAATATTTTTTCTACTAGAAGGTTTGGTGCCCCAGGGCTGACCCACCTAAGGTCCCCATTGTTAACACCTGTATTATATCTACTGGTTTGGGGTTTCTTTTCATATTTAACAGGCATGCCGTACTGCTTTCATGTATTTTTTTTCTTTTTCTTCTCCATCCTAAGATCATCCTGCTCTGCTCCTCTGCTTTTTCCCTAAGTCTCCTTTGACCACCTAACGTGGCCTGTTAAGTCTACACAGCGGTGCTACAGGGATAGTAAAAGTGGACCTACTCATGGTGCATGTGTTCTTTAGAGAATTTCTCTTTCCGAGTAAATACTTCTTCCCTTTGGGCAGTATTCCATCTTTTCCTCTTTAGATCTTAAAAATATATTCCATGAGGCCTGTCATTTAAACCTGCTCCTGGGACAGATTACAAACTATAAAAGCTCCAGGAAGAAAATTTGAAATACAAGGTAGCGTATAGAAAGACACAAAGCAAGTGACAGAAAAACTCCAAGGGTTTGAATGTTCAGTAAAAAAACACTAAAGATTCTTTCTTTTTAGCATATCTTTTGGTCTTAAAATTCAAACTGTATCTCTCACCTAATAAGACATTTTGAAAAGAAATTGCAGGGCTTACTTGTCTGGGCTAAGGTGGGGAAGAGTCATGGGAGTGGGACTGACCGCAGTATCATCATGATTTTAATCGTGGCTGAAATGCAAAAGAAGGTCAGTCACAGAAAATGCAGCACTGTCTGAATAATAAGGCAAGTATCTCTTGCTAACTAAATATTCTGCAAGCTATAAATAGTACTTTCATAAGAGGAGACTTTACAAGTCATGTCCCTATTTCAGTGTTTTTCTACCTCTGCTACTTTTTGGAAAATTTTAAAAGTAAAAAAGACAGTTAAAGTTGAACAGAATAGGAAAAATCTTTCCTTTTTTTTTAAAATAACTTGGCCATCAAAAAATGATTGTTCAAGTTTTCTATAGACTTTGTTCCAAATTAAGATACACAGAAATGTGTGGCATGGTATATTGAAAGAGCATAAGCTTTGGATATGGAAAGACTTGATTTTAATTTCTGGTGTGTCTACCATAAATGGTATAATCTGAGTCTCAAATTTTTATCTGAAAAATTGGGAAAATTATTATACAGAACCAATAGGAAATTTACAGAAAATGATACAAAGTACTTATAGTACAGTACATCTGACTAATAAAGCAATTGTTCCTTTAATATTTTTGAGGGTCTATTATTATCTAGGAACTATGGTGGTGTTGCATTTTTAAAATCAGAAATTAAGTTCTGAATTGCTAAAAATATTTCTCTATTACATGCAAAAATGGCTTTAATAAGCAGAGCAAGTGTAGATTTGATAGAATATTTTAATTGTCCTTTGAAGAACAGAAAAATATTGACTACAGAAGATCATGAGGCAACATCTTTCTTTTGTCTTTGCTTTTTAATTATTTATTTCATCATTAACCATTTCAAGATTTTGTTAAGGAGTTTGAGGTATATTTATGGTTGAACAAAAGGTCAAAGACAGGAGGAATAAAAGTATAGAATATAAAAATATTGTAATGTCAGGCAATGATGATTTATTTTGGTATTTTGAGCACTGAAGATAATCATTATACATTTTAAGACAAGAAGCAACTAATTTAAAAGTAATTGCAAACATATGAATACTTGTGATAAATAATTGGTTTGTTTGAATTATTAAAAAATAAAAAATATAAAAAAATATTCTCAGTAATAAAATTAGAATTATTCCAAATAATATTACTGATCTGAGAAATACATTCACGAGGAAAAACAAGAAATCTCAATAAAAGTTAAATAAAGAAATTTAGACATTTATGATTTTAAACTACTGAAATAAACAATTTAAATGTCAGACTAGCTAGCTGTACAGGGAACATATAAATGATCCATAATTGTAAGTGTATTTCTCAGAATAACACAAAATGAATCCAACTCAATGACAAAACAAAATAAGCAACAACTGAAATTATAGGAATTTTAAACACACCAAGGAAAGGCAGTATAATATATATAAAGTAATTTGTAACTGAAAGTGGCATAATATTCTTGAAGATAAAACTATATAGTTATGGAAAAAGAACAGTTATGTTTGCTGTTTGCTAAATTATGTAAATAAGTATTTTATAGCATTTTCTATTTGTTTAAAAAAAAACAGGCAGGATACAGAAAAATGATTGTAAGACACAGAAGCCATCTCTTTCATAGTTGTTCTACTTAAAAAAAATCTATTATGTGCCAGGTATTGCACAGAATTAGATTGCCAAAAGATATTTACACAGAAAAGGTCCTGAAAATCAGATCCTGTTCTTAACCATCTACCTCTTTCGAAGGACAAAGCAAGGCTGAGGGGGATTCTTTTTTTTTTTTTTTTTTTTTTTTTTTTTTGAGACAGAGTCTTACTCTGTCGCCCAGGCTGGAGTGCAGTGGCGCGATCTCATCGCACTGCAAGCTCCGCCTCCCAGATTCACGCCATTCTCCTGCCTCAGCCTCTCCGAGTAGCTGGGACTGCAGGCGCCCACCACCACGCCCGGCTAATTTTTTTGTATTTTTAGTAGAGGCGGGGTTTCACCGTGGTCTCGATCTCCTGACCTCGTGATCCGCCCGCCTTGGCCTCCCAAAGTGCTGGGATTACAAGTGTGAGCCACCGTGCCCGGCCGGGGGATTCTATATATAATGGCTTAATACAAGGGTTTGGCTCAAAGTCCCAGGTAAGAATGCCAAAGAGCGTGACTGGACTAGTATATGGATCTCTTTTGTCTAGAGGATTTTGATTGGAGGGACCCAGAAAAAGCCTGGCCAAAAGTCCCACTCTGACTTGATCTACCTTGAAGGCCAAAATTTAATTTTTACTCTTTTTAAGTTGGGGGTCTGGGATTGGAAAGAGACAGAAATAGAAAGTTAGCTGAATATTTTCCCATTTGTCCACAAAGAAGTTGTATTCCAGGCCTCTTTAATTATCTACTTTTAATATAATACCTAGGAATATCTAAGATAAGCATGAAAAACCTCAGCTGCCTGATTAAACTGAATGTTCTTGCCTTAATAAAACATAGCAGTACATACTTCTCAGATTGAGACAAGAAGGGACTAAGGGAGATTACTTTGGGAGATCCTTTGAAAAGTTAACAGGTAAATTTATAATTTCTATTTACAGATGAGAAAGGCAATATAGTTTATAATTTCCACTTGCCACTCTCCTGTAGCAAATCTTCATACAAGTTTTGATTCTTAGCTTCTTGTCCCAGACTTCCTTTTATATCCAAGATATAAAAAAATGGTTTATCTTTCTTGTGGAGATAGAATATATGGTTATAAATAGAAATTCTTGGAGATTTTACTCAAAAGACATCTGTTGAATTTATACATTGGGTCATATATTGTTTTAGGCCTCGGAGGATGTTGGGAGCCAGTTCTCCATGGGTTCCTTGTGTTTCTGCATATCTTCAAGCAGATGTATTGAAAGGTTTTGTTCCAGGCTAGACGTGGTGGCTCACACCTGTAATCCCAGTACTTTGAGAGGCCAAGGTGGGCTGATCATGATATCAGGAGATCGAGATCATCCTGGCTAACACGGTGAAACCCTGTCTCTACTAAAAATACAAAAAAATTAGCTGGGCGTGGTAGCACGCACCTGATAGTCCCAGCTACTGTGGAGGCTGAAGCAGGAGAATTGCTTGAACACATGAGGCGGAGGTTGCAGTGAGCTGAGACTGCACCACTGCACTCCAGCCTGGGGCAAAAGAGTGAGACACCGTCTCAAAAAAAAAAAAAAAAAAAGATTTTGTTCCAGACTGCATTTTCAGAGATATTTGTATAGTAAGTAGCTTTGGAAGGTAGATAGTGCCCTGCCTCCAGAACAAAAGGAAGGTTTGTTGTATAAGAAAAATAATGTTTCCCCCCAGGGCAAAGGTTTGTTTGTAGCCCGTTGCAAAATATTTGAGTTCTTAATTTGGGGGTTTCTTATTGTAGTGGTTAATATTGAGTGTCAACTTGATTGGACTGAAGGATGCAAAGTATTGATCCTGGGTGAGTCTGTGAAGGTGTTGCCAAAGGAGATTAACATTTGAGTCAGTGGACTGAAAGAGGCAGCCCCACTCTCAATCTTGGTGGGTACCACCTAATCAGCTGCCAGTGCAGCTAGCATAAAGCAGGCAGAATAAGTTGCAAGGACCAGACTTGCTGAGTCTTCGGCCTTCATCTTCCTCCCATGATGGATGTTTCCTGCCGTTGAACATCAGACTCAAGTTCTTCAGCTTTTGGACTCTTGGACTTCTACCAGTGCTTTGTCAGGGGCTCTCAGGCCTTTGGCCACAGACTGAAGGCTGCACTATCAGCTTCCCTACTTTTGAGGTTTTGAGACTCGGACTGGCTTCCTTGCTCCACAGCTTGCAGACAGCCTATTATGTGACTTTAGCTTGTAATCTTATGAATCAATATTTCTTATTAAACTTCCATTCATATATACATCTATTCTATTAGTCATGTCCCTCTAGAAAACCCTGACTAATACACTCATCTGTGATGCAAATTCACCACGTACATAGTACCTACCTGGGTTGCAATGCAATTCATTGAGGGACCTGAGAGGCAAGGGGAATTGATACAAACATTACCTTATGCTTCTTGCTGTGCAGTGAGTAATAGAGTCCATTGTCACTGAACCAGCAGTGTGTGTCTTCTGCCAGTATCCATAAAACTGTTAAAGGCTAATTTGATAGGGAAGAGTTCATGTAAACTCATAGACCTTTCATAATTCCTAACAGATGGAAAAGTAAACAAGACAAACAATACTTATGTTCCTATAGCTTAAATTCTAATTGGAAGGGAACAACAAGCAATTAAATAATCAGTATTTTCATTTCAGATGAGAACTTGAAAACAGTACTCTCATAAGTGCTGTGAAAAAATAAAGCATGGGGAGCTTCACTTCTGGAATGGCAGAGTAAAGTCTTACAAAAATCCATTTCTCCATAGCAGTAATGAGAACACTGGCAAAAGCTGTCAAAATGATTATGTTCAGAACTCCAGAAGTTAACCAAAGTCTTGCAACAATCCAAGGAGCTATTACCCCCCAAAATGGTTGGATGTTTATAAGAATAGCAAACGTTGTGGAGCTTTAACTTGCCCTAACTCTCCCAACTCCTTTCCCCGCCTTGGTGGTAGTCTTGAAAGTCAATAGCCTCACAACTACTATAGCTGTGGAAACCAACAATGTAGCAGCCACTGGAAGGAACAGTATGGGTTTAGATCTCCCCAAAAGCCCCCTACAAATAAAATTATCATGATTTGACTTCCTGGCAGGTCTCTATAAAGACCTAATCAGTTTGTTTCTATTTGACGTGACAGAGATTTTACTCTGTCCACACAGTCCTACGCATAGAACAGTTTTCAAAAACAATCAGTGGCAATTGTTTAACATCAATGTGTCTGAGGTAACATTATCAGTTTGGGCTAAGAAGCAGCTCACCAAAATCCTCAAAGGAAAAAGCAGAGTATAAAATGTCAAAAAGGGCTTTGAAAAGCTCCAACAAATTTCTGGAAAACCAGAAGTCCACATGCATGTGTAAGATTGCACATACCAAGGCTGTGTGCATGCTCAGGAAAGGCCCAGAAGGTCCTAAACTCTCATTAAAGATGACCTTGAGGTTTTTCAGAAGCAGCAAGCGAAGGCTAAGGCAGAGTTAGAAAATGTCTTCCTGAGTTTTAAAGGGTGCCCTGATACATAAACAGAGACTTTTGCAAAAACTTTGGAGGCTTATTGGTTTAAGGTGTTTTAAAAAGTCTGTCCAATTACTATCTGACTATTAAGCTAAATGAACAGTGACTTCAGTGGCTGTATAATAAAATAATGCAGACATTGCCAAATTACCTCAGGAAAATCACTACACAAATAGCAGATACAAAAACAAATGCTGTGGGAAGATTTCTGGTTTCCAGATATGACACATTATTTTAATGAAAATTTATTGTTTTCAACACAAATTATGAGACATGTAAAGAAATAAAGTATATTATACAAACTATATTTTGTCAGTAACAAAGGAAATCAAAGCAGCTATTAAAACTATGTTTGAAAAAAATCTATAGGAAACCATAAATAAAGAACCAAAAAATGTGGAGAATAACGTATGACCAGATAGAGAATATCCAAATACAGCCCTCTCTAGTCTTTCTGTCTTACCCAAGAAGGGAAAAACTGAGAAGCACTAATGAGGTCACAGCCTGGGGTACATTCTTACTAAAAGCCTGAGACCTAATCACAGTGCTATAGAATACTTCCCTTTCCCTACATTCTACCACCACATCAGTTATGCTCCTGTATAATAACAGGGGGACACAAGTTAAAGAGCCACATGTCTCAGACCTTATTTAAGAAGTCATTAGAAAAAACAAAAGATAAAAGGGGAAATGAAACCAAGGAAGCCAGAGGAAATTTTAGCCTCTAACACTCACAGCTACAGCAAACAATAAGCACCAAATAACTCCTACTCAGATAAACATAAAACCTCATACTAAGGACCTATTTACTTCTGTTCCTTTTACTTAGCACATCAAGACCAGCTTTTTACAAAAAAAAATACAAAATGTACTGAAATACAGAAAAACATAGTATGATGAGACCAAGCAAGCATCAGAACCAGACCTAGATATGACAGAAATAATGGAATTATTAGACTGGGAATTTAATGGAATTATGATTAATATGCTAAGAGCTCTAAGGGAAAAAGCAGAAGACATATAAGAACAAATTGATCACATAAAGAAGAGCAATAGGAACTCTAAGAAAGAATAAAAAAATGCTAGAAATAAAAAACACTGTAAAATAAAGACTATATATTTGATTATTTCATCAATAGGCTAGACAACTGAGGAAAGAATCAGTGAGTTTGAAGAACTTTCAGAACTTAGATGCAAAGAGAAAAAAGAATGAAAATAACCCAGGAAATGTAAAAACTGTGGGACAATTACAAAAGGTGCAACATATGTGTAGTAGAAATATCCAAAGTTGGAAAAAACATACAAACAGAAGAAATGTTTGAGGGAATAATGACTAAGAATTTCCCAAAATTAACAGACACCAAAACACAGTTTCAGGAAATTCAGAGAAGGGAAAGCAGGATAAATACCAAAACATTTGCACCTAGGCACATTATTTTCAAACTGAATAAAATTAAAAACAGGAGAAAGTCTTGAAAGAAGCCATAGGGGAAAGAAAATCTTACTTTTTTTGTGATTAAAAAGTTAAGAATTACTTTAAATATCTATTAAGAAACCATGCAAGCAAAGACTCACTGAAAGACAGAAAAGCATGGCATGATGAGACAAAGCAAGCATCAGAACCAGACCTAGATATGACAGAAATGATGGAATTATTAGAATGGAAATTTAATGCAATTATGATGAGGGGAGTGAAATATTTAAAATATTGAAATGGAAAGCTAACAACCTAGAATTTGGGAACCAGAGAAATTATCCTTCCAAAGTGAAAGAGAAATAAATACTTTCTCAGTAAGATGAAAAGGAATTTGATGGAATTTGTGGCTGATAGACCTGCCTTGCAAGAAATGTTAAAAGAGGTTATTTGGAAAGAAGAAAAATGATAGAAGTCAAAAACTTAAATCTACATAAAGAAAGGAAAACCATTAAAGGAAAATTAGTGAAGTCATGTTGATAGCTTGAAATCAGCCATGATGGAAGTGTGTTCATGGAGGAAATTGTCAAATGTTGCAAATAAGAGACTCAAAGCTACAATCCTCTGTCCCTGCTGAAAGGTTTGTTGAAGATTTACTACCAACCACATGATGCAAATCTTATTCCACTGTTCTTCTGTTTTTCAGGCGACTATCTTTCAAAGTAATACATACATGAGCCAACAATTTTATCTCTCTGTCTGATTTTATCAGTCTTGTTAGTGGGAATACATCTCCAAATTATGGTAATAGATAACGCATTGCCATATTTACAATTCAGGAGTGACTTTCCGTTTTTTTCCTCGGTCTTAAGTTTGAGTATATTATTGTTGTTATTGTTTCTTCTTCTCCTCCTGCTCTTACTCCTCCTCCTTCTTGTGATGATGATGAATATGATTATTTTTTCTCCAACAGATAGTAGTTTTGGAAGATAATGTATCAGGACTGTCAGCTATATACCTTCTTAAAACAGAATTTCTGCCTATAGGTTTTTAAACATTTACTTATTTTAAAGTAAAAATGCTCTCACATTGCACAAACATCAGAAACTATTAAAAATGTAGTAAATAGATTCCATTTTTGTTCCTACCTCTACCCACTTAGTTTCTATCCTCTCCCTCAAGAGGTAACTCTGGTTATTACTTATTTTTGTATTCTATAGCCATTAGTTTTTAAATGTACATACAAGCCGATGTTAATATATTTTTTCTCTTTCTTTTTAACACAAATTCTAAATGCCATATTGGATACCACATACCTTGTTTCTTTCACTTACTGTATCTCAAGATATTTCTTACTCTGTATATAGTGCATTTGTTCAGTGCGTGTTACAACTGCATGGTATTCAGTTGTATGGGTATACCATAACCTACTTCTGCGTTTTATTCTTCTCAGTGAATGTACACTCTATCTTTCCATTTGCTATATAAACACCTTAGTGTCATACTTGACTCCTCCCTTTCAAACACCACATTCAATTCCTTCACAGCTCTTGTTGGCTCTACCTTGCAAACACATTCAGCTTGTACTCACTTCTCACTAGTTTTACCACTTCCACTCTATCCAACACTATCACTGTATTGTAAGAATAAAATATCAAGTCCTGCCTTGAGATCTCTGAGTCCCACTGGGACCCGAAGGCTTAAATGTGAGTTCCTTTGATCTTGTTATATATGCCCCATACCCAATGGGAAAGGTCCCCGCCCAGCTATTTACTGTATCAGTCAGACCAGCTGCACCCTCAACTGAATCTCAGTCTAGCAGGTTTCACTTCCCTGCCAGTCTACAAAGTTATTCAAACAAACTGATCATATCCTCCAGAAAAACACAGGATGCATATCACCCACTTGTTACTGCAAAGCCCCTGCTGTAGGTTCCTGAGTGCAAGCTCCATGTGGCCCTGCATGGTGTGTGGTGTGTTCCACAGATGATGGGCTGCATCTGTGACTAATAAACTGCCTTCAACCTTAACTGTCATGTGTTTGGCCATTTCATGGTATGTAGGGTAAATAATCCATCCTTCACCAATGAGGTAAATAGGAGGTTGTCAGAATAATTGTCGTTCATTATTGTTTTTGCTGCTACAGATACTCTCCCCCTACCCTACTATATGCTTTCAACATCACAATCAGTTTGTTGAAACATGACTAACATCTTACATCTTGAAAGTCCTCTGGTATAATCCATGCAATGGCTACTCCTTTCACATAGAGTAAAAACCAAAGTCCTCACAGAGGCCAAAGCCCCACACATTCTAGCTATGATATTTTTCATTGATCCCCTTACCTAACACTCTTCCTTTCATTCGGTCTGATCCAGACACACTTGCCCTCTTGCTATTCCTTTCTGATATGTTCCCACAAAGTGACATATCAAAGATGCACCGGTGGAAGCAGACTACCTCGTTTAATGGAAATTACAGCAATTTTTTTCAGAACTTAAACCAACCCATTTTTTTCATGCAGTATTTTATCCCTGATAGTGTTTACAGTTGTCAGTGCAGGAGATAATATGATTTTAATCAATTTTATTACAGTTGTACAATTTTCTATAGACACACACCTGATCACCTGCACCCGTGGTGAACTTCTCCCACTGACCTGTGGCATGCTTCTGTTTCTATAGTAGAGTGTTGGCACTGGCTTTTCCCTTTACCTAAAATGTTTTTTTTTTTTCCTTTGAGTCTCACACACCTTGTATTTTCACTTCTTTTAGGCAGTGGCTAAGATGTCATTCTCTCAATAATTTACATGTGACTATCTACTTAAAATGACTATCTTGATCCTGTTCTCTCTGTGATTGACTTTAAATAAGAGAGATTTTAAATTCAGAATAGAATGTTTGGTAAATATCTGTTTTGTCTCTGAAGATCCAATTTTGCTTCAGATTATAGCCCTATTTTATACCCACTTCCGAGATATCATAAAAGACAAGAATTTTTGGAAAGCATTTGGGTAAAATCCTAATAGCTGTCAATTTAATTACATACCTTAGAGATACAAGTTAACCTTCAGAACTTTAACTTTAGAAATAAAGCTGGGATGAGAATTTCTGATGGAAATTAAATTGTACTTTGCTGCTCATCCAGAACTGCGACGCCAATATCCATTATGAAAATACCTAGAATGTATTGATATTAATGATAATAATAATTTCTTGACCACTTACCATAGGATATATATATGCTTAAGTAAGTTGACCATGGTCATCAGGCTGCTGAATGTCAGGGTTTTAGCTGAGATCTACCTCTGTCAAAAGCCCATGCCCTTAATTAGAGCACTGTGCATCCCCTCTGTAGAAGTGATCATGCCATGGGAACAGATGTAAGCATCAATTAATAATATCAGAACATTAGTTTTGAATAAATGAGAACACATCTAGACTCAGTTTAAGGAGGAAAAACAAAATACAAAATATTTTGTTCATAGATTTGGGTTAGCAGTGCAGGGGGGTCTGTAAGCCACAGTCTATTGATGCAGTGACCTACAAACATTAGCAACTTGACAGGTAGAAATACAGCTCCTGATCTAATGTTAATGTAGTAAATTTAAATGCTACTGAACACTACGTTGGTAACTGTAAACCAAAGGTCTGTAGTCATTTGCATGAAATGTATAAATAAGGGTTTTGACTTACATGTCGCAGGCATAAATTCAGTTTACTCTTTCTAAAAGGCAGAACTTGGCTATGAACATTAAAGATGACTTGTATGACCATGTTAATCTTTCCACCTCATATTTCAATTTTTATGGGAACTTTATTACTTAATAATATATCTCCAAGCTCTCCTTTTGTAGCCCTGCTGTCCATTACTTGCCTAAACTACACTCTGTCATTACTTATAGCAGTTTTATGCCTCATATACTACACAGCCTGTGATGGCTGTCTTCCTAATAAATTTTTCATCACTTTCAATATAATCATCTGCATTGCAGCTTCATTAATATCCTTTCATTCAAAGATCCAGGTAGGCAACATCCCGCTGAGGAAAGTCTTTAAAAAAATTAATTAGGACACAGAAACCTGTTTCTGGGCTTTAGTCAATGTCATGAAAAAAATGCAGTTACTTATATAATAGTGGTAGCTTTTGAATAACAGTTTAATTAGGAACATCCTTATATGGAGAAATAGATGGTGTATTCATGACATGATTTTCACTGCAACAATAAAATGCAAAAACTCAATACTCAATCAAGTTTAAACCTGTGTTACCTTGATGTGTGCAGGTTTCTGTGACTCAGAAACATTCACTACAGTGTGGTTCAAAAGATTATTTCATTGCACTCCTGCCAGAACCTCTACATTTAAAATGAGCCCACATATCTGTGGCTTTATCTACATAGTAAATGCAGGTAACCCTCTCAAACGTTTTACCTTGTAGCCCAGATACCTTGATTCACTGTGGTCATTGTTTGGGACAGAATTCATCAGCTAGGTTGTATTCAAACTGAAAGCCAACACTCCCTTTTCCTTCACTTTAAAGTAATATTTTATTTTGTTTGGGGAGGGTGCCAAGGCTACCATAATCTAGAATATGAATATTTTGAAATTATTGACTCTCAGAGGTGAAAAGTATGAACATACCTTTGACTCTAAATTAGAAATATATTGGGATAAAGGAAATTCCATAGAAAACAAACTTGGGATTGGGTAGGTAGTGGCAAGGTACATGTGATAGTAACTGGGGGGGAATCCTAAACTGTCTAAATGATAAAGGGAAATTAATATTTTTCATAAAAGAAGTCAATGCATTTGATAGATACATACTGAATTCTTATGTCTGTTTAAGAGTTGATTTGGTAATGAAAACTCCATTTAGGTTTTATGAGATATAGATAAGGCTTAGATGAGAATATTAGCCAATTAGGCTAGTATGGGACAACAACAGTCAATATTTGATATGTAAATTGTAGCATATGTACACACTAAGATACCATATAGCAATGAGAATGTAAAAACTCTATACACTAAAATATAAATGAAGATCACAAACGATGCTGATTAAAAAATAGACCTATAAAAGCAGAAATGCTATATTGTTATATTTATATAAAGTTCAAATAACAGGCAAAACTGATCAAATGCCCTAAACACAGCTCCTGGAAACCAGTTATTTCAAAACCAATAGTTTTGCCTTTTGTAAAATGTCATATAAATAAAATCACATTGTATATAGCTTTCTGTATCCGGCTTCTTTCACTTAGTGTAATGTTTTTTAGTTTAATTCATATTGTTGCACACATCAGTAGTTTGATTTTACTGAGCACAGTTTTACTGATTTAACTGAGCACAGTTGTTTCTTTGCTGAGATTCTCATTGTAGCGATGTACGACGACTTATTTATCTATTTACTTACAAATTGTTGTTTGGCGTCTTTCTAGCTTTTGGTCATTATGAATAAACCTGCTATAACCATTTTTGTAGAGGTTTTATGTGGATTTGTGTTTTCAGTTCTCTTGGGTAAACATCCAGAACAGTGATTGCTTGATCCTATGGTAAATATATGTTTAACTTTGGAAAAAACTGCCAAACCTCTTTTCCAATGTGCCAAACTTGCTCTACCATTTTGCATTGCCACCAGAAATGTGTGTGAGTTTCAGTTGCACTGAACTTCACAGCAACTGTATTTACTTGACAGTATTATTATCTATGTCTTTTTAATGTCTGTGGGACCAGTAGTGATGCTTCACTTTCATTCCTGGTGTTGGTAATTGGTGTCATTCTCTCTCTCTCTTTGCCCCCTCTTTGTCTTTTGCAGGTCAGCCTGTCCAGGCTTTATCTATTTTTAATTTTTTAAAAAAATACTCAGCCTTTTATTTTATGAATTTTATTGATTGATTTATTGGTTTTCTCTAAGTTCATTGATTTGTAATTTCATCTTTATTATGTTCTTCTTACTTTAGGTTTAATTTGCTTTTGTAATAAACATTTAGTGATTTTTTTTTTCCAGTGGTCTTTCTGTTACTGATTTCTGGTTTTGACTTCCTGTTTAATACTTTTATGATCAGAAAGTCTAGTTTATTTTAGTTCAATTATTCTACATTTGTTTTATGGCTGAGAATATAGCTTGTCTTAGTCAATGTTCCACGTAAAAAGCTGTTATATGTTGTATTTAGGTAGTTGTCTTATAAATGTTAATTGGGTCAATTTGATTGATAGTGATGTTCAGATGTTCTATACCCTTACTGATATTTTTGTGTAGTTCTTTTGTTAGGTGCATACACAATTAAGATTTTTTTTTTTTTTTTTTTTTTTTTGAGACAGAGTCTCCCTCTGTCGCCTGGGCTGGAGTGCAGTGGCACGATCTCAGCTCACTACAAGCTCCACCTCCCGGGTCCACGTCATTCTCCTGCCTCAGCCTCCCAAGTAGCTGGGACTACAGGCGTCCATCACCACACCTGGCTAATTTTTTGTATTTTTAGTAGAGACGGGGTTTCACCATGTTAGCCAGGATGGTCTCAATCTCCTGACCTCGTGATCTGCCCACCTTGGCCTCCCAAAGTGCTGGGATTACAGGCGTGAGCAACCACGCCCGACACAATTAAGATTTTTATGTATTTCTGATTAATTCTCCCTTTTATCATGTTGTAATATTCATATTTATACCTGGTAACATTCCTAGTTTTGAAGTTTATTTTGTCCTATACAAATTTAGGTACTCTAGCTATAATTTCTGATATATCTTTTGATAGATACATATTTCCTTTTATAGGTAACATGTATATCTTTATATTTACATTACATATATTGTAGTCAGCAATGAGTTGGGGCTTGACAATTTTTGCCTTTAAGTTGAGGTGCTTTAAACATTATATTTAATGAAATTATTGATATGGTTCAATTTTAGTCTGCCATCTTGCTATTTACTTTTAGTATCTTCTGTTAGTTTCCCCTACTCTTTCCCTTATTTTGAATTAATTAAGCATTTTTAATTCTATTTTATCTTCACCACTGGCTCATTATTTATTTAATTTATTTTTTGTGGTCTTTCCAGGGCTTATAATACATAGTTTTAACTTATTTGAGAATACCTTTAAATAATTTACTACTTCATGTGTAGTTTAAGAGTATATTTGCATTTCCCTCATTCTATTATACTATTTTGCCAAAGATTTTACTTCTAAATATGTTAGAAATGTTGCAATAGATGGTTAGCAGTTTAGCTGTCTACAGTAAATGATCTTTATACTTTTTAAAAATTAAAAAAAGATTATTATTTAATTGATTAATACATACAAGTTTTAGTATTCTTTTTTTTGTGTAGATTCAACATTCCACTTGCTATCTCAATTCTTTTATCTAAAGATAATCTTTAATATATTTTGTATTCCAAATCTACACATAATAATGTTTTTCAGATTTTATGTGTTTGAAAATATTTTATTCTGCTCTAATTTTTTAAGATTTTTTTTTAACTGGGTATAGTATCTTTGATTGGATATTAGTTTGTTTTCTTTCAGTATTTAAAAATATTATTATATTGTCTTCAGATTTGCATGGTTTCTAACAAGAACTCTGCTTCACTTTTACCTTTGCTTACTTTATATAAATTTTTTTACTCTTAGTCTGTGTTTTATCTTAGTCTGTATGTGCTGCTATAGCAAAATACCTTAAACTAAGTAGCTTATAAACAACAGATATTTATTTCTCACAGTTCTAGAGGCTGAGACATCTAAGATCAAGGACATGGCAGATTCTATGTCCAGTGAAGACCTGCTTCCTAATTCATATACAGCCAAATTTTGCCATTACCTCACATGGTAGAAGGTGTGAGGGATCTCTTCAGGGCCTTACAAATTCCATTCATGACAGCTCCATCCTCATGATCTAATAACATCCCAAAGATCCCACCCCTAAATATCCTGACATCAAGGATTATGTTTCAGCATATGAATTTAGGGAAGACACAAACATTCAGAGCATAGCACTGCTTCTAAGATGTTTTTCTTGACCTTTGATTTGACTTTGGGTGGTGTGTGTGTTTGTGTGTGTGTGTGTGTGTGTGTCCTACTTTGGGTTCTCAGAGCTTCTTTCATGTTGGCGTCTTTCATTAGTTTTAAAAAATTTACAGCATTATCTGTTTAATGCTTCTGCTCCATTTTCTCTCTCTTGTCCCATGGAACTCTAATTTCTGTGTCAGATCATTTGGTTTTGTCCCAGAGCCCTTGAATTCTCTCTCTCTCTCTCTCTCCCCCCTCTCCCTCTCTCCCCCTCTCTCCCTCCATTAAGTTGTCTCTTTATTTTACCCTTTGATTAATTTCTGTTGTCATATTTTCAAGTTCATTGATTCTTTACTTGTGTTCACTTTTCTCATGTCTGGCAAAAAGATAGTTCATCTCTGACTTTTAATAGTTTTCCAGCATTTTTATTCTCCATTTAACATTTTTATAGTTCAACTTTCTGCTGAAACTCCTCATCCATTTATGCTTGTTCACATTTCCTAACAGAGCCTTTAATGATAGTATTTTAAAGTTCGTAATTATTATTATTAACAATTATACCTAATGCCTTGTTTTTCATTTTTTTTGGAAAAAAGTTATTGTACTAATATGATATAACATAGAATTTGGTAATTATAGCTATTTTAACGTCCCTGTCTGATAGTTTCAACATTTGGCTCATTGCTGCATCTGGCCTTGTCGATTGTCTTATATATAGACAATGGGTTATTTTAAACATATTATGTATGTTTTTTCAATTTTAATTGATTGTCAGACATTGTATGTAGAATAATGGTGAGAACTGAAATAAATATTATTTATAACCAAAAATGGGCAAGCTATTTCTTTCAAGCCCTTTGAATCTACATTTGATTCAATCTACTTATAGTCGAGCTTGATTTGAGTTTTGTTGTTGCTATTATTACTCGACATCCACCATAGGCTTCAAATTCCTTCAGCAGCAGGTTGCAGTTATCTCATATTTTGTGTGGACCCATGGGTGCTGAAGGATTTCTCTGTGTTCCTGCTCTATCTTCTGCTTTCAGTCAAAGGGTGTATACTGCTTTCATTGAAGGGTGTCTCCCCATGTTCCTCCCCTCCCCCGCTGATGGAGTGCTACTGCTCCTCACTTGGCCCTGAAATGCTGGTCAGTGGAGAAGGGCTTCTCAGTTCACTTGTCCAGTCTTTCATAGGCCCTGCCTGTGTGCCTAGGCCTCTTGGGGATAGTCCTTTACAGAGTTCCTTCCTCTTCCTTCTCCTATCCTTTGCAGTGTCTCTGATACATGGGTGCCTTGAATGAGAGTTTTCGCCCCTTTTCTCAGTGGTAGCGAAACCTGCTTTGTAATGTTTCAGAACCAACCCTGAGCTTAAGGGGTTGTTTGTCCCTGTTCTAATAACATATACATACACTTTCTATTTCTACCTTTCCCCAGAAGCAGTGGATTTTTGCCTGATTCCTGAGGATGAGAAGATTTTTCTTCCTTTTCCCAAAATGTGGTATAGATTTTTGCTGCTACCATTCCCTATGGCCCAAGAAATAATAGGATTTATTGTTCCTCCCTCAGCCAATGAAGCCTTTTCGGTCCTATAGGAGGGTTCAGGGAAGAAGGGGAGGTCTGACTGTCTTCGAGTGGTAGCTGATAACCTTCTGCCTGCCTGTTGAGAATTTTTAAAAGTTATTATTTATAACACTACATCCTTTATTTTTAAATGGTTTGTCATGAAGGTATTCATAGTTCATTATTTCTTTAAAAACTGCCTTATCTTTTATTAATATTCTAGTTGGGGAGACATTATCTCATTATGTATTTATGTATATATTTATTTACTTTTTATCTATTTTAATGACAAAATACATTTAATGACAAAATACATTTTAATGACAAAAATAACATTTTGTGTATCTTATAATTTCTGCAAGGAATAAGTTTTGCTTTTACTGATACTTTATGTTGTATTTTTGTCTTTTTTTCCTGTAATTTTTATTATCTTTATTACTTTTTTCTGTCTACTTCTATAAATTGGTAGTGTACTTTTTTAATTCCTTAAGTTGGATGCATTGTTCATGTTTCATTTTTTCTAGTGTGATTATTTTCTAGTGTATTATTTTACAGTGTATTGTTTTCTTGTATTCTCTCTTTCTTTCTCTTTTAGAGTGTATTTCCAGTGTATTATTTTTCTGGTGTAATTATAGTTTGTTGCAAAAGTAATTGAAAAAGTAAAATAGATTGTTTAAAAGTAATTAAAAACTTTTAATGGCAAAACCCGCAATATTTTTGCAACAACCTATATAGGAATATATGCCTATTTAAGTATATAAGATTATAATTGACTTCAAAGTACCATGTGAATTGCCAACACAAGTTTTGTTTTAGTTTTTTATCCTTTTTTAAAAAAATTAGCAAAGGATAAGATACTATATGTACTGTAAGGTACACAACTTTTAAAGTATTATACTCCCTCAAATCACTTTATAAAAATTAATATTTTGGGCTCTGCTTCCAAAAAGCTCAAATTAACACAGTTAATATTTAAAGTTAATTGATATCCCTCCAAAGCAATACAAAGACTTTGAATACTTTAATTCCTATAGCTTTCCTTTGACTTACATTGTCCGATATTTAGTTCTACCTTATTTCATGAGCCCCTACATACAAGATTGTAGTTACCATCTTAAACAATGAGTATATATGGCCCTTGTAATTCTAAAGATTCCCATGGAGGTTTACCAATTTTTTGTTTCCTATAATTTCTTTACTATCATAACTTCCTCTACAGATGTTTTCCTCTATAAGTTTTGTCTTTAAACACTCTTGATTAACGTTTCTTATTGGTAAATTTTCTTAGTTTTTACTTCCCTGAAAATGTCTTTGTTTGACATTCTTTCTTTAATGATAGTCCTGATACCAGTGGGCTAGGGGAGGTCCCCAAATGCCAGTGGCATCTTGACTCTGGCCAGTGTCCAGGCTCTTGACACCATCACAAGAAGGAATTCAGGCATGGGTCAGAAAATAGTGAAAATACAAACATTCTTGCAAAGTGAAAAGTACATACTCAAGAAAGGGGAGTGCGGGTGTTCTCAAGAGAAAGAGTTGCACAGTGGAGTTCTGGGCTTCTACCTATATGGACCGCTTTAACCAAGGTGTGAAGTATTCATGAAGATTCCCAGAAAAAGGTGAAGATTTCTCAGAAGTGTGGTGCCACTCAGTTTTACACCAAATATGAGTGTTCCTGGACTGCCATGGAGCTGGTGGGTGTGTGATTTAGGATATTAATGAGCATATATTGAGGTCCTAGATGAAAGTTGGGTCAAATCCAGCACCAAGTTGGGTCCGGTCAGTCTTAGCCAGCTTGGCCCACCCACTGTTTTTCAGGTTCTTATCAGTCTGTAGCTTATGCAGCTGTTTCAACATGTTCCTTTTTGCATGTCATGTAAAACTGCTGCCTGGAATTTTCCATTATCCTGCCACCACCATGAATTTTTCCTGTCTCAGTTCCCCTGAGTGGATTCCAAGATATTCTTAGGATTTATCCTTTCTCTATATTTTGAAGATATTTTGTATTGCATAGTAGCTTTCATTGTTGTTGTTAAGATGCCGTTGCCATTATTTATGGGTAATCTGGTCATTTTAGGCTCTTTTTAAAGTTTCTTTTTTATCTTTTCTGCCCTCATATCCATATGGCTGAGTAAAATTCTTTTCTGCTGAGGATTTACTAGGTTTCCCCTATCTTTTGTCATTTCTGAAAAATTCTCAACCATTATCTGCTTTACATTTAGCCCCATCTTCCTTCTCTGTTCTCTTGTCTGAAAGTTCTATTAAACCTCAACTCTTTCATTCTATTCTCCATATATTTAAACCTCTTATTTTTTCCCCATCTTGTTGTCTAGTCTTTGTAATTTCTTTAATTTTACTACACCTGAATTATGCTTCTGGTTCAGTAATTTTCTTTGTATAATCTATTATTTAACCCATCAAGATTTAATTTTGTTCATTGTATTTTTGGGTTCCAGAAACGTGATTAGTTTTAAAATTGGCCTGATCTTTTTTTTTTTTTTTGAGACGGAGTCTCGCTCTGTCGCCCAGGCTGGAGTGCAGTGGCGCAATCTCGGCTCACTGCAAGCTCCGCCTCCCGGGTTCACGCCATTCTCCTGCCTCAGCCTCTCCAAGTAGCTGGGACTACAGGCGCCCGCCACCAAGCCTGGCTAATTTTTTGTATTTTTAGTAGAGACGGGGTTTCACCGTGGTCTCGATCTCCTGACCTCGTGATTCGCCCGCCTCGGCCTCCTAAAGTGCTGGGATTACAAGCGTGAGCCACTGCGCCCAGCCTGGCCTGATCTTTATGTCAGTGCTCATTCACAAATTGGTTTACTTTGTGCCAGGTACTTGGTAGGCACTTGGAATACTTTAGTGGAAAATAAAAACAGACAAAACAAGATCCTTGCCCATCGGATACATTGTGTGACAAGATAAGCCATAGTTGTAGGAAAAATAAAGAGTCAATTGAAGGTAAGAACTGTTACGAAAAAAAAAGAAAGCACACAGTAAAGCATGAGCACAGGACAAGGTATTGGTAGTGCTGTGGTTGGAAGATGGTTGTCATTTGGAAAAGAGTGGTCAGTGAAGGTGTCATTAAGAAAGTGAAATTTGAACAAGATGCTAAAGGTATGAGAAAGTAAAGATGTAGATATCTGGGTGAAAGAACCAAGCAGAAGTGTTAGCCAGTGCAGTTACTAAAGTTGGTGCAAAGAAAGCAAGGAGACGACTGGAGCATATATGTGAGGAGGGAAGAATGGTGGGAGAGGTAATTGCTGCCACATCATTTAGGGCTATGCAGGCTATTGTGAGGACTTCAGCTTTGTTCTGAGTGAGATGGGAGCCATCACAGGGCTTATGCAGAGAAATCACCAGATCTCACACATTATATTAAAATGATCACTCTGTACTCTGCTCTCAGTATAGACAGTAGAGACAGTAGCAGGTCAACAGTAGATACATATCTTATGCTTGGCTCATGTTTCTATTTGTATGTTTTACTTTTTAAACATTTTAGACATATATATTTTGTATTCTTAAACTGACATCTGAAATTACTGCTGCTGTAATCATGTTGATTATTGATTTGTTAACTGTTGCCTATACTGCTTTTCTTTTTTCCTGGTTTGTAATTTGGGGTTATAAACTTATTGCAAGGAGGAAGGCTTTACCAATGGACATATTAGGATATCTACATTAGCATGTTTCCCGCCTGTAGGGGAAGCAGCAATCACCTAACCTGCTGCCCCTCTTCAAGATTACCCAATCAGTACCCTGGACCTAGACATTCCTTTATATGGAAGCAGGGTGCTGGTCTGTCGCTTCACCTCAGGCTCTTCTTCCTTATTAGGAGAAACATTTTCTCTGCTCTGTGTACACAGTGAACTTCCCTGTATTGCTTAAGTGGTCATAGGGCACCTGGCCAGCCCCACCAGTATATCTGCCTCCAATAGGAAGAAAACAGGGTCTTTGCACTGAGGTGGGTACATGTAGTCCATTGCCATGCCTCAGCTATTGCCAGGGACCCGCTGACTATGGGAGACCAATGCATACTACAAATGCTGGCTTTGCTGCATCTCTTTCTCTGTGAGTAAAGCACTGTTTCAACCAGTGTCCTGTGTACTGAGTCCTCACTGGCGATTCCGAAACTGCAGGGAATGCAGGGGGCCTATGTCTGTGTGCTTCTACTTCTAGTGATTAGCATTCTTATGATCTGTGCCATCTGCCACGTGGTGGGAGTCTTCATTTGGAACTGGGAGCTGGGTCTTCCTGCAGCTACCCTTTGGTAACAATTTATATGCGCAGCTCAGTGCCCTCCAGTAAAGATTTATTTTTTTGCAGCTCACATGTGCCCTAGCAAATTATTAATCCAGGACAAATTAAATTTGTTGGTTTAGGGTTGTTTAAATCACACTGGTAGTATGTTATCTTGCCTTGCTGTAAAGCAAAAGCAATTTTTCTATTCCCTGCTTTCTCTAAGGGTCCTGATTGTATATGGGAGTCTACATTCTGGACTCACTCTTTGAATAGGCTCAAGACTTTGTTTTTTGGGCCTTAGGCTTTTTAATGTTCAAGTCCATTGATTTCAGGAGTCAACAAGTACCCCCAGGAAACACATAGGTAGAGCTTCAGTCTCCTACTCTGGTTTCCATTTTAATTTTTATTCGCAGCAGATTTTATTTTTCTACAGCTCAGCAATGCTTTTTAATTTTTTTATTTTTTGCTCCATTTTATTCTTATTACTATGAAGAGGTCTTTTAAGACATTTAGTCTGCTATATTGAAAAAACCTATCATAAAACTTACGTTCAAGAGTAATTGAATATATGATAAACACATTTTTTTTTTTTTTTTTTGAGACAGAGTCTCACTCTGTCTCCCAGGCTGGAGTGTAATGGCATGATCTTGGCTCACCGAAACCTCCACCTCCTGGGTTCAAGCGATTCTCCTGCCTCAGCCTCCCAAGAGCTGGGATTACAGGCACCCACCATGATGCCTGGCTAATTTTTGTATTTTTAGCAGAGACAGGGTTTCACCATGTTGGCCAGGCTGCTCTCAAACCCCTGACCTCAGGTGATCTGCCTACCTTGGCCTCCCAAACTGCTGGGATTACAGGTGTGAGCCCCTGCGCCTGGACCAATAAACACATTTTAAACTATAAAATTAAAGTGAATAAAACTCAAATACGACAGATATAAATGATGCAGTAAAAAATGATCAGAAATATGTTTTCATTTATAGAATACAAAAATGAAAACATTTATATACATTCATCAGAATAAAATGTAAAAGGGTAAAGAATAAATATGTAATAAAACCTTAAGTATTAAAACTTTGCAAAGAAAAATAATATTACTTTACTTTGGAAAATTATTGCTACAAGATAATGTTACATATTAAAATAGTTTCTTCTACAAACATGCCTACATTCTAAATTTGTTATTTAAGATATATATACTAGAGTTAGACTGTGTGAGTTTAACTCCCTGCTTTATCATATTTCTCTCTATGTGACCTTTAAAGTATATTTAATTACTGTGCAGTTCAGTCTCCTCATAGGAAAAAGAATTATTATAATAGCAGATTCATATTTTGTTTTAGGAGGATAAATGATATAATATAGAGAAAGAAATCAGCTAATTTGTAGTATATATTATTAGTAAAAATTTAGTAAATGTCAACTATTGGTTTGATTATTAATTTAGAAGAGGAGAAAGTATTTAATATTGGCAACAAAGTCCAGGCATCCTCACTTCTCTGTGGAATTAGACACACTTGTACCAGATCTAAAACATGAACTGGCTTTCTGCTGTGATCTCCTGGTTTCACAGATGCTGTTGGTAGGTTCCTGAGGTTTAGCAATAGTGGCAGACAGTCCAATAGGGAAGCTTCAATGGTAGTAATACAACTTTCTCTTAAAATTCTGACGGGACTGAAAGTCTTGAGAATGTTATAAAATCTTTTGTTCCTTGTATTCCTGGTATTCTGTTAGTCTTGCATGCTATGTCAAAACCAGTAGGATACTTGATGGCTCAGAGGAGGACTTCAAATATTCTTTGGCAAAGCATTCAAAAGGTGCATATTACAATGACTTCTAGTATAACTAATGCTAGTCCATGGTTAGTCAGCCATATTCATTAAATTTTTTTCATTCATTACATTGCATGATTATTTCTGTGGGCCCTGCAAATATGATGATAAGTCCTCATATGTGCCTAAAATTTTGTGATCCTTTCCTTGCAGTTAGTTATGGAAGCAAACACTGAGGCTTTGTTCTCTTTTCAGGATCTAATTTTATCTATCCATTGATTCTCCTTTTACTACATACTAGCTTTTAGATTTCTGGCATTACAATAAAATGGCCCTTTGAACTGTGTTGGGGTTATATTCTGCCTCAAAAGCAATGACTTGCTCTAGCTTACATTTCCACAGGAAAGCCATCCAACCAATGAACAATGCTATTAAGAAAAATTTAAAAAAAAAGCAAAATAACAAGTCTATGTTTTCAAAATTCACTTATATATATATATTTTTTCTGGTAGTTAATGGAAATCAGTGTGTTTAAATTCAGTTGCCACCTACTGTGGAGATTTTCTCACGATATAATTGTTAATGGAAGCTTTAACAGTTAAGAAATAAAAGCAAAACTTTATTAAGAAATTAAATATCATTAAGAAGTAGAAGCCACAATTCTAAACTGAAAAAACTTTAAAATACACTAAGATGCAAAAAAATAGAACTGTCTACTTTTTGATTACAATTCTAATTGGACATGAGCTGCTTCAGGTTAAATTGGAGTCTATAATGTATCTCTTTGGGGAATCTATATAAAATTATATGAGACTTGGCTATAATATAATCGTTAAGAAAAAGTAAAAAGTTTATCAAAAATGCAAGTTTAATGCTTTTTAATACACTGGAAGTTTCTCCTTAGAAACAAAACACCCCCATCCAAAAAAACAATTTCCTTTTTCACCTGTCTCCCTAGACAGTTCTTGTTCTTAGCAATGAAATGTGTGAAGAAGATTGGTTACCCTTGTGTTTTTCATTTCCATTTCATAACCTCCCACTCCTTATTTATCTCCAATCTGGCTTCTTTTCATATCACTTCAGCAGAAGAATTCTAGCTCAGGCCACGAATGACCTCCAGATCACTCATTCCTTGGGCCATTTTTGCAGGTCTCACTTTATATGACCTCTCAGCAGCATTTAACATCATTGACATCCTCTCTTCTTGAAAGATTCTGTATTTGGCTTCCACGACAACAAAATCTATTTTTCTCATTCTCCTGACAATTCGTTCTATCTCTTCTGTAGCTCCTTGACAGATTCGTCTTTTTTTTTTTAAAGCCAGAAATGTATGGAGTTCCTCAAGATAGAAGACTCTTCATGTATATTCTCAGCCTATGTCTCTTATTTGAACTCCAGACTCATGCATTCCATGACCGCCTCAAAATCTTTTCTTAAATACTCAAAGGCACCTCAAACTCATTATATTCAAAATGCATCCATAATCTTTCACCATTCCCAAACTGATTCTTTTCTGTTGACCCTAAACTTGGTGAATGGCCCACACTCCATTTTGTCACCAAAGTCCAAAAACAAGGATTTATCCCTAATACTTTGCTCTCCCTCATATCACTTCTCAATTTATTTGTAAGTCCTTTTAATTTTACTTTGTAACTGTCAAATGTGATAAATTTTCTGCATCACCACCAGTATCTCAATAATCCAAGCTGCCAATAACCTTTCCTAGATACATGATTTATTTGTAGAAGTACCTCCACTGAATGTTCACAATTCTTTACCTACTCTGAGGCTAAAATAAGATTATATAAATGTAAAGTTTATCATAACAGTCCTTGCCACACCACCTGGCAATCCTTCAATGGCTTCTCATTAATCTTGATACATAGCTAAAAGTTACAAAACATAGCCTAGAAGGTCTTTTATTATCTGGCTGCTGGTGATTCTCCAGGTTTATCTTTCATCTTTTCCTTGGGACCTCTTTCTGGCTTCTGTTAGTTCTTCATAACAACTACCAACATAACAGATACCACTCAATAAGAACAACAAAAAGAAAGAAAACATAACATTTCTTGCCAAGTAATTTCAAAACACATTGTCTCTCATAATGGTTACCTCATATGGGGTTTTAGAAAGCAAGGAGTTCTGGAGGTGGAGAATTTGTAGATCCAAAAAGTTCAGGAATTAGCTGGCTGTCAGATGTGCGAGCGTGGTTTCTGAATGTGGCTGTAGCTCAATGACTTTCAGAAGTGTAAGCATTGGAGTGAGGCTGTTGCTGATAGACTAAGTGTCAGAAAGGTGTTGCAGATTGGTTGGCATTCAAAGGTGTGGTTATTGAAATAATTGCATGGTTACAGGTGAATTAGGACAGACTTAAAGCCAGATCTGGTAGTTCATAGCTCAGTATGGGACTTTTAGCCAAAGGACAGTCAGTCTTTTCCTTTCTTGAATTTGGAGGATAGGAAGATTTTGCTTTTATCCCAATGATTTTTTCTGCCCCATGTCAACTGCGCATGCTGATGTTTCTTTCTGGAATGTTTTTCCTGCCAATACTTCATTTTTTTCATAAACAAGTTTCTTGAGAAATGAGAAGGCTTCTCCCTTATGGTCATGGAATTGATGCTAACTCTGAATCCTTTCAATTGTTTCTCTTTCAAGTGGAAAAATCTAACAGAACCTGGAGTCCTGCTTACATCTTACTGTTCCGTATTGTGTTGCATGGCTTATTCTCTCCCTGAAAGGAAAACTGGAGATTTATTAGCTTTAAAATTCTTATAATGGAATTAGGCAAGGGATAAAGAGATGGAAATAGAAGTTTAGTCAGGTCACCTATAGTGGCTGACACAAAAGGTAAAGCAGATAATAGAACCACAGAGATTTTCCACAGGAAGATAAAAGATAATAAATCTTGTTATTATTACTTACATTAGGTAGGATGGTGGCTGCTGATGTGTTTATATGTATATTTTATATATATATTATATATATTTTATATCTGTATATTTATATATTTTATATATGTATATATTATATATATTTTATATATGTATATATTATATATATATTTATATATGTATATATGTGTTTGTCCCTATTAACACTAATGTTGAAATTTGATTCCCAGTGTGGTGGTGCTGGGAGGTGGGGCCTAGTGGGAAGTGTTTTGGCCATGGGGGCAGATTCCCCCCATGACAAGAATGGCTTGTTATTCTTGTTATTCCCCCCATAACAAGAATGGCTTGTGAGTGAGTTGTTGTTAAGGAGAGACTATGCTGGTTCTCATGGGAATGGATTAGTTCCCACAAGAATGGTTTTTTATAAAGCCAGTATACTGCTCTGGTTTTGTCTCTTAGCACAGGCTTACTTCTCCTTTGGCCTTCTCCACCATGTTAAAATGCAGCACAGAAACCCTCCACGGAAACCAGAGCCTTGTCCTTGAACATCCCAGCCTGAAGAACTGTGAATGAAATTAACTTCTTTTCTTTATAACTTACCTTATCTCAATATCCTGTTATAGCAACACTAAATGCACTAAGACATCGCATGGGTGAGATACTAGCTGATCACATTTGTCATGACATAAAGTTATCACAGGCAGAATTAATTTTTATTCTGTGTATCATAGATGAGTCTAAGCTATACCTCTTAAACTGGGATTAAACAAACAAATATTTTTCCCCAGAAATCTCAAACACTCAAAAATCACTTATTACTCTATGTAATTTAGCAGAATCTAGTAACCAAAATGTGACAGCTAAGTTACTGAGAGTTTACAATGTATAGGACACAGCTCCATAAGCTTTATAAGTTTTTAACTCTCTAAATCCTCAGAACCAGCTTATGAGGCATATACTATTGTTATTCTCTTATAAGGATGAATTAACATTGGACAGAGAAGTTAATTAATCTGTCCAAAGTCACATAGCTAGTAAGTAGTGAAGTCAGAATTTGAATCCTGTTGTGTGGTGGACAGTGATATTCCAGATGTATAGAAATAAAAAAACGTGTAATGTGCCTATGTAGCAAAAGACCACAGACAGTTACACAGAATTTCTTACAACCCTGGATGGCCCATATGCTTCAGAAAGCTGTAGTGACTATAAATGTCAGAGTTAACTGAGGGAAAACAGCCTCAGAGTGCAGCCTGAAAGGGGCTTTGCAGATAGCAACCTGGAACAACACAGCATTGATTAGTTGACTGATACCTGGGGTGTGGATGCACACATGGACATCTTAGAAAATACCTTTGTAACAGATAACACTGAGGATAAAACACATCTGTTCCAAAAATTTCGCATTTTATTTTTCCCTCTAGAATGCCAATGTAACAGAAATGGTGGGAAGAAAGAATACTGACACAACTGAGTTAAAGTTTTTGATACTTGGGAGGTATGAAGTTGTAAAATAAAATTAAGATTATTTATAAAACCAAGGAAGATTTTTTTTTTATTTCTTACAAACATTTAGGGACTGAGCTTTGTACATACTATAAAGGTTTATACATTTGTGTATCTTATGCTAAGACAAAATCTATAGCTTTTCTTTGATTCTCAAAAGAGTATGTGACTATCTCAAAGGTTAAGATGCTCAACTATGAATTTCTCCAAACTTAGGTATTTACAGGTATTAATCATTTGAAAGAAGGGCAAATAAACAATTTTACAACCATAGTAGTGACTTTTTTGGCCTAGATGAAAGGAAGATAAGAGGATGAGATCATAGAGATAAGGTAGGACATTTTTTATCGTAAAGAAAGGAAGGCAAGAGAAAGATTATGAGAGGGAACTAGAAAGCGAGTGCCTGTTAGATGTCATTTCATAGAGAAGAAAATGCTCTAGGTCAGCATTGTGCAAAAGGAATATAATGTAAGCCACATTGTAAGTTTTAAATTTTCTAGTAGGTACATTAAAAAATAGTTAAAATTAATTTTGATAATTTTATTTAACATAATACATCCAAGATATCATTTAAACATGTAATAAATATACAAATATTAATGACTTTTTACATTTTGTTTTACAAGATTGTCTTTGAAATTTGTTAAATATTTTACAATTACAACACATCTCAAATTAAGTACAACATTTTCACTGAAGCTTTTCATCTATATTTAAGATTTTGTGAAACATATAGTTGAAAACATGGATGTCCGCATCCAAGTTTATGCAAGCCTATCTAAATGTTTTATAATAACTGAATAGAATGTTAACTTTGAAATCTAAAATATTGATAAAAATTAAGTAAAATTAAAAATTTAGTTATTCAGTGTCCCTAACTAAATTTTAATTTCTCAATAGCCACATATAATCAATGGCAACTGAAAAACACAGATACAGAACATTTCCACCATTGCAAATTGGCTCCTAGTCACTCATTAAGTAGTTTTGTTACATTATCTTGTTAGCTTATTCTATCTCTGTTCTTTTGTTCATAATTTTCTCTCTCTATATGACAATATTCCCAACCCCATTCCCCCTGCAATTTTTCTTTTTATTTTCAATTAGGAAAATATTTTATTTTTCTTGGTCAGGTAGAAAGGTCTTAAAAAAAACAAAAAGATTCAGCTTGGTCTGCCTTCCTCTTCCCAAATACAAAAACAAACAAACAAACAAACAAACAAACCACCTAGACTATGAATGAGTAACCTTAAACTAATGCATATTTTGTAGCTTATACAGATTCACATAAGTTGAATATGGTATGCAAGAGGAACTATTTATGTTCATTTACATATTTTTGCAGTTGAGGATATCTAGTTTTGAATAGTTTGTGTACCAAAATCATTTTTATAAATTACCAGCACATAACACGAAAGAACATAAATAATTGTCATTTATGTAGTATCCTATGATACTAAATTTGGGACCTCCAGTGTTAGGTGCATATATGTTTAGGATTGTGATATTTTCCTGTTGGACAAGGCTTTTTACCATTACATAAAGTCCGTCTTTGTCTTTTTTAACTGCTGTTGGTTTAAAGCTTGTTTTGTCTGATATAAGAATAGCTAGCCCTGGTCGCTTTTGATGTCCATTTGCATGAAATGCCATTTTCCACCCCTTTACTTTAAGTTTGTGTGAATCCTCATGCGTTAGGTGAGTCTCCAAGGCAGCAGACGGTTGGTGAACTCTTATCCATTTTGCAGTTTTGTATCTTTTAAGTGGAGCATTTAGGCCATTTACATTCAATCTTAGTATTGAGATGTGAAGTACCATTTATTCATCATGTTATTTGTTGCCTGTGTATCTTGGTTTTTTGTTTTTTTGTTTTTGCTTTTTAAATTTTATTTTTGTTTTATAGGTCCTGTGAGATTTGTGACTTAAAGAGGTTCTGTTTTGATGTGTTTCCACGATTTGTTCTGAGATTTAGAGCTCCTTCTAGCAGTTCTTGTAGTGGTGGCTTTATAGTGGTGAATTTTCTCAGCATTTGTTTGTCTGAAAATAACTGTATTTTTCCTTCATATATTAGGCTTAGTTTCACTGGATACAAAATTCTTGGCTGATAATTGTTTTATTTGAGGAGGATGAAGATACGGCTTCTAACTTGTAGGGTTTCTGCTGGTAAATCTGCTATTGATCTGATAGGTTTTCCTTTATAGGTTAGCTAGTGCTTGCCTCTCATAGCTCCTAAGATTCTTTTCTTCATCTTGACTTTAGATAACTTGCTGACAATGTGCCTACGCAATGATCTTTTTGCAGTGACTTTCCCAGGTGTTCTTTGTGCTTCTTGTATTTGGATGTCTAGGCCTCTAACAAGGCTGGGGAAGTTTTACTCAATTATTCCCCACAAACTATTTTCCAAACATCTAGATTTCTCTTCTTCCTCAGGAACAGCAATTATTCTTAGGTTCGGTTGTTTAACATAATCCCAGACTTCTTGGAGGCTTTGTTCATGTTTTCTTATTCTTTTTTTCTTTGTCTTTTTTGGATTGGGTTAATTCAACCTTGTCTTTGAGCTCTGAATTTCTTTCTTCTACTTGTTCAATTCTATTGCTCAGACTTTCCAGAGCATTTTGCATTTCCATAAGTGTGTCCAATGTTTCCTGAAGTTTTGATTGTTTTTTCTTTATCTATCTATTTCCTTGAATATTTTCCCTTCACTTCTTGTATAGTTTTTTGGATTTCCTTACATTGGGCTTCACCTTTGTCTGATGCCTCCCTGATTAGCTTAATAACTAACCTCCTAAATTCTTTTTCAGGTGAATCAGGGATTTCTTCTTGGTTTGGACTCATTGCTGGTGAGCTAGTGTGATTTTTTTGGGGTGCTAAAGAGCCTAGTTTTGTCATATTACCAGAGTTGGTTTTCTGGTTCCTTCTCATTTGGGTAGGCTCTGTCAGAGGGAAGGTCTAGGGCTGAAGGCTGTTGGTCAGATTCTTTTGTCCCACGGGGTGTTCCCTTGATATAGTACTCTCCCTCTTTTCCTATAGATGTGGCTTCCTGAGAGCCAAGCTATAGAGATTGTTATCTCTCTTCTGGGTCTAGCCACCCAGCAAGTCTACCAGGCTCCAGGCTGGTACTGGGGGTTGTCTACATAGAGTCCTGTGACGTGAACCATCTATGGGTCTCTCAGCCATGGATACCAGCACAGTATCTGGGGTGTCTCCTGGGTCCTGCAGGAGCAGTCTACTTCCTTCATAGGGTGTATGGGTCCTCTTGGGATTCCTGATTTATTTTTGCAGTCATTCTGCAGCTAAAATATACCACACGAGCCTCTGCACACTGCTCTGTCTGTTCTAGTGGGAGCTGCACTCTAGTCCTGCCTCTAGACCACCTTGGTGATCCTCTGGTCTGAACTTGTGTTTTAAATATGAAAATCTACACAGACTTGCTGGTACACCCCAGTCCCTGGCAGGGTGATCCAGGCTGGGCTCCAGGCTCCCAGGGACCACAAGAAGGGCGAGTTGGGGCCTGGGAGGGACTGAGGACCCAGCACTGGCTGCAGGGGCCTCAGAGTCTTCCCAGCCACACCAGGGAGCCACCTGTATGGAGCGGATGGGGCTGGCAGAGCAGGCCCAGGATGCATGGCCACAATAGCTGTGAGAGATGAAGCCAGCTGGAATTCCTGGGTGGAGAACTTCCTGGACTTGGAAAACTTTTCTGTCTAGCTAAATGTTTGTAAACACACCAGTCAGCACTCTGTAAGAACTCACTAATCAGCCCTGTGTGTCTAGCTAAAGGTTTGTAAATGCACCAATCAGTACTCTGTAAAAACTCACCAATCAGTGTTCTGTGTGTAGCTAAAGGATTGTAAACACACCAATCAGCCCTCTGTAAAAACGGACCAATAAGCACTCTGTAAAATGGACCAATCAGTGCTCTGTAAAATGGACCAATCAGCAAGACATGGGTGGGGTCAAATAAGGGAATAAAATAAAAGCCAGAGCCAGCAGTGGCAACCCACTTGGGTCCCCTTCCGCGCTGTGGAGGCTTTGTTCTTTCGCTCTTCGCAGTCAGTCTTGCTGCTGCTCACTCGTTGGGTCCGCACTACCTTTATGAGCTGTAACACTCACCGTGAAGGTCTGTGGCTTCACTCCTAAAGTCAGCGAGACCACGAACCCACAGGGAGGAATGAACGACTCTAGACACACCACCTTTAAGAGCTGTAATGCTCACTGTGAAGGTCTGCGGCTTCACTCCTGAAGTCAGCAAGACCATGAACCCACCAGAAGGAATAAACTCCGGACACATCTGAACATCTGAAAGAACAAACTCTGGACATACCAGCTTTAAGAACTGTAACACTCACCGCGAGGGTCCGCGGCTTCATTCCTGCAGTCAGCGAGACCAAGAACCCACTAGAAGGAACCAATTCCAGACACAGTTGGGTCTGCATTGAGTGGAAGGGCTCAGGTGGACTTTGCCAGAGAGTAAGGGAGGGAACATGGAGCCTTTAATGTAGTATCTGATACTAAAACTTGGTTGCAGACTCACTTATTCTTGATCATAATTCTAAGCTGATTGAAGAAAGAAGTTGTCATTAAACAACTTCTAGGTGTAAAATAATTGCTAATTAAACATCAGTGATAATTACTAACAATGATGAAGATTCCTACTTATATTCTTAGGTCTTAGCATAGTTCGTATTCAGTAAATGTTTGTTGAATGTAATTACACTGATGTAAACAATAACATTTGGAAAACTTTTCCAATAAGTAATAACGTCCTAGAAACTGATGTTTCTCTGCCAAAGCTTTTGGCAATGTCACCATGGGAATTAAAGAACTCATTAGAAGGTGTCAAAATTATTTAAGTATGTTATTTGTACTATGCTACCTGAAAAAGTATACTTTTTCCTGAATTATATTTAGTATTTATTGACCAAGTATTTTATATGTTGCTTATTTTTACAAAACCAGCAAGTTAATATCTCATCTGTAAGAAAATGAGAGGTGTACTGACAAAATGTTCTTATTTCAATGATTTTAAATGAATGTTACAAATGTTTATGAAAAACATACTCAATTTTATTGAAATAAATGCATAATTTCACAAATAGGTTGGCTCCATTAACATGAGGCAATCTAGTCTTTGCTTTAAATTAGCGCTTTATTCAAGAACACATTCTCTTTCTTCTCTACTTAAGAATTTTGATATTGTTTAGTTTTTGGACTTCTGTGACTGTTTTATCAATTTGACTTAATTTTCTTTCAGCTCTATTTGAAAATAGTCAAATATTTTTTTCTGGACTGAAAGGAAGCTTCTCTATTTTTTAAAATTTCCGTCATCATATTATTTGGGGCTCCTCAAAGAAACAGAACCAATCGGATATAGATAGATGGGTAGATAGATGTATAGATAAATAGAGATAGAGATATGTTTATTATAGGAATTGATGAAGGCAATTATGGAGGCTGAGAAGTCCCACAATATTCAGCCTGTAAGCTGAAGAACAAGGAATTCTAGTGATGTAATTCAGTACTAGTCTGGTGGCTAGAAAACTAGGAGCACAGAGGTCTAAGGTTGAAGAAGATGGATATCACAGCTCAAAGAGTGAATTCACCCTTCTTGTGCCTTTTTGTTCTATTCAGGCCCTGACCAGATTAGATGATGCCCACCCACACGGATGAGGGGCAGATGTTGTTTACTCAGTCTGTTGATTCCAATGTTAATCTTTTCCAGAAACACCATCACAGACACACCGAGAAATAATGTTTTACCAGCTATGTCGGCATTCTTGAGCCCAGTCAAGTTCACATGAAATTTACCATCACACCTACCTGTCCACCTCTCCCCACCCCTACTTTAAGTTTAACCCAATAATAAATGAGACTTAATCTCATTTTTAGAGCCCTCCAATGAAAAATTTATTATTGTACTTCATAAGACTTTTTGATATTTAACAGGTCTCAAGAAAGATTTTTTTTGGCAAAAGCCATACTTACACAAAGAAGACATGGGTTTTAGACTGACTTTGGCCTTTGCTACCTGTGGGGTCACATACTTTCACAATATGGACAAAATGATGCTACTGTGCCTTTCCCACAGGATTGCTGTATAAATCATTTGTGAATTCTAAGATTATTGAGATGATTATGCTTATGAATATCTTATTATATAATAACATTTTCCCATTTTAAAAAGAATTGCATTTATAGACATAAATGACTTAGGTGGCTTTTAAAATTCCCGAAGAAAATCTTTTTAGATGTATACCGTTCTAATGACTTGTATTTATTAGAAAAGATAAGTCTGGATTTAGAAATGGGAGTTTATAGTTATTTAAGCCAACTAATAATAATATCTAAGGATCCTGGATGAGTAAAGGCTCTTCAATTCACAGTCAAATGCTAAGTGAGGCTTATATTTTTGTTAGGAAAGTTTCGCCAGGGTGATTGTTTTAATTACTTTTATTGAAATAACAGTAGCTAATAAAGCAATCCTGATTGTTACCAAGCTCAGTAGGAGAGAAAATAATAGGATGTCTTCACATCTTATGACTAGAAATCATGTCCTCAGATACTTTGTTTCTTCCTCTTTCATTGTGGTGTGAAAAGTAGAAAGAAAGCTCCCCTCTGCAGGGGAAGTTTTATAGAGATGGTAACCTGGTTATACTCTGTCTTTTAGGAATCCTTGCAGAGTTGGGAATAGCACATTTCTCACTATATATATATATATATATATATATATATATGGTAATTTTTGTGTGGATTTAGATTACCTTTGATCCCCAGGCATTGTTTGAAAAACTTGAGGAAGGAGGAAAAAGAATCAGATGGTGACGGAACTCATGTGGCTGACTGAGGTGGCTAAGATGGCACCCTTCTGGTTGTGTGATGCTTCAGAAAGATTCCTTTGTACAGTCAGCAGGAAAAGAGTGTGATGCTTCAGAGAGACTTTTGTACAGTCAGCAGGGAAAGAGGGTCTTTTTTATTTTAAATAACAACAACAATATAATCTTCTTTTATCAATAGTATATTATAAAATCTTAAGCTCATTTAAAAAATTCAGCAGAGTAGTCTTGTTTCTTTTTCCTTCCTTTATATCTAGCCTTTGATTATTAGAAAACTCAAAGGGGGCCATGTGCTTTTGAACCACAGTGCAGGGAGGGACAGGGGAAGGAGTATTTTGAGACTGTTGGATATAATATTCTACTAGAAAAAGAGCCAGTGTACCAGATTAAATTTTCATTTCCAAACTTTAGAGATTTATTTCTCCAAACAGTTCATCTGGTAGGAAATTTGCTAGCAGGGCTCACTAAGAGAGAAAAGGTTTTTTTCTAATATTTTAGAAAAAAACTGTGAATTTTCTAAGTGTAAAAATATAACACTTCACAAGATATGGGATTTCAAAAGCTCTTCATTATCTTTCAGTATCCCCTGTAGAGGGTATTTACTTGTACTGAATCAGAGTAATAACCAGGATTCAATACATCTATCTGTTGAAATTTGGTATTTCAGTGTTTTCATTTTGTTTTTGAAATCCTTGACTTTAGAACTTTCTGAATGTGTGTTTCTGAGATTTTGTGTACTGCAAGTGTTTAAGTATCTATTAGCCATACAGAGAGCAAAATAATGCCTTTTAGCAAATCTAAAAAAAAAATGCCTCAGAAGGAGAAATTTAAAAACAAGTATATCTTAGAAAGGGTAATTTGTATGAATGGGTAGAGAAGGAAAAAAAGAAATAGAAAAGCAACCAGCAACGAATGAAATGTGTTAAGTTCCCTCATTTAAAGGTATACAGCAATATAGCAACATCGAACAGTGTATTGTCTATACTGGGATATATATAGTGATATCAGGTTTAGGGCTTATTTGTTGTACTGATGGGCCTCCAAAATAACTAAATCTGTCTGCTGTCAATGTTATGTTATTCTAAGTAGTCTTTAACTTTCCTGGTTAGTTGAATAGCAGGACATTTTGGCTAGAAATGAAGCCAGCAGTTCACACAGCAACAGCTGGGGGCTGGGGCAGGATTAAATGTCTCTCATTTAAACTGAAATTAGAGGCTACAGTCCTGGCATTGAAATGATGTCTTTCCCATATTGGTCAACTTCCCCCCACCATCCCCATACTCAAATATTTGCAAAAACCTCAAGAAAGATGACTTTCTTGATCAATCCCATCAATTCTTAGTAAGATGGAGATTCTGACTCCTTCTTGACGCTGGATTCTAAAGCCACTGTCCACTGTGCCAGACTATAGGAAACTTGATACTGTTTTGTCTCAATACTAGTTGAGCATGTGGGCTACCTCACTGTCAATCAAACCAAAACAGCACAGCTATTCTCACTGCTGCCCAAAGGGAGAAGCCTGCAACCTTGTTCAGGATTCTTCTCCAATATCATTTTATCCGAGATATCTTTTCTGACCACCCTATGTGGAGTAGCACCCTTTTTTATAGTGCTGATAGCATCACATATACCAATTTGTTTGTTTCTTTTTCTATCCCCACCCCCACAATTTTATTTGTCAGTTTCTAGAGACCAGGAGCATCATTTTTTTGTTCACTGCTACATATCTCATGTCTGCCTATATATCTCTGACTCATGGCAGAAACTCAAAAAATATTTACTGGGTGAATAATGAATTAATTTACAAATTTCCTCTTATAAATAATATATAAGTTAAGATTTAGCAATTCTAGTTGGAAATATCAGAGGATTTTTTAGGACACATTTCTAGGTTTTTCATACAGATTTACAATTTATTTTCCTACATTTTTGGGGGGTTTCAACTCTCCTCATTAGTGAATATGAATGCCATTTTTCTGATCCTGTCCTGGTACTGGATATAGCATTATTTTCAGCTGTCCAACTTAATAACACAAAAATGTTATCTGATCTTAATTAGCAATTACTTGATTATTCATGTTTTAAGTATTCCAGCCAACATAATGTAAGTATCTCATATAAAACCAAAAAGACGTTCTTTCCTTTTTTCAAATGAGTAATACCTAGTTCTTTCAATACAACTAACAATGTCTTTAGGGAAGGTCTATTACTTCTCTTGTAATATTATAATTTCATGCTGACATTATACAAATTTAGAACATCTGCTTCTTGAAATATTGAGAATGTAGTGTCAAGAATCCTTCCTACTAATAACACATCAAAGTGTCAAATAAAATAAACCTTCTTTTATATAAATAGTATCAATAGCTGTGATTCCAAAACTTTAAGGAAAAGGCCTAGGGATCAGAATTAAAAATACAAAGAAAAGTTCAGGCCATAATACTAAGTAAGCACTAAAACCACATTTGTACCAAAGGCATTTGACTACGGCAGAAATTTAAAGGCTTGGGTTTTAGGTTTTCAAAGCTATGTAGGGCAAGTAGGCTCTTTCTGTTCTCAGAACTGAGTATTTTGTCAATTCAAAAAAGTACTACATATGGGGTGCTGGTCAGAGCGCATCCTTACACAGAAGATGGCATCATAAGCTCTCAAGGGAAGTCCCCTCCTTGATTCCAAGCCTGGATTTTCAACAAGCCATTTTACTTTTCTATAAGGCCAGCAGCTTTTGAATAATGATTGCTTTAGTCATTTGCTATGAAACTTTCAGTGATAATGGCTATACGATTTTCCCTTTAGCCATTCTCTTATGAACTTCTCTGTGAAGTGAGTTGCTGAGTTTAATATAATGATGGGTGGAAGACCAAGACAATCCATGCTGATGGAGTAAGGGAGAGCAAGGAAAGAAGATCCAAATCCACAGTTGACATTTATTCTCAGTCTGAAATTCTTCTTAGCTGTACCAGTATGGTAAAAATTAAATTATTTAAAATAAAATAAAATTCTTCTTGGCATTACTATAAGTCTAAATTTTATAAATTATTTTTTCTATTAGGTTATCTGACTCTTTACTAGAATGTAAATTTCATGTGAGTATTTACCTTTTCCATTCTATTCACTATGGAATTCCCAGGTGTTAGAGGAGTATTATGGCAGATAGTAACTGATTAATGGAATAAGGAAAAAATATTATTTCTGCATGATAAAAGATGTCTGGTATAACCCATCTGTTACCAGATAGTGAGCCAGTTACAGAACTATCGAGGACTTAGGAGCTGAGGAGGAGTTACAGAACATTAGGAGCTTCCACTTAATGTTCTCACATTCTGATTCCATTGTAAGTGGTGCATCGCATACCTCTTCCCTCACACTGCCTTCTCACCAATATTCTGCTTGTTTTTCCTAAATAACTGACTGGTACATTCTGCAGATCCCAGGATTCTAATTTCAACTGTCCTCCTTCTGGGAAGAGTGAGCACCATTGGGATGATTTCTATTACCACTCTATTAGGTGGTCTCACAGGACACTATCCTCTAAGTCACAGGAGGTTCCCATGAGGCTATAGAAAAAGTTTTACCCAGAGCCAAGAGAAAAGTTTTTTAGAATATTGTTAAATACACAGTAACACTTTATTGTATGGTTATGCTTTTGCTCCTTGTTTAAGAAATATTTTTCAGCTGGGCGTGGTGGCTCACACCTGTAATCCCAACACTTTGGGAAGCAGAGGTGGGCGGATCACTTGCAGCCAGGAGTTCAAGACCAGCCTGGCCAACATGGCAAAACCCCGCCTCTACAAAAATACAAAAATTAGCCAGGCGTGGTGTCACGTGCCTGTAGTCCCAGCTACTTGGGAGGCTGAGGCAGGAAACTCACTGGAACCCGGGAGGTGGAGGTTGCAGTGAGCCGAGATTGCACCACTGCACTCCAGCCTGGGTGACAGAGCAAGACATCTGTCATATCTATAGATTGCACCACTGCACTCCAGCCTGGGTGACAGAGCAAGACATCTGTCATCTATATAGATATCTATACATCTATAGATGTATAGATATATCTTCCCTTGTTCAGTATTGCACAGTACCAATTGCTATTGCTATCACTGTGGCTTCACAATAAGTCCTTTTATCTGTTTAGGGGAAGTCGCCTATTCAGAAACGTTGTAGCTATACTTGCCCCTTATTCTTCCATGTATATTTTAAAATACTCTTGTTAAATTCAACAAACTTTTTTTTTTTTGCAGATTACAGTGGTGTTTTGTTGAGACTATAGATTCATTTGGAAACAATATATTCATAATAATAGATCTTCTTACTCAAAAAATGAATATAAGATTAATATATGAAAATCAGTTGCATCTCTGCCCTAACAGCAAACAACTGAATATGTAATTGGCAGGAAGACACTATTTCAATAGAATAAAAAAAAATCAGTATGAATTTTATTTTCTAAAAGTCTCTCTGAATACCTTGAAAATGTATTCTCAGTTATTGAGTCTTCAAAAGTGTTTATCTGTTTTTTTAAGTGAAAAATGTTAGACTGAGTTCCAGATATTCTAAGATCAACTGTTTCTTTCTGAAGACTTCTAGATATTTCTTAAATATGTGCTAGAATTAAATTTTGCTATTGAGAATCTGAGACGAATGTATTTTTTCTTTGAATAATTTGACCATTTTGCTCAGATGCCCCAAAGATTTTCTTAACTTGGAAATCTAGTGATATTAGAATATGCATTATTGTTGATCATCCTATTAATGTTTGTGGTCTTTTAATACACAGATCAAAGTCTTTATTTCCCCAATTTTTTATTATTATTAATATTTACAATATGTTCTGATAATATGGATATATCAGTTTGAGAGGCATGTGTCAAATTATCTCACTCTGACAGAAAACACTGTTTTGTAGACCTCATGTTTTAATGATAATTTAACTGATCTTAAACTGTAGGTTCACAATTCTTTTACCTCAATACTTGAAATATAATTCGTTGTAGTCTGGTGACAATTTTTGTTTTAAGAAAGAATAAATGTGGTCTACACTTTTTCTGCAATTTTAGCAATGTCGTCTTCATTGCCACTATTATCATAATCACCTTGAATCAACCATTTTGCCTATTTCACCAATGGTCAATAAATGAACAATTAAGTCCTCATTATTGATGTTAAAATCTTCTTATATCCAATTCTTCCAGCCTACTGATGGACTCTGATGGTATATATTTTTTACATATATAAGGAGATCAGACATCATTTTTTTCTCAGTTGACACACAGAATCCTTTAGAGTCATCACCTTGTTTATCATCATCACTGGTCATAGTAACAGGTCAGAGGTTGTGCCAGGCCTGCATGCATAACTAACTGTGTCTTTAGAAACTGTGTTCTGAGCATTGACAGCAGCAACATTGCATGCATCAGGCTAAACTCCTTTTGAAAAATTTCCATGCCCATGCCTTTATTCACTGCTGCTAGGATGCTGTCTAATGAAGTGTTTTTATATTTACTCCTAATTGATCAAAGGATACGCTCATCATATGGCTAAATTAATAAAGTCACCTTTAGGGGAAAGTACATGACATAACAATTATTTTTGATGAGAATTTCAGCTGAAGGATGAGCAGAACGTTTGTCAAGGAATTACACAATGTTGCAGTTGTCATCCTGTTCAACTTACCTACAGGAAGCATGAACCAAGCTGCTGGCACAAAGTGTTTGTGAAACCAATCCGAAAAGATGTTTCTGGTGGTCCATGCCTTTTCATTAGCATAGTAATGGACTGGTAAGAAACACACTTTTTAAAATAGCAAGGATGCAAGTTCTTGCCTATCACAGCAAGTTTACACTTTACGCATACCTGATGCATTAGCACATCCCAGGACAGTTATTCCATCCTTGGTAGAAGCCCCTTGTAGGGGCTGTCTCATTAGCGATAGTCAGTGTCTTTCTGGGGCAATAAGGCCAAATTAGTGATGTTTCATCATGCTATAAATTTGTTCTGGCATCAGAATATCACCAGGGATGACTTTGGCAAAGTTGTCAAAGAATTTCGCCACTGCTTTGTGATCAGGAGATATTTTATCATTATAAGTTGTTAACAATTTAAGGTTGTGTATTTTCTTAAATTTCTGCAATCAGCCTGTTGAATATTCACAGTTCCCTTAAATTTTAGGTTCACTGTGATAGAACTTTGTTTGTTTCATGACCAGCATATCACTAAGTGACATGCGTTCACTGTGATGCTGATGGATCCACTTTTTCAATACACTTTGAAGATCTTCATTTTTAGCTTTATGTAGTATTTTCCTATTTTTAAATTAACTTATGATGATCACTCTCAGCTCAGAATTCTAACAGTTTATTCTTCTGTTTTTTCATGTTATATATGGTGCTTATTCCAACACCATACTCCTCTATAAGATGTTTCACACTTAAACCACTGTCTAGTTTCTCCAACAGCTTGACTTTCTGTGCTATAAACATAAATGCTTTCTCTTTTTCTTATCATTGTTACTCATAGGGGCATCTGTGGAACTTTTTGACATTTTTCAATAGCACCTTTATATCACAGAGCAGAGAATAAGCAAAACAAACATAGTGAAAAAATGTGCATAAGTCTTGGCCCCACATGGGACATGGTGGGACACCTGCCACTGGCATTTCGGCCGGCACATGGATCATTTTATTACCCTTTGTGGGAAAATATTGGCGGGCATGGAAAAGATATATTGCAGATGAAGTGGTCTCGGAAGGCATTTTTTCCTTGAGGATGTTGAATAATCTGTATGTTGTGCATCTGCGTTTTGACTGTGACATGTCACATGAGGTCAGATGTGGAATTTTCCACTTGTGGCATCATGTCAGCACTCATCAGATTTTGGAGTATTTCACATTTTGAATTTTTGGATTAGGGATGCCAAATCTGTATTTTCTTCCCAAATATGCTCCTCCTCCATTTTATCCTTCTGGTTAATGACAATCATAATGCAAACGGTCACTCAAGCTAGACATAGGGTAGTGATTCTCCACTCTGCCCCTCAAGCTCTTACCCATTTTTACACTGTACAACCTGTTACTCCTCATATTATGTGATTGCTTTCTGTAGGTTGTCTTTACTTCTCATCTAGATCTTTAATATTGCCTTTAATTTTGTTCTGTATGTCTTGTCATTTTCATTCAGCTTCATGATTTATCATATCGAATCCTTAAGTATATTTTATAGCTTAGAAAATAAAGTTCAAAATATTATGAATGCTATTCATGGTTCTTTCTGTTCTTGGTCTTTTCTCACTTCTGCCATTATGTATGTCCTTTTTTAATACTAAAATTCTAACAGTCACCTTCTTTGCTGATCCCACTGATAGTAATATATTTTCTTCTAGTTCCCCAGAAATTTGTTATTGCTCAAAGCCCCTTTCTATTGAATATAATTTCCAAAGTGAACATAACTTTGGTCCCCTTTTGTCTGCTAGTCAGACTGAGAAATGTATTTAATTGTGATTGAGGCTAAAGCATTTGAGTATAATGAAGTTCTAGTTTCTACTTCTACATAACTAACCATGCTAAATCTTAGTGGCTTTAAAATAACGATCATTTATTTTGATCAATTATCTTCAGTTTGGGCTGGGCTCTAGAGCAGTCTGCCTCTGCTCCCTCAGTGGTTACACTTCACAGGACCTCTCTACAGGCTGCTTGGGTTTCCTCACACTATATAGTAACAGGATTTAGGACACATTGTAAAAGGCCATTGTTACAGCCAGTTTGGGAAAATACAGTCATCCATACATGGCTAAAATTCTAGGCAAATTAATAAATGCAAATAAATGGTTTCTACATATATTAAAACTTTTAATTAAAAAAAGTAAAGTTATAAAACTTTTTTCAATTATTGTGAGCTAGTGACATGGTTCCACCTTTAATAAAATATTTTTAAAGTAATACAATTATTACTGTACGTTTCCTGGCTTTTATCATTTCAGTTTTAGTGGTTGCATTAATGGTTTATGTAGAGAGTTTGAAAACAGAGCAGCCATTAATATTAGATAAGTTGTAATTTAATTGGTAAATGATAAAATGATAATGACTTGTAGGAATGTCCTAATTTTGATATTGCTAATAAAATATATTATTGTGAATAAGAAATAGTTACTTTATTTTCCAATGATAATTTATAATAGGAAAATATTGAAATAAAAATATTGAAAAAATATTGAAAGAAATAAACAGCCTTAAATAAGAATATGAGATCTTTTCTTTCCTGTCTTGAATTAAATTTTTCTCCTGGATTTCTTAAAGAACTTAGAACTAGCTTTCGACCCAGCAATCCCATTACTGGATGTATATTCAAAAGAAAATACATTGTTCTACTAAAAAGACACAGGAACTTGTATGTTCATCACAGCACTATTCACAATAACATTGACATGGAATCAATCTAGCTGCTTGTCAATGGTGAACTGATTAAAGAATACATGGTACGTATACCTTATGGAATATTGCACCGCCATAAAAAAGAATAAAATCATGTCCTTTGCAGCAACATAGATGCAGCTGGAGGCCATTATCCTAAGCAAATTAGCCCAGAAACAGAAAACCAAATACTATATGTTCTCACTTATAAGCGGGAGCTAAACATTAGGTACTCATGGGCATAAAGATGGGAGCAATAGGCACTGTAGAATACTAGAGGGAGGAGGAAGGGGGGAGAGCAAGTGTTGAAAAAACTAACAATTGGGTACTATGCTGACTATCTGGGCGATGGGGTCACTCATACCCCAAATCTTGCATCCTATGCAGTATATCCACATAACAAACCTGCACACGCGGACCTGAATCTAAAATAAAAGTTGAAAATATACAAATAAACAAATAATGACTGATGAAGGTACCTCAAAAATTTTTTTCCTTCTTATTTTTATGTCTTCCTCCCTCTATCCCTTCTCTTCTTCCTATGCTCTTTTCTCCATTCTTTCGGTATTCCTATTTTTCTTTCTTCTGTAATTTTCCATTTACTGATTAGAAACACCTCTGCCACCACCAACAAAAAACCTAGTTTTGTAACCATTTTATGGCATGACTGTGGTTTATCACAGCAGATTTTTTCAATAAATAAAATAAGGTAAAATATTTGCAAGTCTATGGATGCTACAGGAAGTTCTCTTTGAAAATTTTGAAGAGCAAAGATTATTTTTAACTATCCTGTGGGGCCTCTAAATTTAGTTATACATACATATGATTTTTTTCCTCAAATCAAGAAGAGTAGTGAGAGAATGCTAAAGTAAGATTCAATCTTGCTTCATTTTAAATGAATATAATATGTAAATTGGGAAGATAATATGATTATACTCCTTTATGAAAAACAGTGTACCATATGTTCACTTACCTTTCTGAATATGTTCAATCATTTTATTAATTTTATATGTTGAAAGGGAGTTATTTTATTATAAATTTTATGTGTGTTTTCATATGTGGACTATTGGTATCTTTGAAACTTCATGGCATTTATGATATTATCAATGTAAAATATGTCTGATTTTTATCCCTGTACAAAAGATGACAAAAACAGCTGTGCAAGCTTAACACTTTAAGGAAAATTATGCATTTCACACGTTCCCCTTCAGTTATCAATTACACATGCGTAACGTGAAATTTCAAGTACACACATGCTGGACATTTTGTATCAACTCTGATGTCTGAAACAACAATAAGGAGGTATACTGGTCTGGACCATTCCATGTCCTCATGAAAAGAAAAATAGAACGAACAAATTCTGGACACATATTTACATGATACAGATGTATAACAGAGCCACAGTGCATGCTGTCACGAAGGTATGCAGGATATCAGTTACTGTGTCCAGGATAAATATCCTTGTAGAGCTCTGTGGGTCTGAAACATGAATTAAATGCCATTTGTGGCATTTTATTAGACATGCTAGAGTCTATACTTCATTCCCTCCTTTACTGCAAGTGTTTTAATATCTTTCACTGTATTTATGGTTAAAGATGCTTACGATGATTTTGAATGTGTATGTTGGTGTTCGTATATGTTTTCATGTTGTGTGATGTCTAGACTAACAATGTATGAGTTATTTGAGAAATAAATGTTTAAAATACTGTAATTATTTCTACATGTGTAATTTTTCCTAGTTTTATGAGAGGTGAAAATATGTGTATTGATGGTAAGAAATTAAATTGTACTGATATTAAAATTCACAGGAATTTTTTTGCATATACTATAATATTTAATTATTTTTGCCTCATTGAGGGATCTTATATTAATCATAGTGATTAGTGCTTAGTGATGTATGCCTATTTTTGACATATAAGCTTATAAACACTATATATATTGGCACTGCTAAGAGCAATAGCTTCTTAGTCTCTTAAGTCATTATGGAATCAGTTCATTAGACAGCCAATAAATATTTTGTACCTCTAATATATGTAAGACTTTATGCTATATTTTGTTTAAAAGTTTTAAAAAGGTAGCTGAGGTTTTCCCTCTGTGGACAGATGTTGGGCTAACCCTGAGGATCCTGATGATAATTTACAGTTGTTTCAGCAATGTTGTATTAGTTTCAGCAATTTGCTACATCAGAATTGAAATAAATATACCTCTCTTTTAAGTTACATCATGCATGTACCTTATGCTTTCTTCAATTTGTTCCATTCAATGCGTGATAGGATTAAGTGAGATCATGTTCTTTGCAGGAACATGGATGGAGCTGGAGGCCATTATCCTTGGCAAACTAACACCCAAACAGAAAACCAAATACTGCATATTCTCATGTATAAGTGGGAGCTAAATGATGAGAACTCATGGACAAATAGAGGGGAACAGCACACACTGGGGCCTACCAGAGGGAGGAGGTTGGAAGGAGGGAGTAGAAAAGGAAAAATAACTAATGGGTACTAGGCTTAATGCCTGGATGATGAAATAACCTACAGTACAATAAAGTCCCATGACAAAAGTTTACCTATGTAACAAACCTGCACTTGTACCCCTGAAATTAAAATAAAAGTTTTTAAAAAAGAATTTGGTAGAAGTAAAAGCACACGTGTGGATCTCAGGTCATACTCTGGTTTTGTCTTAACACCTAGTGGCGAAAAGTAGAGGAAATCCTCCATTTTCCTTATATCATATTCCCATGGAGGAGGGACTTTAGTGAGAACACTAGTGACTTAGCTTTCTACCAATCTCCATTTCTTCCTAAGGAAGGAAGAATAACCTAACTTATTAGAGAATCTGAAAGAAGAGATAGATGTGCATAGCTCAGCTCTCCTGGGCTTCACTATTCTAGGCCAGAATGCACAGAGAGGGTGTATTCTACTCTATGCTTCTGCATGTGGGCAGCCTCATAAATGTTCAGATGTAGTTTACTGAACTTGAATATTAATAGATATAATCCAATGTTCTATAGCAAACCCATATTATGACAGTAACCATCTGTTGACATAATCTTATTCACAAGTAAACATTTATTGAATGATTATTATTTGCCAGATTATATATAAAGTGAAAAAAAGATGTTTTCATCATCTAATTACATTCTGCTAGAGGGTACAGAAAAGTAGACAACCGAGCCATCTACCTACGAAGGAGGGCTTGAGAAGGAGGCTCCCAAATCCAATTTTGCCACAAGCCCAATTATTAAATAATTTCATTTATAATTTTACCTTTTTTGGCTTTCAGAGCTTAATGAGAACCTTAAATATACTATATAGAGTATATACTATATAGTATATTGATAGCATATTAGTATATACTCTATATACTATATTAGCATATAGTATATACTATATAGTATATTTAACACTCTGTTCAATTACCAAAGACCACACAAAAGCCTTGCCACCCTGATGTTCATCATTTATCTTGGCATGCAATATCTACAAGAACCCTTCCTTATTCCTTCATTCTTACACTCTTCCAAGCCTTAGGGACATCAAATGAGTACACAATAACTTGTTTGCCTACTTCTGTATATCTTCTCTGATCCATACCCCTTTTCTGTTTGGCCTGTCTCTGCTTTTTATATCAGCCTCTTACTCCTAGTAACACAACTGTATACATAACTAGTGATTTGGCAATGATATGATATATAGTTTATCAAGTGTATAGTCTACTGAAATCAATTTATAAATGGGATCTTCCTCTACCAATGAGTCATAAAGTATTGAATGCACTGTGTCCTTTGGATGTGTGTGTGTGTGTGTGTACATGATGAACATACGTAGCTTTTGTGTTTTCAAAAACCTTCATATTAACTGTTATGTTGGTAATTGTTAGGCTTAGTTGTCATGTATAACTTACTCTGATATTATTTTTTTCCTTTTGAAGGACTAGAAAATTTTTCTTGGAAGTAAAATCTTGAGTTATTTCAAAGTTAGTTCTGGGGTAACCCTTACTTTACCCAGGAGGTGTAGCAGGTTGGAGATCAACAGTCCATGTAATGTGACTCACCTATGTTGAATGTATATGACACGGAGTCCATTCTCATCTTATTGTTTACTGAGATCTTTTGCTGAGCTTAACAACAGGTCGTCATTTTTGCTCTTTATATTTTAGAGGTCAAGAGATTTGGTTTAATTAATAACATCAACTTGTGTACATCTTTGAATTATTTTGCTCACTTTGCAGCCTCCTCTCATTACAGAAAAGCAGCTCCTTTTAATAATCGTCTCAGTTTTCATAATCATGGATTTTGAGGTTTTATATAGAGATTTAATCTATTTTCAATAAGGCTGGCAAAGAGATTTTATGTGACTTTGTTATCTACAACCCTATAACTCTTTAACTTTTATCAATGAAATTATTACTATAAAGTTTTGAGAAATCAGCTCTCTTCTAAAATGAAGTTAATGTTCTTAAATCAATAACGTATGTGGCAAAAGATTGTTATAACTAAATATTGAAAGAAATACAGTTTTAAGTTGTAATACACCCTAAACACTCCATAAACATTGGTAACTGGAGGCAGTTGAGTGCAGTGGTTAACTGATTTAAAAACAGAGACACTAGTACTTGAATTTTAGCTCTGACATTAACTAGATATTGGACAAGTCATTTAACCTCTGTGAAAGTGGGGTTGTTCAGTTGTTCTAAAATGGTGATAATAAAATTTCAAGAGATTATTATCTGACTTAATTTAATATACTCAAAGTGTTTAGCATTCAATTTGTCCTGAATATTTGGAGTTACATGACAAATGTTCAATGGTATTGATGATGATGATGGGGGAGATGATAATAAAGGTGACGTTGATTGAAGCAGAAAGAAATATATTGGAGATGTTTCCGAGCTAGGCTGTTTGGTGCTCAGGCTGACATTAATCTTCACTCCCCCATATTGACAACCAGGGATGCTTGTCCATCTAGTAAGATCCCATGTGATTCGAGATGGAGAAACTTCTCTTCTCTGGCTCTAGATATATGGCAAATCCAGAGCAGAGAGCGGAGATAAAAGGTTAGTTAGAAGCAGATATTCTAGTATGAATAAGGGGAGTCAAGTCATGAGAAAATGCAGTATGGTGGAGGCAAAGAGGAAACAAGTATCAACATCACCAAATGAGGCAAAGAGTATGAGGATAATGGAAACAAAGAGCAAAGTATTAGATTGCTTCTCCAGAATTTGTATTTGTACTTACTTGTAAGTGTGGAATGTACTTCCAGTTAAAAATTGAGGGCTCCAGCTTATAAAGATATTATATTGTTAAGACTTGAAGACATGAAGGCATGCCTACCACAGTGCCTGGTATATGGTAATTAACAGAAAATATTTAATACATATTTACAGATTAAGTATCACTTAACAAAATATTTGAAAGTAGAGAATATACAAAGAAGACAGAAGTTTTGGTTATAACTAGAAAAAAGATAAAAACTATTAAACAATATATTCCAATATGCTGATATTTAGTTTTTTTCTTTCTTTTAAAAATTATTTTGTAAAATTTTTGATGAGAATTTTTATTGCTAATTTGGTTTTTAATTTCAATGCATTTTCTTTTTACACTAATTTATTTTTTAATTTGCTTCATGTTTTAACTCTTGATTTATTTATACTCTACAGTTGTTTGAATAGCATTTTCTTACGGAGACACTGTAAATTACAAAGGCAGAGTAAAACGGGGATTTTCAACTTGTTTCAGTTTGTTGCTGGTTGAATCTTTTAAACTTGATTGGCTTATGTAACAGAGACCTTAAGATGACCATGAATGATCCCTGCCTTCTGATATTTATGCTTATACATAATTATATCTCCTTGAATATGGAAGGGAACTGTGACTTTCTTCTAACCAATTGAATTTAGCAAATGCATGTCCCTTCCACGATTTTGTTATGTTATATAAGATAGCATCTTCCTAGAAAATGTCTTCTTACTTTCCTTTGATATTTAAGGAAGCAAACTGCCATGTTGTGAAATATCGGTGGAAATGTTAGGTAGCAGAAAACCGTGTGTGGGCTCTAGGACATGACAGTGGTCTCAGACTGATATCAGTGAAGAAGCCGGGGGACTCAGTAATACAGCTGCAAGAAAATGAATTCTGCCAACAGCACTTCCCTCCTAGCCAAGCCTTCAGAAGAGAACACAGCTCAGCTGATACTTTGCAGCCTTCTGAGATACTGAGCTAAAGACTCACTAAGACATATCCAGAATCATGATCTGTAGCAATTATGAGATGATAACCTAAAGTTGCTGAATTCATGCTTATTATGCAGCATAGAATAAAAATATATCCATTTCACTAAACTTATTTCCCATTTTATATACAGAAAATTTTCTTAGATAATAGTTTTACATATTACTTACCTTACTTTATGTTGTTTTTCCTTTTTCAAGCTCTCTAATTGTGGTTAATTTGGATCTTTTTCACTTCTCTTATTTTAATCATTTTTTCTTTTGATCACATTTACTTAGTTCTTATTTTTATTTTCATGAAAGTTTTCTCATTTTAATTTTGTACTCTTTATTGAAATTACTTTCAAATCTATTGTTTATAGATACCTTACAGTTTAATCTTCATTTCTGATGTTTTTTAATCCCAAGACCAATTCTCTCTCATTTCATTACTTCTTTTCATTTTATCTATTTATATTATTAGTTTTTAAATGTTTGATTCAAGATTTTTAAATATATTCCTAGATGTCTATTTAATGACACTTGACTCAATTACCGAGTTGAATTTCTTCTTCATCATCATTCAGTTCCTAAGGAGAATTTTAAAATTAGTGAAATTGTTTGGATTCTCATCTCCTATACAATAGGTTATTCAAAATTTGTTTTGACTATATTAATTTAATTAAACATGCTTTTAGCTTATTTAATGCCATAAAAATTTAGAAATAGCTTGAATTTTAAAAGTATAGTATAATGTAGTTCCTTATTGCTCTTGAAGAAGCCTCTTCCTCACCACTGGGCAATGTGATTGGCTTGGTGTCAAACAAAGATTATTGACTAAATTTTCATGTAGTGTTTCTATCAATGTGAAAAATTATTTTGATGTACATCTTCGTGTAAAAAAAAAACAGATTCCTTTGGCAAAAGTTAGAGTGACATGAAAAACAGTGAATAAAAAACTAACAATAAGAACTAGAATACCCATTGGAATAGGAACTTCTATTTATTGGCCATGGCTTGAATTTAGAAAAATGGATAGGGAGAGTGGCTCAGTGGAAACTATCTTTGTCAAGCATATCTTCCTTGCCTAATTTAAATGTTATATATACATAATTTTCAGAATTAGTAGACAGCAACAAACTGTTTATTATCCATGAAAATTCTTTTTCTACTTAGTGGCTTTACTCTATATTGTGGGCAATTGTCCATCTTCTTAGGATTTTTCTATTCCCCACTGTTTGTAATGCTGTAGAAATTACTTTCAATGGTAAGATACGTAAAAAATGTGGGTTTTTTTTTTCCTGAACTTGTGTTTCCTGGAAAAAATTATTATTTTTTTTTATTTTGCGTGCAGTCAAAATTATCTTAAAGCTAGAGTCCATTTTCTTGAAATATTCCTTTCATTTTCCTGAATGGACTGAATGAAATATGTACTTCAGGAATTGTTCAGAGAAAAAGAGAAAAAAAAAAAACAGAAGGGAAAGAGATATTGTTGTCATTTCTAGTAAACTACTGTACAGAAAAATATATATAACTATTTTTTGTTGAAGCCCATATAACCATTATGGAACTTCACTGACCTACAACCAACTACTTCAAATAATATATATAAACAGCATGCAGCAATACTTTAGCTTGTCATTTTTAATTTCTATACTTGTGCGTCTATATCTTAGCAAAGTCTCAGCTCACTAGCACACTGAGCTATGTAGTGGATATAATCTGAATCAAAGCACAATTGCAAAAATATCAAACATGATCAAAAAGAGAAAATCACTACAAAGGAGAATTCACCACGGTAACTCTTTGCAGTTCCCAACTCAGAGGCCTAGTAGCCTCATCAAAGATACAAGAGATGGAAAAGGCCCATTAGGTCATCAAACCTATCCCCTCACCAAAGAAAGAAAATGAATTCAAGCAACCCTATCTGCTGGCTTCAAACCAAATTCAAGATAGAAAGACCCTGCTGCTGCTCTTGACACATTATTTCATGACACTGGATGTCATTTATACAAAAAACTGAAATGAATTGTCTGCCCCCAGCATCCTAGAATGATAGAATAGACTTTGAGAGCTGGAAGGTACCTGAGCCCAGCCTCCTCATTTTGTAGAAAAGTACCCTAAGGACCTGAGAGGTTAAATGACTAGCTCAAATCCACAAAGCCACTCAGCTGGACTAGTATTAAAACCAAAGTTTCCAGACATAACTAAACTGCTATTTCTAGCAAGTAATTCTTGTTTGAAAATATATTGTGGTAACAGCCTATTCTATACATTATATTTAACACATTTAGATTTCACTTATTTTTTGTGACCTAATTTTTAAAATTCTAACTTTGAAGTGGTCAAATCTAGGTTTTCACATTCAGAACACTAACTTTCACAGTTGATATTGACTCCAATAACAGATTTCCATTGTATGCCAAATTCCTTCTTTTCTGCTGGGCCCAAAGCAATCTACAGAAATATAATAGCTTCATTGGTTGACTATACATGTGAAGGGAATGCAGATAGTACAATATCTAGATTTAAAAATTTACCAACACATTACCCCACCCTCTATTCCAAAAATCCATTGGAAAAATTCTATTGTGATATATGTAAATATTTTACTAATGGATAAATGGGAAAAGTAGATGGCCTTGGAAGAGCTCTGGCATTTACTGAGGGGATCTCTTGCCAGACTTGTTTTAGAATGAGGTACAAAATCAGATGCCTGAAGTGCCCAGGCAGGTGAGAAGAGTGAGCTCAGCTGAGCTAGGGGCCATCAAGCTTTGAACCCAAGAGAGTGGTGGCTACTATTGGGCCTAGAGGACAGATGGCTGGTGGTAATGCAGGTCCAATATTGTAAGACCTTATAGTTTCAAGAGAAGCTGGAATTTGTAATATTTTATGAGAAATTTTCCTGATTTTTAAAACACCGTTTAGATTAAATAAAGTAATTCTGCAGGCCAGATAAAGTCAACAGATTTATAGTGCCATAGGCATTTGCATAGTATACTGTACCATTATAAAAGCAATACTACATGTTTTCATAAAAGCTGAGAAAACTAAAGTCAGAGTTTAACAATTAATTATATAATTAATATTTAATTAATAATTAACCAATAAAGGAACTGCTGGGTTCTAGGATTCCTTAAACCAATGTATGATCTATGCCACTTTTATGCAAGTTCTCAAAGTAGAAAAAAAAGGTTTTGATTCACACTATTGTCTTATTTCTTTGTAATTTATTATTTCTTTTAAAAAATGTTTTTGAACTACAGTTAGGGGTTTTAGCTAGTAGATTTGAATTTTTAAAAAAGAATCTTAAAATATGTGACATGAACATAGATTCAGGGATAAATTCCTGTTATTTTGAACAATTATATTATCAAGTTAATAAGAATTTTATGTTTTAAGTGGTTTAAACATTATTCTTTATAATGAGGAACACATATGGAGTTTTAGGGTTTATTAGCTTCTTTGAACTTCAGAGCAGGTAGCCATTAGCATCACTGGGTAGGCTTTTTAAACACAGTTTGTCATAAAATGTTCATATTATTCAAAGCAGTCTATAATCTCTGTCAAAATACTAATGATAATTTTCACAGAAATAGAAAAAAGTCTTAAAATTTATATGAAATGCAAAAGACTCAGCCAAAGCAATCTTAAGGAAAAATAACAAAGCTAGAGGCATCACAATACCTGATTCACACTATACAGTAAATCTGTAGTAACCAAACAGCATGGTACTGGCATAAAATCAGACACAGACCAATGGAAATGAATTCATACATTTATGGCCAATTGATTTTTAACAGATACACCAAGAAAATACGTTAGAGAAATAACAGTCTTTTAAATAAATGGTCCTGGGAAAACTGGATATTTACATGCAGAAGAATGAAACTAGACTCCTACCTCTCACCACATTAAAAAAAATCAACTAAAAATTGATGAAAGACTTAAATTAAGACCCGAAACTATAAAGCCACTAGAAGAAAACATAGGGGAAACATCCTGTGAGATTGGATTAGGCACAATTTGTTTTTCAAATAAGTCTGCAAAAACATAGGCAACAAAAGCAAAAACAGACAAGTGGGATTATATCAAACCAAAAGCCCCTGCACAACAAAGAAAACAATCAATAAAGAGGCAACCTACACAATGAAGAAAAGTATTTTCAAATTATGTATCTGACAAGAGGTTAATATCCAGAATATGTAAGAAACTCAAAAAACTAAAGAGTAAAAAATTAAAAATTGGACAAAAGATCTGAATAGATATTTTTCAAAAGTAGACATACAAATGGCCAACAAACACATAATAATATACTCAACATCACTAATTATCAAAAAATGTAGTTGAAATTACAATGAGATATCACCTCATCCTGGTTAGAATGGCTATTATCAAAAAGACAAAAAAATAACAAATGCTGATGAGGATGTGGAGAAAGAGGAACTTACACACTTTTGGTGGGATGTAAATTAGTATAGCCATTATAGAAAACAGGAGTTCTTCCAAAAATTGAAAATAGAACCCCCATATGATTAGTAATCCCACTAAAGGATATACATCTTAAGGAAATGAAATCAGTATTTTGAAGTGATACCTGCACTCGTGTTTACTTCAATGCTATTCATAATAGCCAAGATATGGAATCAACCTCAGTGTCCATCCATAGATGAATGGATAAAGAAAATGTGGTCTATATGTACATACAATAGAATACTATTCAGCCATAAAACAGAAGGAAATAAGATAGACCTAGAGGACATTGTGTTAGGTAAAATAATCCAGGCATAGAAAGAAAAACACTGCACAAATCTCACTTATAAATGAAATATAAAAATATTGATCTCATAGAAGTAGAGATTAGAGAATAGTGGCAACCAGAGGCTGGGGAGTGGGGTGGGGGGAATGAGAGAGGCTGGTCAATGGGAACAAAGTTACATTTAAACAGGAAGAATAAATTCTGGTGTTCTATTAGGCAGTAGAAAATGTACTGTATACTTCAAAATAGCCAGAAGAAACGATTTTGAATTTTTGTCACCACAAAAAAATGATAAACGTTTAAAATGAGGGATGCTAACTACCATGATTTGGTTGTTACACAATGTATGCATGCTTTGTATATCACACTGTACTCCATCATTGTGTACAATTATTATGTATCAATTATAAATTAAAAAAATAGAGCTGAGAGTTCAGCTTAGGTGATCTCAGTGGCAGAACTTGCTCTCTAAAACTGACATCTAAATGGTTTCGAAGAAAGGCAGACATGTCATTGGAAAGCTCTGTGCTTGGATTTCTATTGGAATTGAAAGAAGTAAATCTTAGGTGTGTTCATTTTTAACAAATGTTAGGTTTGTTGTGTAACAAGTATAATTCCAGGATTTAAAATTACATTGCCCCTTCAGTCCCCATACACACACACACACACACACACACACACACACACACACACATACATTGCTGGACTCCACTCTCAAAATTTTTAATTCAGTCGGACCTGGGGTGGGGAATAGGGTGCTTGATAATCTGCATTTCTAAGTTCTCAAATAATTCTGACACTGCTGATCTGAGGATAATATTTTGAAAACCATGGTTTTAGAGAATTGGCGCATTTCAAGGTATATATGTAGAGTCAATCAGACTCTTCTTGCAATGTCAATAAGCTGTAGAGATGGTACATGATGGGAGCTGTTGGTTCAGAAAATATCTACAAGCATCTGTTCAACTAGTTGATCAAGATTAACTATTTTTAGAATAATCTCAGTAATTGCTAACATTTCTATAAGGGTTACTTTGTGCCAGGTTGTGCTCTAGTTACCTGACACACTCATTCAATCTTCATAACATTCCTGTGGTTACCATCCCTATTTTACTGATAAGGCAAACAGAGGCACAGAAAAGTAAAGTTGTCCTAGTTATGCAAGCCAGTAAGTGATGACATTGGGATTTAAATCCAGGGAGTATGGCTCCTGACCCCAAGTGCATAACCACTACATTATACTACTCAAGATAATGACTTCTTTCTAACATTCGTCTCAATTTGTTTGGGTTTATTCCATGAGCCCAGTCTTATATTAGCTTAAAAAGTATAGCATAAACTGTATTTTCAGATAAGTCTTTACCAGGCAGTCTATTATTTAGCACATGTACTCAAATCAGAGGTGTTATATAAATCTGATAATAGATGCTAAAAGCCAATTGAGTACAAATAAATATCCCCAGTGCCCATTTCTTCAGAGTTGCATTTTGTGACTGGAAAATGAGAACAGTTTATGTTCCAATCAGGACAACCACATAAGTTTATTTTTGCACAAAGCATTTTTGGAAAATAGGTTTTATCATTGCATCAACATTCATTATGGTAATTCTCCTTAAATACCACTTTACAATGCTGCTGGCTCCTTTATTTCCTTAACTGAGGTTTCCAGAGGGTGTGTGTATGTGTGTGTGTGTGTGTGTGTGGTCTTGTGTTTGTCTTTAAATCTCCCATTTTTTTCTTTCTCAAACTTTTTTTCTTTTTTTGTTCCATAAATGTTACTACAACACTATGTTTGCACAAGAATTAGACAAAAAATACTGCCTCGGTCTATTCGCATGATTGCTTTAGTGTGTTTGAAGCAGTATTTTGGAGCCAGACATAATCACATTCTGCAGTTCCTCACCTTATTAACTGACAGAGCACTGTTCCTATTAGACAATTGATCTTGGGCAGATGAAGCCATTAAAAACAGTACTGATTAGCTGAAGAGAGGCGACAGCAATGCAGGCTGCCTCACTTCCTTTTATGCTTAGGGAAGTTGATGTTCCAGACAAATAATAATTGATATGCAGTCTGCCTTAATTGTGGTTGTTAACAGCCAGTATTATAATGACAGGCTGACAATTTCTGTCTAGTCTATTGTATGTTTATTTCAGAATCCAAGAACCACTAGGTAATCTTTTTGGTTAATGTGAACTTCATAGAATGCATTTTATAATATCCCTGAAATACTCCACAGTTAATCCCAGTTTTAGAGTTATTTGGTACATATTTCCAGGTGTTGGATGTTTAACCTAGATGAGCAGAGCAAGGTGCATAAAACCATGTGGACATATAGCACAGCATTATGTAGGTAAGGAACAGCTAGGCAGCTAGGCTGGAGAATAACACACACACACACACACACATACACACACAGAAAGAGAGAGAGAGAGAGACCTTACAGTGTCTACTGTGTTTTATCCCAAAGCAAGAACTTTTTGGTGTAGATTCTAATTTGACTTGTAGTATAATATAAAGCGAGATTAGGCTATATAAGACTAAAGTAAAAATTATTTCATTCCTTTTATTTGTGTTTATAACAAACATTATATAATAACTATATATGAATTGAAATTTGTCTTAAGCTTAAGATATAATTAGCAAATATCTGATAAAATCTCAATATTGCTGTCTGTTTTCACACTATATGTCCTTTGCAAAACCCAGGTCTTCTATTAACTGATAAAACATTAAGTTAATTGTCTCAAAGGACAATGTTCCTCAGCATGAAACTATTACAAAATCATGTTCAGACTACCAACCTTCTTGTTCTGAGTGACTGGTGTTTCCAAAAGACCTTCAGCCTTTCCACAGAGGGCATACATTAGAAATTATGGCCTTTGTGTGTATCAGTACAGTCAAAGAAGAGCATGCTTGGGGCAAGGGAGACTTGCCTGCAAGTCCAGGCCTTTCTATGACTACAAGAGCTGAAGGAATTGAGATGCATCATCTTAGCACATCTGTAGCTTTTCCTACTATGCCATACTGGTTAGGCAGTTCTGAAGGAAAGTGCATTGTGGCAATAACTGGAGTTGACTGAACCACAAAAATAGTCTCCCCTGCCTCACAAAAACTAACAAACACACACACACATATACACACCCACTTTCCCTCCAAGTCATTCAGAACAAGTATTCCTGCTATAAACCATCCTCCATTATTTCTCATCACTTTTAGGTTATCAAACAACTTCTCTTCTGGTAAAGAGTAAGGGGTATGTTTTGCTTTTTTAAAATTGCTACTTCCATCTTGGTGTGCTGGGGCATGCCTGTAGTCCCAGCTACTTAGGAGGCTAAGGCAGGAGGATCACTTGTGCCCAGGAATTTGAGGTGGCAGTGAGCTACGATTGCACCACTGCATTACAGCCTAGGTGACAGAGAGCCTGACTCAGAAAATAAAATAAAATGAAATAAAATAATAGAATAAAATAGTCCAAGAAAAAAAATACTGCTTTCCCATCTCTCATTTCTGTCTTGCTAATGGTTGTTACATCCTTTGCTGAGTTATAACTGCCTGTTGGTTGTTCAAAGACATTATACCTTCAAGACTGCTCAGCTGTGAATTTCCTGTGCTACTGTAAATATTCCTTGTCTCCAAACCAACTTTAAAAAATTTTGCTTATTATCAAATCCTTTTATTAGCAGCAAATTACAGATGTCCAGTTTAAAAAGTCCCTAGTGATTTGTCTGACCAGAGTGGAAGTGAGGGATTTGGGGCTGTCAGGCATTGGGGGGTAATAATATAAAAGCCAACATGATGTGTTGTGATAATTCTACTAACACCAGCAGAAACATATAAGTTTTTTTTTTTACTTTAATGTGTTCACATGTGCATTTTATAAACATTTTATTTAGTAACAATTATAGATTTACAGAAAAAATGCAAAGATAGTATGGAACATTCCCATAGATCTAACACTCAATTTCCCCTTTCATTAACAGTTTGCATTAGTAAGGTATTTTTATTACAATTAACAAATTAAAAATGATTTGTTATTATTAAATAAAATTCAGGCTGCATGCTGTGGCCCAGGGCTGTAATCCCAACACTTTGGGAGGCTGAGGCAGGTGTCTCTTGAGCCCAGGAGGTCTAGGCGTCAGGGCAAGACCCCCTCTCTTTAAAAAATTAAATAAAAAATAAAATGAAATAATGTCTATAATTTATTCGTGTTTCATTGGCTTTAACCTGATAGCTTATACTGTCCCCAGGTTCCATAAAGGATTTCGTCTTCCATTTAGCTGTCATTTCTCCTGGGCTCCTCTTGGCTATGATATTTTCTCACACTTTTCTTGTTTTTTATTACTGTGACAGTTTTGAGGAATATTGGTCAGATATTTTATAGAATGTTCCTCATTTGGGATTTGCCTAGTGTTTTCCTCATGATTAGACTGGGAATTATGTTTGGGGGAAGAAGACCACAGAGGTAAAATGCCCTTCTCATCAAGTCATATCAAGGGTTCATACTATTAACAAGACTTTATCACTGTTGATGTTGACCTTGATCACAGGGCTGAGGTAAGGTTTCTAAGGTTTCTCTACTGTAAAGTTATTCTTCCCTCCTTTTCCCTACTGTAATCTTTGGAAAACAGTCATATGCATAGCCCACACTTAAGGAGTGAGGAGTTATCCTTCTAAGAGGATTATCTACATAAAACATTTAGAATTTGTTTGTTCTCCTTCGCTTATTATTTATTTATTTAATTATTCCTTTATATAAGCATGGACTCATGACCATTTACTTTACACTTTGGGTTATAATTCAATACTATTGTTATTTAGTTGCCCAAATTGTTTTAGTTTTGGCTATTGGGACCTCTTTTGGTTAGTTCTTATGTCATTTTAGGATATCCCTACATTGTAAGATTTTAAAAATCCACTTTCTTCTTCTTTTTATTTTGAGTTCTGGGATAAGTGTGCAGAACGTGCAGGTTTGTTACATAGGTGTACATGTGCCACGGTGGTTTATTGCACCTATCAACCCATCATCTAGGTTTTAAGCCCCACATACATTAGGTATTTGTCCTAATGCTCTCCCTCTCCTTGCCCCACACCCCCTGACAGGTCCCCTTGTGTGATGTTCCCCTCCATGTGTCCCTGTGTTCTTATTGTTCAACTCCCACTTAATGAGTGAGAACATGTGGTGTTTGGTTTTCTGTTCCTGTGTTAGTTTGCTGAGAATGATGGTTTCCAGCTTTATACATGCCCCTGCAAAGGACATAAACTTATTCTTTTTTATGGCTGCACAGTATTCAATGGTGGACATGTGCCACGTTTTCTTTTTCCAGTCTATCATTGATGGGCATTTGGGTTGGTTTCAAGGCTTTACTATTGTAAATAGTGTTGCAATAAACATACGTGTGCATATGTCTTTATAGTAGCATGATTTATAATCGTTTGGGTATATACTCAGTAATGGTATTGCTGGGTCAAATGGTATTACTGGTTCTAGATCCTTGAGGAATCACCACATTGTCTTCCACAATGGTTGAACTAATTTACACTTCCACCAACAGTGTAAAAGCATTCCTATTTCTCCATAGCGTTGCCAGCATCTGTTGTTTCTTGACTTTTTAATGATCACCATTATAACTGGTGTGAGATGGTGTCTCATTATGGTTTTGATTTGTATTTCTCTAATGACCAGTGATGATGAGCTTTTTTTCATATGTTTGTTGGCTGCATAAATGTCTTATTTTGAGAAGTGTCTGTTCGTATCCTTCACCCACTTTTTAATGCGGTTGTTTATTTTTCTCTTGTAAATTTGTTCTAGTTCCTTGTTAATTCTGGTAAAATCCACTTTCTTGTAATTATAATTTCTTATAACTTTCTTATAATTAAATACAAGATGCTCCTGGCTCTTGCCTATTCTGCTAGTAGAATCATTGCCTATTCTACTTCTAGAATCTGCAGTTTCTCCAAGTCACCTTGGTATGTTTTATTGGAGAATAGCATTAAATATCAATAGCTGGGTACTAGTTATGCTCATGGCTACAGGGGTGTCATTTCTTTTAGGCCCTCTCAGCTGACAGAGCAAATAATTGTGTATGCATACACTAACCTATATATACACTAACATGTTTATATGTACATGTCTATAAATATTTCTATATGTAACCATCTGTATTAAGATACATGGCCAGGCTAGGTGGCTCACGCTTGTAATCCCAGCACTTTGGGAGGCCGAGGCAGGCGGATCACGAGGTCAGGAGATCGAGACCACGATGAAACCCCGTCTCTACTAAAAATACAAAAAAATTAGCCGGGCGTGGTGGCGGGCGCCTGTAGTCCCAGCTACTCGGAGAGGCTGAGGCAGGAGAATGGCGTGAACCCAGGAGGCGGAGCTTGCAGTGAGCTGAGATCGCGCCACTGCACTCCAGCCTGGGTGACAAAGCGAGACTCCGTCTCAAAAAAAAAAAAAAAAAAGATACACATGAGTTCACACTGATGTCTCTAACTATAATCCATGAAGTGGTACAATATTGACATTCTCACCTGATATTAAAGGAGTTACTAGACCAAGTACAAAGTCAACTCACATTTAATTATCATTCTTGCTGCACAGCTCTTAAATTCTCCTTTTTGCACAAATCATTTTCACTTCACCTAAGAAAATACCTAATTTCTTTCTCTTGGATTTTTAGGCCACTTTTGTGAGACTCCATCATTTCCTCTGCTTCCATATTTATATACAAATTATTTGAGAAAACAGTAATAATACTCCACGTTCGTACCTTCTTGAAAACATGCTTATTACACACTTTAGGTGTTATGGTCTTGGATGGTAAATTCATTTTTAAATATATTATCTGCACACCTATTAGACATACTTGAGTATATTGCGTTTGTTGTTTATTTTATACAAATACAGCTATATGAAAGTAAACAGTCAAATATTAATTGAGAACCAATCATGGGTATCATTGTCATAGAATTATAATATTTCAGGGCAGAAAAGAATATTAGAAACCATCTATTCTCTTCCTTTTCTTATTCATTTGCCCTTTTAATAATATTCCCTATTCACACATTGCTGAAATACCTCATTTATTTTAATAAGCATCCCCCAAAAAGCTCCTTCTCTTGTAACTTTCTGTAGTAAACCCTATTATCTTGTGCCATGACATGTATTGGATATTTTAATAATTGTGCCATCATCTATAAATGTAGACATTTCTTAAATGTTTAGACTTAGTTACATAAATGCCTTTATTGGTCAGCTTATTGTCAACAAGTGAATTGAATATATTTTCATTTTCACAGTTCAGAAGTTGTTACAAAATTAAAATGAAGACATGCTTTAGTTATTCTTTGCCAGGTTGTTTTTTTATTTCCTTTGAGCACAAAATGATAATGAAGAAAATAGCATCTAAGAGAAACCCTGAAGACCAAAGTCCACAGAAAGTTGCCAAAGACAAAAATGAATCCCAAAAAAGCCAAAAGTTGAAGATCTCCTGATCCAAAGAATCTGGAAATAATTAAAATGTATTTCAATGGAAGTTCAATCCAGGCCATTTCATTGAATTAATAAAGCAAGAAATGTAGCAAGAATATCAGCATTCAGATACCATATAGGACATAAAAATTAAGTTTGCAAGTCCTAAAATACCCACTTATAAGAAGAGAGAAATGCACTAAGGAAAGAATAAAGATGGTTGCTCTGGCAGAAATAAGCTGACAGTCATTTATTGAGGCAGTACTTATCTACAGGATGAAAAGCTAACTAGAAAAAAATTCAATTTCACTTCATTTGTTCACAATGCAGAATTTACTGAACTGGTGCTAGAAAGAAGCTGAGGATACAAACACCCATGAAGTTGATTATGTTCCTTACTCAATCCTGCCCTCTATCTGATCCCTAGTGACAAACGGCTTGAATTTGAGAAAGTTCAGAGAATCTACTGCTGGTTCTTTATGCATTAATTTCTGAGACATTCTTCTGCCCTGTTGGTATTTGGGAAACAGGTATACTCAAGGAATTTCAAACTAAGAATGATAAGAATTATGTTTTAATATTGATCTTTTAATCTGTGAAGTATTTAGTTAATCACATGACCTTCCTGAATCTCATAATGATGGAAAATAAACCATGATCTATAAACATGTATTACGCACCGACTATTCGCTGGGCATTGTGCTATGTTCAGGTGTTAGAAAGGTAAATATGAATCATTTTCCCCTCAAGCTGTCTTATCTAGTATTCATGTTAATCATGTAAACAACTTAACTGCCAGGTGACAAACATTATTATACATGTTCTAGGCAGAGTAATACAATCTATAGAAAAATGGAAAATTAAACAAAAACATGATATGTTTGTGAAATTTCAAAAAGTTTATAGTATTTGAAACTTGGATTGTATGACAGGAGTTTAAGAGATTATATCATCCTAAACCATTTGGTATTTATCTTATAGTCAATGCGTAGTTATTAAAGAATTTGATAAAAAGTTGTATTGTGGCAATATAGTAGTGCTAAAGAGGATAGAATTTGGAGTAGGAGGGTTGGAATCCTGAAAGAAGGTTGTAGAGAGTCTATTTCCACAGTGCAGGTAAAGGGAGTTGGATTAAAAAAAGGGAGATGATGTATTGAAAGATGTTACAACTTCTTCTTGAAGCGTTTTAAAGATTCTGTGAGATGATAGAAGCAAAGGGGACTTTTAAGATGTGAATCATTTCATTAAGAAAACTTAATACAAGGTCCTAATTTTAAACTCTTATATTGCATAGTATCAAAGAGGAAGATATAACTGGCTAGTTTGAATTTCTGGTCATGCTGTCACATCTTTTCTCTGCTACAAATCCATATTTGAGTTTACCAAAACAAAAATTTCTATAAGTCAAAAAGTCATTTTCTGGATGACAGTTTCACTTTCCTTTATTAGGGTCGGTTTGCCAAGATGGATTTGATTGCCTGATCTTGGGGTTAGTGTCCACTCTGTGGATGCCTGTGTGTGTGTGTAAGGGGTTGCCAAGTTCCTATGACTGGTCCATACAATTGAATTGATTGGCATTTTCTCCAAAGCAGAATACTCAGTCTTCTCAAATTGAATTAAGAGGTCAAATTCACCCTCTGTTTAATGTCACTTCTTGACAACCACAGAGAGAGAATTGGATACTCTTTATTCTCTATTCATAGTGCTTTGAAATTACCTTTCTGGATATATCATTCTTTATTTATTCACCAAGTATTTATCGATAACTTGCAATGTGTCAATACTGTGTAAAGCACTAGACACATAGTAGTGAGGCAAATATACATAGTCCTTTCTCTCTTCCACCTTATAGCCTTAGATCCAGCTTGTTTGTCTTTCTTTAGAGACAAGGGCTTAAATTCTTACTGGAGGTTCTAACAGTATTTCACACATTTTGACTTGAAAAAGTAACACATCCCAGTGTAAAATAGTAAAGAACTCTCTTAGATCTTCGTTCCTCAAACAAATGTTCAGGTCAGATCAGATTGCTTTGGGTCTCTCATTAAACTAAGCGTGTGTGTGTCGCCAACCTAGAGCACCATTTTTCTTTTCCAAGAGTAGCCCTTGATTTTGCTCTGTTTTATCTTGAAAGACCTTTCTCATTTTGATTAGTTTTACTTTATCATGAGAGAAAAAAAATGACTTGCATGAATAAACTTAAACTAAAATAAAATAATGAAAGAATATTTTCGAGCCTAAAATAGTTAACCATCTGACCCTGTGGGAAACACACTGCATTCTTTGCTTTTGTTGAGAGGAAAACATAAATTATTCACTAAAGAATTAAAAACCCTTTCATTGTTGTCAGCCTCTAATTTATTTCCCTCCAAGTACTCCTGGATATTCAGTTGAGGTTGAAAAACTTCTCAGCATTTATCTATATTACTAGGACTGATTTTATGAAAGTCAAAATGTAACAAAGTATAATATAAATTTTAATGAATAAATTTTTTAAAACTTTATTTTAAAATAAAAAAGCAATTGAAGGAAAAGTATGGGAAATCAGTTGGAGCTACACAAATAATTCTTTTCCTGTGAATATTTTAAGTAGATATTTCACAATAAAAAATATTTGTGGGGTTGTTTTCTATTTTTAGAATAAATAAGGAAGGTTCTTTGTAGGTGTTTCTGTAAATTATTTACAGACATGTGTACTGAAAATGTTAAATGCCAAAGTGCCCAGTAAAACATTCACTCATTCATTTATCAAACTTTTATTGTATTCTTTTTATGTATCAAACACTGTCATCCGAGTTATGGAATGATATTTTAGAAAAAAAAAATTGCATGTGTTGACAAGGAATTATATTTAGTAAGACAGTCAAAATATGTACATACATAACTATAAGATAAAGCAGGAATATTTCTGACAAGCATGAAAAAATAATGCTCTGCATTGAGTGTGTTTAAAAAATCTTGAAATTATGAAATATTTAAAACATACAGATTATTTTGGTGAATAATAAACATTCATGTTTACGTTATTTTGTTTAACAAATGTTGACATTCTGACTTATTTACCACTTGTCCTTTTATTTTTTTAATAAATATAATGCCGCATAAACCATTAAAGCTCATCCCTATTCCATGCTGATCCCATCTTTCTGCCTAAGGTAACTCCTTTCCCGAGGTTGATAAGTCATCTCTCCCACCATTTTTAATGTAGTCATTATATAGTTGTACTCCAACAAAATATGGTTCTATATATTTTCAAATTTAACATGAATGCTATGTTTTTGTATTGCTTGGATAATTTTTCCTATAATATTATTCCTTCAATCCCATGTTCCATTCTTCCCAAAGTTTTGCATTTAACTAAATACACTTTTAGTAAACTGCACTGATTCTGTTCAATGAGGTCTATTCCTGTTGCCCGCATCTAGTAACCTGGCTCACACAGCTTACTAATAGGTACCATGTATTGAGATTTTCACCTTGTGCCAATTGCTGTTCTACATTTTTTCAAGTAATAAACCATTTAGTTCTCATAGCAAATCTCTAAGTTAGATAGTATTGTCACTTCCATTTTGGTGAAGAGGGCCCTAACAGAAGCACTTTGCCTAAAGTTACATAATTAGTAAGCGATTGAGTTGCTTTTGAACTTAGTATGTATAGTTTCAGAACCCAGGATCCCCACTTCACATTTGCTGTTGTGTGACCTGCCAATTCGTATCTTTTGTTCTATTATTATATTACCATATCTGTAATTTTCTTATTTATAAGAGGTTATTTCTGAAGAGATTAATCTTATAACAACTATTATTGTTAAAATATATTTTTCTAATATGAGAATCATCTTCTATATTTGTTTCAGTGAGTTTTATTGTACAAAGATTGTTTTTAAAATAATAAATGATGTCAATTATTTTCTTATTAGTGCTTTTTGTGACTTGTTCAGGAAATATTACTGTATTTTTTATACAAATGCATTAAGTCCTTCCCTAATATTTTTGTACAAACATAAAAATATTCTTTACATTTTCTTCAAAATTTTTGTCAACATTCGTGTTTTTATATCTTTAATTTATCTGTAACTTATTTTTGCACAGACAGAGGTAAGGATAATTGCCTTTCGATGTGAGTAGATAACTGAATAGTGATGAGTAGTTTATTTATGGGTTCTGTATTCAAGTACAGTAGTAAATCAAGGTGTCATGAACCATCATCCTATTTTAATGATTACCAAAATCTCTTCTGATATTTGAAAAGGCAAATTCTCTCTACTTATTATTTTTTCATAGAAATTGTCATATAAAATTTGTTTTAGCCTTTTAATCATCTATAAAATTTTAAGGATAAAATTTCACGTTTTTCCCCTAAGAACTCTATACTATTTTATTAGACTTATTACTAAATACTTTTTTGTTATTGTTCCCATTGTGAGTTGTATACATTGTATTATTATATTGTTTCTGATTGAGTTTTACTGATGTGTAACAAAATTCTTATTTTGTGGATCATAAATCCATGAAATTACTGACAACTTTTTAATTCCAACAGACTGCCTGAAGATTCTTTTCGTGTCCAGCAGGAATAATGATATTGATGGAAGAAAATGGCGATTTTTCAGCCTTTCTACTTCTAATAATATTTTTCTCCTGGACTTATTGCATTTGTAAGAATTGAAAAATATTTTGAATATTTATTTAACATTTATTGCATTGTGTCGGAAGTGAAAAATATTTGACCTAAAGGAATGTTTCTAACATCATCATTAATATGCCTTTTTACCTTTTTTTTTTCTTAACTTTTGTGTAGGGGTTAGGTAGTTCTTTATCAGTTCAAACATTTTTTACCCCTATGTTTCGATTTTTTAACAAAAATGACTTTTAAATATTATCAAAACCACCTTCTCAACATTTTATACCAAGCACACAAAAAAGTTAAATCTACATCTAGACATATTGATATATATCTAGAGATGGGATACATCTAGAAGTCAGAGATCACCAAAAGCAAATAGAAATTCATAAGTCAGCCTGAGAGGAAAAGTTAGATTGCCCACTTATGAATGACCAATAAAAACAGCACAGCCAACATATAAAACAATTCACAAGATAAAAGTATGACATCTTAGGCTGGGCATGATGGCTCACGCTATTAATCCTAGCATTTTGGGGGGCCAAGATAGGAGGATCACTTTAGGCCAGGAAGTTGAACTAGCCTGGTCAACATAGTGAGACTACATCTCTATATAAAAAAAATAAATATGACATCTTAAAGGGACTATGAGAAAAAAACCACAATATAGATTCAGTGTACCTAAATAGGCCTTCATGAAAAGAAGGCAAATTATCTCAAAAGAATAGTTTCTAATAGATCTTAAGTAAAGAAATATCTAAATAATACGTATAGGTTGAAGGAAAATGATCCCAGAAGACAAATTTGGGATGCAAAAAGAAATACAGCACAGAGAAATTATTAAAATACTGTGTAAATATAAACTGAAATTCTTTTGGTGTGAGAGCAATGTTTATAATAACATACAGTAATAATCATCATTGGTACTTGGAATGGTTAAATGGATAAAAATAAAAATAGCCAATAAATTTGGACGGAGAATCAAAGTTAAGAATTCTAAAAAGTTACTTGGAAAGAAGGTTAAGATATAACGTTATACTTTGATATACATACATTGTACATTTTTAAGAATAATCACTATTAGAAAAGAACAAATGAGTGAACTCCCAAGCCAATAGAGGGAAAATTTTGAGTATCAAAAACAGATTTCAAATTGCAAACTATTGGTTATGTAAAATATAAAAGACAATATTTTTTAAAACTCTAGGAAGGAGTGGGGCCAATAAAAAAATGATGAAATACATAATTTGTAATAAATTTTAAATATATCATTCAATATAATATAGGTAAACAAATTGACATATAAACATGTTATCAAACACATTAAAATAAAACAAGATGAGGCTTTGCTTTGGATGATAATGTGTCATAAAGTGAAGCACATAACTAATGTGACCCACTGGAGTTACTTAAACAAATATGCAAAAGTTTATCATTCCTTTTTTCTCCCCTCATCCATTTCCTTCTGAACAAGTCCGTTTTAAAGCTGTTAGGTTGCACAGGAGAAGGTAAGCATATCTATGCCTGGAACAATTTGGAAGGGGTATGGTGAGGTAAAGAAACTATCCATGTGGGAGTTTGCTTAGCACAGGCTGTTAAGGCCCAAACATAGGAAGCAAGGTAGCCATGCAGTATTTGTGGGTGTGGGGTTGTGTAGTAACAAAGCTCTGATGTCTCATGCCAGTTGGTTTCTCTAACAAAGAGGGACATCCATGAGCAGAAACCAACTGGCATGAGACATCAGAGCTCCCTTAGGTTGGGAAGGAATGCAGGAATACTGTCACATGATTTCTCAGGGTAAGGCTGATGCCACTTGGGAGAGTCGAATTTGCTTTGTTTTAGAGTGAAGGAGACAAAAGAGACATGACCACTAAAGACAATGTGCAAATCTTAGCATTCTGGGGACATTTAGTGAAACTTGGGTGGAGTCTGAGGATTTGCTGGTGGTGAGCAATATATACTTTTCTGCTTGTATGGTATAGTAGTTACACAGGAGGATGTCCCAGGTTATAGCAAAGGGACGCTAAATTATTACAAAGTGAACGAGTACCTAGTTGGCTACTTAACCTCAAAATGGTTCAGGAAAAAAGAATTATATGTATGTACTATACTTGCAATAATTCTGTAAAGTACAAAAATATATTAAATCAGAACCATCTCTAGGCTACCTGGCTCATTTATGAATTTTTATCCAGATTTTAGCCAGTATCTCCTGTGGGGCTTGGACTAGCAGAGGTTTGGGGGATTTCAGCCCCCAAACATCTCATTTGGTCCTATCCTTTTGTGTAGTTTATAAACTGTGTAATCATACGTATCAGCCCTGCATTCAAAGGAATGTTTTATGTGGAATGTTTTATGCAGAAATAGAGATCTACAGTAATTTATTTGAAAGAGAATATGATTTCTAAAATCACTTCAAATTTTTTCACTTACCTTTAAGACTTTGGTTTACTTAAATGAGATTCTCAAATGTTAAAACAGAGAATACAAATTATGCCGAACTCATTTATCTTCAAACAATGTTTGCAGAAAAGAAAAGTGCCTATTAGAAATATTAACAGTATTCTGTTTGCTATCCCTCTCATTTGGAATACATTTAATTATAAATATAAATTATATATATCATTTAGAAACAATGTGTTTAATAATTTAAGGATTAACTATGAGTCAAAATAATTTGTTTAGTCTAGCAATAAATTAATTGCAAGTTGTTCAGAGAAGTGTACACAACACACAATAAATATTTATTATGTATTGAATGAAACGAAGAATATAAAAGAAGTTAACAGTTTGGCAAACATTTGTGCATTAAAAGCTTTTATTATTTGCTTAGGCATGGAGTTAATTTGAGATAAAATAATTAAAACCTAACAAACTCTATTTTGAATTTGTGTTTTTAGATGCTAGGTATGGGATGATTTTATCATGAAATTAAGTATGAATTAGAAAAGCTCAAATTTGCTTATTCTTCCTCACACCCTCAATAGGCCATTAATTCCTAGAAGGGGTGTCTCCCGCATTAAGGACTAATCAATTATTGCAAGGCTTTATAAAATTAACCCTATTGGCATTAGCAATTCAGTATTTTAATTGTCCCTGTAATGCTTGGTCTTCTGACCTCATTGACATTTTATTGTAATTGGAAATCAAAATGCCTAAGACTGTGGTCTAAAGAGAAGCCATCAACATGTACACTGAGAAGCTTTCCTTTTTAGAGTCCATCACAGTATCCTTGCTCTTTGAGTTGTTCCTTCTTCTAGGTACTCATAAGTTTAATATTTCTGAGTCTAACTCTATTACAAGCTCTATGATGAAGTTCAACCATGGAGTCATGAGAGATGGCTTCACCATTATTGACAACAAAATGATAACTAGTGATACTCTCTTCATATTACCCAAATTAAATTGTATAAATCGGGCAGGGCACGGTGGCTCATGCCTGTAATCCCAGCACTTTGGGAGGCTGAGGCGGGCGGATCACCAGGTCAGAAGTTTGAGACCAGCCTGACCATCGTGGTGAAACTCCGTCTCTACTAAAAATACAAAAATTAGCCGGGCATGGTGGCGTGTACCTGTAATCCCAGCGACTCAGGAGGCTGAGGCAGGAGAATCATTTGAACCTGGGAGGCAGAGGTTGCAGTGAGCCAAGATCACGCCACTGCACTCCAACCAGGGCGACAGAGTGAGACTCCGTCTCAAAAAGAAAAAAAAAAAAAAATTGTATAAACCCCAAATTTACCAAGGTACCTCTCTGGTTTTATCTCCTATGGGTAAAATTTTTAATGTGTCCCTCACTGTTTTGGAAATAAATTCCTAGAGTAGCAATTGCTATATCAAAACTTTGAGACTTTTTATAAAAACTATTGAAAAAGTTCCACCTAGAACATTGTAACAAGTACATTTTTATCAGTGAAAAATCAGAGATTCCATTTCATAAACTTGCCCACATATGATACAATTTCAAATTTTTAATTTTAATGAAGCAAAATAGCCACTAAATAATTAATTTGATGTTTCTGTTTAACAGTAAACTTGACCTTTTTATTTATTTGTATTTTGAATATCCTTGTTAGAGATTAAAATTTCTAATTTTCATTAATTTTTGTTCATATTCCGTGTCTTTTTTCTATCAAAATGTTGGACCTCTCTGTATAATGTTATATATATATGGGATTCTGATGAATATGCAGATAATATATACATATTATATTATGTGTACATATGTAAGTGTACATATAATACATAATAAACACATAATATAATAAAACCATTTTCTCAGTGTGACATTTACCTTTTAGTTATATTATTATAATAGTTTGTCCTGATGTACATATTTCGTTTACTTTTTGTTTTTATGGACAAAACTTTTTATGGCTTCTGACTATGGTATTAAACCTATAAAGGCTTTATTTTCTGTGTACATAATATTATGTATATTTTCTTTTATTTATTCATCTTTTTTTTTTTTTTTTTTTGAGATGGAGTTTCACTCTTGTTGCCCAGGCTGGAGTGCAATGGCATAATCTGAGCTCACTGCAACCTCTGCCTCCCAGGTTTAAGCGATTGTCCTGCCTCAGCCTCCCAAGTAGCAGGGATTACAGTCATATGCCACCATGCCCGGCTAATTTTTGTATTTTTAGTAGAGAAACCATGGGGTTTCTCCGTGTTGGTCATGCTGGTCTCGAACTCCCAACCTCAGGTGATCTGCCCACTTCGGCCTCCCAAAATGCTGGGATTACAGGCATGAGCCATGCACCTGGTCTGTCTGTCTGTCTGTGTGTCTGTCTGTCTATCTATCTATCTATCTATCTATCTATCTATCTATCTATCTATCTATATTTAAGATAGAGTCTCACTCTTTTGCCCAGGCTGGAGTGCAGTGGTGTGATCTTGGCTCACTGCCACTCCTGCCTCCCAGGTTCAAGTGATTCTTGTGCCTTAGCTTCCAGAGTAGCTGGGATTACAGGCGTGCACCACCATACCCACCTAATTTTTGTATTTTTAGTAGCAACAAGGGTTCACCATGTTGCCCAGGCTGGTCTTGAACTCTTGGGCTCAAGTGATTCACCCACCTTGGCCTCTTAAAGGGCTGACCTGATTATAGGCATGAGCCACTGTACCCAGCCTAATATTATACATATTTTCTTACTATACTTTTTGATTTCACATTTTTATATATAAACTTAATCTATAGAATCCCAAGAACATTAGTTATTTACCTTAAAACATAGATCTGTTCATTTACTCTTTTCTGCTTCTTAATGTGGATTATTGCCAAGGCAATCAATCTCATCAACTCCTCTGACTGAAAAGCATCTATAAACTGATCCCTAATTTAAATTTCCAGTTTGAGTCTTTCTTCCTAGTGCTAAGCATATGTCCAAATGCCTTCTTGAATATCCAAAGGAATATAAATCATTCTATTGTAAAAACACATGTACATGTATGTTTATTGCAGCACTATTCACGATAGCAAAGATATGGAATCATCCTAAATGCCCATCAGTGATAGATTGGATAAAGGAAATATGGTATACATACACCATGGAATACTATGCAGCCATAGAAAAGAAGGAGATCATGTCCTTTGCAGGGACATGGATGGAGCTGGAGCTGAAGGCCATTATCCTTAGCAAAGTAACACAGGAACAAGAAACCAAATACTGCATGTTCTCATGTTTAAGTGGAAGCTAAACGATGAGAACACATGGACATGTAAAGGGGAACAACATACACGGGGGTATGTGTTGGGAGGGTAGAGGGTGGGAGGAGGGAGTGGATTAGGAAAAATAACTGAGTACTAGGATTAATGCCTGAAAGATGAAATAACAAACCCCCATGACACAAGTTTACCTATGTAACACACCTGTACTTGTAACCCTGAATTTAAATGTTTTTTTAAAAGAAATCTCCAATTAAGCATATTGTAGACAAAATGCTCGAAATGAAGTTCTTGATCATCTGCACCAAACTAATTTCCTACACCTGACTTTGTCATCTCATAAAGTAATATCACTGAACAATGTGGAGATCACTGTTAGTCTCTCCATTGCCTGCACTCCAAAAATCCAACTCAACAAGCTGTCATCAATTTTAACTTCAAGGTATATCTTGAATCTGCCCGCTTCTGTTTGTATCATCTGTCTTCTACCTCATCTGAATCACTATCATCATTTACCCAGGTACTGCATTGGCCTCTTGAATAGTGTCTCTGCTTTCGCTGTTGTCTCCATTAATGTCTTCTACTTACAGAGTGATTTTTAAAAAAACAAAACAAAACACTTATTAGATGTTGTTATTCCCTTGTTTAAAATCTTTTATTTTCCTTCCTTCCTTCCTTTGTTCCTTCTCTCCTTCCTTCCTCCCTCCCTCCCTTTCTTTCTTTCTTTCTTTCTTTCTTTCTTTCTTTCTTTCTTTCTTTCTTTCTTTCTTTCTTTCTTTCTTTCTTTCTTTCTTTCTTTTCTTTCTTTCTCTTTCTTCTCTTTCTTTCTCTCTTTCTTTCTGTTTCTTTCTTTCTCTCTCTCTTTCTTTCTTTTCTCCTTCCTTCCTCCCTCCTTCCCTCCCTCCTTTCCTCCCTTCCTCCCTTCCTCCCTCTCCCTCTCCCTTTCTTTTTTTTTGGTCTGTTTTTTGTTTTGTTTTGTTTTTTGAGACAGAGTCTCACTCTGTTGCCAGGCTGGAGTGCAATGGCGCAATCTCAGCTTACTACAACCTCTGCCTCCCAGGTTCAAGCGATTCCCGTGCATCAGCCTCCCGAGTAGCTGGGACTACAGGCGTGCGCCACCATGCCTGGCTAATTTTTTCAGTTTCACTGGAAACTGAAGGAGCCAAGAAAATGTGTATTAATAATCCAGAGAACATGCAGAAAATTGGAGTTGTATCCCGTGGGGATAGAACTAACTTTGGGGAATACCAACCCTCCCACTCTGCAAAGGGAGGCAAATGATACACACACACACACACACACACACACACACACACACACACACTTCAAATGCCATTAGTTACTATTTGTTGTATGTTGGTGTGTATTCTCTATTGCTCTGGCTGGCAGAAAAAATCGTCAGATACAAAAATGTCGGTACAACCACTGACCTGCTGAGTATCTGAAATGGTGGAGTTCAAATTATATGGGCACTCACAATGTTTGCCCTGTGTAATCTGATTTTTATGTGTATTTCCATTCTAATCTCACGCTGCTCAATCCTATTTTACTATGCTCCGGAAGTACTAGCTTCATGTATATTTTAAATTCATTTTTTTCGTTTAAATTATTTCATTTTTTCTTTTTACTTCTTATTCTTTAGGACTCAGATTAAATGTCACCTCCTCAGGAAAGTCTCTTGGTATAAATCTCAACAAGATATATTCCACTGTCACCTTGTGTTGCAGAATGCATTTCGTAGAATCAATGCACTCTACTTTGAGAATGGTTGGTCTAGAAACCAATGATGGGTCTAAAAACACAGGACAATCCTGTCTCCCTGGCCATAATAATTCGTTTGAAAATAGGCATGTGTGTATTAAAGAATTTGACCTTACCCAAAACCAGAATTTTCCTTTGTCCTTGGCTTCTAGCTGGTAATGTATACCATGCTAGATAAGAGTACTTTTCTTTAGGTAAGAGGCTGACCACATTGGCTTATATGGCGGGGGCTGCCTACACCAGAAAGACAAACTAATTGTTGAGGATAGGGGATTTGGTTCACATGTTACCAGTCAATCTGGAGACTGAAAAAAACATGTAAGCAATCAATCAACCATGCCTATAAAAAGGACCACAACCACCCTCCACCTCCCCTGCAAGCAACAACAACAAAAAACACATCTCTCAACACGAAGGCTCAGGTGACTTTCCCTCACTGGCATGTGCTGGGAGGGGAACACATTCCAGCTTTATCAAAAGGACAATGAAAGCTCTGCATTTGGAACCCTCTGCCTTATGCTCTTCCTTGGACTAATTTTGGTCTGTTTCTGTTCTCCATACTAAACTATAACTATAAGTACTTTAAAGCTTCCCAGTGAATTCTGTCAGTCTTTCTAGCAAACTGTCAAATCTGAGGGCGGATTTGGGAACTCTCCAAACTTGCAGTTGGCATCAGAAGTAAGGGAATTCTTGAGAGTTTGCTCTCAAACCTCACACTTTGGCTAACTCTGGATAGTACGAAATCTAGGCCAATGTATAATAAGCCTTCAGATCACTCTTGTCTTCTGTTGTTCTCTCATGCCCAACAAATAAGCAATCAATACATCCTGCAGACATATCCATATCCAGAAACCAAACTCCTCTTCAAGTCCCACCACAGCTCTATTTCAGGCTACCATTATCTCTTACCTGGATTATTACACTAGTCTTTTGGTAGGTTTCCTTGCTTCTACCTTGACTTCTTAAAATGTAGTCTCAACACAGTAACCAAAGAGATACTTCTGAAACATAAATCTGATGTGATGCATTGAATTAATGTCAAAATATACATTGTCTCTCTGTATGGGCTCCTTCCTTCCTTCCTTCAAAGTCCTTCACCACAGGGTTCCTGCTGGGTGAGGATTATACTTTTCATCTCTCTTATGTCAGACTTGGACATATTATTTAATTTGAAATATGAAACATGAGTATAGGTGATTTTTTTTTTACTTCTAAACAGAAGTTTAAATAACCATTGCCCAATTTCATCATCTATCTTCTCTTTGCCACATCATAATGCAGTAGTCACAAATAAGTGCTGGTTTTTCATCCTGGATCCTAAAGAAAACATAGAGGGGAACTGCAACTAACATGTAGCTGGTGCACACTGGATACAAGACAAATTTATTGTTAAAAAAAGGAAATTTTTGAATTGTGTGTTAAAGAAACATTATATAAAAAGCTTATTGACAGAAATTAGTACTAGGAGTGGGATGTTGATATAAAAACGCTAACAAAAAATTATTTGGATTTGATTTCAAGAACAGATGGACAATGATAAGAAAACTATTATTGGGGTTTGATATGACATATGACAGCATATGATATGAGTAGTCAAATATTTGGTGTAACTGTCAATTACAATAACCAGTAAAAATATACCAAGTGAACTTATGGTTATAGATGAGATTGGGAAAGAATGCTCTTAGGATGCTTTAGTTGCTACTGACAAGAATATAAAAGGACTTGAATTGAGAAAAGAACTAAGGGAGGGAAAATGAGAAAAGCTGCAACAGAGATGAAAGAATAGGAGAATATAGACAGTGCAGAAACTCGGTTTGAAGTTGCAAGTATTTCTTACCTACAAATTAAAAAAATACAAATATAAACAAAAGCAATAAAGGGTATTTAAATCTTGACCTTTTGGCAAGTAACAAATAAGTCATCTCCGGTCTCAGGGAAAAGAGATCAGGAAATGATTGCTAACAGAATTATAATAAATTCTGACTGCTAAAATTAAGTATTAATATTTATGTTTTTCTTGAAAAATACTGTGATCTATTAACACATAGATTGTGCTACAATCAAATAGATAAAAATTTTACTTTTTAGTATGTCATGTCTGTAACGTGCACTGTTCTCTATGACACAATAACTGATACTAAATTTTCCTTCATCTTGTATCCAACCATAAAACAGACAAAATGCACAAGGAAATTCTTCCCCTGCCAATGAAAAATAGGACACACAAAAGTTTGATTCTTAAGAGAAGAGAAAAAAAAATCAGTAAACTTCCCAGTTGCCTAAACTTCCTTCTTGATGCATTTTCCTAATTATAATGCAAGTAGTAAGATTCCAAGAAGATTAAGGTGCTCAAACTTATTTGAAAAGGCAGAGATTAAACTTCTGAGCTAATGAAGTGCCTGGATTTGCCGGGCAAAGAATAGGAAGGAAGGAGATGTGCAAGTGCTGGATAAGGGTCCATAAGTTTACACAAGGATTCTCACATGTTCTTGGTCAAAAGCTGGGCTGTAAGTGGGCAAAGTGAAACTCTATGAGGCCTACCAGGGAACAGCTGTTGCAGCAGTGATGGCATAATAGAGATACCAGAAATTGAATTGGCGTTCCAGCCCAGCCAGACTAAAGTGACTTCACTAATTACATTGGGCATGCTGTCAAACTCCAAGAAAGACTGTGCTTTAGTAGTAAGGAACACACCCTAGGACTAGGCGTGAAATCAGTGTAGATCCACTCTGTCAAAGAAAAAAGGCAAACTTGACAGAATCAAAAGGAATCGCTAGTAATTTATTTTCCTATTAATATGAAACTCAATATCTTTTAGAGAGAGACAACATAATCTAAAGTGACTTAAATACGACATTGATGGTTCCCAATATATAAATAAATATAAGCAGACATAAGAAGTGAGAATTGGGACTCATAATAGATAATTCAACAGAAACACACCTCAGCATAACCTCATGTATAATAGACCTAAATATACTACTAACAAATGTAGCAGACAAGGGCCTTAAAATAAATTTTATAAATATATTTAGATTCTTAAAGAGTAAGTAGTACTCATTCCACTTGCCATAGTGTATATCTATGTGTTTGTCATCTGTCCTTTCTCGCTAGAATAGCATGTCTTTGAATAGATTAATTTATCTGTTGGGTTTCATTGCTGTAAGTACTTACCAAGAGTTCAAAAATACTTGTTGAAGGAATGACTTAACATCCATAATCCTGGCTGGGCATGGTGGCTCGCGCTTGCAGTCCTAGCACTTTGGGAGGCTGAGGCAGCTGGATCATTTGAGGTCAGGAGTTCAAAACCAGCCTGGCCATGGTGAAACCCTATCTCTACTAAAAATAAAAAAAATTAGCCGGGCATGGTGGTGGGCTTCTGTAATCCCAGCTACTGAGGAGGCTAAGGCAGGAAAATCGCTTGAACCCAGGAGGTGGATGTTGCAATGAGCCGAGATCATGCCACTGCACTCCAGACTGGGCAACAGAGTGAGACTCCGTCTCAAAAAAATCCATAATCCTTATAATAGGTATCATAGTCAATATAATATACCCCAAGGTAATGAAAAATTATAAACATACTGAATCAAATAGCATCCCTAATAATTACTGTGGCTCTAGTAATAAAATTAAGAATGTTCCCTTTCCTCTCCTGAGTCCCAGAAATAACATAGGGAATGTCATTGGCATCAGGTATAATTCTTACATGACAAAAGCAAGTGCTAATTTCCATCATATTTCATGTATTTCCCTCAATATACCTAAATATACTAACAATTGCAGCAGACAAGGGGTTTAAAACAACTTTCATAAATGTCTTTAAGTTTTTAAGAAAAGTATTTAAACAGCACTTATGACCACTTGTCATATATCTATTTGTTTATCATCTGTCTTTTCTCACTAAAATATCAGAATAGATTGAATAGACTTATTGTGTTTCATTGCTGTGAGTAATGGCAAGAGCTCAAAAATGTTTGTTAAAGGAATGAGTTAAAAGCATGCATGAATTCATGTATGAATGAATAAGTGAATGAGAAATGTAAAACGCTATGAAACAATGGTGCTTTCCCGCCCATAGAGGTAGTTCTTAGGGGTTTTAAAACAGTTCAATAAGAATGGAGGTAAAATGCAATGATGTGAATATTTTCATGCTTCACATTAGACTAGGGTACATGACTTGTGTTTCTTTTTTTTTTTTTTTTTGAGACGGAGTCTCACTCTTTCACCCAGGCTGGAGTGCAGTGGCGCGATCTCGGCTCACTGCAAGCTCTCCGCCTCCCGGGTTCACGCCATTCTCCTGCCTCAGCCTCTCCGAGTAGCTGGGACTACAGGCGCCCGCCACCACGCCCGGCTAATTTTTTGTATTTTTAGTAGAGACGGGGTTTCACCGTGGTCTCGATCTCCTGACCTCGTGATCCGCCCGCCTCGGCCTCCCAAAGTGCTGGGATTACAAGCGTGAGCCACCGCGCCCAGCCATGACTTGTGTTTCTTTATGGCAGTTAACAAAATATCAAAGTTTTAAGAAAAGACAGGATCAGTAACAGCCATCCTGAGCTATATTGGAGTTTGAGGCAAAATAAAAACATCAGTAATATTCTCCTTTTACCTGATTCTTTTTCCCTTCTCTCCAGAAAAATTTTTTCCTCTTATTCTCACTCTCTTTTCCTCTCTCTTCACTCTTATCTCTCTGTGTCTCTATCTCTCTTATCTATTTTTTACTTTCTCTTATTTATTTCAGTTTCTGCCTACTAATAGTTTCTCATAATTGTTTAGTTATCCAACAATACTCTTAGTGTTGGTTTGTCCTTGACCAGTAAGGGTTTTGGGGAGATCTATTTGTATAATCTTTCAATTTCAGTTCACTTTTCTGAAAGAAAAATCTGATAAGTTCAGGTTTTTATGACTACATTGTATGTCACTTGCTGTCTGTGTACTGAACACCTGTTTTTACACATTCATTTACGTGTGGCCTGGTTATGGGACCAATGCGTTAACAATGCTGCTATGAAACAGAGTCATAAGTAAACTGAGGAAATACAGGCTCTCTAGGCAACTACTGAATTATAACCTTTCTATTAAGAATACTAGATGCTAGAGCCAAAAACTGATCTATAGATTTCATTAAAGAAGAGTTAAATGATAGAACCCTATTCTTCGAGAAAGAAGACACACTTAATATTTATAGTTGGCAGAAATGCTTCAGTGATCTCCTAACATTCCAAAAGAAGGCCTCCAGTCCAGTTTTGCCAATATGAAGTAATATAAGCTTGTCTCTAACATTTGAAGAGTTCAAATTTATAGTTAATGATGAAGTTCTAGTTTAAACAACATCTTGCTTTCATTTTATTTTACAAAGGTGGAGGGAAGACATCATTTAATTTACATTTATATTATTATTATTATCATTATTATTATTATTATTATTATTATTATTATTATTTGAGACGGAATCTTGCTCTGTCACCAGGCTGGAGTGCAGTGAGTGGCACCATCTCGGCTCACTGCAATCTCTGCCTCTTGGGTTCAAGTTTTTCCCTTGCCGCAGCCTCCCGAGTAGCTGGGACTACAGGCACGCACCAACCTGCCTGGCTGATTTTTTGTATTTTTTTAGTAGAGACGGGGTTTCACCATGTCAGCCAGGATGTGCTGGCTCAGCCTCTCAAAGTGCTGGGATTACAGGCGTGAGCCACCACAGCAAGCCTACATTTAGATTCTTGAAGATTAATATTCGAATGGTCTTAGTTGGGTTTATTCCAAAACCAGAGCCTGAGAGAAGGACTCAGATGCAGGCATTTGTTTTGAGGAGCAGGTGTAAAGGAGGGGTGGAGGTATAAAACAAGGAAGAAAGAAAACTAGCAAAGGGAGCTCTATTGTGCTCATATCATTGTGAGCAACTGTGTATTTGTCTCGTTGGGGGTCTTCTGAGGACTCAATACAACACACCTCAGAATTGCCACTTCAGAAATAGAAGAGAATGGAGAATTTACTTATTGGTTGTGGCTTGTATCCAAGGGTGTTAACGCTTCTGTGAATCAACACCTGACTGGCTTCAGTAAGCCTAAGTGAGCATTTGTGGTTTCAGATAAACTTGAGGCAAAAAAAGTAGAAAGAATTGGTAGGCACAGAAGGTGAAATTTTGTCAGAGTACATGGGAACTGCAAGTGACATTGGGGGTGGGTCAAGGCGATGTGATGGGAAGCATCAAAAGCCTGTGCCCCAGTCCCTCCCTGCTTATTTCTCAGATCTACTTATGCTGCATGTATTTATTCCATTCTCTTACTAGCCCTTCAAATAAAACCCAGTGGCAATCTCCCAAAAGGACTTAAGATCAAAGAGTTATTTGACAAGTTATAATCCTTACTGCTACAGCTGATCCATAAATTATATTTAATTATATTTAATAATTATCATTAATCTTCTCCACCACCATTCCAGATTTATCTCCCCTCCAACTGGCACTTCCTCTGGTGTCTGTAGATAGCTTTCCTGGTGAGGTGAATTAGACCTTCCCTGAGAAGGCTCTTGATTGCCTTGCCTTTTTAAGGATGTGGTTGCTGCAATTACTCATTCGCTATTAATTGCTTTACAGAGAAACTTCAATCCTTTTGTCTTAGTCTTCTTGGGTTGCCATAGCAAAATACCATAGACTGGGTGGGTTAAATCGTAGAAATTAATTTGCTCACAGTTCACAAAGTTCAGAAGTGTAACTGCCCAATGGGTTCATCTTACCCACTGCCTAAAGAGCCGATTTCTCAAGACAGGGGAATCACTATAGAGAAATAATTAACGCCAAGTCTGCTGTGTGGGAGACTGGAGTTTTATTATTACTCAAATCAGTGTCCCCAAGCATTTGGGGACCACAATTATTAAGGATAACTTAGTGGGTGGGGGAAGCCAGTGATCCAGGAGTGCTTGATCAGAGATGAAATCATAGGGAGTTAGAGCTGTCTTCTTGCATTCAGGCAGTTCCTGTGTGGGGGTCACAAGATCAGATGAGCCCGTTTATCGATCTGGGTGGGGCCAGCTGATCCATCAAGTGCAGGGTCTGCAAAATATCTCAAGCACTGATCTTAGGAGCAGCTTAGGGAGGGTCAGAATCTTGTAGCCTCCAGCTGCATGATGCCTAAACTGTAATTTCTAATCTTACAGTGAATATTAGTCCCACAAAGGCAATCTGGTTGCTAAGCAAGAAGGAGGACTGCTTTGGGAAAGGGCTGTTGCCATCTTTGTTTAAACTAAACTAAGTTACTGTCTTTGTTTAAACTATAAACTAAGTTTCTCCCAAAGTTAGTTCAGCCTAGGCCCAGGAAAGAACAAGGACAGCTTGGAGGTTAGAAGCAAGATGGAGTCAGTTAAGTTGATCTCTTTTACTGTCCCAGTCATAATTTTGCAAAGGCAGTTTCAGAAGTTCACAATCAAGGTGCCCACTGATTCAGTTCCTGGTGAGAGCTCTCTGCTTATATAAGGCCACAGTCTCCCCGTGTTCTCACTTGGCCTTTCCTCAGGGCATGCATGTGGAAAGAGAGATATCTCTGTCTCTTCTTATAAGGTCACAGTTCCTATGGAATTAGGACTCTGCCCTTATGACTTTATGTAACCTTAATTACCTTTTAAAAGACTTGTCTCCAAATTTAATCACATTGGGATTAGAGCTTTAACATATAAATTGGGGGGTGCGGTGGGGATGGGAGCACAATTCAGTCTATTGCATATTGTGGGAACGGTTGTTTCAATGTCTATATTTCATCCTGGGGTACGGCACCTCAGCCCCATAAAGCATAGTCCCTGAGTTGGTCCCTAAGTAGAAATTTGAAAAGGCCATTCACATATTCTAGAAGAGTGGCTGCTTTCAGGTGAGGCAGTATATGTTGAACTCTTGAAAATTTATGGTCTTAAAATACTGCTATGTACCCGACACATTATAGGTAGCTGCAGTTCTAGAATCATGTTATAACCAATAATCAAACACTCATCTTCATCAATGACTCCATACAATTCTAAAATCGACTTTTCAAATGAAAAACATTTTACTACCTCAAATAAAACACATTTTCAGATGTTTAAGAACCTTGGGTTCTTAATGTGATTCCCCTCTTGGGTCTTCCCAGAGATTCCAAAAACAGATTTTTTTTTTAAATTTTTTACTAGTAAAATGTTTAAACATATTAAATCTATCTGGTTGCATGGTCCAAGAGGCAAGAAAGGTTACAACTCAGCCTGGATCTGAATCACAGTAGGTCTTGTTCTAAACAGCTGCTTAAAAAAAGTAACTTCTAAATCCGTTGATAATCAGTTTGGAGGAGTATTTCAATGTGCAGTATTTTCTGCCTACAAAACTCAAGGAAGCGCACTGTGCCCCTTTCATACTGCTAGGGTATATATGTGCGATGACTTGTGCTTTATCTTAGATGAAATGTACTGGCATGTCTCACACCATTGTGCCCCTAAAAGTTTTATTCAAGTAGCAGTCCCTGAATGTTTCAGGGGTTTACCTTCTACTCATTAGTATAAACGTTTCTTTTTTTTTTTTTTTTTTTTTTTTTTTTTGAGACGGAGTCTCGCTCTGTCGCCCAGGCTGGAGTGCAGTGGCGCAATCTCGGCTCACTGAAAGCTCCGCCTCCCCGGTTCACGCCATTCTCCTGCCTCAGCCTCTCCGAGTAGCTGGGACTACAGGCGCCGGCCACCACACCAGGCAAATTTTTTTGTATTTTTAGTAGAGACGGGGTTTTATCGTGGTCTTGATCTCCTGACCTCATGATCCTCCCACCTCGGCCTCCCAAAGTGCTGGGATTACAAGCGTGAGCCACTGCGCCCGGCCAAACGTTTCTTACTAGGACATTTAGGATAGTGTCCACGAACATTTCACCAGGTAAAATTACAATAATGGTGTCCATATATGAGACCAGAGTGATGTGCTGCAGAATATCAAATCAATGTTTTTCAGACTGTATTCTTAGAGAGAGTAGAAAAGTTAACATAGCTCTTAACAAGAATTGCTAATATTCACATGTAAATGAAAAATACATTTGATCCTATTTATACCAGTGAAACAAAAACACTTGTTATATTGTATACTAAAGACTGTGTTACTCTGCTCCAGTGAAGATACTCCACGAAGTATCTACAGTAATACCTGAAGGTGGCTGGATAAAAGGCTTAGCTGGGGAAACTGTGCTAGAGACATGCAAGTGACCATGATGATGGAGATAGGGATGACTGTGGTTGTGAGAGAGATGTTTTCCACCATCTAACACAAAGGAAGATAGGACGCTAGAGACAGATGAGGTCTCTAGGCCAGAGCATGAAGGAGCAAGTTCTTGGAAACTTGCTGAGGACTGCAAAAGTAACAGGTCAGAAGAACAGGATGTCACTAATTGTGTTCCTCTCCATTTCTTTCAAGAGATCAAGGAAGAAACAGAAATCTAGACAGAGAAGGTGAAAAAGAGAAGACCCAACAGAGAGCTAAGAAAGGTAGGGGATCTCTTCATTGTAATAGAAATTGTAATAGAAATGCACTAATCAAGATGGATGCACCATGATACCATGTTAAGACTTAAGATAATGGATTCAAACATGTGTCTTTTTTTTTTTTTTTATACTTTAGGTTTTAGGGTACATGTGCACAATGTGCAGGTTTGTTACATATGTATCCATGTGCCATGTTGATTTCCTGCACCCATTAACTCGTCATTTAGCATTAGGTATATCTCCTAATGCTGTCCCTCCCCCCTCCCCCCACCCCACAACAGTCCCCGGAGTGTGATGTTCCCCTTCCTGTGTCCATGAGTTCTCATTGTTCAATTCCCACCTATGAGTGAGAACATGCGGTGTTTGGTTTTTTGTCCTTGTGATAGTTTACTGAGAATGATGTTTTCCAGTTTCATCCATGTCCCTACAAAGGACATGAACTCATCATTTTTTATGGCTGCATAGTATTCCATGGTGTATATGTGCCACATTTTCTTAATCCAGTCTATCGTTGTTGGACATTTGGGTTGGTTCCAACTCTTTGCTATTGTGAATAGTGCTGCAATAAACATACGTGTGCATGTGTCTTTATAGCAGCATGATTTATAGTCCTTTGGGTATATACCCAGTAATGGGATGGCTGGGTCAAATGGTATTTCTAGTTCTAGATCCCTGAGGAATCGTCACACTGACTTCCACAATGGTGGAACTAGTTTACAGTTCCACCAACAGTGTAAAAGTGTTCCTATTTCTCCACATCCTCTCCAGCACCTGTTGTTTCCTGATTTTTTAATGATGGCCATTCTAACTGGTGTGAGATGGTATCTCACTGTGGTTTTGATTTGCATTTCTCTGATGGCCAGTGATGATGAGCATTTCTTCATGTGTTTTTTGGCTGCATAAATGTCTTCTTTTGAGAAGTGTCTGTTCATGTCCTTCGCCCACTTTTTGATGGGGTTGTTTGTTTTTTTCTTGTAAATTTGTTTGAGTTCTGTAGATTCTGGATATTAGCCCTTTGTCAGATGAGTAGGTTGCAAAAATTTTCTCCCATTCTGTAGGTTGCCTGTTCACTCTGATGGTAGTTTCTTTTGCTGTGCAGAAGCTCTTTAGTTTAATTAGATCCCATTTGTCAATTTTGGCTTTTGTTGCCATTGCTTTTGGTGTTTTAGACATGAAGTCCTTGCCCACGCCTATGTCCTGAATGGTATTGCCTAGGTTTTCTTGTAGGATTTTAATGGTTTTAGGTCTAACATTTAAGTCTTTAATCCATCTTGAATTAATTTTTGTATAAGGTGTAAGGAAGGGATCCAGTTTCAGCTTTCTACATATGGCTAGCTAGTTTTCCCAGCACCGTTTATTAAATAGGGAATCCTTTCCCCATTTCTTGTTTTTGTCAGGTTTGTCAAAGATCAGATAGTTGTAGATATGCGGCATCATTTCTGAGGGCTCTGTTCTGTTCCATTGATCTATGTCTCTGTTGTGGTTCCAGTACCATGCTGTTTTGGTTACTGTAGCCTTGTAGTATAGTTTGAAGTCAGGTAGCGTGATGCCTCCAGCTTTGTTCTTTTGGCTTAGGTTTGACTTGGCGATGCGGGCTCTTTTTTGGTTCCATATGAACTTTAAAGTAGTTTTTTCCAATTCTGTGAAGAAAGTCATTGGTAGCTTGATGGGGATGGCATTGAATCTATAAATTACCTTGGGCAGTATGGCCATTTTCACGATATTGATTCTTCCAACCCATGAGCATGGAAACATGTGTCTTATATAGGTTTGATGATATTAAATGATTATTTTATTATACTTAGACTTCAACCTATTTAAATTGGGTTCTTTAATGTTCTTTCACCATAACACAAATTGCATGAACTTATATTAATCCTATGTAATAGACTGATCATGCAGCATATCCACAAGAGGTTAAAAAACTATGCCATTTTCTGGAATTTAAGGTATTGCATTATTTTATCAATCATTCATTCACAAAAAAGAAAACGTAAATAATACATATTATTTATATGTGCATATATGTATGCACATATATACATATATCAATTTATACTTAAAAAATAATAATCTGTTTTGAAAGTAACCAAACAAGTTGGTGTCCTATAGGTGGGTCTCAAACAAGAGAGAATAAGGCCCAAAGGAAAAATAAATAAAGTGTTTTAACTGTATGTTTGATTTCGTCTGCCTGATTGACCCCTGCATACCTGACTGGCAGGAACAGCTTAGTGCTACCTAGAAAAATCTCACGGAATCATGGGGATTGGATAAAGGTTCTAAGAGCCGGGATTTGGGGGTGTAGGAAATATAAAGCAATATTGGCTACAATAATTTAGGAATTGATAAATTGTATTTTTAATATGTAAAAGGACTTATAGGAAATATAGATAGAGGAGCTATAATATAGTCGGAGAATCTGCAACATACTAAAAAACTCAGAAGAAACCCTTATAATCCAAAATATGGAAACAAATAACAATTGTCTCCATAAAGTAATTCACACCTATGCTTTATTTATTTCAACTCTTTTTTTTCATTTACAAAAAACAAAATGTGTAGCTCACTCCCAGGTCTCATTTAATTTTACATGAACATGTGCTTTGAGGCTGAAGCAAATCTGACTGATTTTCAATGTGAAAATAAAATATAAAAATTGTTCTTGGAGTTATTTCTTAATAGAACTAACATCAGAATAGTCTGAATCATCAGAATCATCTATTTTGGAAAAATCAGATTCATCAAATGAAACAAGTATTCGAGAATGATGTTAACATCATGCGCAGGAATGCCACATTTTCTAGAATTTGACACTTTCAGCAATCGAGAATCGGTATATTTGTAAATGGGAATACTGCTACTAAAACCAGAATGCTATAAATAGAATGATGTCTTCTGTTCTCAAAGTCAATATACTAGAGCATTGCAAAAATAATAATAAAAGTGAGATATTTTTGTGGCAAGTTTATTGCGGGGTAAATGCTGCAGCTGCAAGTGGCACTGGCAAGTATTCTCAGGGCAAATAAGAAAAGGGTTAAATTATTTTTAAATCAATTGCACTAATTTATAATCTCAGTTTACCTATGCCATATAAAAATGTAAGTTCTGCCTCTAATTCTGCCTTTAACCTGAAATTGGAAAGTATTTGCACATTTATACATCACTTAGAAATGAATACATATATGTTTATTCTATATTCAAGTGAAAGTAAATATAGCTATACACTTTTCAGGCTTATGATATCACTACATTAAGGGCTGTGACTTTAAAGTTGGGAAGACCTGAGTTTTAATCAACTAGTGCTATATTTGTGACAAATTAAGAAATATAATCCTTAAACATCTTGCATTCTTCAATAGTGATAGGCATAGGATTATTGTTAATAGTGTTTTTGTGAGAATTAAATGACATTTTATGCATATCGTTCTAAGTATAGTGCCTTGCACAGGATAAATCTTGAATTAACTTGTCACTATTATTATCAAACCTTGAACTTCACAATGCTTTGTCTCTCTCTAGACCCTGCCAAGTTAATTATAACTGAATTTTGTATCTGTATTATTCCATTCTCACACTGCTGTAAAGAACTGCCCAAGACTGGATAATTTAGTAAGGAAAGAGGTTTAATTGACTCACAGTTCACCCTGGCTGGGGAAGCCTCAGGAAACTTACAATCATGGTGAAAGGTGAATGGGAAGCAAGGTACCTTCTTCACAAGGTGGCAGGAAGAATAATGAACACAGGAGGGACTCCCAAACACTTACAAAACCATCGGATCTCGTGAGAACTCACTCACTATCACGAGAACAGCATGGGGGATACTGCCCCATGATTCAATTATCTCTACCTGGTCTCTCCCTTGACACTTGGGGATTATGGGGATTACAATTTAAGATGAGCTTTTGAGTGGGAGCACAACCAAACCATATCAATATCTTTTTATTTCTTGTTACAAGATACTTTATTGCTTAATCTTTAACTGTTTCTTTAGCTTCATCTCTCAGCTACTTTATAGACATATGCTCTAACTATATTGGAAATGTGTGATATTTACCAAATCTTGTTTAAATATTTTTGCAGAAGTTTCTTTCTCTACTTGAAGTGGTTTCTTTCACCCTTGTTATCCTCCCCACCCTTCCCTGTCCACACATATGATAGCTCATTCTGTTCTTCAAGACTCAAGGACTCTAGATTAAATTCTTTTAGCAGTTGTGTCTAACTCTTTGAATGCAAGGACTTTTTTGCTTATGTGTGGTGGTGGATATAGTGAAAACCATGGATCTTTTTCTTTAGCTCATTGGCTCTCGTTAGTGTTAGTGTATTTTATGTATGGCCCAAGAGAATCCCAAAGTGGTCCAGGGAAGCCAAAAGTTTGGACACACATGCATTTAATGCATTTCTATAACATCTCTGTCTCTCCATATCTCTATCACTTACAACTCAGTATTTCTTTGTGTCTCTATTGTTAAAAATTGGGTGCTTAGCAGAGCCATCATAAGACAGTCAATTAGTGAATGACTTTGAAAGAAAAACAGAAATAATAGAAGAAAGAAAGTATAAAAAGAAAGAAAAAAGAAGAGAGGGAAGGAGGAAGAAAAGATGGATGGAAGGAAGGAAGGAAAGAAGAAAAGAAGGAAAGAAGGGAAATGCTTTTGGATACCAACCTCTCAAAATTTGTTTTTATTGGCTGGGCGCATTGGCTCACGCCTGTAATCCCAGCACTTTGGGAGGCCCAGGCAGGCAGATCATGAGATCAGGAGATCGAGACCATCCTGGCTAACATGGAGAAACCCCGTTTCTACTAAAAATACAAAAAAATTAGCCAGGTGTGGTAGTGGGCGCCTGTAGTCCCAGCTACTCTGGAGGCTGAGGCAGGAGAATGGCGTGAACCCAGGAGGCAGGGATTGCAGTTAGCCAAGATTGCGCCACTGCACTCCAGCCTGGGCGACAGAGCAAGACTCCTTCTCACATAAATAAATAAATAAATAAATAAATAAATAAATAAATAAATAATTGTTTTTATTAAAGGATGGAATTACTAGAGGGAAACTGAGACCTCCTTGTTGAAGACATATGTCTGAAGCCAAAAGTTAACGATAGAAATGTTTTTTCAGTCTGCTCCAAGGCATCAAAATCCTTTTATCCAAACCCATTTTCTCTTTTATTCCTGAACAACCTCTTGGCTCACTCTTCAAACACATCTCAAGATCAATGCTATGTACTTGGCTGTGATCATAGCAGTGATCCTTCTTGCCCTGTGCTTTGCCCATCTTAACTCTTCAGCATAGATCCCTGCTAGCAGCTTGTATTTCATGCCAATCCCATTGGCTGTGGCAAGAGAATATGGAACATAAAATTCATAAAATTTATCAAGGACATCTAGGCTATTTAGTTTGATAGTGACATCTCCTCAAAAGGTGTAGCATTCATGAGATTATAAATAAATATTTATTTCATGAATGTCTATGGCAGTTGACAGATTTTCTGCTTTGGAATTGCTTTTTAGACTAAGGAATGTTACTAATTTTTAGACACAAAGCCCCTGCTTAATGCCTACTATATAATTAAGAATAAGTTTGAAGTTAGTAATTACAGTGTTTGCTCCCTTTTATAGTGTTTCAACAATAAATAAATTATTTAAACAATACAAAAATACGTTATGCTTTCCTTATTCTGCCCTCCCATTCCTTTGTCAACCACCTGGCAGCTACGGATCTTTTTTATTTTCTCCATAATTTTGCCTTTTCTAGACTGCCATATAGTTAAAATCATATAGTATGTAGCCTTTTCAGATTAACTTCTTTCACTTAGCCATAGGCATTTAAGATTCTCCATGTATTTTTGTATCTGGTTGGTCATGTCTTTTGATTGCTGTATAATATTTTATTGTATGAATGTACCAAAGTTTATGTGTTCACCTATCAAAGGACATCTTGGATAATTTCATGTTTGACAATTATGAATAAAGCTGCTATTATATTCTGCTTATTGTGTGGACATAAATTTTCAATTCATTTTGCTAAATACCAAAGTATGTGATATGGTTTGGCTGTGTATCCACCCAAATCTCATTTTGAATTGTAGTTCCCATAATCCCCACATGTTGTTGGAGGGACCTGGTGGGAGGTAATTGAATCATGGGGGCAGTTACTCCCATACTGCTGTTCTTATGATAGTGAGTGAGTTCTGATGAGATCTCATGGTTTTATAAGGGGCTTCTCCCTCTTTGCTCAGCAGTTCTTCCTGCTGCCATGTGAAGTAGGACATGTTTTCTTCCCCTTCAGCCATGATTGTAAGTTTTGTGAGGCCTCCCCAGCCATGGTGAACTGTGAGTCAACTAAACTTCTTTCCTTTATAAGTTACCTAGTCTTGAGTATGTCTATATTAGCAGTGTGGACATTGACTAATTACAGTAAATTGGTACCACAGAAAGTGGGGTGCATCTGAGAAGATACCTAAAAATTTGGAAGTGACTTTGGAACTGGATAATAGGCAGACATTGGAACAGTTTGGAGGGCTCAGAAGAAGACAGGAAAATGTGGGAAATTTTGGAACTTCCTAGAGATTTGGAAGGCTCAGAAGACAGGAAGATGAGGGAAAGTTTGAAACTTCCTAGAGACTTGTTGAACGGTCTTGACCAAAATGATAGTGATATGGACAATGAAGTCCAGGCTAAGGTGGTCTCAGATGGAGATGAAGAACTTCCTGGGAACTTGAGCAAAGGTGACAGTTGCTATGCTTTAGCAATGAGACTGGCAACTTTTTGTCCATGCTCTAGAGATCTGTGAACTTTGAAATTGAGAGAGATGATTTAGGGTATATGGCAGAAGAAATTTCTAAGCAGCAAAGCTTTCAAGAGGTGACAGAGCATAAAAGTTCAGAAAATTTGCAAACTGACAATGTAGTAGGAGAGAAAACCCATTTTCTGGGGAGAGGTTCAAGCCCCCTGAAGAAATTTGCATAAGTAACGAGAAGCCAAATGCTAATCACAAAGACAATAAGGAAAATGCCTCCAGGATATGTCAGAGACCTTTGCAACAGCCCCTTCCATCACAGGCCAGGAGACCTAGGAGGAAAAAATGGCTTCCTGGGCTGGGCCCAGGTTCCTTTTACTGTGTGCAGCCTCAGGGCCTTGGTGCTCTGTGTCCCAGCTGACCCAGCCATGACTAAAAGGGAACAAGGTACAGCTCAGGCCATTGTTTCAGAGGATGCAAACCCAAGCCTTGGCAGCTTCCATGTGTTGTTGGGCTTACGTGTGTGCAGAAGAGAAAAATTAAAATTTGGGAACCTCTACCTAGATTTCAGAGGATGTATGGAAATGTCTGGATGTCCAGGCAGAAGTCTCCTGCAGGGGCAGAGACCTCATAGCCTCTGCTAGGGCAATGTAGAAGGGAAATATGGGGTCAGGGACCCCCACAGAGTCTGCACTAGGGTGCTGCCTAGTGGAGCTGTTAGAAGAGGACCACCATCTTCCAGACCCCAGAGTGGTAGATCCACCAACAGCTTGCACTGCATGCCTGGAAAAGCTGCAGACACTTAACACCAGCCTGTGAAACAGGCAGGAGGGGGCCTGTACCCTGCAAAGCCACAGCAGGGGAGCTGCCAAAGGCCCTGGGGGCCCACCTCTTGCATCAGTGTGACTGGGATGTGAGACATGGAGTCAAAGAGATTATTTTGAAGCTTTAAGATTTAATTACTGCCAGACTGAAAAGGGGAATTTTGATGGATAGACCACATAAAACACCAGACAAAAAAAAAATAAAAAAGATTTAATTACTGCCTTGTCAGATTTTGGACTTGCATGGGGCCTCTAGCTCCTTTGTTCTGGCCAATTTCTTCCATTTGAAATGAGTGTATTTACCCAATACCTGTAGCTCCATTGTATCTTGGAAGTAACTAACTTGTTTTTGATTTTACAGGCTCATAGGTGGAAAGAAACTGCCTTGTCTCAGATAAAACTTTGGACTTGGACTTTTGAGTTAATACTGGAATGAGTTAAGCCTTTAGGGAACTGTTGCAAGGACATGATTGTGTTTTGAATTGTGAAGACATAATATTTGGGAGAGGCTAGGGTGGAATGATATGGTTTGGCTGTGTCTCTACCCAAATCTCATCTTGAATTTTAGTTCCCATAATCCCCACATGTTGTGGGAGGGACCAGGTAGAGATAATTATATGATGAGGGTGGCTTCCCCATCCTGTTCTCATGATAGCGAGTTAGTTCTCACAATATCTGATGGTTTTATAAAGGGTTTCCTCCTTCACTGGACATTCATTCTCCTTCCTGTTGCTATGGGAGGAAGGACATGTTTGCTTCTACTTCTGCAATGACTGTACGTTTTTTGAAGCCTCCCAGCCATGCTGAACTGTAAGTCAACGAAACTTCTTTCCTTTATAAATTACACAGTCTTGGGTATGTCTTTATTAATAGCATGAGAATGGACTAATACAGTGTGCAACTGCTAAACTGTATTGTAAGTGTAGGTTTAGCTTTGTAAAACTGTCTTCCAAGGGGGTGACACAATTTTACATTCCAACCAACCATAAATAAGAATTCCTATTGCTCCATATCTTCTCTAGTATTTGGCATTTTCACTGTTTCAGATTTTGAGGTGTTGTATCTTTTGCCCATGTTTTTTAATTGGGTTGTTAATTTTCTGATTGTTGAGCTTTAATTTTTCTTTGTATATTATGGATTATCAGATAAGTGTTTTGAAATTACCTCTGAGTCTTTCTATTCTCTTAATACTGTCTTTAATACCAGTATTATACAGAGCAGAAATGTTTAATTTTAATGAAGTCTAATTTATCAATTTTTTCTTCCCTAGACTGTACTTTTGGTGTTATATCTAAAAAGTCATTGCCAAACCCAAGGTCACCTATATTTTCTCACATATTATCTTCTAGATGTTTTACAGATTTTGTTTTGCATTTAGATCTATGGTTCTAAACAAAATATTATATTTCCTTGACTATTTTAGATTGTCAATATTAATGTCTTTATTATAATTGTCTAAAAATAGTCTTTAGAATAACACTTCCTTCGATCTAAAGTTTGATGTACCCATTTACGTGGCTTGACCTTTGTTAGGCTAATTAAATTCTCTGTGGTTTCATTGACTGTGAAGTAGAACTAATGATGGTGCCTACAAAATAAGGGTAGGATTACATGGGATAATACATTGAAAGTATTTTTAGAACACTTAAATGACTCAATAAATGATAATTAATTGCAATCATAATAATAATTGTGTTGTAGCATAATGATGCACTGAGATTTGGAAGACTTTTTCTCCACCTTTTATCTTGTTTTATCTCCTTCAATTCAGGCTCTGTTATTTCTTATGACTGGCATGGTCCTGACTCTGACAGTCATAATCAACCCTAACTACCAACTCTGCTCTGAGGTTGTGAAGGTCTATAGAATTATGTCTAAAAGAGAAGTAAATTACAAGTAGATAAATAATGAAGTAATTTTCTTTTGAGATACAATGTAGCATATAGACTTTGTGATGTGTTTTTTAATCTCAAATATTTTCTGTTTTCTTAATGGTTGTGTTAATGCTAAGGAAAATTGGACTATAAATTCAAATACACATGTTAGTTCCTTTGTTATAATTAATAGCATATTCTATACTTGCACAGAAATAAATAATATGCTAGAAAATATAAACATGACATGAGCAGCTCTTTATCTAAACTATAATAATATTCTTCTTTTATCACATTGTTAAGTTGTATGTGTTAGCTATTGACAAATCCCATTATGGGATAGTGCCCAGTACATACAGCCTCTCACAACTGCTCCTTTCATTCAGAATAAGGAACCTAGCCTTCATATTGTATGTTACCTTCCCATGACCCGAGCCAATACAAAGATGGATAAACTTGGGGAGGTATGTTCCTCTTAGAACTCTAAACAGGAAGCATAAATAATGGTTATTTTCTCCAAAGAGTTGAATATGCAATATATAAACCCTGGAATTGTAAGAAACTATTTTTATTATACTGACTGGGTGATCAATAAAGTTGGCCTACAAAAAGAGATAACAGAACAGACGAATGAAGAGAAGCTCTTATGAATATTGGAGTGTACTGTTGGCCTGTCTGATAAGCAAACTCCAAAGGCAATCCTGCATTTTGGTTTCAGCCTTCAATTAGGCACCCCTGCACTCCCATTGTATTAGTTCTTTTTTATGCTGCTGATAAAGGCATACCCGAGTCTGGGAAGAAAAAGATGTTTCATTGAACTTACAATTCCGCATGGCTGGGGAAGGTCTCACAGTCATGGCAGAGGGTGAAAGGTACTTCTCACATGGTGGTGGCAAGGGAGGATGGGGAAGATGCAAAAGTAGAAACCCTTGATAAAACCATAAGATCTTGTGAGACTTATTCACTACCATGAGAGCAGTATGGGGGAAACCACCCTCAAGATTCAAAGTATCTTCTACTGGGACCCTCCTGCAGCATGTGGGAATTATGGTAGAACAATTCAAGATGAGATTTGGATGGGGACATAGAGCCAAATATATCATTGGGCCCCTGGACCCTCCAAATCTCATGTCCTCACATTTCAAAACCAATCATGCCTTCCCAACAGTCCCCCAAAGTTGTGAATCATTTCAGCATTAAATCAAAAGTCCATAGTCCAAAGTCTAATCTGAGACAAGGCAAGTCCCTTTCACCTATGAGCCTATAAAATCAGAAGTGAGTTAGTTACTTCCTAGATACAATGGAGGTACAGGCATTGGGTAAATACAGCCATTCCAAATGTGGGAAATTGGCCAAAGCAAAGGGGCTACTGGCTCCATGCAAGTCCAAAATCCAGCAGGGAAGTCAAATCTTAAAGCTCCAAAATGATCTCCTTTCACGCCATGTCTTGCATCTGGGTCATGCTGATGCAATAGGTGAGTTCCTATGATCTTGAAAAGCCCTGCCTCTGTGGCTTTGCAGGGTATAGCTTCCCTCGCAGCTGCTTTGACAGGCTGGCATTGAGTGTCTGCAGCTTTTCCAGGCACACAGTGCAAGCTGTTAGTGGATCTACAATTCTGAGGTCTGGAGGATGGTGGCCTGTTTCCCTTTTATAAAACTGAATGCTTTTAACAGCACCAAAGTCACCTCTTGAATCTTTTCCTGCTTACAAATTTCTTCCACCGGATACCCTAAATCATCTCTCTGAAGTTCAGAGTTCCATAGATCCCTAGGGTGGGGGCAAAATGCTGCCATTCTCATTGATAAAACATAACAAGAGTCACCTTTGCTCCAGTTCCCAACAAGTTCCTCATCTCCATCTGAGACCACCTCAGCTTGGACCTTATTGTTCATATCACTATCAGTGTTTTTGTTTTGACAAAATGTCATTCAACAAGTCTCTAGGAAGTTCCAAACTTTCCCACATTTTCCTGTCTTCTTCTGAGCCCTCCACATTGTTCCAGCTTCTCCCTGTTACCCAGTTCTTCCACATTTTTGGTTATCTTTTCAGCAACACTCCACTCTACTGGCCGATTTACTGTATTTGTCCATTTTCACACTGCTGATAGAGACATTCCTGAGACTGGGAAGAAAAAGAGATTTAATTGAACTTACTGTTCTATGTAGCTGGGGAAGGTCTCACAATCATGATGGAGGGTGAAAGGCACTTCTTACATGGTGGTGGCAAGAGAGAATGAGGAAGATGCAAAAGTGGAAACCCCTGATAAAACCATCAGATCTCATAAGACTTATGAAAACAGCATGGGGGAAACCACTCCCATGATTCAAATTATCCCCCCTGGGTCCCTACCACAACGTATGGGAATTATGGTAGTACAATTCAAGATGAGATTTTGGTGGGGACACAGAGCCAAACCACATCATCCATTAATAAAACCTTTCCTTTTGCTTAATGTTTGTTGATATATGTAGCTTTTGTTAATTGTAATAACAAAGAAGAACCTTGGATATAAGATGGGTAAATAAAGGTAGTGGCAGGGTTAATGGGAAGATGTATGGAAACGGAAACTGCCACCAATGCAATCTTCTTGACTTCTCAGTCCTGCCTTGTTCAGAGACCTCAACTCCAGAGAGTCCTGCAGAATGTTTCCTCACCAGCTTAGGTGCCTCTTGACTACAATACTGTGGGAGTTGGGGTTCTTATTATTTTATTCATTAATTATAAAGTAGAAGAATTCTGAAGTTAGAATTCATCCAGACCAGTAATACTCACTTGATTATGCATCAGAATCTTTGTGTTATTTTTTAACCATACAGATGTACAGTTCCTACCCCTGAAATTTTTGATAGGGTCTGGGAATCGATAATATTGCAAAGCTGCAGAGTTGCTCCTGATGGTAGGTTTGAGAATTGCTACTCTAGACCTAGTAATTGTGTTCATAAAACTTTTTTAAATTTTGAAATTCTGTTATGCCCAAACCCTGGGTATTTAACTTTCCTGTTCATTGAATCTCATCCTCTTTTCTTTCACTGTGAGGCATATTTTCATAATCACTTTTATTTCTTTCAGGCAATTTTTCTATTTTTTTTCTTTTTCTTTCTTTGTTTTTTTTTTTTTTTTTTTTTTTTTGAGACAGGGTCTCACTCTGTCACTCAGGCTGGAGTGCAGTGGTATGATCTTGTCTCACTGCAACCTCTGCCTTCCAGGTTCAAGCAATTCTCCCACCTCAGCCTCTGGAGTAGCTGGCACTACAGGTGCTACCACCACGCCCAGCTAATTTTTCTATTTTTACTAGAGACAGGGTTTCATCATGTTGGCAAAGCTGGTCTTGAACTCCTGACCTCAGATGATCCACTGCCTCAGCCTCCCAAAGTTCTGGCATTACAGGCATGAGCCACTATGCCCAACATTTTCAGGTCATTTTTCCAGCTCCAACTTCATTTTTCATCTTACTTTAGACATCATAACTTCTAAGAAGTTTCTGGTTCACATAGGGTCATGGTGCTTTCTTTTCAGAAACAATTTAATATACTTAAACAATAATTTCAATAATTCCACTGCTAACTAAAGTATCTACAAGTCACCACTTAATGGAAGATCACTATCCATTCTTTGGTCTTTTTTTATTTTGTGTTTTCAACATTGAGAGCTGGGAAATTCTGATTTGTTCCATGCTTTATACATTGCTTTTTATTTCAGTTTTGGTGGAGAAACTCAAAAAACTCTATTGATTGTGACCAGTACAAAATCCTATTATTTAATGGATGCCAACCCCTTAGTGTTTCTAGGCAATTTTTTTATGCCTCATTTTCCCTCCTCATTGCGTTCTTCACTGAAACTGTCTCTAACTTTGTCCACTACCTCAACATCCCAAGTGACTTTTGACCTCAGCGCATGGCTTCATCACCTTCTTTTCTGAGATAAAAATCAATCTTATATGAGTTTCCTTACTTTGCTTTCTCTCTACCTGAAACTCTGTCTGTCTTTAGTTTACATTTCATTTTTTGTTCTCTTCTCATAGGAGGACCTGCTCCTTTTCCTTAGGGACTAACTCCTAGATTTGTGCTCTTTGTCTTACCTTCCCTGTCTTAGACCCTTATTCTGTCAATTATTCTTGCTAGCATCTTTCATCTTTTGTTCTCCACTGGATTCCTACCCTGTGCTTTCAAATATGTTTTTGTCTTCCCATCCTTGCACAAAGGAGGTTGCTCCATAAATATTTAATGAAGTGATATTGAATTGAATTGAACTTAATTCCTCAAGCTCACAGAGTTACTAGTGGCATACCCAAAAATTAAAACCCAGGATTTCTGATTTTAGTTCAACATTTTTTCTGAAGATAAACAAACATTTCTTAAAGGAATGTTTTAGAACTAACTACCATCTGAAATTTAAATCCAGTGACTATGTTTGCTGAAGTGTAAATGTTTGATTTATTAAAGTATATTATTTGTCTACTCATCAGTAAAATAGTATTGATCCTAATACAATATGATATTTGGTCATTAAACTCTCATGTTATACATTATACATGTAAATGATTCGTTGCAGAATTGGAAACATATTAGTCATGTATGATAGATAAACTAATGTGAAGGGTTTATTTTATTATATCATTTAAATGTTGTTATAGGTTAATTTAATACCATATACTTTTTATTCATTACGAAATTGATTATTACTTAATAGCTCACCATGGTTACCCCTTGGAGATGCTAGAGAAACAGTCACTATTAATTTAAAATCAGTTATAATAGTTGAATAAAGAAACATTATCTTTTTTTTTCCTGTCTAGAAAATAAAATCTTAGGATGAAAACAATGCATCACTTTTTTGAATTAAAATCTATTCTGAGAAAAATTATGCCAGTCACACACCTGCAGAACAAACCTCTGACCAGACATAATTCTATTAGATTAATTTATTGGTTAACTCTTCTTGGGCTGCTGTAAACATCACAGGAGCCAGACATGAATTACAAAATAGATTCACATGACATAACCAGATGTCCAGAATTTTGATGTTAAATAAAGGAACATTCTCTTGAACAGGAGCTCAATTTCTTGGCTCTTGTTTATATAGGGTCATGATGTTTTCTCTTTGAAAACAATTTAGTATAATAACACGATAGAAAATGTTAAGAAAAGCATTTGTATGTAGTAGATTTATGACCATATCCTCTCAAGCTTTAGCTTTGAATTCTGAATTTTAGTAGCTGTTTAGACAGTCACGTATCTAGAGATAAGAAGTACTGTTTAGAATTTCTCTTTTTTATTAATTTGACCAAATTTTGGTTTTATACATCTCAAAATTATGTAAGAAAATAGATTCAGACCATACTTTCTAAAAATTGGGTGTACATGGTTTTGCAAATTCCTGAAAACTTTGCTTGGATTGACTGTTAGGTCATAGTTTTCATGTTTATGTCAACATACTTTATATCCTTTCTAACTCTAAGTTTTATCACACATAATTTATATTAACTGTATAAGAATTATTAAATTAAACTTCAAGATGAATGAGAACTAAACTTCTGTGTCTTCAGGTTGCACATAATACTTATCCATAGCACTGATTTCAATACTTGATGCTTTCACCACCATTTCAGAATAAAGAGACAGGAAAATTGTGTATGTTGCATATGAGTTTGATTTTAGAGTTTAGAATTGGATTATTAACCAATGGCTTGTACAAGACCACAAGGGATCTTAAGTAGACTTAGCTGGGATGTTGATATGTTTCATCAAGTCAACTCTAATATTTCTATTTTGTCACTAGGAGAAGAAGGGTTTACATAAGAAATCCATTATTGATATTATATTCAATCTTTGCAAAATGTATTATTAAAACATATATATTTCACTTTGGTCATGAAAATAATGATCATATATAATGTAACAAGTGTATAATAAAACAGGATGCGTGCTTTGGTTTTATGGAAACATTAATTTCCTCCATCATCAGTGTCACCCTACTAATGTTTACATCCTGTTTAGGAGAGAGGAAAAGGGCAAGAATGCCATTTACCCTCTGCATGGCATTGTGGAGCATATTGCTTACAGGATAAGATCTTTCCTAGTATCTCCTAATTGGCACCACCCTGTTAGATATAGAAATAGAATGGGATCTGGTGAAGAGAAGCAGATCCTCAGAGAATCTGGGAGATTTTCCTATGGGTAGTATTATTCTTATAGTTCTAAACTTCAAAAGTTATTTTAAATATATTGGGAATGCTCATGCTTTCCTTTTTAGCTCATCACAGCCTCTTTATATCATGAAACATTTTAAGATCATCATTCTAATATAATTTTTAAATTACACATTTTATTTTAGAATAATAATGTTTTGCATATTAAAAGGTCTTTCATTTTTGATACATCATCACAACTTTATATGTGTACTCTAGTTTTCAATTATTTGATTTGTACTATTTTAGTCATCAAAAATAAAAAAGAAATGAGAAGATATCTCTTACCACTCTAATTGTTCTCCATGCTTCGGTAACACTGGCCCCTTTTTTATGTATTTATTTATTTATTTTAATTTGTCAAGCCAGTTTTTGTCTCTTAGGCTTTTCACATGCTATTCTTTCTGCAGGAATATACTTCTTCCACTGACTCTTTCTCATTATCTGGTCTCTGTTCAAATTTCTCCTCCTCTGTGAGGAATTATCTGATTAATGTTTCTAACATTGCTTTCTGCACCCACTCTATCTTTGTGACACTTAGCAATATCTGACATTATTTTTATTTAGTGACTTATTGTCTTTCTCTCCCACTGGAGCATGAAGTTCCTTAAATAAAGACATTGCATCTCATTTACTGCTTTATTTGCATTGCCTAGAATATCTGTGACTGGAACATTTTTGATACTCAAAATAATTTTTTGACTGAACAAATAAATGGATGAATGAATTGATCAATGAATTAATCCATGTTATCTTGCCTTAATAAATTCACTAACATAAATAATAAATATTGTGAATATTACATTTATTTACTAAAGCTACCATCTCAGTATCCTGAAAATGATTACTAGTTCCAATTCCTTTCATTGAAACTAAGATAAGGCAATGACATTATCTGCCTTAAATGAACATCAGAATTTTCCAGTCTTAGAAATACTAATACAAATTTAAGAGAAAAAGAACATGTTCCAAGCAGAAGCAGTTTATTGAATTTTTATTGGTTAAAATTCTTTAATCTGATTCTCCTATTTCTATTCAACTTTTATATATGAATATATGGTAATTTACATGGTTACATGGAGAATGTAAGCAATTGTCAAAGGACATAGCAAATTTGGAATGAAAAAAATTGTCAATTTCTCTTTAACATTAATGACCATCAATATCAAAGCAGGAAAATTAATTAGTGTCGTGCAATTGCCTTACATATCCCAACATTCAAATTTAAAAATAATTTGTCTGATTTTGAGTTTGTACTTTAGTTCCTTTCACATTACAGGGATTTGATAGGTGTTTTTAAAGAATGCATAATAGGGTCTTAAAATTTTCATGGACCTGTATATGGAAATCTAAAGGAATCAACATTGGCCCTGGTAACTACCTAGATCAACAATGCCCAATAGAACTTTCTGTGTTAATGGAAATGTCCAATAACCTATGTTATCTGGGACGGTAGCTACTAGTCATATGTGGCTCGCTAGCACTTATGTAGCTAATGTTGCTGGGGAACTGGTTTTTAAATTGTGTTTAATTTTTACTAACATTAATTCAAATATAAATAATGACATGTGGCCAATGGCCACCATGTAGTCATTACAATGTTACATGTGAAGGATAGTGATTTTTAACAAATCAAGTCGTATCTGCTTACAAAGCTTCACAGTTGTCCTAATGTTTTGGATGTGAGCAAACTTGATTTTAGTAAAATAATTTTAACTTAATCTGTGGCTGGGCCCCACAGGATACTTGGGTTCTATATCACATTCCACTGTGGAATATTTCCCATCCAAGTTTAGATGTGATACCCAATAAACTTCCTTCCAAATATAAGACTCTGATATTTTAAAAACTAATATGAAACCATAGTCATTTCATGGATAATTCTTTTTATTATTTCTTTTGTGTCGATTTGGGAGAAGATGTTGAATTGTGGGAAGAAAGGTAGTTCACAAATCTAAAAGGTCTGTGTCATATAGAGGCCTAAGTAAATCTTTCCTAGTTTCATCAGTTCATTCTTATCCAGAACTATCACCCGGGGCACTTTAGTGTTTACAATAAAGTAAAAGTAAAATATAATAAGAATACAATAAAATGCAGGAAGTATTATGCAATACAATAAATTAAAAGCACTTTTTGAAAAAATGTTTTCTACAGTGTTAAAAAATATTTGTATGGAAGTAATGCCCCTGTAATATATAAAAATTGTAATAATACAATTAACATGAACTGGGATGAAGTAAACATTATATTCTTACTTTTTTTCCTTTGAGCTCGAGCTATGGTGTCAAACAATACCACTGATAGTACTTTTTACAAGTTGCTTATTTAATTGTTTCATATGTTCATAACAACTATATACACCTTAGAGAGCTGTCTTGAACTGGATTGGAAAATATGTTAAGAGTGTGCATCATGGTACTGGACATGTAGTAAGAATGCAATAAATGTTGTTTTCTATTTTTCTTATTTTCTCATAGTCATTATAGCCACTGATAAGAGATCAAAGCAGGAAAGAGGATTACACGTTATTTTTTACCTGTGAATGCAGGTAACTTCTTTGGAAAATCAGTGTACATAGATCTGAAGCTGTTATAGACAATAGAAAGAAGACTGCCATTTTAACATAACAGGGATACAATGTACTAACTCTATGAAGATGTCACTTCTTTTAATAGGTACATTTGTCAAGTAAACCCTGATTTTGAAGAAAAATAGTCACCTTTTAAATGCAAAATATGACTCACATTACATAAATACACAAAAGAAGACATTTTTATTTTCAAATGTCCATGTATAGAAGGTTACAGAAGATGATGTAATCTCTGTAAGTCTTTTTTCATAGAACATTATAGAGTAAAATGTTGGAATGGTAGAAGGAGGAAGAAACTAAAAGATGCTTGAATTTCCTTGTTTGTGTCACTTTTACCTGAACATATTTTTCTGCATGTTCATTTCCTTTGTGTGCTTTTCTTTCTTAAAGAATAAAAGAAAAACCTGCCTCATGAAAATGCAAGAGAGTCATCCCACATAAAGACCATCTTTAAAATGCGCATTATTTATTTGACAGACTGTAATGGCTATTTCAGGGATATTATGGGCTGTCACGTGAATATGTATTTTAGAATGAATACTACTGTACAAATACGGTGCTTGCACAATGCACATCAAAAATATAACCTAATAAAATGCCTTTTGAAGATTGGGCAATATATAAGGATATGCTGGAGATGGAAAACCCAGTTGAATTAAAACAGGAAAAGATCTTAAACCCAAATGATACATAGGTCAACTTCTTTGGGAGGTAAGGGAGTGGAAAAGGAGGAAAAAATATTCAATCCTAACTTAACTTTGTAATGTAATAATATCTTCAGCTTTTGATTTTGACATTAAGTAAAATAGAGTTTTTGGAGAATATTTTTATTTGGTTGATATTGACAAAGAATGTTTTAGAATTTTATTTTACTTATAACATTTTAGGCCCAGTTACCAGACTCAGGATTATTAATAAATTAGAATATTTAATTATGGAAAGTTTATTTTAAGTTAGAATTAAATAATTCATGCACTTATTTAGCACTTTTTTTGTGTGTCTGAGATCGTCTGTAATTCCTATGGTTTGGTATTAAGTTCCTTAGTATCTCTAAGATGCAATGGATACAAATCCTTCCCTGAAAGAGTTTGTGGTCAAGGAGGAAGTTACAACGAGTATGTCTTACTATAATAACAGGCTGAAAACAATAAGGGCTTTAAGGGACATATAGATAAGATGTTCCAACAGTCATATAGGAAATAAATACAAAGAACAATATGGCATATCTACAATAACGACAGATGGAAGTCTTTTGTGTTTGGGTCGCATTTCATCAATAATTGTGTTTTGAACCTAGTTACCTTTACCCATGTCTTACCCAATATTGCATACCTTTCTCAATGTTCAAGAAGTTTGGGTTTTGTTATTATTGTTTGAGACAAAGTCTCACTCTGTCGCCCAGGCTGGAGTGCAGTGGCGTGATCTCGGCTCACTGCCACCTCCCCACCCGGGTTCAAGTGATTCTCCTGCCTCAGCCTCCTAAGTAGCTGGACTTACAGGTGCCCTCTACCATGCCCGGCTAATTTTTGTATTTTTAGTAGAGACGGAGTTTTGTCATATTGGCCAGGCTGGTCTCGATCTCCTGACCTCGGGTGATCCACCTGCCCCAGCCTCCCAAAGTGCTGGGATTACAGGAGTGAGCCACCGCGCCCAACCTGACTTTTGTTTTTTGTTTTGTTTTGTTTTGTTTTGTTTTTGTTTTAGACCATGCAAAAATAAACTCTATCAGCATTGTTATGCCTTACATTTTTTTGGGGATGACCAAAGTTTTCTGATTCAGGTTATTCTAATAAATCTAAAAAATTTGATGTGATACTAAGTCATTGACCTTATATCTTTCTTTTCTTATTTTATCCTTTTTTTCCTTTCCGCCTTTATGCCCCCCAAAATTGTGAAAATAGAGAATTCAGTATTTTCTGAGATGTAGGTAATTCCACCAATCAAAGATCCTATGTTTCTAAAGTTTCTCAACAAACAGAATTTTTCTGAAGTACATGTTCATTGAACTTCAGAAAAATTCACAGCACCCGGAATAAAGACTTGAAATTAAAGAAAACAAAATCTGGTACAACTGCCAAAATTATTGAAATGAAAAGATTTTAAAATATTTACCAGCCACTTATTTATGTCCAGACTCTGCTTCAGAACTACAATGTAATCCATGCATGCACTTTTAAATTCTCTGGTAGTGACATTAGAAAAGTGAAAAAGGTGAAATTAATTTTAATGCTATATTTCTAGCATATTATTTCAACATGTGGTTGATTAATGATATACTTCATATTCTATTTTTTCATGTTAAGTCTTTGAAACCTAATATATATTTTACACTTACAGTACAACTTAATTCAGAGAAGCCACATTTGAAGTCCTCGATAGGCTCTTTTGGGTACAGGTTTCCTTACTGAGCAATGCTGGGCTAATATTTTCAGTATGTTATTTAACTCTCACAGCCATCCTGTGAGGAAATCTATCATTAATTCCCTTTTACAGATGAGAAAACTAAAAATCAGGAAGTATAAGTCACTTCACACAGCCAAAAAGAGATGGAAATTAAACAATTCCAGTTGTATTAAAATCCTTTCTTTTCATATCTTTTATTATAGTGATATTTTATGAAGTTTAGATTTTAGAATTTGGACTTCCAGGTAAATAGTTTTTAAACTAAACTGCGTATTTCCTAGAAATTTTTATATTCTAAAAAATAAAGGATTCTTTTTGAATTACACTACAAATGACTTTCAAAAGTAGGCAAGCCTGAAACCATTTCCTTGTTTCATAGCCTTTATTGAATTCCGATTTGTTCTATTTCAAAGCATAAATAACATGTAATTGAAATTATTCCTTTGACTATATACCTTTCCCAGGAGTCTCCCTAAGACATAAGCCTATTTTGTGTTATATTATTTTTTTCTAAGATTCGTGATTTTTCTAATTACAGTGCAATATTTGCTCACTAAAGTTCCTCTTAACTGTTTCCATTATTTTGGTGGTTGCTTGGAATTTCTTGTTGGTATGAGTCTTGTCCTCATTTTGTTATTTTTGTTTTAGAGACCGGGTCTTGCTATGTTGGTTAGGCTAGGTTGCAGTGGATGTTCACAGCTGAGATCATAGCACACCACAACTTCCAACTCTTGAGTTCAAGTGATCTTCCTGCCTTAGTTTCCCAAGTAGCTGGGACTAGATGTGAGAGAACTACCACACCAAGCCATTGTCCTCATCTTTAAGTGAAGAGACTCAAAGGCTGACTATGATATATGATAAAAATTCATCTTCTTTCTATAGCAAAAATCTAATAAGAGAAAATGTGCCAGCATTTATCAGGGGAGATTTGGGCAGGTGTATTATGATTTCATTGTCAACAATAAATGTGTAACCCTAGGAAATTTGTGACACCGTGGATTCTCTTCTCCTGTGAGATCCTATTTAAGCAAAAAAGAAAAAAAAAAGAACATTTCTGAAGACTTATTCTATACTAAATTTGTCCTAAACCAAAGAATATAATATGTTCAGAGGAAAAGAAGGCATTTTTTGTTTTCTGGAAGCTTATTACAGAGTGTAGAGGATAGGTACAACCAATTTATTAGGAAAACTAAATCCTAACAGGAGACAGAAGTCCTAAATTTTAAGGAAAGTATTTGAGGAACGTAAGTTAAGATGTGAATTAATTCTGATGAGATGAATTTAAGAACCAGAGAGCAGGTTGGAGGTGATGCAGCATGTACCTACATGGGGCATCAGAGATATCCAACCCATTAATAAGTTGGACACCCTCTGTTTAAGTATATAGTATTTATCCAATGTTTAATGGCCCAGTCTCCCTAATTCTGGTAGTGGAGGGAAACTCTTTGAAGTCTTAGATATGCACTTTATTACTTGTTGATTATAATCCAGAGGCATGTCTTTCTATATATCAGAGATCTATCCCAATCCCACATTCTTCTTCATAGCTTTTTTTTGTTATTATTGTTGTTCCTACTTATTTGTCATTAAACAGATATTTAAAAACAAACAAACAACAGGAACAGAATAATGGAGCTTCACATTTGTCTGTTTTATTTTGCATGAAATTCTTTCTGAAGTTAGGAAGTCACTTGCAACCAGCTCTCAGAATGATTGAATTGCATGAAGTAGAGCCACAGTCCTGAATGCATGTCTGATTTTATAGACCATAGGTGTTTCTTTTTTACCTTTTTGATCGCTTGCATAGTGTCTGTTTTTTTTTTCTTTTCCCTTTTTGGCTGCTTATGATCGACTTCCATTCCTTTGTCAATCGGATTTCAAATTGGTTCTCTTCCCTTTTCAATACCTTGTGGTCAGTGTGTAATTAGGGACATTGTCAAGGGGAGCTCATGAAAGACAAACTAGGTAAGTGGAAGTTCCCTTCCTGGAACTTGAAACTTGATCAGAGAGAGTGAGCAACTGAAAATGTTTGGAGTTTAACTTTCCACATTGTGGTACATGATCTCTACAGTTCCATCCATGGAACCACTGTGGCAGTTTCTGCATCCAAGTCTTTGTTTCCCCAATTCTGCAAGTTTTAGTCTATGTGAGCACTTGACTTCCCTTTAAAAATTACCTTTTGCTTAATTTATCCAGGGACAATATCTAGTGCTTTTAATCCAAAGAGTGTTAATTGATATACTAATCAAGTTAATAGAAATGAATTGGATTTTTTGCCTTGATTCCTGAGAAAGTTATTTAATTTCTTTTGTCTTCTGTACAATGGAGATATTGACACTTAAGTGAAAGTTATTTGGGACTATCACGTGAAAGGATATAAAGTGCTTGGTTCAGAGCAAGTGTTCAGAAATGGTAGGAAATATACAAAGTGCTCAGTTTCTGTGTGTGCACTTATAAGTGTGTGTTTTACTATATATATGTTTTTAAGACATGTATATACACATACATCTATAAATATACTTTGCATTATACATATTTAAACCTACCATATATGTTATATAAACACATGCACACACATGTAACCTAGCACTTACATGTATGTATATCTCTGTGTGGGTATATGAGTGTGTAGTTAAGTATTGTGAGTTTTCATGGCTCTGTCAATTCTCTGGAGTTGGTGTTTGAACAATAACACACTTTGCAGTTGTTAAAAGTCCCTAGTAGATTTCTTGTTCACGCCTTTTAGTTGGTTTAAGAAATTCATTTGGCACTACATTTTTGAGATAGATAAGTTATAGTTTTCTGAGGTTCCTGTTAAATTCTTTGGATCTGTTTGGTGTAACCCTGGTGCTAAATAGTATATCGTTTTTTATCATAATTAGTGTTTTGATGATCAATTTTGCAGGCTGATTCTGCCCATTATTTCTTGCCCTATTATTTCTTACTTACAAGAAATTAACATTTAAGGGTTTTTGATCATGTATCTGACTCCAGTAGTAGAAAAATACTGAAATTTTAGCATCAAGCTAAAAATGCTTCATTTTCCTAACAGAGAAACATTAATAATGAATCAATACTATTAGATTGATTATTCCTAAAGCATTTGTTTGCAAAACTTGGGTTATATTTAAAGGAAAATATGGATTAAAAAAACAAAACATGAGATTACAAACTGCACAACTACACAAACTTGAAGGGAAGAACAACATTCATAGTTCATAACTCTTTGTCATTCATGCGTATAGTATCAACTGCTAGATTTTACCAAGGCCTAGGCTCATTGATGTTATACTTCCTTTGTCAATTTGTCCAGCTTGTGGTACAATAAAACATGCCTCTTAGCACTAGCTGTTGCCAGAGCCTGAAAATTTTATATTTTTTGTAGTATTTAATATAAAATAATAGCATTCAAATGTCAGCATTTTAAGTAGTAAGAATTTTAACAAAAATACTGAAGAGAGTGTACTAAACAAATTTTCCATTAAGGCATATTCTTTGAAGACTGGAAATGCTAAGTCTCACAGGAATGTTACGTGTTGCCATCTGTAGGAAGAGATTACAAACATCTTGACTTCCTAAGAAAAACAGACAAGCAAATAAAACAAAAATGACTTTTATATATTGTGTACAATGATTAACCTTAGAAATCACAAACATACACAAACATGGCCACTTAAGTATTTAGTTTGATATATGTAATTTAAAAAAATTTTAGTCCAAACTATGTTTTGCTCAAAAATTTGTGTGATTAATGCATTGATTTAACTTCCCAATGTAGACTGCTGCTAGGCAGATTCTGATATTATTTATTTTTATTAGTTTATAATATGTCAATTTTTCTTGCTTATCTGTCAACTCCCAGAAAAATACATAAATCAAAAATGTAGCAATGTGGACACTAACAAGGCATAATTATTGTAGGGTCTGTCCTCCTTTAAAGAAAAAATACAATTACCTACAAGAATGCTGCTGGGATTAGGTCAGAATTTGCATAATACTGACTCATATTTTCTTAACAATTTTAATATCAGACAATAGCTTTTGCAAATCTATAATCCCTTATTATATGCCAGCTTCACTTTTTGGGCTCAAATAAGGAGTTCAGTCAAAACATGGTTGTTAGAATCTAACCCATGGAAAACTTTAATTACTCAGTGGCATGTTGTTGAGATTAGGTCAGGATTTTATAAATTTTATATATTTAAAGTAACACAAGGCAATTAAGCTTGCCTAAATGTAATTTTTTAGAGTTGAAATATTCATTTTCTATAGATAAATATTTAATAGAAAATACTTCATTGTGCAAGCTTAAGTTAAAAAAAAATTCTACTTCAGCATAATCTCTAAACAGCAGTTCTAAGACTGGTGTTATTAAGCAGTTAGAAGGCTATAACAATCAAGAGACGATGAAAATTTGGAAAATGCTAACTGCTATAAAATAATAGCTGCTAATGTGGAGGATTACGAAACACCCAGTAGCAGAATAAGTAACAAATAGATCCTTTCTGAAGTCCTGAAGTCTGGAGGTGGGATCTGGGGTTAAGTAACCGTGATATATTTATAGAGGGCAAGGGATCACCATAAAATAAAGCAGCAAATAGTAAAGAAGTCAATGTAAAAGAGAGGCCAGGGATTTAGGGTATAGAGATCATAAATTTTCATCGATAGAAACAGCCTGTGTACCTCAGGAGTTGAGGTTTAGCTATAATTTCAGGTCTGACCTATAGGCCTTCTGTGTTCACAGTGCATGCACGATCAAGATGCCATCTAAGGAGGTGTAAAAAAAGGGAAAGAAAGAAAGGAGAAAAAAAAGCTTTCAAATCTGTGTGATTTACTCATTTAATCATCTCCAAATCCATCCCAAATACAAGAGCACAGTAGTTGAGAAGATTTTATTGTCTCACTAAATTACATTTAATTCTTACCATAGCATATCCTATAAACAAGAAGAGTGAATGATGTCTTCTAGACCATGTTCGTACAAAGGAAAATTGTTAAGTTTTTATGCATGTCTTCTCAGAAGGTCATTTTACCTTTCTCTATGTAGTTCAGAAATCCATATTTACATGCTTAAATTTTAAATATGTATTTTAAAGCCTGCTTAAAACTTAGTGGATTAAAAAATCTCAGTGATAAAATGAGCTTGTTTAATGGTTTAACAGAAGCAATAAAAGCAAGCAAATAACACGAAGGAAGAACTATTAAGTATTTAGCTTTTAGATATTACCCTGAAACAGAACACTGAGTGGCTTTAAAAAGAATAAGTAATCTTCATGAAGACTTTGACTTTTTATTTAGCAACATTGATGTTAATATATATAGGCACTAAAATAAACTTTCTGTTCTAAATTGCCACTTAATGAGCAAATCATATTATTATACGTGTATACACATATATACACACACATATACACACACATATACACACACATATATACACATATACACAAGTACACATATAGATATATACATATATGATAATATATACATATATTATCATATATTATATGTGTCACAGATATGTCATCTTTTTCTCTGTGTGTGTGTATATATATGTATATATATACACACATAGAGTATATATACACACAGAATATACAGTGTGTATATATATACAGTGTATATGTTTTAGGGATATAACACGTACCATTACACACAAACACTCTCAAACACACACACACTTACAAATATACGCATACACATAATTCCTACCAGGGTATGCCAAGCAATAGTTAACATAAAAGTAATTTAAGTAAATGATGTATAGTGTTTATTTTTTATTGTGAATAGTTAATTCAGTATTTTTAAATTAAGATCTCAGAAAGTATACCTCAAAAACATTCACTTGAGTGTTCAATTATTAATATTTAAAGCCTTAGATTTGTTTTTCTAGACATGTAATGGGATCACTTGTATTCTCAACATAAAAAATGTAGGGATTTCTCTCTTTTTACCACTGTGAGGAAATATAAATGCATTAGGAAAGTTGAGAATGATCTTAATTTAAAATAACAAAATCTGTTGAAGAGCTCTCATGGCCTGCCTTGGTTGGCCCTGAAGGGCAGGGCTCTTTGCTTCTTCCACTAGGTTGCACTGTTGCACAGAAAAACAAAACAATGCTTGTTGTGCTCTGCCGCATAAGCATAGCTGCATGCTGTGAAGAAACTTGTAAATGCTGTTACGCTGATTTCACCAACAGAAAGAAAGAAGATTAAGATAGGAAAACTGAGATTTGAATATTTGTGTAGAGTTTCCTTGAAAGTAGGCAAAACACACTAAATTTTATTTTTTGTAGTGAAGGAAAGGGTGTGAATAAAGGTTAGGGAAGAAATGTTGGTCAACAGTCCTCCAAGGTGAAATGGCCTCCTTACATATTCCCTTAGATGTTGATCTTTCCAGGAAGTGGCAAATCTAACGTTTCTCATCATTTTTCCTCTACAATCAGGTATTGTTGAAATGTAAAATTCCAGGAAGATGAACGATAGATTTTCCTATTGGTGTCACATTGAGATGGCTAATGACTATGTTTAAGTGGGTGATTATGGCTATCTCATTTATTCCTTTTTCCCCCATGGCATCATTTGAAATATTGATCTTCTTATATGACTGAATAAATTAATGAATGAATAAATAGAAGCAGAGTTCCTTTATACTAGTTCATATTATTCAAACCTTATTAACAGAACAGTTGTATCAATTCCCTTGTATCTGCTAGCATACTTTTCAGTCTACATATGGGCTATACTTTATCAAGGAAATTACTTACAGAGAGTCTAGTAAGAGGTGGGGAAAAAGCTACTCCTTTAGTTCTGGTGTAAATCAATGGGAATTTTTGCTTCATGGATTAGCACCTCTTGTATCCCTCATCTCTTTAGGGCAGTAAGCTGAGACAATCATAATGAAGACCAGAACTATTGGCTACCACCATCACAAAACTTTTCAGGGGAATAGGTCATCAGAAAGACCTGAGTCTGGAACTGGTTATTTCAGTTGGCTTGATATACGTCCCACATTTGGTAATTGACCTACTTTAAGGTTTTGAATATTTTACTAATAACTTTCAGCTACCTAATTAATTTCTTATTGTTTTATGAATGTAACAATGAAAACCTGATTAACTTTTGCATCAAAGGGCAGAGGGGAAAACAAATCCAATGAATGATACAAGTATACATTGCATGTGTATTAACTCACATATGGCATGGACTTTAGGAATTATGCTTATGAAAAATCATGTGTCTCATTTTTTGGAATAAAGGCCTTGTGGGATTTGTGTAATTTAAATTTTCCCCAAGAGGCTGCTTTCCCTTGGCTACTATCTTTAGATAAAGCTTTACCTTTATATCTTGCAGACACATAGATTGCATTCATTTTTAACAGTTTCCAGGAAATGAAATTTTATAGTTTTATTTCATTGTCAGCATTTCCCTTTATAGTCAAGCTCTGATCTACACAGTGTAGTTGGTCAGCTTCCTTTCAAACTGTATTCTAAAAAAAAATCGAAGTTAATATTTTTTGTGAAGTTAAATGTTGTTTATGTATTCTTTTACTTTTTCTCTTTTGAGTATGCCTGTTCCTTTAGACTCTCATTGAAGGTGCTATTGTCCAACATTTAAAACACTTAAAATATGACCAGTAGAGTAGCTGAAATTTGATTGGCATTCAATAAACATTGAATGGCAAAACACATGCATTTACTAGGGATCTTCTCTTTCCTGAGCCCTTAGTATTTGTCAGTTGCCCTGGGAAGTATTTTACATGCATTATCTCATATGACTCATACTATCAGTGTAATGAAGAGAGTATTATACCCAGTGTTACATATAAAAAATGAGGCTTAGTGTGGTGAAGGCATTTTCCAAGGTAGTGAAAAATAAATTTAGGATTTCAACTTAAATTTGTTGTCTGCTCTTACAACTCTGAGAAATTGATGTTTTTTAATTAAACTTTTCCATGACTCCAGGCTCAATCAAAGTGCATTTATTGAGCACTTACTCCATGCCAAACTCTGATGAGATTATAAATACCAAAAAACAAATTTTCTAACCTTGAGATATGTATGATAAAGATGGGGAAAGAGATTGCAACTTTCAGAAAGTATCTGAAAGCAATAAGAAGTTAGGTACTTCATTATATGGTAAATATTCAAGTCCTCTTGGCATTCAGAGAAGAAACAATCATTGTTGGATAACAATTTATCATTCAGGATAGAAGCCATTAATTAAACCATTTATTCAGCAAGTATTTAGAATCCATCTGTCAAGTACTGGCAAGCTATTAAAGTAAAATGCATTACATTCAGATACAAAGCATTCAAAGCAGATAGAACTAAAGAATTCTTGAGCGAAGCCAAAGAAAATAAGGAAGAAACATCATACTGAGGCACAGATCCTAGGGAAGTGGTGATTCTAACCTGGCATGAAAAAAATTATTATCTATTGAGGCCTTTGGTGGGAGGCTAGGATGAAATGTTCAAAAATTATCCAATCAGCAATTATGTCATACTAAAGATATGTAGGCAGGAAAATTTAAGGGGTGTCTAAAAAATTCATTGCTGTGTGGGATGGATTTACTGAGGTTAAACATGGAGGAAATAAGGTCACTTGTTCTTTAATTTTTTTGAAAGCATAGAATGCCTCCTGAGTTTCCATGAATTCTCACTAATACATTTTAGAACCATACCTGATTATATAGGATCATCCTTTTGTAAGACAGAATGTCATTAATCACCATTATATCATTAGTTCCTAGCACGGTGACTATGACATACTTCATACTCACTAAACACTCATGTTATTAAAATTAATCTGGATTTCTCATGGACTCACCCATACCTTAAAATTTCAAGTGAATCCAAATGTATCAATATTAAATAAATATTTCCTGGCCATTATACACTTTTTCCTCTCTACCTCAAGTATTGACTTTTCTATATTACTAACCTGATTCATGGTTTCTCAATTGAGTAAAATTTTTATTAAAATATGTATTTGCAGAAATATCTGTGTGATATCCAGAACTGATACTGTTTGCACTAATCTATAAATTTTATTGCCTTTTAAAAGAGAAAGACTGCAAATTTATCTGGAGTCTAAAATAGTGATTTAGTTTAAACATTTACTAAATGTATAGTGGATATAAATACTAGCTGTATAAAAGACGGTAGAAATATTAGACTTGGGCAGTTGGATAGAAGACCACATCTCAAAATAATGGATAGGAATCCTTCATCAATCACATAAAATGGTGCATGACAGGGATACCAATTACATTTTGAAATGCATGTGTAAGTGTGCTGGCAAACATGAAATACAAATCTGTTAGAGTCAGTTCAAATTTCTAAAAATTGTTTATCATTTAGCATGGACTTCAAGTCATATCTTTTAAATTATCCTTATAAAATGAGAAAAGAACTCGAAACGACCATACTCCAAGGGAGGACTAAGTCAACTGGTCCAGTTTATCAAAAAGTATAATGGAAATATCCAAGAAACAGAATTTAGAGAAATATGCAATGTATACTCTTTTTTCTTCATTTAAAGTTGGCTAATAATTCCAACATATGCATTGGACTACTGTTATTGGTTCTATTGCTTTTACAAATGCACAATGCAAAATACCTAAGAAGAAAGATGTTCTGAAGTAAATATGAAAGTATGGGTAAATCCCTGGTGCTTTCCAAGACTTCAGGAAGGTTTAGACTTTTAAAAATGAAAAAAACATTACGAAGGAGAAAGGTAGTGGTTGCATAAATTGAATGAGGCCTTAAATAAGCCTTATTTGTTCAGGTTCTTTCTTATGTAGGACTTTTTTCCTCATTTGTTTCTCTTTTTATCTTTGTATGGAGAAAATTGCTGTTTATGAATTTCCACATATTCTCTCTTCACCAGTCAACATCACTAAGCCCCTACTTGTTCAGCAAATATTTTAATTTTTAATTGAATGGCCGATTCTGTTGGGTTATTCTTGCTGGTAAGAGACCCTAGTCTCAAACATTTGATGAACAGGATAAGTACACCAACAGAAAAGTCCTTGTGTTCCTGTATTGTAGACATTACCTTCTCTGTAGGCAATCAATATGGACAATAAAACAATGACTTTGGCCAATAAAATTCACCTAAATGTACTTGCCCAATAGGTGCATCATAGAATTGTGGTAGCTAAAGATATACAATAAACTAGCCCAGCAATAGTGACTATGTGCGTCTTCATATCAGTGTAGGTCATATCTAAATAAAACATGTAATAGAATAACTCTCTCCATGAAGCACATAGATATTGTTAAAATGTTGACAGTAAATCCTGTATCAAGGTGTGCACACACAAAAACTTTAAAACACATACACTCATGATTATTTGGAATGTTTAATAAAAAATATAATATGAATCAAACATACTTTAGTGTACCATGTAATATATATATTGCAATTATTGACATGGATAATGTTCCTTTTTCCTTCAAAATCCTGACCCTGAACCTTCTGCTTACTCTTCCCCCTCAGCATCCCTCTCCCAGATTCTCCCCTTGACCTTACAAGTGTAATTTCCCTTGGCTAAAGCTACTTTATATTTATTATAATAACTCTGACTCTACTCTCTCTTTCAGTCTCTTTCAGTGGAAACAATAAACTGACTGATGGCTAGAAAATTAGCTCAGGGAACTCTCTCTCTTTTCTCCCTCTCTCTCTCCTTCTCCCTTCCTCTACATACTTTTCTTCTCTCACTTTTCCTTGTTAGACTAGTGGACAGATTTAACCTGTGATGATCACATCCTCATCCTTTTCATTTCTAGCACTTCTATAGCTTGTGGCCAAGTTTTCTCATTAGAATTCAGTAGGTAGGAGTCTGTGTATAAAGTCCTGTGCATGTTATGCATACGAAGTTACCAGTCAAAATATATCAGTTATCTCTTCCCTTGTAACACCTCCCTGCTAGAAACATAAAAACATATAAGGTTACCTTTCTTGGGATTTTGAAAAAATAGAATCATTTTAACCTCTCCATTTTGTGTTTCGTGAAGGGGGAAATAGCTGTGGCATCAACGAAATATGGGTCTTTTTATTAAGGAAATCACAACTATAAAAATGATAAATATTAACAACAGAAGACAAGTAATGGCAATAGAAAATAGAAATATAATTTTTAAGCTTGAACCGCTCCATTGGTCATACATCCTGATCACAGGGAAATAAATCATAGCTAAAATGTTAAATAGCATGTTAAACATAATGCTCTTCAAAAAATCGAATGCTGCAATCTTCTGTGTGATAAGCAATTCAGAGAATAGCATGATTTTATTTTGTGCAATTTTGAAATTTAAAACACAATTTGGCTTCATGTCGTCAATGATTTCTTTAACTTAAGTCTTCTATGCTTTCTGAAAAGGTTAGACATGTTTATTAAATGCCAAGTTAATACAATTTATATAATTATTTAACATTGTTAAATCTAAAAATTAAATACTGTAAAATAGGAAAGAATCAAATCTGTCTAGATTAAGAATATCTGTACATAATACAGATTATTGTATAGTACTATTGCTAGCAGGAGAAACACTGTTAGTATTATGGCATAACGTGCCCCAATGATGAATTGTAAACCAAATTGGGAACGAGGAAGAGCCTCTGTAGCTCTCTTATACTCTGCATGGAAAAGCACTGCCGTATTGGAGACTCCATTACAGAGTATTCCAGCAGTGGTTTTCTCCTTGTTCCTTCCTTTTCAAAGATAAAGCCCAGGAAGATTTTGCATGTGACGTTTCTCCTAAAGTCACCAGCACTACTTTTATTGACATTAAACATTTTCTGGATTGAAAATTGAGTGGATTTTTATAAGGAGATCTTAATATTTAAATTACTTTTTTTGGTGGTTTCGTTTTTGGCAAAAATTAGCTTCAGCTTTGAAGAGGCTGCTCTGGTAAAGAATAATCTGAAGCTCTAGACATGAACTTGAAAATTGAAAGCTTGAGACCTCAATCTCCTCTAGAAGCATGTTTTGATTGGCTTTCACAGTACTTTTCTAGGCAGAGTATTTAAAATATCAAAATAGCTGCCAACATGTAGAATTAGAAGATTTACATAGAAAAGCAGATTTACAGCTTCTTCTTAAGAAATCAGAAGCTCTGATAATACAGGACTCACTTCTCCACAAAGCAACAGTCAGCAAAAAGTACATGATGACTGCCCTTTACAAAGAACATCTCTCTCTAGGTTACCAGGTTTCCCAATCTCATTGTTTCCAGCGTCAGCTGTGACTTATCATTATCACATCTACACTTCTGCTTATCTTATACTGGCCCCACTTCATTCATTTGTCATCAGCTTGACTCGTGTAGGTATTTGAGTATGTGACAGCAATCCCAGAACTGATGTGATAGATTCAAGAGGAGAAAGATGAACTGTCTAGGTGTGCTATAAGGGAAAAATGAAAGTTACTTCTGATACCTGGTCATACTTGGATTGAAATTTAGGCCTATTTAACTCCAATGCCCATGCTTTATTTGCCACCACACAACCTTTTCTCATCCAGTCACTCTTATTCATTCAACAGATCCCTGCATCATTCAGAACTATTGAATAATCAAATAATGAGTCAGATTTTAAAATCATAATTTCAAGATTTTGAGTTTCTATTTCTATGTACCACATATACATCTTGATAAACTGACCTAAACCTTGTAAAGGAGATCATCCTCACCCCTTTTAATTTCTGAAATTATCGAAAAATTCTCTAAGGTAGCCAGGAATCATCCTTTGAATGTGCATATTGACATATAATGATATGATGTTTGTATGATACAGGTATTTTCATATTCAGTACTGCCTGAGTGGTTTTAGTCAGAGATCACATTGTGAAATGTGTAGGACCTGCATTATCTCCTCTAAGACTTTGAACATATTTCTAGGACATTGTTTACCAGAGTGCACTTTTATTTACTTGCACAACTGTTTCCTTCTCTAGACCAAGGCTGCCCAATAAAACTTTCTGTGATTATGAAAATGTTCTATTATTTGCACTAATACAGTAACTGCTAGCCACTTATAACCAATGATCACTTGAAATTTGGCTAGTACAACTGAAGAACTTAATTTCTAATCATATTTGATCTCAAATAATTTAAATTGGAATAGCCACATATGCTTAGTGGCTTCAGTTACATGACTGTAGACTGCAAACTCTCCTGGACTGGAATCCGGTCTGTATGTTTTTCTATCTTTGACATCTTGTGCAAGGAGCAGTGGACATATATTGAATGGATAAATAAAAGCAACATATAGAGAAGCAGAACATATGGTAGTAAAAAATTAACTAATTGCATAAGTATCAGTAAGTCCTTTTACAAGAGAGTGTTTGAATATGGGAATTTGGGATGACTTCCAATAGAAAAATGTAAGTGAGGGACAGATAGTAATGGATGGTGGTAGCTAATTATTTGGGTATAAGAGGCCCTTCTGAACTCAATTTTCTTTTTAGTTTAGAGGAAAACTGTAATGAGGTGAAATTGGACAGAGAAGAGATAGTTCCATTTATGATCTCTCTGGTTTTCTGTGTGTCTAATGTTATAATCATAAAACAGAAGGAGTATTGCCTACATCTCAAACTATTACTAAACATGGGTTATTCTTAGGAAACTTTTCAGACTTTGGATTAGAATAAATAGGTGCACACTGAATTGTTTTGAGGCATGCAATAGTGATAGTCACTAAAATGTAAAATATTCCTTATTTGCTTGCCTTTATGCAGTTAAGCCAGCAAAGCAGAGTTTCGGGTGCTATAAATCACTTGTAAATCTAAATAAGGATCACCTTATTTCAATCAGTTTAATGTTCTAGACTGCTTTTTTCAGGATATAAAAATGAGTCCTTTCAAAATCGGAAATTTTTTAAGATATTTTAATGTACAAGAAGTTTAATGATTCAGCCTTATGCAAACTCCAGTTGCTAATTCATGGGCCTAAGAATCATAGTAAACAGGTGAATAGAAATAGTTGGTTCCAGTAGGCCAAAAAACAATATTACACTATGTTTTTACTTATCATAGAGCTTAAAAAAGAGTAATTGCTCAATAAAAGTACTCTATAGTTAGTCTCAAAAATGATTCTCATTTTCCATTTGTACTAATCTTGGGCTCCATTTTTCAGAGCTCTTTGAAGACAGTCCTATAGTTTTTATCTTCCATGAACATCTGAAAATTTTTTGATCTCATGGCCTTGTATAATATTGAATTTCTCATATAGCAGACATGTTTGTGTTTGGGTAGGACCGATAATTAAGAGTAGTTTAAAGTTAGTGTTCCTTATTAGCAAATGGGTGAAAGGGCTCACTTCCAAATATTCTCTTCATTTTAAATTTTTTTTTTAAGTTGATTCAGACAAAGAGGTAAGAAAACTAAAGCCTTATTAGATTTTAATGTAATGCAGATACAGCTTGAGAGGGCTTAAGTATTTTAGAGAATAAATGAAATTTAAATACTTACCTTTGAGGTGCCATTTTAAATTCCTTTCCACTTACTTTAAAGCACTTTAGGTCTGTTTCTGCTTTAAAAATTTAGGTCAAAATAATTTCAGATTAAATTAATTTTCTTTACCCACAGAAGACTAAGGTTAGCTCAAACATAGTTATAAATTAACAAGAACCTCTCTTTTTCTAGCTTTGTACTTGCTACAAAGTTTTGGTCAACTTGATATGAATGTCTGTACATTAAAGTTTTATGTTCTCTTCTCCAAGATTGTTCTTGTTAATGTTCAAATGTAACTGTAGTGAAAGTTTTGGTAGACAGTGACTGTAGTTTCAGAAATCAAGCTGTTTCCTATCCAATTATAATGCTCAACTATTGTTCCCTCCAACGGAGCACATCCATTCTTTTGTAAGAACTTAGTGATGATGCTAGTGTTCAGTGTGCTGATTCTTCTAATCTGACAATAGAAATTACCCAAGCTATAATTCAAGTTGTGGCAAATTCATTTAGATTCAAAATGAATCTTGAATTATGTTATCTTTGTAGAATTTTTTTTTTGGTCTTTGTTTATATGAGGCATGTGGCATGCATGCATCATTAATAGAAGGCTTTTTGTAACTGAACACATTTGAAAATTAATTTCAATTCATTTATGCTGCAGAAATAAATAATAGGTTTCTACATAGGACAAGGAATTGGAAGCTGATGACTGATAATGACTTTCCCCACTATAAAATCATGTAACCTCCATTTGCATTTCTACATATGAGCTTTTAATTGAAAAGGACTGTATGCCTTCTACAGTTAAAATACTGCGTATAAACTCTTGTTTCTAATAGCCTAAAATGATACCAGCGAACTATCAGTGAGTACCATGAGTTTATTCTGATTTCACCATCCCTCTTTTATCTTAAGATGTATATCCTAAATACGATCAGTTGAAGACATAGTGTCATGGTCGACATGATATCAGAATCAGTAAATTAGAATTTTATTATAAATGTTATTTCAAATTGATTGTTTCTATAAACATCTTTCAGATTCCTTTTTTAATATGCTAAAAAGCTATAATGTCAATGTCTTGTTAGCCAAAATTATTATGATTTTATGATTTTTGCCTATGATAATCCCGTTTTTTAGAATATTTATTTGAAGGAAAAGTATTAGTTTACAACAGGTAACTTTGTGTATATATGCATATATTTAATTGAAGCCAATTTATTGGATATTTTTGGTTTGAGAGTTGCAAATATTAAGAAGCTTCATAAATCTCAAATGCTTATATTGCCTTTTGTATTTCATTTATTTTATGTTTTGAGGATGATTGAAAGTAAAAGAGTTTAACTCACATATGCTACCTAAAAATTAACTTATTTGTTCTCTCCAGGCACAGTGGCACACACCTATAATCCCAACCTTTTGGGAGGCTGAGGTGGGAGGACTGCTTGAGTCCATGAGTTTGAGACCAGCCTGGGCAATATAATGAGAGCCTGTCTTTACAAAATATAAACAAAATTAGCTGGGAGTGGTGGTGCGTGCTTATAATCCCAGCTACTCAGGCTGAGGCAGGAGGATAGCTTGAGCCTGGAAGGTTGAGGCTTCAAGGAGCTGGGATCATGCTGCCGCACTCTAGCTTGAGTGACAGAGACTCAACCTCAAAAACAAAAACAAAAACCAGACACCTTTGTTCTCCCCTTCAGTGTGTTTCTGAAGTGGTCACAGAAAGAGCAGTGCCTTTAAAAGCATATTCTGTTATTTTTTCTGAAACTTCATTCTTGATAGACTCTCATACCAATTTGAAATCCATTTACATACATATACCCTAATTTTGCAACTGTTGGCCTTTCTGGTTTCATCATATACTATATTTAATAAATTCTAGCTTTCATGTGAGAGGGCTGTATACTAAAGAATTTTAGAACCTTAAGTGACATTTTAACAAGTACTTTTCTGTATTTTTTTTGTCCCTTTAACAAGTAGTTATCCAGCTTTCTTTTCCATATCTGGTTAAATACTAATTAAATATTTAAAATGTGTAAGAACACTCCTAGTTTCTGGGTACACTGCAGTGAACAAATAAACTAGTTCTCTATAGTCATAGAACTTACGTATCTCTCATCTCCCTCTCTCTTTCTAAGTTTGTTGAAATCTTGCTCTCAACATTTGATTAAAGACTTAAAAAAGTACATTTACATTTAATGTTCTAATTTTTGATATTTGGACATTTGTGTTGCCTACTTTTAAATTTTTATTTAACAAATATTGGATATGGCACAGCCATAGTTGCTGAAGAATCCTGCTTACATTAAAACATTTTTAAAAGGAGCAGATGCTTTTTTTATGTCTGTTTGCAGTAGAACAGCCTTTCATTTTCCCATGATAGATACTCCATTGCTTTCAATTTGAAATTCCTGATAACAGATAACATGACCAAATGAATACATCCTTTTAAGATAACCTCATCAAACCTTATTTTCCTCAGAGGAAGCTAATAATTTGCTCTCAGGGCTGTTTAAAGATTAAATGATATGAAGTAGATGCAAATTCCTGGCATATCACTGAATGAAAATTATTTTTCCCTCTTTAATTTACATGGTGGATTTTACCTATAGCAACTATTCATTCATTGTCCTAGTTCTGCTCCTTAGAGTTGTACAGAAAAAAAATCCATTATCCATATATAAATTATTGACATATTTTACAGTCATCTCTTCTTCTCACTAATTTTCTCTAAATGCTTCAATGTGTTCTTAAACTCTACAGTAAAGCATTTACTTACCAGACACAGATAGGTTGCATCTGATAGGACTTTAGTTTGTTCATGTCAATGTGGTTCAGTCACTGAACACAATGTTCTAGAAGTGAGCTGACTTATGCAAGGTAAAACCAGTTGATCATTTCTCTCATTTTAAGCCACTGGATGTCTATAAGGATAACCCTGGTATAGACACACTTTTTAAATAAGCTTAGACACTCTGTTGACACATTTTGAATTATGGTCAATTAATCATCTTTCATTTAGTTTTATCTGAATTTCTTTGAAGACTATGCCTTGTCATCCTTTTATTTTCACAATTGGTTTTTGAAACAAAGAATATCTTTACATACAATGCATTTCAGTTCTTCATTAACCAATCCCATATATTAGTTGAATACCCACTTTATGGCAACTGTAGTTTAGGCAATCCTCTACACACAGAGTTTGAAAAGAAAATTAAGACACAGGCATGGCCATGTGGACCTCACATGCAAATAGAAGAATGGATGTGTAAAAAGCTAAAATCAGTGCTGTAGCTGTTCACTTTAAGTCTCAAAAACTCCAACCACTGACATGCCTCTGAGAATTTGAGAAGGCTTGGACTGAATGCTGAGTAAAGTGTCTAAAGGGGTCAGCAAAAATCCATGGTGGAGTGAAGTGAGGTAAGGACGGGGCATACTAGGCAGAGAATGAAGCATGGATGAAGGATGAAGAGGTGAAGTTCAATTTGGATGTGGTTTGGGTACATGGCTGTTACTTGAGAGGAAATGATCAATCCAGAAGGTGAAGGGGCTTGAATGACAAAATAAGTAAGTAAATAAATAAGTGGCCCGTATTTACCTGTGGGAGACAGTGTGCTAAAAATGATTCAAGGTCATGAAGACATTATTTAACCTTTTAGAGTATTTTATATAGCTTAGAGTACACAATGAAGTAGGGGAAATTAGTGATTAAGAAACCATTTATTATTGTATATTTTTATTATACTTTAAGTTCTAGGGTACATGTGCACAATGTGCAGGTTTGTTACATATGTAAAATAAAATTAAATAAAATTAAAAAAATATTTAAAAAAGAAACCATTTTAAAGGCTATGGTAATATTTTAGATGACAGGTGATGAAGGCCTGAACTAAGGTATTGTTTGCATTTAATTATATCTTTTCTGCATATTATTCATACAAAATTATTGATCAAAAGATTTATTTTGTCCAATCCCCTATAATACCTCCCTGTTAGAAACAGAGACACCATTCCAGGCTGACTACTACTTATCTATCATTATCTTTTGGTACAGCTAGAAATTCACCCAAATTATTATCATTCTGTTTATATCTTTGCATTTAATCTATAAAGATATAATAGAATTGTGAAATTGTACCTGTTACAAGTCCTCATTTCTTTGCAATTTTGAAAAGGAAACTAATTTCCATTGAAAAAAGTAAGTTCAAATTATTACATAGACTGCAAGTAACTTTTAAATACTTTTTTTTTTTTTTTTTGAGACAGAGTCTTGCTCTGTGTCCCAGGCTGAAGTGCAGTGGTGCAATCTTGGCTCCCTATAACTTCTGCTTCCTGGGTTCAAGCGATTCTCTTGCCTCAGCCTCTTGAGTAGTTGGGATTAGAGGCACGTGCCACCACACCTAGCTAATTTTTTGTATTTTTAGTAGAGACGGGTTTCACTATGTTGGCCAGGCTGGTCTTGAACTCCTGACCTCTGGCGATCCACCCACCTTGGCCTCCCAGGTGGCTTACAGGTGTGAGCCACTGCGCCCGGCCTTAAACACCTTTTTTTTTTTTTTTTAAAGTTGTGAACAATATGTCTTTATGTAGGTACATATATACACATACATATGTATATATTTACACACACTATATATCTTCCATGCATATTGAAATAGTAGAAAGATATATATATATTTTGAAACCAGGTCTCTGTCACCCAAGCTGGAGTGAGGTGATGCAACCCCAGCTGACTGTAACTTCAAACTGCTGGGCTCAAGCTACCCTCCCACTTTAGCCTCCCAAGTAGCAAGGACTAGAGGCATGAATGACCACATTTGGCTATTTTATTTTTTTAATTTTTGTAGAGTCAAGGATCTTGTTATGTTGCCTAGGCTGGTCTTAGCTCCTAGTCTCAAGCGATCCTCTTGCCTTCTCCTTTCAAAATATTGGGATCCACAGGCATGAACCACTGCACTCAGCCTGAAATGATTGACTTTTGCTTAAACTCTAAAAGGAAAATTATTTCCAAAGTACAGTTTTGATTTGTTTAATCCTTTGGAGAGGCTTGTCAAAACCAAAACAAAAATACAAGACTTGTTCAGTTTTTGATATTTCATTAAAATTCATACTTCTGAACAATCTTATTTTAGCATCTGGAAGGACCAGTTCCTTTACAGACAATAGAAACAAAGCCACAATAAACAAATCACCTATATTTACCTTCAAATTATGTTCCATAAATTGTTTAATAGCATGTTGCGTGTCAAATAGTTTTACAAAGCCTGTATTTTATATAAGAATTATTTTAGAATTTTATAAAAGAATTTGCTCTAAGAATAAAATTTTTCAATTGGCCAATATAAAACCAATGTAGTAAAACCTGAGAAGGCTTGTAGTTTCATATTTCCAAATCTGAACTCAGAACAGACTTCCAAATAGTTTTACAGAAACCAAAACTTTTGCTACTATTTCACCAAAAACACACAAACATACAAATGAGTTCTTTTTCGTAATAAGACTAAATAAATACAGTTTGTGGATTTTTTTTTTCTTCTTAACCTTTGTTTCTTTTCTCCCTCTCATTCGTTCTTAACCATCTCCCTCTGTTCTATTCCGTCTTTCCTTTGTGTCTCTCTCCATGTTTTCTTTTTTCTCCATTGTTTTAATTTCTTATTTGTTTTATCTCCCTATCCATCTTCCAGGGCTGTGTCTCTCTGGAGTCTCCCTTGTCTCTTTTTTTCCCCTTGTAGTGTGCTTAATATGCCTACTCTGTTTCATTTTTAAGATTTGCTTCTTAGTTCTTGTTCTTTACTTCGGTCTTACTTGAACTGAGTTTTTATTTCTCTTATTTCTCTGTTCCTTTCTCTGACTCTTTTGCTCTGGATCTTGTGTGTATTTCTCTGAAGGGGTATATTTTTTTCTGACTCTTTCTTTGGTCCTTTTGCAGGTTTCCTATATTTTAACTTTTTCATTCCCTTCCCAATTCCACTGATGTGTTCCACATTTTCCTTCCGGATTCTTCAATTTTTCTTTCTTATTTTTTCTCTTGTATATTTTATTATCCTTTTAGTAAGTCATAGTGACAAAGCAATAATGAAATAGTTTCAGGTACCATTTCACTGAAAATAGCATAAAGGTATTCATTTTTCATTGTATTGTTTTTATCTGATGAACTTCAATGGATATAATAGAAGTACTCTTGTTTTTTAAGAAATATACAATTTATGAATTGTTTAAAGATTGTTATATGTGCTGTATATCCTACTCATCTTTCTATAGGTACCTGGAGAAGCTTAACTCTTTGCTTAGAAGACAGAACTGATATTAGTGACAAAGTTCAGAAACTGAATTCAGATTATTCTTTGATGGAATTGATTTACAGTTTTTTGCTTTTGTCTATGCAATTCAGAGAAATCTTAACTTAATCCACATGTTTTGTGCATGCATACCAGAAGGCTCTCCCCCTCTATTGGTGGGTGCTGTAAATGTCTCAGGATGGATGAGGGGAAATGATGATGCTGATCTCTCTCATCATAGCTTATAAGTTTATTCCAGCATGCGATGCTATTTTATGCCTGTCAGGGAAATATTACCTAGATAATTGTTACTAATGAAAAAGGTGCAACATTATCGTTTATCTTTGCCCTTGTGAATTAGAACACTACATTAATCTTGCCTTTATTAACAAGTAAGGCATTTTGTCCCATGTGATACACCAAATATAAAGCAAAATGTTTACCATAAATGCTACGGCTTCACCGATTTATTCAGGGTCAGCAAAAATGAAAATACCATATGGCTGTAATGCAGGCAACTACTTGAGAAGTATAGCCACTACTTTGTAGTCTTGTGTCAGAAGTACTTCTTTCTAGACTATTGGACTGTTAGTATTGCTTGGGCAAGACAGACTTTCCAACTCTGTGTATGCGTGAGTGTGTGTGTGTGTGTGTGTGTGTGCGCGCTATACTGCATTACAAAGCACCATCCCTGTATTGTGCTATAATTAACACTGGCCTTATTCTATCTTGGTTTTATGTTAAGGTAAGTTATCTAAATAAATCCATAAACATATATGTATGTATAAATGAATAAATAAATATTGGCATACATAAATGGGAAGAATTTCTTCTTCTTGCCTCAAAAAAATGAAAGCTCTGTGTTGGGAGAGGGGCAAAATTAAAAATATATAGTAGTATTCTGGGTTTCTGTTTTTAATTTTTAATTGTGGAACATTTTTACTAACTACTAGGAATTTTTAGTGAGAATTTAAAATATATAGGTATCTTTAAAAGGTTATGTCTTTCTGCGTATCTCTATCTATATCTGTAGCTCTATATCTACTTTTATATATATTTTGTGGGACTGAAAGCAGTCTATTCTGACATGAGGAAACACATACATATGTACATACATACACACATATACATACTGGGAAAATACTATAGATGAAAGACATTGAGTAATGCTTAAAAGAAAGTATATATCTTGGATGACAGATTTTAGAAAATATTTTTAAAAATACTCTTTATTTTACCAAAGAGAGTAGATGAGGCTAATGAAAATTACTCTCAAAGACTGCATGTTGATTACAGCTGTACAGCTTCTGATAATTAAAAAAATTGAGATCTTTCAGTTTTAAAAATAAAATCTGCAGTTATACAGATAAAAGCTGGTGTCTGATATTCACCTAGAAAATAAAACAATAATGTAATTCTCCTAACAGATTATTTTTAAAAATGAAAGAATTTTATTTGTTGAGAAAACATAGAGTAGGACACTTTGAATTTTTTCATCTTTCTTAATGTACCTAAATTCTCCTGATACCATTCTTTTAACACTTGCTTTACTTTTGGCTAGCTAAGTGAAATTTGACAGCTATTGAGTAGCATGATTAATTATTGAAGGGCAGCTATTTTATAACCATAGTTTTGGAAGAAAAAGCAATAAAAAGTCACCAAAATATAACATTAAAAATAGAAATGTTTTATTTGATATATCATGATAACTGACCCCTTGATGTATGTGCTGCAAAAACCCACAAAATTGCCTACTAAACGTTATGTTTTCCACAACCAAAAGAAACTGCAAGTTAAGCTCAAATTGAATTGAAATAGAGATATACAACTTTATGGATATAACCAGGCAGAAATGTATTACATAATCAATGCTCACAGTATGTATTTACACTAAAGATATAGTAAAATGCGTCTGTTTTATTTTAAAAAAATTTTACTTAAATGTTCTATTTTGTTTTGTTGTCATCACAATGAATATTTCATTCAATGTAGTTGCACACGTCAATGTCATCGTTCAACTTCTGAAAACATTATTATAAGAAAACAAAATAACTTTTACAGTTAAATAAAGTACATTCTCACTCTTCGTTTAATTATTGAAGCTAGAAAAATCTAAAAAAATCTTCCAGCTGCAAATAGTATGAATTATGTGGCTAAAAAAGTCTCGTGTTCTTTTTTCTGAATTATTGTACAATAGAAATTTTGATTCTTAAGTATGACTTTGAGAAATAAGAGTTTTTTCTGCACATGAGGTAGTTCTTAATAAGAGAAATAGCAAGTATAAGATATGATGATTGGTAAATCTTTCATGCCTCTGCGTTTATTTGCAAATTAATTCTAAGGCAATATATTTTTCCTTTAGATATTATTATTTATTTTTTTAAAAATTTAACAGTTCCTATGTTCGATTTTATACTTTTCAGAAAGATTTCTTTGTATTACATATTAATTTATTTAGTATTTTTCTGTATGCAATGTAAAATTTAGAAAACTCACAAAAGCTGTGTATTTCAAACCACAGTCACATTATAATAATGCAAGTTCCTATGGAAACATATTCCTAAAAATAAAAGGTTTAGAAATTTTTATTGAAATTTTTAAAAGAAAAAGTACCTCTTTGTATAACCCATCTAAATGAGTTTATGGATGTGATACATAGGCAACATATGTAATGTACTTAATCACTTAGCTTATATTTTATTTTAAATTTATTGTTTTAAAGCATCTTTTGGCTACAACAACAGCATCAACAACAACTCTATTTTAAAGCTTTGCTATTTACCCCTCTATCCATCCCCAACTTATTAGAACTATCCACATGTTTTTGGGAAGAGGGGAAAAACAAATAAGTGAACATCTGGAAATTTTAGTGACTTAAAATATTGTCTTACACGTTGAAGAATATTGAGAAACGGGTGGGTCCAATATGGTTAAAATAAGAGTCGTTTGTGGCTTTCACATGATGTCTGGTACAAGGTATGCTACATTCAGTAGTTCATTCTGCAGTGGTGTGCCCCTTACACCCTACATCACACCATAACTTTAACAAAGCATTGTTCCTGCTATAGATCTGTGAGTGGAAATGACTGACTCACTTTCTTGGCTTTGATGTCTCCAGTAGCAATTTATCCTGGTGTGTTAAATGTGAAGGTAAAACCATTAAAAGCAGTGCACACCAGAGGTTTGGTTTCATAAACTCGTTATTTTTCTTTTCCTTTTCCTCTCTTCTTTTATTCTTTTTTTTTTTAAGGGGAAAACTACTTTTTAGTACCTAGGCATGAAAGAAGCACAAAATGAGAATTTAAAATCATAAAGCCTGAATGGAATTTGTATCATTTCCTTTTCTTGCTTTAGCCTTTGTCACTATAATACAAATGTCATGGAAGTAAGAATAAAACATCTCAGGCATTAGGATTGAATGATAGCTCATTCATATGACAATGACTGAACTGAGGACAGAACATTTCTCAGAATGTAGCCATTCTTGTGGGAAAGATTATAATGACAAGGAGAAATGGTAGAAAATTAACCAATTCTTGGATCTTTATAAAGAAATCTTATGAGTTTCCTCTAAGGTAGTGCTATATATTATATTAGCTAAGGAGTAAAATGGAGGAGAAAAAAAAAAGGCCTTCGTTATGTCCAAATCAAACTTGTACAGCTTGAGTGTTGAGAGGAGCCCGCTTAGGAAGGTCTCTGTTTCGACCAGTAGATGTCGCCCCAAGCAACAGAAATACCCCAGGGGCTCAGAGCTGTTTTAGGATGATAGAACCACAAAGGACACAATTTAAAACACACACACACACACACACACACACATACACACACACACACACACAGAGAAAGCTCATCAGTGATAAATTTTGTATTTTAGTAAAGCATTAGATAGTTTGGGTTTTAATTTTCTCTAAACAAAATCCTATACATTCTTGCCAGGATGAAGGGTGTGTCTAATAGGGTCCCGGGAGCGTGGCTTTGAGAGCATAATGCTGTCAGGACCTGTAGCTACCCAGCTTTACTTCCTTGTTGGATTTATTGGGCCTGTTGCTCCCTTGGCAAATGGCTGGAATTGCTTTTTAACCCTTGCCTGGACTTTGACTCACTTTGTGATCTGGGTTTACACTGAATATGAAACAGATTTGCTGGGGAGGGTGTATAGTTTCTATTGCTACTGTTTAGGAGCTGTGGGGGCAATGAGGGGTGCCAGTTGTGGGCACTTTCTGTTCTCTCTCTGTCTTTATAGGGTGAATTGAATTATTGGTTTTTAATTTTTTTCTTCTGCTTATCTCAAAGGCACTATACCTGAGTACTGTTTGTGTGTGTATTTGTGTGTGCATGTGTGTGTACACACGTTCTACTCTAACATTTTTCTTCATTTGGTGATCTTTACAAATCATATACAATAAACCATTCTCTCTTGAGCAGCTTCAGCTTGAAATGCAAATGCCACAAAAAGTACATTTCTTTTCACCCAAGAGCCTCATTCAGTCTCATGTGGGCACTCATCATTCTGCAACAGTTCGCCTGGGGTTAAGTTGTGTACTTTCAGGGAAGATGACAAGTTAGAAAAGTTTATGAGGTCACAGAGCCTTCCTGCAGCCAACACAATACACATTTCCTCCATGTATTTTGGAGACTCCTTAAAATGTCTTCTGTTTGAAGAGTTTAAGTGGATCAAGGCAGGAATGACTTGAAACTATTTGTATTTTAAAATCACCATTTCCATGTCTTTACTGTAAATGCTGGATGACGGTTATGTATCTAATGACAATGGCCTAATTTATTACAGCCAAGTGTATGCTGTGTAACCCTGTTAGCGAGAGCTCTCTTAATTCCTGTGCAGGATGGCTTCACCACATTCTACCCAAACTTAAAGGGGACTTTTAACATCGACTGAAATTCAGATAACCCGAGGTGATATGTTTAGCTTGTCCTGAAGCTTGTCCTAAGAGTGTTCTGGCTTTTTCTGTGTCCCTTGAAGTGCTGGTAAAGGTGACAGCCTCACAGATCTCTTTTGTTCCAGTCTAAAAAAATCAGTCAGTTTTCCATTAGTCCTCACTGGCTCTTTTGAACACCAGGCTTTTATTTCACACTTAAAAGAAAATCTGTCAAGTATTTTGGTCACCAAATATATCCTACCTACAAATGTCAGATGGTGATGATTAGATTCTATATACTAGACACCCATTTAAAAAATCCAGTGTTCTGTCACTCTAATTCTGTGCCTTTAAAATAATGACCATTATTTGCAATACTTATGATATTTTGTAGTCTGCTTGGCTTTAGGTGTGAGAAAAGGTTGGATAGTATATATATGTGTATATATATATATATAATGCCAGAAATCTTCTATAGAAAGAACACGAGCAAATGAAAGGTAAACAAAGCTGATATATTTTCTCTTAAAAAGTGTAGGTAAAAAAGCATGGAATAGCAGATGAATTTATTTAATTTCAGATGTAAAATGATAGAGCAAATTGATAACTATTTTCATATGAATATAAAATCTGACTATAAATTTTAAGAAAAACTATATATTATAAAGCTAAATGTGATGTTGTCCCTTTAAACGTTCTATCCTTTGCAGCTTTGCTTGTCTCCCTGGCTCCTAAGATTGCCTGATCCTCTTTTCTGGAATTCTTTCAATTAGTTTTGGATCTGTCACCCTAAAGTCTCTGAAATTGCTTATTCGAAGAGATTTCAATATTTACTCTGATGACATTTTTGATTCTCAACACATAGGAATTCTTAGCAGTTTTGAATTTACTTTGTATCCTTTAGTCCATATAAATCTGGCAATCAAGATTTCCCTCAGTTTAATTTGCTTTCTGTTGAGGATTTAAATGATATTATCCTGAAGCTTTAGCCAACCACTTCCAGCCCCTAATCCTTGGCCTTCCTCACTGGTAAAAGGCTGTTCTCAGTTCTCTTGGTTCAGTTTAACCCTCCTAGTTAATCTCTGACTTCTGGTAAATTGCCATCATGTTTAAAATCTGCAATTGTAACTCTCTTAAAAAAAATCCTGTTCACAAAGGACAATATGACTAACTTATATCATCCTATTTTTTAATTTAACTAAGAGCGGTGGAAGAAAGTCACTGCCGATCAGCTGCAGGAATATCTTAACTGTCATCAGATCTAGAATGAATTTCAGTCAGGATTTTTGTCCTTTCATAGCACATAAATTGCACTTCTTAAAGTTAGAAATGGTCTGGCCATCTTACTCACACTCTCAGGCTCTTTATAGTTTCTGCTCCTAGGCCTTTGGCTGGGCAGCTGCTGCCTGCCGACAGGAAATTTATTAAAATGCATTTCAATCCTACAAAGGTCTATCTGGCATTGGTTATTAGTTTTGTTTTTTATTTAATTCCAGTTTCCTTTAGCCAGGACTAGTCAACAGATTATGTCCCTTGCATAATAGAGTCCCTTAAGGGTTAGAGCTGAATGCTATAAAGATTTATACATTAACACATACACAGTTCTGGAAGATACATTCTGCTTAGCCATATGCATGTAGATGACATACAGATCATTTATTCCACTTCAAGAAATATTATACAAGTTCATTTTAGTGGATCTGTTTACATGGATAGCTGACTTACTGTGGGGAAATTGCCAACATTTTCTAAAATTGAATCCAGATAAGACAGAATTCCTTTTGATTGGAGCTTATCCCTAGTTCGATCAACACTCTTCCATCACGGTGAAATTTGGCAACTCATTCATAGCACTGGTCCCAAAGGGGAAAACCTTGGTTTTATGCACAACTCTACTCTGTCATTTATGAATTGTGTAAATATAAATATTAAACTGTCATATTTTTCTTTAAGAAATATAGCAGGGATAAAGTAAATAATATCTACTCAAATCTGGAAGTGTTGCTTTATGATTACCTCTTTTCATTTATAGTACTGAAATTCCTTAGTATTTGAATGAATAGAGCAAGCATGTTCTAAATGTATACATTTTAATACTAATTTTAGGAAAGCTAATAGTATTTTACTTCCTAGCAATGGCATATTGAACTTGATTTATTCTCAAATGGAATGTCCTTGAGAGAGGAATAGATTTGATGACCCCTTGGGGACAAAGTTCTTACTGTGCCATGTTCTTGTTAGCTAGATAACTAGAAAGTATAATAGAGGACAACACTGAACATTTCCCACAATGGAAATTCCAATTTTGGTTAAATTATGATAAGAATTTTGAGAATCACAACAGGAATATCCAACTGTCAGTGGATCAGAAGCTGTTTTTTTTTTTAATGTTACTACCACACTTTCTTATAGCTTGATGCAAATAAGATAATATATAAATTCCAATGAACAGTCAGCAAGGATGCACATGATTAACAACTGGGTCTATTTTCAAGCAGAAACTCACTTTTGCTGTTAAAAAATATGCAATGAGGAGGGTTTCTATTAAAGTTGTGTTTAGGGATGGTATTTGATGAGGGTATACAGCTATACAGATTCTGCCCAGAATCTGGATGTTCATCCTGAGGACTATAGGCAAAGGCAGTGAAACATGGTAAAAATGGCACTGCATTACCATCTGAGCTATTGAGCATCAGATCTGAAAGCATTCCTTGGATGGATTGAGTTAGACCTCAAGGAGATCCTTTTCTAGATTTGTGAAAGCTAAAAGTCTATAACAAAGGCAAACTGAAAGATACCTCTTGAAGTCCACACTTTCTTTCATACATATCCAGTGGATATTTGATGTTAGTGATTTACATATTAAATTTATAAATTTGGCCGGGCATGGTGGCTCACACCTGTAATCCCAGCACTTTGGGAGGCCAAGGTGGCTGGATCACAAGGTCAGGAGATCTAGACCATCCTGTGAATGGTGAAACCCCATCTCTACTAAAAATGCAAAAACTTAGCTGGGTGTGGTGGCAGGCGCCTGTAGTCCCAGCTACTCTGGAGGCTGAGGTGGGAGAATGGCGTGAACCCAGGAGGCGGAGCTTGCAGTGAGTGGAGATTGCGCCACTGCACTCCGGCCTGGGCTACAGAGCGAGACTCCGTCTCAAAAAACAAAAACAAAACAAAAGTATAAATTTATGGTCTAGATTTTTATTGTATACAAGGTGACATGATGCACTTACAAGCATGATTTATAAATGGAAAAGACTAGAAACAACCCAAAAGTCCATTAATGGGGGATGGTTAACTAAGTTATGATATACCTAATCAGTGGAATATTACGAAGCTGTTTAAAAAATGAGAAAATATAGGGAAATGGAAAATTCTTCATAAAATATTAAGATTAAAAATGTATACAACTGTGGTTACATGTTATTTTTTTTGTCATAATGTAAGGAAAGAGACTTGCATGTATTTGTATTTATGTAAGAAAATAGTGAAAAGACAAACCAAAAGTATAATAAAAATGTTATTTTGGAGGAGATGGGAGCAGAAAAGGAGTAAGAGTAAAATTTATACTCTGGAGCTTTTTATAGTCCATGTCTTTTCAATGTAGTGCTTTTCAAAAAATTAAATGGAATAAATTGTATTCATATGTAGTACTTACTGTTCTCCCTAATATTTAATTATTATATCTCTTTCACAACTTTCATGAAAATTTTGTGGCTCTCAATATAAACAATGGGAGCAATTTGTCATATAGTATGTATGGTTCCCACAAAACGCTGCACTTGTCATTAAATACATGGGCCGTGCACAGTAGCTCATGCTTGTAATCCCAGCACTTTGAGAGGCTGCTGCTGGAGGATCACTTGAGCCCACGAGTTTGAGACAAGCCTGGGCAACATAGGGAGACCCTGTCTCTACGAATAATTTAAAAAAATTAGCTGGGCATGGTGGCATGTGCCTGTAGTCCCAGCTACTTGGGAGGCTGAAGCGAGAGGGTCGTTTAAGCCTTGGTGGTCAAGGCTGCAGTGAGCCGTGAATGTGCCACCGCGCTCCAGGTTGAGCAAGAGTGAGACCCTGTCTGAAAAACAAACAACAAGAACAAAAGCACACATGGTCTACAGTATCTAGTTGTATGACCTTATGAAAATAATATATTTTCTTAGACTTCAGTTTGCTAAAATGGAATTGTCAGTGCTTCACAGGATTGGTGTGAAGATAAAATTATACCATGTAGGTTAAAATGAAGGCTGTCTACTTTTGCTGTTACTATGGTTACTAGAAGAATCAACTTAAGAAACATTTATCTAGAAGTTTCCTTTAAGGAAAAGAAAGTCTAGATTTTTTTTTTTTTCATTATTTGGTGTATCCATTTCTTTAGAAGTCATGTGATTATCTTGGCAGTTACCCAAAGACAACATATGCTTTTCCCCTCACTCATACTTGCATAAAAGATACATGAAAACACTTGACAAGTGATAGCCCTAGATAAATACAAATGCAGATATGGGTGCAGCTGTTTAATTTCTGGTTGCTATTTGTTTCATATTTATGGTAACACAGTACATTGTAGGGACTGGCTAGAATATACTTTAAAACTCTTGGCAACTCTGTTGCTTGCAATCTATATGAGGGTTTTGCATGATTGAAGGTGGACTAGGTCACATGAAACCAGGGTCAGAACTGTGATGACCTCTAATGCCTTGTCTGAGATGGCTCCACACTGTACAAAAGAAAAAGAGCTTTCTTCATGTGTCCTGAGATCAATCAGTTTGAATAAATAAAGACTCCTTAGACGGAGAAGGAGGAGAAACAGCATAAGCTATAGTTTCTATCATTATTATTACTGGTAAATGGAGCAAGGTTAAAAAGAATAGAAAGTATAGTAGCTTATAATAATGTTTTCATAGTCCTGGGCAAGGCTGTGATGCATGCGTAGCTGCAGAAATGAGAATCTGGATTACTGGAACATAATTCTCTCTCACCCTACCTTTCTTCCATTTTGATTCTTCCTTTTCTCTCTCAACCAGTTTACCATCAGTCCTCAGTATTACCTTATAGTGCTCTGTCCAGATACCTTCTTCAAGGACTGACCCAGCCTTCCACCAATTGCTGGGTAAATTGGTTGCTGAAGATTCACAGCTGCATTCTTCACTGGGCGTTGCTCTGGCAACAGATAATTGCCCAAGGTTAATGCTCCTTCACTAGGTGATGGTGGGATAGCAATCCACTGCCTCAGTTAGGAATAATTCTGTAGTGACATCCAAGTTCTCCTCATGATTGGCTAAGTCCACCATGGTATCATATGGAGGGTCAGTTTCTTGCTTTCTCTCTCCCTGCTTTCCTCATTTCCTAACCAGTGGAGTTGCTAATCACCTCCCAGTAAACCTGAATGAAACTCAAGGTTTTTTTCCTGAGAACCTAATCTAAGATAAACCTAGTAGTAGCTTTAGTAATGGTAGAAGTGTCTGTGTTTGACTTTCACTGCTTCTGAAGTCATGAACAATTAAGTATGCTCCTCTAAGCTCAAGGGTCCTGAGATACAGGATCAATTTGGTTTATCCTCTTCCTCTAGTCATTCAGTTATTTCAAGGTGTCTCTTCTAGATTTGGGCTACAACTCTTCAAGCCTAGAAAATGTTTCTAAAAATCCTCAGAATAATTCTTATAAAATATGTTATTCTCCAGAGAGCAATTTGGAATTTCTAGGCTGAACTTAATTTAAAGAAAGAATCATCTTCAAGTATTGTCTTAAATTTGACTTTAAGCTTGTTTCAGACCAACATCAACCCCAAGATTGGTCTTAGATTTTCTCGTATTTCCCCTAGATTTTGATCAATATTTGATTAAGTCACTAATGGAAAAACCTGTCTTCAATATCTGACTTTTCATCATTGGAGGGATGTAAGTTGTATCCTTATGGCTACTACTAAGGAACTAAAAATGACACTAAGTGATATTTATTTCTTTTTCTGAATCTTTACTGACTCATAGCTATTATTAAATACTAGCTCAAATTCCACCATATGCCAGAACCCTTTTCTGACTAGACCATTCTCTTCCAGATTGTCTTCAATTTTGAAATTCTGGTAGTGATAAAACCATTATGACTTAGCAATTGCTAATATATTGACTTAATTTCCTTTACTGTTTCCACAACTCCAAAAGTAGATTAAAGAATTTAAAAAAATATTTTTGTTACTCTTGCCATTCACTAGAGCATGTAGTATAGGAGTCGTTAAACCTACATCAATCAATTCTTAAAATAACAGGTAGTCAATCTGTGAAAAAGAAGGCTGAAATCTATATGATACAAATTATATGTTTTACTCTATAGAAAGGAAGTTCAGTTTGGGGGTGGAACTGTGGTTAGCAAGTAGCACTTCTACAACAAACTTGAGTTCAAATCCTGGAACCACAAGATTCCAGCTGGTGACTTGGGCAAATCACTTAATACCTCTGAACTTTAGTTTTCCCCACTTTAAATTTAGGATTGTAGCTATCTATATCCCAGAGTTATTGGAAGCTTGATGGCTCACAATGAATACAAAGCACTTAATACAGTGATTAAGGAATTATTATTATATCAAAATATTACTGGTACGAAATTATGAATTAACTATTGTAGAGAGAAGAGTATAATATTGTATTAAAGTGGTATGAAAATCAAACACCTTTCTAACATTTTATTATTTTTTAATTTTTTCTAATTATAAAGAACGTAGATCCTTAAATAGAATGAAATATTTTTAGGAAAAGGCTTTATGTCAGAACATAGTCATGCAAATCTTCCTTCCAGATATCTTGAACATTTTGATCAATGGAATAAAATAGAAGACACAAAATGAGATTTTGTACCCATATGCTCATGTTAGATCCTCACCATCCACTTTTCCACATTTCACTTCTCTATGCCTTTATTTATGATACTCTATGAAATCTCCTCTAACTACATCCTGTTTTTATATTCTCTGTCTCTTACACAAACTCTGAATCAAGATTTATCATCTTTCAGGCCCCAGACTTTAACGTTTTCTCTTCTAGTAAAGCTGGAGAAAGAGTTGAAGGTGGTCCATTGTATTGGTTACATATTGCTGTGGTACAAATTAACACAAATTTAGCGGCTTAAAACAGCAAACATATACTATTTCAAAATTTTTGCGGATCAAGGATCTAGACATGACTCAGCTGAGTGCGTCTGGCTAAAGGTCCCTTATGAGGTTGTAGCCAGGTTATCATTCTCATCTGAAGCAAAGGTCTTGTGTTAGTCCATGTGAATTGCTGTAAAGGAATACCTGAAGCTGGGTAATTTACGAAGAAAAGAGGTTTATTTTGGCTCATGATTCTGCAGGCTATAGAAGAAGCATGGTACTGGCATCTGCTCCTGGTGAGGCCTCAGGAAGTTTACAATAATGGTGAAAGGTGAAGGGAGAACCAGTGCATCATATGGCGAGAGAGGGAGGAAAAGGGGGGGCAGGTGTCACACTTTTAAACAACCAGCTCTTGCATGAACTATCAGTGTGGGAAATCACTCATTACCATGAAGACAGTGCCAAACCATTCATGTGGGATCCACTCCCATGACCTAAACATTTTCCACCAGGCTTGCCCTCTGACATAGGCAATCACATTTCAACACGAGATTTGGAGGGGAGAAAACATCCAAACCACATCAGGTCTCATCTGAAGGTTTGCCTTGGGGAAAACTATGTCCAAACTGACTCATGTGATTGTTGCAAGGATTCAGTGCCTCTTCGGTTATTATATTGAGGGTCTTGGGTCCTTACTGAACATTGGCGAGAGGTCTCCCTCAGTGCCTTGCCATGCGGGTTTCTCCACAGACCAACTCACAATATGGCAAAGTGACATTTCATTACTTTATCACGTTCTCTGCACATTCTGTTCACTCAAAACAAGTTACCCACTCCAATCTTCACTCAAAGGGAGGGGATTATAGATGGGCATGAACACCAGAAGGCAGGGATCACTGGAGTCATCTAAGAGACTGATTACCACACCAGTCATGATTGAGAAGCACTCTCTTTACTATGCTGCACCAACAGTAACATGTTAAATAGAACACTGCCCTTTTTTAAATGGCTACATTTTTTGGTATTTTTTCTACAATGTCTATCATAATTGTTTTCCAAGGATCCCTCATCTGTATAAATTTGGTCAAAATTTTAGCATTTTAAATGTTGTCTGGAGCAAAGTGAGTCATGGTGTGACTGGAAAATGAGAGGTCTTGTTTATTTTTATCCTGGATGCATCATGTACTTACTATTGTTGACTCTAACTTAGAGATTTGCCAAATAGCTGGTTCTTTCTCATTTATAAAAATAAGGCAACAATTTCAGCTTACCAATAATGGGGCTATGAATAACAATTTTTTAAAGCACTTCTCTGTAGTGCTTTGAAATCACCCATGTGTTCGTATTACCAACAACTTTTAAACAAAAATAAAAACAACTAAAGCCACTTTTGCCCTTGGGGTTCATAGATATATTTTAACAATTTACTGGAAAGAAATTCTTAATTCCATTTTCTTAATTTTCAGGTAACTTTTACAGTGAGCTTGGGGATTCCTATTAGTACATGCACTTCATTTGTAAATAAAAAGCATTCTAATAGAATAAATAATCAATTCAGTATACTTAACATGAACACAGAACCAGCTTTTTAAGCCTGGTACTTCATACTCTGTCACTCCATTTTGTCTTAAATATGAGTCTTTTAGACAGTTGATGACAGCTATCTCAACTTGGAAATGCAATACCAACATTTATTGAATTGAAAATAGACTCTTCAAGCCATATTTTGGCATTGCAAAGTTAAAATTAGACCCCACTTCAAACAGGTTTTTTAAATTAGGAAGCATCCCTAACAAAGGACCTCGCATCCCACTGAACATTGCACCATTATGCTAATTGAAATGGCCACTGTATAAGTCTTGGGTGGATCTGAAGAAAGTAGTATTTATTCTTGCCTGAGTTTCCAACCACATTCATTTTGCTAAATTGCATTTTCTTTTGCAAAGCAGTCTGATAGGCTACAAGTGTTACTAATTCTATTAAATACTCCGTTTTTCATTATTCTTTCATATTTAATGATCAAAAAACTTAACCACTGTCTATTTTAAAATGATGTATTTCCATAAACAGATTGAGATACTTGAATAACCATCTCATGGTAAATAGTTTTTCTTGAATTACCACCCTATTCCTTTTAATTTTTCTAAGCTGAAATTCTAAGTTATGCAAATGGTAAAATTATGTTTAGAGAAATATGTAATTATATAGTTGGTTGGGATAATTCACTTTGAAAATTGACAGGAATGATATATATGCTACAGGCTCAAATCTAACCAGTCTTCTAACAGTGTTTGCAACATACATATTCCTTCCCACTCTTCCTCTTTTCTTCTGCTTTTCAAATGTCTGTGATCCAGAAGGACTTGTCCATATTCCCTTGAGGGAGCATGTCGAGAAAAGCAAAGCTATGGCACATAATTGGAGACAAGTTATTTTTAAAAGCCTAATGAACCTTATTTTTATCTACTGATGGAGCCCTTTCAAAAATACACTCTCTCTCTCTTTCTCTCTCTCTCTCTCTCTGTGCGTGTGTGTGTGTGTGTGTGTGTCTGAGAGAGAGAGAGAGAGAAATATTTGCCAATATAATATGTAACACAGAGGGAAATTTTAACAGGTTTCATTTTATACTATATTACTGATCAAAATGTCCATAATTATGCTACTTTTGTACTGTTTCCATATTTTCCCAACATTCTTTCCTTTTCTTTACTTAAGGTAATTCTCCACCAACATTTTAACATTTTATTTTTGTTCATCATTCTCCATTTCTTCAACAGGGTACATCAATTAGAGAGAATTTGTAATATACATGATATGGTTTGGCAGTGTCCCCACCCAAATCTCATCTTGAATTATAGCTCCCATGATTCCCTATTTCATGAGAAGGAGCCAGTGGGAGGTAATTTAATTATGAGGTAGGTTTCCTCATGCTGTTGTCATGGTAGTGAATAAGTCTCACAAGATTTGATGGTTTTATAAAGGGCAGTTCCTCTGAACACACTCTCTTGCCTGATGCCATGTAAGGCATGCTTTACTCCTTCTTCACCTTCCTCCATGATTATGAGGCCTCTTCAGTCATGTGTAACTGTGAGTCCATTAAACCTCTTTTTCTTTATAAATTGCCCAATCTTGGGTATTTTCTTCATAGCAGTATGAAAATGGACTAATACAGTAAATTGGTACTGGTATAGTGGGGTACTGCGATTAAGATACTCCAAAATGTGGAAGCAACTTTGGAACTGGTTAACAGGCAGAGGTTAGAACAATTTGGAGGGCTCAGAAGAACATCGGAAGATGTGGGAAAGTTTGGAGCTTCCCAAAGACTTGTTGAATGGTTTTGATCAAAAAAGTCCAGGTTGAGGTGGTCTCAGATGGAGATGAGGAACTTATTGGAAACTGGAGCAAAGGTGATTCTTGCTATGTTTTAACAAAGAGACTGAAGGCATTTTGCTCATGTTCTAGAGATCTGTGGAACTTTGAATTTGAGATAAATGATTTAGGGTATCTGGTGGAAGATGTTTCTAAGCAGCAAAGCATTCAAGATGTGACTTGGGTGCTTCTTAAAAGCATTCAGTTTTATTCATTCACAAAGATATGGTTTGGAATTGAAACTTACATTTAAAAGGGAAGCAGAGCATAAAAGTTTGGAAAATTTGCAGCTTAATAATGTGATGGATAAGAAAAACCCATTTTCTGAGGTGAAATTCAAGTTGGTGGCAGAAATTTGCACAAGTAATGAGGAAGCAAATGTTAATCACCAAGGCAATGGGAAAAATGTTTCCAGGGCATATCAGAGGCCTTCACAGCAGCCCTCCCATCACAGGCCCAGAGGCCTAGGAGGAAAATATGGTTTTATGGGCAAGCCACAGTGCCTTGTTGCTTTGCAGTCTCAGGGCTTAGTGCCCTGCATCCCAGCCATGGCCAAAATGGGCCAGTGTACAGCTCAGGCAATTGCTTTAAAGGGTGCAAGCCCCAAGCTTTGGTAGCTTATATGTGGTGTTGGGCCTGAGGTACACAGAAGTCAAAAATTGAGGTTTGGGAATCTTCACCTAGATTTCAGAAAATGTATAGAAATGCTGGGATGTCTAGGCAGAGATATGCTTCAGGGACAGAGCCCTCATAGAGAACCTCTGCTAGGGCAGGGTAGAAGGGAAATGTGGGGTGTGAGCCCCCACACAGAGTCCCCACTGTGGCACTGCCTAGTGGAGCTGTGAGAAGAGGGGCACTGTCCTCCAGATCCCAGACTGTTAGATCTACTGACAGCTTGCACCATGTGCCTAGAAAAGCCACACTCAATTCCATTCAATGAAAGCAGCCAAGAGAGGGTTTGCACCCTGCAAAGTTACAGGGGTGGAGCTGCCCAAGGCTGTGGGAACCCACCTCTTGCATCAGCATGGCCTGGATGTGAGACATAGAATCAAAGGAGATCATTTTGGAGCTTTAAGATTTGACTGCCCTGCTGGATTTCAGACTTGCGCCCCTTCATTTTGGTCAATTTCTCCCATTTGCAATGAGTGTATTTACCCAATGCTTGTATCCCCATTGTCTTACTTTTGATTTTACAGGCTTATAGGTGGAAGGGACTTGCCTTGTCTCAGATGAGACTTTTGACTGTGGACTTTTGAGTTAATGCTGTAATGAGTTATTAAGACTTTGATAGACTATTGAGAAGGCATAATTCATTTTGAAATGTGAGGACATGAGATTTGTGAAGAGCCAGGGGTGGAATGATATGGTTTGGCTGTGTCCCCACCCAAATCTCATCTAGAATTGTGGCTCCCATAATCCCCATGTGTCATGGGAGGGACCTGGTAGAGGGTAATTCAATCATGGAGGCAGGTTTTCCCGTGCTGTTGTCATGATAGTGAATAACTCTCGTAAGATCTAATGGTTCTATAAATGGCAGTTCCCCTGCACATGCTGTCTTTCCTGCCACCATGTAAGACATGACTTTGCTCTTCTTTCACCTTCTGCCATGATTGTGAGGCCTCCCCAGCCATGTGGAACTGTGAGTCCATTAAACCTCTTTTTCTTTGTACATTACCCAGTCTCAGAAATTACCCAGTATTTTCTTCATAGCAGTATGAAATAGACAAATACAATACATATTGGTATTTTTAAACAGAAATATATAGTATATCAAGTTTGTATATGTCTTCATTTTACATTTTTATAACCTGATATTTTTATTATTCTTCCATGTCTTTTATTTTCATGTAACATTAAGCCTTTGTTTATTTTATCATCTTTTCTCATTTGCAATGAGTCCATGTCATGCCACAAGTAACTAGACATCCTGAAGCATTTTTTTTCTTTCAATAATTTGGTGTTTGTCTTGTTTTGACTTTTTCCTTTTCCTTGAGTTACTTTCTTAATTCCTGTCCTTCTTTTAAAGTAAAAATTATTAAGAAGAAGATCTTGAATAATAGCTCTTCCTTTGTTCTTTTTTTCTGGTTGGATTGCTCACACAATAAAAATACAAAACACTGTATATAAAACAAAAGGCAAGAGTTTTTGTTCGTTTGTATCTTTGTATGTTTGTTTTTGAGATGGAGTCTCACTCTGTCACCTAGGCTGGAGTGCAGTGGTGGGATCTAGGCTCACTACAACCTCTGCCTCCTAGGTTCCATCAAGTCTCCTGCCTCAGACTCCCAAGTAGCTGGGATTACAGGCGTGTGCCTCCATGCCCAGTTAATTTTTGTATTTTTAGTAGAGATGGGATTTCACTGTGTTGGCCAGGCTGGTCTCAAACTCCTGATCTCGTGATCCGCCCATCTTGGCCTCCCAAAGTGCTGGGATTACAGGTGTGAGCCACAGCACCCGGCCAAGGCAAGGTTTTTAATCAAATGTTTCTTTATACAGCCTATTAAATAAAAAAGGCAATAACTAATGATCTATGAATATTTTATGTATATATGTGTGTATATATATGAGTATACATGCGCATGAGTGCACACACACACACACACACACGCATAGTTCAGAAATCCCCCTTTCTAGAAATGACACTGCTAAGAATTTGGTTTGCATGATTTAAGATATTTTAAATAAACATATAATTCTTCATTTCTGCATGTATTTTTCAAATGTGTACATTCAGTTATTAAATTGGCTTATATGCTACAAAATATTTTGCATATTATTTTCACTTATTTTGATGCCTATACTTGTTAGAAAATATGCATGTACATTTCTTTTCTAGTCCTGAACTATCTCAATGCACCATAATTTATGTAATAAATACTCTGCAGATGGGCATTTAGACTACAACCAATGAATTTCCATTATAAACAATGTTGCAGCAGCAACATATTTTTGGAAATCTCTTTTGATCATGGGAATATTCTTATATGATAAATTTCCAAACTAAAATTGCTGTGTCAAATAGTCATGCTGATTTTGCTTCTAAAACATTATACTCATTTATATCCTTAACATTATAATGTGTAAGATCATTGTCATTATAATTTCACCATCCAAAACTTAAAAAGTAATATTTACATTTTAGTTTCTGATTTTTGTTTATGCCTAGTAAATCTGGACCTATTTTTCCACATTTATTTTTGATTTTTACAAATTTTCTCTGAAATGCCTACATTTTTTGTCTAATTTTTAAATATTTTTTAATCATTTCCCATTGCTTTATATTACATGAATAATTAAAGTTTATTTTAAAACTTCTTTAATGTATAGTTTATCCCAGATGGATAATATTAGCATAGTGATTTATAAACATGTATTATACCAATGGAAGTTTATTTAAAAGTAAAGTAAGTCAGGAATAATTAAGCATTATGCTCAAGAAAACAACAGTTGTTGTAATAATTTCCTGTCCAACAACGAACATTTTTTAATGGCATTTCAAATCTTGGGGATTTCTCATGTAATTCAAAACACTCCATCAGAGTGTTTTATAAGTCAATTTGTTTTAATTTTTCTTTAGGTCCAAGTAAACTGCTTTCCACAGTAAGAATGTACTGTGTCTTGAAGGGTTTTCTTGTGATTTGGGTGCTTTGTTCTCCAATTTGTCAAGTGTGTTGTGAGAATTATAGTACTTTTTGCCTGATATAACCTTGTAAGTTTTCCTAGTTCATGTAATTTGGAACATCTTTACTTCCACAACTGCTACTGCTGCTTGTCTCCTTCCCTTTCCCTTTCCCTTTCCCTTTCCCTTTCCCCTTTCCATTTCCCTTCCCCTTCTTTTCCTCTTCCTCATCTTCCTTCTTCCATTATTTCAGTGGTGACAACTGTGCCAGATTATTCAGGTGTCGTTTTTGTAAAATGTTAGCATGCATATTGCTCCTTGTCACACCTGGTTACTTCGTCCATGTTGGAAACTTTTCAAGAAATTGGGATGAGTTGATCATGTATTCTTCAATGTAATACAATGCTAGTTCAATTCTGGTCATTTTACTGCTTACCTAAATATTATAAATATCTTACAAGAAAGGTATGGAACTGTGTCTCATCCAGCAAAACCTTCCTTTTCTCTTTTAGTCCTTTTATAAGTTTATAAAATAAGAAAATTGAGACATGTGTGCTCTCATGACAATAAATGCATCCTGCCTGGTTGTTAGTTCTGTACTTGTGAAGGAGTCAACTGCTAGAAAAAGGGGTTATGGTAGGTAATGGAGACATGGATGTACAAGAAGTTAGCCTGGAATTCTTTTGAATTCAATTTAGAGTTGAGAATCCCTTTCTTGTCTTTACTTACTCATCTCTATCCCTCACATAATGACACAGTTGTATAAGAAGTCTTCTACTTATCTACAAGTTTACCAGCACTATAAGCTATGAGAGTTTATACAAATTACTGCTGAGTAAAAATTAAACATTACTTGGAACTCTTATTGCTTGAGTTCTGGCATATCTTGGCCAGTCCAGGTTAAGATTATTCTTAAACAGAGACACCTCAAGACTTTCTGAAAACTCCACTAGGTATGATCATTAGGGAAAGTTAGAAATCTTAATGCTTAGATTCCTTTATTAAACCACCTAATATTAACTAAAATATACTAAAATATATATTCAATATATATTTTATTAAAAATATATATTTAAATATTTATATTAAATATATTAATAAATATCAGTTGCTTAGAAAGTGCCATATCTGTAATACTGTGAAGATATAAAATTTGTCTCTAATACTTAAATGCTTGCCTGTGGTTTAGCACCCTAGAGTTGCAACCCTCTAGAAAATATGTATCCAAAAATTGTGGCTACCATAGTTGATAACATACTTTAAAGAATACATTTGAGAAAAATCAAAGCATGTAATACTAACCAACTCAACATCTTCCAGATTAGTGTGGTACATGAAAGATGTGTGTGTGTGTGTGTGTGTGTGTGTGTGTGTGTGTGTGTGCTGGTCTCTCTGAGCTGAAAACATAGTACTTGCTGTTTCCAATACAAGAGTTGAACACAGTAAATTAGGGGGGAGGGGTGGTTGATCATTTCACTGTCAGTGTGCTTATCAGTGGTATTTTTTTCTCCAAATCTTTATCAGAATTTCTTAGTTAGTTATTAATAAATTTCAGGTAACCTTTAGGTAAGTCTCTTAGCCTATTTCTGTCTCCTTTTTCCTCTATGAAAAGAAAAGACAGATACTTAGTTTGATATGCCTAACATTGTTGAGAAAGCTATGGTGAGAATGCTGAAGAGGCTGGAGGAATAAAAGGAATTCTAAACTCTGTGAAGAAAACATGAATACCAAAGAAAACCAGGCCATCTGTTTTGTATTAACATAAAATTCCATATAGAGTAAGGAGTGAAAAACTGAGGGTAGGATTCAGAATTAAACAAGACCATGTTATTTTTTAAAATGTTAACACTACATAAATATGGTGTGTTTACTAAATTGTACTAATTTGAGCATTCTTGTGAATTTCTATTTTGTTATGTTTCCTGGTCTTTAAAAGAAAACAGAATTCCTTTAAATTCAAATATCAATTTGTCATAGCTTCTTTATTCACATTTCCTCAAATGTTTTAGACAGATGTCTGAAATTCCTACATGATGCCCCATGAATTTAGATTTGGTCCCCTGAATCCCCAATATGGTTGTAAAAGGGAGATACTGTCACTGCTTAGAGTCCCCTGGGCTCATTGTCACATCAGATTCTGAAGCACATATATTCAAACATATCTTAAATACCTAATTGTGGTCAATTTCTTGGCAACAAGAATTCTTCTATATTTATTTCATAATATGCCTTATTTCATTAAAATTTATAACTTCTCAATGATTATATTTCTTAATTAAATAAAGATGCTTTCCACACCCCACCCTATGGAGAATGTACTATTGTGCCAGTAAAATGATGACTCTGACAGCTAGAGTTCTTGTGTTTGAGAGTTTTAAGAATCTCTTAGAATATCCTGGTGCAGTCACCTTTTACCACCACCAAATGGTTTCTTCTCGTTTTGTTATATGTGGCAAATTTCATATGAGGCTTTTGGAGGCTGTTTTGTGGCTTCTTCCTCTGGAGCTAAAATGTTTGTTGCCTTTGCAATTTGCACAGATTGCTTAAGAAAAGAATGGTTTGTTTTGCAAGGACTGCTTTTAGTTTAGTGGGTTCTGTGCATAGTTAGCTACAATGTTTTTATTTTGTGGTGATGGTCCAGATTGTGTTTTTTGGAGGTATTTATTGCTTTCTTACAAATTATATTGTGAAAGAGCAGTTTTTATTCATATATGGAGAAAAGATAAATACAGTCATTGATCAAATGAAAACCCCCAATGAAATAAGCTTATATCACACTGTCAAAGAAAAATAATGGAGTCAAGAAGGAAAAAAGAAATGCTTTCTAGAATGCTTATTCCAAATATTGGAATATTTTCATATTTTAAATTAGTGTTATTGTACTTAATGTTATTGTGATACTCCTAACACCTTCAGGAGGAAAATCAACTTGTGATTTGTTCTGTGATAAACAAGACTAATGCTAACATCATAATACTGTGTTACATAGTATATGATGTATAGTGTGTGCCAGTGGTATTTATAAACATAGTATCATTTAGATATTAATACAGCTTGTTGAAAAATTATTTTCTTCTATTTTACTAAGAAGGAAACTGAGCCTCTAGAAGTTAAGTAATTTGGCAAAGTTCACAAGGCTAGTAGCTGGCCAGAATTTAAACAGCTTTGATTGATTCTAAATCATCTGCTTACTTTGCTGTGCTGCCATGATCTTCCTAAGAGCAATTACTCCAATATATTTATGTTGCCAGTTGAGAAACCTCTTGTTACTGATTATTTTTACAAGTAGCTTTATTATTTTTAACTTATGTAATTCCAAAAATGAAATATTAAACCTAGGCCACAAAAATAATGTAAAATTAGTTATTTCATCACCATCCAAAATGTCAAATGTAAACACAGCATTGATCAGATTGATGTCTGATGAGTTGTATGATTGCTTTTTTCAGACACAAAAAATAAAAAATAGTGAATTTAAAAAGCTAGGCACCTCAGCATTTGTACACCAATTGCTTATTAAATATATCAGCTGTGGTATCTTCTCTCTGGTGAAAGAAGACATTATTCCACAGATAAATATGGGTAGGGATGAATAACCCAGAATAATATTTGTTTGTCTTCACTGGCAGAGTAATGACCGTGATTTTCTATGCTTTCCTGGTAACTTTTTATATTTTTACATGCTTTCCCATTTGATTTCCAATTATTTTGTCTACCTCTTTCCCAACTACACCATGAGTATCTTCAGAGCAAAGACTGGTTTTGGCAGATTCTTTTTCCTTTTCTCGCTGTTAGGTGCATGGTAGTATTCCTAGCACATAGAAATTGTAACACTTAGAATTTGTACAAAAATTGCTGCTTGAATGAATGTCTTTAAATTAAACAATGTAATGATAAGATCTGAAGCTGCATTAGTTCTTCATTGTCTACCTGCATTTAGTATTTCTATCTGTTATTGATAATATCAATGACTATTTTAAGAGTTATAGATAGAACCTCAAAATTTCTGATTACTTAAAATAGGCTCTTTTTGATGATACTGATAATGATGACTATGATTATTGTTGACATTTTTGAGATTACCAACAATGTCATCATCACCACCACCACCTTCTAAAAAGGCAACTTATACAGATTCAAACTGAGGATAAAAACACAACATGAATCAGAATGGGTCATAATAACTAGAACAAAGAGAAAAGAATCATACATTTATTGTGAAAGAATATGAGATTTACCTTCTGAAGGTCAGTATGCCTGCTTCTGCCACATAATTGCTGAACGATCTTGGCTCTGTCCACTTAACCTATTTAGGTTTCATTATCTTTAAAATGGGAAAAATTATGATTCCCAAATACATCTGTTCTAAGGATCAAACAGGACATTCTTTTTAAAGACCTTTGTAAACCATAAATATTAAAGATATCCATGCTAGCTAATATTATTCCTGTAATTTCTACTCTATATGAGTAAATATAATTTAATTGCTGGTTCTCTGGAAGACTCTATATTCTCTGTCTGAGCTTAATTAATTTTTAATCTTATTAAATAGATTGATATTTTATTCCTAGTATGATGGGGACTACTTAGCATCCCAGATTTTCCAAGAGATTATATTTATTCGTGCATTTCTTACTCTGATTTCCTGTCTCTGATAAGTTCATTAAATCAGATATTCTCTTGCTTCCTGTATCTCTAGGGATCGTTGTAAACATCTTTACTCTGTGATAGCCCCTCCACATTGACTCATCTCATAAGACAAGAGTAGTGCAAAAATCTTCTGCAAAACAGACTTAGAGTGATGATTTCAAGTAGAATTTTAGAATGCATACTAGGTAGAAACTCAAAAGTTGAATGTCAATCATTAGTGTAAAAATAAAAAGAAAACAGTCAATGAACCTTCTGCACCCTGGTAGTTTTCTTTTTTCTTAGCTATTCATGTTTTCTTTAGATGCTGACTGCTGTCTTCCCATCTCTCTCTCCTTGGCAATGCTTTTCTTCCATCCTTCCACTTCTCTGCCAGTCCTGTTTTGGCCTTCTTGGAGAAGAAGCACTATACTTGTTAAACTGCTCTGAAAACGAAACTAACAAAATGATACAGGCTGTATTGATATTTTCACTTTTGTTTTTTGCCTAAAAGGTAGAACAGTTCTATCCCCAAATGAAATGTGGCTGTTTAAAAGAGTGAACTCATATAAGCTGAAGACAGTTCTTAAACGAATATTTCTTTGTTTTCTGATGTTTATGTCAAATATTTGAGACAAAAATGTACAAATGACCCTTACTTTTCCTATTCCATACAGCTTAATTTTGCCTTACTTTTGAAAAATATAACATGAGTCAAAATTTGTAAGAACTTTTAAAAATTTATTTACTGTTTATTAAGCACTTACTATGTTCCATGCTGGCACTGTACAATGGAGCTATAATGAGAAATCACTATGTAATTTAAAAATTTTGTAGTACAGTATCCGTGTTAAAAAAAGGAAAAACAGGTAAAATTATTTTAATAATATATTTGAATTCAGCATATATAAAATGTAACCATTCCAACATGCAATCACTATAAAATATTAATGAGATACTTTGTATCCTTCTTTTGTATTACGTCTTTGAAATCTGTTGTGTTTTAACACTGCATGTCTCAGTTCACATGAGCTACATTTGCAGTGATCAATAACAACATGTGACTAGTGTCTATTCCACAGCCCAGCACAGTTCTAAGCACATGAGTGTTGCATGTCTCTATAAATCTCACAATGGTCTGTATTAATTCCATGTGACAGATGAGGAAAGGGAAACACAGAGAAGCTAATTAAGTTGTTTAAATTCACACATTCATATTAAGGCCAGATATTGAATTTAGCTTGTGACTGCAGAGTTTTCAATCTCAACATTATGTTCCTACTTCTTTACTTCACTATTACTAATATTTGGCCAAGTCTTTGATAAAACTGAGTTAGGTCCTCTTCTTTCTCTTTTTACTGCTTGTATGAATTTGGTAAAGAATGCTGAATTGACATATCTCTGGACTAAAATATTTTTGTGGTCAGAATGTTATTATAAGAATAGATTTAGGTTACATAAGCACATGATGTTCTTTTGAAATGATGTACCTTAACACTGCCCCAAAGGGATTTTATCTATGCGATTCTTGGCCTTTCTGCTGAATCAATCAAAAAAGGAATTGATTTGTGGGTGGGAAGTGTGGTGGGTTGAGTTCAGGGGCAAGCCTACCACATTTTAGTAATTACTGGTTTCATGTTAATTTAAGAAATCAAAGTTGTATCTGGTATCATTATTCCTTCCAACATACTTATGTTTTCTTCTTTTAAAAGGAAAAAGAAAGTTATGTTTGTAAGGTAGTTCACTCAGCTGGCAACAGTATTCTTTTAAAAATTTAACATAATTTGTTTATAGTGGATAATTTATTTTTTCAGGAATATTTGTTTATGATTTTGCCAATAATTATATAGAATTATTTAAACAGATCATCTAGCTTTACAAACACTAATACACTTACTTCTTATCCATAAGGTGCTAAAAATATTTCAAATAGAAACCTAAAATGTCTTTACTGGCATTCTCGTGAAGTCACTATAATGGGAAACATTCTCCCCAGGCTACAAGTGAGAAGTGGAAGTTGAGTGACGTTCCCAGCCTCAGAAGCTCGTGGTGATGGAACGGCTGGAGGGCTTCAAGTGGGTTCAATCAGCAGTCATTGAAGATGCAGTTCCTTTCGATTAAACTGCTCCTTCTAGATTTCCTGGAGCTCTTGTGGTTGCGTCATGCCCACTGACACGTTACTGGCCTTTGACAGTTTTTGGTGTAAAACTAGGAGGTATGCTGAAAGGGAGGGTGACATCCACACATCTCTTTTGTTGATTGTCTGTATGAGAGAGATGTGGCAGACAGAAAGTCCTGTGTAGTTTACTGAAGAAAGGATGAGTTCCATCTGCTCACTATGCAGGCTGTCCTTGGGTACACAGTAAGGGCTTTCTCAGTGCCTATATTTAATTTCCACACAAAATACAGGCTTTTCGAAAACCCTCACCACATTTTACTCTGTGTCTGCATAATTCAGAATGTTTCCCTTTGTGAATCACACGTTGAAAAAAATAGTGCTCCACCCACATAAACTATTAATTTATTTACATGAGACTAAAGATAATACACGTGTGTAAATACACACACACTCGCACAAAAATGTATGTATTTTAACAAACTCATGTTCAAGATTTGATTTTGCCACTGCCTTCCCTTTGCCACTAGACTCTGGGTTTTAGCATTCCTTTTGCCTGGAACTGCTATTCAAATAGTTGTGCAGATCTTTTGTTGTCTACATTTAACAAATAATCTCTCATTACTCAGAGGCCCGATTCCAAAGTACGTTTATCAAATAGTCTCTCAGTGTTCAGAGGCCCAATTCCAAAGTCCCAAGAAAGTAAAATTACCCAAATCATCTCCTTTGGCTAGGCTTATCAGTCTGAAATTTGGCTATATACGAATTGACTGCCCAGTACACACCCCATTCCAATGAGCCCTGGATAAAGGACAGCTTTGTGCAAGAAAAGGGATAAACATATCAACGATTACTTCAGACAGTGACAGGAGAGGGGCAGAAACAGTTCCTGCCTCTCTCTTTTAAAAACTTATACCTTGATTTTCTTCTCCCATTCTCTCTCTTCATCTCTCTCTTCATCTCTCTCTTCCTCTCTGTTTCCCTCTCCCTACCACACCCAGTGATCATAACTATTTACTAAACTTGCAATGGGATGACCCATAGCAGTGCTTTAGCCCATTCTAACTATTTGTTTTGCTATCCCTCTAAATCCCTGTGTTAGATTTAAGTAATAATAATGAACACAAAAAAGTCTGATCAAACCCAGCCAATATTTTGTTACTGTCCTGGTGGCCTTTGTATCCTAAAGGTGTGCAGGTTAGATAAGATAATTAAGTAATAATGAATTAATTTCTTTATAGAGAAAGGAACTATATTTATGGAGAATATAATATATTTCAGGTATTTGCATGTAATCTTTAACTGAAGCCACCAAGAAGGACATTATTGATGTCCATTTTGCATTTGCTTAAACAGACTCAAAAATTGCAAGTTCCCTAGTGTGAGTTCAAGCAGATAGTCACGGACAGTGATGTAATTTGAGTTCAGGTTCCTCTGATACTGCATCGCTTACCTTTTCTGTTACATTCTTTCATTCTATAAACAGAAAATCAATCTACCTGAGAAACCGGTTTTTCAAATTTCGCTCAATTTACTTTTTTTTGACAAACATTCATAACCAGATAATTACTGCAGAGGATATGAGAACATTTACCTATCCTTCCACTCCAATTCACTGAAGAGAAAAACTGTTGGGTTAAAGGGGGAACATTGTTTAACAAAATCATTGCAAAATCTTTGTCTATTAACAGTTTCCTAAAGGGTTCACTAATATGCTGGATAGTAAGGGAGGTGGCCTTCTTTTAAAATTATCTTTTATAATAGTAATAATAAAATTCCTTCTGGGAACATTTCATGACCATATAATTGATTCTTTTTTTGCTTTTGATGTTATTTTCCACATCTATAATGGCATACAAATATAAAATTATTAACATTAATATCATTTTTAATCAAATTCAAATTATTAAAATAGGTATATCAAATGGTTCATCTAGCTTTTAAAAAGATCATCTAGCTTTACAAACACTAATACACTTACTTTTTATCCATAAGGTGCTAAAAATATTTCAAATAGAAACCTAAAATGTCTTTACTGGCATTCTCGTGAAGTCACTATAATGGGAAACATTCTCTCCAGGCTACAAGTGAGAAGTGGAAGTTGAGTGACGTTCCCAGCCTCAGAAGCTCGTGGTAACGAATAAAATGTTGGTAACAAATAAAATAAATATATATTTTATGCATTAGATGTCATCAAGATCTACTTATAAGTTTCATTAGTAATACTGTTTATCATGATCCTATGATTTAAAGTTATAAAAACATACTGCCAATTATTATATTTTTGCATTTGATATTATATTGTTCCATGCTTCTTCTGTTTTTACTCTCCGTATCTGCCCCCACAAACATTCTCTCCCATTTCTGTAACAGCCTTAAGGGAGTTCTGGCAAGAACCAGTCGAGAAAGAATAAGAGATATATGAGTCACTTCCGACCCTACAATTAACACATGAGGAGAGAACTTAGTGAAAACAATAACTCCTCAGGCATATGTGGTTTTTGTTTTTAAGCCAACATACTTTCCCTCTGAGTTCATTAGCTGCCATTTTGTAAATGAACCTTTTGCTTGCAAGCATCAGCTTTAAGTGTTTTAGCAAATTGGAATTCACACTGCTCTTACCATTTAATTTAAGGGAATGCTATGTACTGGATCTAAAGGATTTTTAAAGAACTACTCTCATTGGCAAAGCCCCAGGAAGTCACTAAGAAACTTTGGGAAATGCAACCCGATAGTATTTGGCCTATGCATAAAATATATATTTATTTTATTTGTTACCAACATTTTGTGGCCATGCTAAAAATGAGTTCTAAATTCTGTGATGCCAGTGATTTTACAATTACAGGTAGATCACTATTTAGTGCATTATAGTATCAATTTGGGTGGTAGGGACGGGCAATGAGAAGACAAGACTAGAGTGCATTGCACACAGGGAAGATGATCTTTGTATGTTGGTAGCAGTGAGCATTGAATGGAAAAGTGGCGTGCATTGCTGTAAGTAAAAATAAGCTCCCTACTGTGAAATAGTTTTTCAGTTACATCTACATATTTCTATCTATAAATGGATATATGTATGTATGTCTGCTCTAAATCACTATGTAAAATATATTTCCCTGTAGATCACCGTATAAATATTTGAAAATGTAGAATAAATCAATAAGCATTTTAAATATAAGTAGTTCTTTTTTTCTCTATTGCTTCAGACACTGGAGTACTAAATGAATAATCTACTTTCTATATGTCCAAATTTAATCAATAAGTTAGAGATTGGCAATTTTAGATTTCTTATACTTGCTCAAGTCTACAGCAACTTTTAGAAAACCTTTAGTGAAAAAGGTTTTCACTAAATAAGATAATTAATCTCTCATTGCTGAAAAGTTTCTCTGCAACATTTTTAATACTCTCTAGAAAAAATGAGTGCAACAATTATAGGAAACTGAAAGATGCAAATAAAATTAGACAATAGTGGCCCCTGTATGTGTGTAAATATGTATGCATGTGTGGGGGTATGTGTGTTTATGTATATATGTGCATGTGTGCATGTAAATATATACATACATACACATGTGTATATGTATACATATATACATATGTGTGCATGTACGTGTATACATATATACACATGTGTGCGTGTACGTGTATACATATACACATGTGTGCGTGTACGTGTATACATATACACATGTGTGCGTGTACGTGTATACATATACACATGTGTGTGTACGTGTAAACATATATACGTGTGTGTGTACGTGTAAACATATATACATGTGTGTGTGTACGTGTAAACATATATACATGTGTGTGTGTACGTGTAAACATATATACATGTGTGTGTGTACGTGTAAACATATATACATGTGTGTGTGTACGTGTAAACATATATACATGTGTGTGTGTACGTGTAAACATATATACATGTGTGTGTGTACGTGTATACATATATACATGTGTGTATGTACACATATATACATGTATGTATGTGTGTATACATATAGACATATGTGTATATATGCATGCATATATACACATATATGCACATATACACATATACACATATGTGTATGTAAGTATACACATATGTGTGCTGTGAAGAAAAATTACACTGGAGTTAAACAAGTGAAAAAGACTGTATTCTGGATACTGCAATAAGGAAGAGAGATTGAACTCAACTTCCCTAAAACTAAGGACAGAAAAGATTTTAAGTGCTGAGGTGAGCGAGTGGGAAAGTGCCAGAGTATGTGATAGGGAAGTTTGGTCATGTGATTAGGCATCTGTGTTTGCTAATAGTTATTCATAGAAGTTAGGTTCCTATCTACCTATAGAGTTTGGGAGATAGTGGCTTTATTTTTCTTGATAATAACCTGACTTCCAGGTTTTTGAGAAAGATATTCCTGCATTGTAAAACCGGCAAGTGGCTTGTAAAAGAGTTACAGTAAAAAGGGCCACAGAAGGAATTTACAATTGCTAGCTTTCAAAAGTTAATGCTCTAAGAAAAGGGAGGTCAGGGTTCTGTAGTCAGGAAAGGACTTGTCTAAATTTTAAGCTTATTCAACCTAAGGGAATGTTAAAGCCATCTTGGTTTATAGATAGATAGATAGATAGATAGATAGATAGAAAGATAGATAGATAGAAATGTTAAAACCATCTTGATTTAGATAGATGGAAACATTATATATATATATGTGCATGTGTGTGTGTGCATGTATGTATATACAGAGACAGACAGAGCGAGACGCTGAATCTTTCAACAGGCAATGAAGAAGTATTTTTCATAAAATATTTTGGAGATTATTTTTAAATGAAGGCATTTCTTAGAGTACCTCGAGTAAACTTTCAAAACACGTATTTCAAAACCATAATGTGTTTAACATCTGGTTTATACAATCCAGGAACTCCTCAAAAAATGTTAATATTATAGATTATTCATCATTTAAAATTGCCTGCACTTCTGCATTTTTCCTGTAAATAGAAATAATTGACAATAAACTATGCAAAGATGTGCTTTACCTAATTTCTCTGAAATTCATAAAATGTGACAATTGAAATTAACCAGTTTCCCCCATTACCTCCTTACTAACTGTTCATGCTTCTACTTAGGCATTGGTGGAGATAGCATAGTTCAATTTAAATTTAAATTAAAGGGACTAAAAAAGATAGTCCTATCCCTTTCTCCTTAGAGGGTTTTCAGGTCAAAGATTTCTACCATGAAAATATTAAACCAAATTTAGTGGTAAAATGAATCACTACTATCATTAAAGAAAGCAATCCCAGCTTCCCTGGAATATAAACTGCTTATCCAAGAAGCAGCTCAGATTTAAATCAAGTCAGAGTGGTTGCCTTTTTAATTTTTAGTTTGGGTCTCTTACTTCAAGTTATTGTTTCTCATTCAACAGCATCTCCATTTGTGTTGCAGGTTATCCAGTTCATAGAGACCTTGTTGCCCATCAGTGGCATTGCTCCAGACAAAAAGCCTCTTTGATTGTATTATTTTCCCACCCAGTCTCATTGCAATGTTAAAGTCCATTACATCACAGAGCACAGTTTTTAGTCCGGACTATGTCTTCCAATTTTGGCAGACATCTATTTCTCTATTTTTGTGAAATGTATTAAGAAGCAGTATTTAATTGTATTAATTGAGTATATAATACCAACAAAAAGCATTCATTTTCAAAGCTCGAATCCTTAATACTTGCTGTGCCCTTTGCAGAAAATACTCACTCCTTTGCTACTTTATTCCCTTAGTCTGTCTACCTCATATATCAGGTAAGAAAGCATTTGCCCAGGGATGCCTTTTCTCTTCTGACAGATGATAAGTATCGCTGTCTTATGACCTCGTAGTACCCATCTATATTTACTAGAAATTGTAATTATTTATTAGTCTGTAAGTGCTAGGAAAGTCTGGACAATGTTTGCATTCCCCAACTTTGTATTACTAGCATGTAGTACGGTGCCTGGGACATAGTAGACATTTTATAAATACCTAATGGTTAATGGTAATCAAATGAATAAGTGTGTCATATTCAGAGTTAGAAAGTGAGACAATGGAAACTAAGCAGGAAGGAAAATCAACATGACAGCAGACAGAAGACTTCCTTTATTCTACTGTGATAAATCTATTTTGGTAAGTAGTATGCATTAATGTTAACATGTTTTTATACACAATTCGGAATCAAACATTAAATATTAAAAATAATAGTATATTTCCAGTTCCTTCCCAATTCCCTTAAAGTCTGTATTTGGCATGTGATCCTATTGAATTGCACTGTTTTAAACTATTTCTTCAAATTGTTGAGTTCATATTATTGCTATGTTGAATTTTGATCTTGACATTCAAAGTGTTAATCAGTCTTTCCAAATAAAGAGAACTGTAGGTTACCAAATTCACAGTCTTTTCTATCATCCAAGTCATTGATGAAATGAATAAATAAATAAATGAATAAATGTGTTAGTAATAAGATAAATTGATGAATAATATTTAGAAGTTGTGATACACTTACAAAGTCATAATATTCCAAGCATTTCATAAATGCTCACATTTATACTTATATCCTTCTCATTATTTATATATCTTAGAATTACACTTAATTTTATCAGCAGGGATATAGTATATAACTTCTTGAGCATACTGTGATAATATGTACAGAAACATTTATAAATGGGTAACAGCTATGCCAAGGAAAGAGAAAACATATTAAAAGCTAGTGCTATATTCTTAACTCAGGTCATATTCAATGTTATTTATTATATCTTTTATTACATACATACACGTACACAAACATTCATACATTCTCACTAGCATGGTATCATTTATATTATTATAATTTCCATTTCCTTCCCAATTCCCTTAAAGTCTATATTTGACATGTGATCCTATTGAATTGCATTGTTTTAAACTACTCCAATTTGTTGAGGTCATATTATGGTCATGTTGAATTTTGATCTTGACATTCAAAGTGTTAATCAGTCTTTCCAACTAAAGAGAACTGTAAATTACCAAGTTCACAGACTTTTCTATCATCCAAGTCATTGAAGAAAATAATAAATGGCCCTTGGCCCACAACTGACCTCTACATAATAAAACTTCTGTCCACCTTGGTTGACAAAGAATAATTAATGACTTTGATTGTTGTACCTATTTTGTTCCAACAAATAGATCTATGGTGCTGATCTATTTGGATCAATTTGTGAATGAATTCAATTATTAATAATTTTATAATTTTAATATTTAATTTTTGATTTCAAATTGTGAATGAAAACATATTAACATTAATGCCTACTACTTAACAAAATAGATTTATCATAGTAGAATACAGTAAATCTCTGCCTGTTGTCATGTTGATTTTCTTTCTTGCTTTGTTCCCATTGTCTCATTTTCTTACTCTGAATATGACAGCTTCATGCAATACTTCCTTTCCCAGCTGCTATGCCACAAAGAAGTCTTTGAGATTATAATAGGCTATAATCTTTGATGGAAAATAAGATAAATATGTTTGTGCATTCTTAATCACAAATCTGTCTCTTGGAGAATGAAATTATTTCACTTGTTGCTTGCTTATGAGGACTTCTTTCTCTGAATAAACAAAAATGTATTTTGTTCGTTTATGCAGTCATCTCTTTACAGTTCTTTTTTTTAAATTATTTTTCCATAAGTTATTGGGGTACAGGTGGTATTTGATTACACGAGTGAGTTCTTTAGTGGAGATTTGTAAGAACCTGGAGCACCCATCATCCGAGCAGTATACATGGCACCATATTTGTTTTATTTTATTCCTCACCCCACCCCACTCTTTTCTCCAAGTCCTCAAAGTCCATTGTATCATTCTTATGCTTTTGCATCCTCATAGCTTAGCTGCCACATATCAGTGAGAATATATGATGTTTGGTTTTCCATTCCTGAGTTACTTCACTTAGAATAATGGTCTCTAATCTCAACCAGGTCATCGCAAATGCTGTTGATTCATTTATTTTTATGCCTGAGTAGTATTCCATTTATATATATTTATTATATAACATATATTAGTATCATATATATAATCCCAATACTGGGATATATATATCCAGTATATATAAAATATATATTATATATATTCCCAATACTGGGATTGCTGGATCAAATGGTAGTTCTACTTTTAGTTCTTTAAGGAATCTCCACACTGTTTTCCATTGTGGCTGTACTAGTTTACATTCCCACCAGCAGTGTAGAAGTGTTCCCTGATTGGCACATCCACGCCAATATCTACTTTTTAAAAATTTTTTTGATTATGGCCATTCTTGCAGGAGTAAGGTGCTATTACATCATGGTTTTGATTTGCATTTCCCTGATCATTAGTGATGTTGAGCATTTTTCCGTACGTTTGTTGGTCATTTGTATATCTTCTTTTGAGAATTGTCTATTCATGTCCTTAGCCCACTTTTTGATGGGATTGATTGCTTTTCTTTTACTGATTTGTTTGAATTCGTTGTAGATTCTGGATGTTAGTCCTTTGTCAGATATACAGATTGTGAAGGTTTTCTCCCACTCTGTGGGTTGTCTGTTTACTCTGCTGACTATTCCTTTTGCCATGCAAAAGCTCTTTATTTATTTATTTTTGTTTTTATTGCAATTGCTTTTGGGTTTTTGGTCATGAAATATTTACCTAAGCCAACGTCTAGAAGAATCTTTCCAATATTATCTTCAAGAATTTTTATAGTTTCAGGTCTTAGGTTTAGGTCTTTTTTCCATCTTGAGTTGATTTTTGTATAAGGTGAGAGATGAGGATTCAGTTTTGTTCTCCTACATGTGGCTGGCCAATTATCCCAGCATGATTTGTTGAAAAGGGAGTCATTTCCCCACTTTATGTTTTTGTTGGCTTTGTCAAAGATCAGTTGGCTGTAAGTATTTCGGTTTATTTCTGGGTTCTCTATTCTGTTCCATTGGTCTATATGCCTATTTATACTGGTACCACACACTTTTGGTGACTATGGCCTTATAGGATAGTTTGAAATCAGGTAGTGTGATGTCTCCAGATTTATTCTTTTTTCTTAGTCTTGCTTTGCCTATGCTGGCTCTTTTTTGGTTCCAAGTGAATTTTAGAATTGTTTTTTCTAACTCTGTGAAGAATGATGATGGTATTTTGATGGGTATTGTGTTGAATTTGTATCTTTACTGTTCTGCCTCTCTTTTCTTGTTTGTATATTCCTTAGAGACAAATGAATATTCATTCATCTTTGATTTGTAGTGCCTAGCACACTTAGTATCTTCTAATAAATATTTGTATAATAAATTAAATACTATTATAAAATCAAGCAGGAAAATTTGGGAATTCTAGATAGTCAACATAAGGTAAATTAAAGGGCCCCCTCTGAAGTCTAAATATACTTAGAATGGAATGGATACTTGAACAGGCTGACTCTAGTTGACAGCTAGTATATTCAATTTTAAAATGTTATATTATGAATATTCCTGGATGCATCTTGAAATAGATGGATCTGAAAATTTGTGCCTTTTTCTTCTCTTTGATGCTCACTAGGTAACTGTGTAGGTTTCCATTCTTGTGGCCTCCATTGCTTCCTCAGAATATTTCTCTCATATCTTAATGTCATCATTTTCAGGAAGCCAAGGCATTTTAAAGGAAAATAACAGTAGAATTTTTTTTTCATTTTCTAAACTACATGGAAAAATACATGAAAAACATGCTTATTTACATTTTTCAACAGATCCGGATTTCATGGGATTTTACCTGGCTTACAGAATAAAAAAAACTAATCAATATAATAAGATGCATATGTGTATATAAAAGTAGCATTCATTAAAAATCCAATTAAAATTAAAATTCATTCATTTTTAAAATAAAAATGAAGTTAATAAATATTTCCATTACTGATTTGCAAACTTTCAATAACAAACTTAAGCTTAGGTATTTCTAAGTCTTTTTTAGTGCCATTTAAATATATTATCCAAAATTCATCATAGCAGAAACATGGGCTGCAGGTTAAAATATAAAGATAAAAATTCATTATTTTTACCACTTTAGGTGCTTTCCATGAACGACAGGTGACTTCTTTAAATATTTGCAGTAATGTCTAATTAAGTTGCAGCAGTGGATGCTGCAACTTACCCTATATTATTTATACCTGAGCAAGATATGTTTTAATAATTTTAGTACTTTATTGGCCTTTTCTTCCATAATAAATAAACTCTTTTCTTTCACTATAGAATTTGGATTTTGGTTTCTAATCTTCAAGTTTGCTTTAAGTAAAATTCTACTTTTTTCTGTCAGGCAACTACATTTTGATGAGAAAATTTACTCCAACAAATATTTAATTAACTTAATATTAGGAATAATCCTAAGATAATTACTTTGTTTTTGTAAATGTGCTGTCGTTTTTAAGAAGGCTAAACACACAAATGTCATTTTTAGTGGAAGTTCTAAATATATTCTACTTCAGGGAGAGTTAAAAAAAAGTTCATACCAGTGATTCAACAAATATTTTAAAGCATATTTTAACAATATTTCTAAAGAATTTAAAACTAATTGTGTTTGTGGTGACCATCAATTAAAGATGTAAACTGAATTCTGATATTTTTAAACATAATTAAACAAAAGAAAAACTGTGCATAACTAGCATGTTTTATAAAAATAATTGGCTCAACTAAGCTATAACAGCTCATTCTCATTTCTAAATTCTAATAAAGAATGTATAGAAATAGTAAGGTCAACTCATTGCATAATATAGGTATTCATGTGACAATTATAATTTCTACACACATGCCCATATTGTTTAAAATTTTACTGTTTGTACAATGACTCATGCTGTGAAAGAAGAAATGAGGAACACTACAGAAATTGGGTAATATGAAAATAATATTGTCAAGTCATTTCGGTATGGTCATCTCAAATTTATGGTACAGAATTCAGTACTTGAAACAATAATTTTATTCTCTACTTTGGAATAAAAAAAATAATGAGGTCATATTTACAATAGCCTTATCACCAAAACCACTTTTCCAAACTAATTTGTAAAGTTTACGTTTATTATTTGAATGTTGTGTGTGTGCGAACATACACACAAACACGCACATTAAATAAGGCATTGTAGGTGAACTTATCACCTTTTTTCTCTTCTCCAGTCTAATATCACTTTCATTTTTCATTTTCTTAAGCAACTAGTATCATTAATTTGATATGAATACTTCTAAATAATACTTTAATATTTTTACTGTATTCAAATGAATTTATGAACAATGTGTGATTGCTTTGAGTCTTCAATTGTTCTTAGTCTTTAAAATTTGCATATATTATACCAAATACATAATTCTGAAAAACATTTATAATATGTATAATTAATTATTTTGAGTATGGAACTGCATCTTATAAATGTTTCATATGTGTCTCCTGTAAGCAGCATGTAACTGGAATTCTTAAATCTATTTTTGTTGTCTAAAATCACATATATTGATTATTGATATATGTTGACTTAATTCCTTATTTATTTTGGCATGTTTTTTTCTTTCCTGCATTCTTCTTGCTTAATTACGTTTTTAATCTCTTTTTAAAAACTAAAATTATTCTTTATTTTTGTGATCTGTAATTTTTATGAATCCTATATGCAATATCCACTTCTAATATTTTCAGAAAATTTCAACACGCATTTCTAACTTTATAAAGTCTAAAGCTAATTATTATCTCATCTTCCTCCTAAACAGTACATAGGACCCAGAAATTTTAAGTCCGAGTTCTAATCTTCTGATATTCTAGTTCTACTTTGTTAACCTATGTCCTATTTACTATTTTTTATACTTATCTCTTATTTAAATTCACCCCAAATTGCTAATGTCTTAGCTTGCCATTGATCATATCACCCTACTTTTTCTTTTTCGTTTTTCTTTCTTACTGGAGACTATTCTAGGTGCAATGATTCCTAATCTTAGCTAAGACACATGAGAATTATGTGGGAAGTTTTAAAAACTTCCAATATTCAGCTACCAGCCCAGATCAATTAAATAAAAAATTATCAGGGTGCTGTTTCAGGCATCAGAATATTTTTAATGCTCCCCACACAACTCCAATGGATGGTTAACACCACTGCTTAGTCATTTTTTCAGTTAGAGTTTGTTGGTGGTAATCCTCTTTGTTGCTCCATTAATAAAAATGTCTTTATTTACTTTTTGTTCCTGAATGAGTTTTTAAGTGGATATAGGATTTTAATATGGACAGCTATGTGTCTTCAGTACTTTGAAGATATTCTATTGTTTTTCAGCATCTATTTTGTTTTTGAGAAAATAACAACAGTTTTTTAAAATCCAGTCTTCTTAATTGGGCGTGGTTGCATGTACCTGTGGTCCCAACTACTTGGGGGGCTGAGGTGGGAGGATCGCTTGAGATTGCACTACTCTACTCCAGCCTGTGTAACAGAGCCAGACCCTGTCTTAAAAGAGAGAGAAAAAAACCTCTAGTCCTCTTATTTCCAGTTCTCCCTTGAATTATTAAGTATTACTTCAATGTTGAATTTGCTTTTCCCCTTAAATTCTTGGATCACAAATTTCTCCATTTCCCTTCCTAAGCTTGTTCACTTACTGTTTGTTATGTTTTTTTTCTTTTTTTTTTATGTTGCCATGTTTTGGTCACTCTATGTGTTTAGATGGGAGAAGGAATTTTCAGCATCAGCTCAGCCTATTTTATTGACTGAATGCTTGGCCTTTTTGTTTGTTTGTTTGTTTGTTTTTGGTATATCACTAACTTAAATAATATGAATCTTGCATTCACTGTACTCTCCATCTCTCTTGAAATATCTATTTTTGATTAAAACATAGTTTAAACCATCACTAGCACTGCTTTTTTCTACATGCAACTTCACAGAGTTCCCATATGCATAGAACGATCTCCTACTTTATATCAAATTAACTGGCATCCTCTCTCCTTTGTTTTCATTGACTTCTCAGTTTTACTTTCAGCAGAAGGACTGTCCCTAAAACTTTTTTATCTTAATGGATCCAATAATCAGGACTTACATAAATTTCTGTGTCACAGAGTCATTTGTCTTTATACTGATTTACATTCTTTGTGCATATTTCCATGTTATATGTCTAATGTAACATTAAGGGAGTTAATTTGCTAACTGTTATATCTAATAAATATTCAGCAGAATATTGTCATTTAGGGTTTTTTCATTATTTCTACAATTAACATCAACAACAAAAATAATGGTAATATAAAGAACAATTTTCCACATATAGCAGTCTCAGTCTTTTCTTTAATGCAGGAGAAGGCCCTTCACACTCTATTTGTCAGTTTGGCTTTAAGGTTTTCATTTTGTTGGCTAGAAGACAGATAAAGGGGATTACGGACAGAACTGAGCCTGGTTTCTGCTAATCTCCAACTTGAATTCTTTCAAGGGTTGCAAAATATGATTCTTCACAAGCCTTTATAACCTCAGCCAGACTTTGTCGTCTGTCTGGAATATGTGCCATCATGGGTGGATTTGGAACTGACATTTTCTATCTCTGATCTCAACTGTATAAATGTTTGTTTAGAATGACTATCAACATAGCACACAGGCACTTTCTCCTCTGATGTATAGATGATAGAATCATTCTTAACTGGGGACCTATGGATTGGGCAGGCACAAACCATCAGAGGGCAATGAAGCAAATTTTCAGTGAACTAAGATTTTATATTTTTCCATAGGTAGAATGTACAGCAGATTCTTCTGTTCCAGAAAACCACTTCTTATGATTTGGTTTACATTCCAGGTATCTCATATTTACAGCCATATATTTGAATCTATAATGGTGAATTAGTTTTCCGAAATATCTTGTACTCCTTTTACTTTGGAATTACATTAAGATTCTCTTTTTCTTTTCTATTTTCTTCCCTTGACATCATTTTGGAAAACTGTTTTAAAGCATAAGAAAGAAATTTAGGCAATATTATATAAATATCTTAACACTTATATGATGAATTAATACCTTTGAAGTTGTGACTCATGTTTATTTAATGAAAATCAAATTAAATTGATATGACTATCATTTATCAATAAGTTATTTCTTAAAATACACAGTATATTATATAAAATTTGTAATCTTAAAAAAATGGACTTATCACCTCAAATAGTTGAGCAAAACTTGAAAATGATAAGGATTAAAATGATTGACATATCACAAACATAGAAGCTTGAAGAGCTTGGAAGAATTTTAGAGGCCCCTATTTCTCTCAGTAAGAAAATGAAAGCTGACACCTTAGCAAGTTTTGGAAATTCTTCTTAAAAGTATCCAATTTTCCCTTAGAATTAAGGAGTAACTTAAAATTTTCAATTCTGTTAATCACATACATATTTTCATTTATTCAACAAACTTTTGGAAAATCTACCTTTTACTATGCATTGGGCATGTACTGGGCTACAGAGATAAATAACAGTTTGTGGTATCAAATCACTGAAAGACATAATGATCAAATATTAATCTATGCTAAAGAACCTAAAAATAATTCTGTAAAAAATTATTTCATAATGTTAAATTTAATAAATTATATAAATATTTTTGAGATTGAAAGACTTGTTTTAATTTTAATAATGTTGATGATGAATGATGATTGTAAAGTTTTCATGGAGCAAAATAAAAAGTTGGTAATGTAACATAAATTTTGTCCCCCAAGGGGATTTCATTGTCATTTCCATTGTTGTTGTTACTGATACAAATTTTCGGGAACTATTGGAATATATCTGAAAATCAGTATCTAATCAAAGAGAAGGGGAAAAACTCTGATAATTAGCTCATATTAATAACCAGTAAATTAGAAATGTGCTCATATGCTAGAAAACACTATTGTGAAAGTTTTGCTTTCTTAAAGCTCTAATAATGAGTAAGAGTTATCTGGGTGACATGAGTGTGGGAAAGTATGCTAACTCAGTGGCTAACTAGGGGTAATGGATTGGTTGGTAAAATTTGGAATTGTTCCTTGGTATTAAATCTCACTTAGACTTCTGCTCCTGGCCAAGATTGAGCAATAGGAACTGGATTTGCCTCCCTGCCTAACAGAACTAAGAAAAAAAAGTATATATTAAGCAAGGGTTTGTAGATATTGGACAACAAGCAGCACAGGACAATGGGTTTTATTAGATTGTTAATTATGAAATTATAATAACCGTTGATAAGCCAGTGGGATGATGTCTGTCTAAAGACAGTAAAATGTTAAGACAAGTCCCTGGTCATCTGTAAAAAAATAAAACTAGATTCCCTTTTTACATTTATTAACAACATGAATTATATACAATCTAAAATTACCAAATATAAAAAGAAGGAAAATATAACCCATAAGAAGGAGAAAAATCATAGAAAGATAGAAAAAAAGATGCATATATATAAGTAAACAGACAAACAGTAATTGTGACTAATTTTTATTGGTTCATAAGTTTAGAGGAAAGTATCAACACCATAAAGAGAGAAATAAAAGCTATAAAATGACCCCAAAATTATTTTATTTAATTTTTAAGATATAGTTAAGCTGTCCCATGGAAAAAGTGATATAAAATTAATATATTTCCTTTTGTGAAAAGCAGGCATCAATATAAAAGCTAAATGGGCAGATAATCTTTAAAAACAATTAATTTTAATATATTATCAAACTGAATTTGTCTTTTCACTGACAACAGTTCCTGCAAAAATTATAAGATTTTCAGGATATTAGTTGGAGGGTAAGATGCCAATATTTTTAATGGCTGTAGAAATGAGGGTCAGTAAATTGTTTCTTTGAACTTGAATACTTGAACTTGAAAATCATGCCCTTTTTGCCAAGGTGATCTTATTATACGTGACTGTATTTCAGAGCAGTTCAAAAACAATACAGTATACTATTCTGGTGTTATCCTACATATATGTGTGTGTGTGTGTGTATATATATGTGTGTATATATATATATATATAATGTGTGTGTGTATATATATGTATATATATATAGTGTGTGTGTATATATATGTGTGTGTATATATGCTATTTATCTATATTAATATCTACATTTATATCTCCTAAAGATCTGTGTTAAATATAATAAAGTCATATTTGTGACACAGCTATTGTGGTAGTTTCTGACAAAGTAAGAATTACTGTTCATTATAGTGCCATTTATCTAACAAGGTGCAAGGTGAGAGAAATAAGCTGAAGATTTAAACCATCTTGTGACTGTAGTTGTTTTCAGTAATTTTAGAAAAGATGATTGATTTATTATAAACTATTATATTTTTCATTTATTAGATAGAATCAAAATGAATCAATCTGAAAGGCTTCTCCCAGAAGATAACATCAGTGTTTCCCACCTTATGCAAAGAAGTGTATCACTGGCAAACAATTAGAAAAATATATACATTATTATAATAGATTGGTTATTTTTGGTTAAATAAACAAAAATAGGAATATTTCATAATTAATTGTATAATTGATTCCAAATGTCATTGCAATATAAAGGTATAAGTACATATTATTTATCAGTTTTTCTCTCCAAATGAAAGAAAATGGCATTCCCATTGTCACCATCTATACTCTGGAAAAGAAAATATAAAGGTGAATTCCATCTGGTATAAATCTCTAAATAGGCTGTTAAAGGGAAATGGTTGGGTGTTCTTCTAAGAAGATTCTGGCAAGAATTACACTGGTTTTCATTAATCTCTTGAAGAGGGTGTAAATTGTACATTTTCTGTTTAACATTGTGATCACCTGACAACCATCATCAAATTAAGACTGCAAAAATTAAGACAACTGGGCATATGATCAGGCATGTGTGAGCCCAGACATTGCTCATTCTTGAACTCGAAAATCATGCCCTTTTTGCCAAGGTGATCTTATTATAGGTAACTGTATTTCAGAGCAGTTCAAAAACAATACAGTATACTATTCTGGTGTTATCCTACATATATGTGTGTATGTGTGTGTGTGTATATATATATATATATATATATATATATATATATATATATATATATATATAGTGTGTGTGTGTGTATACTGTCACCACTATCTTACTACAGAAAAACTGCGTCCTAATAACAGTGATGAGATGAAGATATTCCAACTGATTTGAATATTTTCAGCTGTAACATTGCTGAGCTTAGGTTTCCTTTTCACTATATAATCCTTTCTTTTCATTCATATGATGTTGCCACTTGATAAAATTTTAGCATCAAAAGGAAATCCACTATAAATAGTCCTTTGAACAACAACAGTTTCTAATATGGACCAAGAATGGTATCAAAATCATCACATTATGTCCTAGGCTACAGTAATAGTAACAGTTTTACAACACTACAGTGCTTACGAAGGTCATATCTTAATGACAGAAGGGAACTGATGGATGTTTAATAGCTACAGGTGAGCTTCAGCATAATGACAGCAACTTTTTTAAGAATTTAAGAAATGATAAGTTATCGGTTTGTAATTTGTGTGCATGCTTTTTGCTTTTTCTTCTATTTGTATTCAAAATTTGAATACTCTGATACCTAGCAATCCAACTTACAACGGATGTGAAGGACGCTTTCAAGGAGAACTACAAACCACTGCTCAATGAAATAAAAGAGGATACAAACAAATGAAATCTCACTCATAGGTGGGAATTGAACAATGAGAACACATGGACACAGGAAGGGGAACGCCTGTTGTGGGGTGGGGGAAGGGGGGAGGGATAGCATTAGGAGATATACCTAATGTTAAATGATGAGTTAATGAGTGCAGCACACCAACATGGCACATGCATACATATGTAACCTGCACATTGTGCACATGTACCCTAAAACTTAAAGTATAATAAAAGAAAAAGAAAAAGAAAAAAATTTGATTACTCTGGTTTCCATTAAAATAATTGAACTAGTAATATTTTTCTGTATTGTATCTTGTTTATCCTTCTTGATTAGCTAAATATAATTAATTTCAGATAAATTAATTTCATCATAAAAAGATCATACAGGGACATATAAATCTTACTGTGAATGAGGTGATTAAAAGGCCTAAAAATCTGTCAGATTTGCAGAATTAATTCCATTTTGAAAAAAAATTGGTAAATTTAACTTTCTAAATAGTGTTTAGAAGTTGTATACAAAACAGTTTTTCGCACTCATAGCTAACAATCATTTTATGTATACATTCCTATTTATAACATTGTTTACTAATTTTAATATGATAATATGGTAGAATATTTGTAATATACAGAAAATTATGAGGGAATGAAAACTTGTAATTTTATCACCCACAAAAATACCACGATTAATGTTCTGTTGTATCCTTACAGTATTCTGTTGACTCTTGTGAGTCTTTTCATTTATCATACCTTATAGATTTTATGTAGTCACTAACTTTCTTAAACTCTGTAACCTCTTTATATATACCTGCATGACTCTATATGACCTATAAGGCCTATCTCGCTTTATCTCCTATTTCTCCTCACCTCCCTAACTACAATCCAGGCACCCTGACTTCTGTTCTATGCTTTCTCTGTCACCCTTCCACAGGTTTTACAAATATTTCTTTACATTATGCATGTTTCTGCTTAAAAACTATTTTTAATAAGATATTCTACAACACAATTAGAACTTCCTCACTCCATCCTTCTCCATGATGTCACTTGTTTGGTTTTTATTTTTGTTTTCATTGTTGTTGTTGTTAAATAGTAGGTACCTCTGCTAAAAAGTATTTTATTTTTTGATTATACTTTAAGTTTTAGGGTACATGTGCACAATGTGCAGGTTTGTTACATATGTATACTTGTGCCATGTTGATGTGCTGCACCCATTAACTCATCATTTACATTAGGGATAGCATTAGGAGATATACCTAAAAATTATTTTAAACTTCTACTTGTAGGTATATATTTTGTTCTCTGACTCTAACAGCAAGAATATATACTCCATTAAAGTAGGAATCTTGTTTATCCCTAGGGCTTACAATATTGCCACACACAAAAGACATGCTTATAAATTATTTGTCCTTATTGAAACAGGACTGAGCTTTTCATTTACAAGCACGTGCTTCTACATCACATACAAATTATTCACTAGAAATATATAAAAGGCCAACAAAATAACAGCTTTGAAAACACAGAAGAACCTACCAATAGATTTTTAGTATGCCTTTCCAATTGAAAATATTTAGAAGTAAGGGAGAAAGTTATATTAGCATGTGAGAATTTTTTCGGCTGCATTTTCCTAGATCAATGATTCTGCCATTCTGAATTCACAATGAGATCTTCAGTTTTGCTTTAAAAAAATTGAAATTGAGATTAGAATTGGGATTTTAATTTCTATGCTGCTGGAGTTTTGCCTCTGCATAGGATATAAAAAAATTCAAAAATGTTTCTCCCAGACTAAGAATTATCTCATGCCAGTGGCCCTCCTAGGGACTGGTAGAAATGTAGGAATATCTGGCCCTGAAAGCTGACGACAAGCATGGTGCCAGGACTCTTGATGACTGGTGTGGTTTTTGTTTGCTTGGGTTTTTTTGTTTGTTTTCAGGGAAAGGAAGATGTTAATACTAAGAGAAGTTTGCAGGCAGGAATTTAGTAGGCACTAGGAGGGGACTTCTCTCCCACCAGTGGCCCTCCTAGTGGCCCCTAGAAACCCATGAATATCTGGCCCTGAAAGCTGACAGCAAGCTTTCTGCCAGGACTCTTGATGATGTGCAGTTTTCTTTCAGGGAAAGGAAGATACTAACACTAAGAGAAGAAAAAAAAAATATTTACACAATGAGAAAAAAAAATCCAGACAAAATACAAAATAGTCATTTTTCTTGAACCCTTCAGAATGCTGATACTTTACATGAACCAAGTAATATAGACATAAAAAGAGACACACACCTGTAAGGAGAGATGAGATACAGGACTGGTGTTACTTTTGATGAAGAGGCTTCTTGCCAGTTGTAACTGAAGTGAGTAAGAAGAAATCAGCTACTTTTTTCAAGATCTATTGTAGATAAAATGTAGGTCAGTTTCAGTCTGAAATAAATGGAAGAGTGAAATACAGAAGTACAGGGACAGAGAGAGAGAACATAAATCTAAGTTATCAATATCAGGAATAAAAAAGAGGACATTAATGCAGACAGAAATTATTAATAGCAGAATATCATAGATGTTATGAACAATTCTTGCACTAATTTTGACATTTTTAATGAAATGGACAAAATAGTAAAAACACACATACACACAAAACTTAGCAAAGCTGACAGAAAGAGAAACACTAAATCTGATAAGCAGATAAGTCTACAAAGGTAACAAAATCTATTAAGGAAACTTTCCCCATGAAGCATATCTGAAGCACTGGTGGCTTTACTTGCGAATTAATCTGAATATTTAAGAAAGAAATAATAACATTTTTGAAACAATTTGTCCCAGAGAATAAAACATTATAAATATTTTCAAACTCTTTATGTAGAGCTAGGAAAATGTGAATGATAAAATGTGACAAGACTATTATAGGAAAATAAAATTATAGACAAATCAAAAATATAAAACTTTAAAATTTTTAAATAAATTAATCTACAAAAAGCAGAAATAGCATTTTAAAAAATCACTCATTTATGTATAAAAGCTGTTATCAACCAAGAAAACATTAGAATTTATTTCCTCTGATTGAGGATATCTACATGAAATCTTATAGAAAACATCAGACTCAAAGATGAAATTTGAAAACCTTTCCACTGAGAATAATGTCCATGGCTACCACTTCTCTGCAACATTGTACTGAAGGTACTGTCTTATGAAATAGAGAAAACATATTTATGATGAAGACATGAAAATTAAAGTGGAAAAAAGGTTATTGTCATTATTTGCAGATAAAATAATATGCACCTAGAAAATTGAAAAAGGAAGAAACTTAGTTGAAAATAAGAATCAATCAACATCAGTGAACAAATCTTCATTGTGCAAACCTTGATTCCACTTCCATATATTATCCAGAAATATTTTAAGAAGTGAATATATATAATTCATTATTCAATTAAAGTCAAATGTCTAGGAATAATTCTAACAAAAAGCATATATAGTCTTTTCTCTAAAATCCACAAAATATGTTTGAGATAATTTTTAAAAGACATAAATTAATAAAGAGATATGTTTTATTTATAATTTAATGACTTGATATTTTAAAGATTTATCTTTAGAATCTCCTATAAATGTATTGCAATTCCAATTTAAATCTTAACATATTTCCTTTCTTTCTTCTTCTTTATTTCTTCCTTCTTCCTTCCCTTCTCCTTCTCCTTCCCCTTCTCCCCTCCCCTCCCCTCCCCTTCCTTCCTTCTTTCCTTCCTTCCTTCCTTCCTTCCTTCCTTCCTTCCTTCCTTTCCTTCCTTCCTTCTTTCCTGTCTCTCTCTCTTCCTACAGTAAATGCTAAAAGCTAATTACAATATTTAAATGGATTCTGGGAAGATGGCAAAGTAGGAAGCACCAGTCATTTTTCTCCCCATCTAGCCAGCAACTACACAAGCAGAATCTGTCTAATGAAACTATTTTGGAATTCTGGAGTCTATTAAAGCTTGCAACTTCCAGGAAATAGTGTGGATAGTAAATTGCAGTTAATTTAGGTCAATTATAGCCCTTAGCTCAGTTGCAGCAACTTTATTCTGCACTTTCCAGTTGCATGACAAGCAGCTGCGCCTGCATCTTAGAAGTAACTTCCATGTAGCTTGTGCTAATCCGAGTGAACATAGGAACATTGTCCTCCATGAAATTGGAGATCTGTGTTCTGATTTGTGTTTCTTATCAAGTAGGTATAGACACAGAGGTGAGCAGCCATTTATATACCCTACTTTTATTCTTGCAAATACCTCCCCTCTGACTAAAGTGACTTCAAGGGGACTTAAAGGACAAGCACCCTGGCCTCATTTATTTTTCTTTTTCCTTTTTTTGGGGACCAGACTGTGATAGTTAATACTGAGTGTCAACTTGGTTGGATTGAAGGATACAAAGTATTCATCCTGAGTGTGTCTGTGAGGGTGTTGCCAAAGGTGATTAACATTTGAGTCAGTGGGCTAAAAATGGTAGACTCACCCTTAATCAGGGTGGACATAATCTAATCAGCTGCCAGCGTGGCTAGAATATAAGCAGGCAGGAAAATGTGAAAAGATGAGACCAGCCTAGCCTCCCAGCCGACATCTTTCTATTGTGCTGAATACTTCCTCCTCTCAAACATCAGACTCCAAGAGCTTCAGTTTTGGGAACTCGGACTGGCTCTCCTTGCTCCTCATCCTGCAGGTGGCCTATTGTGGGACCTTGTAATCATGTGAGTTAATACTTAATCATCTCTTCTTTATATATATATTCCATCAGTTCTGTCCCTCTAGAGTACCTGGACTAATACAGGTTTGGGTACCAGGAGTGATTCTAGAGAGAAAGAATATTAAGGATAGAGTTCTTTTGTTGGTTTTGGGGTTTCTGGAGTTGACTGCTTAATATGATTAGACCCCAAAATGCTGAGGACTCTATTTATAATAGTATGGAGAACACTGATAGTCCTTGGTATTAACTGTTTATAGAGTTGTGCAAAATAAATGCATTTGACACTCATGATTCATCCCTCATGAGAGGTAAGGAGTTTAGTGACTCTATACATAATACTTTGACTATATGTGAAGAAACAAGGAACATAATGAAGCTGGTTGGTTGCTCCTAAGTTCAGTGGACAAAGTGATGAAAGACAATGATGAACTCAGGGATTCTATCTCCCAGCTTCAGAAGCAGATGCTGAGCCTCAAATCTGCTAAGATTGCCCTGAGTGAGAGTCTTATCTCCTGTAGAGAAAGAGCTGAAATTGTGGAAAAACAGACACAAGTTCTTATCATGCGAGTGACTGACCTGCAATGAAAGGTGCATATACAGCCTCACCAGGTGTCTACTGTAAAAGTGAGGGCATTGATTGCAAAAAAGTGGGACCCAGCAACTTGGAATGCGGATGTGTGGGAGGACCCTGATGAAGCTGGGGACACTGAGTTTGTAACTCTGATGAACATTTTTGCCAGAAGAAACAGCTTTCCTATCTCAAGTGTGGCAACAACCACTCTTTGACCCATGCTGCCATCAGCTTTTCCACCTTTTTTTGTGGAGATAAACACTGCGCTGCCTGAGGCAATAGTGATGACCTCCCCTGAGGTAGTTGCCAGGAAAGATAATGTCAATTTTCCTCAGGAGCCACCCCAAACACCCCTGCTTCTAGACCTGTAACTAAAGTCCCAACAGGCCCCTAGAGGTGAGGTTGAGAGTGTGACCCATAAGGAGGTGTGCTACACTTGAAAAGAACTGCTTCAGTTTTCTCATTAAAATAAACAGAGATCTGTAGAACAGGCATGGGAAATGCATATTAAGGGTGTGAGATAATGGTGGAAGGAACATATAATTGGATCAGGCTTAATTTATTGATTTGGGCTTACTAAGTAGGGACTCTGCATTTAATGTTGCAGTTCAGGGAGTTAAAAAATGTTCTAATGGTTTATGTGCTTGGTTAGCTGAAATATGAATTAAAAGCCCACTGTGAGTGAGCTGGAAAGCCCTGATCTCTCTTGTTTTAATGTAGGAATAGGGATCCAAAGGCTTAGAGAGATTGGGATGTTGGAGTGTATTAGTCACTTTAGATCTACACATCCCAGCTGGGAGGGTCCAGAAGATATACCCTTGACCAATGCCTTATGAAATAGACTTGTGATGGCAGCATCTGCATCTTTGAAGAGCCCAGTAATTGCTCTTCTCTGTATGTCAGATCTAACAGTGGGAACCACAGTCATTCAACTACAACATTTAAATACAATGAGAATAATTGGACCCTGAGGTGGCAGGGGCCAAGTGGCAGCACTCAACCATCAAAGGCACTGTAATGGACAGAAAATACAAAGTGGCAGTCAGAATAGCCTAACTTATGTAGACCTTTGGCATTGGCTAATCATGGTGTTCCTAGAAGTGAAATTGACAGGAAGCCTACTGCATTCCTACTTTATTTATACAAGCAGAAAACTTCTAGATTAAATGGACAAAAGATTAATCTGAATTATAAAAACAAAGAATCATGACCTCTCAATCAATTTCCAGACTTGAGCTAGTTCACATACCCAGAAAACCTTGAATGAAAGGGAGGCTGGCTCCCCTTGAGGAAGGACCCCACTACATTTCCGACAATTTATGCAGTGAATCTTTCTTCCATCGTTCCTGAATGAGACCTCTGGCCTTTTACCAGGGAAACTGTGCATTGGGGAAAAGGAAATGGCAGAAATTTCAGGGAATACTGGACACTGGCTCTGAGCTGAGGTTGATTCCAGGGGACCCAAAACGTCATTGTGGTCCTCCAGTTAAAGTAGGGGCTTATGGAGGTCTAGTAATTAATGGAGTTTTAGCTCAAGTCCGACTTAGAGTGGGTCCAGTGGGTCCCCTGACTCATCCTGTGGCCATTTCCCCAGTGCCAGAATGCATAATTGGCATGGACATACATAGCAGCTAGCAGAACCTCCATACTGGCTCCTTGACTGGTAGGGTGAGAACTATTTGATGGGAAAGGCCAAATGGAAGTCATTAGAACTGCCTCTACCTAGAAAAATAGTAAATCAAAAACAATATTGCATCTCCGGAGGGACTGTGGAGATTAGTGCCACCATCAAGGACTTGAAAGACACAGGGGTAGTGATTCCAACCAAATCCTATTCAACTCTCCCATTTGGCCTGTGCAGAAGACAGATGGAACTTGGAGAATGACAGTGGATTATCATAAACTTAACCAAGTGGTTATTCCAATTGCAGCTGCTGTACCAGATGTGGTTTCATTGCTTGAGCAAATTAACACACCACTGGGTACCTAGTATGCAGCCATTGACTTGGCAAATGCCTTTTTCTCCATTCCTGTCCATCAGGACCACTAGAAGCAATTCGTCTTCTGCTGGCAAGGCCAGCAATATACCTTTACTGTCCTACCTCAGGGGTATATCAACTCTCCGGCTTTGTGTACTAATCTTATGTGGAGAGACTTTGATTGCTTTTATCTTCTGCAAGATATCACACTGGTCCATTATATTAATGACATTATGCTGATTGGATCCAGTGAGCAAGAAGAAGCAAGCTCACTGGACTTATTGGTGAGACTCTTCCATGCCAGAGGATGGGAAATAAATCTCAGTAAAATTTCTAGGGGTCCAGTCGTGTGGGGCCTGTCTAGATATTCCTTCTAAGTTGGAGGATAAGTTGCTGCGTTTGGCCTCTCCTAAACCAAGAAAGAAGCACAATGGCCAGTGGGGCTATTTGGATTTTGGAGGCAACATATTCCTCATCTGGGTGTGTTACTCCAGCCTATTTATTGAGTGACCCAAAAGGCTGCCAGTTTTGAGTGGGGTCCAGAACAGGAGAAGGCTCTGCAATAGGTCCAGGCTGTTGTGTAAACTTCTCTGCCACTTGGGCATATGACCCAGCAGATCCAGTGGTACTTAAGGGTCAGTGGCATATAGGGATGCTGTTTGGAGACTTTGGATGGCCCCCATAGGTAAATCACAACAGAGGCCTCTAGGATTTTGGAGCAAGGCCCTGCCGTCTTCCGCAGATAGCTTCTCTCCTTTTGAGAGAGCGCTCTTGACCTGGTACTGGGCTTTGGTGGAAACTGAACATTTGACTATGGGTCATCAAGTCTCCATGTGACCTGAACTGCCTATTACGAACTAGGTGCTTTTGGATCAATCTCACCATAAAGTGGGTTGTGCACAGTGGCATTCCATCATCAAATGTAAGTGGTATATACGTGATCAGGCTCGAATAGGTCCTGAAGACACAAGTAAGTACATGGGGAAGTGGCTCAAATGCCCATAGTTTCCACTCCTTCCACCATGCCTTCTCTCCCCGAGCCTGCTCCGATGGCCTCATGGGGAGTTCCCTATGATCAGTTGACAGAAGAAGAGAAGACTACAGCCTGGTTCACAGATGGTTATGCACGATCTGCAGGCAACACCTGAAAGTGGACAGCTGCAGCACTACAGCCCCCTTCTAGAACATCCCTGAAGGATAGCAGTGAAGGAAAATCTTCCCAGTGGGCAGAAGTTCCAGCAGTACACCTGGTTGTTTTAAACTACTTAATTTTGGGGTAGTATGTTATATAGTAATGGGTAACCATGACAATATATGAGATAAAATAGAAAGAAAAGTCTAAGAAAATTTCCACATTTCTGACTCAGTTGAGTGAACAAATTTCTATAGCTTATTTTTAATTATAAAATGGTTGGAGTTATCAGAAAAATCACTTAATATGGAGGAGGTATTAAGACAAAACATTAGGGAATAATATTTTAACATAGAGCAGATATCCCAAAGAAGGGAGTAATCAATAGCAAAAATTGCTAAACCTAAATCAATTGAGATGTAAACTACAAATACAAATATACAAATAATACAAATATATACATATATCACATTTGGAATGATGTTGATGACCAAAGTCATTGTCTATCTGGTGTATGTTCTCTCCCTATGGCCACCCAATCTGTTTTATTTCTTTTCACTGTTCAATCCTACTTGAATTCAATTTTTATTTCATGTATCAATGACACAGTATGCCAATTGTGAAAAGGAAACTGAAATACCCTGTGAAGGTACTTCTGAACTTCTGGCTGCTCAGAATTCAGAAACATATTCTAGATTAAATGGAGAATCTCAGAGCAACACCACTAGGATACCAAAGTTGCATCTCAGGTACTCCCCAGATTTAATCACAACCAGTACATGACAGATCAAATGTATGCCATCTTTACTTCTCCATCAGGGTGTGCGAGTGCATGTAGTTTCCTTGGGTCTCATCTCTTCTCGACTGCCTTGTCTTCAGTGTCATTCCTGCTCATATACTGCTTTCCCTTGTTCTCCCTACTTCCTCCCCTCTCTAGTCTCAAGTATTCTGGCCTCATGGATAAGATTGAAAACTTTAAAATACACAGCCATAAGCCAACAAGAAAAAAAATAGTACAAAAGGAAATTGAATATATGTCAATTTTAAAGATTATAAAATTAAGTTGTAAGTGAATTATGAGTCTCCATTTAAAATTGGCCAAGTAAATTTGGTACCCTATTTCTAACTAATGATTGCAATATTGTTTTTGTACTAATTAAAATCTTTGGTGGAAAGTACAATATGAAAATGTTTAAGTTTGGGGACTATGTTTGCAACTTCTATAAAGACTAAGTTTAGTGTTCATAATATATAAAGTATTTCTGCTCCTACTTAAGAAAGAACAAACCAATAGGAAAATAGGCAAAAATAAATAGCCGATTCACAAAGAAAAAAAAAAAGTCACTCAACTGTATTAATGATTAAAGAATACAACTTAATATAACAATGATATATGATTTGCTTTATTTTGGAGGAAAATTAATAAAAGTTATAGTTCACCAAAAATGAAATGTAACTTAATCTTTATCCAAGGACTGTCTTTATATATATCCAAAAATATATAAAGTAAAAATTTTTAGGCATAGAAAGTTGATTAAAAATATTGCATTCATAGTGGTATATTCTTCAGATCAAATGGACTAATAGATACATTTAAAAGGATATAGGGTATCGTTTTCCAAACCTGGCTTCAAATCAATTGGAAAAACTTCTTTAAAAGTTTTGTGCTTGGACCCAACTCCCTAAATTTACATCAGAATCTCTGTGTCTAGGATTGCTTCACAGCCGTTATTTAAGAGGAATGTAAGTGTGTAAAGATATAAATAAACCACAATTGGCCATGTTTGATCATTCCTAAAGCAGGGTGAAAGATAATTTTTTAAACTATTTTTTAATTGCAATTAAAAAATCAGAAACTCTGCCTGGAAGGTTATTTATTTAGAAATAAATAAAATTTTGCAGAATATTTGTAATTATAAAAACATTATATTGAGCATATTTATTCCCTCACACAGATATTACTTACACCCATTCATTGTTAAACGTTTACCCCATGCACTTTATTGCTTCTCTTCCTCTCCCTCCTCCCTAGCTCTATCTCTATTTTTTTTAAGATCTATATTCGTTCAATTGGGCATAGGCTAAATACATTTTATATTCCATATCATTTAAGTCATATCCATACTATTTTCACTCTCTAATGTTTTATATTATTGGAATCATATTATTATATATTTTTTCTATTTTTTTACTGATGTCTTCTAACAACGTATCTGCTCTTATAAGAGCCTATATTAGTTCTACATTTGTACACGCTCTATTATTATTTTATTAGAAAGCATATATTGTTGATAAATGTTTTTCTGGAGGCTATTCCTTTTTTATATATGCTTTACATCTGCTTTTTGCTTAACTTTCTCCTTTTGATTTTCAGTATATGTAGGTTCTATGTAGTTTCTAATGAATATTATTTAATTATGGACTGGGCTATACTTTGTAAACAATAATGGGAAAAGGAGGATCTCGTCAAAAAAAAAAAACCCTATCTAATCAAATTTTTCATTCTGTTGGCCTCAGGAACACATGACCTGTCTCTTTTGAGGGATTCAAGAGGTTACCTATGTTAAAGATTCTCTGTTCTGTAATCTGGTAGTCTCCAGATCTCCTTCAAACTCTTCCCATATAACCGCCAGAAAAGATTTTAAGCTAGGATGCTGGGCTATAAATATGAGAAACAGCATGTTAGAATTGCTTTTCCTCTTCAGCAACATGTCACTTGACATTTAACAATATGAACTGGGATTGTTACTAGGGGATTTAAAAAAAATTTACATGGCTAATCTACACTTCTAAATCTCATTGCCTTAAAAAAGTGATCATTAGATAGATAAATTGGAGCTATATAACTTATTTAGGTAAACCTATATTCAATTCTAGGCTTGAGGAAAGAACTTGTTTCTGTGATTTAAGTGCAAACAAGTATCAAGTACTTAGAAGAATTCATTTATATGTTTATGGTTGTGAAGGAGGAGAATAGGGTCTGGAGACAGGGAGCCTTCACTTCAGCCTCCTATTGGTCACAGGACAAGTCTTTATTTGCATAGGGTATAACCACTTCAGCCTCTGATTGGTCATGGGCCAAGCCTTCACTTCAGCCCCCAATTGGTTGTGGGCCAAGTCTTCATTTACCTAGGGTGTAACCAATAGGAAACCTCTAAAGGGTACTTAAATCCCAGAGGATTTGCAACTGGGACTCGAGCTGCTTGCTTGAGCCTGCTCCTGCTCTGTGGAGTGTAGTTTTGCTGCAATAAATGTGTGTTTTTGTTGATTCTTTCTTTCATTGTTTGTATCTTTTGTTCAATTCTGTGTTTAGCTCACCAAGAACCTGGACAACTCTTGTCAAGACCCTCCCTCACCAGCAATATATTTTGGTGAGCCAGCCAGGAGGCAAGCCAAAATTCTGGGATTTTTTTTTTCTTTATTTTTTCTCTCCCCCCTGCCTTTTTGTTTCTGTCTTTTACTTTTTTTCAGTCTTTCAGCATCTGTTTCCCAGTAGCTCCTTGGCAATTGAGGGCAACTGGCTGGGTCCATTCTCTGCTGTTACCTGAAGCCCAATGACTTAATGGGGATAGCTGCCCTTCCCTGAAGGGGGAAAGACTCTTTTCTTTCCTGGTTATAGTCCATGATCCCTACATGTGATGCAGTTGACAGAGGTAGCTCATCTAGTGTGCACTCACACATGTTTAGGGTGACTTAAACCCTCTTTTCTCATGCTAAATTCTCCTATAGGGTTAGCCTGTAATGGCAAAATATAATGTCTCTTAGGTGTTTTGACCACCCTTCTCCTACTCAGTGTATTCAGTTGGCTGAGGATCTTTGGGGCCCACAAGCTTTAGAATATGTTCTACATCTTGGACCTCCACTGAAGGGATCTTGTCTCTTTTGGCATCATCATATTATTTGTATAGATTGGCCTGCCCTTGCACAAGACCCACTGTCATGGTGGTGGATTTTTAACCATTTCTTCTCTTGTCCAGGGCCTGAGTGGAATAGTCAACCCTACTCTTTCAATGTTCATGACCAAAATCCACCTGAGAAATTAGTCATAATCTCCATGACAAAAGAAACTCACCCAGCCTCCAGGTCCTGTCATTAAAGTTTATAGGTAACACTCTAGTGGAATGGGAAGCATGGGAAAGCATAGTCTTATAAAATTATAGGGACATTAGAAGTCAAGACCTTCATCTGTGGACAAAAGGAAAGCTCATATTGGGCCATCAGTGGTGGAGAGAACTTTCCCAAATTGGTACTGGCACCCATCTAAGATCAGGGATGTCTGACAGACTAAGATGAAGGCCTAAATAAGGACACCCTTGGGGACCTTGGGGCCCAGAATTTTTCCAGGGGGACACCCCAGGTAGAATTTGGGTCACCAAATAAGCTAGACCCACTTTTTTCTTCCAGACCACTATGGGCAACTTTCCATACATTCCACCTAATTCTTCGCTTGGCTGCATCCTCAACAGTTGGAATCAATTTAACCCTGATCATCTAAGGAGAAAATGTCTGATTTTTTACTGTAATACTATGTGGCTCCAACATCAGCTGGACAGCCAGGAATAATGGGAGTCCCCTTCCCATTATGAGGAATTAGCGTAAAAATACTAAGTTCTCATCCCACTCAGAGGGAAAAAAACTATTCAACTCCCACTCCAGCCCTGCTACACCTTAGGGAAGTAGCAGGAGCCGAGGGATCAGTCAAAGTGCATGCTCTTTCTCCATAACTGACATAAAACAATGCAAAGAAAAGCTAGGAAGCTATTCACAGAACTGCAGAAAACCTGCAGATGGTTCCAAACTTTGACCTTAATCTTTGTTCTCTCCAATTCATTCTAGCAACCTGTTGCACCTCCTTGAAAAGGGAACATTTTTTTAAAAAAAGCAGAGTCTTATTCTGTTACCCAGGCTGGAGTGCAGTGGTGCAATCTCTGCTCATTGCAACCTCCAGCTCCTGGGTTCAAGTGATTCTTTTGCCTCAGCCTCTTGAGTAGCTGGTACTACAGGCACATGCCACCACATCTGACTAATTTTCGTATTTTTAATAGAGATGGGGTTTTGCCATGTTGGCCAGGATGGTCTTGAACTCCTGGTCTTAAGTGATTCACCTGCTTCAGCCTCAGGAATACATCTTTGAGGCTGCCCACTGGTAAGCAGACAATGTATTCACCTGAAACCCTCAGGGCAATTACCCAGGCTCAGACACAGTCACCACTACTGATCCTAATTGAGACTATAACACTTCCATGGGAATGGACAACTAGACCAAAGGCTAGTTCTTGAGGCTCTTATTGGAGGAATGAAAAAAAGAATAAGGCGGTAGATTATAATAAAGTAAAGGAGGTTACACAGGCAAGGAGGAAAATCCAGCCATATTTTATTGCAGGCTGGGAAAGCCTTTAGAAAATATACCAATCTGGACCCTTCCTTTTCAGAAGGCAGTGTTGAGCCCTCTTTTATTTATTTATTTATTTATTTATTTATTTATTTATTTTTGAGCCCTCTTTTATTCCTAGTATTACTACCTCCAGTATGAACTCTTTTTTTTAAGTGATTACTCTATCTAGAAGTTTATATATTTTATCGACGCTTTAAATAATCTGTATCATATCATTTCAAGCCCAAAGAAATGTATAAGACCTATAATTTTGATGTTTTTCAATTATTTTAAGGTTATAAGCATGTAAAATACTGTTGATATGTGAGAATACATATAAATACCACTAGCTAGCTTATTTTGAAGAGAGATTCTCTAAATTTTTGTCCAGAGTAGATTGATTGCCATTTCTTTGGTGTGGTTCTCAATACCTTGCTTCAATGTTTTAAAGCATATAAAAATTTGAATACTGTTTAACCATATGTATTTCTTTGTAGGCTAATATTTGTAAGGATTAAAAACATTACAGCCCCTTTTAGGATTCAGTAATATTAATAAAATTTGAGATATATGGGGTTAAAATACAACACATTAAGATAAAAATTGTTAAATTATACAGCTGTAGAGCAGAAAATAAAAACCATGTTCTAAGGGGGCAGGAAAACTGTTAAGTGCACCGTGAACTACCAACCATGTGCATCAGTGACTGGGCAGAGAGTAGGGAGAATGACAAGATGGTTAAGGGAGTGAGCTGTGGAGCCTAACTCTGTGAACATGAATATTTAAACTATATAGTGCCACCATTTATCCATCTTTACAATAGGGATAGTACTAAGTTTTTGTTTGCTTTTCTTCTCAGTTGACTGGGTTATTTCTTCAGTCTGTCTTGCCACTCTCGATGCCCACCTGAGAAGAACTAAGGTAATTTCTAACAGCAGGAGACTCCTTGGAAAAAACAGAAGGCGCCACAGCAATTATTTTACGAGAAAACTCTGTTTTCCTCATGGAACCCCAAGAACTATAAACTGACAGGTCCTTCTCAAAATCTAAGGCTCTGCTCTGTTTTGCATCATGATACCTGACCTTTTTGACTTTCGAGAGCATCAGAAATTACTTTAGTATGGGAAAAAGATATAAAGAAAATTATGGATAGGAATGTGTATTTATGGTAAGGAAGCTTATGAAGAAAAGAAATTGTATATGAGAAAGGATCTTGTATGGCAAATTCTTGTCTTAAAGTAGAATAACTAATTATTTAGTAAAGAGGGAAATACAGGATAAGTCAGAAAGTCCAAGCATGTCATAGATGGCCTGTGGAAGTTGTGATAAGATTCATAAAATGGGAAAGAAAAAGTTAATAACTGCTGGATTTTCCCTTGTATACAAGTGTTGTGTGTGTGATGTTTATATAAAGGAACTCTAATTAATTGGCTTAAAAGCTACACCCTAGAGATTAATCTCTCACATGATCATGTAAGCCATGCAATTACCCAGGCTGCATCATTTAGAAAACTTATATAGTTTTCATGGAAACCATCTCTAGTTAAGGGCACTTCAGAGGATATACAGTCTAAGTACTTTCAAGGTAGACCTGCTAGCTGTGTTCACATATTCCCTTAGGAAGACTGTACTAACCCTGAGACATCTAGTTGCCTTTTGGTGCCCCAGTATGAAAATACCTCTTGGTAGTTGCTGGTGTACACTAAGCGTAACTACCTCCACTGGGAAAACAGAACTGCTGGGGCAACTCCAGATACTTCCTAAGGCCCTTTCCAGCCTTTAGCTGGGGCCACCTTAGCAGGGACCTTAACTACTTGGGAAAGCGAAAACAACAAGTTAACTCATATGTTCACCATAGAGAAAAATTTTTTGTCTTGAAAAACAATGAGCCTTTTTCCTGTATGCAACCTGTTCCTGCTTATGTTTATCAGCCAATTGAACTGGAAGCTGTACACGTGTTTATTTAGCCCACCAAATCAATATAGCTTCCACAATAGCCAGTCTGTACTGCAAACACCAGGCACAAAAGAGCCATCTAACTCATACCCATTTTGGTAGGGCTAGGAATAACTGCATGAGTAGGATCAGGAGTTAGTGGGCTTGCAGTTTCCCTATCCTGTTACCAACACTTCTCCAAGGATATCTCAGACAGCTTGGAAGACATTGCCCAAAATATTGTCACCTTACAAAATCAGATAGGCTCTTTGGCAGTAGTTGCTTTACAAAATAGAAGGGAACTGGATCTCCTAACTGCTGAAAAAAAAGTGGCTTATGTCTTTTCCTAGAAGAAGAATGTTGTTTTTATGTCAACCAATCAGGATTAGTAAAAACTGTCACATGAAAATCACTCACCAGGCCTCTAAAATATAAAAACAGCTGTCTGAGTTATGGGGCTCCTGGTAAAGGGCACTTAGTTGAGCTTCATGTCTTTTTCCCCTAGCCGGCCCATTTTTAATAATTATACTTGCATTAATTTTTGGACCATGTTTGTTAAATCTTTTAACCAGATTTATTTCTTCTCACCTAAAATCCATTAGGCTTCAAATGATCATGCAGTAGGTCTTTCAGCCAGTTCCAGGTGATGATGCCAGCCCTGGCCCTCAAGAAGTCACCTTGTCCCCAGTAGAAAGAGCAAGGTGAGAGTACCTTTGTCCCCAGTAGGTAGGAACTGCTCCCCAATTAGCATGAAGCAGTTACAGAAGAAAAACAGTTAGTCCCTCTGCCTCCCATAAAGATTTATGGGGATCACATCTCTCAGGAGGAAATGATGCAGGAGAATAAGATCTGGAGACAAGGAGCCTTCACTTCAGCCTCCAATTGGTCATGGGACAAGTCTTTATTTGAATAGTGCATAACTTCACTTCAGCCTCTGATTGGTCGTAGGCCAAGTCTTCAATTAACATAGGGTATAACCAATAGGAATACTCTAAAGGGTCCTTAAACCCCAGAAGGTTGTTTGACCTTCGTTAATGAAGCATATTAGAAAATTGCAGTGCAATTCCTTAATGGAAATATGCAGCAACTACTTAAGTCATAAGTGTGTAACAGCTGTGACTTTGCAAAATGAGTTGGTACCTTCCACAGTGTAAAATCTAGAAAAAAAAAAGATGACTAATGTGAATCTACAAGGTTTCATGTAGCATGTCACAGTGGGAATCTTAATAATCTTCTACCTGGATTGTTGTCTAAGACTCCCATTTTTGGTTTCATGAGGTGTGGCTGTTAGCTAAGCTGGAGATAATTTGAGACTAATTACTAGCCATGTCAATGGCAATTCTCCTACAATAATCAACCATATTTTCTCTTTTGAAAAATCATTTCTTGGATAGCAACTGTAAAAGTAAAGAGGTTTCAGGCTGTTTCTTCCCCTAGAAGAAACCAAGCATCACTCAACTGGAGATAAAATCTCAGACTTTATTTGCACTGAAAATAGGTTGAAAGGATGAAAACAGCAGACTAATGTATCAATAGTAAAGTATGTAAGGGAACAACTCAGTTCTAATCGTTTATTTTATCCAATGCACTTAAAACAGTGCAGAGGCATATGTCGTGGGTGTTCAGCTAAATGATTGACTTAGATATATGCTTACTATTATGTTATCTTGCTTTTCTTATTTCTTATTTCAACACTTCAGTGGAGTAACTTGAAAAATAACCTCTCAGTACATCTTTAAACTATTTTGCTTTTTTGAGAAATATTTCTTAAAAGGAAGTCTTTCCAGTGGAAATATAAGAAAAACTAGAATTGATTATAGCAGATGCAATATTTCCACATTATTTTAATGATTCCCATTATGATATAATTTATACCTATAATGTAGACACAGTGTATTGTATTAACAATGTTTTCCATTTTAAAAGTCTCCTTAGGTTTGAACTTCCATTTGACAAATGATTTCTAAGGCACTAAATTGTATATATTTTCCTAACTATGTACAACTGTTAAAACTAGTCAAAATTTCCTTCAGGAGAAAAACTTTCCCTGCCTGAAGAGAAAGTGAGGAATAGATAAACTTATTTTTTTTAATAAAATAGGGACCTTATGTATATCACAAGTTAAGTTGTGTTAGAATATTTTATGAAGTTGCTTTAAGCTCATTGGAAGCCATTGTACCTAAGTAGCTGGGTTTAATTATTACGAAAATCAGCTTCTCTGGTATACTATTGAGTGAAAACAGTTTATTATACAGTCAATGGCTTTGTTACCAAATTGAGTTTAGTAAAAAAAAAAATACAGATAGAGCCATTGAAGCATATGTCCCATGAAACTTGACCTATATGGAAGTGAGAATTTGGTATATAGCTCATAAGTGAAACATGAGAATGTTATTGGGTAGAAAAACTGCAAGCTGTTATCCAAAGGCAATTGCCAGAAAGAATCTCATGTAAACTGATAAATTAAGATACTGCACCGTGTTTCCTTTTGTTTCTTTTATTGAATACCATTACTTAAACATGCTTTCCACATCACCCCATGGCATGCAAAAATATAGAAATTAAAAATATATATTTTATACAATGTTTTTCTCCAAAGATCCAGCTTTCTTTACTCATTATTACAACAAAGTAAGGAATCCATCTAAAATTACTATTGTCTTGTCAAAAAGATTCAAAAAGCTAATTTCTATAAATTGACAATGGATAAAGCACAATTTAAGTATCATTAAAAATAAATGCATCAATATGAAATAATTCTAAAAAAATAAATAAATGCATTAAATTGAAGCATATCAAACTTGTTTAAATTCATGGAGTTTATTATTGCTATTAAGAAACAACAATAGCAACAAAATCCTGGTTGGTCACCTTTAGAAGAAAACAGGGAATCAACTTATTACTTTGAAAATGGGTAAAAGTAGAAAAAAATAGGGAGAGGAGGAAGATGTAAGAGTGAGCAAGCATTTTTTAATATTTTTGTACAAGAACTGTACTGTTTTTTGTTGTTGTTGTTGTTGTTGTTGTTGTTGTTTTTTGTTTTTTTTTTGGAGATGGAATCTAGCTCTGTCACCTAGGCTGGAGTGCAGTGGTGAGATCTTGGCTCATTGCAACCTCCGCCTCCTGGATTTAAGCAATTCTCCTGCCTCAGCCTCCTGAGTATCTGGGATTACAGGCATGTGCCACCACGCCTGGCTAATTTTTGTAGTTTTAGTAGAGATGGGGATTCACATTTTGGTCAGACTGATCTTGATCTCCTGACCTCATGATCCGCCCACCTCGACCTCCCAAAGTGCTGAGATTACAAGCGTGAGCCACCGCGCCCGGCCAATAACTGAACTTTCGAGAACAGAAAGTTTATAAAGGAAGTCGTGAAAATACCACCACTCTGAGTTTATTTTTTCGATCACTAAATGTACCAAATATGAATATGATCAGACCTCTATACCTATCTGATAAACTACCAATTTACAGGAAATACAGGGGCAGAAAACATGTTAAATAACACCGTGGGGATGCCACTGGAAAAAACTATAGCATGGGAAAATCTACAGAACAAACATATTGGTTTTTTTAGGCACAAAAATAACGTAACATCAAAGGGAGGAGAGGAAGACATGACTGAGATTTAAAGGGAAATGCCAGCATATCAACCAGTTACAAAATATAGAACTTATTTGTATTCTGAATAAAATCTTATTTGAGAATTATGATAATTGATAAAATGTGAATAAACTTTTGATACCATTAAGGGATTATTAAGAATTTTAGATATAAATAATGCTTTGAATATTTTTTAAATGAAAAGTGCCTTACCTTTTATTTACATAATAAAATAGAGAGGAAATGATATGATATATGGGATTTGATGCAACATTATTTTTGATGGGTGGCTGTGGCTATAGATAAAAATGAGATTGGTTAGGAAATTAATCGTTTTTGTAGCTCAGTGATGGGTATTTGGAAGTTCATTATATTATATATTTTCCCTCTTTATTTTAATATAGGTTTTAAATTATCTGCAATATAAATTTAAGAAATATAGAGAATACTTCTATCCTTAGATAAAGAGGGGTCCAAGAACAATTCAGTCTGTGGTAAACGAAGCCAGTTCTGACCTGTGAACACTTGCAGACCTCAAGATTCTGAAGCCTCAGGCAGGGACAGGAGACATGGCCTAGGGTTACATGTCAGAGTATTTGGAAATGAGAACCCCACAAAAAAAAAAATGTTATCACACTGAAAAAAAATGGACGGGAGAAAGCACACCTACCAGGAGATGGAAGAAGCAGGGAAATGAAATTCCTCTGTTTTCTCTTAAGTCTGAGTGGGTACAGAAGGACAAGCTAGTGGACACCAAAATAAAGCTAATAGAGAAACTCATACGGTGTTCTATGTCATAGGATGACTGCGACTGGTCAGTGGATTTCAGAATTAGGTAAAATGATTGGAGAGACTGCCCTATATCAAGAAAAATTCAAGAAGTAAAACAAATTGTGTGTTGTGTTGTCCTAAGTTTAGTTTGAACAAATTGAGAAAACTAAATTATTAAGATAATTGGGTGAATATGATTATGGGCTTGGAATTAGATGATACTAAGGAATTATTTTTAGGGTTTTTTTAAGCTTTTGTTTTAAGTTTGGGGTACAAGTGCAGGTTTCTTACATAGGTAAGTTTGTGTCACTGGGGTTCGTTGTACAGATTATTTCATCACTCAGGTACCCATTAGTTATTTTTCCTGATCGTCTCTCTCCTCCCACCCTCCACCCTCTGAAAGGCCTGAGTGTGTGCTTTTTCCCTCTGTGTGTCCATGCGTTCCCATCACTTAACTCCCACGTATAAGTGAGAACATGCAGTATTTGGTTTTCTGTTCTTATGTTAATTTACTAGTGTGTGAACAGCACATGGTTGTGTAAGAAAATGTCCACATTTTTAGAGATGCATAGTGAACTAGGTAGAGGTGACAAAGCATATTATCTGATGTATGTTTTATAAATATGCTAAACTATGGTTTTTAGACCAGTAGTATCAGCCCTACTTGTAGAATTATTAGAAATGCAGAATCTCGATATCCACCACAGATACATTGAATCATAATTTTCATCCTAGAGAATCCTCAGGTAATTTTTATGGGCATTAACTTTTTTTAAGTTCTGATTGTACAAACTCCAACAAAGAAGAAAAGACAAAGAAAATTATGGAAGACAATGTGGCAGAATTTTCGTAAATATTAAATTGGGGAAAGGACATGTAAAACTCATTGTATCATTATTCCTACTTTGATATGCTTTAGAAATTTTTATTAAATCTAAAAATAATATTTGAAAAAGACAACACAAGATTCAAAGTTTGACAGACAAATTTGTATAATTTCTTCTGCATTTATTCTTGCTCTATCTCTGAAACCTGAATAATTTTATTTATTTATTTATTTTTATTATACTTTAAGTTTTAGGGTACATGTGCACAACATGCAGGTTTGTTACATATATATACATATGCCATGTTGGTGTGCTGCACCCATTAACTCGTCATTTAACGTTAGGTATATCTCCTAATGCTATCCCTCCCCACTACCCCTACCCCACAACAGGCCCCGATGTGTGATGTTCCCCTTCCTATGTCCATGTGTTCTCATTGTTCAATTCCCACAAACCTGAATAATTTTAAAATTCAAATCTACTATATGAATGTTAAAAGAAAATAAGCTGTTATGCTACTTAAACTAAAGAGTGTACTGGAAGGTAGAAAATTTGATAAATAAAGATAATTTTTCCCAAAATTTATGATAAAGTGGAAAAATATGTCATGAAATTACTAGAATGTTCAGCCTTAATGTATAAACACAAGTTGTGGTTCACAATAATATAATTACTTAAAACATAACTCTAAAAATGAGATTTTATTATTCACCTTGGCAAGAAATCAATATTAAAGTGTACTCTACTTTATGATTATAGAATCAAAGAGCTAGTAATCATTGAAACAGGAATAACTAACATTAAATTGGGTAATTCTCAAAATACTCAGAAAATAATGGTTAATTTGTATTATTGTGTGTAAACAGAACTGTGAAAGAAATTCTTTTTCTATATTTAACAGAATAGAAAAATACCTTCACATGAAGGTTCAAAGGGCTTTACAGATATAGCACAGTTAACTTGAAAGACAAAAAATGACAATTTCCATGCATGTAGCACATAAAACATATCTTCAGCACACTTCAGAGCAACTTGTGTAAAATAGCGTAACCAATATTGTTCTTATGCATATTCAAATTATCAACAAAATTAGGGAAAAACAGAGGACAAAATCATTTTGTGTTTTATAGCTGTAAATGAACTTTCTAGAGGATAATGTAAACTTATTTCCATGTTTCTTTGTGTTTGGAAGTATTATTTTGTTCAGTAGTATTTTTTAAAAATTATTATTGTAAAATAAATATCTCCCCAGGAAAGTGTCTACCTTTTCCCTTCCAAGTAACACAATGGACATATTTACAGAAAGTTATCACTAAACTTCATATTACTGAAGTAAGTACATCAAATCAGAGCCCTGAGTGTTAATTGAATTTTCTAGATTAGCAATCTAAGAACTTTATTACACTTTCGTTGAAGATCCTACTTTAGTTTTTGTGGGTTTTATCAATATTTTCTCCATTGAAATTAAAACAGCTTTAGTAAGTTATAAAATAGATCAATTTTTAAAAGTTAATTCAATCAAAAATAAGAAGTCTATTACGTATAAGTCTAAATAATACAGTTTCATAAAAATGACCATGTTTTCAAGAACAAAAATATCAAGGATAAAATTGGCATTATTTCACATTTTTACAAATTTCAGGAGGTATACAATCTGGAAAACTCTACTTGTGAAATAATGAGAATAAAAAAAGGCAATGATGTCTTAGTATTATTATGAGAATTGTTTTAGCCTTACAGACCCCCAGGAGTCTCTGAGTAGCATATTGAAGTTGTTGTTCTAATTTAATTCTGGATCATATATTGTTTTGAATCAGAGGATAACATTCATGCATTTTCCACTGGGCACGGCAGCTGACACCTGTAATCCCAGCACTTTGGGAGGCAGAGGTGGGTGGATCACCTGAGGCCAGGAATTCGAGATCAGCCTGGCCAACATGGTGAAACCCCATCTCTACTAAAAAAAAAAAAAAAAATACAAAAATTAGCTGGGCGTGGTGGTGCGGGCTTGTAACCCCAGCTACTTGGGAGGCTGAGGGAGGAGAATCGCTTGAACCCAGAAGGTGAAGGTTTCAGGGGGCCAAGATCATGCCATTGCACTCCTGCCTGGGCAACAGAGCGAGACTCCATCTCAAAAAAAAAAAAAAAATTCATATGTTTCCTAGACAGAGTAAAAATTATATCGAAACAGCCAATTCTATTTCTTAGTTAAGGAAATGCATCTTTTAATAATTCACTTTCTCATTGAGCAAATATCTATTTAATAACTATTTTTAACAGATATAGGACAATGGACTGGTGGTCTAAAAATAAATACATGTGTCCATGAACCCTTCCTCCAATATTCCCTCAATTGATTTATGTTCTGATAGAAAATACCTGTACACATAAATGATGAGACACTAAGCCATGATGAGTGTTGTATTTATGTACAAAAGGTGACAGAGATAGGCATAGGAACAGTACATGCTTATATTTGAGTGAGACAGTGTGAAAAGATGTGAAGGAAAATTTATCAGAAGACTGCAGGTTAAAATACTAAAGCCAATAATGAATTTGGAAGACAGCAGTTAGAAAGATGAGGTGGAATGAAAGTGTGAAGAGTAATAGGAAAAGTTGAGCCTGTAAATGTAACTTAGCATAATACTATAGCATAATTCATTTTGGGAAATATAAGAAATTCACTATTGCTAGAGTATAGAATTCCACAAATACAGAATAATAAGATGGGGAAAGGAAGAGATAGGAGATGTGTCTAAAGGATTAAGAGATGGTCAGAAAAGTAAGGCTCATGCACGATGTATTCACAAGTTAGAACATTCTGGAGTTTTACTAGAGAATTTCATTTATTATTGAATAATAATATAAATACAGAAAGGTGTACAGCTCTGTGAATTGGCTTCTATGCACATTTTGATACATGTTTTTTACTGAAAATATGAGTATATTCTGTTGGTACTATACCTTCTAGGGGAAATTTTGAATCATGGACTCTGTATATGTTTAATTTTAGCAGATGCTAAGAGTTTTTAAAAATGCATACCAGCTGCTGTACGTTTTCAACAATAGTTGAACTGTTCCACGTTTTGCAGTTTAGTGATTCTGGTTGGTTTACCTTAGTGTTTCAATATAACTAACTTTCATTTCTAAAATGGTTAATGAAGTTGGGCATCTATTTTATATGGTAATATGGGCATTTGAATATCATTTCAGGAAGTGTCTGTTAAAGTCTTTATTTTTCTATTGGGTTATCTATGTTTCTCTTACAAATTTGCAGGAGTCCTTTATTTGTTCTTTTCTCAGATAAATGTGATTGGAGAAGAAACTATCCCCAATTCTCTCTTCATTGACATTTGGTAAGTAAAAGTTGTAAATTATAATAAATTCTTCATTGACATTTGATGAGTGTAAGTTGTAAATTATAAAATAGATTGATTTATCCATTTTTTAAAATTGTATATTTATAACATCTTGTCAATTTTAAGATATCTGTCTTCTCAAGGACTTAGGAAGATATGTTTCCAGTTGTTTACTAAAAACTTTATTATGTAAGGTTTACACTTAATACACAATCTATTTGGAATTTATTTTTGTGTATGGTGTGAGATAGGGGTTTGATATGTTTTGTCCCCATATAGAAAACAATCAGCACAGGTTATTATTGAAATAATTACCTACTTTCTAATGTATTACAGCATCACTTTTCTCATAAAACATATCAATGTATATATAAAGTCTGCTTCTGAACTCTGTATTTCCTTCCATTGATCTATTTCTTTGTTTGCACAAGTATCTCATTCTTTAATTATTACAGCTTTAAATTCATCTGGTGCTGTCTCTAGCTTTCTTCTTTTTTTCAGATTGTCTTAGCTATGCTTGACAATTTGCATTTTTATGGAAAATATTTTCAAATTTTTATGTGATAAAATATACATAAAATAAAACTTACTATCCTAATCACTTTTAATAGTATAGTTCATTGGAATTTAGTACAATCACATTGTTGTGCATAATTGCCACCATCCTTCTCCAGTACTCTTCATCTCATATAACTGAAACTCTATACCTATTAGACAATAACTCCCATTCCTCTCCCAACAGCCACTGGCAATGACCACTCTACTATTTGTTTCTATAACTTTTGACTACTCTAGGTGCCCTCATAAAGTGAAAACATACAGTATTTGAACTTTCATGACTGGCTTGTTTCACTTAGCATAATATCCTCAAAGTTCGCTCATGTAGTAACATATATCAAAGAATCCTTCCCTTTGAGGAGGAATAACATTCCACTGTATGTATATACAACATTTTGCTTATCCATCCATCTGTCCGTGGACACTTGGGTTGTTTCCATCCTTTAGTTATTGTGAATAGTGTTACTATGAACATGATCATACTAATAGCTCTTCAAGATTCTGCTTTAAATTATTGTGAGTATACATCCAGAAGTGGAAGGACTGGATCATATGGTAATTATATTTTTGCTTTATGAAGAGCCGCGATACTGTTTTCTACAGGGACTGTACCATTTTACATTTTCACCAACATTCCCACCATTGTGGTGGCCAGCAACTGAGGAGGCTGAGATGAGTGGATTCCCTGAGCCCAGGAGGTGGAGATTGCAGTTAGCCAAGATTGCATCACTGCACTCCAGCCTAGGCAACAGAGTGAGACCTGTCTCAAAAAAAAAAAAAAAAAAAAAGAGTTAAATTAAAAAATGAATAAAAATCATTTGACCATATATGTGATTGTTTATTTCTTGCTCTCCATCTATTCTATTTATCTATATATCTGTCTTTATTCCAGTACAATGCTGTTTTTATTGTAACTTTGAAAAAAGTTTTAAAATCTAGAAGTGTGATCTTGGACTTTTGTTCTTTTTCAAAATTATTTGGGCTATTTGGGTTCTCTTGAGATTAAATATGAATTTTAGGATAGATTTTTCTATTTCCACAAGAAATTCCACACCATTTGAATTTTGACAGAGATTGCAATTAATCTGTAGTTCACTTTGGATAGTATTGAAATTTTAACAATATTAAGTTTTCCAACCCATGGACATGGAATGTCTTTCCATTTGTCTATGTCTTATTTAATTTCTTTTAGCAATGTTTTAAAGTTTATATTGTACAGATCTTTCACTATCTTCGTTAATTCATAAGTATTTTATTCTTATTGATGTTATTGTAAATGGAATTGCTTTTTTTTTTTTTTTTTTGAGGCAGAGTCTCGCTCTGTTGCCCAGGCTGGAGTGCAGTGGCGCAATCTCGGCTCAATGCAAGCTCCGCCTCCTGGGTTCACACCATTCTCCTGCCTCAGCCTCTCCGAGTAGCTGGGACTACAGGTGCCCGCCACCACGCCCGGCTAATTTTTTGTATTTTTAGTAGAGACGGGGTTTCACCGTGGTCTCGATCTCCTGACCTCGTGATCCACCTGCCTCGGCCTCCCAAAGTGCTGGGATTACAAGCGTGAGCCACCGCGCCCGGCCTGGAATTGCTTTCTTTACTTCTTTGTCAAATTGTTCATCATTAGTGTATAAAAATGCAACTAATTTTGCATTTTGACTGTGTAACCTGCTACTTTGTTAAATTTATTTATTCTGACAGGGTTTTTTTTTTTGCTGGAATGTTTAGGGTTTTCTACATATAAGATTATATTGTCTGAGAATAGAGATAATTCTTATTCCTTTCCAGTTTGTATTTTTTCTTTCTTTCTTTCTTTCTTTCTTTCTTTCTTTCTTTCTTTCTCTCTCTCTCTCTCTCTCTCTCTCTCTCTCTCTCTCTCTCTTTCTTTCTTTCTTTCTTATTTATTTATTTTGACTACTGGCTCTGGCTAGAGCCTAGTACTGTGCTAAATAGAAGTGGTAAAATCAGGTAGCCTTGTCTCGTTTGTGATCTTGGAGAAAAAGCTCTTAGTCTTTCATCATTGAGTGTGATCTTGATTATTGGCTTTTATATATAATTTTTATTATGTTGAGTTAGCTTACTGCTGTTCCTAGTTTATTAACCATTTTTGTTTTCCTGAAAAGGGATGTTGAATTTTGTCTAATGGTTACTCTGCATCAATGGAAGTATTATGTGGATTTTATTCTTCATTCTGTTAATGTGGTATGTTAATTGATTTTCATAGTTTGCACCATCCTTACATTACAAGAATAGATCCTACTCATCATGATATATAATCTTTTTAATATACTGATGAATTTGGATTGCTAGTATTTTGATAAGAATATTTTAATCAATGAGTATAAGGTATATTGTTCTGCAGTTTTGGGGGGTGTTTACTTAGTTTGCTTTTCCCTGTATACTATTTTTGTATGGCTTTGGTATCAAGACAGTGCTGGCCTCATATAATGAGTCAGAAAGTGTTTACGTTCCTACGTCTTGAAATTTCTGAAGAAGTTTGAGAAAGCAGAGTTAATTATTCTTTAAATGTTTGGTAGAACCCACAAGTGAAGGTAATAGGTCCAGGGCTTTTATTGGTCAGAAAATTATTGATTACTGATTCAATCTTCTTACTAGCTATAAGTCTACTTAGAGTTTTCATTTTTTATATTGGTAAGTTTTGTGTTTTTGTAATTTTTTCCATTTCATCTAGGTTATCCTATTGTTTGGTAGAAAGTTGTTCCTATAATCCATTTAATTTCTGTAGATTCAGTAGGAATGTCCCCACTGTCATTTCTGATTTTAGTATTTTAAGTTTTCTTTTTTCTTAGTAAATCTTCCTAAATGGCTGTAAATTCTATTTATCTTTTTGAAGAAGCAGCTTTAAAGAAAATTTCTCTGTAGTTTTCTACTTTCTATTTCATTTATCTCTGCTTATTCATTATTATTCACTTTCTTCTGGTAGCTTCGGGTTTCATTTTTTCTTCTAGTTTCTTTTTTGATTTGAGATCTCTCTTTTAAAATGTAATTTAATATAAGCATTTATAATTATGGTTTTCTCTCTCAGCACTGCTTTTATTGTATTCCATAAATTCTGTTATGTTGTGTTTCCATTCTCATTTATCTCTATTGTAGTAATGTCTACATGTCCCATAATTTTTTTATCCATTGGTTAAGAGTGTATTGTTTAATATTTAATATTAAATTTGTGAATTTTCCAGTTTTTCTTCTGTTGTCGATTTTTAACTTCATCCTTTATGATTAGAAATTATACTTTTTATAATATATATATCTCTATATATCTAAATATATTAAGAATTAATTTGTGGTCTAACATATAGTCTATCCTGGAAAATGACTTATATGCACTTGAGAATAATGGATATTCTGTTGTTCTTGAGTAGAGTGTTCTATATATGTCTGCTAGATCTCGTGGGTTTACTATGTTGTTTAAGTTCTCTATTATTTTCTTATCTCTTGTCTGGCCTATTATTGAAAGTTGAGGCACTGACATCTCCAAATATTATTGTACAACAGTCTTTTTCTCAAGTAATTCTGTCCATTTTTGTTTCACATTTTTTGATGACATATTATCAGATACATGAGTGTATATGAATGTTCATAATTGTTATATATTCTTATCTTATTGAACCATTAATATGCAATGACTTCTTTGTCTGTTGCACACTTTTTACATTAAAAGCTTTTTTTCCTTCTGATGTTAGCATAGTTACTCTCATTCCATTTTGGTTACTATTAAAACAGAATATTTTTTCTATTCTTTCACTTTCTTTTTTTTTTTTTTATTATACTTTAGGGTTTTAGGGTACATGTGCACAATGTGCAGGTTTGTTACATATGTATCCATGTGCCATGTTGATTTCCTGCACCCATTAACTCATCATTTAGCATTAGGTGTATCTCCTAATGCTGTCCCTCCCCCCTCCCCCCACCCCACAACAGTCCCCGGAGTGTGATGTTCCCCTTCCTGTGTCCATGAGTTCTCATTGTTCAATTCCCACCTATGAGAGAGAACATGCGGTGTTTGGTTTTTTGTCCTTGCGATAGTTTACTGAGAATGATGTTTTCCAGTTTCATCCATGTCCCTACAAAGGACACGATCTCATCATTTTTTATGGCTGCATAGTATTCCATGGTGTATATGTGCCACATTTTCTTAATCCAGTCTATCGTTGTTGGACATTTGGGTTGGTTCCAACTCTTTGCTATTGTGAATAGTGCCGCAATAAACATACGTGTGCATGTGTCTTTATAGCAGCATGATTTATAGTCCTTTGGGTATATACCCAGTAATGGGATGGCTGGGTCAAATGGTATTTCTAGTTCGAGATCCCTGAGGAATCACCACACTGACTTCCACAATGGTTGAACTAGTTTACAGTCCCACCAACAGTGTAAAAGTGTTCCTATTTCTCCACATCCTCTCCAGCACCTGTTGTTTCCTGATTTTTTAATGATGGCCATTCTAACTGGTGTGAGATGGTATATCTCACTGTGGTTTTGATTTGCATTTCTCTGATGGCCAGTGATGATGAGCATTTCTTCATGTGTTTTCTGGCTACTTTAAAGTTCATATGGAACCAAAAAAGAGCCCGCATCGCCAAGTCAATCCTAAGCCAAAAGAACAAAGCTGGAGGCATCACGCTACCTGACTTTAAACTATACTACAAGGCTACAGTAACCAAAACAGCATGGTACTGGTACCACAACAGAGACATAGATCAATGGAACAGAACAGAGCCCTCAGAAATGATGCCGCATAGCTACAACTATCTGATCTTTGACAAACCTGACAAAAACAAGAAATGGGGAAAGGATTCCCTATTTAATAAATGGTGCTGGGAAAACTGGCTAGCCATATGTAGAAAGCTGCAACTGGATCCCTTCCTTACACCTTATACAAAAATTAATTCAAGATGGATTAAAGACTTATATGTTAGACCTAAAACCATTAAAATCCTACAAGAAAACCTAGGCAATACCATTCAGGACATAGGCGTGGGCAAGGACTTCATGTCTAAAACACCAAAAGCAATGGCAACAAAAGCCAAAATCGACAAATGGGATCTCATTAAACTAAAGAGCTTCTGCACAGCAAAAGAAACTATCATCAGAATGAACAGGCAACCTACAGAATGGGAGAAAATTTTTGCAACCTACTCATCTGACAAAGGGCTAATATCCAGAATCTACAATGAACTCAAACAAATTTACAAGAAAAAAACAAACAACCCCATCAAAAAGTGGGCAGAGGACATGAACAGACACTATTCTTTCACTTTCAACCTGTGTTTTTTGATCTAATGGAAGTCCCTGTAAATAGCACAGAATTGGGCCATATTTTTTTATTTTTTTTCCTGCCAATTTCTGTCTTTTAATTGGAAGGTTTAATTCATTTACATGTAATGTAATGATTGATAAGAAGAAATCTACTTATTTCTTGTTTGGTATTTGTTTTCTATATGTCTTACAGCTTTTTTATTTCTCCTTTTCTGCATTAATGTGTTATTTTATGCTTAATTTTTTTGTAGTGAAAGATTTTAATTCACTTATCATTTGCTTTTGTATATATGCTATATAACTATTTTTGGGGGTTAACATTAAGACTACATTAAAATCCAGAAGTTACAATACTCTAATTTACCTATAACATACAAAATCTCTGGCCCTTTGCAGTTCCATCCTTGCCCTTTTCAGTTATTGATGTCACAAAATTTCAGTTATTCATGTCACAAAACGTAAACATGTTTTGAAACATTAATTATTTTTAATGCATTAGTAACTTATGTAGAAAACAAAATATAGAGTTATAAAACAAAGTTACAGTAATACTAGCTTTTAACTTAATAATTATACTTAATATGTTAATCTCTTAGATCACATGGAAAACAAAAGGTGAAGTTACAAATTATGCTAAAGTAATACTAGTTTTTATACATACCATGTATTTAACTTTACTTATGTTTTATTCTTCATATTTCTTTGAATTGCTGTCTAACATCCTTTTATTTCAACCTGTAGAACTCTAGCACTTTTTGCAGGACAAATCCTGTAGTAATAAACTACATTAGCCTTTATTTGTTTGGGAATGTCATAATTTTTTCCATCACTTTCAAAATATGATTTTACCAAAAGTAGCATTTTAGGTTGACTTTGTTTTTCTGTTAGCACTTTAAATATATTAGCCCACTGCTTTCTGGCCTTCCAAGTTTGTATTAAAAAAATCTATTATAATCTTATTGAATGTCAATTGTATGTGGTGAGTCACTTATTTCTCTATGTTTTCAAGGTTTTCCCTTTTGATTATAATGTTTCAGCGTGGGCCTCCTTTTGTTGTTTCTAATTTTGTTCTGTTGTGTGTGTGTGCTTCTTTGATATTTATGTCTGTCATCAGAGTTGGAAAGTTTTGAGCCATTATTTCTTTAATAATCTCTATGTCTCTTTATCTCTCTCTTTTCCTACTGGAATTCCCTCAATATGCATCACATCAATTATGCTTGATGATATTCCACAAGTTTCTTAGACTGTGTTCACTTTTCTACAACTTTTTTCGCATATATTCCTTAGGCTCAATAATTTCAACTGTTCTATCATCAGGTACACTAATTATTTATCTGTATGCTAACAGCAGCCTTTGAATCCCTCTAGTAAATTTATTATTTCAATTATTATGCTCTTTAACACTATAATTTCTTTTTGGTTTCTTCTTTTTCTTTTATTTATATTTTCATGTTGTTCATATATTATTGTCTTGACTTCCATTGCATTTTCCATTAGTTCTTTGGACATTTTTAAGACAGCTATTTAAAAGTCATTGTATAACTAGGTCTGCCATTTATTTCTTCATGGGGAATGTTTCTGTGTGGGCGTGTGGGTGTGTGTGTGTGTGTGTGTGTGTGTGTGTGTGTGAAACTTTCCTGTTTCGTTGTGTAACTTGTGATCGTATTGAATGTCATGTCCTTGCTTTTCCAATATATGCAGTGACTTTTAAATGTTCTAGTCTTTGAAGTCTGTGTATTAGAGTTCTCTAGAGGGACAGAACATATATATATATATGTGTAAATATATATAAATATATAAATAAATATATATATAAAATAGTTATTAGTTCTGTGCTTTATATATATTAGTTCTGTCCCTCTCTAGAGAAAAAAATATATATGTATTTGCTATTAGTTCTGTCCTTTATATATATTTATATATATATTTATAAATTATATATTATATATATAAGGGGAGTTCTGTGCTTTTTATATATATATATGTGTATATATCTATATGTGTGTGTATATATATGTGTGTGTATCTATATGTATGTGTATATATATAAAGGGGAGTTTATTAAGTATTAACTCACAGGATCACAAGGTTCCACAATAGGCTGTCTGCAAACTGAGGAGTTAGGAGAGCCAGTTTGAGTCCCAAAACTGAAGAACTTGGAATCCGATGTTCCAGGGCAGGAAGCATCCAGCACGGGAGAAAGAGGTAGAATGGGAGGCTAGACCAGTCTCATCTATTCACATTTTTCTGCCTGCTTTTCATATTCTAGCCATGCTGGCAGCTGATCAGATGGTTCCTACCCAGATTAAGGGTGGGTCTGCCTTTCTCAGATCACTGACTCAAATGTTAATCTCCTTTGGCAACACCCTCACAGAAGCATCCAGGATCAATATTTTGTATCTTTCAATCCAATCAAGTTGACACTCAGTATTAACCATCACAAGTCCACCCCTTGTCAACTTAAACCCATACACATCTTCTGAGATCATAAATAATCTTCAAATACAGTGAATAATAAGATCATAATTACACCTAACATAATAAAACTGTCCTTCATACAACCAGAAATGTACCAGTCCCCAACTTTTTGTTACATAAATTTAACAGTACTTAAACGCTGATAAGAAGTCAATAAATCTTATGTCATATGATAAAGGAGAAAGGAAATAAAATGAAGATATTTTCTTAGTACAACTGTATACATGCACAAACATGTTTTCATAAAAGAAGGAGGAAATACTCTTAATGTGTACAGTCCTCGTTTATGCAGCTGGTAATGATGACTACCTTCTTCTACTACCCATTCTGTATTCCCTTTGCCTTCAGCTAGTATCTCAGCAGGTCATGTTTTTTTTTTCCTGGTGAAGGAAACCTTCATTCCTGAAGGGTCTAGGACATTTGTAGTCCTGCCTGAATTGGGCCGTTGTAGTTTCCCATTGACCTTAATCACGGGGAATGGTAATACTAAGAGACCCCTAATGGATCTCCTATATTCTATGCATACTCATCCTAACATCCATTGCGGAGTAGTAGACTGGTTTAATCTTGATAGTCTGGGTCAATCACCCCAGCTAGGACTGTAACTCCCTTCTGAGCCTGTTGACTTAAACATTGGAGGAGACCAAAGTGTCCAGGTGGCAATCTTAACTTCCAGTTTAACGGAATCATTGTGTCTCCTGGTGACAGCATTCCTCCATCTGGAACTAACACCTTTAGGCCAGCAGAAAGTAATGCCATGGGAACAGGAATCAAAAATTTTGCTAGTGGATCACTAGGGGCAATGGTGAGTGGTGCCACTTCCACTTCCATCCCTTGATTCCTGGACCTGTGAATCCAACAATGGGAGAAACAGTACCATATATTGGATGCTGATGCAGAGCATATATGGCCTTCTGCAGAATTTTGCCCCAGACCTGCAAAGTATTTTTACCTAGTTGGCACAGTAATTGTGACTTCAAAAGGCCATTCCACCATTTTATCAATCCAGATGCTTCAGGGTGATACGGAACATGGTAAGACCACTGAATTCCATGAGCATGAGCCCACTGCTGCACCTCTTTACCTGTAAAGTGAGTGCCTTGGTTAGAAGCAATGCTGTATGGAATACCATGATGGTGGATAAGGCATTCTGTGAGTCCATGGATGGTAGTCTTGGCAGAAGCATTGCATGCAGGATAGGCAAACCCATATCCAGAGTAAGTGTCTATTTCAGTGAGGACAAACCTCTGCCCTTTTTATAAGAAAAGATGTCCAATATAACAACCTGCCACTAGGTAGCTGGCTGATCACCCCAAGGACTGGTGCCATATTGAGAGCTCAATGTTGGTCTCTGCTGCTGGCAAATTGGGCACTCAGCAGTGGCCATAGCCAGTTCAGCCTTGATGAGTGGAAGTCCATGTTGCTGAGGCCATTTGTAACCTCCATCCCTGCCACCATGGCCACTCTGTTCATGGGCCCATTGGGCGATGACAGGGGTGGCTGGAGAAAGAGACTGAGTGGTGTCCACAGAACTGGTCATCATATCCACTTGATTATTAAAATCCTCCTCTGCTGAGATCACCCATTGGTGAGCACTCACATAGAATACAAACATCTTCACAGTTTTTGACCACTCAGTGAGATCCATCCACATACATCTTTCCCAAATTTCTTTATCACCAATTTTCTAATCATGCTTCTTCCGAGTCCCTGACCATCCAGCCAAACCACCGGCTACAGGCCATGAATTAGTATATGATCACACATCTGGCCATTTCTCCTCCCATGCAAAGTGCACAACCAGGTGCACTGCTTGAGGTTCTGCCCACTGGGGAGGTTTTCCTTCACCGCTGTCCTTCAAGGATGTCCTAGAAAGAGGCTGTAGTGGTACAGCTGTTGACTTTTGGGTGTTGCCTGAAGATTGTGCAGAACCATCTGTGAACCAGGCCCTAGTCTTCTCTTCCTCTGTCAACTGATCATAGGGAACTCCCCATGATGCTATCAGTGCAGGCTGGGGGAGAGAAGGCAGGGTGGCAAGAGTGGAGACCATGGGCGTTTGAACCACTTCCTCATGTAACTTATTTGTACCTTCAGGACCTGCTCGAGCCCAATCACGTGTATACCACTTACATCTGATGATGGAATGCTGCTGTGCACAACCCACTTTATGGTGAGATTGGTCAGAAAGCTCCCAGTTCATGATAGGCAGTTCAGGTCGCATGGCGACTTGATGACCCATAGTCAAATGTTCAGTTTCCACCAGAACTCAGTAACAGGCCAAGCGCCATCTCTCAAAAGGTGAGAAGCTATCAGCAAAAGGTGGCAGGGCCTTGCTCCAAAATCCTAGAGGCCTTCTCTGTGATTCACCAGTGAGGGTCTGCCAAAGGCCCCAAACAGCTTCAATATCTGCCACTGACACCTGAAGCACCATTGGATCTGCTGGATCATATGGTCCAAGTGGCAGAGCAGCTTGCACAACAGCCTGGACCTATTGCAGAGCCTTCTCCTGTTCTGGACCCCACTAAAACTGGCAGCCTTTTGGGTCACTCAGTAAATAGGCTGGAGTAACACAAGATGAGGAATGTGTTGCCTCCAAAATCCAAACAGGTTCACAGGGCTTTATGCCTGTTTCTTGGTTGTTGGAGGGGCCGAATGCAGCAACTTATCCTTTACCTTAGAAGGAATTTCTCAAAAGGCCCCACACGACTGTATCCCTAGAAATTTTACTGAGGTAGAAGGTCCCTGAATTTTATTCGGATTTATTTTCCATCCTGTGGCATGCAAATGTCTCATTAGTAAGTCCAGTGTTTGCTACTTCTTGCTCACTGGATCCAGTCCGCATAATGTCATCAATGTAATGGACCAGTGTGATATGTTGCAGAAGTGAAAAATGATTGAGGTCTCTCTGAATAAGATTATGACACAAAGCCAGAGAGTCAATATACTCCTGAGGTGGGATAGTAGAGGTATATTTCTGGTCTTGCCAGCTGAAGGCAGATTGCTTCTGGTGGTCCTTATGGACAGGAATGGTGAAAAAGGCATTTGCCAAGTCAGTGGCTGCATACCAGGTACCAGGAGATGTGTTAATTTGCTCAAGCAATGAAACCACATATGCTACAGCAGCTGCAATTGGAGTCACCACTTGGTTAAGCTTATGATAATCCACTGTCATTCTTCAAGATCCATCTGTCTTCTGCACAGGCAAAATAGGAGAGTTGAATGGGGAAGTGGTGGAATTCACTACCCCTGCATCTTTTGATTCCTTGATGGTGGCACTAATCTCTGCAGTCTCTCCAGGGATTAGATATTGGTTCTGATTGACTATTTTTCTAGCTAGAGGCAGGTCTAATGGCTTCCAAGTGGCCTTTCCCACCATAGTACCCCTCACCCTACCTGTCAGGGAGCCGATATGGGGTTCTATCAGCTGTTATGTATGTCTGTGCCAATTATGCATTCTGGCACTGGAGAAGTAATCACAGGATGAGTCCGGGGATACACTGGACACACTGTAAGTTGGATCTGAGCTAAAACTCTATGAATAATTGGACCTCCGTAAGCCCCTACTTTAACTGGAGGACCACAATGATGTTTTGGGTCCCCTGGAATCAATGTCAGCTCAGAGCCAGTGTCCGGTAGTCCCTGAAATGTCTTTGCCCTTTCCCTAATGGACAGTTTCCTTGGTAAAAGGCCAAAGGTCTCGTTGAGGAAGGATGGGAGAAAGATTGACAGCATAAATTTTCAGTAATGTAGTGGTGTCCTTTCTTAAGGGGACCAGGCCTCCACTTTATTCAAGGGGTTCTGGCTCTGTAAACTGGCTCAAGTCTGGAAATTGATTGAGGGGCTGTGATTTTCTGTTTTTATAATTCAAATTAGTCTTTTGTCCATTCGACCTAGAAGTTTTCTGCTTGTATTAAGTAGGAATGCAGCTTCCTATCAATTTCACTTCTAGGAACGCTGTGATTAATTAGCTAATGCCAGAGCTCTACATAAGTCAGACTATTCTGATTCCCACTTTGCCTCTGCTGTCCATTACGGTAGCTATGCCACCATGCCTTTGACGGTTGAGTGCTGCCACTTAGTCCCTGCCACCTCAGGATCTAATTATTCCCATTGTATTTAAATTTTGTGGTTGAGTGACCACAGTTTCCACTGTTAGATTTGACATACAGAGAAGAGCAATTACTGGGCTCTTTAAAGATGCAGGTGCTACCCTCATACATCTATTTTGCAAGACATTAGTCAAGAGTATATCTTCAGGACCTTCCCAGTTGGGAAGAGTAGGTCTAAGGTGACTAGTCCACTCTAACATCCCAATCTCCCTAAGCCTTTGGATCCCTTCCTCTACATTAAACCAAGGGAGATCAGGCATTTCCAGCTCACTCACAATGGGCCATCTTTTAATCCGTATTTCAGCTAACAAAGCATATAAACTATTAGAACCTTTTTAACTCCCTATGCTGCAACATTAAATGCAGAGTCCCTACTTAGTGAATGCAAATCAATAAATTCAGGCTGATCCAACTCTATGTTCTTCCTCCATTATCCCACACCCTTAATATGCATTCCCATGCCTGTTCTACAGATTTCTGGGAAACAGAAGCAGTTCAAAATTAGAAAACTCAAGCAGTTCTTTTTGAGTATAGCACATCTCCTCATGGGTCACACTCTCAAACTCACCTCTTGGGCCCTGCCAAGACTTTAGTTATAGGTCTAGAAGCAAACAGGGGTGTTATGGGTGGCTCCTGAGGAGAATTGACATTATCTTTCCTGGCAACTGCCTCAGAGAAGGCCATCACTGCTGCCTCAGGCAGCCCAGGGTTTATTTCCTCAGGCAAAGGTGAAAAGGTTGATGGCAGCATGGGTCAAAGAGGGGATGTTGCCACTATGGGGGATGGGAAAGCTGTTTCTTCTGGCAAAAATGTTCATCAGAGTTACAAACTCAGTGTCCCCGGCTTCATCAGGGTCCTCCCACACATCCCCATTACAAGTTGCTGGGTCCCATTCTTTTCCAATCAATGCCCTTACTGTAACAGTAGATACCTGGTGAGGCTGTGCATGCACCTTTCATTGCAGGTCAGCCACTTGCATGATAAGAGCTTGTGTCTGTTTTTCCGTAATTTCAGCTCTTTCTTTACAGGAGATAAGACTCTCACTCAGGGCAATCTTAGCAGATGTCAGGCTCAGCATCTGCTTCTGAAGCTAGGAGATGGAATCCTGAGTTTATCATTGTCTTTCATCACTTTGTCCACTGAACTTAAGAGCAACCAACCAGCTTCATTATGGTCCTTGGTTCTTCACATATGGTCAAAGTTATAATGTGTGGAGTCACTAAACTCCTTGCCACTCATGAGCAGTGAATCACTAGTGTCAAATGCATTTATTTTGCATAACTCTCTAAACAGCTAATGCCAATGACTATCAGTGTTCTCCATACTATTAGAAGTAGAGGCCTTAACATTTTGGGGTCTAATCATATTAAGCAGCCAACTCCTAAAACCCCAGAACCAACGAAAGAACTCCAGTCTTAATATTCTGTTCCTCTAGAACCACTCCCAGTACCAAAATCTCTCTCTCTCTCTCTGTCTCCATGCTGGATGCTTCCTGCCCTGGTATACTGAACTCCAAGTTCTTCAGTTTTGGGACTTGGACTGGCTCTCTTTACTCCTCAGTTTGCAGACAGCCTATTGTGTGACCTTGTGATCCTGTGAGTTAATACTTAATAAAGTATACTTAATACTTTAATCCAGCATGGGAGAAAGAAGTAGGCTAGGAGGCTAGGCTAGTCTCGTCTTTTCACAGTTTTCCACCTGCTTCTTGTATCTAGCCATGCTGGCAGCTTATCAGATGGCGCCTACCCAGATTAAGGGTGGGTCTGCCTTTCCCAGCCCACTGACTCAAATGTTAATCTCCTTTGGTATCATCCTCGTTGACACATCCGGGATCAATACTTTGCATCCTTCAATCCATTCAGGTTGATACTCAGTATTAACTATCACAGCTAGAAAACTGGGCTTGATGGAATTGTCTATCAGAACATCTATGTTTTGTGATTTTAGAGTGGTTGGACTGCCTACATGGTAGCTCAGTGCTTTCATAGAGGGTGTTCCAAGGATCAGGGAGTAACATATTATTTTCCCCAAGGCCTATGCATGAAAATAGCATTGTATCACGTCTCCTGCACTCTTTTAGTCAAATCAGCCATACAAACAAACCCATATTGAAAGACAGGAAACTCCAACTCTCAGTAGATGCAAAGAATCTGTGGCCATGTTTAATCAACCACATGTGTCTACTAAGTATTATAGTTTCTGGTTTTCTGGTATCCTTATGTTTCTGAAATTTTTCCACTCCAATCATCCCCACTGGCTTATTCTTACTCCGGCTTTCATAGCACCTAACTTAATTAAGCTACATTGTAATCAGGGTCAACTTGTTGAAACCATTCAATAGTTCCTAATAGGGAAATATCCATTCTTGGCAAAGTATACCACTGCATCTATGATCTTGCTGCTGCTTAGTCACCCAATGCTATTTCTTGATTTGTCATCCATCCCCAAAATTTACCCTAATCTTCAGACTGGATAAACTATTGAAAATTCTATGAAGAAAACAATTTGCCTTAACCACTTATCTCCATGTATCTTTGAAGATTTTTTCCAGTTTGACTTTTGTTTGAAGTCTTTACTGAACACTCCTCCGTTCTAAGGTAAATTGACCACTTCCTTTTTCATACCCCATGGCTCCTTGTAATTATTTCTAGCATCAGTATTTATTGGCATTTATCTTTACGTAACTGCATGCACTTGTCTTTAAGCACATTAAAAGTAATCACTCTATCACTGTGTCTTGGTCATATTTGTAATCGCCTGCCTCATTTTTGTCCCTTCATTGACAGCTAAGAATTTTTAGTTGGGTAAATAAATATAGAATAATTAGACAACATGTCTTCCCCCTTCATATTGAGTCAAGTAGATAGATTGCCAGAAAGCAAACACACAGTGAAGAAGAAAATGTAAACATACAAACAAACAAAATTCAGATATTGAGAAAGAATACAAAATTCAAGGCGAAGTATAAGACTTGGGCAAAAATACTGACTTCAGAATGTGAATAAGAATGAACAACATCTTAAACTTTTTCAACAATGAGGGCCTCTGGCAGGAGCTAATTTAAGAATCAATCACTTATTGTCCAAGTTAAGTTATAAATCAAGGAATCTCTAAACCGAAATGAGCATGCATTTGTATTCTATGTAAACAATTACAATGATTCAAATTAGTCTACTAGGTTATTATGTTTTGAAAGCAAATGACAAGTACCTGCATCCCAAGAAGCTTAGATAAAAGAAATACAAGATGGAATCTATTGTAAAAAAGTGTAATTCAGCTTCAGGGACAACTGGCACTAAGGACTTGAGAAATACCAGAACTCTCCTTTTTCTTCCGGTATCTTAAACCTGATTTCTTTCTGAGTATACTTCATTTTCTCAGGTCTGCTCTATGTTGGATAGGAAATAGGGCCCCTAGTAGACCCCATCTTTCTTCATAACACCACCTATGGGAGAGAGTATAACTTTTTTTTCTCTCTTTCTTTCTCATGCTAAGTGCACAGATTCTGAAAATCTTTCAACAGGTACAATTTATACACATGCTCACTGCAAGATGAATATTTAGGCTGGGGGCAAGGATGAATTGTGCTGTTTTACAGAGCTTAATTCAAATGTACACTATGAGCTGATCAATAATGGAAAGAAAGGCAGGCTCCAAAGAAAGATTATATTTATTAAAATTATGCATAGTGGAAGCAAACTTTTCCACCAAAGGAAAATTACTGTTATAGAAAGACAACAACTGATATACACTACGTATCTTGTATCTGCTAGAAAATCAATTTGGCTGATACAATAACAGAGATACAAAGAAACAACTTCAATAAAATATATTTTTTTCTCCTCTTTATAATAAAATTGCAGTGATAGGCAGCCCAGCATTGTAATGTGGTATCACGATGACCTAATTGACCATGGCTCCTTACGTCTTTCTCTTGTATTTTCTTATTATGTAGTTTCCATCTGCAAGCTCTTTTCACACCCTTAAGATGATTGCTAGAGGTCCAGTATTTATGTATGTAATTCATGCTGAGGGAAGGGAGAAATTAGCAAGAGAAAAAGAAGGAATTTGTTACCAGAGACATATTTAGGAGCTTTCACAAAAGACTTACCTAGTGATGGAAAATTTTTAGCTAGGTTCTTTGTGATCTTCTAAGAACATAGGGAATCTATAATAAAAGAAATAACATAAGAATGGATAGTGGACAAGCCACTAGCCATCTCTGCCACATGTCCCAGTTTCTCTGATAAGATTTACCATAAAGCTTACAACATAAAATTTTATATCAAGAAGTAAGAAGTACATTTTAAGTAAATTTTATATTGGATATAAAACAAGTCACAACTTTAATCATAATTCTAAAATATTATTTTGTCATTCTAAAATATTCACAGTGTGAGTTCTTTCTCTTTTTCTTAGACGAGGTAAATCAAATCAATATTTTCTACTATTGGTAAATAGTAGTCCATAATCATGAACATGTGTATGTGTGCAAGAAAGGCTAAATACCAAGAGAACTGTATATAAACTTGATTTTTCCAAAATTATTCCTTCAACACCTTTTATGAAGATGGATGCAAACTACCCTGCAATTTCTATATTTTTCTCTTCCAATTAGGAAAGGAAAAGTTACATGAAACATGACAGCTTTTGTGCCAACAAGTGTTTTTCTATTTTAGATTTTATTATTATGCTCATTTAGAGACACAAAAATTTTGCTTAAAAACATGTCCAAATGTCCTGCAAATACTGAAACTTGGGGGTGATATTTGAAAATACCAATAAAACAGAGATTTTGTATATGCCATGTTCTTTAATAGAAAATTGTTAAAAACATTCTGGATCCAAAGGAAACTGATTTTTAAGGTATTTGTTTATTAATATGTCACTGCCTCATAAAGCTTATAAATGATAGGATCAGCTATTACAGAAATCATCATGCCTAAAAAATATGTCAAGTCCTTCCAAGTTGCCTAACCTCCAAAAGATTCAGCATTCTGGCTATTCACTGAGTTAAACTATTCACAGTGATTAATTTGTCAAATACCTAGACAGAAGAAAGTGACATGACGGTTTTCAAGCTACAGGCTACAATCACATATTTTGCAAATAATCGTACCTCAGAAAAACATATTTTTTGGCAGGAACATCATGATTTAGAGCAAATGCATTCCACTACAGGGGTTGGGGAGGAAGGATTCGTATAGTTATCCTTTCATGAGTAAATTGGCACCAATTCCAGAAAAAATTAGGCATGCATGCTGAAAAAAGGAGTGAAAGTTTTCTATCTGCCAATCTCATAACCAAAAGAGTTCACTTACATTCACAATTTTTTTCCTATGGATTGACAATGCTGTCCTCAGATTAAACTCTAGTGGAAAAGGATAAAGAAGACCTTATATAAAACCTTGTCAAACAATGTTGATGTGTTTCTAGGTATGTTTTGAGTGTGTGTGTGTGTGTGTGCGTGTGCATAGGCAGAGTTGAGTAAGTAGAGTTTGAACATCAATGGTGACAACATTATGAAGTAAATTCCCCATTGTTGTTTGTCTTTCCTTTATTCTCTTCTTCCTTAGCCACCAAGCATTTTTATGGCACAGGCATCATTTTGACTTTCAAGAGCCTGTAACTCTAAAGGAGGGAAGCCTTCTTTCTGATTGGAAGAGCTGTGGTTCCAAGAGTGTTGTGCATATCCGTGTTGTTTTTCTTTCTTCCTGATCTCTCATTGTTTGTCCCAGAATTGTAGGAAGTACACAGAAGATCAGGGTAAAGTCCCACCTTTCTGGCCAGAGAATCAAAAAGATGATCCCAGCGTGCCAGAAAATACCGGAGAGGTTGTGGAGAGAAAGAAGCTTGGAAAAGTACCCCCCGTTTGAAATTCTTTACTTACCCTTTATTCATGTATCCATTGAGCTGACCCTATGCAGCCTAGGTTAGACTTTGAGACTGGAACTTGAAAAGACTACGGCTCAGATCACAGATTTTCCACTGGGTGGTGCATATGTGTCAGGTCTGAAGAGTATTGTAGCTATTGAAACTCCAACACACAGAAGGCTACTTGAAATTGTGATATAAATCCAACTGAGTCAATTGCCTGCCAAGACAAAAATATCAACATTTTCCATAGGATTTAAATATACCCAGTGTCTCAAATGTAACATTCAAAATGTCTAGGGTAAAATCGAAATTATTCAGTGAAATAAAAATTGAGAAAAATCTCAAATTACTTAGGAAAAGACTTGCAACAGAGGCCACAGCTGAGATTACAAGGATGTTACAATTATCTGGCACACACTTTAAACCAGCTATTATAAAAAATGTTTCAACAAGAAAGGGTAAATATCTTGGAGTAAATAAAGAGCATAAATCTCAGCAAAGAAGTAGGAGGTATAGGAAGTCAATGGAAATCTTAAAACTGAACTATATAGTAACCGAAATAAAAATAAAAGCTTACTAGTTAGACTCAAGAACCAAATGGAAATGATCAAGGAAAGTGTCAGTGAAGTTGAAGATGAATGAAGGGAAATTATGTAATCTGAACAGTGTAAATTTTTTTAATGAAAAAAATGAGAAAAGCTTTAGAGACTTCTGGTATGCTATAAAAAATTCTAATATATCATAATCCCCAAAGAAAGGAAGACAATGTAAAGGAGAAGAAAGCCTGAAAATTTGCTGAAAGATATAAACCAGATAAAAGAAGCTCAATGACTCCTCAAAAAGATAAAGGAACCCATGTCCAGTTATATCTTAGCCAAACTGATGAAAACTAAATACAAAGAAAATATCTTGCAAATAGCCCCCCCAAAATGACACATTATTTATAAGAAGAAATGATAAGGAACGACTGTGGGTTTTTCATCAGAAGCCGTGGAGGCCAGAAGTAAGTAGACTAGCATTTGTAAAGTGACAAAAAGAAGTCACCTCAGAATTCTGTATCCTGATAAAATGACTTTCAGGAATGATGATAAAATAAAGATATTCTCAAATGCAGAAAATCTTAGAGAATTTGTTGCCAGCAGATGTGCTCTCAAATAATCACTAAAGTAAGTTTTTAAAATAGAAAGAAAACATTACCAAAGGAAATTTAGAACATCAGGTATGAAAGGATGCGATGGTATGAATATTTGTTCCCTCCAAAATGCATGTTTAATTTTAATCCTCAATGTGGAAATATTGAGATGTGGGGCATTTAAGAGGTGCTTTTATCATGAGGGCTCTGCCATTACAAATGGATAAATCCATTTATGGATTAATGGGCTAATGGATTAAGGAGTTACCATGAAAGGGTAACTGGTGGCTGTACAAAATGAGGAAGAGAGACCCAAGCTAGTATGTCAGCCCATTAGCATCGATATGGTTCTGCTGTGTCCCCAACCAAATCTCATCTTGAATTGTAATAATTCCCACATGTGGGAGGGACCTGGTGGGAGGTAACTGAATCATGGGGGTGGGTCTTCCTCGTGCTGTTCTCTTAATAGTGAATAAGTCTCACAAGATCTGACGATTTTATAAAGTTGAGGTCCCCTGCACATACATACCTCTTGCCTGTTGCCATGTAAGGTGTGACTTTGCTCGTCACTCGACTTCTGCCGTGATTGTGAGGCCTCTCCAGCCATGTGGAACTGTTAGTCCACTAAACCTCTTTCATTCATAAATTGCCCAGTCTTGGGTATGTCTTTATTAGCAGTGTGAGAAAAGCCTAATACAAGCATGCTTAGCCCCCTCGTCATGTGATATTCTGCACTGCTTTGAGACTATAGAGGATCTCTACTAGAAAGAAGGTTCTCACCAGATGTGGGCCCTAGACCTTGGACAGCCTCCATAACTGCAATAAATGAATTTATTTTCTTTGTTAATTACTCAATTTCAGATAGTCTATTAAAAGGAAAAGAAAACTAAGATGAACAACAGAAATGGTAAATATCTGGATCGACATTGTAAACCAAAAAGTGACTGAGGCAGGTCTCAATCAACTGGAGATTTATTTAGCCAAGATTAAGAATGTGCCCAGAAAATCACAACTGACAGAAGCATCTATGACCTATGCTTTTTCCAAAGGAAGTTTGGGGAACTTAGATATTTAAAAAGAAAAGAGCAAGCAGGAGGGAAAAAAAGGGGCAGAGTGGAGAGTGAGACAAATGGTTATATTATTGAGAGGCTCTGATTTGCCTCAGTAAATCGACATTTTACATGTGAATAGAGGATACAGAGGAAAAAGTCAATTTTACATTGTCACATTTTACATATGATAAAATAAACAAGTGAAAAGTAGGGGAACAGCAAATGAGTCTATGATGCAAGGCTGTGAAATTATAGCTAACTTCTTGGGAATGAAAAGGAAGACACTATTGGTGACTCAGTTCCCAAGCTTACTTTCCCTTTGGCATAGTGAGTTTGAGGTCCTGAGATACTTTCTTTCACAATATAATGGAATATTCTTTCCTTTTCTGGTTCTTTAATATATGCCTTATGGTTGAGATTTAAAAGAAACTATAAAATTGTCTGATGGAATTCAATGTATATATTGTAATACATAAATAACATATGGTAGTAAGTTTATATATTTCACTTGAAGTGCAAAAGATATTACTCAGACTGTAAAAAGTAAAGGATGTATATTGCAATCTAGTCACTGTATATTTTAGTGACTACAATCTAATCGTTGAAACAAATGTAGATTCAAGATCTATTTAAATAAGACATTAGGTATGCTAATAATATTCAAGTAACCCAGAAAAAGATAAAGGAAAACAGAAGGAATAAAACACATAGAAACAGAGGGGGTAGGACTTTAGAATGACTAAGTATGGACTTTAGCAAATCCTTCTGTGTCCAGAGTTGGTTCCTTCCAGTGGGTTTGTGGTCTCACTGACTTCAAGAATGAAGCCACGGACCTTTGCGGTGAATGTTACAGTTCTTACAGTTGGCATGGACCCAAAGAGTGAGCAGCAGCAAGATTTATTGTGAAGAGCGAAAGAACAAAGCTTCCACAGCATGGAAGGGGATGCGAGTGGGTTGCCACTGCTGGCTGGGGGTGGCCAGCTTTTATTCCCTTATTTGTCCCTGCCCATGTCCTGCTGATTGGTCCATTGTACAGAGTGCTGATTGGTGCATTTTACAAACGTCTAGCTAGCTAGAGAGCACTGATTGGTGTGTTTTATAATCCTAACTACAGAATGCTGATTGGTGTATTTTACAATCCTCTTGTAAGATAGAAAAGTTCTCCAAGTCCCCACTTGACCCAGGAAGTCCAGCTGGTTTCACCTTTCAATCCCCCCTCTAAACAGGACACCCCAACTGCTGTTGGGAATTGGGTGATGACCACTCTAGCTACTTCCTGCTGGATAGGGGCAAAGAAGGGGCCCTGCAGTGGTATGTCCTCTAGAGGGGAACTCTCTAGGCCAGCCAAAGGGCCAGCAGGTCAATCCAGGGGACCTTGGTAAAAGTTGTGAGTTTAGCTTATTTGGGGTTCCATTTGTAAGACCATCTGTAGCATGATGGCCTTGATCCTGGAGGAAACAAATTTGACAAGGAGGTTAAAAACAAATGGCCTGAAGGTGAGTGATAGCAAAATGGCTGTCATGGGACCTAGGAAGGGGAGAATCCATGTCACCCAACTCCAGAGGTCAGTATAAGAGTTTGAAAGGCGTTGTCTGATTTCAGAAGCCTTTTCCTGTAAACTCTGGGTGGTGTCTTGTGCTATCATTGACTGGTTAGTGTAAAAGCAATACTCTTTCCCTATGAAGGTGCAAAGTCCACCTTTCTTAGCAGTGAGGGGGTCGGGGCCTCAGCAGTTTTGGAGAGTCACAGCTGCCAAAGAGTCCATTTGGGATTGTAGAGTAAGGATAGATTTTATTTCTTGCAAACTGTCTGAGAAATCCTTTGAAAGTCTGTGGTAGTAGGATAATGAAGTATATAAACCTGCTATTCTGGTTTCTGTAGCAGTAGCCATTCCTAACCCTATAAGTAGGGGTGTTAGTTATATGGCCCTGTGCTGATGGACTTGAGCTTTGAGGGGCACAGATAGGGTCTGAGTTCCACAAGATTAGAAATTAGGATAATACATGTTACACTGTTAACTTTTAGCAAACTCTTGTTGAAAACCTTATAAGTTTGGGATTTCAATTATTCTTTGCTATTAATTAGACCTTGTTCAGTCCATATTAACTTAGAATTGGTATAGATGGCTCCTTCCTGGTTCTGTAGGTACATTAAAGTTTGGCTGAGTGCAAACAGCTCGCACATTTGAGCAGACCAATTGTTAGGCAATTTCCCTAACTCAGCTTCTACAGGAGTTTCCTTAGCACTCACTGAATACCCATTGTGTCTTTTTCCCTTAATCACCTGGGAGGAACCATCTATCATCCTGTCCTGAAGGGAGTTCCTCCTAAATCTGGTCGGACCTTCGTATGGTAATTAATTAAAATTTAGATCACCTGTTAGGAAACTTGCTGGGTTAAGGATTTTTGATAGGAAGGCTATGGATTGTCAGTGGCCTCAGTGCTTTTACTGACAACAAGTTGGTATTAGAGTGTTATAGGGTCACAGAGAAGTCCTTCAATTATCAATTATAGGTTCTAAATTTACCCTGGCTTTTAAAGGCACAGGGTACACTGTTTTTTCTTTACTACTTCTCTCTCTTTCTCTATCTCTTTCTCTCTTTGACTTTCTGTCTTTCCCCTCTCTCTCTCTTTCCTTTCTGCTAGTTTTTCCTGCCTCTGCCCACCACTTATGCTGCTGTTCTCCCCCCTCTTTCCCCTTTTTGATGGCTTCAGCAGTGTAATACTGCCACCTCCTTGGGTTTTTTCACTGCATGCAATAGCTCCATAATTTCCTTGTGGTATTTATTGGGGGTTCCCCCAGAGGTTAGGAACTCCCTTTCTTTCCATATTACAGCATGGGCATGTAGGTTTATATAAGCATACTTGCTATCTGTATACACATTTATTCTTTTTCCCTTTCCCAATTCTAAGGCTCAGGTAAGTGCCACTAGTTCTGCTAACTGTTTGGTCCCTGGGGAAAGAGGCTTACTTTCAAGTACTGTTACATCACTAACTGTGGCATAACCTGCCCTTCATATCCTATTATCCATAAATGAACTTCCATTGGTATATTGGTTAAGGTCAGGACTAGCTAAGGGGACTTCTAAGATCCTCTCAGGTGGCATAAGTCTGGACTATAATTTGTTGGCAGTCATGCTGGATTGGTTCTCCATCCTCTGGGAGAAAAGTAGCATGGTTGAGGGCTGCATGTGTGTGTAGTTGAAGCACCAGTCCCTCAAGGAGTAGCGCCTGGTATCTAAGCAGGCAGTTGTCTGAGAGCCATAAACTTCCTTTGGCACCTAGTCTGCCATATACATCATGAATAGTCCAGACCGTGAGATTCTTTCCTTGTATTATTTTGATAGCCTCTGATACTAAGATGGCCACTGCCACAACTAGTTGTAAACAGTGAGGCCAGCCTTTTGCTACCACATCAATTTCCTTAGGTATGCCACTGGCTGTGGGGTTGTCCCACCAGTCTGAATAAGGACTCCAAGAGCTATTCCTGCTCTCTCTGTGACATATAAAGTGAAGTTTTGTCCTGTGGGAAGGCTTAAGGCTGAAGCTTGTACTAGGGCCTGCTTTAAGGTTTTGAAGGCTGTTTCTGCCTCTGCTTCCCATTCTACTAGATGAGTATTTGCCCTCTGGGTCTCCTTGATTAGAGTATACAGTAGCCTGGCCATCCCACTATATCTGGGGATCCATAGTTGGCAAAAGCCGGTGATTCCAAGGAACCCCCTCAACTGTTTTAATGTCTTAGCATGAGGATAAGCCAGTATAGGCTGTATTCGTTCCTTGCTGAGAGCCCTGGTTCCTCTGGCTAAGATTAGGCCTAGAAATTTGACTTGTTGTAGGCAGAATTGGGCCTTCTATTTAGACACCTTGTACCCTTGATTAGCTAGAAAGTTTAAGAGATCTAGAGTAGCCTGCTGGCATGAGGCTTCTGAATTTGTAGCCAAAAGTAAATCATCCACATACTGAAGGACCAGAGTGCCTGGACTTGAGAAGTGACCTAGATCTTGGGCCAGTGCCTGACCAAACAGGCGAGGGCTATCCCTAAACCCTTGGGGCAAGACCGTCCATGTAAGCTGGGAAGTGTGGTCTGCGGGATCCTCAAAGTCAAAGAGAAACGGGGAGTCAGAGTGCAGGGAATTCAGAAGAAGGCATCCTTGAGGTCCAGACCAGTGAACCATTCTGCTTCATCTGGTATTTGAGAGAGCAGGGTATAGGGGTTGGGTACAACTGGATATAGAGGAATTACTGCCTTATTGATGAGTCTAAGATCTTGCACTAGTCCACTGACCATTTAGTTTTTGTAATCCTAGAATGGGGGTGTTGTAGGGACTGCTGCATTTTCTTACTAAGCCTTGAGCTTTTAAATGTCTAACAATATCCTGTAATCCTTTATGATCTTCAGGCCTTAAGGGATATTGCCTTTGACAAGGAAAAGTGGTGGGATCTTTTAATCTGATTTGGACTGTGTGGGCATTTTTTTTTATCCTTCCGAATTGTCCTTTCAATGCCAGACTTCAGGGTTGATTCCCTCCTCAAGTAAGGGACAACAAATGGGTAACTTTTTCCTCATATTCATGTAGATAATAGCCCCAGCTCTGGCTAATATGTCCCTTCCTAATAAGGGTGTGGGATTTTTAGGCATAACAAGAAATGCATGTGAAAAGAGCAAAGTCTCCCAATTACAACTGAGGAGGTGGGAGAAATACCTGGTTACAGGCTGTCCCAGCATTCCTCGGATGGTAACTTACCTTGAGGACAGCCACTGGGGCAGGAGATTAACACTGAGAAAGCTGTGCCAGTGTCCAGGAGGAAGTCAATTTCCTGGCCTTCAATGGTTAAACATACCCAGGGCTCAGTGAGGGTGATGACATGAGCTGGTGCTTGCCCCGGGCACCCTCAGTCCTGTTTTTGGATCATCTGGTTGAGGGCTTCTGGCCAAGAAAACCTTTGACCTCTGGGGCAGCGGGCCTTCCAGTGATTGCCTCTGCATAATGGACATGGGTGAGGGGGCAGCTTATTTCTCATTGGACAATCTTTTTTAAAGTGTCCTTGCAAACCACACTGATAACAAGCCCCACTGGGTGACTGGCCTGCTCCATTTTCTTTCTTCTCTGAACCACCAAGGTTTGTTGTCTGAGGGCCATAACTAAGGCTATGGCCTTTCTCTGATCTCGCTTTTCCTTTTTGGCCTGTTCTGCTTGGTCCCTATTATAGAACACTGAGGCTTCCAGGTTTAATAATGCCTCCAGATTTTGTTCAGGGCCCAAGGATCACTTTTGGATCTTTCTCCTGATATCTGCAGCTTATTGGGTAATAAACTTATCTCTGAGGATTAATTGACCCTTGAGGGAGTCGGGTTACAGGGGAGTATATTTTCCTAAGGACTCCCATTGCTGCTCAAGGAAGCTGGAAGGATTTTCTTCCTTTCCCTGAGTTATGGTGGACATCACTGAATAATTCATGGGCTTTTTCCTAATTCTCCTTAGTCCTTCTAGAACACAGGTCAACAAATGTTTGCAACTCCAGTTCCCATCATCTGAGTCGAGGTCCCAGTAGGGATCCATACTGGGGATGGCTTGCTGACTGGTAGGGAATTTGTCCCTTTTCAGGTATCTCCAAACTCTCAGGCTGCAACTAAAGCCATATTCTTTTCATTAAAGGCCAGGGTTTGATCTAACAATAGCATGACATCTCTCCAAGTGAGGTCAAAGGTTTGCCCTAGACCCTGTAGAGCATCTGTATACCTATCAGGATCATCTGAAAACTTTCCCAGATCTACCTTGATCTGTTTTAAATCAGAGAGGGAGAAGGGGACATGTACCTGGGTTGGGCCAAATTCCCCTCCCCCTACAGCTTGAAGGGGCCATAACTGACAGCCCAGGAGTTTTTGTGGTCCTTTGGGGATTTCTTTGCTTGTTTCCTTCTGGGCGAGGGAGATTAGAGGAGGCTTATCATTAATAGGAAGGGGAGCTATAGGGAGGCTAGGATATGGAGGTAAGCTGAGAGGTCCTCTTGTGGGACATAAATTGCAAGCTTTGCATAGTTGTGGATTCTCCTTCAATGAAAAGAAAGCTTGGACATAGGGTATTTCACTCTACTTGCCTTCCCTCTTACAGAAAAGGTCAAGCTGCAGGATAGTATTATAATTTATACTTCCCTCAGGTGGCCATTTTTCCCCATCAGAGAGAATATTGGGGCCAGGCTATAGTGCAGAAAAAAGCGAGTGGCCTCTTTTTCAGGATTTGCTGGTCAAATTGGTCCCAATTGCTTATGATGCATTTCAAGGGTGAGCCTGTTTGTGTCTGAGTGTTTCCCATGGGAAAGAAAAAAACTGCCCATGGTTTTGGTGTGTTTGTTTTTCCCCCCTTGCCCAAGAAACTGCAACAGTCCCTGGACTCTGCTGATTGGAATAGTTGTGCTCACTGACACAGCAGCAGAAACACTAGTTTTCCTCCTAGACAACAAGAAGGACCAAGAAAGTTCAGATTTAGTGGCCCTCACTGACGCATTCTGAAAAACCTGTTAGAGTCCTAAGCATTTTCTCCTGTCAGTATTGGGACTTTACCCCTGTCCTATAAAGATGATATGCTGCAAAAGTGGAGCAGAGGGCCATACCCTGAGGGAGGGAAGGGATCTCCAGGGTTGGAAGAGTGACGCCTTTTGTCCTCACTTCTCATCATACTGTCATGGCTGTCAGTTATGTCCCCTTCAAGCTGTAGGGGGAGAGAAATTTGGCCCAACCCGGTACATGTCCCCTTCTCCCTCTCTGATTTAAAACAGATCAAGGTAGATCTGGGAAAGTTTTCAGATGATCCTGATAGATATACAAATGCTCTACAGGGTCTAGGGCAAACCTCCGACCTCACTTGGAGAGATGTCATGCTATTGTTAGATCAAACCCTGGCCTTTAATGAAAAGAATGCAGCTTTAGTTGCAGCCTGAGAGTTTGGAGATACCTGAAAAGGAACAAATTCCCTACCAGTCAGGATAGGATATCATTTCTGGGGCTCCCCATATCCTAGCTTCAGAAATAGCCTTTGTTAGGCCTGTTAGTCTGAGGAGGGATCCTAAAATTCCAGATAGTCCCCTCCAAACTGGGGTTTTGGGCAAAAATTATGTCTTTCTGATTGGTGAGCCTGGCTGCCTAAAGAAAGGAACAGAGTCCCGAAATTCATACTAGAAATCATTCTTATAGGAGAAACTAGAAAAGCACCAGAAAGAGGGAGTGGTTTTTAGAAGTGGGACTAGCCTCAGAGAAGAGAGGTGGAAGTTTGTCTGACAGGCGTTAGGACCCAGGAAGCAAGGGTCAGGATAGATAGGATAGATGGCGAGTCTCACTTGGGCGACATGACTTCCAGAGTTCTGCTCATGGCTGCAGGGACAACCAACTCTTTGTTGGGCCCCTGGAGCTGGATGGCTTTCTTCTCTGTCAATCCTCAGCTCAGCCCAGAAGTACAGAAAAAGCGGAAGCTGGTTCCAGACAAACCAACGCTCCCAACTTCAAAGAGTCGGGGGTTGTTAGACAGCCCTTTCCCAGAAAGCCTGACACCTGTGTCTTTAGTCTGGCAGTCATGCTAGTCACTTTTAACTGGCCGACAGGTGCCCAGTGTTTAGCCCCTGAATTCTAAGGAAAAACAGAACAGAATAGCAAGCAAAAGGGGTCCAATGGTACTCACTGCTTGGAGATAGTCCCATCTGGGTCACCAAGATATGCCTAGAGTTGGTTCCTTCTGGTGGGTTCATGGTCTTGCTGACTTCAAGAATGGAGCCCCAGACCTTTGTGGTGAGTGTTACAGCTCTTAAAGATGGCATGGACCCAAAGAGTGAGCAGCAGCAAGATTTATCATAAAGAGTGAAAGAACAAAGCTTCCACAGCATCGAAGGGGCACCCAAGGGGGTTGCCGCTGCTGGCTGGGGTGGCCAGCTTTTATTTCCTTATTTGTCCCCACTCACATCCTGCTGACCGGTCCATTTTGCAGAGTGCTGATTGGTCTATTTTACAGAGCACTTATTGGCCCATTTTACTGGATGCTGTTTGGTCCATTTTACAAACCTCTTGCTAGCCACAGAGCGCTTATTGTTGTGTTTTTATAGAGTGCTGATTGGCGCATTTTACAAACCTCTCGCTAGCCACAGGGCACTGATTGGTGTGTTTTACAATCCTAGCTACAGAGTGCTGATTGGTGCATTTTACAATCCTCTTATGAGACAGAAAAGTTCTCCAAGTCTCCACCCGACCAAGAAGTCCAGCTGGCTTCACCTTTCACTTTCTTCAAAATGAAATTTAAATCATCTAAAATTATCAAAAATAGCCATTTAAGGAGTCTGAAATTGATCAAAGTTGTATGGTAAATGTAAAGCATTTCTTCAAGAAAACTGAGCCTCAATAAGAACAGTAGGAATCTGTGACTTTTTAGTCTGAGTCTACTCTCAACCACCCCCAACCCCCAGATCCAGATCCATGACACAAGTGGTACCAAGAAAGCAGAAGGAGACTCACTTTATTTGGAGAAGGATGCTAAAAATGACATGACCTGGGGTATTGCCAAAACCAATAGGGATCTCAGCGGCAAATGATCAGGGTAAGCAATAGATTAGCAGATCAGCTAGAAATTTAACAGGGAAACCTGGAGAATGAGACAGTCAAAGCCAGCCTTGATGGAATCCTAAACTGGAATGTTACGGCATAGACGATGCTACACAGACTCAGGAGAGACTGGACAGGGCCCTAATGAGCAAATTACAGATGGTTAAATATGAGACCTTGAGAACACAGACAGTAAAATAAAGAAGGCACGTGCTTGTAAACTCCCTGTAATATTGAATTCAATGCTGAGATGGTCTGTTAGTCTAATTTGTATTGATTTTATGTATTACTTTCCATTTTGATGCAAATTGGCTCAAAGCTATATCATTGTATATCATCTTAGAAATCTAGGTCTTTTAATATTTTTATTTAAAACAGAAAACTGTTTTTGTGTAATTTTAGGGATTATTATTTGTTAGTTGGGCTAGTAAAAACTATCCAATAATGTATATCACGAATTTTTCCTCAGTGTTATAAGTGAACTCTCTCTATCAGAAATAAATTATAGAAACTGAGGATGAATGAAAAGTGGCTTGCATAAAAGGGAGAGTGAAACAACTTCACACATGACTCTATTGGAGCTTGTGAAGCAGGATACTCACATTTTCACTGGAAATAGTTGCAAAAATGAAGGGAAAAAAAGGAACACTAGATCTGATAACAATAGTTGTCAGAAATTAAAAAACTTTATAATAGAATACTGCTACAAAAAAGGGATAGTCCAGAGGGTGTCATTCAATGTATACAGGTATCAAAATATGTGTTTGGGCCCTGTGGTTTTTGACTAGCCAAACCCCTTGCTAACCTCCCTTGTTAACTTCTTGTTTGCTTGTTAGTGGGAAATGTTTTTACCTGGAAACTCTTGTCCCTATTTTTCTCTATTACACTTTAAGAGTTTACTTTGATGGGAAATCCTTCCATAATTCTTGCTTTTGTATTTCTACACAATTGAATGTTTAAAATAGGATACATTTCAGAAAATGTATTGACTGGCAAGCTCCTGTATTAGTAGGTAAGGAAACACAGTTGTGACCTTGGGAAGCAGACAGATGTGGGTTTGCAATTCAACTTCACCAATTATGAGTTGTGTTGATACCTCCAAGCTTCATTTTTCTCATCCATAAAAGGAAATAATATCTACTCTACAGGGTTGTTGTGAGAATTAGATAAGATAAATTATGTATAATGACTAGCACAATGCTTGATAGATAAATGGGAACTATAATTGTAATTAAAAATAGATGTTGTAGCTCAAGGCTTTCACATAATGGATGTTTTGCAGTGCTGTTTTGTTTACCAGTTCTTTTGAATTTCTTATGTCTTTTTCCAGTGGCAAGACTATTATCTCAATGTTAGTTATACTATGTTTAAGTAATCTGCATCTTCACTTGTTTGTTCCTCAAAGTATCTAGAGTTTGCCAGTAAATAAGTTGTATCTACGTACCAAATGAATTCAGAAAGACAATAATTATATCCCATAGTAGACAAAAGCTCTCAAATAATGATTATCTAAATCATTGACTCAAAAGTTATGCATGTATGTATACAAACACTTACACATATATCTGTATATAGGGGCATAATATAAATGCATTAAAAATTTTGAGTGTATTTATATTTTTATTTTTTTGAACAAACTATGGTCTAAACCCTACCCATAAAGGACAAACACACGATTATGCATTCACATGCATACATGCACTGGAAATAGTGTCATAATCAGAGGACATCAAAGAAATATCTTTGTCTCACAATACTGCTTTCCAACTTGAAGATAGCACTGGAGATGGCTCCACAGCTGTACATGTGGAAATGAGCCAAGATAGTCTCAAGTGGATAAAGTAATCCAGATGTCACTGCTACTGCTGAGGAGACGTACTCCAGAGGTTGTCATCTGGGCACTACCACTGCCAAAAATATTGCCTTGGCCACAGTTATTGGCTTTCTTGCTGGAAGATGATGGAGCAAGAAAACATTTGAAAGTCTTGCCAAAACAGTTGGAGGCAGCTACAAATGAGTACATACTAGTGTAAAAGTCATTGCTCAATTTGCTTTGTCACAATTGTAATAGTTTGCTTACATATATTAAAATCATCAATGTACTGCATTGCATGATTTCAAAACTCATAAACCTTGACCATTTATTGGTTGAACTTACTAATGATCTATTTGAAATATGTTGATCTATGAAGGGCAAGTATTTCAAAACTGAACTTTGAGACACAGATCCAAGTGTGATCTCTATCCCTACGTTTCACCAATTATTTGTCTACAAATAATTCATTATATTTATATCTCCTGTTGTGCTTAGCCAACTATATTCCTTGTAGTAAATGTTCAAAACATGCTGTTGAGATGACATGAAATAGAACGACGTTGATTAAAACTCAATAGAATTGAATTGCTTCTAAGCAATTTGCCCTATGAGTTAGCTTTTGGTCTTTGATTCTGCTATGACCCTCACACTGGCAAGCATTTTATTATTATCATTTATAATTTTTTACAAATATTAGTATGCAGAAAGAAAAGTGAAAAAAGTGTGGGTCAGGTACCTGAATTAATACAGTACCACAGATATTGATGATGGTTAATTTCTTTTTTAAGTTAACATTTAATGTGTGAACAAATTACACTAAAAATTTTACATATTAAAAATCCACTAATAAATGGAAAAATTAAAACTGCCTTAGAAAAATATGAAAAAGTATATTTTTCTATAAACATGGTATACCTCACTTTCCTTCATTTATTAATTTATTCAACAAACAGATATTAAATAATTACTTTGTGTAAAATAGTTTCCTAGAAGATAGAAAAACAAATGAGATGGCCCTTCCCTTCCAAGATCTGCAAAGGATGATATGTAAATAAGTATGAGAGGTCCATACATAAAAAGGAATAAATCATAATATATTACGGTAAGGATAGTGTTGGAAATATGCACAGGAAATCTGCCTGTAGAGAGAGCGGCGGGGAAGATTACGGAAAGGTGACACTTCAGCACATTCTTAAAAGAAATGCACATGGGATCCAGATAAGGGGATGAAGGGAACAGAAAGAATATCCCACAGAAGGAAAAGATACATAAACTTGGTAAACATGAAACTGCATATCAAGATCACTGACTTTCTTTTGCATTGTGGTATTAATCAGGTGGTTTTGTTGTTTGGTTTTGGTTTTTTGATACTATGATAAGAATTTAAAATCAAACAATCTTAGGTACAAATAAACGTCTCGGTTTCAAGTTGTTTTCTTTATTTTCACGAAGATTTTAATGAGAACAGAAACCATACAACAATGTATATATACATATATATGTATATGCATGTTTGTATATAAACTGAACTTTGAGATGCAGATGCAAAAGTGTGTACTCTATTCCTACATGCTTCACCAAAGTTAGTATTTTTCTATAGATAATTCATTATATTTGTTATCTCCTGTTGTGCCTACAAACTGTATGCCTCATAGTAAATGTTCAATATGTGCTGTTGAAATGATGTGAACTCAACAGAACTGACTTAAACTGAATTGAATTGACTCAATTCATATGAGTCATTTGCTCTCATCCAAACCATGAGAAAGACAATGGCATGAGTATGTATAGAGCCAAGGGCAGAATTCTTTTTCTTCTCTATTATTTCTTGAATTTTGATTTACTGTTTTTAAAAAACAGAATAGTTTTGTCAGATAATAAAAATCAAGACTACAAGTATTCACTTTTTTTTCATCTGCATAATACAAGAGGCAGGACAGTGTTCCCCGGAGAGTTCAGTTAGTAACATTTTATGCAGGAGCACTGATTGGCCCTACCTGGGTCATTTGCCAATATCTGGATATGTCTTTGAGGCCAAACAGGGGAGCGATATGATTGGTTCAGTTTCTCTCTTATGTAGCAAACCTCTCTGAACATAAAGGAATTGATGATGTTTACTAGAATCATATGGAGATGAGGAGAAGCTTCCTCTAAAGAATGAAAAGGCTGATACCCCCCAAAAGAGGAGGTCAAGATGCTGGTCTGATAAGTGTATCAAATGTGCCACAGCTTCTAATAAGTGTGGAAATTTTCCATGACATCATGGAAAATTATTGAAGGGTTTTGTTCAGAGGAGTAATATGTGTGTGTGTGTGTGCGTGTGTATGTGTGTGTTTAATATATCAGTAGATGCTCTATGGAAGATTAATTTGATAAGAAAAACAGAAAAAGAAATGAATATTAGGGCCTGTCTCAGTAATCTTGGTGGGAGGTGAGGAGAGATTCTACAGTGACAGTGGCCATAGATGGATATAGATCTAGGGAACATATCTATAGCTTTAATTCCACTCGCTAGAATTTGGGACTCTTACAGTTACAGATGCCAGTTATTAAGAAGATACAGCAATATGTTCAATACACTGGATCCTGAGACTGCCACCTGGCTCATTTGGATTCCTCATCCCACTAAATCAATAGGCAAGGAAGGAGCCACCATAATGGCTGAGATGACTGATCCTGAATAGCAATTAAAAATAGTGTTGTAGGCTGGGCACAGTGGCTCACACCTGTAATCCCAGCACTCTGCCCAGGCAGAGGCAGGCGGATCACCTGAGGTCGGGAGTTTGAGATCAGCCTGACCAACATGGAAAAACCTCGTTTCTACTAAAAATACAAAAATTAGCTGGGCGTGGTGGTGCATGCCTGTAATCCCAGCTACTCGGGAGGCTGAGGCAGGAGAATCGCTTGAACCCGGGAGGTGAAGGTTGCGGTGGGCCGAGATCACACTGTTGCATTCCAGCCTGGGCAACAAGAGTGAAACTCCATCTCAAAACAAGCAAGCAAGCAAACAAGCAAACAAACAAACAAACAAACAAAAACCTACTGTTGTAGCCACAAAGGGGAATTAGAAGAGTATGTCTGAAAGACAGAATCTTCTCTGGGGACACAGTTTAGTACTTGCAGCTTACACGGAAAAAACTAAATAAAAGACTGTAGAATTACAAAAAAGTAGGCCAAAAATGAGTGTTGTAAATGAATGAACTGTGTACGAGATTGTTAAATGTCTTAATTTTTGTGAGAGATAGTCTCATTATATTGGATGGAAGAATGATATTGTTTCTATTGCTGATGTTTGGAAGTTAAATCTAGGTAGAACCAGTGCTATGCTGTACTCAGTCTTATTGACATAGTATCAGGTTGATATTTTAAAATAGGTCATTGTGGTAGTATTTCTTTTTCTTTTTTGTTAAATCCCAGACTGCTGATTGTTCAATGTTAATGAACATATCACCGGATAGACAAAAGTGTATGTTTATTTATAACTGTGCTGTGTATTTCAAAGTCCTTTAGTCAAAGATGATATGGAGTAGACACATTTCTCTCTGAGTGATGGAGAGAAGGAATACAGATGCTTTTTGACTTATGATAGGATTGTGTCCTGATAAACCCATTGTAAATTGAAAATATTTTAAATCAGAAGTGCATTTAATACATCTAGCCTACTGAACAACACAGCTTCTTAATTCAGCCTACTTTAAATGTGCTCAAAATATTTGTATTAGTTTATTGTTGGGCAAAATCATCTAACAAAAAGCCTATTTTATAATGAATTATTAAATCTTATGTAATTTATTGAATACTGTACTGACAGTAAAAAACAATGGTTGTAAGGATACCATTGTAAAGTTGAAAAATTGTTAAGACCAACCATTGTAAGTCAGGAATTATCTCTGTATATGCATCTATACACACATACACACAAATATATATATATATATATGTATATATATATACGCAAATATGTGTGTGTGTTTGTGTGTGTGTATTCCAGCCAACTTCTTCTCAAGCAACATTATCAAACTAAACTTACAAAAATATAAGATGGAAAAATAATTCAAAAATTTAATATCGTTTTATAAAGTAGTAGAAAATGAGGCATTTAATAATATTTACAATTAAATTTATTGTGAATTTATTTGTCATTTGAATTCAAGTGTTTTCTACCAAAATTTCTTTTTAAAAATGTATTTTTAAGATGTCTATGCAGGCATTTATTCACAGTTTCTAATATATAGGCTGAAATAAAATTGAATAACAATCGTAAATTCTAATATACAATCTAGACTTAAGCACATTGTTCCCTGTGTGTGATGATGGGAAGCTCAAGTAAAAGAAAGTAAAATTCTTGAGAACAAATTAAATGTGTTGGTTAAAAACACATGATGGAGGACATAGAAGTGAAAAGGGAGACAAAAATCAAATCAATATATTCAGAAATTAGAATATATAATTTAAATTGTTCTACCATCTATATTTCCATGTTTTAAGTAAAACAAACACATTGGGTTTATTTGTTCAAATGTATTCTTGTTTAAATGGAACACCAATCGTACTTTAGGTAAATTTTTCAGTAAACTCTTTTATAACTATTATCCCAAAGCAGTCTGTATCAAAATATCTGCAGTGCTTCTTTAACATTTAGATTCATTGACCCCAAATTCACATCTTTACAAGATTTTATTCATATTAATATTGGGTAAGTATAGCTTTGTATGTTTTGAAAGGTCCAGCCATTTTAGCAGCCAAGAGACACCTTCAAAAGGGATATACTCTAGAAAATGCATAATTATTTAATGTAGAAGTTATTATATGATTATTTGAACTTTCAAATTGCTATATACTTAATGTAATTGTATTAATGCAATCATGATGACTACATTTTTAAAAAGCATACAGTAAGCCACAGTAGTTTAGTTGAAAGGTCACATGTTAATGTCACAGTAGTCCTACATTGTGGGTAAAAAATAGTATTCTCAATTGTAACAAGTGGAAACAGATTTACCTGGATTAAGTCTTCTAGGTAACAAGGGGAAGATCAAGCATACCCATCCACGAAGATCTCGATATCATTCCATTTCCCATGCTCCTAACCAGTATGAACAAGGAAGATGGTAAAATTACCTTGGGGATCATACAAAGAAAAAAAAAAACAGCTTTACTTTTATTTACTTATTTAACTTTTACATCCCATTGTAATGCGTTAGCATCAACCAAATTACAGCTTCAAATCTGAAACTTTGAACTGGTCATTGGTAACTTGTGCCAGCGTTTCAAACTTTAGTTAATCTTGAGAATCCCCAAGATAAGTAATGAGTTTAATTTTCCATGGAATAAACACCCTTCTTTGGTCAAGCAACATAAAGACTAGAATTTGCAAATTTCTCGTAGGTTTGATCTAGCGTACATTTTCTCCTCATTATAGAAATGTAGAGAGGCAGTGACTGAAATTTTTGCTTTTACAAATCCTGCCAAATGGTATGCAGAAATTCTATGTGGCAATGGTGCAGTTTCAGTTGTGAACTCCCATGCTTTGAAATTTTAGACTAGAGTATCTTTTGGTGCCTAGGTTAGAAATCTGAAACCCTCATTATTTCTGCATTTGTTAAACTGTGTCTTCTGTTCCACTTGCAGACCAAGCAGTTGCCTTTGATAAAAGTTGATCTATATTCACACATCTGCTCTGATCTTGGCTTTCTAAATGGTTCATCCTAGGGCACCCTAGAATGTTTGAGAAGATGCTTTTAACTGGCTTTCTTTTTTCACCCTTTAAGCTTGTCTATTTTAATTTACATACCTGAAAATTTCAAATGTCCTATTTGCTGTATTTCCAGGACTGAAATATTTTTGAGACTTTTCTATCATAAAATCTTTGCATTACATATATTTTGTAGGGTTTTCATGTACTTACATCCTGGTTTCAAATAAAAAATCTTATTAATAATTCTCATGAATATATGTATATATAATATATACTTACATATGAATATATGTGATTGTATGTGTGTGTTTGTATTTGTGTTGTGTTTGTCTGCGTATTTTGTAAAGAAAATTCGCTAATGTTACTAGTGCTGCAATGACTTTTCCAAACTTCTCTCTTGGCCACAGTAATTTATTCTGCATTACAATGTGTTGATCTAGATTTGTCTGTGGTTTTAGGAGTGATGAAATTATTCTTCAATGGTACATGTTTTCTATCATGTGATTAAATGCTTCTTCAATGGTACATGTTTTTCTGTTTTTCTAAAACAGAAATATTGAGTATGTTCTACCTATGGTTAACTAAAATGTTTTTTTCAAAATCAGAAATTAAAAGGGATGCTTCCATATCTATTTTCTTTGAAAATGTGTTTACTGAAGGATGTAGCCTGTTTCCTAGCTTCTAATGTGTCTCAAAACACTGTTTATTTTAGAATTCCATACATAAACAATTTTGGGGACTAAAAATAATCTTATTCAAAGTATCATGTTATTTTTCTATTTGCAAGCTATTCTCTGCATGTCAACTTTTAATTTATTAGAATTTATGACATTAAATTGGTTATGCCAAATTTTGTCCCCCTGCCCCCCACCCACAGTATTTACATCAGTCTTTTGAATCCTTACATCTACTAGGCATTCTGCCAAAGAATCTACACTAGAGGATAGAGAGTGGATTTGCTTCTCCAGAATTATATCTCCAGCTTGCCTTCCACTTTTCCAGTTCTCATTAGAATATTTACCGTGTATTTTAGATTTCTACCAGTACCTTGAATCCAATATATGTCCAGTGTAATTCTCTCTCTCTTTTTTTATCTCTGAGTAGGTGTGGCCTTGGGAGTCTTGCGAAAAGTATGGGGATGGTATGCATACTTCTCAATACAAGAGTAAAGTTTATTTCCCATGGTGCTTTTCTGCTTCTCTATAAATCAGTATTCTCTCTATTTGGCACATTCTGAATTTCCTTCATTGGTTTTACTAACAGGAACCTACGTGAGTAGCTTACTCAGATCTATACATAGAAATGGGGTAAATGATGGCTATGAAAATATCCTGCTCAGACATTACTTTCTGGGGAATGTAATTGTCCAATGGGCCCTGTTGCTGCCTGTATGAATTCACCATTGCATTAGCACTAAGGCCATGTTTTCCATAGCTTGTTCCTGATCAGTGACTGGACACAGTAGAGGGACTAAGACAGATCCATTCCAGCGAAAAGTATGGCTCCTCCAAGACACAGATATGTCCAAGAGCACACAACCACCCAACTGAAGCATTCCTGGAACTGTGCTGCAATGTGAGACTCCTCTACTACAATCCTCATTCCATCACTCTTTTTTTTTTTTTTTTTTTACAAAGAACTCATATTTATATCATAGGCTGAAGGTTCTCTTTACTTTCTTCTGTTGTTCCTCCATCTCATTTGCATCTTTAATTCTATCTTGTTATGTGCTTCTTGGAGAATCCAAACTAACAGAAATGATAACTAGAGAGGTCCAAGAAAACAGGTGATAAGATGCAGATTTTGAATTGGTTCACTCTTCACAATGCTGATGAAAAGTACCACATCCTGAGTGGTAACTGGGATATAGTTACCCCCTGACAAAAGATGGTCACTCACTTGCTAAATTGTTCCCTGATTAAGACCTGGAAAACTATGCTGGTGGAGAGAAATGCCTGAGGTTGTAGCTAATTCAGGCATATTGTAAAACATGCTTGGAACTATGCTTGTGAAGAAACTAGAGTTGCTGGTCCCTGCTAATCTCTGTTGATACCTTGTAGAGAAATGACAAACCAAGGGCAATGAACAAATAGATAAAAGCTAGGTATGAAAGCCAAATGCCTATTTGGTAGCTTACAAAAAGGGCCCTTATCTCTATAGTAAAGGCTGAGCAGTACACATAGATCTATTAGAGTAGAACAGAACTCCAGAGACATTTGGAAACTGTGGATGAAAGCTTCTGGAAATATGTCCCTGAGAATGTGGCTATGCAGACTCCTGAACCAACCGTCAATACTTTTAGAGGTTACCTACGTTTTTCCTCATTTGAACTAGCACTTTTCCAGTTTTGGAAGATGCTGCAGAAGCCTCTCCTTCACAAGGAGACATGTAACCTCTCAGTAACTTCCAATAGCATCTTTGCTAACTCTCATGCTAATAACTAAGATTAAATTCCAGCATAACTTGACTGGGAACATGCAAGGATTGAAAACAAAAAAAGAGATGATGCACTAGAGAAAACACGAAAATTAGCTGGTATGGACTGCAGGGGCCAAGAAAGCAACCAATCCTAAGATTGGATTTTGAAGGTGTTTGCTTGATCAAGAGGGTTGAAATTTAAGACTAGGTAAGTAAGAATTAATTTACTTAGAAACATTCTCTGGGAGTGGGGTATAACATCCTGACAGGAAACTCTAGAAATTGGTCAAATTCATTGCTAGAGAGGCTTTTAAAAGTATCAAAAAACGATGACCAATGCTGAACCTTTGACACGGCTCTATTGCTCTAAAAGACCAGCTGGCCACTATTGACTATGGAGGACCTGTTTTATTTTCAAGATGGGCCAGGTATTTATCCCCACAGGTATAGATACTTATTCTGAGTGTGACTTTGGCTTTTGTGTTTTCAGGGTCTCAGAGAAACTCTCTGGGGGAGTATATAATGCCTGTATAGTTATAGAACTCCATGCAACATAGGATCTGATCAGAAGTCTAACTTTATATTGAAGGAAGCACAAGAGTGGGCCTGTGACTATGGAATCCACTAGTCACCTCATATTGTACATCAGCCAGAAGTATCTGGCTTCACAGAATGGTTAAATGGCCTTCTAAAGGCATGGATACAACATCATCTTGAAGGCAAATCTTAAAGGATAGGATACTATTTTTTTGGGATGCAGTGTATGCATTAAATCAGAGTGTATGTTTTATATGACTTCATGGTCCCAATATTGCCAGGACATTTAGATGACCAGCAGGTGTGATGAGGAGACACCATCATGGTAGGAGTAATCAATCATCAGCAGGACGGATTAGGTTTATTTTCACAAGATTTTGTCAAGGACAAATTCATGTGGAAACTCAGTGGAATAACCTTGAGCACTTCTTCGTACTCCTTAGCCCCACTGTAGTAGTGAACAGATATGTTTAGGAGCTCCGACCTGAGAAAAGTATAATTAACAAAATCTCAGAATCTCAGAAATGAAAGTTTGAGTCATACTACCAAGAAATTTTGAAGTGGTAGTGGGAAACAAGTTTACATTAATACTTTCGTATTTCTTAAAGTCAGAGCTTTCTGAGCAAAGATTACTAGAAATCTCGGTAAAGGCTATTTGAATGACAAACATGCCTTGGAAATTAGAGATTGTGAATTGCTACAGAGCCATTTTCTTGCATTCTATTTTAATAGAATGTATAAACCAGGAGACTCTTTTCTTACCTCTCCCAGAGCCATTTGATTGCAATTCAGGGTAGAATTCTGAAAAGAGAGAAGATGTGTATACCTTGAAGTTCAACTCTCTCTTTTGCCTCTTTTTTTTCCTGTTCTTCTTCTCCTCCTACCTCCTCCCCTCTGTCCCTTCCAGAGGGGAAGAATAAGAAATATGTGAGCCACCCTATATAAGCTCCAAGTCTCATAATTTCAGAGGCTCTCTACTGTGGTGCAATCCCTGCACATTCAGGTGACATCTGGCCAACATTTTCAGCTAAGGGATTTTTAGAGTTGATACCGAAGAAGGGCAGGGATGAGTACTGGTTGTAGCCTTGAGACCATTTGCAGAGAGAGGGACTGTAGTCATCTCATTGACCTTCTACTTTTAAGACTCCCCTCTGGGAAAGAGGCCCACAGGAACCACAGAGATGTTTCCTCCAAACATCATGGGGAAATGGATGTGATGGATGTGTGTGGCATAAGGGATGGACTGTGGTAGCTTGGAAACATGACTCCTGGATCTTATTAACCAATAGCTCCAGTTACTGCTACACTTTGTACAGGCCACCCGCAGCACAGGGCTGAGCTTGTTTATGGGCAGTAAGGTTGACCATTTCTGTGAAATATGAGATTGCTTCAACAAGTGACTTGGGCTCAAGGATGCCCTATTGGCCCTATCAAACCTTTCCTAGAAATATGATGTAGTCTGAAACTCTTCCTATTCAATTTCCGTTCCTTTCCCTTACCCTTCAATGGGTATCAAGTCCATATCATTTTCTGAAGGTCCTTCTTACCTTTCATGCTCCTTGCCCTGAGTTGTCTCACAAGTCTAATCCTGTCTTGCCATTGGCTTCCCCAGAATAATTCAGAGTATAAATTCATGGAGTCACCTAACAGAATCCAACATGGTCTTCTCTTGTGCATATAAGAGGCACTCAATAAACATTTCTTTAATATTTTTTGAGTGAACTTTTTTTGGAATGCACATGAGGGCAAAAACCAGCAGCCAACATTTATTGCTGTTTAGTTTGTCCAGGCTGCTATAACAAAATACCATAAACTGGGAGAAAACAAAAATGTATTTCTCACATATACGTTTCTGGGGTCTGGGATATCAAGGTGCTGGCAGATTCAATGTCTAGTTAGGGCTCACTTTCTGATTCACAGATGGCAGCTTCTTGCTGTATCTTCACATGGTGGAAGAGACAAATGAATTCCCTTGGGCCTATTTAATAAGGGTATTAACATCCTTCATGAGGGGTCTGCCCTCCTGAGCCAATCATCTCTCCAGAGGCCCCATCTTCTAAGTCCATCACCTTGGGCTAGGGGACAAAATCATTCAGACCCCATGTTACTGCATATCCACCTTTAGTACTGAGTGAGTGTAGCTAGCTAACAGCCTGTATAGACATAAGGAAAAAAATAAAGAACTCTTGATTTTAAGAGTGAGTTGAAAATATAGTTGACTTTGTAGGTGGGTGTTGAGAGTTGTACCTAGTGAGGCAATGACAGCCATTTGTCACCCAGTAGCACAATATGGAAACATTTTTCTGTCAAAGAAATTTACGCAAAAGTGTTGTATTGTCAATCAAACATGATTTTTAAAGAAAGTTGGAGGCATGCTCCCTCTGATTTGGTTGAGAAAGTAAAGGGGAAAGATGGAAAGCAGGCCAAAAAAGCTAGTCAAGCATAGCATTATTACTAAGTAGTTGGCAATGACTGTTTAACATTACAGTACTCTGGAACAAATTATTATGTGGGAGCTTGTCATCTACTCCATGATTTGTTCATAGAAACACACACACACATCACATATTTCATGCTGCTGTTTACACTGAGCAAGCTGTTGATTAGTATCTCCAAAATGTTCCCAATGTTGGATGCTCATTTTTGTCACTTGGAGAGTTTTAAAAAATACTCATTCCTGGGTCACACCCATGAAGATTCTGATGAGTATGAGTTTATTTTTCTTGGTGGTGTCTGGGCATCAGTATTTTAAATGCTTCTTGGATATTTCTAGAATGCAATTGGTATTAAGAACAATTGGTAAGGTTAAAACCAGAAAGAGAGAGAGAAAAACAGAGAGAGAAAGAGAAGAGTGAGAAAGGAGGAGAAGGATGAAGAAAAAGAACAACGGCAACAACAAGAACTAATTATTGCTTCCTTTTTCTACATTAAAAGAAAGTTATATGTACACTCCAATTGTTTGCTGAGGTGACAGTAACAATTAATATCACACTAGGGAGGGTTCTGAGGTATCTCCCTGCCATGTTATTTCTTGATTAACTAAATCAAACTACACTTTCCACTCAAACTGAAGATCCATGCCATAGTCTTTAATTGATTGCATCCAAAACCCTAGTGTTTAACCCACTGTAACTTTGCCAGAGTCTTCCAGTCTACATCCATGGGAGTTACATATATTACAAATTGTGGTTTTTATTTATTTCCTTTTAAATCATGATTCCAGGTGACTGGTAATTTTATTTATACTTTTTAAAAAGTTATTCTTTTAGATAAAATAACATATTGTACTGTGCCAAAAAAAATTTATGGAATTAAACATGGCCAAAGAGTAACTGAATGCTCATGGATTAGACTTCAGGGCTCTTTGCTCCCGATTCTGCTGCTAGGTCACTGAGAAATGCTGCTAGTATATGGCTTTGATGCCAGCTACAGACTTTAGACTTTGGATTAATCCTTAGCCTTAGCACCGTAAGACTTAGTGAGCTGCAACATGCCAATTCCCTTATGTCCTGTTTCCCGTAGTGATTGGTTAGTTTTCTCTTCTTAATTTCAGCAAGTATCATCAGTGTCAAATGAATCGATAAAGCATCAACATTAGGACAGTTCATGTCCCAGTGGTCAGCTAGTGCCCACATGCTGAGAATCAAGTGGTGTAACACTCCATGAGTGTCTCCAAGACATAAGGAGTAGACTGCATTAACACGTTTCTCGGACAGAGCAAAACAATAATTTCTAATCTGTTACATTCCATTGTTGAATTGCTCAGTCATTTCACAGAGAGTTCTGGTAACAATTAATACAGTCATAAAAAGAGAAAATAACAGGGGAAAACATGCACACAAATTGAAAGCAGATATCTACATGCTGTTGTCCCACAAACTTAGTTCAACCACACATCTGGCTGGAAATTTGCAACTAGAATTCATAAGTGATGTTATCATATGAAGTGTGGTGGAGAAATCACATAGGAGCATATTTGTACATTCTGGAGTTAATATCTATGTATAGATAATTAAGAGAACAATAAAAATACAAAAAATGAATGTACACAGGGGAAGGTAGGAACTGAGTATCATCCAATCCTCTCATATCATAGAAACCTTGGGGAAATAAAGCTGTATAGGATGTTGGCGGACAATATTGCTGCTGGAACCAGGAATTTGAAGTATTGCAGCTTAGAAATAATGTTTTCAGTTAATAAGGATGTGTGGGTGGAATTAAATTTACCACTCCCACTATTGTAGTCAGAATTATGTGCCTAATTCTCATACACTGTCTTGGAAATATTTCTTCCAGCCTCATTTATGAGAATGCTTTTAAACCATGGTAGCATCAAACAATATCAAGATAAACATCCTTCCGGTGCCTTATGTTCACATCCTTTCAACATTATAAAGGTTTAGATATGCACATTGTCATCAGGAATACCCTAGTGTATTCCAACAGAGCAAACTTTAGTCAAGTAACTCCATTTTAGTTTCTGACCCAGTGAAATCCTTTTGAAGACTGCAGAGGTTACTGAAAGGTGGTGACACTACAGTAAGCAGTGCCGTCACAATCTAGCACTTCCTGGTTTTAAGAATGTGTGTTGATAGCAAATTTTCAATTTTATATATATATATAAATATATATATATAAAGCACGTGTTTATATATATATGGCTTGATATATATGGCTTGATATGATCTAATTGTTTTAAATGTTTTGTTCATGAACCTCACAGTATAATGTAGAAGGCTTTGAGAAAAAGCAAGTCTTATATTTCAGGCACAATTAAGTGCACATGTAGCTTTCAGTGCACAATTCAGTGCACTTTGCTTTATTTATAAAAAACTGAATTTCAAAATCAATATGTTTACATTATCAATCGTGTGTGTGTGTATGTGTCTGTGTGTGATAGGGAAAAGGGAGTTCCGATTTGTTTTAAGGAATCTTTGGTATTTCTTTAAAAATCAATTGCAGTGAAATTAGCACATAAGATAATTTTTATAGATGATTTTACAAGAAAATTACAAAGACCTCAACATAATAAAATTTTGCGACATAATTTCCAAATACTCCCAAACACGTGCTTTCTTTTGAGAGAGATAGACAAAATCAGTTTAGCTCATTGAATAGTGTAGACACAAAAATTTCTTTCACAAATTGCTTTAAAACAATGTAGTCTCCCATTCACTCTCTGTGCAGTTGTTAATTTTCAAGTAAGAATCCTATGGCTGGGTGCAGTGGCTCACGCCTGTAATCCCAGCACTTTGGGAGGCCAAGGAAGGTGGATCACCTGAGGTCAGGAGTTTGAGAACAGCCTGGCAAACATGGTGAAACCCCATATCTACTAAAAATACAAAAATTAGCTGGGCATGGTGGTGGGCATCTGTAATCCTAGATACTTGGGAGGCTGAGGCAGGAGAATAGCTTGAACCAGGGAGGCAGAGGTTGCAGTGAGCCGAAATCATGCCATTGTACTCCAGCCTGGGCGACAGAGCGAGACTCAGTCTCAAAACAAAACAAAACAAAACTACTAATTTCAGTGGCAAAAAAATATTAAAACCTTAATGTACATATTTTCAATGCCCTTCACTAAAGTGCCCTGTGGAAAAAGCCAGTAAGAAAAAAATGAAATTAAAATCAAACATATTACCCATATAACAAATAATTCTTCTTCCATTTCCTTTGCCCTGTTCCCTCTGATGATTCATAATCAATTGTTTTCTGTATCCTCATGAGAAATACACCTTTTCTCACATAACAACAATGTTTACTTGGTTTAAAATGTACATTCCATTGTATTGGAACATGCTATGGGCTTCTATGGGGAAATATTAGTAGGGGATTTTGGTTTATCATCAAAAAAATCTCAAGATATTAGTAACAGAAGGGCCACAAAAAACATTTGCTGTTAGTCCAGGAAAGGGGTAGTTAGTCACCATAGGATAAAGTACCACACATCAAAAGAAGCTACAATACCGTGGAACCTGTAGGATCTGTGTTAAAAAGTATTGTTCCCTACATTTTGTTAGGGGGACTTGAAGAAAGTCTTGGCTGTGATTGTTCATGTTTCTATTAATTCTTAGGTTTGGTAATTCTAGATAGAGGAGAGTACTCTTTCTCCCAATAGGAAAACTGTGACAAATGTAAAGTGTTTTTGATCTACATTAATTTACCCTTATCTGCCCCTTCCCCAATTTCTGTCATGCATTTTTTCAGCCTGCTTCTTAACAAACTTTCTCTGAAACATAAATTCATTTAAACTTCCAGGGATTAAAGTTCACTTCTCTTATGGGCTTTTGGGATTTTAAAAAGTGCACTTCGTCTATTTGACTTAAACCTCATTGTGAATTTTGGAAATAAAGGGAATGCCCTAATGAGTGTATGTGTGCACATGTGTTATTTTGGACACAGTACAGAATTACCTTGGGGTATAACACATAACACGGAGACTGCACACTCTTCCATTTTGGAGAACAATACTATCAGTGGGAGTTCCTCAAATCAAAATTCCTTCACATTTGCACTATTCAGCATCCACAACCTCAGAACACTGTCACAAAAAATAACTTTTAACTATTCATAAATGGTCTTCAGGATTTCTCTTTAACCATTACGATCTCACATCATTCATGGAGTTATTCTTCATCAAGACATCTTGCACATTGTAAACACTCAGTTTGTATTTGTTTATTTATTAAATAAGTGATACGTTGGCAAGTTATGCTTTGTCTGATATTATCCCAAAGTGAGTTCCTGAGGCTCACCTTCATGATTCTGTAAGCGAGACAAAACTCAGTGATACATTGACTATGATAGTGATATACACAAAGAAAAAAAAGATAAACACAAATATTTCTTGCTTCTAGTAATTGGTCAAATATTGGGATCTGATGTCGTAATAAAAGTAAAAGTTAAAAATCATTCTATACCTGAAAAGAGCTCTCCACCCAACACACACAATACTTTATAAAAATGGAAACAGATCTTTTCAGAATTTAAAGGATATCCCATATCTTCAGGGATATTTTATCTAAAAAGAAATCTCAAGAGATTAACAATGACATATGTTAAATTCTCATCTAAACCATATTTAGAGATGTGTGCAGTAACTGCACCTCATCATATACGATAAGGTGCTCCTTCTCTCCATTGCTTCCTATGATGTGTCAAGCCCTTACCATGTACTTTAAATCACTTGGTGGATACAAAAGTATATGGGATGTGAATATGATATAATTCCTTTTTGTGACAAATTCTCCAGTCTAGCACAAGAAAGAATGCATAGCAAATACTTTTATTACAATATAGTGATTTATTCTATGAAAGTAGTGCAAAGTGCTAAGAAAGCATTGAAGAGATTCAAAGAGTAGGTAAAATGTTAGTTCATTATTATGGAATCAGTGAGAATTATTACAGACAGAGGTGGTTATTGGAGAAGCCAGCCAATCAAGTAGAAATCATATTTCAAAGCCACACAAACTTCATGTGTTTGGAACATGAAGGTAAGAGGAGACTGAAAAAAAATGGTTAAAAATAAGCATGATAATATAGATTGGGTCTAGATTGAACAAATCGTTTGTATTTTAAAAAGTAGCTTCTACCTCACCTTATGCACAATTGAAAGTTATGAAACATATTGAACATGATTTTGATCATCTGGATGTGCAGAAATTATGATGGGGAGAGATATAGATGGGAGAAGAGAAATAGAACAATCAGTTCTGATTGAGTTGGAAACTTTATTCCTGTTGTAATGCAACATATAAGACCCGACCTTGGACAAAATGAAGCAGTATAGTACCAAATTTGCATCGATCAAATGTGAAAGCATGCAAGATCAGCATACCCTCTGGAAGGCTGGCTGATGCTGTGTCTGTCTTGCACATGGTAAAAAATGTACAGCCAAAATGTTAAGTCTCATTCCTCATGGCTTATTGAAATGATACAGAAAGGGTCGAGACTCGCATTTTCAGCTCCACATCTCTAATGAGATGTCAGTGAGTTGTGGCAAATTGGAATGACAAAGTATTATTCATTTGTGTACTCCCAATGAGTATACAGTCTGTAGTAAAAGTTTGTACACAGTATAGTGTCAAAATCCAGAAAAATAATTCCAACCCGATGCAGTGATATTGTCTACAAGTCTATGTATTATCCTGACATAAATATTCTTCCCAGCTTCACGGGGGGCGTGTCTCATGAAAAATGGTGATATATGATGTGTAACACATTTTCACCTAAAAGAGACAGACAACATATCTGGCCACTTATTTTAAGGAATGTTTCATAAACTAGACAACTTAAGAGAAATGAATGAAAATCCAGTGGACTGCTTACTTGAATTATTTTATTTTAGGGTGAAAATGAGTTTAGTATTCAGTATGGCTGGTCACTACATTGCACCTGAACTGAGCATGTGAACTTCTAAATCAACTAACATCAGGATGGAAAGGCAACAAAGTATCATTTATTCATTCATTTTATACTTACTCATAATTTGCCATTTTAAAACACTTTACTAAACACTGTGGATATAAAGTTAATAAAACTGATAACTCTATTCTTGAAGAATTTGCAGACAAGTAGAGATAAAAGATAGACATACAAATAGATAATTTGTAATAAAATGTGGCAAGTTCCATAGAAAGATGGAAGCAACTGTATGGGTTCCTCCAGGAAGGATTCACAGTGGTTATATTAGAATTTTTTAAATATGAATGACACTGAGCCACTTTAAAGAAGAAAGTCATACTTGCAAAGACATTGTAGCTCAAAAACGTATCTCTGAAAATAGTTTGAGAATATTCAGCTCTAATATATTACTTTTAAAACAACAAAAACCAATAAGTAGGAAGAGATACACTTGAAGTGCGGTAAGTAGCTTGGAGTATCCATCTTTTCAAAATGTGCTGGATAGTCTACTGCGTTTTGCCAGAAATAGTAACAAATAAAAATCTTCTCTTCCATTCAGTGCTAAATTGTGTTTTCTTAATTCCTTTGCTTTTCTTCCATCAGGCTCTCATTCTGAATGGCAGCATCATTAGAAACATTATTTGGCATAAAAGTATACAGATAGATATTATTAAAAGCCTGCCAATCTTATATTTCAATATTTTTGCTTAGTGGAAAATAATTTTTAAACTTAGAATTTTATTCGTCTCCTGAATGTGATTGATAGTTTTGTTTCTTAATAAGTGTGTGAACTTAACCTATTTATTGTGTGCTCAGATCCTTAGTATTTTAATCTATAGAAAATCAACAATACTTCTTGCTTATCTAATATGAAAAGTGGAAAAGACAAATGTTCCCTGGGTATTTCTCTACATTGGAAAATGTAAAATACCACAAATGTGAATGTGATATTATTATCATAATGATTACCTATGATATCAATACATGTCTGTTGAATTAAGGTTAGAATGAACGTCCTGTTAATAGAAAACACACTCTGCTCAACTTTGCCTTTTGAAGGAGAATAAGGGAAGTTGTGTGTGTGTGTGTGTGTGTGTGTGTGTGTGTGTATGTATTTCTAGTCTTAGTCCTACTCATTAGTATTCATGTGACAATCATCTTATCTGTCTGCATCTCAGTGTTTCTCATGTAAAAAATTGTAGGTGAAGATAACTAACATGTAAACATATATTGCTGTTTACAATAGGACTTTGCATATGATAGTTTGCAAAATTTATAACAAATTTACCAGGTAAACAAGAGTATAATCTACATGTTGCTTAACACAAAAGCTGAGACTTAAGAAAGAATATACTTTGAAGCCATGGGTCTAAAAGCTAAGGGAGCCAAATTATGACTCCTCTCTTTGTTGTTTTATGCTATGTTCCTTCTACAATAACAAGCAGTTACCGTCCCTATTTCTAATTGTTCTACATTTATTTTAGGATTGTGGAGGTAATCAAATTAAATAATATATTTAGCTTCAAAGTATATGAATGCTCATGAATAAGGTGCTGTTATTATTATTATGTTCTAGGAAATAAGAGTGAAAGACATGTAACAAATTTCTGTTATCGTATTGCTTCATATTATAAAATAAACATTCTCCTTAGATTTTTACACTTTGACTATCGTTTATGAGTGTGGAAGAGTTTAATTTAATTCTGGATACATAAGATAAGGCATCAGTGCCTTGCTAGTTTGATTGTTTTAAGAAAGACAATGCCCATTTAAGTCATACTTGCTCCTAATTCTCACACTTAGGCTCTGTTTACTTTGGTTTTATTTTAAGCTATGGCATCCTCAAAGAATTAGCTGTGGGCAAGAAAAGACTCTTTATTCTGTTGGAATAATCAACTGAATTACCCTGGAATAGGAAAACAGGAGTGAGACAAGGATTTGAGTACTTTCAAGCACAGAGTTAGATTTGAGGACTCTTGTCTGCTTACACTAAAGGATTTTTAAACAAAAAGGTATCCATTTACCTTAAGAAGTACAAAGTTTATTTAAGTGCCCCTGATTTAGAATATGATCTGAATCTTGGCAATGAACAGGAACACGTGATTTTGCAACATGTGTCCACATGTGGTCCAAGTGCTCCACATGTGCTCTTTCTTTGGGTCCTGTGACCTTGCTGTGGATCACATGTGTTTCACATATGGTTTCTATGGTTCACATCTGCTTTAAACATATTTTTCCTGAGAGTAGACACCCTTGTTACATTACCATTTGCTTTAAACATATTTTTCCTGAGAGTAGATACCCTTGTTACATTACCATTTGCTATAATAATTAAATTTGAGGAACCTAACTTGAGAGGATTTGTGAGGGAGGGTGTTTGTTAGTTTTGATTTATATTTGGTGCTGTGTTGAGTGATACCCATTATAACTGCTTATCGTATCTCTTGGTAGGCACACTGTTCCTGCGTTTAACCTCACTGAAGCCAGACTAATCCATAGATGTACTTAAATGCCTATGACTCATATGAAGGTTATCGTTTTAGAAGAGACCCTGAAAACATACTCTGGATTTAGAGTAAAAAAAATAAAATAAACTGACATTTCCAAGAGGAAAGACTTCTTTTAATTTTATATTGCAGATGCAGAGCTAAAAGCATAGAAGCATGTACAGTAAGCAGCATAATATTAGTCACATAATGAAAATTACATCTAAATGAGAAACATGTTGTAAACTACAGTCACAAAAAAATCATACAAAATTAATGTGGACACCTGCCGGCTTTCCTTATATCAAGAGAAAATAAAACTCATTGTAATTTAATGGGTTATTTTCTGTTATAGTGCACTAATTATCTCTTCCTTTCACCCTCAGGAAGCATCTTTTTAAATTTCCAGTTGTATCTCAATACATGCCACCTATTATACAGGGAAGAAATACTTTTTTATTAATTACAGCCTATTTGTTTTCATCCGTCTTTAGAGAACATTCTAATATTAGAGACTTGCCCCTGAATAAAATAACACTGTGCTTAATGAAGTTTGAGAAGCAGTGACTCCATTCTGTATCTTTTCTTGATTTGTGGATATAATGCTCATTAGCGTTAATAATACTTGGAAGTAAATGAAGCATATCGGATTGTGGCTACCTTATCCACACACTGAGTAGGAATGTGGTGCCCCTCAGCCAACAAGTTACCTAATGCTCAGTTGGCCAAATGTTAAAAGAGATTTGGTGCTGTAGGCGATTAAATCCACAGTCCGCCCCTGAGGACCATGCAGCCGTAAATAAGCATTTTAAAAGAATCTCAGTCTTTAATGAAGAACAGGGGAATTTTCAACCAGTAATCAGAAACAGCTTTGGAAATACAGGGATAGTGGTATGCATATTTTGATTTGGTGTGTGGAACATGAATTGTTTTAGAGACATTCCAAAGAATGGATCTTATTGTGTAGTAAATGTTTAGTGGATTTTGAAAATTTGAAGAATTTAGAGGCATCATTCTAGAGTAAAAAAAGGAACTCGTTAGAAATAGTTATATTAATTAAAAAATGACGTAATGAGAGAAAGAGAAGATATAGCAAGAAAAGAAAATATATGAAATGCAACACGTAGTTATTCTAGTTCTCACAGGCATTGCATATGACTTTGTGCATATTTAGAAAAAACCTTTAAATAAAAAAACTTGCTTTTATCTTACAGTCTGTAATAACAAGCACATTAATGCAGCATACAATATCATCTCAGCTAATGAATCATCAGAATACTCAGGAGTAAATAAAATTCCATTTTCATGTTGTTAAATATACTTACTTAGAACAGGCCAGAAAGACATTAAAAGTAAGAATAAGTCCAAGGGAAAAAGTAAAAACTGGTAATAAGAGGAACATTTACCTTTGGACTGATGAAATGAACACGATTTTATGCTCACTTTCATCTGCAGGGATCACTATTTTGACTAAATTGGACGGTCAAAATTAATTATTTTGTTTTCTTTTTTATTCTTCTGCTCAGGGTCAATAATCACCCTGTACATTTTGCTACCGGTGAGAACGAAGTACAATGAATTGTGGATACAGAGATATAATGTAAGGAGAATAATGTCTAAATGTGGACTGGTGGCAAAAAAAAAAAAAGGAACCAAGAGTTGGCAAGGCTGTCCCTGCAGCTTGCCCCAGGCAGCCATCCATCTTGCTTACACAGATGTCCATTTACAGTTCTACCAGTACCTTATTGGGTGGGTTTGAAAGGAAATTCTTTTTTTTTTTTTTTTTTTTTTTTTGAGACGGGGTCTCCCTATGTCACCCAGACTGGAGTGCAGTAGCTCCATCTCTGCTCACTGCAACCTCCGCCTCTCTGGTTCAAGCAATTCTCCTGCCTCAGCCTCCCAAGCAGCTGGGATTACAGGTGCGTGCCACCACGCCCAGCTAATTTTTTTTGTTTTTAGTAGAGATGAGGTTTCAGCATGTTGGTCAGGCTGGTCTTGAACTCCTAACCTCATGATCTGCCCGCCTCAGGCTCCTGAAGTGCTGGGATTACAGGCATGAGCCACCATGCCCGGCTGAAAGGAAATTCTTATTACTTACTGTCATATTTATTTGCATGGATGTAATGAGAGAGATGACTGGCAATATGGGGTCAATGCATGAAAATAATGGGCATATGCATGAAAATGAGGAGTCTACCCCTGACTAACCACACTTTGACCTTCTACTCCACTACCTCCTTAATACTGTCACAGAAATATCTAATAGTCATCTCAAATTTAGGCAAATTCACAACTTGATTCTCCCTGATTCTCCAAACCCTACCCATCCCACAATTTTTCCACCTCATTAAACATCAACTGCATTCTCCCAGATATTCATAGCAAAAAAAAAAAATAGGTAGTCTTTAACCTCTTTCTTTTTCTCACATCCACATCCAATTTGTGAACAAATCCTGTTGTTCTATTCTCAGATGCTGTGTATGCAGACCCAAATTTGTTCTCTATCTTCAGTATCACTACTTTTGTTCAAGATATTACTGTTTCTTGCTTAGATATTTGTAATACACTTATTGCATTGACACTTGTCCTACTATAATCTGTGTGTAATACAATAGTCAAAGGATTGTTTTGTTTTGTTTCTTTTTTAAACCATGTTTGATCATGCTGCTTCTCTTCTCAGACCCTTCAATAGTTTCACACTTCACTCAGAGTAAAAGCCACATTTCTTATGAAGGTCTGCATGATCTCATCCCTTAGTGCCTCATAATCAGTTTTCTTCCTTCACTTTGCTCCAGACACACTGGCTTCTGGGATGCACTAAACACCAAGAATGATCCTACTACTAATCCTACTAGTAGGATCCTATGCAATCCTACTAATCCTACTAATGGGTATTTGCACTTGCTGCTATTTCTCCTTAAAAATCTAATGGCTCAAATATCCTTCTGGATTAGTGGCTCTGCTCACATGTCACCTTGTAGAATAAGCAACACCCCGTAGCTCTGCATCAGTCTGATACAACATTCATGCATCCACAGCGTCTAGAATAGTACCAGGAAAATGTTATTTACTCAATAAACACTTATTGAATGAATTAGTTCCTTCATTGCAAATGAAGAAAAGTAAAGGCCTGAAAGTATTATCGAGTATTGACCTAGTCACAAAAAGCTATAGCCTAAGGGAAGGTGGTAGGTAGGAAAGAATCCATAAAGAAAACACCAAAAGAAGAGCTTTAGTCATGAGCTCCCAGGACTATACAGAGCCTGTTGAGGGACACGAAATGGAAAAATAGACCTCAAACAGTAGTCACATACTTACTCCTTTTAAAAAATGAGGACACCAAGGTTCAAAGAGATTAAATCATCTGTCCCAGTCACTTGATTCGAAAATGCTGGAGCTGGAATTCAAACTAAAGCAGGTTGGCTCAGGGTTTTCCCTTCTCCATAACCTTGAATACTGTTTGGTCAAGAGAACCCCCATGTGTCTCACTCCTGACTTGATGAAATTGCTGGACTTTAAAACCTAAATAATTAGTTCTGAAATTATTGTGACTCTGCCACACTGGCATTACTTCTTTAAATGCAACATATACCAAGTCATGAATAGTCAATTTAAAAAAGATATTATTCTCAATGAAGATGACTATAAGCTTATTCTATAAGCCTAAATGTCTTTAATAAATCCATCTATTCTAGAGTAAGTTAAGAGCAACTTTTGCATGTACAATTTTAACCACCTCCCAGTTAGAACTGCTGCATTTAGATGACTTTCATCTTTTACATTTTACAAGCCCAGTAGTCTATCCCATATAATTAGCACACTTAATGCGTATACACAAAAGGTATAGGTTTTATACTCATGTAGTATTCAATATGCTATTGCATCGATTTGCTCTTATGCATGTAGATATGGACACATACCACACATACACGAACACAACTGACACACACACTTGCTTTTCCACTTGAAAATATTTTGTCTCACACGCATGGTTAGATACTTCATTTGCTGTCCGAACTTGGCCTTTTTTCTTAAAGATACCTTTATTGTTTATAAGAAAAATCCCTGAATTCATCTTAAAATCTCTTTAATTTTAGTCTATACTTCTTGACTCTTAAAGATAGAAGAAACCCAAAAGATTATAGTACAGTACATTGATTTTTTGTATGACTAAACTAAGACACAGAAAATTTCAATGGCTATGCAAAAGGTATATTGTTATTAAATAACAACAACAACAAAATCTTCATGGTTGGTGTATTGTTTCCTAGTCTATTGCTTCATGAATGTGCACAGAGAGACTAGTACCTATCTTAAATAATGAAGCTGCAGGCTTCTTGCAGATACATAAAGGTGCTGAATAATTCCCTGAGGACCTTTGTGTCATTGTTGTTGTGTCACATTGTTTCTGACCTTTTTTACTCCCCAAATATTTTTTGTCTCTCTCTTTATATATATAAAGTGAAACACTGGCATTTTAAAACCTGAATGCATCAAATGATAGTATGTTAGTTTGACTCCCTGGAGACCTTCATGTCATTGTTATTGTGTCACATTGTTTCTGACCTTTTTTATTCCCTTAATGTTTTTTTGTCTCTCTCTTTAGATATATAAAGTGAAACACTGGCATTTTAAAACGTGAATGCATCAAATGATAGTATGTTATCAATTTAAATGTAAATATATGTATGTATAGATAGATGTATAGATAGACAGATAGACCTCATTATTGCTACCATACTGACAGACATTGAATATTAAAACTCAGCATCGATGTGTTTGGTGAGAGGTGAGGTTTAACTGAAGACAATGAGCAGTGTTTCCCTTTTCACATCAATGGTGGATAATTCAGACTTTTCCCCTTATTATTATTATTGTCACTTTGCTTTTTGACAGCAATCTATTTCCCATTACTTCACAGTTGGTTCTTATATCAGTCTTTATTTTTCACATTCATAAGTTTTGCTTTTACATTTTTTTCCATAGATAACACTTCTCCTTGTTTCCTTTGTGGACTAATAAAGTTTAAAACAAAAGCTGTACAAAGTCGTAAGCAGGCCCATTTATATGCCATCTGCCGCATTGTATTAGTGAGTGTTCTGGGCTCTAAAGAGGTTTTAAGAAACATAAGCTCTTAATGCTAAGATTGTTATTATGTTAACAAATACTATTCTGTAAACTCAAACTCCATACCTGTATGAAACATCTTTTTATTTATTTTTTGGTTGAAAAACTTTATTGCAGCCAAGACATCTATCTTTTATGATTATGCATTTTGACTACATAGTTGGGTTAGATCTTATTACTTACTTTGGTCTAATAAACAGAGAGTTGAAAATTGAGCAGCTGAATAAAGCCCTAAAACTCTGAATTTCATGTGGCCTGACTCAGCCATCTGGTTGCCTACAAAGAGATCTTGACCTATGTCACAAATGCGTTGTTGTGGAGATTAAATAACAAATAGCTGCAAGTGATTTTGAAGGGCAACTCTGGATGACTTCTGGGTGTCAGTTTACCCTGGTTGTCCTATGAAAGGCCTGAGCATGAGAATAATGCCCTTGTACTACGGCATTAGACTTGACTTGTGGCAGGTCACCAACATACCTTCTTTTGTTACAGTGGACAGGGTTGAAAACAAACTACTCACTTAAAGACTGAATGCTATCGAGTACAAATAGCAGATAATCTTACAATTTTTACATTTTTTTGTTTTTTCTTCACATTTAAAAGAAGTTAGAGAAGCCAATGGGTTTCATTTTTTAAAAACTTTTAATTTGATTAAATGCTGTGGTAAGAAGTTATCTTCCTGGCCTAAGATTTTATCATCATGTTTTTTCCTCTTAAAATGCAAAGACCAAGTCCTTTGCTAAATTATTGGAAAAGTCTGGTTCCTTTTTTTGGTGTAGACTCTATAAGGTTTTATCAGCAGATCACATTGTTAGTATACACACAAAAGAATATAGACTGCAATTGAATAGTAAATATTAATCAAATTAAAAAGCAAACTGCTTCAAAATTTGTTTCTTAGAATCTAAATTCATTTTAATATTTTTTTCTATATTTTCAATTGTAAAGAAGAATTCTTAAAAGGGATGTGTTCATTTTGTTGGAATATACTGGCCATACTTAGTCTTTTCAGAGCAAGGGTATTCCTCAAATCTTCCCCTGCCTCCCTCAGACCAGATTCTCATTATCTTACACCTGGGCTCTGTCTCTCTCTCACTGATCTCTCCCCTTTCAATCCCTCCTAGACAACACATCTCCTCTTTGTCTTTTACCGTCCAACTTATATGTTCTCCCATTTTTCAGAGATTAAAGGTTAAAATCCAGAGCCATGTGATAAGATCATTCTACAAGCTCCATTTACTTATCCGCCCAATTTTATCTCTAACCAGTTTTTGGCATGAAACCTTCACTTCAGCCAGATTATGTTAGTAATTTGTCCTCATGCCCATTCATTAAACAACTATCTACTTCTCATCCACTACACGTAAGATCTTGTCTCATATGCCCACAATGAAGAGGAAAGGAACGCAAGGCAGCAGCCCCTGCCCACATCAGTTTTGAGCATGCCCTCCTTCCAGCCAGGAGTTCTTTGTCTACTCCTTTCCAAGCTTCACTTGAAGATTTTCCTGGAAAGGCCTAGTCTTAACGATCAGTCCTTCCTCTACATACACAGTGATTGTAACACTGTATCAATAAAATTCGCTATATCAGTTAATGAACAGAATAAAGGATCTTATGTTTACTTGCAGCCTACACGGGCTGTTCCCAGTATCCTTCATACAATATAATCTCAGTAATTATTTATTGGGAGGAAACATGGAGAAGTAAAAGAGGCTCTGCTTTAAGGCAGATATAAGTTTGAATCCTGTCTGTGTCACTGGCTAGATTTTTTTCCTTAGGCAATTTATTTAATCCTTCTTAGTGTTTTTTCCTCATTTTATAATGGGGATGATAATAACTACTCCATGGGGAGCTTCGAGTGCTAAATATTTAATCACCTTTCCTCTTGATGATGAAGAGGTACTGAAATTAGAACTTGTGAATGTATTATTTGGATAATCTTTTTTTTTTTTTCAAAGAAAAGATTACAGAGGAATGGTAATCTATTCCTGTTAGAATCAAATCAGAATTGTCTTTCTGGTCTAGGTACATGCTTAACCTTTACATATATGTGATTGTACCTTGGCAGATTTTCTTTGGACTAAGGTTATTCCCTTGCTTAAGAAGGACTTGCCTTGATATTTGGCAATAAATAGCAGAAAGAAATTTCCACTTGTAAGCTTCATTAAACATAGTTTTTTAATGAGGCCACGGATTTGCCCATTTTAATAATAATTGCCTTCATAGCAGCATATTAATGAGTTCAAATAATATCTAACTTTCTCAATGGCCCCCTCTGCGTTATAGGCTGCTAACATTACTCAAGAGGAAGTGATTCTACCCAACTGGACTGCAGAGCAGCATGCTTCCCTCTGATGCCAGAGCCCCAGCAATCAGCTTCTAGAAACTGTAGGACCAAAAACCTCAGGGCTCTCAGCATGAAACCGTCTACCATAGGAAATTAAGGTGCCAACCACTCAATCAGAGAGTGCCTCCATAGGGGTTACATCTCCAAGTCACCTAGCTATTTCCTGGCCTTTATTAACAAATGATATCTAAGAAAAACACAAGAAATTTTTTTTTAATTTAGATAAAATGAAAATTTAGCAGCTGGTTGAGAGTGATCATTAAAGCTACTCATTATTTGCTTTTTCTCCTTCACTTTTCACCTGCTGGAAATGTAAATGTTTAACTTTGTTGTTTTTGGAAGTGTGGACGTAATTAAAAACAATTAGCTAAGAAATATCCCAGCCCAGTAAAAGCCTCTGTGCTGGTAGAACGATGTGATTCCACTCTGAGCAGCACAGCCCTGCTACTGCCTCAGCTGAAGTGGAGCTTGGTGAACAGTACCTCCTCCTAAATGTCGCTCTTCGGGTTGACTTTGAGAGTGCAGAGTGACCCTGCTGAGGTAAGCTTTCGATCACAGAGGCCCAAGCAAAAACCTTTACCATTACAACGTAATGGAAAGCAGATTTTAACATTCAGGGAAAATGTGACTTCAGAAATATTAAGGATCTTTATGTGGAAAAGGCATCGTTTTAACTGAGGCCCTGCAGGAAACAAATTTCCCCTTGGGTGTTATGTAACATAAGCATGGTTTAAGCTTTGAGATAAGGTTCAGGCCATTTAATGGGGGACAAGCAACAAACTCAAGATATCCAGACTTGAAAGAAGTACAGATGGAAAAAAAATACAATGATCAAAATTTACACTGCATTGTTCTGATCAGGAAACCAGTTCATTAAAAGAAATGGTTAGCAAAGCACAACTAAAAATTTAAAATATTATTTTCTCTGTAAGTTATCTTTTAATGTTTCATTGCATGATAGATGCAAGGTAGCATACTGTACTTAATAAATTCTTAAAATAGACTTATTCTTTTATTATTATTTGTGTGTATAGAGGATAACAGATTTCCCTTAGAGATTACAAAGTTTAATTCACTTACGTGACTTTATCAACACATAAGTCGGAAAAATATATATTCATTTGTCCTTGGATAATTTCTCCCTGTTATTATCACTAACAATGATAATCACAATATTTTATACACTACCTATAATAAAATCCTTTTTTCTTTTCATTTATAAAATTCTGAAGATTTACAACACTGATTTCTGAACATAGAGATGTCAATGTTAAGGTACTGGAAAGGTATTAGAACTACATTTTTATGCATTGACCTAGCAGGAAGCAGTTTTCACTGATGTCAGTGAAAGAAAATTACTAGTTATTTTTTCTGACCCTTCTCCCCCAAATAAACTAGTTTTATGTTATGTTATGAACAGCTAAGCAGCATTCTTGAAATTTAAACGTTTACAGCCACATACCAGTATTTAGATCTGATGTGAACTCTTCGATGAACACTATGTTACAACGAGCTAAATGTCAGGGAAACAAAGACTTATAGGAAAAGAATTCCTCAAGCAATTTAATCAAAACCTTTCAATCAAAGCATCAGGGACATTTGTATTCCTATATTCAGCCATTGGTACTAATACTGACTCACAGCCTCAGTGAGAAAGTTGAATAACTGTAGGTCATGCCACAGACCCTTGTTATGACTTGTGGCTTTGCACGTAAACAATGTCTTCACAGTGGTGATATAACCAGTTTGAAAGCAAAGGCAATTTGAAGAAGAATTTCTGTCAAACATTTGCCTATGCCTATTTCCCATAATCCCCAGTGCATCTTAGAGTTACAAATGTCAGTTAACTCTTGTAGTAACTCTTCTGTTACTTTTTAATCGACTTATCTTTTCCTCTTTTCTTTTTCATTAACTTTGACTATGATGATCATTGCTAAAAACATCTTCAATAATGTTTGCTTGAGACCAATGGCTTGCTCACAGAGAGGCTATCACTGCATTTTCTGTTGGTGAGAAATTGGAATCCTGTTTGCAGTAACAACCTAGCAGAATTGGCAAGTGTCTGCTGTCTGTCTAGCTAGACAGACTTCCTCATTGTTCCAACACAGAAATTTATTTTTTTATTTTCCACTGATGTTTGTGTATTCCATCTGCTCTCTGAAATATTCTTCCTCTCCCTCTCCTCAATGACAATCCTAGCAATTTTTTATATTTGAACTCCTCCATGACATGTTCTTTAATCATTTCAGACAAGGCTTAATAGCAAGCACTTAATAGATATATGACTCATTTTGTTCTCTGATTGTCTGTTTGCACGTGCCAATGCATGTAATAATTTTTCTTATCAAATGTATTGCCTGAGACCTAGGGAGTTGGAGGGTGTCTTTTTTTAATTTTGTCTCCTGTAGTACTTTTAATTATAACTTTTATTATAGGTTCATGAGTAGTTTTGTCTCACTAAAATTCATTCTCCTTTTAAATTATAAGGATTCTATCAAAAATGGTAAACATTGTAATTTGCTTATATTGATTAAGTCTCCAAATCCTTGCTGGTGATGATAAAATCCTCTTTGATCTTATCTCTACATTTCTCTCCAACTTCATCCTGAACCTTTTTCCTTCATGTTCCTGTAGTAAGGAATTCTGTGTTTCCCCCCGCATACACTTTTACTTTTATTTTATTTTACTTTATATCTTTTTTTTTTTGTATAGGTCCACCATCTTCTGGCTCAGTCATTCCCTTCTAATTCACCTACTATTATTTTTTTCTGTATCGTCTTAAAATTCCAGTCAGGCATCACCTCTCCATGAAGGGTTTGCCCCTAAAGACACACACACTTACTTGCGAGTAACAGCTGTCCTCTGGTAGTGCCTAAGGCATTCCTCTATCAGGGCAGGTTTCATATTACATAGTATTCAAAATTAGTGTCTATGTGTTTTTTTTCCCCTGGTGGATTGTGAACTCTTCAAGGAAAGGGGCCATGTTTTATCTGTCCCTGAATTCCTTGCATGTAGCACAGGCCTGCCCCATGGTGAGCAGGTAACAAATCTGAAGGGAGGTGAGAGTGCTAGCTTAAGTGCTTGTTCCTCAGGCACACATTGTGTCAACTGCTCTTGTTTTAACTGCCCAGGGTTGAACTTTGGCAACATCTTTAGGTAAGCGAATAACTATGATCCATAAAATACGTGAATATGTTTTTCAAACTGTCAAGCATGATCAAGTGGTGGTTTATTTTTATTATAAAAGAGGCTTTAAGCAATGGTCATTAATCTTGAAGTTTTTTATGAATATGCAAGTTGTTAAGATGATTCATATTAAACCAATCAGTGTGATTTGTTTATTTATTTATTTTGTTGCTTAGTCAGGCTCTTTCTTTGCCATGAATGATCACAGACAGGCAAGCCCAGACAGTATTTCATGAATAACTTTGTTTCCATCAGCAAGCAAGGAAAGGAGCGGTGTAATGTGCTACTGCATAGGGAAGAGCTCAAGCTTCAGTTGCCTGCCTCATGGCTGTTCTGAGCTGTCAGGATGTGCCTAGAAGAACCACAGGAGCATGGATGAACCCTTGAGAAAGAAGATAGATAACAGTGGGGAAAAGGTATTCAACAGAGGATCATGAAGCAGGGAGGGAAGAAGCGGTGATTGATCAAAGATGGGTGTACACAAGAGACAGTTTTTCATCTCAAATATGCCATTGTATTCCACATTCTTTCCAAAACATTTCAAGTTCTGCTTTTCCAAATATTAAAATTTCACTTGTTTTTGGATCATGTTCTTTATTCGTCTTGAATTACTCATAAATCTATGAACTGTTGTTCATTTGTACTTCTACCACAGTGTTATATATTAAATTAAAATTTGGAAGTAGAGGTTTTCTATAATTTGAATTCCTCTTTGCCTAATATTTCAAAAATCTGTTCTGTGTATGTAGAATGATCTCAGATACATCGACTACTAAGAATGAGAGTTAACTTTCACTGGCGAAAATCCATATACTAGAAGTAATCCAAAGACACATAGACACTTCTTTTTTTCAAGTGATACAGCAGTCAAGCTTTCCTGAGCATTTCCAAGGACTCATCTTAGTATTGTTTTCATATTAATTACATTATATTAAAAATATAATTGGATTTCTCTGTTGTTTTAAGTAAACAGCTTGCTTAAGTTTTTTTAATCTTAGCTGTCAATTTTTACTCTGAAATAAGCACATTAAATATATAGACTTTATTTGTGCTAACAACTAAAATGCATAAACTGATCCCCTATCTTGTACAAATGCAAAATGATTAATGTCTATAATTACATAAAGCTCTAACAAATGAAGTAAAATTATTTTTTGAAGGAAAATTAATCCTTTCAAACTATACTACAAGGCTACAGTAACCAAAACAGCATGGTACTGGTACCAAAACAGAGACATAGATCAATGGAACAGAACAGAGCCCTCAGAAATAATGCCACATATCTACAACTATCTGATCTTTGACAAACCCGACAAAAACAAGCAATGGGGAAAGGATTTCGTATTTAATAAATGGTGCTGGGAAAACTGGCTAGCCATATGTAGAAAGCTGAAACTGGATCCCTTCCTTACACCTTATACAAAAATGAATTCAAGATGGATTAAAGACTTAACATGTTAGACCTAAAACCATAAAAACCCTAGAAGAAAACCTAGGCAATACCATTCAGGACATAGGCATGGGCAAGGACTTCATGTCTAAAACATCAAAAGCAATGGCAACAAAAGCCAAAACTGACAAATGGGATCTAATTAAACTAAAGAGCTTCTGCACAGCAAAAGAAACTACCATCAGAGTGAACAGGCAACCTACAGAATGGGAGAAAATTTTTGCAACCTACTCATCTGACAAAGGGCTAATATCCAGAATCTACAATGAACTCAAATTTACAAGAAAAAAACAACCCCATCAAAAAGTGGGTGAAGGACATGAACAGACACTTCTCAAAAGAAGACATGTATGCAGCCAAAAAACACATGAAAAAATGCTCATCATCACTGGCTACCAGAGAAATGCAAATCAAAACCACAATGAGATACCATCTCACACCAGTTAGAATGGTGATCATTAAAAAGTCAGGAAACAACAGGTGCCGGAGAGGATGTGGAGAAATAGGAAAACTTTTACACTGTTGGTGGGACTGTAAACTAGTTCAACCATGGCGGAAGTCGGTGTGGCGATTCCTCAGGGATCTAGAACTAGAAATACCATTTGACCCAGCCATCCCATTACTGGGTATATCCCAAAGGACTATAAATCATGCTGCTATAAAGACACATGCACACGTATGTTTATTGTGGCACTATTCACAATAGCAAAGACTTGGAACCAACCCAAATGTCCAACAACGATAGACTGGATGAAGAAAATGTGGCACGTATACACCATGGAATACTATGCAGCCATAAAAAATGATGAGTTCATGTCCTTTGTAGGGACATGGATGAAACTGGAAAACATCATTCTCAGTAAACTATCGCAAGGACAAAAAACCAAACACCGCATGTTCTCACTCATAGGTGGGAATTGAACAATGAGAACTCATGGACACAGGAAGGGGAACATCACACACTGGGGCCTGTTGTGGGGTGGGGGGCGGGGGGAGGGACAGCATTAGGAGATATACCTAATGCTAAATGAGGAGTTAATGGGTGCAGCACACCAACATGGCACATGGATACATATGTAACAAACCTGCACATTGTGCACATGTACCCTAAAGCCTAAAGTATAATAATAATAAAAAAAAAAAGTAGGCAAAGGATATGAACAGACACTTCTCAAAAGAAGACATTTATGTGGCCAACAAACATATGAAAAAAAGCTCATCATCACCGGTCATTAGAGAAATGCAAATCAAAACCATGATGAGATACCAATTATTAAAAAGTTAGGAAACAACAGATGCTGGCAAGGCCATGGAGAAATAGGAATGATTTTACTCCATTAGTGGGAGTGCAAATTTGTTCAACCATTGTAGAAGACAGTGTGGTGGTGATTCCTCAAGGCTCTAGAACCAGAAATACCATTTGACCCAGCAATCCCTTTAGTGTGTGTATACACCCAAAGGATTTTAAATCATTCTACTATGAAGACATACGCACATGTGTGTTTATTGCAGCACTATTTACAATAGCAAAGACTTGGAACCAACCCAAATGCCCATCAATGATGGACTGGATAAAGAAAATGTAACACATATACACCATGGAATACTATGCAGCCACAAAAAAGAATGAGTTCATGTCCTTTGCAGGGACATGGATGAAGCTGGAAGCCATCATTCTCAGCAAACTAACACAGGAACAGAAAACCGAACACTGCATGTTCTCACACGTAAGTGGGAGTTGAACAATGAGAATACATGGACACAGGGACGGGAACATCACATACTGGGGCCTGTAGGGGGATGTGGGGAAGGGGAGGGAGAGCATTAGGACAAATACCTAATTCATGCAGGGCTTAAAACCTAGATGACAGGTTGATGGGTGCAGCAAACCACCATGGCACATGTATACCTATGTAACAAACCTGCACGTTCTGCACATATATTCCAGAACTTAAAGTAAAATAAAAAATAATAATAATTAAGAAATAATTTCTGAAAGCAGCAACAAATAATATATAAGAGTGCTATTGACAAATAGATAAAAGTAAGAGAATATGAGAGGTTAAACTGTAAAAATAATAAAATCAGGATAGTTTTTAGCAAAGCTAATCAAGAGAAAAGAATAAACACAAATAGTAAAAAATAGGGAGAAAACAAATTATGAGATACAGATCATTTTTGTTTTAGACAGTGTATATGCAACACGATATATACGTTTAAATTAAATGGGAAATTATCTGGAAACTATAAAAATATAATAGGGTTTCAAGAATATATTAATGTGAATGGGCCATGTGTAAAACAAAAGAACTACTTACCCATATGGTTATGAACTTAATTCTTAACATTTCAATAAACAGATAGTTCTTTTATGTGAACAGTTAAATACAAAAAATTAAGGAAATCTCTGTTGTTGGATAAATCACGGGGAAAGGTTATACTGATTACTGACCTTGAGAAGCGTTTTACTTTTCTCTTTGGCTCTAATACTACTTTTCTTTATACTGATAGTGGAATTTTACATTCTCCAGTAGTAATGTAATAATTTCCAAATTGTTGGTAAATACCTCTGAATATTCCTTATTAGTTTTGTAATACTTTTTATTTTTAAAGTTATATTCTATAATTATATATTCTATAATTCTTTGCTATTTACGCTCTTTTTGTTTTTATCTTGATCAGACTTGTCAACCACTTGCCAATGTTATTTGTTTTCTTCTATTATAACTTGAATGCCATGAGGTCAAAGCTTGTGTCTCTTTTGATCACTGTTGAAACACAGGTGACATCTAGCATTCAGAACCATGCTAGGCAGATAGTGTAAACTTCTATGAATTCTTTTCACATGAAGACAAATGTTTGGCTACAGTTCTAAGATAACATTTTTTATTATATCTCTGAATATTACCTCTGTCCATTCTCCCTATCTGAGCCATCTGGACACTGTGATGCTTTCTTTCTTTCTTTTCAGACACAAGCAAGGACTGCATCTCTCCATCCCCGAAATTAGAATTGGCCATGTACCTTGCTGTGGGCAATGAACTCTCCAGTGGAAGCATTCAGCAGGTGGTGCATGGTACCATTATGATCCTGTACTTCCTTTTGTCTGAATTACAAAGCTGGCACATGATGGAACACTGCTCTGAAGAGCAACCTGGACATGGAGCAGATTTGGGAGACTGAGAATTCAAAGCTCAATGTGATAGGCCACTGAAATTTGGGGAATTTTATTTTCTAGCCTAATACTAACTATAAAAAAATTTCTCAAGTTAATCAATCCTTCATATCCCATACATTTCTTTATTTATCCTTTTTTTTTTTTTTTTTTTGATGGAGTTTCAGCCTTGTAGCCCAAGCTGGAGTGCAATGGCACGATCTCAGCTCCCTGCAACCTCCGCCTCCCAAGATCAAGTGATTCTCCTGCCTCAGTCTCCTGAGTAACTGGGATTACAGGCACCTGCCACCACATCCGGCTAATTTTTGTATTTTTAGTGGAGACAGAGTTTCACCATGTTGACTGAGCTGGTCTCGAACTCCTGACCTCAGGTGATCTGCCCGCCTCAGCCTCCCAAAGTGCTAGGATTACAGGTGTGAGGAACCATGCCTGGCCTATTCATCCATTTTTTAAACTTCTATATGTTCTATTATTTTAGAACAGTTCTACCCAATTTCCTGCTCGATAATTTTCAGCTATAACCATCCTGCTATTTTATTTCATCTACTTTTTCTTTTGTATTCAATATAAATAAAACTGAATTTTATAATATTTATTGGCTTTTTGAATGGTCCATATCTCTCTGAGAATAAAAAAAAATTCATTTTAGAATCTATTGTAACTGTTCTGTTGACTTTGTTTTCTCAGCTGATAGTAATTACACCATTTGTTAATGGTGCACCTTTGTTATGGTGTTGCCTTTCCTTAAATACTTGGTAATTACCACCAGGGTATTCATATTAGGCTGTCTCCTGAAACTACTTGTGGAACTTTGATTGGAGGTCAGGATGTGATGTTCTGTCATGGATTATATTTTGGCTCATTTAGAGGGAGTATAGAGAATGGAAAAGGAAGACATTTTCCCTCCTCCATTCTTCATTGGCTAGGAATGCTCAGGTGGTAGTCCTTAGTGTGAGGGCTTTTCCTAGAAATTAGCTTCCCATGCTACCACTGTCTTGTATCCTACAGGATCTCCTAAATCCACCTAAATCTCCTAAATCTTCATCTTTTTAGAGATGCCTGGCCTATGACATGTGCGTGCATGCACGTGTTTGTAGGTAAACATACACACATAAGAGTTTATCTTACTGTAGAACTGCATCTTGTATTCATGTTAATTGGAACTGAATTATTTATCGTGCCAAGATTCCTCCACTTTTAGGCAAGGACCTTCTTTCTGCAACATTATTTTCCTATAAATATATGAACAATTTATGGAGTTAGTTGAATGTTGAATGGCACAATAAGAAACAACACAATCAATTTTACCTTCCAATCTTCTCAGTACACCAACTCAGTCCTGCCTTTCAGATAAAATTTCAAGGAGATCCAATAGCTTTTTGTTGCTGTTGTTACATATTAAACAACTCTTTTTTTCCAAGTATTAAAAACATCTAAATCAAACTTATAATAATATGACAATTGTCCAAACTCTAATTCAATTTTCTCCTGTCATACTCTCGCCTAGATTGTTTGGGATCCTCCCGAGTCTGATTCTAAAAGAGAGAGAAGTAAGAAAGTAGCATATAGGGTCTTCCGTTATGATCTGGCAACAGAGCCTTCTGGGTATTATACAATTCCAAAAACAACCCTTCCTTTTTGGGGTTGCATTTGCAGTGCCCTTGGAGACCTTGATTTGCAGTTCATAGGCTATGGGATATAATCTCCTCCAGCTGGCCACTTAAAATTTCTCTCCTCCCCTGGGCTTTTAGCAACATATCCCTTACTTAGTTTGGGATGGTTCACAGTTTTCAAGACTTTTTCTTGGGCAGTTTTCCTTTGAAAGCAACTCCAAATTGGATTCCTCACATGGGCCCACATCTGGTCCCTAGGAAAACAAGTCACCAGTAGTAAGAAGTTTTCTCTTAACAGCTTTCCTTCTCTTTTCTCTGCCAGCTCAAGTCAATCAAACATCATTAGAACTCGCCTGTAAGTCAAACACCTGTCCATGCCTTTCAACTCCAGAGAAGATACGTCCAAGCTTTCTGAACACGCACAATGCTCCTCATTTCAGATGCCCTGCTTCTCTCAAAATGGATACTGACCAGCATCTTCAGATAATTCCTCCACACAAGTCTCTCCCGTCAATTCTCATTGCAGCTTAGTGGGAAGCAACATATGGCAGAACACGCTTTATAATTTTGCAGCATGCCCTTCTTGCAAGGTTTCACATAACACTTCAGACTTTACGAGGTAAGTATTATTTTTTAAGCTATTTTATAAATTATTTCTACATATTTAAGGGGTGCAATTGGAATTTTGTTACCTGGATATATTGCGTAGTGTTGAAATCTGGACTTGTAGTGTAACCATCACCCAAATAATGAGGTAAGTATTCTTAACAAATATCTTATTCTCTTTTGGGTCCTTAGCTGAAACTGAGAAAGAAATAAACTAATTTTAATATTATAATATTTTGTTACATTTGTCAAAAGTTTCAATCTGATCTTGTCTTCTATATATCTAGTGGGATTTTTCTTATGAGTTTTCGGTTAACTAAGAGGTACGCGTCTTGTTTTTCTGCACAGCTGTGGTTTATAAAGTAGCTCATCAGATCAATCAGTTCCAGGCATCTAGAGGAGTAGAAAGCTGGAAGATGGACTCAGTCCATAATCTTAAAATGGAAGTTCTTCAGTGGCTTTATTGCTCATAAGATATGGTAATTTTCCTACAAGATACGTACATATTTTATTCTGACAAACCATATCTTAAAACACTTAAGTATATAAATGAATTCCTTCCATTAAACCCATGGTACTATTTATAGATTTCCTACAATGTGTCAGGTACTCTTTCAGTGTTCTAATGCTTAAAAAATGACAAAATATCACAGGTAGACAGATATATATAGATAGATAGATAGATAGAACATTGACACACAAATATACATACTAAATTATTTCAATAAAGGAGAATTGACAAAGTAATATGCAATCATAATACACGGAATACCAAATGGTACATATGTGTGTTTGCGAGTGAGCAGCAGAAGGGAAATCTTAAACACAGGAACTTCCCTAGACATTAGTTTTCACCTCTTGACACTTGATCTTGGGTCAAGTGTTCACTGAGATCATTTTATTTCTGGTTGAATGAGAATTCTAGAAGCACCACCAAGTTTATAAAGGAGCCATAACTTGGTGCTGTCAGAGTTAGTGAGGTAGGCACTTTTTAGCCATGGCAGTGAAATCTGCTGCCATATGGTATTCTGTATTTTGAGAGGGTCATTTAAGACATGAAGTGAAGACCTTGAGGTTCAGTCTGTTTGGTAAAAAACTAGACAGCTTACAACTATAAGTCACTTTATGCTCGAATCTTCCCTAAGCATTCTGAAAAGTTTCTCAATCATTGCCTTTTCTCAGTTGATGCTTTGTTATGCTTTGTTGTGTGCGCATTAGGTGACCAGTGTTGTGGCATCTAATAGGCTGTATATAGTGCTCCTACCATATTATTATGTGCAGTGGGGCTACTTAATTAATACACAGCGATTCATTTTAAAAACTTTATTGACTACTTGTACAACCATTTGAAAACACTTTGGAATAATGTGAAGGGTAGAACTAAGGCCAAAATAAGATCTCCAGAAGATTTCTATTTTTAATTTGAAAAATTTTTCTAAATGGAAGATAAATTTTATAGTGACTCAGCCTCACCTTTATACTCAGAAATGGAAAATTATCCTCACTTTTACCAGTATGACAGCTGTAATCTGTTAAGAGGTTTCTGTAATGTAGAAAGTTGGTATGTGGAACCTAGATGTCAGTGAGGGTCCAAAGAAACCACTTACCCATTCCTGGAACAAGAGCACACCAGGAAAGCTGGTAAGTGGCTATTTCCAATTTTAAGTCTCTTTTCATATAAAAACAAGATGATAGCACTAAATTAAGCAGCCCAGTCCCTGTGCTATAGTGCTGAATTGCAATGAACTGGCTTCCGTACCTGTGGAGTGATGGCATTCCCCAATCTCATTATTGGAAGCTCTGCTTGTCATTTAACATTTAGCAGAGCATGCAGTATTGCAAGTAAAATTTCCTTTCAGTTTAAATACATGACTGTAACAGTAAGTCAGTCAGAATGCTCTTTTTCTGCAGGAGGTTGGATAGGGACATTCATTCATTTTTGCATACATTAGACAAATATTTCTTAAGAGGCAGGAGGATCACGAGGTCAGGAGATTGAGACCATCCTGGCCAACACAGTGAAAAAACCCTGTCTAAAAAAAAACAAAAACAAAAACAAAAAAAGGAACCTGATCTATATCAACACAATGCAATGCTCTTTGCTTAGGGAGACAAAAGAAGTGTCAGTCATGATCCCAAGAGAGAAGATGCTTATATTGACACCTTCAATTGCATCTGAAGTTTCCCTTAACCTCACTTCTTAGTGAGCAGCAACAATAATCGACACCACTTTTTAATCACTTAGGTTGCAGGCACCACACTAAGCACCTTAAAAAAATAGCTCATTGATAGCATTGTCTTAACAAAGAAACACAATTTTGCAGATTCCAAAACTGGGTCTAAGATAGGTTAATATCTTGTCCAAAGTAACATAGCTATTAACTAAAGTAGTAGCACAGTTATTAAGTAAAATGACAGAGTGAGGGCCTTGATTCAGGTTTCTTTTACTCCAAAGTTCCTTGTTTTAACTTATTTTATACTGTCCTCAAATTACTAAATCAAACCGAAGTTCTTGCATTTTCAAAGTAAAGCAAATGCCAAAGCAGGTAAGGCAGTCGATCAGGTGAAAATGTCATAAAGCTAGCCTATACATCAGAAGCCTAGAAAACATGAGATTATTCTCTCCTCATTCCTCATCTTACATATAAAAATATATTCAAGTCCTGAAACTTTTCTTTCCAAATCTTTTCAATATGTGTTTTTTCCTCTCTATTCCTGCTATTACTGTCCTATCAACAGCTTCCTGACTTGTTTCTCTCCCTCAAATTTTGTACCATTTATTTGTCCTTTAAATTATCACATAATGATCAATCTAACATAAAAATCTCATCACGTCACCCTCATGTGGATAATTGGCCAATGGCCCTTCATTATCTGATCCAATGCCCCATATATGGCATGGAGTTTAGCCCCTATGCCTCACCTCCTGTCACACCTTTGCTCCCCACTGGAATCTCTGGCAGTATAAAGACATATATATTTTACAGCACACAGTATACTGTTTCATAATCCTTTCCTCTAAACATGTTCTTCCTTTATCCTTAGATGCTTAAAGCCCTCTCTGTATTTCTAATACACCCAGCACACATCTCTATCGAAGCATTTGCCAAGTGAGATTTAATATACCAATGTTTGTGTCTTTTTTCTATCCTAGCAAACTAGACAACTTAAGTGGAAGTCCATATGTTTTCCAAATATTATCCTTCAGTGTCTAGTCAACGGCATAAATGTTTATTAAACTATATTAAAACAAAATGACAGTTTTAAAAACCAAACAATAACAACAACAAAAATAGAGATATTCTCAGTTTTCCTAGTAGAACATAGAAAACACTTACTGAAAAATCGGGGGAGAAAAGATATAGGTACTTCCTCCATGTTGACTGTGTTTTTGCATTCACCTTTATGTGACCTTGGACCAATCACTTAACGATTTGGAGTAAGTCTCAATTTCCTAATTACATAGTTAAATTGTTGTATTGGCTCATTCTTGGACCGAGGCTGAAAAGGCTCCAAAAGTCTATAGTTGCTGCACTAACTACCCTACACACTAGAAATAATATTTCAATATTTCAAATTTTCCTAGAGGCCACAGATGTGAATCAAAACAAAATCTACACATAAAGTAAAAGCAAGACATAATTAAAATTCTGTTCTGTAGGCAGAAACAGCTCCCCATACCCAACTATCTACCCTAAAATGACATGCCACTAGTGGAAGGGACTAAGTAAGAACATATGGGTAGAAAACTGCAACACAGCACTCTAAGTAGAAAGAAAACTCTAAACATTGGGACTATATAATTGCATTAATGCATTTTAATGCCTTATTTTATTCTACATGAAAACTGCCGGAATGCTCCTGCATTCTACCTTTACACCTAACAAGCCTATTGAAATCTTAAAGGGCTGAAGACTCAGGAGGAGTCATCCTTGGCTCCAAGATGAACTGCTTCCTCAGTGGCACTAGGTTTAGCCTGAGAAACAATATCAGCTATAGCCCTGGACTCCACATAAATAGATCCTTCATTAGTGTGGCTGGGATGTCAGTTTTCTGGGGCTGACAGAAGCAATCCTCTCTTTAGTTATAACATACTCGAATTACTGATGTGTTTGAAAGCTGTCTAAGCTGTTTACAAATACAGCAACACATTGTCTCAAAGAATCATGCACACTGTATTTCAGTTAATTCCATCTATTTAGAAGGTTAACATTGTAGTTCTGGAATTGGAGAACTGTATGGATTGTTCAAACAAAGAAAAATAAAAATTTATTGTAAAGTCTTACACTGTTAAAGGTGTGAGGTTTTAGTAAGGTGCAATTTGGTTACACTCAGCTGATTCCTGGAACTAGAATCCTTTTGACATTATTAAGAATCAATTAAGCATAGTTTCCCTAGGTATTGCTATAGTCCCTTGGTAATTTATCCAGGGCACATTCATAGCCTCTTTGTAGGTGAAATATAAATGGGACTGATTTAGATCAAGGATAGCTTTAAAACTAATGAGTGGATCTCAGAGACAGACTAATGAAAAGCTTTACAAGACATTTTCTCAACTGCCTTCTCTGCATGTGCCGAACTTTAAAGCGTTTAGCAGTTTCCACCAACCTTCTTAGGAACAAAGAGACAAAATTGAGGACTCTGTTTATTAAAGACTCAATAAAAATTAGACTGAATTATATAAGCATAACTAAAAGTGCACAATTTATTGTAGCATTGAGACTTAAATTTGTCTTCAGAAAGGAAGACAGTTGCTTTTAAGAAATAACAGAAGTCATGATTAAAAAAAAATCATTGTTGAGGAATTTGTTAAAAACACATCATGAGTCTCAGCTTTTAGTGAATTTATTTTGAACCTCCTGAAGCAGACACTACAATTTTTTACATTCTAATGAGTGAACTAAAAACATATATTTCAAAGCAAATAGCACTCATAAATTACATTTATGACACATGAGGTTGCTGACTGCTGTGCAGGGAACGCAGAGTAATGGTGCTAATATGCACTCTAGCTTGATTTTCTCAGTTCCCAACATGCTCTAATTCCACACTACAAATCTTTAAATGGCAGTTATATTTTAATTAATGTGATTATGTGCTGCCATTAGGAAACCCTCCCCCAGCACATTTCTCCTGCCCGGCCCATGAATGCCAGTAAACCATTAACATAAAAGGGCTGTTTGCTTATTAAATTCATCTACACAAATAGGCAAGGGTTGCAATTGTTGATTTGTCACTGAAAGAACCGAATGAGAAGGAGTTGTTCAGTGCCTGGCAGTTGCAATTATTTGCTGTAATTAAGTCTAATTTATAAATCCCCCCTCAAATGAGAAAGTAACAATTTTTGTTAATTAACAGGAGCATTTGTAAAGCTCGTTAATTCCATCATTCACAGTCCGTCTGGAAAAATGGGAGCATATGGCTATTACGATGGGACATGTTGCATATGTGTATTTGTACATTAATCTGTTTGGAAGGTCTAATGATTGAAATGGGCGCTAGAAATGGATGTTATATTACTGAGAAAAGAAGATCTACTGTTTTCATTTATCTTTACAGCAATGTGAGTGCTTTGTTATTATCTTCTGCATACAGTTTCATTATTCCGATACAGCACTCCACATTGCCTCATACCATCATGCCCATAAGCCTGCAGGGTACAAGAGCACTTATCTTTCCTGATGACTGTTGAATCATTTAAAACAAGTTATTAGTGAAACAATTAAAATGATATTGGTTCACAATTGTATTTATAGCTGGCAGGCATAATGGAACATTCTGAATAGCGGTCGGGGGTTCTCAGAATGGATGGAAAATGCTGTTAATCAGAGACAAGAGAAACCTCTAAAGAAAACCTAAATTGCAGGAGCACGTTAATTGTATTGGAGCATTTCATTTAATTGAGAACAAAGGGAAGGTAAAAATCATATTATCAATGTTTTATGAACATGAAGAAATAGGAAAATTACTATGTCATTTGTCACATATCTTCTTTGAAAGTGAAAATTAAAAAGGCGGTATTTAACTTTAACCAGAGCAGGCCAAATACATCATGTTGTTACACATTTTCAATTTCAAAGGGAATAGCAAAATAAAATATAACAAATAAATTAATTAACTAATAACTACGGAGGAAGACATTGGGCAGAACACCCAACATACATAGGAAGATTCTAATCAGTGTTAGAGATTATTAAATGGCTGTAAAGGTGACGAAGGTTGTCCTTTCTCAATTCCATTCATAATTCTTAAGAAATTACCATGGTCAGCTTATCTGCAAGGAGTATATATGTTATTCTTTTCTTGCTTTTGGCAGCAGAAGTCACTGGAATTTATGAGAGATGACTGACAGCATATAGGTAGATGAATAGAAAACTTATCTTTTCACATAATCCAATTCATCTTAAACATGACTTGACTGGTATCGTGAATGGAAACTGTCAATCACACCAAATTCTGTGTGTGTAGTTTGTTTATATATGCTTGGAGGAAGCAGAAGTGGAATACTAGAGTTATGGTAGCCAACAGTAAGAAGGGGATTGATTGGAAGAAACAAGGTTCTTATTATTTCTTCCATTGAGAAATGTTATTTTTTCCTCTAATAAACTATCTCATTTGGGATCTTAGATTTCTTCAGTGAAAGGGCAGTTTATTATGTCAATGAGCTGGTCCAGTTAAAACTGATTTGTTTTGGGATTGTATTGAAAATATAGACCCAAATATAGATAGTTTTATTACTATCAAGAATTCAAAAATCTTTGATTGGGTTGGACATAAATAGAGAAAGTCTAAACAGCACAAGCATAGCACTAGCTATCAACCCAACCACTGTGAATTCAAAATGGCAATTGTGGATAAACCTATCACCAAAAGGGAACTTTTTTTATATAAAAAGCCAAATTTTTCTAAGAAAAACCGAAAGGAAAAATTAAGATAACAAGATGAGGTTTCAAATGAGAAAATATTTTATTAACTGAGAAAGGCTGAACCTATTTAAATGATTCTACCATAAAATCATAGATAATTTAAGGATAAAAATTATCTTTAACTATCCTTAGTAGAAAGATTTTAGATTTTGAAGAACTAGATTATAATAATAACAGCTAATGCTAACTGAGCTCTTTCTGCAAACCAATTATTGATTTAAGTTAACGAATTAACATTTTAAAACTACATAACATTCCTCAAAACAACTCTATGAAATATTATTATCCTCATTTTATCGATGAAGAAATTCAAGCACAAAAAGTTTTTGTAACTTGCCTAATGACAAATGGCTAATCCATGGGAGCAATTCATTGTCAACTGCCTAGACAGTTTATAATCCATTCAGTTTAATATTTGAACTTTCATATTGATTCTCCTCACATATCTTCTTCCATTGAGAAATGTTAAAAATGAATTTGCAATGAGAATGTCCACATTTGTTTTCCAAATTGTGAAATTAAAAGCCCACAAATAAAAGTATATTTACATAAAGATAGAATAATTTTGAGTTATAATAGACCAAATAAATAATTAATGTTTTGCTGACTGCTGTTTTCAGACTACTGAATTGTGAGGTAAACTGGTGGCAAGTGGTGGAGAGAAGAGTTAGGTAGAAAAGATGATGAAGGATAGAATAAGTTAACTGTCCCTCAATTTTTTTCTCTTTCTGGCTTTCTCCACCCACCTGTTGTATAGAGCTCTCTGGTCCCCTAGTAGCTAGTTTGGAGAGAAAATAGCACAATCATGACAGGCTCTAGTTACTGCCTGATTGTTCTGCCGGTAGAATGCCAGATTGGTTTAGGTTTATTATTATTGCAAATCTGCCTAAAATATTATCTACGCATGTATTAGTTCGTTCTCATACTGCTATAAAGAACTATGTGAGACTGGGTAGTTTATGAAAAAAAGAAGTTTAACTGACTCACAGTTCTGCAGGTTGTATAGGAGGTATGGCTGGGGAGGCCTCAGGAAACTTACAATCACGGTAGAAGGTGAAGGGGAAGCAAGCACATCGTCACTTGGCAGAGCAAGAGAGAGAAGGTGAAGGGGGGACATGCCATACAGTTTTAAACAACCAGATATCGTGAGAAATCTATCAAGAGACAGCACTAGGGAAATGGTGCTAAACCATTAGAAACCACCATCATGACTCATTCACCTCCCACCAGGCCCCACCTCCAACACTGGAAATTACAATTTAACATGAGATTTGAATGGGCACACAGAGCCAAAACATATTAACGCACTTGACTTTTAACAATGAATAGAACTTACTGAGAAGTAACTCTGTTACTTCTATTAACAATGAGACCCTTAACAATGAATAGAGCTTGTGGAGAAGTAGTAGGACCCACTATTTGTTGAAGAGAAACAAATTAGAGTTATACTTGAGTTTTTGTCCATGTGTACAATTCCATTTGATTTGTTTTACTTAAATTGTTATATACATATATATATGTTAGCTTATATATACTATATATTTCATCATATATATATTATATATATATTTAAGCTTCTTCTGAGAAAGCAATCTCAAACCTACAGAGAATCACTACAAAGAATTTAATGAGATAAAATTAATACCACTTATATTTAGGCCTTGAAAGAAAGAGATTGTTTTTATTTGTCTGTCTTGTTAATTATAATGTTCATAGTGAAACAAGCAACAAAATATAGATTCAGTTCTATAAAGATGCTGACTAAAGAAAGAGAAAACTCTTTTAAATAGAGGCTGTTATACACTGAAATATGCTCTCCTAAGAACTTGTTAAGTTGCCTAGTCTGACAACTTTAGTAACAGTGGAGAATTAATTGTATAGTCTCTTATGGATTCCAGCAAAGCAAATTAGAGAATTAAAGGAGATTCCCCTCTAGTGTGAAGAGTTTAAGAAATGCTTATTGAACTATGCATATAAAGGAATCATCAGATAAAATATGGTGACCGACATACACAGTTCAACACTGACTGACGTGTTAAAAATTATCTAAATATTATGCTGTATTACAGCTTTAAACACACTTTAACTCTTAAAATTCTATCACTGTAATTGCTGCTTTAATGGGAAAAGCTTCCAGCATGGAAAGGCAGAATTACATGCCATTGATGTTCTCGTTGTACAAACACAAATTTAGACAAAATGATTAATGAAAACTATTGTCTCTGATGAGTATTTCCCTTCTACATAATCTTATTCAATGTTTTACCTTAATGCCAATATTAAAGAAGGGAAAATATATTTTTGTTTTGTAATGGCCATAAAACTTTGACTTGCCAGATATATGGCAACTATACTTTACCTATACTCACCAGTGTGCCCATATACATGTACGGTTCCTGCAAACCTAGTATCAGAGTAAAGCAAAGTTTAGCAAAACTTACACCTCTCAAGATAGTTAATCAGGATAGGTGGAACTGGTAATTACCCTACCACATTGTCCCAGGTAGCAATGTAATGTGTGCTCAGGCATAAACTCTGGTTACCACAATTGTGTAAGGGGGTTTATACTGGTTGCAGTGGGCCTCCCAGTCTTTCCCTCCTCAAGGCTGTGGGAATCCAGGACCAGGTGCTGGACAGCAAAAAATTAGTAATAACAATAAAAAAATTTTTTTAAATATTATCTTTCCTTTAAGCATCACCATCTTTTCATGGTTAAGATATTTCTTAGGACAAAAGTATGAAAGTTCACTCAAACAAGTTGTTTATTCCATTCTAGGAGTCTTTAAAAGCAGGTTGTGTGTCAATTTATAGATCCTTCTAGTTTAGAATTACTGAAAAAGGAGAATGGAGAGAGAAAATAGGACTGAAATTTCCTCAGTGATAAACTTCATTCTGCCCTCCCTTTGTCCTCCTTATTTATCTATTTTTATTTATTTGTATTTAAATTTTAGTGTCAGTGGGTTCATGTGCAGGTTTGTTTCATGTATCTATGATTGCCTAATGCTGGAGTTTGGGCTTCTACTAAACCCATCACTCAGATTGTGAACACAATACTCAACAGGTAGTTTTTCAACACTTGCACTTCTTCCTGCCTCTACCCTTTTGAAGTGGCCAGTGTCTATTTTTACCACCTTTATGTCTCTGTGCACCCATTGTTTAGCTCCCTCTTATGAGTGAGAACATGTAGTGTTTGGTTTTCTGTTTCTGCATTAATTCACTTAGGATAATGACCTACAGCTGCATCCACATTGTTGCAAAGGACATAACTTCATCCTTTTTTATGGCTGCACCATATTCCATGGCATATGTGTACCACATTTTCTTGACACTCTCCTTATTTAGAGTGGGAGTGAAGAGCAGAGGGTGAGAAACTACAGTGAAGCTCAGCCTGAGACCAGAACTGCAAGACTCCCTTACTTTCTCCAAATCCCAACATTCTTAAATATCTCTCTGATCTCTCCACAGCCAAAGGAAAAAAACAAGCAGAAAAAAAAGTGAGGAAATCAGAATTCTTGCTTGCTTATACTAGTAAAAGGTCTTTCCTAATTGACAGTAGAATTCATTATGCCTTCCTTATGGTTCCAGTTAAATTCAATTCATCTTTTTTTTTTTTTCAGTCATGTGAAAGCAATGTTAGACTCTGCTCTGCTTGGAGAAAAGTCTTTCAAGGTTCGTTGGTGTGTTCACATGCTACCAGAAGCGTTAGTAACCGAGGGGAACATTCCCTTTGGCAAAACTCTCTTAATCCCTTTGTTTCATTAACTTCAACTATTGTTTTGGTTTTTTGATTGCATGTGACCTAATTACATCATGCCTTATGTCCCTATAATCCTTGGTCACTGCCTAAGCTTTTAAACACTCTAGTTGTCCCCTATCCTGTTTTGCCTTCCCATACCCATTGTTTCCTTTCTTTGTTCCTGTTTTTGCTTCCCTCCCTTTCAAACCTTCCTAAGTAATATTCTGAAACTTTATGTAATACTAAACACTGTTATAGTCATCTTTAAGTAATTATTTACCCCAGGATCCAAAGTTAGGAAAGGCATTTTTCCACTTCCTAATGGCCAGTTTCAAAGCACACACTGTTCAAGATACCTGCCTGCCCAACACTACTACTTTGCATTCCCTAATGCTATCATCTTCTATTCTCTTGGTAACTGCTCCATAGCTAAGGATTTTTGTCACTTTTCGCAATGCCCAGGCACTATGCACTGTAACAGCGCTCTCTATGCAGGTTGTCCATCCAATAGTCCACATTCATGGCCCTTAGCTTTTGACCTCCCTGATAACCTCCCCGCTGAACGCCCCTTCTTGCCCGCACATCCATACACACAGACTACACGCTCACTTTAACCATCCATTTTCATGGCTAGATCCTGGGTTTGTCTTCTAGAAATGCCAGCAGATTAAAATATTCAACCTCTAAATTCCTAACTCATCCAAAACAGCTTACTCATTCTAACAATTTTATGCTCTCACTTAATGGGATCTTTAATAATCTCCATTTTCACCAACTCTACCTCCAACTTTGTCCACCCAACACACATCCTCATCAGCAATCTCTTGCTCTCACATCTCTACCAAGCTTAGACTTCAGTATTCAGGGCTCCAGGGATTATAACCTGCCCATTTTTTGGCATATGAAAAGGGTACTAAAATATAGATAACCAAGACTACATCATCCTTCATCCCCATAAAAGTGTAGAACACCTTCATGTAATTTACTCGCTCTTATTCCCAGACCCAACATATATTTCTGTTTGCCCCTGTCATGACTGGTTGTGGGAAACACACACCCATCAATCCCCAACTTCTACAGCATTCCTTCTTCTTCAGTCTCCTTGCAAAGTACAATTCTAGATTAAAGGCAGTCATCCTTTTCACCCTATTTACCTATGTCACTGAGTGAAATGTTGGAAAAAAAATACCAGAACCTTGAACACTGCTCCTCCTACAAATTCACAGTTTCTAATTTCCTACCTGATGTGTTAGCTCCATTTAACACTTAACTGTTAATGTGCTATAATAGATCTAATAGATCTTTTTTTTTCTTTGAGAAAATGAAGACCCTAAGGTATTGAATTGAAAATACCTATCTCCCCCTTGTTCACTCTTACCTCTGCCCTCCAGGATCAAAAGTTAGACAGCCCACTTCCTGTTTAAATCTAGGCCATCTTGCTTCCCAACTCTTCTGTCTTTAGCAACATCATTGTTATTTCACTGTTCTTGTGTTCTTGTCCCTGTCTTGTCTTTTTCCTATCTATTCCACACATCAGCCCCATCGAAGTGATCCTCCTAAAACAAGGCTTATCCTGTCACTCCTGTGTTAAAGTCCCCTTCAACAATTTTGTATTGCCTTTACTACTGAAGTGTAAATGTTTTAACTTGACTTTTAAGACTCTGAATTATTACTTGATTCAAGTGGCCTTATCTCTTATCCTACAGACCCTTGCCCTTGGTTCATCTTTTCTTATGAACTTCATATCCACTGAACCTTTGTCTAGAGGCTCTATCATCCACCCAATCCTTCATCTGTACCTCAGCTGCCCCTTCCTCCAATGAGCCATGCTACTTTCACCTACCTCAGGTTTTATTTAATCTTTTGTTTCTAATTCAACTATTTTTCTCTAAGAAAATACCCTTGAATCTCCAGAGTTCAGATTAGGTGACAATTTTCTGTCTACTCATTTGTGTTTCCCACAAGACACTAAGCACTTACGGTCAGATGCAACATATATGTTTTTCACTGATTCTTTTTGGAGGCAAAGCATTGGGATCTGACATATAAATATTTTGTGAACTCAACGGCACAAGAATTGGTCTGTGTGTTCCAACTCATTATAGATCCAAGAGCATATGGAGATTAGCAATTGAAGGCTGAAAGGACTCACAAAGCATATGATCCATTTTACAAAGATAACCAGGCATAATAGATGTGCAATCTAAGAATATTAACATCATTTAGAAATCCCCTCACCCACTGAAAAACAAAAACAAAAACAAAGAACACTGGAAGAAGCATCAAAGTAAATATTGTTACCAAAATTCCTAATTCCTCAGGATTACCTAAGGGTACTTCTAATAAAATAAACAAAGTTCAGGTCAAGAAGAGTACATTTGCCAACATCGCTAGTTATGAAGGAAATGCAAAGTAAAGCCACAATGAGATAACACCTTAGTCCTGTAAGAATAGCTGCAATTAAAAGTCAAAAATAATAAATGTTGGCTTGGAGGTGGTGAAAGGGGAACAATTTTACTCTGCTGGTGGGAATGTAAACTAGTACAACCACTATGGAAAACAGTATGGACAGTATGGAAAGTCCTTAGAGAACTAAAAGTAGAACAACCATTTGATCCAGCAATCCCACTACTGGGTATCTACCCAAAGGGAAAGAAGTCATTATATGAAAAAGAGACATGCACACATATTTAGAGCAGAGCATAATTTGCAATTGCAAAATTGTGGAACCAACCTAAGTGCTCATCAATCAATGACTTGATAAAGAAAATGTGGTGTATAAACACCATAAAATACTAATCAGCCACAAGAAGGAAGAAAATAATGTATTTTGAAGCAACATGGTTGGAGCTGGAGACCATTATTCTAAATGAAGTATCTCAGGAATGGAAAATCAAGTATTGTATATTCTCACTTATAAGTCGGAGCTAAGCTATGAGGATGCAAAGGCATAAGAATGATATAATGGACTTTGGGGACTCTGTGGGAGAAAGATGGGAGGGGAGTGAGGGATAAAAGACTATATATTAGGTACCGGGTATTCTGCTCAGGTGACAGGTACAACAAAATCCCAGAAGTCACCACTAAATAACTTATCCATATAACAAAAAAACCACCTGGACCCCAGAAGCTATTGAAATAAAAGCAAATAAATAAAAAGAAGAAAGCATTTGCTTCCACAACCTCAACACAGCCTGACATCAAGTTTCAGACAAAGTTGAGGAGTTATTCAAGAGAATGCTACTGATCATTTTGGATGACCAGAAGCATTAGGGGGAGAGGATCTGGAATAGCCACAGGTCCTGTAAGAATGCAGAGGTGTTAAATGGTAATATTTAGAAGTATGATAGACCCTCACAAATCAGTCTCTTAATATTTTGTACACTGAGGTACAAAAGAAATGGTAATTGTATTTTAATATTTTAGGGTGATACATAACTGTGTTAATTCAACAAACCATTGTGCCCACACTGGTTGGAAGGGATTTCTTTCATTTTTGTTCCATGAATTTACATTGTTTACAAAAAATAATTTTTCTGTATTCCTTTTAATTGTATATTTTATTTCTTAAGTGCCAACATGCCAGGCCCAAAGTCAGAGGCAGTGAAGACAATGAGAGAACCTTGCTTGTGGACTGATTCTGTTACAGAGTGTAAGCCAGCCATCTGCAGAGTGGCTGATGACTGTGATGGCATAAAGGTATCACAGGAAAAACTAGTGCTATCTTGAAGGTATTTGAGCAATACTTATTCAGTTTGGTAGTGTAATTAATGGTCACTAAAACCTTTTCCATTTCAAGAATTCAAGTTACTTGGTGTTTCTCAAACCATAGTAGGATCAAACGGGTGGGAGTCCACAACCAAAGATTACAAATTAGATCAAACATTTTGCTTTATGCAAATTATTCTACTAGAAAACACACTGAAAGGAACACATTTAGAAAGACTTCTGTTGAATTTATGTAGAAGAAAAGTCCTAAAACATTTTCAATGGATAGCAATTAAAAATTAATTGTAAATATTCCAAAATATATTTCTTCTCATGGCTATACTATTTAATTTGCTTTTTCCTATTTGGTTTTACTGAACATAAAGTACCTGTATGTAGTCTCTCATACACATACACTTCGAATCTCAAAATTTTATTTTCATTTTTTAATAAAGCCAGAAATATTTTGAATTTTTAATATGATTGTCAGGTATCTTTTAGTAACAGAACCCTGAAGGTGGGGGAGTTAATTTAGCAACATTTTTTTTTATTTGTTAACATTATTTTACCCAAGGTTAAGCTCCACAAATTTAAAAATCATAATCTCTTTTCATTTTATATTTATTGTTTTGATTTACTATAATATTGATAAAATTGCAGAAAAAAAAAAGAAAAAAGAAAGAAACAGTTATCTTAGCTGGTATGGAAACAGAAATCTGCAACATTTAATTCAGCAGTAAAGCCCTAGATCAGGGTAATAATTATATCTATGAAACTATGCCATGTGGTTGCCAGCCATAAGAAAACAATAACACACCCTGATCCTTAAATATCCCAGAATAGAATGTCCCTGATTTCTATATTTTCAGTGCAGTATATGAAGAAAATCAGATGAATAAATACTGGACTTCCACTAACTTCAGTTTCTCTCTAAATCATTAACATAAAACAAGAGAGTCAACTAGCAGCTGATACAGCATATACTATTTTGGGGGATGAAAATTTACCCATTGTCTTTCTGAAATGCCTGTTCTCTCCATCATGACTCTTAAATCCACAGGTCTCTGAAACGCTTAGATGAGGCAGCAGGAGTTTGAATTACTGGCTGAGTCAGCAGGTCACAGAGACCTCAGATAGAAATTTTTTGTTGTTGTTTATTTATTTAGGGAATGAAAGAGATTTTCTGGAACATAGAAATTACAGCCTGTCATTTGCAGAAACATCTCTTTGTTTCAGGCATTCTGAAGAAATACGCAAGTGCCACGAACAACCTAACACTAAAATTTGTTCAATGCCACAATTCAGAGAAATAATGAAATGTAATTGATAGGCTTAGAGATGATGAAGAAGCTATTGTTTGTTGTGGGGTTTTCACACCACAATGTTCTATTACTGAAATAATTTACTTTTATTTCGGGTGCTGATACTGGAATCTGTATATTTTTGGTACAAAATAACTTTAGGCTTTTGAAATATACTTGATGTTCCAACTACAAACCAGAGAAGGAAGCTTTTGGTGTTCCTAAACCACTCTGGATGTCTTATATTTCCCTCTGTTCAGAGAGCGCACCACAATCATTCAATGACCTGGGCCAGAAATCTTGTGCTTAAATACTGTTCGGCAGTGGTGAGAACACACAGCCAAGCTAAATTACTTCCCAGATCTGAGCAGCACTTCCCAGGCTGATGGACGCCGACACACATTGCTCCCTAAATCACCCCGTACTTTAATAACCCAGCCCTGCTGAAGGGACTGGGTTGATGTGAGCCTAAATCCAAGCCCGCCCCTACTGGATTTCATTCAGCTGGAAAAACGAACATGTAACAGCCACTGGCAATGGGCTTTGCTTATATGGGAAGTCCTCCCAGCCACTGCTTTAACTCCAGTGACCTCTTCTCCAACACTTAAGGCTGTAAGGAACTTGGCAACGCAGGAGAAAAAAGAAGAACAGTTTTTAGAACTTTGGTTGGCAGGGCTGCAAGCTACTGAGGCCATGTGAATTCGGCGGCAAGAGGCCAACTGCGAGTGCTGAGGCTCACTTCTTTTAGCATAGATAACCCACTTACTGATGCATGTGTCTTTTCAAAAGAATATTTTGATCACAGTGCGTACGCCTGCTCACATACTTTTATCTTCCTAAATTAACAAGTTCCTTAAACGTTTCACTTCAATTGTGATGAAAGTTGCCTCCCCTTTCAGATGCTTTCATACTACTGAAAACTGGATGTTTACTCTTGGTTAGCTAATTGTCGGTCTAGAGGCATCCAGCATTTCTCATTTTACCCACAGTGAAAAAGAAAACTTCTCCAAGAAGTTAGCACATACTTATAAAAATGACTGTTTCCTGCTTGTCAGCACTTTAGGAGGTGGTGTGCAAACAAAACCTCACTTTTCATGGAACTCTAGTTCTTGTTTGGCTCTGGTTGTACCTTACAGATAAGGAAACAGGCAAATGTGTGCAATGTCCTAGAACAAATCGGGCATATAGGAAGTCTGAGATAGAAGACAAAGTTATCTATCATTTCCTATCACAACTCTGGAATGTTCATTCTTTTTAACGATGCCAGTGAAATGTATATGAACATCAGTAAAAAGGTGTCCTTGTATATTCAGCTCTCTTAAAAAGTCACTAGATACAATTGAACACCACTATTAGAAGTACATACTTACTTTTATTACTGCTTGTACCACAAAGTAGAATTCACAACACTTAAAAAATATATAAGCTGTAGCTGATGTTTTCTTGGAAGGTAATCCTCTATTTCTCAACTCTCATTTATTACAAAATGATTTGGTACTATTAGAGGAAATCAGAAATTATTTTCAACCCTGAGAGAATATTTCTTCACAGAAGTTTGTTCTTTTGTTAGTTTACTACACAAATGGCCTCTAAACCTTCTTTGTAAGATTTAAAACATCTTTTCTTATGATGTGGACGGGAATAGTGGTGTGCTTCCCTGTGATTGTATATGATAGCTCTGTTTGTGTGCATTTAACTTGCATTTGGTAGGTAGGAATGTAATAGATTGGGTCTAATTTATTGCAGGTAAAGTTTAGTTAACAAGTTATGATACCAGTCTTGATATTACTATAGATGAAACAGTTTTCAATTAGAATAATACACAATTTCATTTGAGACAGTTTTATACAAGCAAAACACCTACTACTTAGTGTCAACTGAGTTCTGCACTTCTCATGTATGGTAGCTAATCAGTTACAAAGTGAATTAATTCCTCAAATATTGTAGAAATATTTTGCTGCTGAAAGCTTTCTTATCTCTGGAGCATATTAGTCTTAGATACTTCTGAAATTATCCACCTTATTAAACTCCAACAGACATGGTAATTTCTATTGACATAAGGGAAAAATAGAATCTTTTCCATAGAATATAGCTATAAACGCTGGTAAACAAACAAATGGGAAAATGAAAAGGTTGACTCAGAACATAACATCATCACAATCTTTATATAAATCCTATGTATATGTGGATGATTTGATTTACTTTTTAAATCAAAAGCAATCTTTCTTAAGGCAATATTAGAGTAGTTTTTAATGGTAGTGAACTAAGCTGTGATGATGATTTTAAAAAATAAATTTAATTATTTTTACCTTTCTGTTATTTGAAAATCTAGATGAAAGCAGACGAATATTAGCTAAATGCTCTGTAGTAGAGGTGAGAGGGAATTTAAAGTGATAATGTCTTAATTGACAAGATTGCAGTCCTAAATACATCAGTGACAAATTTAAGAGAGAATAACATTTCAGGATTAATGCTTTAAATTAACAGCTCACTACTTCATACACTCGGTTGCAATCTATCATGTTGAAGATAGGAGAAGTTTATATTCAGGGATACCTCTTACATTTTCTAGGATTTCTTGGCCTTATTAATTCAAATCTTACTTTCAATGCATGCATGCAGCCAAGATAATTACTAGAAGGCAAGATCAAAGCCAGCATATTATAGTCCTATTCCATTTTCTGCTGATGTGAGTGATCTGCCTCTCCTTTGATGTTGTATGCTTCTACAGCGAAAGTACAGAGGATAAAAATACTACACCATGTAATCTGGCATTTATCCCATGAGAGCAGAATTCCAAACTGTGACACATGTCAAGAAGTTAAAAAAAAAACTTAAAAGAGACCTATGCTTTATAAAATGACGTACTCTGCATTTAAACATCATCAAACATCATTTTCCATAAAAATTTAGACCCTGATATAAAATTCAAAGAATTTTTGTAACTTTAGTGGAAGAAAATAGTTACCATATTTACTAGCAATTATATTAAATGTGTGCCTGAGCCTTTATCTCACCTAATGAGGGCAGTTGAGAAGAAGCAGAAGTATAACGTGCACACACATATATATTTGTGTGTATATCCATTCAAAAATTCCATCACTTAGTGTGTACTCTACACATATATACAGATGGTTTTAGTTTGCTCTGAGTTATCTATCACCTTAGGTCATGAGGTTGAACAAGTCTCTGATCTCTGAACTGCTTGCTGTTGATTAGAGAAAGAGTTCCTGGTCTATAACATTATATTTACTTAAATATTTGCCCTTATGTTGTATCTCTGGCAATGTTCTGTCGGATATTCATCTTATTGCATCTTACATTGTCCTGTTGTGTCCTAGTTTACCTTTTATAAACATGTTAAGTGTGTGTGTTTGCTTACATATATATGAACACAGAGACTGTGTTCTAAATTATCTTTTTTGCTAAATTAAATTGAATTATTGCCCTTCTGAAGGAAACTAATATTTTCCTATCATTCCTCAGTTGCTAGTTGATTCTGGTTCATTCTGTTTTGGATTCAGAGCCCTCCAAGGTACCATGATCAGACCTACATATTTTGACAGAAAAATCAAGCATTGTTTGGACTTCATGGCTGTCACTTCTGAAGCACAGAACCCAATATCGAGAAAATTGATTCTGATAGCACACAATTTAACTCACACTCTTCACTTCAAATAGAAATCAAAACTATTTTTTATTTTGAAAAAAATGGCTTTTCTCTTTCCCATAAACTGTATTTTAAAGGACTTCCAAGTGCCAGAATTATTATAAGGTATGGTAATAAAACAAGACCTATGTATATCAATCTCAATGTATTTCTTACATCTTCTATCTCCATTGATGGGAGTGTGAGCTTCTAATAATAAGGTAAAGTATGATAAAATGAAGATCATTAAACATAGCTGGATATCAAATATAGATATGGATAGAAATACCTCTGCTGATCTTTGGGATATTATAGAATAGAATGGTGCTAGAAGACTAAATATGAGCAAATACCAGGCTGAACTTTGGAAACTGCAAATGTGTAACATGTAACCCCAATATACATCTCTGACAAAATTCTAAAGTGCATTTGCAAACAAATTTTCTTGAGACACAATTGAAATAAGGGACGAGAAAACATACTTTTCCCATATGGGTTTAAATTGAACCAATTATGTCTGTGCTATAATATGAAAATCCCAGTTTATTTCATCTATTAATTTTATCTTGGTCATTCTGACCTATTGTATGTCAAGCTGAAGATATAAACATGTCTTACTTTCTGTGGACTGGGATCTGCTCTTCTCTAAGCTTACACTTCTTCAATTTCCTTTACTTGGTTTTCTTTATTGTCCTCACTTGTACACACTGGAATTCTCAAGGTATCAAACAGTTGATCTTTTTTCTTTTTTTACACCTGTTCTCTAGGTGTTGTGGGCTGAATTTTTGTGTCCCTCTAAAATCCAACTGTTGAATCTCGTACTGCTAATGGGATGATATTTGGTGATAGAGCCTTTTAAGATGTTAGGCCTTAAGAGTGGAAACCTCGTGGTGGGACTATTCCCCTTATAAGAAGAGACACAAAAGAACTTATGTGTATTCTCTCTGCCTCTCTCTGCCATGTGAGGACATGGCAAGAAGATAGCTGTCTGTTAACCAGAAAGTGAGCCCTCATGAGACACTGGATCTGCTGGCATCTTGATCTTAGACTTTCAGCTCCTAGAACTTTGAGGAATTAATGTTTGTTGTTTAAGCCACCCAGTCTATGGTAATTTGTTAGAGTAGTGTGAATTTACTAAGACACCAGGTAATGTCATTTACTCTCACAGCTTTAAACACCATGCAGATGCTGAGCTTCTAAATTTCTACCCCCAGCCCTGGACCTCCCTACTGCTTCTAATATATACTTAATATATTTTTATATATTAAGTATATTATATATATTTATGTATATAATATAAATTATATTTCATATATTTACTGAATCTAGACTCCCTACTGAATCTAGACTCCTGTATTCAGCTGCCTTCCCAGTATCTCCCTTTGTCCTTCTGATCCTACCTAATTCAATGGTTCTAATCCTACTGAACCATTACCATGCTTCTGGCACCATTGTTTTTACATGTTTTAGCTTATTTAATCCTCATAACTCCATCAAGTTGAATATATTACTATTTTCAAGTTGTAGATACGAATATGAGACCTAGTTACTTGCTCAAGTTTACACAGATAGATATATATATGGATATATATCCATATATATATATATATATATATATATATCCCAGACTTATGATGTCCAAAATTGAACTCCGGATTTCCCTACCACAGCCAATCCATTGCCAGTTTCCCATGCCAATGAATGGCACATCCTTTCTTCCAAATTGCTTCGAAGTACTTGGATTAACCTAGCTTTCTTTTCTCATTTTGCACATCAAATTCAAACTATCAGTAAACTTTGTTCAGTGTCTGACTACATCTCAAGACCATCATCATCATCTGTGTTCTAGACTATTGCAATATTCTTCTACCTGGTCACCCTACAATCTATTTACTACAAGGCAGGCAGAGCAACCCTATTGTAATAAAAAGAAAAATCAGTTACCTTTGTGCTTGATGTCCTCTTAGGGCCTCTCATCTCACTCAAAATAAAATGTGATCTCCCTGATATGGCCAAAAAGAGCTTCATGATCTGGTCCCCATCCAGATCTCAGGCCTTCTCCTCCACTCTTTATTTTATTTTCTTTCTTTCTTTTCTTGAGATGGAGTCTCGCTCTGTCGCCAGGCTGGAGTGCAGTGGTGCGATCTCGGCTCACTGCAACCTCTGCCTCCTGGGTTCAAGCGATTCTCCTGCCTCAGCCTCCTGAGTAGCTGGGACTACAGGTGTACACCACCATACCCAGCTAATTTTTGTATTTTTAGTACAGGTGGGGTTTCACCATATTGGCCAGGATGGTCTTGATCTCTTGACCTCATGATCCACCCACCTTGGCCTCCCAAAGTGCTGAGATTACAGGCATGAGCCACCGCACCTGGCCTCTCCTCCACTCTCTTAACTCACCCTTTTCTACCTCATTTCTTTTAGATCTTTTCTGTAATGTATCCTTATCAAAATGGTATTTCCTCACTACACTAACAACACTAACACCTCCATCACTCCATGCCCCCATTTTTTTTCATTAGATTGTACTAATTTTCCATTAATATACTCCATCTTTTAAATTTATAGCTCTATTCCCTACAACAGTAGAAGTGCCATAGGAATACGGTTTTCTATTTTTATCTGGTGAATTCTGAATGCCTAAACTCTGTTTTGCATTAAATAAACAATAATTATTAGCGGAGTAAGTTAATAGATCAGTCAAATAGTTTTGAGAATTCTCCTAAATCTACTAGTTATTATTTCTGTGAAAGTGGACCAAGGCACAGTAAGGATGGATAATTTTCTAGAGGAACCCACTAGCTTGGTTAAACAAAGAAACAATAAGTTAATATGTATTACCAAAGCAATTAATATTGTTATAAAATGCAATGCCTTTATCTTTTAACGAATGCAATTTAGATTGGTTATTAACATGTATCTAAACTGTTCAAGTTTGTCATTCACCATTTGTTCTCAAGCATACTCTTGCCCTATTGTTCCACAGACATTTCACTTTTGACAGCGTTAAGAACATGTTTTTTCAATATATTATACTTGAGCTTCGAATTACATGTCCTGTGTTTAGTACATTTCCTGTGACTGTGTGTGATAAAAGATGCTCAATTTTTTTTCATTTTTTATTATTACTAGAATGTATTTTTTTTTCTTAAAGGAGGTCAACAGCTGCCCAGAATAAAATCTACATTTCCCAGTTTCCCTTCTAAGTAGTTGGGGCTATATGACTATGTTCCAATAATGGAAGTGCTGTGTATTTCTGTCACACGTGTCTTTAAGAGGAATGCTTAGACCCTTTGTGATGGAGACTCCTAAATATAAATTATTTTCTTTTTGTATAATAATGTATTTGTAGCTGGGACATACATACCCAGCCAGACTCTTGAATGTAGCCATGCAATGACATTCTTGCCAATAAAAGATGAGTCAAAATGATTGAGGGGTGTCATTTTCAGGTCTGGGACTTAACACATTGTGCTTATTATCTTCCCACTTTCCTCTTCCCAAGACCTGCAAGATGGACATGTCTGTGTCTCAGGTCAGGTCACACAGATGAACACCACACCCTAGGAATGATGGAAGAAAAAGATGAATGGAATCTGTATTCCTTATTGACTACATAAATGCAGAGCAACCATGAAACGATGCATGGAAAGAAAATAAAATTCTTTCCTCTTTAATCACGTATTTGGGATCCCTAGTCAGTAGTTTAGCCTTTTCCTCTAAATTGTGAACCTTTCCTCAGCCTTCGAATTTCCTTCTGGTTAGAATGTGAACATGAAATGTTAGAGTTTGAACAGCCATCCTAGATCATGAGGTAAAAGCCTCATGTTGACATAAAACCATCCCAATTCCTTTTAATCATGGAATGCATAATAGTCTTGAATTGCATGTGCCTAGACTTTGTTTATGTGGAAGAATGGACAAATGACTTTAGCCATTTTTAAGTTTCTATCATTTGAGCTAAATCTGATTCCAACTTAAACCATGTTGTATTCTCAGTAAGTGAATTATTTGCATCCTGTCAATTATTATAGAGCTAGCTCAGAAGCAATTCTACCATGGCCATTCCCCCAAGTCTGGATATCAGCACATTCTTTATTTATTATCTAAGAGAACATGGTTCTTCTTCAGGCAGTCCTTGTTCATGAGCTATTGTGTCACATGTACAAATGAGTGGGTATTGTTATAAACCTGAGTTGCAGGGGTTTTCATTACAAAGTTTCCATTTATCTTGTTGGAAGAGTTGCTATGCCTTTTGTGTGATATCCCTGGACAAGATTAATTTGTTACAATAAGATAAAGGAAACTCCGCTGAAAACCATAGCAAACAGCTCAGGTCAGTTTGAAAGTATATTTTTTACCCTTCTTCCTTTCTATACACACACATTATTAGGGTGGGTTCATCTAAAGTCAGTGCCCAGAGACGATTCTTGCTGTTGTTTTTGACAGAGAATCTGATAGAATATTACCTCTGCAACTCTGTTTCAGAGTTTCAGATTGCACAATCACCCCCACACCTTACCTCTCCTTTAGTGTCATTATGTGGGACTCTCTAAGTTATGGGACCTAAATTGTCTCCTGTAGTTCCAGGCCACAATTTGAATTTTTCATATATTTCGGAAATAACCTTAAAGTCCATTTTATTTCAGAACAAATTCCTGTTATCATGATCAAGAAAGGAAGAGGAAACAACTAAATTGATAACCTGACATCTATCCAGAACGACCCTTCCCTTATTTTACTTAGCTAGCAAAAGAAAGATTTGGGTCAAATTTAAACATTCGAGAAAATTTGTAATTTATTGTATTTTGAAAATAATACTAAGGGGTAATAGTGATGAATCAAAATAATTTAAACCTCATAGATAATTATAACTATTATTTTGTGATGCAAAAAATATTATTCTGAAGCATATACATGTTCCGAACATTTTAATAGCAATGGTTCCATGTGGTTTTCATAGTAGTTCTATGAGGTAGCTTGGGAGAGATTATCATATTACATACATTTTTTTTTAAAAAGATGTGTAACTTAAGACTTTTATAATTTAAGCAACTGTACAGCTAATATGTGGCAAAGATAAATTTTCAGATCCAGAGCCTGTCATCTTCCTACTTAGCATATAGAATTTAAATTAAAAACTTAAAATCTCTATTTGAAAGACTGTATTCCTGTCTAACTTTGCATATACTGAAAAATATTACCAATTTATATATAAATAGAATAAATAAGAGACATGACTTAGTAAGAATTCTCCACACTTCACTGGAAAACTGTCCAGTGGCAGTGACATGCTTTAAGATGGATAGATGAGAGCATTAGATAAATCTTTTAATTTAGTTTTTTTCTCCTGTGACTTCTAACGCAAAGTTTGCTTTTACCTTTATAGAAAGCATCATGTGCCAGGAGATAAATCTATATTAGGCACTATAGCACATCATTATCATCACTATAACCAACACTATCATTATAAAAATATATCACCTATTATATGCTAAGTGGGAGAAGCCATACCCTTTTAGGTGTTCTTTATAAAACTGAAAATTTGATATTTACTCCATAATTGTAAGATGGAAGATCTTTTTTGTTTATCACCAATAAAGTGATGGAGAACTTTCTGCCCTGTCTGCATATGCCCTAATAATGTATTTTCAGAATAATATTTCCATTTGAAAAGTCTGAGGCAGTATTCCTGGGCACCTCAGGATCTATGTGTGGCTGGCTAGCTGAGTATTTTGAGCAAAGAGTCTACTCAATATTATCAGAAAATGGAGTGTTATGGCTTAATAATTTTTTTCCTCAAAACTGCTTGATTGGATAGTAGTTTTGACACCTGCTGTAGACAGCCAGTGTCTTTAATAAACATCCTCATGCCTAGTAAATAGTGATTTCTTAAAGGGAACTCATCAGACACAAAGCCTTAAATCTGATTCTGTAATTCAAGGGGAACACAAGGAAGTGGGAAAAGGATGTCATTTAAGCAGCTCAGAAACAACTGTTAATGTATAAAAAATACATAATTTTCCTCTTCCATGAGTAAACTGCACTGAAACCTACATAAATGGTGCATAACCCTTCATGACTTTGGCCCAAGGCTACATATTTAAGTGGTCTCCACTGTATTCACATATAAACAGAGGCACTGTATGCTAAGAATCACAATAATAGCAAAATAGCTATAAAATTATTAGCATGATTTTATTTTTATTTTTATGGCTTCATGACTAGTTTGACAACTACCTACTGGCTTTTAGGAAATGCCTAAAATGCCAGTTACACATACTTAGGTAGAAGAAGATCGACAGTTTTAGTTTTACTCATGGGATCATCTACAGGAAAGCTTCTCAGACAAAAATTTGGGGGTCTCAAGTTACAGTGAACATTCCATATACAGGCTTCCTTGTTATCAATTAATTCAACTTACTTCTTCATCAATTTTTTCTCCCTTCAGTCTTGATGGTTTCATGACCCAGACCCAGGCAATACCCTTAGGCAATCCATGTGATAATTGACACATTTTCTAACACGGTATAGTGATGCCCAAGTCACTGCTTTCAGGCTGTGACTGGAGCTTATTGGAGTCTGCAGCAGGGGCTCCTTTTATCCTCATACATCAGAATACACTGACAGCTCTTCCATACAGGGACCATGCAGATCTGTCCCCCAGGAAAATATATGCAAACACCTCCAGAACATTGAAATGGTTGCTAGGCATCACAATGGTGACATCTTTATGATAAACACAGTATGCAAAAGAAGGCCTCATAGAAGAATAACAAATTATTACATCCAGAGGGCAATTTTACAAGATTAACTGGTGTAATAAATTACTACTAGAGTCAGAATAGCACATTACCCTTTAAGGTATTTCACAGTGGAGACAAAATGAACTGGCCTATAAAAACTCAGAGAATGTAGGAGAGAATAACAAACTGCTTTTTCACATTTCTGAAAGATAGTCATGATACTTATAATATGGTGAGTTCAGCAAGTAATTATTGTAAAATAGTGTTAGGCATGCCGTACATGCTAACATGACTATGTTTATTATTTTCCATACTGCTTTGAATTCTTAGTAACATTGCATTTGTACACTATCGACTTAATGAAAAGCCTGTAGCATTTTATTTCTAAGACAAATGCAATACATACAAGATTACACAGTAAATTCCAAGGCTTGAGTATATTTCATAATAATAAATACATGTATTGACAGCATAATAGGAGTTCTGGTATCTCTATGAGAGATAATGAATTGTTTCACTTGATTCTCAGCAGGTATTCAAAAACTTAAATGTTTCTTAATTTCAATATTGAATTTACATTGCTTTTTTTTTAAATAATGCTATTTTACTTTTTCTTGCCTATTCTCACATTACAAAAGTGAGAAAAAAATTTTTAAAAATCTGTAGCTTGAACATTGGAAGCATGAAAAGTTATATAGAATTATTATTTTATTTTTAGTTTATTAAAAGAACAGTAGCTGTCAGATGTCCACACTTTTTCATTCATCAATAATAATTCTAACTTCCAGTCTTGAGTCTAGTACTTTCTAATAAATAAAGAAAATAAAAGGGACCTGGCATGGTGGCTCATGCCTGTAATCCCAGCACTTTGGGAAGCTGAGGCAGGCGGATTCACCTGATGTCAAGGGTTTGAGACCAGCCTGGCCAAAATGGCAAAACCCTGTCTGTACTAAAAAATATAAACATTAGCTGGGCATGGTAGTGCGCACCTGTAATCCTAGCTATCTGGGAGGGTGAGGCAGGAGAATCGCTGGACCCTGGGAGGTGGAGGCTGCAGTGAACCGAGATCATGCCATTGCACTCCAGCCTGGGTGATAGAGAGAGACTCTGTCTCAAAAGAAAAAAAAAAAAGTAAAGTAAAAAGAAAAGAAGGAAAGGTGGGGAAAGGGGAGAAAGAGAGAGAGAGAGAAAGAGAGAGAGATGGAGTGTTTATTCAGGTTCATGAATCTTTAAGATCAAAGTGTGTTCTATTCATCTCCTTCCTACCACCCACCACCCCTCATAAAGCTTTCTACTGTGGCTGCCATACAAAGTGACTTGACAAGCAAATGAATTTAGTATAGTGTTCACATAGTGTGAACTATACTCTGTCTCTTTTGAGACAGAGTCTTTCAGGATGTTCCTCACTTAATCAGGATCATGTTCTTTTTGATTCATCTTCAGATTTCCTCACGGTGAATTTGCTGATGCCTACAGCATAGTCCTTGAAGGTAGAAAGGAGTAGTTAAATTAGTGCTAACAATTACTGGATTTGGACAAAAGATGGGGTTGGGGGAGTAAAGAATAAGGAAGACATTGAAGTTCCTCAAGAGCAATGTCATCCTTATTGAAAGTCAGTGGAGAGGGAGGACCTCATCAGAGAGAAAATGGAATCTCAATTGACTTAAATGTCTAATGAGTACTAATGATATAGGAGCTAAAAAGAAATTATTTAGGTAGTGTGTGAGGGTAAGAGAGTCCTTGGTAAGGCTTCCTTTGTAACAAAAAGCTGCCCCCAAATCATTTCTTTTCTAACAAAGAGCAGTCTGTAAAATCAAACTGCAGACATAGATGAGCAAGCTGGAAGCTTGCATGGGTGAATGCTGGCAGCTGTGCCAATAGTAAAAGTCTACCTGGGGGCCAACAATGTTCAACATGGAGGCTCCATCTTCCCTTTTCTTTGTCAACCACATGTACAGTAATGAAGCAGGCAACATGGCCCCAGGCAGGTAGAGAACCCATATGCATGATAAAAGATTAGGCTACGCAAAGGGCACACCTGGTCCAACCAATCTCTTGTGCCCTATGTAAATCAGGCATTGCTTCCTCAAGCTCATCTATAAAACCTTGTGCATTCCATCATGGAACTGGAAGACCCACTCCAGAGCCCCTCTCTCTGCAGAATAGAGAGCTTTTTCTCTTCTCTTTTCTCTTGCCTATTAAACCTCTGCCCTTAAACTCACTCCTTGTGTGTCCATGTCCTCTATTTCCTTGATGTGAGGCAATGAACCTGGGGTATTACCCCAGACAAATGATGCTGCTTCACTAACTGGATGTCTGTTATTGGGAGTCATTATTCTTACTTAAAAAAAATGTGAATTATGTAATTATCATACAAGTAATGCTTTATTTATTCTTTCTGTAGTGCTCTTCCTTTTCTTATGTAGATCACATTTCTGACCTATATCATTTTCCTTTTCTTTGAAAAACTATTTTGAATATTTCTGGGGGCTTCTGCTGGCAATGAACTCTTTCAGATTTTGTTTTCCTGAGACAGTCCTCATTTATCTTTTTTTTTTTTTAAATGATAATTTTGTAACCACTCAGTGGGTTCAACTTGCCTGCTACTAGATAGAGCCAATTTCTCAAGACAGAGGAATTACAATAGAGAAAGGGTAATTCACACAGAGCTGGCTCTGCAGGAGACCGGAGTTTTATTATTGCTCAGATCAGTCTCCCCAGAAACTGGGGATCAGAGTTTTTAAGAATCATTTGGTCAGGAGCAGACCAGTGAGTCGAGAGTGCTGATTGGTTGGGTCAGAGATGAGATCACAGGGAGTCAAAACTATCCTCTCATGCTGAGTCACCTCCTGGGTGGGAGCCACAGAATTTGTTGGCAGATCCAGGTGGGGCAATCTGATTGTCAGAAATGCAAAAACCTGAAAAGACATCTCAAAAGGCTAATTTTAGGTTCACAATAATGATATTATCTTCCAGAGTAATTGTGAATAATGGCTGGTAATATTTAGAATTCCAGCACCTCTCATCCTAACTTGGTGGCCGGTGGCCTTTCATTCGTTTTACAAGAAAAGTTCAGTTTTGGAGAAAGGCTACTATTTAAACGATGAACTAAATTACTTCCCAAGGCTAGTTCAGCCTATGCCCAAGAATGGACAAGGGTAGTTTGGAGATGAGAAGCAAAATGGAGTTGGTTAGTTCTGATATCTTTCACTGTCATAATTTCCTTAGTTAAAATTTTGCAAAAGTGGTTTCAATTTCCCTTGATATTAAATACCCAATATTTTACTTCATTCTCTTCTTGCTAGCATGGTTTCTGATGAAAAATCTACTATAATCCTTATCCTAATTTTTCTATAGGTAAAATATATTTAAAAAATTTTCTCCTCTGGCTTATTTCAGTATTTTCTCTTTGACTTTGGTTTTCTCTAATTCTAATATAATTTGCCAAAGTGTGGATTTTAAAAATATTTGTCTGGATGTTGTACTCTGAGCTTCCAGATTTATAATTTGGTATCTATCATTAATTTTTGGAAAATTCTAAACCATTACACTTCAAATATTTCTTCTATGTTCTTCTATCTCTTTTCTATCTCTTCTTTCTTTCTTTCTTTCCTCTCTTGCTTTCTTTTCCTTCTGGTATTATAATTACATGTAAGTTACAATTCTTGAAATTGTCCAACACATACTGAATATTCTTATTTTCAATTATTTTGTTCTTATTCACCTTTTTTTTTTTTAAATCATTCATAATTTCTGTTACAGTATTTTTTATTTCTGGCCTTTCCTTTTGATTCTTTCTTAGAGTTTCAGTCTTTCTTTCTGTAACCACCCAACGGGTTCACCTTGCCCACTGCCTAGACAGTCAATTTCTCAAGACAGGGGAATTCCAACAGAGAAAGAGTAATTCATGCAGAGTCGGCTGTGAAGGAGACCAGAGTTTTTTAATTACTCAATTCGGTCTCCCCAGGCTTTCAGGGATGAGAGTTTTTCAGGATAATTTGGTGGGTGGGGGAAGGCTAGTGAGTTGAGAGTGCTGATTGATCAGGTCAGAGATAAAATCATGGGAAGTTGAAGCTGTCTTCTTGTGCTGAGTCAGTTCTTGGGTGGAGTCCACAAGATCAGATAAGCCAGTTTATTGATCTGGGTAGGGCCAGCTAATGCATCAAGTGCAGGGTCTGCAAAATATTTTCAGCACTGATCTTAGGAGCAGGTTAGGGAGGGTCAGAATCTTGTAGCCTCCAGCTGCGTGACTCCTAAACCATAATTTTTAATCTTGTGGCTAATTCGTTAGTCCTACAATGGCAGTCTAGTCCCCAGGAAAGAAGGAGGTTTGTTTTGGAAAAGTGGCGTTATCATCTTTGTTTTAAACTATAAACTATAAACTATGAACTAAGTTCCTCCCAAAGTTAGTTCAGCCTATACCCTGGAAGGAACAAGGGCAGCTTAAACGTTAGAAGCAAGATGAGAGTCGGTTAGGTTGGATCTCCTTCACTGTCTCAGTCATAATTTTGCAAAGAAGATTTGAGAAATCTTATTAATCATACTTATTTTAAATTTCCTGCCTGATAATTCTCACAACTGTGCCCTATCTTGTTTTGATGCTTCCTTTGTCTCTTCTCACTTTGTTTTTTGTTTTTGTTTTTTGCCTTTTAATATAGTTTGCACTGTTTTTGTTAAAAGTCAGATATGATATATCAAGTAAAAGAAACTGAAATAAATAGGCCTTTTTAGGAGGATTAATATTAATATTAATACGACTAGAAGTTGGACTTGTTTAACATTTGCTGTAGCTGTAGATACCAGACATGTCAAATTCCTCTTTTGTCCTCGTTTTGGCCTCCCTCGTTGGCTTTGGGCTTCCCTAAATACTGTTCAGCAGCTATAGTCTGTGCCTTGCATCCTTTCAGCTGGAGTCCACTGCTGTATGCTGGAATACTGTTGGTATTGTGGTAAAGTAGGGGGCGAGGAGAGTTCTATAATCTTATGATGGCATCCCAATGTTTTAGTGGGACTGTGCCTCTGTGCTGTGCCCTTCACAAGTGTTTTTTCAGTAGGATAGCTTCTTCCTTCCCCTTTAGGAGTGACAGGAGGTCTAGAGAGAGTTGTTATAGAAGTAATGTTCTCCTCTAACTAGGATAAGGCTCTGGTAAAATCATTTTCCATGGAAAGTAAAACTTTGTTATGGAGCACTCTGGGAATATTCACGATGTTTACTCTTTTGCTTTCTCTGTCAGAGTCGTGAGGGAATCTTTTTTGGTTCTTGACCATGAGAACTTGTTAATGTTCTGGGGGATAAAACCTAAAAATGGGGAGGGGGGCTCCTTTAGACTATGGTTCCCAGGACTTTCTCATTCTCATGCTAGTCCAACACAGCCTCCAACAGTTCAAAATGATAACTTAGTTGCTTATGGCTTCAGTGGATTCTGTTTCAGGTAAACAATTGGCTGTAACTCTGAATTCACCTGTCTCTTCAGAATTCTGGCTGATCATGTGCCCTGTGATCTCAGTTCTCATTGACTTTCAATTTGTTCAGATTTTTCTTGTAAAAATGGTATGTGAATACATCCATGGCCTTTATGCATCAGAACAAAAATCAGAAGTTACTTGACTTTTCCACAAATGCTTCTCTGACATTTAAACTTGTGCTAACCATATTTGCTAAAATTTGGGAAAGATTAAAAATACTCATAGGAAGAATTTTGACTCTTTGTCTTATTAATTTGGTGACTGAAATGAGTTCATTCTTGGGTGTTGCAATTTATTCATCTATAAAAATGGTAATAAAGATAGTTTATCTCATAGGAATTTTGTAAAGATTCAGTGTGTTGATAACATTTTATACACTTAAAAGAGTACTAGGCACTTCTTAAGCCCTATGTTACTTATACAGTGTCTCAAGAAAAGCATTTGTTATGGGAGGCGTTATCCTGAAGTCAAATTTAGCCCTTACAGCATTCAGTACAAAACTGGAGTTATTTAGGCTTAGAAGCATTTTAGCTAATAAAGGTATTTCCATTTTTCTATAAAAATAAAAACAACAATAAATTTATGCATAATAGAATGCACTGGTAAGAATATACTTTTTATGTTTCTGCAGCTACTATTGTTCTTATTGTTTTTTGAATACTACAATTTTATTTAAAGGCATGTTGATTAGTTCTGACTCATTAGGAACCAACTAACACATATTAATAGAAAGTGAAATGACATAATTATGTAATAAATATTCATCTGGTAGATAAAAAATTTCAAAGTTTACACGAATAATAAAAAAATAGCAAGAGTTCTCCAGAGAAAAGCCAGAGAAACCACTGAGCTATATTTTTATAAATTAGTAGAAATTTTTATTAGAGGAGGTTTTAGCTTTCTACAACACTATCCCTTAGGATCCATGCATCTTATGTGCTGAGTAATCCCTAAAGATTAGTCCATTTTTAGTGTTTTCTATAATGTTCTGTACTTGGCTTGGAAGAAAGAAAATACTCTACTAGCACCTGAACCAAAAAATGTCTTTTCAGTTCTTATTTTAGTAAGACATTCCATGCACTTTACAGTAATAAAATATAGCCATTATCCATGGATTGGTGAAAAAGATCACTGATTTTTCAATTGTTTAGTAACTGTACCTTTACATACTACCATAATAATGCTAATATTTCTTATTTATAGAATCCTCTATTTGAGAAACTCAAAGTATTTTATGAATATTATACCAATTAATCCTACATGACAAGTATTTGTATTCCCAGTATATAAATGAGGAGGTTACAGTGAGGCTGCTGTGCCAGCGAAAGAGTTTGTACTAGGTCTTGGAAGAGAGAAATGCATGTCATATCCAAGACCTTTCCAGTAAGAATGCCCTGGAGACTGTTTTTTTGGAGGGCTGTAGAAAAGGCATAGGTCAATGGTAATTTTTGAAGTTCTTAGAGCTAAGTTAGTGTCAGCTTGAAGAGCTGAAGCAACATCCATGAATTTGTTTCCTACATATTCTTTTATTTTGTTTTTGAGATGGAGTCTCGCTCTGTTGCCCAGGCTGGAGTGCAGTGGCACAATCTCGACTCACTGCAAGCTCCACCTCTCCGGTTCATGCCATTCTCCTGCTTCAACCTCCCAAGTAGCTGGGACTACAGGCAACCGGCACTAGGCCGGGCTAATTTTTTTTGTATTTTTAGTAGAGACGGGGTTTCACCATGTTAGCCAGGATGGTCTTGATCTCCTGACCTCATGATCTGCCCGCCTCGGCTTCCCAAAGTGCTGGGATTACAGGCATGAGCCACCGTGCCTGGCCTCCTACATACTCTTATCATTCTTAATTAGCAACAGGCTAACAATACCAATGAATGCTTTAGTTATTTTATTTTATTAAATGAGGGCATTTATCATAGGGATCTTCTTGCCCTAACTTCGAATAATGGGCACATGTATTTCCCTTCACTTTTTGGATGGGAACTTAATGAACTGATTGGATACAGCTCACTATGTGACCTCTTTGTATTCATCTGTATTTAGCCTTTCACCTGATCTTTGATGACCAGTTTACTTTAGTTCTATCAATTTTTTTGTTTTGTAAATTTTAGCCTTTAACTTTTTGTGTTTTTTTGAAGTCTGCTTTTATATATTTTAAATCTTCATGGATGAATAAAGCTAAGAAGATAAGACTATTCCAAGAAACCAGTGAGTTAATAAAAGAAAGTTGATGAAAGAAATGCCAATTGCAAAGCCAAAAGTGGCAAGGACAAGTTCCTGATGCTTCACAAAGAGCTGAAATAGACAAACTGTTTAAATTCTGTGCAAAAAAATAAAAATAAAAATAAAATAATGTAAACACCAGAAAGCAATCCTTTTCTATAGATAGAGCTACAACCCTAATGAAGGATTTGTTTAATATCACTGTCTACTGCTAATGGCTACAAGTAAATGCCAAACCAGATCATGCTAGGTAAACTTTTTGTTTAAAATCAGTAAATCTTAGTGTTTCAATACCATTCTTTTTTTTTTTTTTTTTTTATACTTTAGGGTTTTAGGGTACATGTGCACAATGTGCAGGTTTGTTACATATGTATCCATGTGCCATGTTGATTTCCTGCACCCATTAACTCGTCATTTAGCATTAGGTGTATCTCCTAATGCTGTCCCTCCCCCCTCCCCCCACCCCACAACAGTCTCTGGAATGTGATGTTCCCCTTCCTGTGTCCATGAGTTCTCATTGTTCAATTCCCACCTATGAGAGAGAACATGCGGTGTTTGGTTTTTTGTCCTTGCGATAGTTTACTGAGAATGATGTTTTCCAGTTTCATCCATGTCCCTACAAAGGACACGAACTCATCATTTTTTATGGCTGCATAGTATTCCATGGTGTATATGTGCCACATTTTCTTAATCCAGTCTATCGTTGTTGGACATTTGGGTTGGTTCCAACTCTTTGCTATTGTGAATAGTGCCGCAATAAACATACGTGTGCATGTGTCTTTATAGCAGCATGATTTATAGTCCTTTGGGTATATACCCAGTAATGGGATGGCTGGGTCAAATGGTATTTCTAGTTCAAGATCCCTGAGGAATCGCCACACTGACTTCCACAATGGTTGAACTAGTTTACAGTCCCACCAACAGTATAAAAGTGTTCCTATTTCTCCACATCCTCTCCAGCACCTGTTGTTTCCTGATTTTTTAATGATGGCCATTCTAACTGGTGTGAGATGGTATCTCACTGTGGTTTTGATTTGCATTTCTCTGATGGCCAGTGATGATGAGCATTTCTTCACGTGTTTTCTGGCTGCATAAATGTCTTCTTTTGAGAAGTGTTTGTTCATGTCCTCTGCCCACTTTTTGATGGGGTTGTTTGTTTTTTTCTTGTAAATTTGTTTGAGTTCATTGTAGATTCTGGATATTAGCCCTTTGTCAGATGAGTAGGTTGCAAAAATTTTCTCCCATTCTGTAGGTTGCCTGTTCATTCTGATGATAGTTTCTTTTGCTGTGCAGAAGCTCTTTAGTTTAATGAGATCCCATTTGTCGATTTTGGCTTTTGTTGCCATTGCTTTTGGTGTTTTAGACATGAAGTCCTTGCCCACGCCTATGTCCTGAATGGTATTGCCTAGGTTTTCTTGTAGGATTTTAATGGTTTTAGGTCTAACATTTAAGTCTTTAATCCATCTTGAATTAATTTTTGTATAAGGTGTAAGGAAGGGATCCAGTTTCAGCTTTCTACATATGGCTAGCCAGTTTTCCCAGCACCATTTATTAAATAGGGAATCCTTTCCCCATTTCTTGTTTTTGTCAGGTTTGTCAAAGATCAGATAGTTGTAGCTATGCGGCATCATTTCTGAGGGCTCTGTTCTGTTCCATTGATCTATGTCTCTGTTGTGGTACCAGTACCATGCTGTTTTGGTTACTGTAGCCTTGTAGTATAGTTTAAAGTCAGGTAGCGTGATGCCTCCAGCTTTGTTCTTTTGGCTTAGGATTGACTTGGCGATGCGGGCTCTTTTTTGGTTCCATATGAACTTTAAAGTAGTTTTCTCCAATTCTGTGAAGAAAGTCATTGGTAGCTTAATGGGGATGGCATTGAATCTATAAATTACCTTGTGCAGTATGGCCATTTTCACGATATTGATTCTTCCAACCCATGAGCATGGAATGATCTTCCATTTGTTTGTATTCTCTTTTATTTCATTGAGCAGTGGTTTGTAGTTCTCCTTGAAGAGGTCCCTCACATCCCTTGTAAGTTGGATTCCTAGGTATTTTATTCTCTTTGAAGCAATTGTGAATGGGAGTTCACTCATGATTTGGCTCTCTGTTTGTCTGTTATTGGTGTACAAGAATGCTTGTGATTTTTGTACATTAATTTTGTATCCTGAGACTTCGCTGAAGTTGCTAATCAGCTTAAGGAGATTTTGGGCTGAGACAATGGGGTTTTCTAGATATACAATCATGTCATCTGCAAACAGGGACAATTTGACTTCCTCTTTTCCTAATTGAATACCTTTTATTTCCTTCTCCTGCCTGATTGCTCTGGCCAGAACTTCCAGCACTATGTTGAATAGGAGCGGTGAGAGAGGGCATCCCTGTCTTGTGCCAGTTTTCAGAGGGAATGCTTCCAGTTTTTGCCCATTCAGTATGATATTGGCTGTGGGTTTGTCGTAGATAGCTCTTATTATTTTGAGATACGTCCCATCAATACCTAATTTATTGAGAGTTTTTAGCATGAAGGGTTGTTGAATTTTGTCAAAGGCCTTTTCTGCATCTATTGAGATAATCATGTGGTTTTTGTCTTTGGTTCTGTTTATATGCTGGATTACATTTATTGATATGTGTATGTTGAACCAGCCTTGCATCCCAGGGATGAAGCCCACTTGATCATGGTGGATAAGCTTTTTGATGTGCTGCTGGATTCGGTTTGCCAGTATTTTATTGAGGATTTTTGCATCAATGTTCATCAAGGATATTGGTCTGAAATTCTCTTTTTTGGTTATGTCTCTGCCAGGTTTTGGTATCAGGACGATGCTGGCTTCATAAAATGTGTTAGGGAGGATTCCCTCTTTTTCTATCGATTGGAATAGTTTCAGAAGGAATGGTACCAGTTCCTCCTTGTACCTCTGGTAGAATTCAGCTGTGAATCCATCAGGTCCTGGACTCTTTTTGGTTGGTAAGCTATTGATTATTGCCACAATTTCAGAACCTGTTATTGGTCTATTCAGAGATTCAACTTCTTCCTGGTTTAGTCTTGGGAGGGTGTATTTGTCGAGGAATTTATCCATTTCTTCTAGATTTTCTAGTTTATTTGCATAGAGGTGTTTGTAGTATTCTCTGATGGTAGATTGTATTTCTGTGGGATCGGTGGTGATATCCCCTTTTTCGTTTTTTATTGCATCTATTTGATTTTTCTCTCTTTTCTTCTTTATTAGTCTTGCTAGCGGTCCATCAATTTTGTTGATCTTTTCAAAAAACCAGCTCCTGGATTCATTAATTTTTTGAAGGGTTTTTTGTGTCTCTATTTCCTTCAGTTCTGCTCTGATTTTAGTTATTTCTAGCCTTCTGCTAGCTTTTGAATGTGTTTGCTCTTGCTTTTCTAGTTCTTTTAATTGTGATGTTAGGGAGTCAATTTTGGATCTTTCCTGCTTTCTCTTGTGGGCATTTAGTGCTATAAATTTCCCTCTACACACTGCTTTGAATGTGTCCCAGAGATTCTGGTATGTTGTGTCTTTGTTCTCGTTGGTTTCAAAGAACATCTTTATTTCTGCCTTCATTTCATTATGTACCCAATAGTCATTCAGGAGCAGGTTGTTCAGTTTCCACGTAGTAGAGCGGTTTTGAGTGAGTTTCTTAATCCTGAGTTCTAGTTTGATTGCACTGTGGTCTGAGAGACAGTTTGTTATAATTTCTGTTCTTTTACATTTGCTGAGGAGAGCTTTACTTCCAACTATGTGGTCAATTTTGGAATAGGTGTGGTGTGGTGCTGAAAAAAATGTATATTCTGTTGACTTGGGGTGGAGAGTTCTGTAGATGTCTATTAGGTCCACTTTATGTAGAGCTGAGTTCAATTCCTGGATATCCTTGTTAACTTTCTGTCTCGTTGATCTGTCTAATGAGGACAGTGGGGTGTTAAAATCTCCCATTATTATTGTGTGGGAGTTTAAGTCCCTTAGTAGGTCACTCAGGACTTGCTTTATGAATCTGGGTGCTCCTGTGTTGGGTGCATATATATTTAGGATAGTTAGCTCTTCTTGTTGAATTGATCCCTTTACCATTACGTAATGGCCTTCTTTGTCTCTTTTGATCTTTGTTGGTTTAAAATCTATTTTATCAGAGACTAGGATTGCAACCCCTGCCTTTTTTTGTTTTCCAGTTGCTTGATAGATCTTCCTCCATCCCTTTATTTTGAGTCTATGTGTGTCTCTGCACGTGAGATGGGTTTCCTGAATACAGCACACTGATGGGTCCTGACTCCTTATCCAGTTTGCCAGTCTGTGTCTTTTGATTGGAGCATTTAGCCCATTTACATTTAACATTAATATTGTTATGTGTGAATCTGATCCTGTCATTATGATGTTAGTTGGTTATTTTGCTCGTTAGTTGCTATAGTTTCTTCCTAGTCTCGATGGTCTTTACAATTTGGCATGTTTTTGCAGTGGCTGGTACCGGTTGTTCCTTTCCATGTTTAGTGCTTCCTTCAGGAGCTCTTTTAGAGCAGGCCTGGTGGTGACAAAATCACTCAGCGTTTGCTTGTCTGTAAAGTGTTTTATTTCTCCTTCACTTATGAAGCTTAGTTTGGCGGGATAGGAGATTCTGGGTTGAAAATTCTTTTCTTTAAGAATGTTGAATATCGGCCCCCACTCTCTTCTGGCTTGTAGAGTTTCTGCTGAGAGATCAGCTGTTAGTCTGATGGGCTTCCCTTTGTGGGTAACCCGACCTTTCTCTCTGGCTGCCCTTAACATTTTTTCTTTCATTTCAACTTTGGTGAATCTGACAATAATGTGTCTTGGAGTTGCCCTTCTCGAGGAGTATCTGTGGCATTCTCTGTATTTCCTGAATCTGAATGCTGGCCTGCCTTGCTAGATTGGGGAAGTTCTCCTGGATAATATCTTGCAGAGTGTTTTCCAACTTGGTTCCATTCTCCCCATCATTTTCAGGTACACCAATCAGACGTAGGTTTGGTCTTTTCACATAGTCCCAAATTTCTTGGAGGCTTTGTTCATTTCTTTTTATCCTTTTTTCTCTAAACTTCCCTTCTCTCTTCATTTCATTCATTTCATCTTCCATCAGCGATACCCTTTCTTCCAGTTGATCGCATCTGCTACTGAGGCTTCTGCAATCTTCGCGTAGTTCTCGAAACTTGGCTTTCAGCTCCATCAGCTCCTTGAAGCCCTTCTCTCCATTGGTTATTCTAGTTATCCATTCTTCTAATTTTTTTTTCAAAGTTTTTAACTTCTTTGCTGTTGTTTTGAATTTCCTCTCGTAGCTCAGAGTAGTTTGATCGTCTGAAGCCTTCTTCTCTCAACTCATCAAAGTCATCCTCCATCCAGCTTTGTTCCGTTGCTGGTGAGGAACTGCGTTCCTTTGGAGGAGGAGAGGTGCTCTGTTTTTTAGAGTTTCCAGTTTTTTTGGTCTGTTTTTTCCCCATCTTTGTGGTTTTATCTACTTTTTGTCTTTGATGATGGTGATGTACAGATGGGTTTTTGGTGTGGATGTCCTTTCTGTTTGTTAGTTTTCCTTCTACCAGACAGGACCCTCAGCTGCAGGTCTGTTGGAGTTTACTAGAGGTGCACTCCAGACCCTGTTTGGCTGGGTGTCAGCAGCAGTGGCTGCAGAACAGCGGATTTTCGTGAGACCACAAATTCAGCTGTCTGATAGTTCCTCTGAAAGTTTTGTCTCAGAGAAGTACCGGGTTGAATGAGGTGTCAGTCTGTCCCTACTGGGGGGGTGCCTCCCAGTTAGGCTGCTCAGGGGTGAGGGACCCACTTTAGGAGGCAGTCTGACCGTTCTCAGATCTCCAGCTGCATGCTGGGAGAACCACTACTCTCTTCAAAGCTGTCAGTCAGACAGGGACATTTAAGTCTGTGGAAGTTCTTGCAGAGTTTTTGTTTGTCCATGCCCTGCCCCCAGAGGTGGAGCCTACAGAGGCAGGCAGGCCTCCTTGAGCTGTGGTGGGCTCCACCCAGTTCGAGCTTCCTGGCTGCTTTGTTTACCTAAGCAAGCCTGGGCAATGGCGGGCGCCCCTCCCCCAGCCTCGCTGCCGCCTCGCAGCTTGATCTCAGACTGCTGTGCTAGCAATTAGCGAGACTCCGTGGGCATAGGACCCTCCGAGCCAGGTGCGGGACACAATCTCCTAGTGTGCCGTTTTCCAGGCCCGTTGGAAAAGCGCAGTATTAGGATGGGACTGACCCGATATTCCAGGTGCCGTCTGCTTCCCCCTTCTTTGACTAGGAAAGGGAACTCCCTGACCCCTTGAGCTTCCCGAGTGAGGCAATGCCTCGCCCTGCTTCAGCTCGCGCACAGTGCGCTTCACCGACTGTCCTGCACCCACTGTTAGGCACTCCCTAGTGAGATGAAACCGGTACCTCAAGCAGAAATGCAGAAATCACCCGTCTTCTGTGTCGCTGGGGCTGGGAGCTGGAGACCGGAGCTGTTCCTATTCGGCCATCTTGGCTCCACCCCTCAATACCATTCTTACTTGAGAATGACTTTATCTGTTCTATTTATGATTTGACTAGGTTCCTTCAATTACATATTTTTCAGAATTAACACTGTTAGCAGAATAAATGCTTATTTCTTTTATTGCTGCTGAATGGTTTTGAACTTCTAAAAAATAATAAAGATAGTTCACAGACCCACAATGTTGTTTCCAGAAGATTATGTATTATTTTCCAATCTCTTCTTGTGGTTTGGATATTAACTTGCTCACTATCTTTAGTTCTACAACCAGCTCTATTTGAATTACTTATCTTAATAGTGATCTCTTAGTATTTGATCTAGTTTTACCCTATAGCTTATGGACATAGTATCTTTCCCATACATTTGTAGACATAGGAGTTTTTATTTCCTTTATACTTTTTCACTTCATGCTTTCATTTTGTACTGATGGATTGCATTGATGTCAGTTTCAACATAGGAGATGAGTAAGCATGAAAATCTTAATTTCTAGAAAGGCCCTAGAGGTTACTTAAGAGACCTATGGTTGTGAGTCAGAGACAGCCAAAGAAATATTCTTGGCCAAGCTATTACCTGAATTCAGAAGCCTCAAGTTTAGAAGAATTCAGAAGCCTCAAGTTTGGATGAAAAACCTTAAGCAGTAAGCAAGACAGAAGCAAAAACATGGCCCGAGATGTGCTCTCTGGAACTCAGGTTTGGGAACTGATATCAGTTTCAGGAATCAGGTAGAAATGTTTCCTTAAAGAGGCAGAGGAATTATTAGCTCTTCTAATTCAGAGCTCTATATCCATATTGAATTCAAGTTTTTCTATTGCCAGACTAGGATTTATGTAGGAACAATGCGATATAGGTTGAGAATGTGGAATAAGATTGAGGATATAGAACTGGATGAAAATGACATTTTTATTGCCAAATAATTTTTCTATTATTACAGCTAAGTAGATAGACCATGGCTGACAATGATTGAGGACACTTTAGTCCATGGTGTCCTTTCTAGTCAGAGATTACATCATTTTTTTCATATAGTCAATTCTTTATAAGTGTTTTGTTAATTCGTGTCAAATAAAAAGAGGAAATTGTACCCACAGGATGCTATGTGGTTAAAATTTAGTCCTTGAAAAAATATATATTAATCATAACAATAATAAAAGTTATTATCAATTGAGCAATTACTATGCATCAGAAGTGGACTACACTATTTGCATATAAAACATAATCATTTTAATGACTTTTCAAGATAGGTGACATTATATCTAATTTGTTAATGGGGTAACTAGTAATTAAATAGTATACATGATTCTCCATAGATCACACAACATATAAGTGTTTCTAAAGTTCCTGATCTTTCCTCTAGCTCAATGGTCCCCAACGCTTTTTAGTGTCAGGGACTAGTTTTGTGGAATACAGTTTTTCCGTGGTCTGGTAGTGGGGTGGGGTTGGGATGGTTTCAGGATAATTGAAGCACATTACATTTATTATTGTGCACTTTATTTCTATTATTACTAAGTTGTAATATATAACGAAATAATTATACAACTCACCATAATGTAGAATCAGTAGGAGCCTTGAGCTTGTTTTCCTGCAACTAGACAGTCTCATCACCCCCAAATGGGACCATCACCCTTGACTAGGACCATCTAGTTGCAGGAAAACAAGCTTAAGGCTCCCACTGATTCTACATTATGGTGAGTTGTATAATTATTTCATTATATATTACAAGATAATAATAATATAAAGTGCACAATAAATATAGTGTGCTTCAAAGATCCTGAAACCATCCCAACCCCACCTGACTACCAGTCTATGGAATAATTGTCTTCCATAAAACTGGTCCCTGGTGCCAAAAAGGTTGGGGACTGTTGAGCTAGAGGAAAGAATAGGAACTTTAGAAACACTTCAATGTTGTGTGATCTATGGAGAATCATGTATACTTTTTAATTACTAGTTTCCCCATCAACAAATTAGATAGAATGTCACCTATCTTGAAAGGTCATTAAAATAATTATTTTATTGGGGGTGATGAGAGACAGTGACAGATCATCAGGCATTAGATTCTCACGAGGAGCATGCAACCTAGATCCCTTGCATGCACAGTTCACCATAGGTTTCACACTCTGAAAATCTAATGCCGTCACTGACCTCACAGGAAGTGGAGCTCTGGCAGTACTTTGAAGTAAGGTGAGAGATGAGGAGCAGCTGTAAATACAGCTGAAGCTTCTCTTACTCACCTGTTGCTCACCTCCTGCTGTGCTGCCCAGTCCTAACAGGACAGGGACTGGTTTTGGTCTGTGACCCAGGGGTTGAGGACCCCTGTTATAACTGATGCAATGGCCCTTACCTGACTAAGTACAGTGATAGAAAATAGTTCATACATATACTTTAAAAAGACACATATTGAGCATCCACTATGTCAGACACTGTGTTGTATTTCTGGTGGTAAAACATTAACACACTGTTAGAACAGTCAAGAACCAAGGATTCTAATGGAAGAAAACTGATGAGTAAACAGAAAATTAGAGTGCATTGTGATAAGGGTTGATACGGAAATATGGATTTGATGTTAGGGGCACAATGGTAGTAATTTTTAAAAGAGACATTAGGCACATGTATACAAAAAAGTGTATAAAAAGGAATAGACACTCTGCATATGTAATAAAAAGAACCAAAAAAAATCAAATTTAGCAATGTCTATTCATTTTTAACTGAAAATAAATTCATTTAAATTAATTAAATTAATTTTGGTTAATTGGGCATAGTGAGTTTATTTAATACATTACATGGTTTGGGGAAAAGCATAACCCAATTTTCACAGCCAATTAGAATATTTCATTACCTCCTGATCTATCATTTGATCATATAGCCTGAATTTGGTTGGAACCTGGTTACTCTACAGAAGTCATAGCTACTAATGCTAGATTATTATTTTCTTCTTAATTTCTATATCTTAAAATAGTTTATCAAAATCTCACCTCAGTTCTCTTCATTTCTCACTACCTTTCTTTCTTGAACAATCCTGTATTCACAGATCTCTTCCCTTGTCTTGAAATCTATGATATGGACGAATATATAATGATATATTGATACGATTATATATATTTATTATCATTTATTTTATATATAAATATTATATATATATGATGTATGTCTACCATTATAGTATCATGGCAAATAGTTTTACTGCCCCCCAAATCGTCAGTGTTTTGCCTATTGATTTCTCCTTCCTCTCAAACCCTGATAATCACTCATCTTTTTACTGTCTTTATAGTTTTGCCTTTTTCAGAATGTTATATAATTGGAATTGTACACTATGCAGCCCTTTAATATTAGCTTCTTTCATTCAGTAATATACACTTAAGCCAGGCACGGTGGCTCACACCTGTATTCCCAGCACTTTGGGAAGCTGAGGCAGGCGGATCACCTGAGGTCAAGAGTTTGAGACCAGCCTGGCCAAACATGGTGAAACCCTGTCTCTACTAAAAATACAAAAAAAATTAGCTGGGTATGATGGCAGGTGCCTGTAATCCCAGCTACTCGGGAGGCTGAGGCAGGAGAATCGCTTGTTCCCCTCTTTGTGTTCATGAGTTGTTATTTACCTCCCACTCATAAGTATGAATATGCAGTATTTGATTGTCTGTTCCTGTGTTAGTTTGCTTAGGATAATGGCCTCCAGCTTCATCCATGCTGCTGCAAAGAACATGATATTTTTCATTTTTATGGTTGTGTAGTATTCTGTAGTGAAAATTTGCCACATTTTCTTGATCCAGTCTACCGATGAACAGCATTTAGATTGATTATATGTCTTTATTGTGAATAGCGCTATGATGAACATAGGCATGCATGTGTCTTTTTGGCAGAATGATTTATATTCTTTTGGGTATATACCAAATAATGGTATTGCTAGGTTGAATGGAAATTCGTTTTGAGTTATTTGAGGAATCACCACCCTACTCTCCACAATGGCAGAACTAATTTACGTTCTCATCAGCAACGTATAAGCGTTCCCTTTTCTCTGCAACCTTGCCAGCCTCTGTTGTTTTTTGACTTTTTAGTAATAACCAATTTGACTGGTATTAGATGGTATCTCATTGTGGTTTTGGTTTGCATTTTTCTAATGATTAGCAATGTGAGCATTTTTCCACATGCTTGCTGTTCTCATGTATGTCTCTTTAAAAAAATGTCTGTTCATGCCCTTTGCCCACTTTGTAACGGGGTTGTTTTTCTCTTGTAAATTTGTGTAAGTTCCTTAAATAAGCTTGATATTAGACCTTTGTTGGATGCATAGTTTGCAAGTATTTTCTTTCATTCTGTAGGCTGTCTGTTCACTGTGTTGAAAGTTTCTTTTGCTGTGAAGATGCTCTTTGGTTTAATTAGGTCCTATTTATCAATTTTTGCTTTTGTTGCAGTTGCTTTTGGCATCTTAATCATGAAATCTTTGCCAGGTCCTATATACAGAGTGGTATTTCCTAGGTTATCTTACAGAGATTTTACAGTTTTAGGTTTTACATTTAAGTCTTGAGTTTTTTATGTGGTGTAAGAAAGGGGTCCAGTTTCAATCTTCTGCATATGGCTAGCCAGTTATTCCAGAACCACTTATTGAATAAGGAGTCCTTTCCTCATTGTTTGTTTTTGTCATCTTTGTTAAAGATTAGATAGTTGTAGGTGTACAGCTTTACTTCTGGGCTCTCTATTCTGTTCCATTGGTCTATGTGTCTGTTTTTGTACCATATCATCCTGTTTTGGTTACTGTAGCTTTATAATATATTTTGAAGTCAGATAACATGATGCTTCCAGTTTTGTTCTTTTTGTTTAGGATTGCCTTGGCTATTCAGGCTCCTTTTTGGTTCCAAATGAATTTTAAAATAGTTATTTTTAGCTCTGTGAAGAGTGTCATTAGTAGTTTGACAGGAATAGCATTAAATCTGTAAATTGCTTTGGACAGTATGACCATTTTAATGATATTGATTCTTCCTATTCATGATCATGAAATGCTTTTTTCTGTTATCTCTGATTGCTTTGAGCAGTGTTTCATAATTCTTCTTGCAGAGGCCTTTCTCCTCCCTAGTTAGCTCTATTCCTAGGTATTTTATTCTTTCTGTGGCAATTATGAATGGGACTACATTCCTGATTTTGCTCTCAGCTTGGAGGTTGCTGGTGTACAGAAATGCTGAAGATTTTTGTACATTGATTTTGTAGCCTGAAACTTGACCTAAGTTGTTTCTCAGATCAAAGAGCTTTTGGGCAGATATTATGGGGTTTTCTATACATGGAATCCTGTTGTCTGAAAACAGGAATAGTTTTACTTACTCTCTTCCTATTTGGATTTTTTTTTTCCCCTATTGCCTGATTGCTCTGGCCAGGATTTCTAGCACTATGTTGAATAGGAGTGGTGATAGAGAGTGTCCTTGTCTTGTTCTGGTTTTCAAGAGGAATGCTTCCAGCTTTTGCCCATTAAGTATGATGTTGGCTGTGGGTTCGTCGTTTTCATTTACATTAAAATATTTTAAAAATTTGTCTTGATTTTGACCTGTGTTTTATTTAAAAGTGTGGTTTTTAATCTCCAAATATTTGGAGTTTTTCAATCTATGTTTCTGTTATTGATTTCTGGTTTAATTTCTTTTTGGTCTGAGAGAAAACATTGTATGATTTCTATTCTTTTGAACTTATTAAGGTATGTTTTGTGGCACAGAGTGTGATTTTCGTGAATGTCCCATGTATGTTTGAGAAGATTGTATCATCTGCTGTTCTGGAATGAAGTGTAGCTATCAGTTGCATCCAATTGATTGATGGTGCTGTTGAGTTTTGAAGTCAGCTTTTCAGTCACTAGCTGAAGTTCAGAAATGCCGCTAACACATCTGATTAATCTTCCTCTCAAGTAACCAATTGATTCCTACTGATTATTGGAATATTCTACTTTGGTCTCTGGGATCTTGTTGCAAGACTCTGACATATATTAATAACACGTTTTGGTGTTGGTAATTTTCATATTGGAGCATGCTCCAGGCAATGACACCTGTCAGGGAAAAGTGTCCAGAGTTAGAAATGCCAAAAGAGATTATTAGGTATCATTTCCAGTGCAGGGCTGGGAGTTACCTATTAGACTTTCTGCAGATTAGTTGATTCTGTGAAGGTGTACACATGTGTTTGTCTTTATATTACCTAGGCTCTTCTAGAATGGTACTGAGGTAGAAGTTAAAAAGAGAACAAAGGACACAAATTTATCCATAAAAACAAACATGTATTTTGTCTGGTAGAGATAAATTTCCGCCTAGTGATAAAAATGAGTCCACCCATTATACTTTATTGTCTTATATTTACCAGTTTTACATCGATTAGTACATTCATTTTAGCATTCCAGATTGCTTAAATATATATGTTTCTTCTTCAAATTCTTTATTGAAGTGATTTTAACATCTTACTGCTTTATTTATTAATTTATGAATTGCAGAAATCTTAATCATGTGTTAATTTTATATTTGCATGTGAATTATGAATTTTCCTTTTTTGGAAATTCTATTTTTACATAATTATGTCATGATAGCCACCTGTCCTTTAGTGATTATAAGACACTGTTTGGAAGATATTGTTAGAGTTAAAAGATTTTAAAATATAAAATACACACATCTTCAAATTGGTGAAATATGGTAATCACTAAGTCATATTAATTCTTCCTCCAAATACACTTAAATACATCCTCTTCCTTTAGTTCCCACTGCTTTTGTCTGAGTTTCCTTGCTTCTTATGAGAAATGTTTCAATAACGTCCTAAATTATGTCTTTTTCATTAGACTTCATTCCTTCCAATCCATTATTTGCAATGCTGCCTCAGAATGATTCTAAACACAACTGTCAAAGTGACACTGCTGTTTCAAACCCTGCAATGAATTCTACTTCTTGTTATAGTATGCTGAAATCTTCTTAGTTTACATCCTGAGTATCTTGCTTCCAACTTTATCTTTTCTTTAGTAAATCTCAGATTTTTTTATCTTAGTAGTTTTGCACTTGTGGTATTACTGTAATCTCTGGTTAGAGATTCTTCAAGTTTCTACAAGCTTATGATTGTTTCATAATACTTAGCAAAGTATATATCTTTGTATATATCTTTTTAATTTATATTTATAAAGGTAATTTGCTACTTTTTCACAGAAGCTTCTGAATGGCTTAAATATTTCTGAGATGTGTTACTCTTTGGACAAGGAGTTTAAAATATTCCATATCACTTACTGAGTACATGTTGAGTCTTAATTAAATTTTACATTCATGTTCAAAGACAGTTATAATACACATATATTCTGGAGATGATTCCAAAATCAATTAAAGCAATAACTGGACCTACTTCCTCTCATTCCATTTTTGTACATCCAGGATATAAATTAGGAGAATTAAAAGAAATTTTAATAAACTACAATCACAATAAATTGAATTAATAATTATTAGCAATTGAATTTGAGATTTCCTTATAGTCTAAGCTTAGATAGATATAAATATTGATATGTATGTAGATATAAGTATGTGTGTGTTTAAAGGTTAGTGTATACACAAAACTTTCATTTTTGGCACTTGGTGTTTTAGATATAATAGATTGGAATTTTTTGCATCAAGAGGAATCTGATTGAGGAAAGAATATGTTAAATGAAATAAAAATTGTTGTATAGGAAAGTAATTTTAATTATAGATAGCTGAAAAGCAAGTTACAGTGAAGCTGTATTTGAGGATAAAAGAATTTGTTCTTAAAATTTTTAAAGTTGTATTCAAAAAAATTTACTATGTTAGCAAATCTTCTTATTGACATATGTTTTATTCCTAGTTTCCAAGTCAATAAATTACTGGGGTGGAAACACAGATATTAGGAAAAGTGAGTTCCTATTTTTTATAGAGATACCAAAAATTATTTTATGTCTATATTATTAAAAGTAGACATTTTATATTAGAGTTTTATCTTGCAGATTTGGCCTGTCTTGAGCAGTCTATATAGACAGGACATACTATTTACACAAATTTACTCACCAAAACTTTTGTTCTAAGCCAGTTCATGCACATGTCATACTCTTTCTAACTTTCTTATTTTTCTTGTGTTGTATGTGTAAGAGGGGTTGGCTATATTTATTCTGTCAATTGTAATAAACAACAATTATTTGGCTATTTTCAAAAACTGATTTTATCTCCTGAGCTAATATTTATACCCAGAGGATGAAACAAACAACAGCAAACAAACAACAAATAAACAAACAATAAAAAAATCACCCAACCCTAAGTATGAGCATTTAAAATAACTAAATTCCTTCTAGATTTAAAGCCATCTCTTATGTGTCATTATCTCAACCAATTTTATTATCTCAGCCAATTTTGAATTTCTGCTCAGTCATCCATTGATTCTTATCTTCCCTCTTCTCCTGCCCATCTGTCTGGCAGATATTTAAATTTTCAGTGAGTTTAAATTTCATCCTGGCAAAGGAAGAAGATTTCTGGTGCTTTATTCAGAGGTTTAGCTTGTCTTACCTGATCTCTGAAATTCCTTCACTGATATCTACTAAAATATTACTGGGACCACCTGCTCATTTGTATACCAGGCTGAAGTCCAGTCTCAAGTCATGAAGCCTATTTTTGCCCACTTTTCTCTTCTGAAAACCCTTTCTTTTCACTGTTTTTATGTCTCTACTGGAGCACACAGGAATCATTAAATCTCCTAGATTAGTGTTTTTTATTATATAAAAGCAATGGGGCAGGAGAAAGAGGATTGCCCAGCATAAATCAAGGCAGTGGCACAAATCCGTAATAGTAACTATTTCATTCTTCATCATCACAAACCAATATCTTGCAAATGACTAGTTACAAAATGCATGGGTAAAATATCCAATCAAAGTACAATTAAATGAATGGATTTTGCTAAAACAGTGTATGGTTAAGAAAGTATCCTTGCCTCCAGATTTACTTTTTTTTCTCAAGATTCTTTTGGCTGTGTGGAATCCTTTTGGTTTCATATAAATTTTAGAACTTTTTTTCTATTTTTGTAGAAAATTCCATTGACATTTTAATAGGGATTGCCGTGAATTTTTTGCTTTAGGTAGTATGGACATTTTAACATTAAGTCTTCTAATCCATGGATATAGAATTTCCTACCCATTCTTTCACTCAAAACCACAAGGAGATATAACATCATGTATTTTAGGATGACAACTATTTAAAAAAAAGATAACAAATGTTGGAGGATATGTGGAGAAATTCGAAACAATGTATTTTGTTGGTGGGAAAGTAAAACAGTGTAGCTGCTCTGGAAAACAGTATGGAGAGTCTTCAAAAACTTAAAAATAGGCATACTATATTATCTAGCAATCCCTCTTCTAGGTATCAATTTTAAAGGCTTAAAATCAGGATTTGAAGCTACATCTATACTCCCATGTTCATCACTGCATTATTCACAATAACTAAGGTGTGGAAAAACACTTAAAAGTACTGAATGGACACAAACTGGAAGAATTCCCTTTGAAAACTGACCCAAGACAGGGATGCCCTCTCTCACCACTCCTATTCAACATAGTGTTGGAAGTTCTGGCCACGGCAATCAGGCAGGAGAAGGAAATAAAGGGCATTCAATTAGGAAAAGAGGAAGTCAAATTGTCTCTGTTTGCAGATGACATGATTGTATATCTAGAAAACCCCATCGTCTCAGCCCAAAATCTCCTTAAGCTGATAAGCAACTTCAAAAAAGTCTCAAGATACAAAATCAATGTGCAAAAATCACAAGCATTCTTATACACCAATAACAGACAAACAGAGAGCCAAATCATGAATGAACATTTGCTTCAAAGAGAATAAAATACCTAGGAATCCAACTTACAAGGGATGTGAAGGACCTCTTCAGGGAGAACTACAAACTACTGCTCAATGAAATAAAAGAGGATATAAACAAATGGAAGAACATTCCATACTCATGGGTAGGAAGAATCAATATCGTGAAAATGGCCATACTGCCCAAGGTAATTTATAGATTCAATGCCATCCCCATCAAGCTACCAATGACTTTCTTCACAGAATTGGAAAAAACTACTTTAAAGTTCATATGGAACCAAAAAAGAGCCCGCATTGCCAAGTCCTAAGCCAAAAGAACAAAGCTGGAGGCATCACCCTACCTGACTTCAAACTATACTACAAGGCTACAGTAACCAAAACAGCATGGTACTGGTACCAAAACAGAGACATAGACCAATGGAACAGAACGGAGCCCTCAGAAACAATGCTGCATATCTATAACTATCTAATCTTTGACAAACCTGGCAAAAACAAGCAATGGGGAAAGGTTTCCCTATTTAATAAATGGTCCTGAGAAAACTGGCTAGCCATATGTAGAAAGCTGAAACTGGATCCTTTCCTTACACCTTATACAAAAATTAATTCAAGATGGATTAAAGACTTACATGTTAGGCTTAAAACCATAAAGAACCTAGAAGAAGACCTAGGCAATACCATTCAGGACATAGGCGTGTGCAAGGACTTCATGTCTAAAACACCAAAAGCAATGGCAACAAAAGCCAAAATTGACAAATGGGATCTAATTAAACTAAAGAGCTTCTGCGCAGCAAAAGAAACCACCATCAGAGTGAACAGGCAACCTACAGAATGGGAGAAAATTTTTGCAACCTACTCATCTGATGAAGGGCTAATATCCAGAATCTACAATGAATTCAAACAAATTTACAAGAAAAAAACAAACAACCCCATCAAAAAGTGGGCGAAGGATATGAACAGACACTTCTCCAAAGAAGACATTTATGCAGCCAAAAAAACACATGAAAAAATGCTCATCATCACTGGCCATCAGAGAAATGCAAATCAAAACCACAATGAGATACCATCTCACACCAGTTAGAATGGCCATCATTCAAAAGTCAGGAAACAACAGGTACTGGAGAGGATGTGGAGAAATAGGAACACTTTTATACTGTTGGTGGGACTGTAAACTAGTTCAACCATTGTGGAAGTCAGTGTGGTGATTCCTCAAGGATCTAGAACTAGAAATACCATTTGACCCAGCCATCCCATTACTGGGCATATACCCAAAGGATTGTAAATCATGCTGCTATAAAGACACATGCACACATATGTTTATTGAGGCACTATTCACAATAGCAAAGACTTGGAACCAACCCAAATGTCCAACAATGATAGACTGGATTAAGAAAATGTGGCACATATACACCATGGAATACTATGCAGCCATAAAAAATGATGAGTTCATGTCCTTTGTAGGGACATGGATGAAGCTGGAAACCATCATTCTCAGCAAACTATCACAAGGACAAAAAACCAAACACCACATGTTCTCACTCATAGGTGGGAATTGAACAATGAGAACACATGGACACAGGAAGGGGAACATCACACTCCGGGGACTGTTGTGGGGTAGGGAGAGTGGGGAGGGATAGCACTGGGAGATATACCTAATGCTAAATGACGAGTTAATGGGTGCAGCACACCAACATGGCACATGTATACATATGTAACAAACCTGCACATTGTGCACATGTACCCTAAAACTTAAAGTATAATAATAATAAAAAAAAAGGCTTATTAACAATTGAGGGTCTCCCAGTGAAATGGCCAAATTCCTAATAAACACAGCCTCCCTCTCCTGAATTCTTATCCATCAATAAACCTATCCATGCACAGAAAAAAAAAAGCTTATTAATGGATGAATAGATAAAGGAAATGTAATATTTATATCACATTAGAATATTATTCAGCATTAGATATGAGGAAATCTTTTTCTTTTTTTCTTTTTCTTTTTTTTTTTCCTTTTCGAGGCAGAGTTTCGTTCTTGTTGCCCAGGCTGGAGTGCAATGGCGCGATCTCGTCTCATCACAACCTCCGCCTCCCAGGTTCAAGCAATTCTCCTGCCTCAGCCTCCCAAGCAGCTGAGATTACAGATATGCACCACCATGCCCAGCTAATTTTTTTGTATTTAGTAGAGATGGGGTTTCACCATGTTGGTCAGGCTGGTCTCAAACTCCTGACCTCAGGTGAGGAGGAGCCTCCCAAAGTGCTGGGATTATAGGCGTGAGCCACCACGTCTGGCTAATTCAGCATTAGAAAGGAAGAAAATCCTGCCACAGGCAACGCTATGACTGAATCTTGGAGGACGTTTGCTAAGTAAAGTAAGCCAGTCACAGAAGAACAAATACTGCATGATGCCACTTACATGAGGAATCTAAAATAGTCAAACTATAGAAGCAGAGAGTGTAATTGTTGTCAGGGACTGCGAGGAGGAAGAAATAAGGAGTTGCTTTTCTTTTTTTTTTTTTTTTTTTTTTTTTTTTTTTTTTTTTTATCAGGTATAAAGTTTACGTTATGCAAGATCAGTAAGTTCTAGGTAACTGTATAACATTGTGCGTTTAGTTAAGAATAATGCATTGTATACTTAGAAGTGTATCAAGATAGTAGATATCATGTTAACTGTTCTTATCACAATTTAATAAATAAATAAATACCATGTGTGGAGTGTTGGTATAGTAACATAGAAGAATATTTACAATTATATTTAAAAAGTAATTAAAATACGTCTGTCTCTGTCATCTAAATGTCAGGGTGTGGCTTGAAATTTTTTAATCACAATGACATACCACAAAAATATGTAGTTTACTGAGGAAATGAATAAGAGAAACCAGCTGTCTCATCATGCCAAAAATTCAAGTGATTTATGAAACGTAAATCAAAGCCCTTTTATATTTTTGGAAATTTATGAATTTTTTATTAAAATTTTTTATGTTAGCATTAAAATTTTGTTGGAATTTCAGATACACTAAATGCTAGATTTTCAATTTCTAATATGGTAAATGTTATAAGTCTGTGAAGTTCTGATAATTTTTAACATATAAAGTGGTCCCAAGACCAAAATGTTAAGAGAATAACCACACGTAAGCAAGAAGACCTGCAAACTTCTCAGGACCATGATTTTTAAATTAGGCCTTTTGTCAGCTAATTTCATATCATTATCTTGGAAGTATATTTTCCTGAGAAACAAAAGCAATATTTTCTCATTTAGTTTTTCTATCATACATTTCTCTCACACACCTTCTTCATTCTCTCTCATTTTAAAATGCACCTTGCCGCAATAGACTACAAGTTCTTTCTGTAAGTGCTTTTTTGTTTTCATCTGGAAAATCAAGTTTCTAAGACAATATTCACGGTGTAGTTTGAAAAGTTTATTTTAAAATTCAGAACTTGGAAAACAAACAATGACCTTCGTTGTTTTAAGTCATGCCTCTCTTTCCTGAGAAAATGGGCCTCAGCCCTGGGGCTTATTCTTAATGGCTTAAAGACTGTACAATCATTATGTCAACAAAGAAATTAAGGCAGAAATTAAAAATGTTTTTGTAACAAATAAAAATCAAAACACAATATACCAAAACCTGTGGGATCCAACAAAAGCAGTGCTAAGTGGGAAATTTATAGCATTAAATATCTACATCAAAAAGTAGAAAACATTATAAATTAACAACCTAATGTCACAACTCAGGGAACTAGAAAGTAAGAACAAACAAAATGCAATGTTAGCAGACGAAAAGAAGTAACAAGGATCAGAGCAAAGGTAAATGAAATAGAGACCCCCAAACAATAGAAAGGATAAAAAAGGTAAAAAATGGTTCTTTAATAAAATAAACAAAATTGAAAAACCACTAACTAGGCTAACCAAGAAGAGAGAAGAACCCCCCAAAAAAAATCTGAAATGAAAAATGAGCTATTACACCTGATACCATAGAAATACAAAGGATCATTAAGTATTACCATGAAAAACTAACATTCACAAACTAGAAAACCTAGAGGAAATGGTGAAATTCCTGGAAACATGCAGCTTCCCAAGATTGAATCTGGAAGAACCAGATTCCTGAACAGACCATTAATGAGTAGTAAGACTCATTATTAGTGAGAAAATTAATAATTTTAATAATTAATAACAATAATAAATAATAACTAATAATATATAACTATATATTTTATTATACATAATAAATAAAATAATAATTTTAATAACTAATAGTAATAATAAAATATCCCAATAAAAAGCCCAGGATCCGATAGATTTACGGCTAAATTCTACCAAATATACAAAAAAAAACCTAATACTAATCCTCCTGAAAATGTTCCAAAAACATCAAGAAGGAGGGATTTCTCCCTAACTCATTTTACAAGGCCAGTGTCACTGTGATACAAATATCAGACAAGGACACAACAAAAATGAAAACCTGCAGACCAATATTCCAGAGGAACATAGAAGCAAAAATTCTCAACAAAATATTACAAAATCAAACCCAACAGCACATGAAAAAGGATAATATACCATGATCAACTGGGTTTTATTCCAGGGATGCAAGGATAGTTCAACATACGTAATCAATAAGTGTTATATATAACATAAAGAGAACTAAGGACAAAAATCATATAATCATCTCAATAGACAAAAAGCATTTGATGAAATTCAGCATCCTTTCATGACAAAAAAACTTCAACAAATTAGACATAGAAGGAACATATCTCAAAATAATAAAGGTAATACATGACAAACCCACAGTGAAAATCATACTGAATTTTAAAAAGTTGAAAGCATTCCCTCTGAGAACTAGAACAAGACAAGGATGCCCACTTTCACCACTCCTATTCTAAATAGTACTGAAAGTCCTAGCCAGAACAACCAGGCAAGAAAAAGAAATAAAAGACATCCAAATTGGAAAAGAGGTGGTCAAATTGTTTCTGTTTGCTGATACTATGATCCTATATCCAAAAAAACACTAAAGACTACTAGACCTTATGAACAAATTCATTAATTTGCAGGATACAAAGTCAACATACAAGAATCAGTGGCATTTCCATATACCAATAATGATCCTCCTTAAAACCAAATCAAGAAGGCAACCCATTTACAATGGCTACAATAAATAATAAATACACAAATATACAAATAAAATGTAGGAATATATTTAACCAGATAATGAAAAATCTTTTCAAGGTAAACTACAAAACGTTGATGAAAGAAATTGTAGATGACACAAGTGGAAAAACATCCCATGCTTATGAATCAGAGGAATTAATATTGTTCAAATGACTGTACTGTCTACTTAAATATACAGATTTAATGTAATCCCTATCAAAATACCAACATCATTTTTCGCAGAATTACCAAAAAAATTTTAAATACATATACATTCTAAAAGAACCTGAATATTCAAAGCAATCCTAAGCAAAAAGAACAAAGCTGGGGGTAACACATTACCTGAATCAAATTATAATACATGGCTATAGTAACCAAACAACCTGGTATTGGTATAAAAATAGTCACATAAATCAATGGAATAGAATAAATAATACATAGTAAAGCCACATATCTACAGCCAACTGATCTTTGTCAAAGCCAATAAGAGCACACAGTGGGGAAAGAAGACCCTTTTTCATAAATAGTGCGGAAAAATTGAATTGCTATATGCAGAAGAATAAAAATGTTCCCCTATCTCTCACCATAATCACAAGATGAATTAAAGACTTAAATGTAAGACCTGAAGCCATAAAAAATTCTTGAAGAAAACCTAGGGAAAATTTTTCTGGATCTTGTTCTACTCAAAGAATTCATGACAAATCTCAAAAGCACAAGAAACAAAAACTAAGACAAGTGAAACAGTTAAACTAAAATGCTTTTGCATAGCAAAACAAATAGAGTGGGAAGGTGATCAGCAGAATAGGAGAAAATACTAGCAAACTATGTATCTGACAGAGGACTAATATCCAAAGTTTACAAGAAGCGATAAAAAAAATCCTATTAAAAAGTGGGCAAGTGACATAGATATTTTTCAAAAGAAGCCATAACAAATGGGCAATGAGCACATAAAAACATGCTAAACATCAGTAATTGTCAGATAAATGCAAGTTAAAACACACCGAGACATCATCTTACACCAGTCAGAATGGCTACTATTAAAAAGACATAAAACAACAGGTGTTGGCAAGGATGCGGAGAAAAGGAACACTTATACACTGCTGGTGGAAATGTAAATTAGTATAACCTCTATGAAAAGCAGTATGAAGATATATCAACTAAAAATTGAACTACCATTCAATTCAGCAATTCCATTATTAAGTATCTTTCCAAAGGAAAAAAAAATCATTATAAGAAAAAGATAATTGCACTCAAATGTTTATCACAGCACTGTTCATAATAGCAGTGATATGAAATCAACCCAAGCATCCATCAGTGGATGACTGGATAAAGAAAATGTGGTATATTTGCATAGTAGAATACTATTCATCCATAAAAAATGAAATGATGTCTTTTGCAACAATGTGGATAGAATTGGAGGCCATTATCTTCAAAAAAATAACTCAGAAACAGAGAGAAAAATACCATGTTTTCACTTACAAGTGGGAAATAAGTAATATTTAAACATGGACATAGAGTGTGAAGTGATGGACATTAGAGACACCCAAGGTTTGGGGAGTGAGAGGGGTTGGATGATGAGAAATCATTTAATGGATAAAATATACATTATTTGGGTGATGGCTACACTAAAAGTCCATACTTCACTATTATGCAATATATCTTTGTGACAAAATTGCATTTGTACCCCTTAAATTTATATTAAAAAAGACCAAGGTGGAAATATATATATATATATATATATATATATATATATATATATATATATACATGTGTTGAGCTCAAGTATTGCTTCTAAGAATATTCCTTTAACCTATTATTTATCTCATTGCACTGAAATTCATAATTCACTTGACTCTATATATCTTTACTAAAATATCCTTTGATTGAGGGATCCATAACTTATTCAACTTGGCATGTTCAATAACCTGTAATGACAGTTACCTAATGTAAATATTAAATGAAAAATGTTTTTCCAATACAAGAATATATTTCTAGAATAAAAGGGTCATAGTGTGGAAAAAATGGTGAAGTCTTTGAAGTAGGCAAAAGATTACAGGCTATTCTTACAATGGAATACTGGCCATTGTCCAGAATACTCTTGGAGTTTTCCAGTTCTATAGGAATTTGTTTCTCTTGTTTCTGAATGTTCTATCTTGAAATTCTTAGAGATAGAAGTTAACTTTTATAGTGCTGATGGTGATAAAAATGGTAAAGATGCAAGTAAACTTTTTTCCTGGTAGAGATGCCAGAATGTTTTTATTTATTTATTTATTTATTTATTTATTTATTTTTGAGACCGTGTCTTGCCCTGTCGCCCAGGCTGGAGTGCAGTGGCGCGATCTCGGCTCACTGCAAGCTCCGCCTCCTGGGTTCACACCATTCTCCTGCCTCAGCCTCCCGAGTAGCTGGGACTACAGGCGCCTGCCACCACGCCTGGCTAATTTTTTGTATTTTTAGTAGAGACAGGGTTTCACCGTGTTAGCCAGGATGGTCTCAATCTCCTAACCTCGTGATCCGCCTGCCTCGGCCTCCCAAAGTGCAGGGATTACAGGCGTGAGCCACTGCGCCTGGTCAGAATGTTTTTATGACATTCTCCCCACACCAAAAGATGATTCCAAACATTACATTTTATTGCTTTTTGTAAATTAATCATTGTGCATTTATTCGCAAAATAATTTCAGCACTCCTGAGTGTGTTTGTGTGTGTGTGTCTGTCTTTGGATGTTTTAAAAAATGATACATAATAGGTGAGCATATTTTAGAGATATTTGTGATATTTTGATACATTCGTATAATGTCTAATCATCAAATAAGGGTAATTGGAGTATCCATCACCTCAAGCATTTATCTTTACACTGAATTATTGAATTATTCTCTTCTGACTCTTTTGACATATATAATAGATTACTGTTAACTATAGTCACCCTACTGAACTATCAAACACTAGATCTTTTTTCCCTATACCTAACTGTCTTTTTGTACTCACTAATCAAACTCTCTTTATTCCTTCCTTCCCTATTTCCCATTCCAGCCTTTGGTAACCGCTATCTACTCTCTATCTTCATGAGATCTAAAATTTTAGCTCCCATATATGAGTGAGAATATGTGATATTTCCCTTTATGTGCCTGGCTTATTTCACTTAACATAATGACCTACAGTTCCATCCATGTAGCAGTAAATAGTAGGATTTCATTTTTTGTGTGTGTGGCCAAATAATATTCCATTATGTGTGTGCGTAAAAGACTTTTTTTTATTCATTCATCCATTCATGGAAATCTAGGTTAGTTCCATATTTTTGCTATTGTTAATAGTGCTATAATAAACATGGAAGTGTAGATATCTCTTTGATATATTGATTTCTCACACACACAAAAGAAATCAATACACACACACACACACACACACGCAGTAGTGGGATTGCCGAATTACATGGGGTTCTATTCTTAGTCTTTTGAGGAACCTCCATTCTGTATTCATGCTGCATTTATTCCCACCAACAGTGTATGACGTTTCGCTTTTCTCCATATCCTCACCAGAATCTGTTATTTTTTTGTCTTTTTGATGAAAGCCATTTTAACTGGGGTGAGGTATCTCATTGTAGTTTTCATTTACATTTCCTTGATAATTAGTGATCTTGAACATTTAAAAAAGATTCTATTGGCCATTTGTATGTCTTCCTTTGAGAAATGTCTAGTCAGATCTTGTGTATTTTTTAATTGGATTATTTGTTTGTTTGTTGTGCTATTGACTTGTATGAGTTCCTTATACAGTCTGGTAGTTTTCCCTTGCCAGATACATAAATTGAAAATATTTTTTTCTCATTCTGTGGGTTGTCGATTGTTTCCTTAGCTGTGCAGAACTTTTTTAACTTGATGAAATCTTATTTTTCTGTTCTGGCTTTTGCTGGCTGTGCTTTTGAGCTTTCACCCAAAAATTCTTTGCCCAGACGTATTCTAAGCATTTCCCTAATGGTTTCTTTTAGTAGTTTCATAGTTTCAGGTCTTAGATTTCAGGTCTATGTCTTTAATCTATTTTAATTTGATTTTTGTATATGGTGAGAAATGGGGGTCTAGTTTCATTCTTTTATGAAGGTTATAGAGTTTTTCCAGATCCATTTATTAAAGAGATTGTCTTTCCCCAATGTATGTTCTTTGTGCCTCTGTTAAAAATGAGTCATCTGTGTACGTGTGTATTTATTTCTGGATTCTCTTTTCTCTTGAATTGTTCTATGTGTCTGTTATTAAGCCCAGTGCCTGATTTTTGGTTACTATGGCTTTGCTGTGTATTTTGAAATCAGGTAGTGTAATGGCTCCAACCTTATTCTTTTTGCTCAAGTTTGCTTTGGCTATTCAGGGTCTTTTGTAGTTCCATTCAGATTTTAGAACTTTTTTCCTATTTATTTGAAGAATGTAATTTGTATTTTGATAGGGATTGCATTAAATCTGCAAATCACATTGGGTAGTATGAACATTTTTAAAACATTAATTCTTTCAATCCGGGTTCATGGGTTATCTTTCCTTTTTTGGTGCTGTCTTCAATTTCTTTTATCAGTGTTTTGTATTTTTTCTTGCAGACATCTTTCACTTCTTTGGTAAAATTTTTCCTTAGTACTTTATATTTTTGTAGCTATCATAAATTGAATTGCTTTCTCAATTTTTTTTCAGGTTGTTTGCTGTTGGCATATATAACTGCTCTTAATTTTTATATATTAATTTTGTACCTAGCACCTTTACTAAATTAATATATCAGTTTTTAATAATAGTTTTTTGATGACATCTGAAGTGTTTTATAAATATAAGATAATGTCAATCGTGAACAAAGATAATTTGACTTCTTCCTTTCCAAATTGGACGCACTTTCATTTTTTCTCTTGTATAATGGCTCTGGCCAGGATTTCTAATATCATATTGAAAAAAAATGTGGTCCAAGTGGACATTCTGGTCTTGTTTCAGATCTTGGAGAAAAGGCCTTTAATTTTTCCCTATTCAGTCTGATGTGAGATGTGGGTTTGTTATATATGGCCTTTATTATTTTGAGGTGTTTCTTCAATACTCAGTTCGTTGAGATTTTTTTATCATAAACAGGTGTTGAATTTTATTGAATGCTTTTACAGCAGCTATTAAAATGATCATATGGGTTTTGTGCTTGATTCTGTCAATGTGATGTATCACATTTATTGATTTGCATTATGTTGAACCATCCTTGCATCCCTGGGATGAATCCCACTTGATCATGGTGAAAGATATTTTTAATAAGTTGTTAAATTCAATTTATTGATATTTTGTGAGATGTTTTGTATCTATATTCATCAGGGATATCCTTGTAGTTTTCTTTTGTTGTTGTTGTTGTGTTCCTGTCTGGTTTTGGTTATTAGGGTAATGCTGGACTCATAGAATGAGAGTCTTCAGATTTCTATTGAACCATTTTTAACATCTTTCTGATTCCTTAACTTATTCATGTGTTAACATTTGACACTTGTTCATTTTATATTGGTAAGTCATGATTTCAGTTTTTAAAAATGATTATCAGTAGCATATTTACAGAAATCATCTCTATGAAATATTATATCAATTAATCCAATTGACTCTTAAAGAAAAAATACTTGCCAATTTTCTAGTTACTAAAATTCTATTAAAACGGAGAAATTTTTATTTTCCCACTAACAACAATCAATAGGAGATAATCTGCTATAAGAATCTTCCTTCCCTCCCTCCCTCCCTCTCTCTTTGGTTTTCTTTTTTTCTTTCCTTTTCTTCTTTTCTTTTTATTTATTTTTTGAACTATGTCGTCTTTATTTGAAAGAGACATTGAACCAGTATGTATTGCCTGACTATCAAAGGATGAATAGCACTTCATTTACTTTATTCTGTTTGGTTTTCTTTTTATATAAAAAAAGTCATTTTAGTAGGAAGCTTTCTTTAATTCATTATTTTTATCATATTGCTAGTGTGCCATCATCTCAAAATCTGCTTGTTTTAGGGTATTTTAACATTGTTTTTAATATTTTGATTAGAATATATTTGGCCTAATTAAAAATGTGAAATCAGAATGGATGATGACAATGCTCAACCTTCTCTTCAAATGATCTTACAGTAATTTCCAGACAAGGTCAAAGAAATAAACTATAGCTCATTAGCCTGGGGGTAAGAGTGATCACTTTACCATACTGGAAACTGGCAGCCTTTCTGTCTTTTGTCCTTAAGAAGTTGAGTATTAAACTAATTTTAAATACACCGAACAGACATAAAAGACAGAAGTACAGAAGAGAAAGACTATAATTTCACAAAAGATTGCTTTTTGGTTAATATTTACAAGTAACCTCTATTTCAGTAACCTGTGACACATCACGGAGAAATATCTAAAGTGCAGATAGTATGAAAATTTTTTGTTTAATGTTATAAAAAATGGTTTTAATGATATCTCAATCAATTATATAAAAGGGTCCCTTTGGGGGTAGAATAAAAGCACTTTGCATGTTTTATTTATGGGGAATGATATGCCTGAAGCCATATGTCTACATATTAACATTTGAATGAATCATCCTTCTTTTACAAAGTAATGTTTCGTTTAAAATTTTAAATATGTTATTCTTCTCAATGTTTAAATGTCATCTTGATTTCATGGGGTAAATATCTCTGTTCAGTTTCAAAATTTTGTTCTCAGAATGTATTGCATACTTTCCTGAATTCAATTGAATACTGGTGCTAGAAACTCCATAAAACAAAAAGATGCATAAGCCCTTCTTTGGAATGAAAATACTTTGAGTTCGTTATTGATAGAAATTAAGTGACTGACAATGAAAGTCAATACATTACATAATAAATTACTAACTTTGTCCGTAAGACTATAGAGGAGATAGTGTTCATAAAATATACAATTCGAAGCGACATAAGTAAAGGAAATGAAAGTCTTTAGAAATATGTATCAGCTCATGAGAAAATAAGTATTTCAATGATAATTTCAAAAGCCTCACCACACAGACAAAACAGCCATTAAATAAATGTGTGCTTCTTAGTGACATCTTCATATTTTGAAATGATTCACATTTTTCAGACATCACTCTATGGAGCAATTTATGTTTTTACTTTTCTTCTGTTATGAAGACCTCACAGTAGTGACTGTGATGCACATCTTTGTATTATCATTGTCTAGTCCTGTGTTTGACACATGATAAGAGTTCACTAATACTTTTTACTATTAAATAATAAATTCTGGAGATAAACTTTTTAAAAGAAATCTTAGTGTATTAGGGCTTTTTTTGGTTTTGCTTCAAAAATAAATTACCACAATTTAGCAATTGAAAAAAATACCCATTTTTTACATCAGAATTCTGAACAAGTTGAACTGAACTCTGCTTAGAGTCTTATCAGGCTCAAATCAAGGTGTCAGCTTGACTGGGCTTTTATCTGGAAACTCTGGGGAAAAATCTGCTTCTAAGCTTATTCAAGTTGTTGCCAGAGTCCAGTTCGTTGTGGCTGATGGTCTCCAGTCTCATTTCCTTGCTAGTCATCAGGAGGGAGAACTCTCTACTCTTAGGTGCTACCCACATTCCTTCTGATATGGACCTAGCACTCAAAGCAACAGGAATTAATTGAGTTCTTCTCACATTTCGGATCCCTCTGACCTTCTCTTCTACTCTTCTTCCACCAAGTGGATAAAACTCTTTGATTTTAAATGGCTCATTATATTTAGACTAAGTGCAGGTCCATAATCTCCCTTTTGGCATGTAATTATAGGAGTCACCCCAGAATGTAAATGTCACCAGTTTCATCTTCAAATTCTGCCTACCACAGAGAAGTACATGAACTGTTAGATAAGAAGAAATTTATCAAAAAGTGAGATAACTGAAATTATCTTTTAATCAGAGAAGTATAAAGGATACTTTTGTATTTTTTGTATTTTTTATTTTTAGTTTAGAAAGGATGCTTCCTTAAAGGCCAGCAACATTCTGTAATTTAGAATTATTTGTAACTTTTAAGGCAAAATTAGAATTTATAAATAGGTTAGAAGGACAAAATGCAACATCTCCTCATAAGATCTGAAGACAGCATCTGTCTGCACATAAGTCCGTTCATTCCACCTGAATTGACTTGCTAGGTTATTCCTTCAATGGGTCAAGAATATGGAACAGCCCTTTGAACATATGAAACCCAAGGATGCAAACTGCTCCTTTCATAGAGAAAGAATAAAGTTACTGAATTCCGGTGGTGCTTTTTTAAAACATGACAGTGGACATTTTCTTTATGTGAAACATATTTACATATATATATATATATACACACACACACACACACACTTTTTGTATATATTTTTGAAATCTATTTATGTTGAGCCAAAATTGAAGTTCATTTGAAGTTCCAAATTATTTAGTATAATTTATTAATTGCATATTTATACGGGCTGTCAGTATAGATGGAAATCCCTTCTTTCAAAGAAATATTAAAAAAATGTATGAACATGCGTATACATCCACTATACAGCATGTTGACTTTTCATTACCTGATCATCCTAGGAATACCACAGATAAGTCTAAGCAAGTGCTTCTGCTGCAAGCCCCCAGTGTCTATGATTTGTTTATGAAATAAACATTTTGGTTGAGAAATATATTCTATCATGCTCTCTTTTTTCTTTCTTTTCTGGTTCAATTGTGGGCTTGTATTTTTATAAAAAAATTTTATAAACTGTTCTAAAACATTCACTTTCAAAAGATGTTTATTTTATTTGCATTTCTCTGATGATCAACGATGTTGAGCACCTTTTCATGTACCTATTTGCCATTTGTGTGTCTTCTTTTGAGAAACGTCTATTCAGATTTTTTGTCCATATTTGAATAGGATTATTAGTTTTTTTCTGTAGAGCTATTTGAACTCTATATATTCTGCTTGTTAACCCCTTCTCAGATGCATACTTTGCAAATATTTTCTCCCATTATATGAGTTGTCTCATCACTTTGTTGATTGTTTCCTTTGAAAAGTTTATTACTATTGAAAGTAATTGAAAACAGGAGATACTTTAATATGATGTCTATTATGTGAATCTTCTTGCAGGAAAAGAATAGACTTTAAAGTTCAAAAAAGATCAACATAAAATTTAGCCTAAATTTTGGCTTATTTTTCTTGCACTAATAATGTGATATTTGAAACAATCTTAACTTTTATGAGCCTTATTTTTCTTTTCTGTCAAATCAAGATAATAATTTCAGCCTTATGGAGTAATTAAGGGGATTTAAGTAATGCATACAAAATGTTAACAGTGCATATCCCTACAGCTGCTGGTAAATAACAGTTGCTTTAACTTCTATAGTGTTCATGGAGAATATAAGAGGTAACAGTAGGCTGTCTTAACTCCAAAACTGAAAGGAATAAAAAAATACTCTTCTTGAACACAAAGAAGGCAGACAATGATATTACCTATATATTACAAAACTGTATATTTAATCCATATCAAAGAGCACAAATACATTACACTATGGGGTGAAGGTAGGCCAGAATCATCACATCGGTGTTGAAATGGAAGAAATTAATCTCAAGTCCACTAAGAGGTTTCTTTAAATCCCAGTTTCACTGAAATCAATGTAAATAAAATCCTCTTCGTTGTCTATCAAAAATTTTCAGTCTGTATTTTTCATTCATATTTTGATCCATTTTTATGATCTACTCTGAAGTTTTTCTTTCTTAAAAGCATAAAATATAAAAACTGAGACATTAGCTTTTTTTTTTTTTTTTTTTTTTTTTTCGAGACAGAGACTTGCTCTGTCACCCAGGCTGGAGTGCAGTGGCGCGATCTCGGCTCACTGCAAGCTCCGCCTCCCGGGTTCACGCCATTCTCCTGCCTCAGCCTCTCCGAGTAGCTGGGACTACAGGGCCCTGCCACCACGCCGGCTAATTTTTTGTATTTTTAGTAGAGACGGGGTTTCACCGTGGTCTCGATCTCCTGACCTCGTGATCCGCCCGCCTCAGCCTCCCAAAGTGCTGGGATTACAAGCGTGAGCCACCGCGCCCGGCCAAGACATTAACTTTTAAACATGTTTCATAAAGTTGATATATCATATGATGATTATTTTTTCTTTTGTTGCCAGTTTATGTTTAGATATATTGCATCCACAAACAATATTGCCATATGTTTGAATGATCTTAGTATGCTTTGCAGTGAAAGCCTATTAGAGCAAGAGGCACTAGGCAAAAGTCCAAAGATCTTGATTCAACGTCCTGTTCCAGCCCTTTATTTTAGGTATCCTGGGAAAGCAACATCTTTATTGTTCAATTATCTCTTTTCCAAATGTAGATAATAATGATTTTTGCACGATATCACATAGTAGATGTGAATAACAAGTGAAATAATCATCCAACAGCATCTTGCAAACTGTAAAGCTCCGTACAGTTATTAACAATTGTTGTTTGGTTATATATATTCTGTCAACTGAAGTTCATGGTTGTAAATGAAGCTGGCGTCTAACCCGCCAATAATCTTACCAAGGATGCATACCCAGAGTGACTTTTTTACTGATCTGAATCCAGACGCAGTCTAAATTGTTTGAAAAGCCTAAATGAATAATGAGAGCCCCAACATATAATAGTATCACAACATTTTTTAAAATATCAGAGTTAGTATTTCATCCTCTTTCCTAGATTTCTTAAATAAATTATTGAAAACATACACTCACTCATTCCAAATTATATGCAATTAAATTATTTATAGTTTACTGAAAATGAAATTTTCTATATTGTATCTCTACATTAAGCAAGATAGTTTTATAGTGTTTGTTATTATATAAATAACTAGTCAATGTTCACTATGTTGGCGAAACCTTCTGGACTCAATACATCCAACTAGGTAGAAATAAATATTCAGCACTTTCCAAGATGCTATGAACATGAAGAGAGTAACATCTGTGATGTCAGTGTAAATAAACTCTTGTGATAAAAAGCATTTTCTGTATATTGGAAAAATAAAATAAAAGAAGCTATATTTAATTTCAAAATAATTAAGTCACTGTCTAAATGTTTTTAGCAAGCAAAAGAGAATACAGGAATATAAACCATTTAAAATCAAAATTTTGCACAAACAAATTATATTTGAATATTATTATCAATGAGTTCAAGCTTCACAAATGCCAACTTGAGATAAAACGTATGATTTATAATATGTTTTGTAGTTTGTGATACTACTTTATACATATATGAATAGGTTTAAAAAGTTACTGATTTATACATATAGGAAAATGTTTAAAAAGTTATAAAAACCAAATCTTATACAGTTGTTAAATTATTTTGATTAAAAGAGCAAGATATTATATGGAATTAAGATTATAATTAGGACCTTTTTGCTGGGCTTTTTCTTAACATTTTTAGTCTTCATGTATATTATAATTACATGTTACATTTGTATGTTAATACTTATTCAGAGATTTACTTATTTGTAGTATTTATTCATATATACTGTGTTTTTATCTATATGTGATATCTTTATCACATTAGCAGCAGATTTTATTTTCTTTTTAAAAAAAGGCAATACAAAACAAAATCTCATGGGTTTGTATTAATAATTTATTTGTATGAATTGCTAGTAGAACTATGAGTATGTAAATAAGGCCCTGTTCATTGTTAAATTATCCCTTATAGGTTATAATAGTTAAAAGGCTTGGGTTTGCCCCAAGAATGTCAATATTGGACAATTTGATAATATTTGCACTATTTTATTTAATAAATTTCTGAGTATATACACTGTTGCTATGGGTAGAACTGAAACCAAGTTAATGAGATATTTAGTAAGTAAACAGAAAGCATTAGTCAATTTTCTAATTATGTATTTGTCTATAAGAAAAAATTCTTACTATAGATGATTAAATATCAGCCCTCTAGCCTGAGATTTGATTTTTTCATCATAAAGAAAAAAATGATTCCAGTTGAGAATGCTACTTCATGAGTACCCAAATAAGGAAATGAGAATATGAAAGTACAGGAAGAAATATGCCCTGGAAATCCCGTGAGTTGTTTTATTATTTTTCTGAAATTCAGCCAGCACTGTTATGATAGGCTTAGTGCTTTTCTGCTCCCATAAATATGCCCTATTGGTGACAACACCATGAAGTTCTCTACGTCAGTTGAGATAAATCCAATAAAATGAAACTATTTGCTTTTCATAATATGATGTCACTGAAAGCAGCTCTTTTCCATTTGATACATTTTTTTCCATTAGAAGTCACTGTAGTCATCATTAGTATTGTTTGATTGATCCCAGAGATAAAACAATTCTTCTTGTCTCTCTTACTATGTGACATAGCTGGTTTGAGTTGGGAAGTTCAAAACAAGAAGAAACTGGTTTGGAACCTGAATGGCAAAAATGTCTGAGGTTTATGGAAATCCAAAGAAACAGGCAATGATATTAGTCTTCTAAAGACTTCTAAACCTGGAATGTGGTCAATAGAAGCTACAAAAAGGCAAAATGTTACCATTTCTATATTTATATATAACATAACTATCCCTTGTGTTTATATTTGCTTTTATATTTGGAAAACAATAAATGACACAGAAAGTATCTCAATAAAAAACAGACAACCTACAGAATAGGAGAAAATATTTGCCAACTACACATCTGACAAAAGTTCCAGCATCTATAAGGAACACAAACAAATTTACAGGAAAAAAATCACACCATTAAAAAGTGGGTAAAAGACATGATACTTTTCTTTTTTTAATTAAAAAGTAAACTTTAATGTTGAAAATGCAAATTTGGGACATGACACTTTTCTAAAGAAGACACATATGTGACCAACAAGCATATAAATAAATGCTCAACATCACTAATCATTAGAGAAATGTAAATCAAACCACAGTGAGATACCATCTCATTCCAGTCAAAATTGCTTTTATTAAAAAGTCAAGCCATAACTGATGCTGGCAAGGTTGGAGGTAAAAGAGAATGCTTATACACTGCTGGTGGGAATGCAAATTAGTTCAACCATTGTGGAAAGCAGTGTGGCAATATCTCAAAGAACTAAAAACAAAACTACCATTCAACCCAGCAATCCCACTGTTGGGTATATACCCAAAGGAATATAAAGCATTCTGCCATAAAGACACATGCACATGTATGCTCAATGCAGCACTATTCACAATAGCAAAGACATTGATTCAACTGAAATGCCCATCAACAATAGACTGGATTAAAAAGAATGTGGTACATATACACTGTGGAATACTATGCAGCCATGAAAAAGAATGAGATCATGTCCTTTGCAGCAACATGGATGGAGCTGAAGGCCATTATCTTTAGCAAACTAACACAGGAACAGAAAACCAATTACCACCTGTTCTCACTTATAAGTGGGCGCTAAATTATAGGAATGTATGAACACAAAGAACGAAACAACAGGTACTGGGGGCTACTTCATGCGGGAGAGTGGGAGGAGGGAGAAAATCAGGAAGAATACTTATTGGGTACTATGCTTATTACTGGGTGATAAAATAACCTGTATATCAAATCCCCATGACAAGAGTTTATCTACATAAAAATTTTGCACATGTACCTCTGAACCTTAAGTAAAAGTTAAACGAGATAAACTATTGAAAAATAGACTGGGCTCAGCCTGTAATCCCAGCACTTTGGGAGGCTGAGGTGGGTGGATTACCTGAGGTCAGGAGTTCAAGACCAGCCTGGCCAACATGGTGAAACCCCGTATCTACTAAAAATACAAAAATTAGCCAGGCATTGTGGCGAACGCCTGTAATCCCAGCCACTTGGGAGGCTGAGGCAAGGAATCCCTTGAACTTGAGGAGTGGGTGCTGCAGTGAACTGAGATTGCGCCACTGCACTCCAGCCTGGGCAACAGAGCGAGACTCTGTCTCAAAACAAAACAAAAAACCTATTAGAAAATGATGATATATACTTAGCATAGTACCTTTGTGGAATTGAATTTATGGTTGCAGTCATTAATAATAAAACTTGAATTGTAAACATTTTTAATGGTTCTTTTGATGATTATTTTGTGAATTAGTTACTGTAAAGAGCAAAATTTCTGGTAACTATTTACTGAATGCCATAAGAAAAAAAATGTGGTGTATATATATATATATATATATATATATTTTTTTTTTTTTTTTTTTTGAGATGGAGTCTTGCACCTTTGCCCAGGCAGGAGTACAGTGGCGCAATCTCGGCTCACTGCAAGCTCCACCTCCTGGGTTCACGCCATTCTCCTGCCTCAGCCTCCCGAGTAGCTGGGACTACAGGCCTTGCTACTACGCCTGGATAATTTTTTGTACTTTTAGTAGAGATGGGGTTTCACCTTGTTAGCCAGGATGGTCTCGATCTCCTGACCTCGTGATCTGCCCCCCTCAGCCTCCAAAAGTGCTGGGATTACAGGCATGAGCCACCGCGCCTGGCCAAAAATGTAGTATACTTTAATCAAACCAAAAGACTAGGGGTTGATAAAGCTTTATCAAATGTTTAAATAACTATGTACCTTGGATTTTTATTTAAAGTTATTCTCTTTAAAAAACAAAATCTTCAGTTATCTCAAATCTTGCATATTAAATCTAGAAGAAATAGAAATAATTACATCCTCAAGAATTGTTGAATCCTCACGGACAAAATTATAGCCTTCAATAAAGCAGAAGTGGGAATAAAATGTTTAGACCATAAATGCTGTTTTTAACCAACTTTGTAAACTGACTACCTCCTCTTTCTCTCTTTTCCACCAGTTTTCTTCTTCCAACTTCCTACATCTGACATACAGCATTGTTAAGCATTCAAAAAAATTGGCACAGTTTTGATCACAATTCTAATGGGGAGGATAGTCAAAATGTTGTAGACTTTAATGAAGAAAGGTGTCTTTATTTCTTTCACTTCAGAAATGAGTATTGATAAGACTGTAGAGGGATTAGATAGTGAAGTAAAATAACAATTGTAACTAATATTGATATTCAACCATCTTAAGACACAATGCACAAGGGTCTATGGACTTTGGTAGATTTAAATAAAAAAATATATTTAGTATTTGTTTACATTTATTTACTTGCAACTACTTTGGAAAGGAAATGTAAAACTTTTTTTCTGTAAGAAAAATTGTAAGATAAAATTTTAATGTTTTTTATTTCTTAAAAGTTTTTCTTCTTAATTTAAGTAAGCTAGATCCATATATTTTGTAGAGACATAGTAAGATAAAAATGTATTGGAGTAGAGCAAGGGTGGAGATGAGAGAGTAAGAATTTTCAGTAATATGTGTGAGAAATGATGAGTCTAAACCAGGGTTGTAGCTGTGCAAGCATGGAAAAGAAAAGATGGATTGAGGAACTTCCAGGAAAAAGTTGTCATGACTTGTTGATTATCTGGATGTAAAGGGTGAAAGTAATTAGGGACACTAAGTTATTTCTAGGAGTATCACTTGGACAGTGGCATGTTAGTTGAAGCTGTGGAGAATAAAAAATGTATTAAAGAGGAGGGTACTGAGGAGAAATCATGATTTTAGCTGAAGTATGGTGACTTTTTAGGTTACGACTCTTTGGATATCTAACAGACAAGGAAACACACACTCTACAAGCTGCTAATCCACTAAGATATCTTCTTAAGAATATTTTAGCAAGTTTCAGAAGCTATGGACATTTTCTTTAAGGGGCACAGCTACATTGACACCATTGGAGTAATGCCCAAGTGAAAAGAGTATATGATTTAAATCCACAGTGTTATTTAAATTATGCTCTACCACTTCCTAGTAGTGTGGCTTTGGCAAATCAAATCTCTCTGAATCTCAGTTTCCTCACAGCATTACTGTGAGGACTAAATAATGAACATGTCAAAACAGAGTTTCTGACATGTAACAAATACTACATCTTGTTAGTTTCCCTTTCTTATTGAAAGTGTTCTCAATTATCTTTCCAAGTAGTCTACTCCATCCCTTATTTTTTCTCTGTCTTTACTACCATCACTTGAGTAAAGCACTTCCTTGTCTATCCCTTAAACCATTCTCAACAGTGTTTTGGCCTCCTGCACCCCATTTTCTCAATGTAGTCAACCAACAACTGTATTTAACAAGCTCTGTGGTAAATCAGGTGCTGCTTTTAGACGTGGGCATATAACAGTGATGCTTTAAATTACCATTCCATTCTGATATAATATTATTTGAAAATTCAAAATGAATTATTGTTATATAACAGATTAAATGACTCCTGTGTTTTCACAGTTCTTACAAGTTGGGATATAAATTCCCTAACCGGGCATACAAAGAATTTTTTAATCAGCCTTCAGTCTTCCTGTCTGACCTCATCTGCAGCTCATCCTTAAATTTACAGATATTCTCCTCAAACTTCTAGGTATCTTACTGTTAAGTTTCATACTTTACCTAATAAGATTTATCTTCCTCAAACATCATTTATTCTGCTGCTAATTCTTGACTTTTTGTTTCTTATATTTAAAATATCTGAGATTTTATCCTTGTACTGGAAAACATGTACTTGGTCTTTAAATTATACTGGTTCTTATTGGTGTTTCCTGACCTCTACTTTTAACCAGGAACAATTATTCATTTTATATATGTGTTCCCAGAGAACTTTATGCCACCTCTCGTAGCGTATTGTCTAAACTTTTAAAAATTAAGGGTATGAAGCAGCAGAACAGAACATATGCTCCCTGCTGGCAAACAGCTCCCCAAACAAACAAGAGCTGGAGGCACACAGTGTCTGTCAAAGTCACTCATTAATTCAGATGTTTTGCCTCTCCATGGAAAGGGTTATACTAAGGGGTGTTTTTCCAGTTGGAAATGGAAACGGTGGGAGAATACATATTCGTTCCTTCTCCTAAAGCTTGCTCAGTTGTAAGTATCTATGGAATATCAAGGTAGAGATGTCTAGTCAGCAATTAGAAATGCTTGCCTGGACCTCAAAACAGACAGGACTTGGAACAATCTGTTGGTAATTAATTTCTGTCTACTACTCCTGGTAGTCAGTCAAGTAAAGATTATATTTGAGATGATCCAGAGATAGCATTTATAGGTCAAATAGAAAGGTGTTCACAATAGAACAATAGTAATTAACAAACCTCCAGAGTAAAAGGAGCTATTGAAAAAAAAACAGAAAGAGAAACATTTAAGAGAATCAATAGAGGAGCATTGCAGAAGCTCAGGGGAGATTTCATAAGGAGACATGATCAGTAGTATTAAAGCCTTGGTAAATGAGGAAGAGTTTCAAGGATCAGGAAGACCTGGGCATAATAACGGTGGGAACTATTGTAGGAGTAGAAATTAACACCATATGATAAAAAAAAAAAAAGAAAAATACACAGGGCTGACATTGAGAGGAAACAGAAATGATGTTGAGATGGGGGCAGAGGCCTGACATGCAACTTTAGCTTTGGAAAAAAGTAGGAAGACCAGAAAGATTTAAGACCAGGTGAAGAGATGAAAGTAGTTGGGAGGGAACTGGAGAAAGCACATGCTAGTATTTATTTTTGATGAGGCGGGAAATAGGTCATATGCTAAGTAGAAAGGGCACCAGGATGAGAGGAAAGCTTGGAAAAAGTCTTACAACATCTGTGGTGGAGAATGGAAGCGACAGTCAACTGGATCTATATTTTGGAATGATGATTGCCAGGTAGTTGTGAGTATTTAGATGTTTCCTTAGGGAATTTAAAAGATGATCCACAAAAAGTGTTATGTTCACAAGCCACTGTGCAAATGTGTACTGGGATTTTCTTTCCTTTTTTTAAAAAAAGATCTTTTTCTTTTCATAAAGAACAAAACAAAAGCCTTTATTTCTCAATTGCCACAGCCTTTGCCCCTAAAAATCTCTGTGTTCTGCAGAATTATGTAAGGCTTTAGTCAAACATCTGCTTTTTATTTATCTTTGTTTATTTAAATTTCCACTTTATTATTTTATAAACAGTAGCACAGATAATGAAATTATGGATGGTTATTTTTGTTGGAGAAGAGTTTTAAACAGTTCTCAGCAAGAATAAAACGTTTTAGCTGTCAGGAAGAGTTTCAAATTATCCTCTTTTGAGAAAAGACTGGTTAATTTTCGTTTACTCAAGGAGTAGAAAACATGTTTTCTCTCATTTTTACTTATAAATGATGGCAGTGGAAGGCTACCAAGAGTGTTTGAAACATTTGGTAGTGCAGATTTGATAGTAGCTGAGCAAAGAGAACTGCTTTTGTGCTGAAATCTAGAAGATCCATCAATTAAGCTATAGTGGCACCATGCTTATATCTGGTGATGTTTAAAGGCTGATACGGATGTACTGGGGTTTCCAGATAAAAGTAATTACACTAACATTTAGGATTTTCTACATACAAATTTGTGGTACACTGTTTTCCGTACTCTTATAGTATCCACAAGAAATACTATTCCTTAATAGTTCCTGGTCATAGGCTGCATCCTATTCCTTTCAAGGAGTTGAAATAAATTACCAAATTGATGAGTTCGGGAGAGGAATTGGCATGCACGGCTCAGCTTTTTGCTCCTACTTTGTTTCTAGGGACCTGTTCATGACATAAGTTTTTACAGATGCGGCCATCACATAGTATGGCCTGAAGTTGTTCTCTTCCTGGGACCGACTAAATAAACACATCTGTCTAATTTTGAAGTTTGGAATTTTAAAAGACCATTATTGACATACACTGAAGCGATATCCTGAAACTTAGCATTTTTATGGTATTTCACTCTTATCTCGTGGTTTGTCTTTAGGGGACTCAAAGCTCAGATGAGGACAGAAGGTTTGTTGTCAGTTGAAGATTAAGATCAATTAATGTCCTTCACCAGGAAATGGTCTGGTGTTAAAGTAGACAGTTAATGTTTATACATACTTACAATCATCTCTATGTTGTGATTTCACAGTATTTTGGTGGTATCTATACTATGTGATTTAAGTCACTGTTAAAATGGATAAAATGTTTATTGCTTATTCAGTTCCTAGTTCAGGGAGTAGCATATAATAGATGCTAAACAAATATTAGTGGAAAAAACATTAGTGGAATTCAAAAGATATTTCAAAAATATCAATTCTATTCCCTTTCATATAACTTTAATTTATAACCAAATATGAAATCTGATGTCTGACTAAAAATTATAATACTAAGCATTTGGGAGTTCTTCTATGTCATAAATCATACTTTGAAAGATAAAGCATCTTATATTTTACAACTAACTTGTTATCTTACAAGTATTAGGTGTAAATCTTAATTTAAAAATAGTCATTTTCATTAGATATGCTGATCAAGAAGTAGCAGGGATAGAAAGTTATGTTATTTATCCGAAATAGATGGGAAATACATGGAAATCAGAAGTGGCATGATGTGTAAACCATAGTGAAACTGTTTGTATTTCTTGTTGTTGTTGACAAATAAATGCCATCACCAGATGTAATGAGATCTTTCACAGTTTAGGATTTATTCAGATTTAGAGCTAGAAATGAACCATAAATTATGGATAAAATGTCATTAGAAATAAAACTAAGAAAACCTGTAATGATTAAAAAGACAAATAGATACAAATCATCATTTCCCTGAGTTTGAAACCACATAGTTTAAAATCTTCCAAGAACTGGGTTTCCAATAAAAGCTGCACACACATATGCACACAATGTTTTCAGTGATCAGAATCTCCACTTTCACAAAAGACTTTGAGTGGAATGTAGTTAAGCCAAGGAAAGTTAATTTGAAAGATATAGTAATGAGACTGGAAAGAATTTTTCACTCCAAATATGAAGCCAATAGCTCATACAAGTCCCTGTAAGAGCATATAAGCCCAACCCACTATTACAAGAGAAGCCTTCGTTTTAAGTTTTGACATTGTTTGGGTGGATTTGACTTAACTTATGTCATAAGGTGACCTACACTTCATGTACGTTTACCATCTCTTTATATAATACATATAAATTTTTTTTTCTGGGACCTCAGTTTGCAACCCAGGCTGGTGTGCGGTGGTGCAAATATGGCTGACTGTAGCCTCAACCTCCTGGGCTCAAAGGATCCTCCTGCCTCAGACTATAGTCATAAGCCACCACACCCAGCTATTATTATTATTATTATTATTATTATTGTTGTTGTTGTTTTTGTTGTTGAGACAGGGTCTTGCCATGTTACCCAGGCTGGTTTTGAAATTCCTGGGCTCAAGTATTCCTCCCGCCTCAGCCTCTCAAAGTGCTGGGACAATCTTTTCATATAACAACAAAACAAACTCTTTCAAGTAAGTTCTACAAAATACATTTATCCATCTTGAGAAAGATATGTGACATGATCAAGCATCCTTGTAGAGAACAAATTACTATCCTCATAAACAACTGGCATAATGTTTATTTTCACATGAATACTTCAAACAGGTATTAAAACTCATATTTTGAGATTTGAGTGAGACTGGACATTCCAACATTAATTTATACAGTTAATAAATGGGTTACTACTTCATTAAATATAAAGTTACTTGGTTAAACAATACAGAAAAAGTGCCATAGGCATTAAGAGTTGTTGCAGAATTGTTTATTTACTTTCCAGACTGATGGTAAATCCATGCTTTTATTTTCTATGGTATTATATGGGCCCACCTTCCTGATACCAATTATCTCAGAAGGGCTAGAAGTTTCCTGACAAAATGCAATTTTTGTAAACCTGTTTGAGTGTCTGGATTTGAAAAGAGTTTGTAAGGTTTTGAAAAAGTGCAATTATCCTCTCCTAATCAGTGGTATATTAGATCATTTATATGTAGACAGACATTTATTTCCATAGTGATTTTTTTTCCATAATGAAAGCTTTAAATCTTCCCTCCCTTTTGTAGGAATTTATGTTAGAAATGAGCTAAGTTATTCAAGATTTTTTAGAGCTATGTCAAAGCCTTGGAAATTCCAAACAATTGGTTTTAAAAGTTATAATTATATAAAACATAGGAAAAATCTGGCACAAGTATGTCTTTTAATATTACAGTTTCACCAAAAAAATCACATTCTTCTCTTTATAAAATTGTCCACGGAGTTCATGTTTAATCATAAAAAAAAGTCTATCAATGCATAATCTTGGTGAAAAACACAACGTTGTTTTTGCAGTTGGCATACTGACGTAAGTTACGTAATAAATATATCTAACTTGTTTTGAAGTGCTTCCCTTAGTCAGAGGCATTCGAACTAGAGTGACTCCATCTTGACTGAGGGCTAGAAAAAATGAGGCTGGGACTTGCTGGGCGGCATTCCCAGGAAGTTAGGTACTCCTAGCGGCTAGATGTTTACGGTTAATGGAACAGATTGATACTGTTCACTAAAAAGACCCAGACTCAGGAATGTCCTGATATCCCGGTATCTTGAGAACAGAAGCATTCTTAATTTTGCTTTAAAGACGATTATATCGGGTTTTGCAAAATATAGTAATTACAAAAGTTAATCCTTATCACAAACCTTTGTAGCAGAGCAAATCTCCCCATGATTTTATTTTTTTTTTGTTATCCTCTATATAAATAAGCATTGTACCTAAGGTGGGCGCATTCCTCCTCTTACTTTCAGGAACACCCTACATTGTCTGTGGAGTAGCTATTTCACCACTTTACTTTTTTTTTTTTTTAGACGGAGCCTCGCTCTGTTGCCCAGGCTGGAGTGAGTGCAGTGGCGCGTTCTCATCTCACTGCAACCTCTGCCTTCCGGGTTCAAGTGATTCTCCTGCCTCAGCCTCCCAAGTAGCTGGGATTACAGGCACGCACCACGAGGCCCGGCTCATTTTTGTGTTTTTAGTAGAGACGGGGTTTCACCATGTTTGCCAGGCTGGTCTCGAACTCTTGAACTCAGATGACCCACCTACCTCAGCCTCTCAAAGTGCTGAGATTAACAGGTGTGAGCCACCATGCTCAGCCACCACTTTACTTTCTTAATAAACTTGCTTTCGCTTTGCTCTATGCACTCGTCCCAAATTCTTTCCTGTGCGAGATCCAATTACCCTCTCTTGGGGTCTGGATCGGGACCTCTTTCTGGTAACACTGACAGAAATTTATTCTCCCCAGAAACAGAAGTTTGCAATAATTCAGGATATAATTTGTTAAGGTCTAATTCATTGTATTTCCTACCAATGATTTTGTTGTCATTATCAAAATAATTTAAATATTAATCCTAGCTAATATATTTAATCTTTAAATAGAAGTTGGACAATTTTTGTAGAAGTATAAATTGATGCTTTTCCTTTCTTATGTAATTGTTAGTTTACAAGGACTTTGACTTTCTAGATTTGTTATGAAAGCTTAAGAACATAATTCTTGAAAAGTCAACAATCCACGTATTTTTAAAATTGATTCAAAAATTAGAAAATATGTTTCTAATCTATCAAGCAGATGGCAGTTCGAACTTATTTAAATATGTCTGCTAAATTATCAATATTAGTTGTCACTTATATTAGCTTTAGGTGAAATATATTTATAACTCCAGGGACTACATTAATGGACTACTTCATTTTGTGTAATCTTAAAATTTTTCACTAAAATACCAAATCCTTAAGTGTGGGTTTACAAATAATGGTTTGTCAATTTCACCAAAGATATAAATGACATGTAATTATTATAAATGACCCCTACATAATTTATATCATGCACCATTTAAGCATACACTTTACATTTACATAAATTTTGTATACTTTACTAGTGTAAACCATCACAATCTGAATTAAGACATTCTCATATTTCTTTAATCTTTGATTATTTCATGGTCTTTATAACCTCCACATGGCCAAGAGAACCTTTCTGTTCCTCTCAGCTTGACTGAATCATAGACAGGTTTCTTCCTGACTATAGGCTCTGACTTCTCTTTACTTAGAGCATTTGCTTTAGAAAACTTGTAGTTGTAAATTCTCTCTCTGCCCCTTTGGAATGTAAATCTTCTATGACTCAGTAATGTCTTTCTCAAGGACTTGGGAGCCATCCCTTTGAAATGGAATCATCAGGGAAGACAGTACCCTATCTCCCAGTCTGCAGGAGGGTAGAAGTCTAACTTCTATAATGGACAATTAGCAAACGCAGATGATCTAATGACATCAACCAGCCTTGCCTCTCAAGTCCTTCAGGTTCTTTTTAGTTAGCTCATTCCAGCACTTAAAAATAATTCCTGCTTTTTGTTTTAGCAGAGTTGAGTTCAACTTCTGTCCTCTATTACAATAGTCTTGAATAAAGTCTTTTTGCCTATTTATTTTTTAGGGCATTTTTAAAAAATTTACATTCTTACCCAAGCTTTGTGGCCTGAAATGAAATGATGTGGGATTTGAAATATGTTGGGAATGGTTAACCTGTTAGCATTCTCACTTCCTGGGAAGTCATAAAAGGTTATAATTTGGTCACAAATTTTCACTCTATGGATGTTGTTGGAAATGCAACTAGTTTGTAACTACAAGAGAGTTCAATTAGGAGTGAACCCAAGGAGAAGAAATATAAAGAGCTTAGGCTTGAAGGACTATTATCCCCTATATATCCTGGAAAGTATAAATTCTGAATCCAAAGACAGAAAAAAGTTTACTGTCTTTCATATCTCAGGAAATAATGGGGTAGAAAATGTGTTTTATGAATAATGCTTTAACTTTCTGGCCTTACAGGAAGTGTTAAGTTTAATTGTGTCAACATGGGCATTTTAAAAATAAAAAGTTCTATAACATCATTTTACTTAAACTAGATTTTTTCCTTTTGTTTCATCTGACTTAATAGATTTCAAATTTAGATAAGCAATCAATATATTATGAAATCAGTTGATAAAGAAAATAATCTATATAAAACAAAAAGCTTCCACATGCCCTTATATCCTTGATCTTGTATTTCAACTTTTAGAATAAATTTTTAGCCTATGGATATATTTACCCATGAACACAAAGATATATTCCACAGATGTCCATTGCAAAATTCTTTGCATTATAAACCTAAAACATTTAATAGAGGGGCATTTACTTAAAATATAATAAACTCATGTAATAGAATAGTAAGCAGGCATCATGAAATATATTGCATGATAGACTGCTTGTGTTGATACATTATCAAGTCAAAGAGGCAGTGTGTGTGTGTGTGTGTGTGTGTGTTTGTGTACAGATGCTACTCCACATGCAAAGGGGTTGCCTCTTGATAACCCCGTTGTAAGCTAAAATTTGTATAAGTCAAAATTTCATTTATAAGCCTAACCTACTGGACATCATGGCTTAGTCTAACCTATCTTAAATGTTCTCAGAACACTTGCATTAGCCTATAGTTGGACAAAATCATCAGAACAATGTAGAGAATCATTTATTTCCTCTCATGATCACATGGTTGACTAGGAGCTCGCTGCTGCTGCCCAGCATTGAGAGAGGGTATCATGCTTGCATATCTCTAGTCTGGGAAAAGATCAAAATTCAAAATTCAAAGTATGGTTTCCACTGAACATGCATTGCTTTCACACCACCATAAAGCTGAACAATCAATAAGTTGAACCATATTAAGTCAAGAACCATTTGGGTATGTATTCCTGGGTGTGTATGTGTGTATGGGATGAGCTCATATGCATAAAGAAAGCTATCTGGGAAATACACAAGGAAGAGTTAGTGGTATGACTTCCAGGAACTGGTTCTCAAATTTAAAAAAAAAGAGAGTTTAATATTTCATATTGAACAGTCTACTAAGTTGTTTAATTTTTAAAAATCAAGTTTATATATGCTCATCATAATTACTAAATATAATTATTTATAAAAAAACTAAGTGCTCTTGTTCATAAACTATTAAATCTGCAATTGTAGCACCTAGTGGCAAATAAGGAATATGTTTTCCATACAATTTTGATCAATGAAAGGCATCACTTTCACTTGTTAGAGGCTTAATAAAACAGGGATCTTTTGGTGTGCATGGCGAATGCATCTCTGGCAGGATTAACATCTTGTATAATTTTCACTGGGGCCCTAATATTTCATCTTGTATCAACAGGCACTAGTTTACATCTGGGTAATCAATACATGTTAAGTGATTTCATAATAACACTGACAACTATATCTTGAATTTCAGAAAGGTAAACATAGATATTTTATAGTACTGTTTACTCAGAGACAGCAGAATGTAATCAGTTGGATAAAAACAATTAAAAATATACAACTTGGATTACTGAATTTAAACATTCAATATAGTTTAAAGCAATTAGCATGACACATTTGGGGGAAATGGGGAGTGTTGTATCTTAGAAAGGGCAGCGTGGGCTTGTTAAAGAATCCATGACATGAAGAGGGTTCACCTAAGTTATATGCACTGAGCGTGAAATGGGAAATGCAGCACTCAAGAGCCACCGTTAAGATCCTCTTATCTCCCCGCAGAAGGAAACTGAACCTTATGTGTTGCCTGTGCTGGTGAGGCAGCCTACTATGTTTATCACAAGTGGGGGCTGGGAGTCTAGTTAAAAGGATTTGATACTCTTTGGGCCTCAGAGGAAAAACAGCTGCAGGAATATCCCCCCCACCGTCACCAAACAAAATCTATTAAGCATCCACATCCACATGGATTCTGTCAGAACTTGACTAATGGGTAACAACTCCAGATCCAGCCAGTAAAAAGGTAAATAAACATTTTCTACCCTGTATTCCTATTTTTCTTAGAATACACTGATTTTTCAGGGTTATGGAATATTGTCTGTTCTTCTATTTCAGAAATGATAGCAGCTGTCAACAACATATGCAAAAACCCATTATTTATAAAAAGTTATCAGCATTTTAAAGTCACCAGACAATTTACCTTCCTGAGCAACTTATCCAGGTTGGCTCATTTGAAATTATATTTAATGAAAGCCACAGGAAGATCAAAATTTTCCTCTTCTTTTTCCTTACCCTTTAGAAAACTCATATTTATCTATTCTTTAAGTTTGTTAGCTTCTTTTCCCAATGCATCTTGTCCAGAGGCAAATTCTTCAGGATGAAAGAATCAAAGTTTAAATGTCTAGGTAAGTGCCCCTTTTCAAGATGTTATAAATGGGTTGATATTGCAATTAAAATCAGGTCAGGTTGACATTTGCAGACAGAGACTGTATTTATATTAAGTTCTTTTGACAGTTGATGACATCACATGAGACATTTCCAATGATCTGAATAATAACCTGGTAAACCTGCTCCTGAATCGTATCATTCCAAAAGTAACTCTGACTTATTGGGGAAATTCTGGAATATATGGTATAAACTACTGTTGCATCTTATAAAAACAAAGGAAAAAGTGACACAGAAGAAAGCATCGTCTTACTATACCTTAATATTTTCCGGGAATTGCAGCCCAGCTGTAAGACTTCTCATGTAGAACACTGAATATTCTAAAGGGGTGGTTTTGATTTTAAATAGCTGTATCTGAAAATGCATTTTTGAAAACTAAGCCTGTACTTCCTTTAAGCAAAGAACAGAAAGTAGATAATCAAAGTTACAATAATAAGGAGGCCCTATTAGATGGGAAAATTAATTCAAGTCAAATGAATCCTGTTTCTTTAATGTATGCAGATTTTTACAGATTAAAAATGAATCAAAACTTTAGAGAAATCAGAGTTTGATGAACTTGACACATTAAGATAGGTTGTTGATTTTCAAAAAAGTCTTACAATTCGTTAAAAATAAAGTGCTAGAAATATTAGAGGCACTGCTCTTAATGATTTCATAGCAGTACTTTGGCCTCAGTAATTACAAAAATTTTGATAAGCTCCAGACATTCTTCTGAATTAGGTAATTTATATCTCAGGCTGTGCATAACACTGGTAAAATATTCCTTACATCACGTAAATAGATAGAACTGAGATTAAAAATAGGAGGGAAAAATCAAGAAAAGAATTCAGCAGAATCCTCATTATATTTCCATTAACAAAAGACTAATAGATGGCACTAAAACTGCAGTGAACTTTGGAAAGAGTGAGAAATTATGCTATTCACATCTTTCATTCTTTCTCTTTTCTTCTCAGCTTCACTTTCAATTTCTCTTAAAAATACCCAAATTCTTAAGATATTGTGTTTCATGCAGAGAAAGATTTGGTGAAAAACTTTGACCATTTCTGTAAACATCCGTGTATTCGGCTCCAATATCAGCACTCGCACTAACCTAAATCTAAACCTAAACCTAAATGTCACTACTGGAACAAAGAATTGCATGGATCCTAAGGGAGAAAGCCTTCTGGTGTGGCCCTTTATTTCCCATTTCCAAGATGAGGACAACATACTTGTTTATCGTGACTATGAAGGCAAAGACAAAACACCATTTCTCCAGAGACAGCAAGTGGGAGTTTGAACAGAGCTAGATGCTTGTTAATGTCTTTGAGCCACAAAATTAATCTGGAACAACTGACCTCCAGAATGTCATTGACATAAATAAAAAATCTCTTATGGTTTACATTGATGTCTAGGTTTTCTGTTACATTTAATCAAAAGCATCCTTAACTAATATAAATAACTTATCACAAAATTTGAAAAATTCTTAAAATCACATAAAAGATCTCCCACAGTAGGGTCCTGGCTACTGCACTTCTTGCTGTACTTCTTTGCATACAGAGAAACACTGCCTTTTTTTTCTGTCTCATTTTCTTGGAATTGTTACCTCAATGGCTGTCATATCCACTTGTTCCTAGCTCTTGCCAACTTCATTGCATCATTGTTTTCTTATTCTTCCTACCCCTCAAGTCTCAGTTTAAATGTCCCCTCTCAGAGATATTTTAATCTGGTGACTCTAGCCAAGGAAGTTCGTCTCAGCAAAAATTTTTTTCTGTAACTTGAACTATAGATTTTGTGTTTACTTCAAAGCACTTTTTAATTGTGTTTTCAATGTGTTTGGGCTTCCTTGAGCCATATTACCCTACAGTGTAAATCACATGAAGGTAGGGGAAAGTATGTTTTAATTACCTGTGATACTTGGCTCCAAGCCAAGGGGTCCCTAGCACATGATAGGTACTTGATGAATATTTGTACAATGGATGGATACACAGGGCTACTGGTTGGTGCTTTAAAGTAACACACATATAGATAAGATCCATTTAAATAGTTTAGTCCCTTTGAAAACTAAACATCAGCATAATGAAGTCTGAGTTTGATGCTTAAATAAAAATTATTATCTCATAGTGTTATCTTCCTGCAAACATAGTACTATTGTCAAATCTTTGAGGTCGTATGATGTTGGCATGGTGTATTCTGATTTTCTTTGAATATTTTTTTGTATATGTATTACTTCCACTAGCAAGGAAGTTTGACTCACTATGCTGATTTCACTTTTTATTTGATTGTATATCAAACCAATTCCCGAGTACAATTTATTTGAAGAACATTGTTATGAACTTCTCCTTTACTAATTTATATCTCTTTTATGAAACAGTATGATATTTTTCCATTAACTCTTATTTTAAAAAATATGATTGCTATGCTGTATTAAGTGAGAACATATCTTACATCCGGATTTTAAAAAGTGTTGTATATGGGAAAATCATTCAAATAATACTAGGAAAAAAGAACAACTTGTGATAAAGGAGCAGAAATAATGACACCAGTTCGATTTCATTATTAGATGTATCTGTTGGAAATTAGATTTAACTGCAGGTAAAGGAGACCCCAATACAATATCGTAATCAAATTGGAGTTCTATTTTTTCTGTATAACATAAAAGTTTTTATGTGATATTGCTGCAGTGGCTCCTAGATATTAGGGACAAGATCTATTATTCCCCTGGACTTTCCCTTATGGTGACCTTATGATCACAAGATGAATGTTGAAGCTTTGGTCTTCACTTCTGCATTCCAATTAGGAGTAAGGGTAAATGAGTCACTTTAATAGCAAAATGCTCAAGCGTCTTCCACTTACATTTGACTGGCCAGAACTGGATCATATGATCAGCTGCAAGGCTGGTTAAAAATATATATATTTTTAAAAATTATTATTCTGGATACCCCAAGAAATGAGGGTTATGTTAATGAAGAGAGGAAGAATGGCAACCTGATGGATACATCATAATTTTGCCAAAGTGACATTTCTAAATACATATTTAGGCTGATTGTATGTGCCTGACGGCATATTCCTAGGGCCATGCTTGAAATTTGTCACTGGATAGAGCATACATTTTTCAGTAAAGACCACACAGCTCCCTTCCCACATGGAATGACTGTGCAAAAGAATGGGGAGATAACTAAAAGGCTTTCACTTCTGTTTATGACCAAAGAATGTTCTCTTTATGAAATGAATTTGATAATAACTCATTGTGGAAACAAAACCAGGTTCAAAATTTTCCACTTATAGGAACTGCATTGCAAGACAAGGAGAGTACTCTGAGAACCAACACACTAGAGTTCCTTATTCTAGACAGGTTACAGACACCCCTTCAAATAGAAAGAAACAAGCTCCCTTCCCCAAATTGCCATGGAATTAAAACGGAGGAGCATCCTCTTGAACCATAGGTGGAGGAGGAAAGGTCTCATGATACCTGGCAGGAGAGGGCAAGAAGATCATTTGCCATAAGCTGACAGACATTGGAAAGCTATTTTGTGGGACTGATGATAACAATATTTGAAAAGGATGAAGACAATTGTCCAGGAATTGCTAATAATTGAACATTCTGATGAGTTTTTTTTTTTTCTTTTTCTGACTCGGACATTTGGCAGTGTTTTGTTCTGAGAGGAAATTTTCTTCATCAAGTCTCACCTGAGACTCATCCAGACCATCCAGCTATTTGGTATTCAGGGATTAATAGTGGGAAATGGAGGCTTGGTGCAGAGAGGTTGGAGGAAACAAGAACATCAGAAGCGAGGGATTAACTAGGAGATTATCTAACTAATTAGAGTAGGGATTAACATAGGAGATCAATTACAGGCTTTGATAAAGATGTGAAACAACTAATTTTGAAATAACATCCATGGTAATTATTTACATTAGTAAACTATAAAATATATATTAGACAAGCAAGAACACTTAGGCAAACAGGAAGCTAGTTTTAAGACCTTTTATTAACCAGGCATGCTAATGAATTATTGTATATTAATCATTGCTTAATTGTAAGCCTAAATATATTTGGCAGGATTTAATAACATCATTGCAAAATATCCAGACAATAATCTAACAGATTAAATGGGGAAAAAGAGATGACAAAAATGAAAGTGCCAGAGCTTAACCTATTGGGTATAATTTTTATCTGGTTCTCACATATTAAAGAGAAAATAACATTAGTAAAGTTCCAAAATACATTTAATCAAATTGGATGCTCTTGATGTGGAAATATTTATTGATAATTTGAGATAAATTTTAGACATAATTCATATTGTATAATTCCAAATAATAATTTTTTAATCAAAATTGCTTTATGGGAAAATACTGTATACTTTTTTTCAGATAAGAAACCTTCATCAGCCTTTTGAGAAGAAATTCCAAATGAATATTCACATATTTAATGATGGTTTTTAAAACTATTTTAAAATTCATGTGGAATCAAAAAAGAGCCCAAATAGCCAAGACAATCCTAAGTGAAAAGAAAAAGGCGGGAGGCATCGTGCTTTCTGACTTCAAGCAATACTACAGGGCTACAGTAACCAAAACAGCATGGTACTGGTACAAAAACAGACACATAGACAAATGAAAAAGAATAGAAAGTCCAGAAATAAGGCTACACACAGACAATCACCTGATCTTCGATAAAGATGACAAAAATGAGAAATGAGGTAAGGACTCCCTATTCAATAAAAGGTGCAGCATTAACTGGTTAGCCACATGCAGAATATTGAACCTAGACCCCTCCCCTACACCATATACAAAAGTCAGCTCAAGATAAATTAAAGACCTAAGTGTAAAATCCAAAACTATAAAAACCCTGGAAGACCACCTAGGCAATAACATTCTGGACACTGATACAGGCAAGAATTTCACGATAAACATACCCAAGAAATTGTGATAAAAGCAAAAATGGAAAAGTGAGATCTAATTAAACTAAAGAGCTTCTGCACAGCAAAAGAAAGTATCAACAGAGTAAACAATAACCTACAGAATGGGAGAAAATTTTTTGTCAACTCTTCATCTGAGGAAGGTCTCATATCCAGCATCTATAAGGAACTCAAACAAGTTTACAAGCAAAAACCACAAACCACTCCATTAAAGAGTGGCCAAAGGACATGATCAGACCCTTTTCCGAAGGAGACATACATGTGGCCAAAAAGCATATGAAAAAAGCTCAACAAATCACTGATGTTTAGAGAAATGCAGATCAAAAAAACACAATAAGATACTCTCACACCAGTCAAAATTGCTACAATTAAAAAGTCAAAAATTTTTAAATTTAATTTTAATTGGCAAATGTGTATATACATACACACACCTTATACACATTTGCAAATATATATACACATACATATATACACATATACAGACATTCATCTACACACATATATACACGCATTTGTGTGTGCATGTGCACTGATGCATATCCATGTGCATGCACACATACATATTTGTGTATATATATACACAGACATACGCATCTGTGTATATACACATACACACAGACGCATCTGTGTATATACACACACACATACATATATACATTTGTGTATACACATACACATTTATGTATATTTATACACATATACATTTGTGTATATGTACACACGCATATGTATATATACATATACACATTTACTCTATTTATATCAAGTAAGGGAAGAAAACCTGCCTTAGGACTGGAAAGTAAGAAAGGGTCATGCTGCCACATATTTCAAGGAATTTAGCAAGAGATCATGAATAAAGAAACCAATTGGAAACAAAAATTCCTAGGGCCAAAAAAGATCTTCTCACTCCACAAGCTGGTCTGATGCCATGGGGAAGGAAACAAAAGGGTCTCACCAGTGTTTCCATTGACAACTCCTCAGTTGTAGAGCCAAGGATTGGTGGTGGGAGGACGCTGGAAAAGATAGAAAACACATACATTTGTAATATTTTTGAAAATGTATCCTTGTTTTCATTCAGCAAGCATATACCATCACTAATGTAGATACCAGAGAAGTGGCAGAAAGCAAAGCAAAGTGTTCTTATGAATCTTACACACTCACGTGGAGAAGACAGTAAACAAGTAAACAAATGAACAAATAATTACAGAAAATAATGTCTGGGCTGTGAAAGTAAATAGACATGGCGAAGAGACAGAAAGTGAAAAGAATGGGAGACTACAGGTCTCTAAAAAAGAGTGGTGTAAAGAACCACGTCTTCTGAAAATCCTGAAGAAAGGCATTCCTGGAGAGATGAGACAAACAGCTATGAATGTGAAGATGCTGAGAGTGGGATAAAATATTCAAAGAACGACCAAAAGGCCATGAGTGTGTGGAGTTGAGGAAGAAGGGAAAAGGTTTTAAGAAAATCACCATTTGACAGCAATAATGCACCTGAGAGGAGATACCTTCCTACCAACTGGAAAGCATCAAGATATCTGGTTTTCTCACCATTGAGCCAGGAAGCAGGAAAATAAAGGAGGCTAATCAATTCTGGAGTAGAGACAATAATAAACTGAAATTTGTTGAAGATTAAATTTGTAAAGTTCAAAAGTGATAGTTATTTGCTAGGCATGTTTCTGGCCTAGGTCTCTGCAAACTTTCTGAAAGCTGCTGGATCACTGATAGTATTTTAATCATCTTTTAAAACAAAGTACCCTTAATATTAGGTGCAAAATTAGAGTCACTGGAAAACTTACAAAAATACATATGTTTAGGTTCAAATTTGAATTGGGTTCTGATCAAATCAGAATTTCTGTTGGGTGTGGCCAAGTCATGAGAATAATTCAGAAGTTTCCTAGGTGATTCTAATGTACAGCTGCAGGGGAACTGCTGTTTGAGAATTTTCTCCTTTGAAATAAATGTCAACTTTGTTTAAAATTTGCATCTAAGATGAGTACCCAGAGGAAAGAGAGTAGACTAAAAACTAAAACAAATAAATAACATCAACAGCAACAGCGACAACACATCCTGAAACCATCCCATTAGAAATGTGAGAAAAGTCTCCTACTAGAAACACAAAGAAATGATAGTTTTGAAAAAAACTTAATAAAGGAATTAAAATAAAAAATTTAACTTTTTGATCTAAATAAAAATTATGAAAACTTGCAAGCTATGAAACAAGACAATAAGATTAGATGAATACAATAGAAATTTTTCTTAAAGTTTGAGAAAAAATTTTTAAAAATCAACAAAGTCAGGAATATGGTTAATTTAGACCTGGATTAGGTGGAATTGACACTTTATAAATTTGTGCTTGTTTATTTTCCAACCAAATTTATTGTAGTAGAAATCTGCCACTATATTCCTTTATTGTGTCCACTATATTTTTAAAAGATATTGTTTATTGAGGTCTAATTGGGAAACAAAATTCAGCCTGTTAAAGTGTACAATTCAAGTACACTTTTAGTGTATTTACAAGGTTGGGCAGCCATCATTACTATTTAATTCCAAAACATTTTTATTACCCCAAAGGCAATTCTATATCCATTAGCAGTCACTCCAATGCCCCTCCCTTCAACCTCTGACAAACACTAATACACTATCTGCCTTTACGGATTTACCTATGAAAATTCCATCTATTAAATTTTACAATATGTGGCTTTCAGTGTCTGGCTTATTTCATTTAGCATAAGGTTTTTAAGGTTCATTCATGTTGTAGCATGTATCAATACTTACTTTCTTTTATGGCTGAATAATATTTCATTGTGTGGACACATTGCTTTGTGTTTGTCCATTAATCAGCTTATGGGCATTCGAGCTGTTTTCACTTTTTGGCTAGCATGAATAATGTTTCTATGATCATTCATGTACAAGATTCTGTGCAGTCATAGGTTTTTACTTGTCTTATACAGCTAGGAGTAGAATTTCTGGATTAGATGGTAACTCTATGTTCAAATAACCACCAGACTGTTTTCCAAAGTGGCTGCACCATTTTACATTACCTTCAGCAATTTATGAGGGTTCTAATAGCTCCACATCCTCACCAACTCTTAATATTGTCCATCTTACGGATTATATCAATTTAGCCAGTATGAAATGTAATCTAATTATAATCTTGATTTGCATTTCCCTAATGAGTAATGATGCTAAGAATTTTAGTTGCCATACATTTTAAGACCACCTTGTCAATTTCTGTAGAAAAGGCAATTGGGATTTTAATATGGATTCTGTTGAATTTGTGTATCAGTTTGCCATCTTAATAATATTAAGTATTTCAATCTATGAATGGCTTTTCACTATTTAGATCGGCTTAATTTATTTCAATGATGTTTTGTCATTTTTAATGTACAAGTCTTACACTTCTTTTGGTATATTTATTCATAAGAATTTTATTTTTGAGGCCATTACAAATAGATTTGTTTTCTTAATTGAATTTTTACATTATTCACTGCTAGTATGTGGAAATACAACAATGTTTTTTATATTGATCTTGTGTCCTATAAACTTGTTAAACTTGCTTATTAACTCTATTAGTGTTTTTGTGGAATACTCAGGATTTTCTATAAAACAAGATCATGTCATCTACATATAGAGATAATTATACTTCTTAATTTTCAACTTGGGTGTCTCTTAATTCTTTTTCATACCTAATTACTCTGGCTAGAACTCCCAGTACAATGTGAATTGAAATAATGAGAGTGGATACTCTTGTCTTGTTTATCATCTTAGGATAAATGTTTTGAGTTTTTCCTCATTAATTATAGTGTTAGATGTGGGGTTTTCATAAATGTTCTTTAACTGGTTGAAGACATTTTCTTCTATTACTAGTTTGTTAAATGTTTTTATCATGAGAGGGTGTTGGATCTTGTTAAATGCCTTTTCTGCATCTCTTAAGATAACCTTACTGTGTGTTTTTTGTCCTTTTTTTTCTGTTAACATGGTATATGAATTTACTTTTCTATGCTTAATCAACTTTGCATTCTTGGAATAAATCCAAATTTGTCAGGTACATAATCCCTTTTATATTTTGCCAGATTCAATTTGGTAGCATTTTAATAAAGATTTTTTACAAATGTGTTTTTTGAAAATATTGGTCTCTAGCTTTATTTTCTTGTGATGCCTTTGTCTGGTTTTGGCACCAGGATAAGATTGGCCTTAGCAAATGAGCTCAAAGTGTTCCTTTCTTTTCATCTTTTAGAACAAGTTGTGAAGTCTATATATTAATTCATCTTTAAGCATGTGATAGAATTCACCAGGGAAGCCACTTGGTCCTGGACTTTTTGTTATTGTACTGTTTTAAAACTACTCATTCAGCCTCCTTATTTGTTAGAAGTCTATTCAGATTTGTAATTTTTTTTGAGCCAGTTTCAGTAGTTACATAGGTCTAGGAAAATGTCACTTATCTAGATTATCTAATTTGTTGGCATACAGCTTTTCATAGTATTCTGTTACAATTGATTTATTTCTGCAAGGTTGGTAGTAATGTTTTCACTTTCATTCCTCATTTTTCTAATTCGAATCTTTTTTCTTTTTTCTTGATCAGTGTCTTCATCCTTTTTCTGCTGCTATAACAGAAGATGACAGAATGGATAATTTATAAAGAATAGAAATTTGGCCCATAGTTCTGGAGGGTGAGAAGTCCAAGAGCATGGCACTGGCATCTGGCAAGAGCTTTCATGCTGCTTTATCCCATAGTGGAAGGGCAAATAAGTGGGCAAGATAGGAATGGAAATGGGGGCTGAACTTGATCTTTTCATCAGGAGATTAATCCTTTGACAAATATCCCACTCCTACAATAAATGTTTAATTCATTTACAAGGACTAAAATTAGAGCCTCATGGGCTAATTACCTCTTAAAAGTTCCAATTCTTAATACCATAACAATGGCAATTAAATATCAATGTAAGTTTTGGAGGGAGCTTTCAAACTATAATGGCCAGTCCTGTAGAAATTTGAATCAGTAATATAATGAAGTTTAAAAGCTCTTCCTCAATACAGAGAAAAATAAAAGACTCATAAGAGGGTTAAGGTTAGTGATATGGAAGAAAAGGAAACGTGGTGTTAATTTGGGTATTAACTTGACTGAATTAAAGAATACATAGAGAACTGTTAAAGCATTATTTCTTGTTGAGTACATGAGGGTGATTCCAGGGGAGATTGGCATGTGAGTCAGTGGACTAAGTGGGGAAGCTCTACCCTCTTTGTGGATAGGCCCAGTTCAATCAGTTGTGGGCTCAGAGAAAACAAAACAAAACAAAAACAACAGAGAAAAGGCAATTTTCTCTCTTCCTGTCTCTCCTGAAGCTGGGACACACTTCTTCTCCTACCCTTGGACATCAGAATTCCAGGCTCTTCGCTTGTGGACTCTGGGACTTACAGTTGCCCGCAACACCCCCCACAGGTTCTTAGGCCTTCAGCTCCAGGCTGAGAACTACACCACTCTGGTTCTGAAACTTTTGGACATGGACAGAGCCATGTTACTAGCATCCTTTGGTCTCCAGCTTGCAGATGGCATGTCATGGGACTTCTCAACCACCATAATCACATGAGCAAACTCCCCTAATAAATCCCTTCTTATATATCTATATCTATGTCTTTGTCTATCTACATCTATATTATCAATCTCCTATTAGTTCTGTTTCTCTGTAGAACTCTGGCTAATACAAGAAAATACAGAAAAAGTATACTTGTTTATATATTTATATAAAAATAAAACTTCATTAGAAAAGCACTGATATGAGATATAGAAAACAAAATTTCTCTGATATAAAAATAACAAATTGCGAATTTAGAGTTGTTACCTATACCTGGCAGAATCAGTGAAAATAAACCTTAAATATATAAATAAATACTTATTTTATTTCTTTAATGTGACAAGTACCTACCTTATATGTCATAAATCAAGCTACATCTCACTTAATATATCATACTTCATACATAACCATATGAAGTATGAATTATTTTTGTTCCTATTTGACAGATTAGAAAATAAAAGTGTAAAGAGATTAAAAACTTTTGCCATGCTCAGAAGGCTAGCATGAATTAGTAACAGGATCTTAGTTCATGAATATTATTCTCTATTGCTGTTGCTTTAGAAAATACAGCATTCCACTTCAAATTCTTACTTAATATCTCTTGTTTTCATATGCATAGCATTTATTCATTTGGTTGTTGATGAAATAAGATTTTGGGTATATTTTATGGAAATATATATGAAGTGAACTATTCAGCAAGCTGACAGCTTGTATTAGAATCTCTGACATTAGTTTCTTATAACATATAATCACAAACTAACATGATTTGGATTTAATAAGAGGCAATTACTGTCTTTTTTGTAGCTTATGATAAGACCAGAAGCTCAACTAAATTTATATGTTGTTATGCTATTGTTCTATGTGAATGATGAGAACATTGTACATCTACTAGGGATATTCATTGCTTTCCATCTTTTGGTTTATGCAATTTACCCCATAATGAAGCACATATGTATGTAAGTGTAGACCTGAAATATAACTTGGGGTGAATAAAACAAATATTGCATATGAGGAGACCACATCTTTCTCAAAAAGCAACACCTTTTTCACCCTTGCCTAATCTCCTTCCACACATGTGCTGCGATCTTAATGAGATTGGATGCATAATGTCTCTAGAAAAGGCTGTATAGCAAAGTAGAGTCAAATAAGCAAAATGCTGTATGATTTACTAGAGAAACGCTTTGCGATAGCAGTATATAATGATCATCTCATGTGGTGATATGGTCATGCTATGGGCTTTCAGCAGAGGTTGGAGAAAGCAGTATAATTTTGGACCCTAAGTGCTCTTTCCCTCAAAGGGCAACCCCCTCACTTTTTAACTTTGGAGTTGAACTTAGTTGTGGAACTTGATTTTGTTCAGAATGTCAACTTTGGACCCAAAGTATGTGTGTGTGATTTATGGTTTAGTCCTTAGCAGCTGGGTGACTTAACCTCCCCGTGCCTTGATTTTCTCATTTACAAAAGGCTGCTTTGGTACTTAAGTTAGTTCAAACATGTAAAGCAATTAGAATGGTGACCAGGACAGAGCAGGTTCTCAGTAATGTTTATATTATTGATATGATTATCCCAAAGCTAGATTTCTTTAAAGCCACTTGCCAGCTAATCTCCAACAAGGTATTAGCTGTTTCAGTTAAGGTGTTTATACTAAACGGGTATTAAAATTTAATTAGGTGACTCCTGAAGGTTAGAAAACCTTCAAAGCCCAAAGGATAGGACATAGAATTGTGGAATTCTAGACAGTTTGCATCAGGCTTCAGAAGAGAGAGAGGACTGGTGGTTATTGTAGCAGTGTGATGGGGCTGGCACCCCTCGAATTGCTGTGTGTGAGAAGGTGTTTTCTCCATCTTTCTGTAATGGGGGCCCAGGACAAAGAATCAAAAGAGAAAATAAAGCCTAAACTCATGGGAGGAAAAGGGTAGAGATTGAGGAAACGCAGAGGAAGAATGTCATAACACTACGGCTGTGTTTTGCATCTTCGGGCTGCTTAATGAAATGAAGTTCTGATATTCTTCAAATAGTTTTAAAATGGTCCTGATTTGTGCTTTCACATGGCTTCTGTACAATTCTACTTGAATTATGGGAATGGGAGTGACTGAAATTCACTGCTAAGTCGTTCTGCAGAGCAGACATTTGATAAAATTATCCGAAAGAGAGATGCGTGAATGTCAATAAAGAACCTCAGTGACCTTTGACTATCTGAAAGTATTTTTGTATTTTTAAGGAAGCTACATTAACACTTGGGAGTAACCAACCAACCAATCAAACAGTAAAACAGTAAAAGCAATTTAAGATTATGGTAGAACTTGTATTCCTTCATATTATCTAGAATTACAAACTTGTGTCTGAACTGAATGCTGGCAAGTAGGAAAAATGAAAAAGAAATTAGAAAATCAGAAGGAAAGAAACAAGACAAAAGAAGGAAGAAATAAAGACAAGGAAGGAAGGAAGAGAGGGAGGGAGGAAGACAGAGAAAAAATCATGGAAATACAAAACTCCTTGAAATAAAATAACAAAATTTGAGCACTCGCAGAGTGAATATGTTACTTAACTTTCAAACTCTGTTCTGATAGCATTCACTTAACCAGATGAAATGACTAAGGTTGGGAGGATCAGGGAGGTGAAATCTTGACTGCTCTTCTTTGGCCCTTGGGAGGCAAAGGTCATGTTCAATTCCTCTGAGTGATTTCCTGCCATTTTTCTCCTGACATATGAACCATTTTGTTCAAGACACTTTGGTAGGCTCCCTCTAAGAGGGTTCTGAGTAACCTCCACCAACTTGCTGATTCTTCCCTGCTTCCCCCTGATAAAACCCCTTCTTAAAATCCTGAAAGATGCAAGCTAGGGTGCATACCCTCAACTGTGGAGAGTGGTAGGCCATTTTAAATGATTTTAGGCAGCTGAATTAAGCTTGCTAGTTCATGAAGGACTACCTGTTAGAGCACTCCTAATTAGCTTACTGACTATTTGGAGAAAGCGCTTTTCTGGTTTCTCTGTAGCAGGTCATTTTTGAGTGAGTTTCTGGTGAAATGAATGCATTCTTTATAATGAATGAGGTCATTTTTATGCTTATTAGTCCTTAAAGAAAGCTGTTTCTGATTGAACAAAGTTGGATGTGAGAGAAGAGAGAGAAAAAGAGAAAGAGAGAGGATGATGACTGACAGAAAGGAAAAGAAAAGCAGTTATTTTGTATGTGCCTGTGTATTTTACCAAAAGTTTTAGTGGCTGTTCAAAGAGCAAGGTGTCTGTGCCTTTAATCATTTTCATTTTAAAAACAGAGGCTTATAATTTCACATCTTCAGCTGTCCCAGAGGGCAGCTAGGCCAACTTTAACAACATTAATTTCTCTTTATGACAGAACTAGTGCTGCCCCAGGTCTTCAGAACTGCCTAAAATGTCTGGAAAAGTAGATAATGAAGAGGATATTAGAATTGTAAACAAGAACAATTTTGTAATAAAAACCATACATTTTCTACATTGGACTTTGGGCTTAATACTGCGGCAGCAAAAGTGTCATGAGTCATAATTTGTTGATGGCTAGTGAGCATTAGTTACAGTCAGAGCGTACGCATAAAGGCCAAGTCCCCCTGGCATTCCATTAAAGAAGATCTGGGATGGGTAATTGCAATTGAGTTATTTGAATGCGTCTCTTTCATTTGATTTTTGTATTGTGGTCTCTGATAAAAAGAACTTGTGTAATTGTAACTTCCTAGGCTGCTCACAGAGACTTTTTCCCTTATGCAGAGGTATTTTGCACAAGTGTAAAGGATTTACTAATAGCAAATGTAAAGGGATTACCCTAATGAAAATCAAAGCATGTCCAACTGCTTTCAAAATATTTACGAAGATTCCAGTTTGGGGCGTTGAAAATGAAGCATTCTCCTTTTCGCTCCGTGTGTCTCTGGCAGCCAGTGCATCCCTCCTTTTCACTGTTTATTCATCCTTCTTGCTGACAGGGTTTATGAGTCTGACACAATGGACTAAGAAACTGTAGATTTTCCCCCAAGAAACAAGTGCCCTTCTTTGTGTGTCTGCAAGGAATGTGGGGGCAAAGTGTAAAATGTGAGCATTATGGTCTGTTAATACCATAAACAGGACTGTGTTCTCGTCTTAAGGTACACGGCAGTTGAGAGAGTTCATCCCGCACTTACCATTTTGTCTTTTCCTCATCCTCTGTTGTCTTCTTCCACACAGAAGAAATATGAACCCATAATCCTAAAAACACATCAATTTCCATTAATATGGTTTCTCTTTGCATTTCATGTTTGCTTTTATTATACTCAGTGGTCTATGTTCCATAGTCTATTCCCTGAATTCAGTTTGGTGAGAAAATGCTGCACGAAGCCCCTCAGTGTTTATTGAGATCATTTGCCATTGAATGTAATAATGATAATATTTATATTTTCAATTAATAAACATTAAATCTTACATTTGAATGATTGTACTTACAAAATTGGCAATCATGTAATTGCATATGTTTCCAGAAAAGACAATCATTGCTACAATAAAGACTAGAGTAAAATTCCAAATACTTAATTTTGAAGTGAAAAGAAAAGGCATATCATGTTTTATGAACTCTCTCTAAATATTATGATTTTAAAAATAAAGGCAGAAACCTTTTATCTGCATCTATTAGCATCTAATTCCCTTTTCACAGCTAGGATGTAAAGGTAATCAGCTTCATCCCTCATCCCATTAGTGTGATGAGAGTTAGGTGTGGTGTCTTTCAGATGAGCTGGGGTAGCAGGATCCAATTCTGAGACAGAGCTCACTGAGGCTTGATACAAACTGAAAGGTAAAAATGAGCACTCTTCTATTATTTAGGCACCTATACAGAGGTTGGAGAGAAAAAAAATTTTCCTTGTGTAGATTTAGCCTAAGCGAGCAGAGATAACCCCCTTGCCTTCTGTGTCTAATAAGATGTGAATGGGGGCAGAAATAATGAGTATTACATTGTATTTTTCATGTAAAAGCCTGAGAAACAAAATGTCCTGAACACTGACAGTGATTCCAGTCATTTTCAAATGAAAAGGGCTATTTGTTTCCAAATTACAGCAGCCACTGGAATGCATACGTTTGTGCCTCAGAAATCCTCATTTTGTGAAGTAAAATTACCTTTCAGTAATTTAGTCACTGCAGGCTTTGTCCTGCTGACTGGTCAGAAGCTATCAGATAGCTTGCAGCTGCAGGCTGACGCCCGACCATTTTTTTTTCTAGGATAGGCAGTTAGTTAGTAGAGCCATCAGTGCGGCATCTGTCATCCTGCTAGGCCCAAATTGTTTTCTATGATGGATGTCACAGTCTGTATGATCAAAATAGAAGCCCTGCTGCTTTTAATTGCAAAATCGGAGTACTTGCACATTTGTTATTATGCTGAGGTTATTACCTCACACAAAATGAATTAACAGGTGAAAATAATTGATGAGAGGAGTCTAGGGATTTTTAGCCTCTTCAAAGAGACTTTGTAATTATGGCATAATGAATGTTCTGAGACATATCTGTGGGGGGCAGCATGAGACCACCAAAGATCTCTTCAGATTGATGATAAATTCTACTGAATTCTACTGTAATACTGCTTAAATTTACTTAGCAATTAGTTTAATAGTCCTACATGATTCATGATAACATACTGAGAATTTTTAAATAACTTTGTTCCATCAATCTATAAATTAAGCTACTTACCTCAGCTTTCTTCCCAAGGTGATGGGAAATGTTAACGAATCAGACTTTCTGAAACAAAGATGACATAGGATAGAGGTTCGGGTTTCAGAAACTCCTGACTAAATGTGGCAGGCATCTCAAATAATTCCTCTTCCCCTTTTAGCTCCTCTCAATAGATTGTGAAAAGAGCCTCACCAAATTTTGTCCAAATATAGTTTTAAGAGTTTCCCAGCACATGAAGACTCTGCATTTGTCCTGTGAAGTATATTGTTTAAACATTTTGCAAGCTGAAGTAATTGCTCTTGGCTTTCTGACCACTCTTCCATTCAGACTTGGTCATAATTCAAATGCATTCAGCCCCTGAGTGCTTCCAGAGTCATGGAGTCCAGCCATTTTTCCCCTTTTTCATGACGTCCTAAAGCTGCACAGGGGATCTCTGTCACCATGAACTCACTTCCAGCATGGCTTCAGAAGGCACAGAAGGCACTTTCCCTGTATGAACCCAATGCTGTCAACATGTTGGGATAAGGTTTTCATGTGTGCCTGACCATGTACAGAACTATAGTTTTAAGATGGTCAACCTAAAAGTTGCAAAGATGGGAAAATATTATTAAGTTCTAGAGAAGACCATTTTTAAAAAATTAAAAAAAAAACATAATGGAACAAATGAGCATACTTCTTTTCAATCATTGGATATTATTCACGTGCTATGTACATTTAAATCTCAAGGTAACTCTTTAACTAGAGCTAAAAAATTAAATTAATTGTGAGCACTGTTAAAAGAAATATACATAAAGGAAATCTTGAGACTTGAGATCAAGAAAATCTTTAGTTAAAAGTAGAGAAAACTAAAAAGGAAACAGAACTGTAAGTTTTGAGGAAATATACATTTAAATAAAAGACTCACATGTTTAAAAACATCTATATTCATTTTTTAGGTGACAGGAAGCTTTATCATTGATTCTAACTAGATTGATGAATCCATATTTCTAGAAGACACGCATTATTTACCATTGTTTTTGCTCCTTTTGTTGTCTGTCATACACACACACACACACAAACACACACACAAACTTCCCTGCCCACGATGTTGTAACATCTTTGCATAGAATTTCATTGAGTAGTTTTTAATTATTATTTGTTAACTTTTTCCCTGAGTTTAAATGAAATGCATGTTTGAGGTATGCAATAGATATTGAAGTGACTCTTTTTACATTTTATATATATAATATTATATATAGAGAGATATATACACACATACATACTGCCTTATTTTCAGATTTTCTCTCAGAATTTTGGTATTTAAGAGTATGTAATATCAAAGGGTCTTAATAACAGAATGAAAAATACATAACAATAAAATATAATAAATGCAAGGCAAACAGTGAATTGCCCCACATGTGAAGCAGACTGTGGCAACACATATCTGGCCACATGTCATTTTCTGAAGCATTTTTCATAAACCTTCACATGCCTGCATTTATCTTCAGTATAAGCCCCAAGATGAATTCCCCACAGACATTAACAATAGATAAATGCTTTTTAAACAAAATAGTCTATTTAAAAAATCTATTACATAGGTAGGAGGGTGTTCTACAATTGAACTTCAATTGTGTCATAAACCATGATGCTATTCAGTAATATTATTTCATTGTTTGGTCTTAGCTTTAATGGAGAGCAACATAACCAAAAATTTAGAGGTTCATGCTGTAAAATTTTGATACCTGTTTCATTTAGATTATTATTATGTAACACCGTGAAAAACACTCAAGGGATTCCAACTTGAACAATAAAAAAAACTGAAGATGAAAATCGAATTTCTAAAAAAAACTTAAGTTAATGAAGGTCAGCTATGATTTTTTTGAAATTTGATTGTAAAGACATTCCGAAATCCTGTTCATAACACGATCCAAGAGCAATAGATTACACAATTTAAATTTCATGGTAAGCTATGCAAACACAAATAGACATGTCTTACACAGAAATGAAGAACACAGTGAGTAGGAGTGCTTTATGACAAATGACACATGCGTAGAGTGCAGTAGAACTGACTCTAAAGCAAATTCAGCTGCTTTTTTCTTGTGTCTTCTTTTTTCTGTATATAATATGTACAGAAGTACAAATGTTTAGACTGTGTCTACTGACTATGAACAAAGAACATTCAATGCCATGTATATGTTTACCAAAGAAATTGTGTTTCAGATGGGAAAATCTGATGTCCTTTTTAACAACTATAGAATTGAAGTAGTCAGGATAGGAAAAAGGGTATTTGTTTTATTCATGGGTGATTGCAAAATAATTCTTGTGTGTCATAGGGAATGGTGAGCTCATGGAATCTGAATCACTGACTTGCCAGACATTTCTATTTCCAGGAAAAGAAAAGTTTTTGTTGGTAATCTAATGAGAATGCAAATTATTTTCTTGAGATGACAGAATTTTGGTAGTAAGTATTAGTCTGCTGCTAGCATGCTATGAATTCTGTGTAATTAAATGAAATTGGATTTTGGACCTTGCTTTGTGTAGACAGCACTGGTGTCTTAGTAATACTCCATTCAAACACCTCACCCTGATGTATTGCACTAATAGATCATCAGAAGCAGTTGTCATTCCAGTGATGTATTAATGCAATACATGAGAATGAGACTCACTGATGATGTATTTAGTACTCACAAGATGGCAGTGTCCGAAGAAGAAATGGGCCCAGTAAGGCAGCCATTGTAATTACAGGAGGAAGTCAGTTAGTATGCAGTACTTGGCAAGCTTTTTCAGGGTACCAAGTTGATGTATTTGTGCTGAAGCTTCTTTTAGGAAACTCTTCCTGGTGCAGTGGGAAAAATATTATTATCTCTGCATAAAATAATTTCCACTGGTGAACTATTAGTACAAGATAATGCACATACATGTCTGGTTACCATGAACCATTTTAGTGTATGTCAATGTCCATATTAGCAGAAAATATTGTGTACTGTTAGTACTAGCTTCTGGGAAAATAAAAATCTCTCTTTGGTAGCATTTTCTGGGTTGGTACTCAAATATATTATTGCAACAGCAGTTTTCCAACTGATGGTTTCTGCCAAACGGGAAGCTTTTGCTTGTAAGTGTCTACATGCCACCAAGCCATCATGGGCACAGCTTCTGGCATTAGCTAGAGAGGCAGATATTTTAAGTAAAACATTAAACTTAGGTCTCACTGTCATACCTTTTCTGCTAATAGAGCTTGTAACACCTACTATAAATGTAGATTAATTACAGACTCCTGGTGACCTCTATCTACCTCCTGCGGGGCTTTTTCTAAAAGGGTGAAAGAGAGACTTTTAAATGTTTATAACATAGGGCTAAAAAGGCTTTTTATGCAATGGAATAGCAGTTACTGTTCACCTTCTTATAGCAGCTGATTACGTCATAAATAAACTACTAGGACCAGTCATCCCAGCTGTGGAATGGATGCATCCAGAGAACAGCCACACAGCATTGGGCATTGGTGAGACAAAGGGAGTTCTCTTCCCAGGGCCTGGGCCTGTAAAGATTAAGGAGTGCCATAAAGCCTGGATGTGTGCAGTTTGGGAAGGAGGAAGTGGCAGAGAAAGAGAAAGAAGTGGAGGTGATAGCTTGTACATGGCATTTCCTTCCCAGAAATTTACTAACCAAGTATTATTTGAAGGAAGTTTCTTGAACCCCTAGCAAGGAAGACAAAACAGTAATGGAGAGGAAGAGATAACCACAGAGACATAGAGATGCTACAGGGAATCGCATTCCAATTTTCCTAGCTAGGCTGGGTGGTGGCCTTCTTACACTGCCTTAAACAATCAAATTTAGAGCGAGCGGCTAAATTTGGAGAGGAAAGGGCATATTCTTTTGATTAAGTGGGATTTCTTCATAATTTCATATTTTATTTCATAATTATCATTTAAATTTGGAACAGAGAAATAATTTTATGATTTATGGACAACAAGTAAGTATTCTTTCAGTGGACCTTAACCATCTCTGTTTTAACTAAAGGCTTAGAAAATATATTGAAAAAAATGTATTACTGGCTTTAAATTTACAATGAAAATGATTTGTGATGTTTTCTATAACTGATTCATTTTACGAATGATTATTTATTGTATTGCCTATTTAAGTGTGCATTCTTCAAAATGTTTACTGACTTTCCAAATTATTAATGTCCCACACTCAGTTATATTTTAGACTTGTTAGTGACACTGCTGAACTACTGAATAATTATTTTATACTAAGCAAGTTTTCTTAGCATCTAGGAAATAAGGCAGGTAAATTTTTTTTTTTTTTTTTTTTTTTTGAGACGGAGTCTCGCTCTGTTGCCCAGGCTGGAGTGCAGTGGCACAATCTCAGCTCACTGCAAGCTCCGCCTCCCGGGTTCACGCCATTCTCCTACCTCAGCCTCTCCAAGTAGCTGGGACTACAGGCGTCAGCCACCACGCCCGGCTAATTTTTTGTATTTTTAGTAGAGACGGGGTTTCACCGTGGTCTTGATCTCCTGACCTCGTGATCCACCCGCCTCGGCCTCCCAAAGTGCTGGGATTACAAGCGTGAGCCACCGCGCCCGGCCTAAGGCAGGTAAATTTTTAAAATATTTAAAAAGAATATTTTAAAACACCAAAAGCAATAAGTTATGAAAGTAAACCCCATATTATTACACTGTATCTAGCCATCAATTATTTTCATATGATATAAAAATAATTTTTCACATTAAGGGGGGCAGTTTTGTTATGTATTTAAATAAACACAGGCAGTCTTATTTTTGCCTCAAACATGTTTGCATAAAACAGATTTAATTATTTGTCTAGAGAGTTTAAACAGCCTTTACATTGAAAATGCACATAATTAATCCATAAATATTTGTTATAGAGTTCCAAACTATTAAGGAATGTGACTTAACATGTTTGCCAAAGTTAAGCAACAGTGCTATCAATACCTAAAAGGAAAACCCTAAGAATTTTCTTTGCCTTTTGGAGTAAAAACATAATTTAAACTCTGCCCCAAGCCTCCTTTATCGTTTCTTTCTTCCCTCCTTTTCTCCCTCCCTCTTTTTCTCTCTTCTTTCCTTTTATCTTTCATCTTTACTTCTTCTTCTTTGTTTTTTATTTTTGGTAAATGTAACAAAACCCATGAAAAAGAAGAAAAGGTAAAGCATACAGTGGTGTGCCACTGGAAAACCTTAATGCTCCGAGAAATGCTTTTAATTGCAGCCAAGGCAGTAGAGGGAAGAGAGTAAGAATATGAGGATGCCATAAAAATGGCTAAGAAGATAGTTATGTTAAAATGTTTGGGGGTTTGAAGGTCTTATTCTGATAGCACAAACACATCAATTATATTTCCAGTATTTTAAATAGTGATAGGACAAATAATTATAAAAATTGTATATTCTTTAAATTATGGTAAATTGCTAAAAAGAATCATTTTAACTGAAAAATAAATTCTGACCTTTTGAACACTGCGTTCTGTTCAACAGCATCTAAGATAGCATTTAATCTAAACGTTTACCCAAAATATCTCACATTGTCTAAGAAGCAACAGGAACAAGAAAATCAGAATTCTTATAAACACTGCAGGAGGTAAACAGTAATCAAAGTCATCCCAAACACTTTGTGTTTTAAAAAGACACTTTATAAACAAATTAAATACACTATACCACATATCTCTCACATTTTTTTCTAGGTAAAAACTTTATTCACATAACCATCTGCATTATTGGAGTAAAAGGTTATCTTGTTATTTGAAGGCAAAGTCTGAGGGGTAAGTTCCCTTGCACTCATGTGAGACAAATATGCATAACACAATGCTGGCACTTTCACATGTTATCACAGAGAATTCTTCATCAATTAAGTTCATCAATTAACCTTTTAGCAAAGGGTTTTCTTTAATTTCAACTAGGGCTTGGACTGACTGTTTGATAGCAACATTTCTTTGCTTAACTGGTTTTGACAACTAATTGTCTCCATGGGCTTTTACTTATACATTCATCTCACTGGGTTAACAGCTGGTACTCCGGTTTACCATGTAACATGTGGCTGTTGATCATAAAACCCGTCTTAATTCTAATTTCCTCCCCATACCTTGTCTTCCTTTGTTTCTGAACTCTTTTCTGTTCTCTCCAGTGTCTGTCTATTCCCTGTTTCTCTCTCTCAACAATTTCTATAGGAAATGATCTAGACTTCCCCGTTCTTTCAGCTACATAAATGTTGTCTTCTCATTTGATAGAAATTCTCCTCATCACTCTTCTCCATCTTTTCAGTCCATCTGATCCTCTCATTCTGGAAATGACTATTTCTTTTTCTTTTAACATGAGGAGTTATTTTTCCCATTACTAGCCTTCACCTTCACAGATATAAAAACCTAATTGTGCACTGTGATACAAATGGAATTTGAAATTATCAAGTGCAAAATTAGCATTAAAAAATCATAAGACAACAAACAATAGGGCTTTTATGTGATTTTTGTAATTGCGCGAAACTAGTTACTCTGGCAATAATTGTTTGTGCTTCATTAACATGCAAAATGGTTTTATAGACTAACCCACACACAAAAGAAACCATTTTTAATGAGAACTGTGCTTTGTTTAATGTTAGACACCATTGTATTTGCTTTCCTAATATAACAGTTCTAATTAGTACCTAGCACTCATCTTGAGTTTTTCAGCTTGAACACTCTGAAGGTGACAATCAAGTCACAATTCCATGGCATTCTTTGTCAGTACCTGTCAAAATATAGCTAAGCCGTTAGGAGTTGTGATCTAAATACTAAAAAAAAAAAAAGTTAATGGTTCAGAAACAATATGTCCTAGGTAATTTTAAAAAATGAAATTGCACATTAGCTCTTGCTTAAAAACATAATACCATTAATGCTACCTCATTAAATGTGGCCCTGACAAAACTAGATTTATCCTAATAATTTTTTAGCATTGTTTTTATCATTTGACCTTTATCTGTTTGCGTGATTCATTTGATTTTACTTTCTTGGTGAGGCAGTACAGGTGGCATAAAAGCAAAATTTTAAATCAGTTAATAAGTGCACGCACACTTCTAAGAGGTGATTAGCCATTCATCTTAAAAGCATGAACATTATTCTTTTTAACTGCACTGAAGTAGTGACTCCATTAGGCTAGACTTTATAAGCCTAACCACTGTGAAGAGTTCCAACAATTATATCATGAGAAAACATGCAGGTCCCTATTTGGGACTGTCTTGAGTTAGAAGATAATTCAGATTTCAAAGACATGGGAGAGGGTTTCTCAGTTATTATTGAATCTCATGACCTTCCTGAAAGTCCACAGGAGTGTGGAGGACTAAGTTTATTACGTGATGCTGCCATTTGTGGGTCCTGAATATCAAAAATATATCAAACATAAGGTGTGTTACTTTGGAGCAAATGACACACAAGATAAACTGGTGGATAACTTGAGCTTGGGAGTTCAACACTAACCTGGGCAATATGGTGAAACCACGTCTTTCCAAATTAAAAAAAAAAAAAATTAGCTGGGCATGGTGGCACACGCCTATAGTCCCAGCTACTCGGGAGGCTGAGGTGGGAGGATCCTTTGAGCCCCGGAGGCAGAGGTTGAAGTGAGCTGAGATGGCGCCACTGTACTCCAGCCTAGGCCACAGAGTGACACACTGTCTCAAAAAAAAAAAAAAAAAAAAACCAAGAAAGTCCTCTAAACATTTTAAAGTCTCATCCAACAGTGTCATAAAGTTATCACCACTGGATATGATTTCAAGACCCCCCGTCCTCCTTTTCTTCTGTATATTTTTCAGTTTTGCCACCTCTCTTAAAAGGTGACACCCAAAACATCTGTCTCTCTTTCATTCTCTTTTTACCCTATTATCTATCTATCTATCTATCTATCTATCTATCTATCTATCTATCTATCTATCTATCTATCTATTTCTATCTTGCCACCTTGCAAGATATGTATTATTTATCCATCTAGTTTTAAATGCTTCTATGTTCAGAGTGCAAAATGCTGAATTTAGAGTGATGCATTAAGTCACAGTCTTGACTCAAAGGAGTTTATAAGTCACTGTTGGAAACACACACATAAACAATCATACTGCTTAGTTTGAATCTGTTGGATGAATAAAAAAAAAGAGACAGACCTGGTTTAATAAAAGTGTAAAGAGGTTCATGAAAATTTTTCCTAAGGAAAAAGTAATTTTTTTTAGGAGTAAACAATGTAAGGACTGAATCAAACTAAAATTTTTAGTATATGGAAGACTATGTATTAGGGTTTTGATGTTGCTCAAAAAAAAAGTTGATTTTGGCCCACTAACTAGTGTATATATTGGATAATCATTCACTATCAGGTAAGGGTCTCTTGTTACCTTTACTTATATATTTTCAGTTGCTAATTTTCTGTCATAACAGGATAGACTTAGATCCATTGCAATCCACAGACATCTCAGGAAATTCACATATAATTTGAGCTAATTGGAGCATGCATCTTATGTTTTTTAAAAACCTCATTAAATGTAATTATAGAATCTTACATTTACTAAGGCAGTTTCATCTGAAACTTTGTCCAACAGAATTCTATTGGGAATTTAGACCTTCTTTGCACCTGTGCTCTTTCCTCAATCTAACAGATTTTACATTGGATCCTCAGGTTTTCCAGAATCCCTAAAGGAAAAAAAACCCAAAACTCTTCACAGTGTTATCAGATCATATTCTAAAACAGATGAAAATATGTAGCTGCTTTATTTGGAGTATAATATTATTAAATCACTAATAATATTCTCTTCTCTAATTTTGTATCTTCCTTCCACCGCATGGTGATATACTCAGAGTAGTTTTTTGATGATAAGGAAGAGGCATCATAGCTAACTTAGGTCTCCTGAACAGCCCACTGTCAAATATAATGACATCCAAATATTCATCCAATCCATTCTTCATTCCAGCAATATTCAGACCTCATCATCGACTAAATCCAAGCAACGTGTATGTGTATGTGGTTTTGCAACTGGGCAAATAATCAAAGCAGAGGAATGAATACAACCATCTGTATGGAAATTGGTAAACTGCAAATTGGTCCCCTAACTGGGATTAGACAGAATGCATGTTTTCCCCAGCTCTGCTTCTTTCCCAGAATTTCATATACATCAATAACAATGGCTTTCCTTCCCTCAGCTAAAGATGGAGAGAGAGAGATGCTTTAAAGTTGTCAGTGTCAGGGAGGGTTTGTCCTGCATAGTTATAAGCCTATTATTTAAAAGAACAAAATGAAGGCTCGTTTCCTACAGTGAATTTAATACTTTTCCTGCCTTGTATTATGGCGATAGTGCTGAAAAGTAGAATAAGAAAAAAATAAGAGAAAAAAATGGATTATTTAAACTCAAAACTAAGTTATAACCCTGTTTGTATGATGATTCTGCTGAGATATTTACTTACCAATGTAACTTTTAAAAGCACAGTTAGAGCCAAAGAATATTTGATAATTTTTCCTTTTATTTTATAGTTAATTTCCATTATTATGTGAAGTTTAGGAGGGTTTTCTAGAAGACTAATACAATACAATAGGGTATGATAGAAATCCTGACAGTAGGGTACTCCTGAGATGTCACTGTTAAAAATGTATAAAGTATAAAATGATAAACCAAGAGAAATAGATAATAGTGATGATGCAGCTTGTCTAATTAAATCCTAAAGTTTATTACTTACATAAACATGAAATAAAGAGTTTGTATAATTTGGGGAAGGCAAAAAATAAAACATATGCTTCTATATAGATGATTAGGATATTCTTGTCTGTGAAAAAAATCTTATGAACATAAATATTATTTTAGTTTTTTCCGATTTTAAAGTGTATACTCTTTCAATTTAAAAGAGTGCAATGGAAGGAAAAAGAATCTTGGCTTGAAAAGAAAAGTTTTTTAATTTTTCTGTGTGTTTTTATTATTGCTGTTGTTCCTCCCATAAGCATAGTCATATAAGCAAGCTGTTTGGAGACAGTAATACATTCATATCATATTGTGGGACAGGATATTAATACTGATTGTAGTAGGTTGAATGATAGCTCCTCAAAAAGAAGTATGTCTAAGTCCTAACCCCCAATATCAATGAATCTGGCTCATTTAGAAAAGGATTTTTGCAGATGTAATTGAGCAACAGATCTCAAGATGAGCCACATGAAGCTGAAGGCAGCGATTGGAGCAATGCATCTCCAAGCCAAGGAACACTAAAGATGGCTGACAGCCATCAGAATATAGGAGAAAGGCATAGAATAGATTCTCCTTCAGAACCTCCATAAAAAAAACAACCCTGCTGACTTCTTGATTTTGGATTTTTAGGCTCCAGAACTATGAGAAAATATTTTTGTAAGTCAACTTTGTAGTAACTTGTGAAAGCCCTAGAAATGGAATACACCAATTTTTATAATACTGACATTCAGGTATCATACTCAGCCTTCCAAATGAAAATTAGAAACAGTCATTTTACATCAACATGCACTTCATAGAAAGCAGCACACTAAATTCATGAATAGAATCAAAGTAAACAAATGCAATCACTCCAACTTTACAATAGGGTGTTTAGCATAGAAAAGGGGTAGCAAATTAGACCTCGGGAAAACATCTCTGAGGCACCTCATTTCTGATTATCCTGGGATTTTTTTAACAGACTTTTTTTTTTGAGAAGTTATAGCTTTACAAGAACATTGAGCAGAAGGTACAAAGAGTTCCCATATACCCCTATTCCTGCCCCCACTATCAATATACTGCACCAGAGTGGTACATTTTTGATCTTTTTACTCTTTTTATTGTTTTGCCTTTTTCCATAATGTCATACAGCTGGAAACATACGCTATGTCATCTTTTCAGATTGGCTTCTTTCATTTACTTATATGCATCTGAAGGTTCCTCCATGTCTTTAAAGGTTTGATAGCTTATATCTTTTACTGCTAAATAATATTCAGTTGTCTAGATGTATTCACTTACTGAGGAACATCATGTTGCTTCCAATTTCTGTCAATTATGCATAAAGCTATTATAAACATCTCTGTGCAGGCAAACACATTTGGGTAAATATCAAGGAACATGATTGTTGGATAGTATGATAAGAGTAGTTTTAGTTGTTTTTTAAAAAAACTACCAAACTGTCGTTAAGTGGCTGCACCATTTCACATTCCCACAGCAATAAATGAAAGTCCCCGTTTCTCCACATCCTCAACAGTATTTGGTGTTGTCAGTGACTTGGATTTTGGCTATTCTAACAGGTATGTCATAGTATCTTGTTGTTGTTTAAATTTGCGCTTCCCTAATGACATATGATGTTGAACATTATCTCATATGCTTATTTGCCCTCTTTATATATTTTTTGATAACGTTTCTCCTCATGTCTTTGGCCCATTTTTAAAAATTAGGTTGTTCATGTTTTTGAGTTTCAAGAGTTCTGTGTGTCTTTTTGGATAATGTTTTTTTTATCAGATATATCTTTTATAAATATTTTCTCCAAGTCTATGGCTTATCTTTTCATTCTCTTGACATTTTCTTTCACAAAACAGGTTTTAAATTTTAATGAAGTGCAACTTATCAATTATTTATTTAATGGACCAGGCATTGGTTTTGTATCTAACCCAAGACCATACCCAAGGTCAGCTAGACTTTCTGTTATCTTCTAGGAGTTTTATAGTTTTATGTTTTTATACAAACATAAGTCTACTAACCATTTTGAGTTATTTTTTTGTGAAAAGTATAGGGTCTGTGTTTAGATAAATTTTTTCCCTGGTGGCCATCCAGATGTTCCAGCAACATTTGTTGAAAAGACTATCTTTGCTCCATTGTATTGTCTTTGTTCCTTTGTAAAAAATCAGTTGTATTATTTTGGTATTTCGGTAATGTTGGGTCTTTTACTGATCTTCCTACTATGCTCCACTGAACCATTTGTCTTGTTTCACACTATCTTGATTTTATAGTAAGTATAGTTTTATAGTAAGTCTTGAAGTTGAGTACTACCAGTCTTTCAACACTGTTTTTTTCTTCAACATTATGTTGATTATTTTGAGCCTTTTATCTTCCCATATAAATTTTAGCATCAGTTTGTCAATATCCACAAAAATAACTTTCTGATATTGTGATTAGAATTGTTTTGGATTTGTAGATTAAGTCGGGAAAAATTGACATTGTGACAATATTGAGTCTTTCTATCCATGAACATGGAAGATATCTCTATTAATTCTTTTTTGTTGTTGTTTCTTTCATCAGAGTTTTGGAGTTTTTGTCATATAGATCATGCATATTTTATTTTTAGATTTATATCTAGGGCTTTTCTTCCTGGGGGTGCTAATATAAATGATAAAGTGTTTTTAATTTTAAATTCCACTTGTTTAATGCTGATATATAGGAAAGTAACTTTTGTCCATTAATCTTGTATTCTACAATGTTACTATAATCGTTATTAATTCTATGAGTTGTTTTTGTTGGTTCTTTTGTATTTTCCACGTAAATAATCATGTCATCTGTAAACAAAGTCAGTTTTATTTCTTCCTTTCTACCCTATATACATTTTATTTCCTTTTCTTGTCTTATTACATTAATTAGGACTTCTAGTATGATGCTAAAAAGCACTAGTAAGATAGGACATGTTTACCTTTTTTTCTGATCTTAGCAGAAAAGTTTTAATAGTTTCTCACCATTGTGATAATGTTAGCTATAGTTTCATTGAAGATGAACTTTATCAAATTGAGAAGGTTCCCCTTTGTTCCTAGTTTTCTGAGAGTTTATTTTTTGTCAACAGTAAGTGTTAGATATTGTCAAATACAGTTTCCAGATGTACTGTTAGAATCATGTGATTTTTCTTTTACAGCCTGTTGATGTGATGGGTTACATTAATTGATTTTTCAAATATTGAACCAGCTTTGCATACATGGGATAAATCTACATTGTTATTGTTATGGTGTATAATCTTTTTATAAATTATTGAATTCTGTTTGCTATTATTTTGCTGAGGAACTTTTTATCTATGTTCTTGAAAGATATTTGTCTATAGTTTTTTTTTTTTTTTTTCTCATTATATCCCTATCTGGTTTTGGTGCTAAGGTAATCTTGGCCTCATAATACAAGTTCAGAATTACTCTTTCTACATCTATATTCTGGGATAGAATATAGAAAATTATGAAAATTTATCCCTTACTTGTTTAGTACATATCCTATTATTAATCAGTGAGATAGAATTAAGAATAAAGGTAATGTGAAAACAGTATAGAGATTTAAAATATTATCTTTAATATTATAACTTTGAATAGTGAAATGAAGATTTATTTTCAGGTAAATCACAATGTGATATATAAAAAACTGTGGTTTAGTTTTAGAAAATAAATGTTGATTACCAAGTATAAGTAAGTTAATAATGTGTATTGTGTTATATATACTGTGAGCAAAGTAAGGGAAACTCATTTCAATTTAGAGCAATATTCAAAGAAAGTTTGAAACTAAGCCCGTATTGAAAAATCCTTTTAGCAATCATTTTTTAAAAATTAAGTTTCTAGAGATATACTTACTTTTGTTAAATAAATATGTTTTAATAACTGAAAATCATCAGAAGTTTGGATTTCTCCACTGTGAACAATTTAAAAACTTTTAAAATTAATCATCATGGCTGGGTGCGGTGGCTCATGCCTATAATCCCAGGACTTTGGGAGGCCAAGGTGGGTGGATTGCCTGAGGTCAGGAGTTTGAGACCAGTTTGGCCAACATGGTAAAACCCTGTGTCTACTAAAAATACAAAAAAAAAATAGCCAGGTTTGGTGGCAGGTGCCTGTAATCCCAGCTACTGGGGAGGCTGAGGCAGGGAAAATGCTTGAGCCAGGGAGCTGGAGGTTGCAGTGAGCCGAGATCACACCACTACACTCCAGCCTGGGCGACAGAGTGAGACTCTGTCAATAATAATAATAATAATAATAATAATTCGCCATCATTTCAAGCTTCCCAAGATTTCTGTTGGCCTTAGTTTTTGAAGCCTAGAGACGGGCGTGATCCCTCATACTTTCCTGAGTCATTCCAGTTTAGTTCTCAAAAATAGGTTTATTAATTTTCTATTCATTTATCAAAAGCAACAGGTCAGGAATACCAAAGGTGTCGAAAAAGTGTACAAACTTTTTTCTTCTTAAATAACTATACCTATTTCTGTGTTGAAGAAAATGCCCATGGGCCAAGTGTTTTGGCAATAGCAAATGTGAATGAGAAGAGCGACCATTTATTTTCTAAGCAAATTATTAGAGTATGTGGGTATATTGGAAAATTAGCAACCTAAAGATTCTAAGTTCTCAAAAAGTTTAGCCTATCTCTGTTTATTTCTTCTCCAATGCTACTGTGAAACCTATAAGGCTACTTGTACTTCACCCTAGAATATGTTCATTATACTTAATCACAATATATCATTAATAAATTAATTTTATATGTGTATGTGTTACACTCCAGATATTGTGTAAGGGAGTTGCAATTCAGTACTTGTGTGCATGGTGCTTTCATTTTGATAGGAGGCTACAACACATAGATAAATAAATATATATAATATATAGTTTCCAGTAGGGATTGCTTTATGGGACAATAAAGTTTGGTAAGAACAGGAATACTTTTGGCCATGGGAGTGTTTTTCTCCAACCAATATAACGAAATTTAAGGGAGATTTCTCTGATAATGTGAAATTGGAACAGAGACCAAGACAAAGTAAGGTTTTGAGCTATGAGTTTTTATAGGAGAAGAAATTTTTAGGCAAAAATAGGATAAGCCTTGAGCCAAAAGTTACATGGATTTTGCAGAAAAGAGTGAGGAGGTCAGAAATGAAGGGATAAGAGAGTAGATAATAAGTAGGGATAAGAGATAAGCTCATAGAGGTGGAAGGAGAGTAGGCAGGACAGGTAGAACCTTGTGGACTATTGTAAAGTGTTTGAATTGCGCTTTAAGGAAGTTTCAAAAAGAATTAACAGACCAGAAGCAAGGTGTGAAATGATTTAATTTACAATTCGAGAGGGTAGCTCTGACTGTTGGCTTTAGAATAAACTTCCAGGAAATAGAAGGAAAAAGATAAGTTAGAAGTGATTTCAATAACAAGTGTTAACTGAAATCAGCCTGACTAGTGTGGCGGGACCCAGGGGACAGGAAATGGAAGATTCAAAATGCAATTGGACATTAGAGCTGACAGGATCTATTGGTGTCTGTGGATGCATTAGAGGTGGAGTAGAGAAAAATGAGATCAATGAATGATTATGCCAAAATTTTTGACCTGACATATCAATAATTGAAGTTTTTACTTACTGTGATGGAGAATACATATAGGACTGGATGTAAAACCACAAGTTTAGCTTTGGAGATGTTACATTTGAAATGTTGAGTAGGCAGTTTGATGTCTATGTGTGAAGCTCAGTAAATAGGTCCAGACTGGACACATAGATTTGAAAATCATCAATGTTCAGATGACATCTAAAATCATGGGCCTGAATATGATTATCTAATAAGTAAGAGAAAAAAGGTTTTTGACCAGGATGAAAACCAGGTTTTATGGAGCTTGAAGCTTCATAATTTTGATGATTATTTTTTGATAAAAATAATAAGCAATTAAAATAATCAAGTACAAAGTTTTGAAGGGGTCCTATCCATATCGAGAACTTCAAAGCTTGAATTTTGTTAACACCATTGCAAATCTGCTTCTGGTTGGAAAGTTGGGGGATAAGCAGCAGAGTAGATTAAGCAGTTGCCAACTTCTAAAAGGAAACTAAAAAGTGGTATTCCAGAAGCAAAGTAGTGAAAGTGTTTCAAGGAGGCAAGAGTAATCCACTGGTTTAAATGATGATGACTCAGCAGATAAGATGAAGACAATGGACCATCAGATTAGGTAACATTGTGGAACTTGACAAAGAGTACTGTTGGTTGGTGTAGCAGGAGCAAAATCCTAGTTGGGGTAGATTTAGACATGTAAGTGGAGAGTAAATAGGGAGCAATGAGTTTTCTGCAAAGAAAGGAGATCCATAGATCTATGGAGCAGTTCAAAGGGATAGATACATCAAGGGATAAATTTAAGGATCGCTCATATATATGTGGTTTGATTTACTGGATAACTAACATTTAGGTTACCTGAAAACAACCTATGTTAAATGCAAGAACATGAGGTTAAAAACAAGGACAGACCATTTCTTTTTAATAAGAGTGTAGCTCTAAATACAATATGCCCTTTTCCCCAAATTTCTCCTATTTCCTGAAATACATAAAACTATATATGTGTAATGACAGAACAGATTTTTAGTACAAGCCAAACATCTTGTGAGAGAGACTTTCAGCTAAATGTTTTTATGATTTTGTGTTTATTTATTTATTTATTTATAGAGATGGGGTTTTTCTATGTTGCCAAGGGTGATCTCACACTCTTGGCCTCAAGCAATCCTCTCACCTCAGATTCCCAAAATACTGAGATTACAGGAATAAGCCACCATGACCAGCTATGCTTTTGTGTTTAATATAAGAAATATATAGTTCTTGTAAACAGTCAACTTTATTGAAGTATAATTTCCATTTAATATAAGTATATATTAATACTTCAATGAGTATTGACAAATGTGTATACCCATGTAAGCATCATTCTGATCAAGGTACACATTTTAATCACCTTCAAAAATTTCTGGTATCCCTATTCAATCAACTTTGCACAATACTCACTCCAGTCAACCACTCATGATTTCTATCACCAAAAGTTTAGATTTAAATGTTGTAGGACTCTATATAATTGAAATCCTATGGAATTTACTCATGTGTGTGGCTTCCTTGCCACTGTGTTGATTTGGGTATTAGAGTTTCACTACTGGTATTGCTGAATAGTGTTTTGTTGTATATGTATCCTACAATTTGCCTATTCATTTATCTGTTAATGAACATTTGGATTGAATCAAATTTTTGGAGTTTTCATGGAGTTCTTATGAATACCATATAAATTTTCTTGTGAGTATAAATTTTTATTTTTTTGGGTAAGAACCTGGAAGAAGGATTTGTATGTCATACAATAAATATGTGGTTAACTTTATTAACAAACTGCACAGTAGTTTTTTAAGGTAGTCATAATATTTTACCTTCCCATCAGCACTTTATGAGAATGACAGTGGTTCCACATCTTCAGAATTGTTAAAGAGGTATCCCATAACAATTAGCTAGAAATATTCCCAGTCTCTAAATTTTCTAAACTGGCCTTTGTGAAATTATACATATGAAGTTGATTTTTTGAAAGGAATTGAGTCAAATGTAAAGGACACTTACCTAATGTTTTCTTGTGATAATCAACTTTGTCAATGAAAACTACCATACTAGAGAGCCTGTTACTGTTCTTGATCTAATTATGAAGCAATGTACAATGGACTATCGTAAATGCTCTGTAAGATCTTGAAAAAACAAGTATTGGCTGACTATGGAACTTAGCAATGGGTTCTTCAGTGGATCGTCTCAAATGAAAATGCTGTGGTTACAAATACTGTCATGACACCATTAATCAAGGATTAAGAAATGATTACTTAATTACATTCGGTAGTAAATACAGGTACAACCATGAGAACATATTTCTTTAGAAACAAAGACACTTTATTGGCAAAGTGTTTATTTGCCAATAAACTGTTTTCTCATTTTTATAACTAAAATTATTTTCTTACAGAGGAAAGCTTATTTTTGTAACCATAAAAATATAATTTTTTCTGTTGAAACTCATTTTTGCTTGGATGCATTTGTATAAATGGCTTCATTTATGGATTTCTTTATTTTTTTTTTCAAGGAAAGTAAAGCAGATGCTGTTGAATACCATGTTACATATCACTCTGGCCTACTTTGAGTTTATCTGCAGCTACAACTGGCAGTTCCCATTCAAGCCAGTTGCTTCCACACTGAGGCCTGTTTGCTTCAATTTTGAGGGTTCTCTTGTTTATCTCTGCAACCAAGGGTAATCTTCAATTAAGGAAGGATGTGGGTTGACGGTTAAACACCCAACTGGGACTGTTCTGAACAATGTTCTATTTGATTACTCAGGGGATCCCAGCAGGACTGAGCCACACTTGCTTTCCGTGATGATCTGCTCCTTGATATTGACTTCCAATGTGTGGCTTTCCTCCTTTCCCTGTTTCACTTTTCTTGCTCCTTCACTTGTGCTTCCTGGCACCATCTCTGAAAAAACTGACTTGTCTCAGTGTCTGTTTCTGTGAGAAGCCACACAAAAAACAAAAACTTATTAAGTGACAATAAAGATTTCATTCATTCACTCATTCAACGAAGACTTATTGCATCCTTACAATCTCCCAGTCATGGTGAACAAGTGAGGCATGTTGCTTGTCCTCAGATAGCTAACAATTTACTGGTGAAGACTGACATTGAACAAGTGATTATAGGTGTATATAGACAAGTGCTGTAGAGACCAGAATGTCAACTCTGTGAGGGCAGAGCTTTTGTCTGTATAGTTCTACATCCCATTCTCCCAGGCATTACTATAATTCCAATGTCAAAAAAAATTCCTGACAGATAGTGGTTGCAAAAAAGTGAATTAATGCTAAGGTTTAAACTAGAAACCTTTAGCAATTACAAAGTATCATTACAAGTAAAGGAGAGTGGGAAAACCATACAAAATGTAAGTTTAATTTTCTGACTTACTGGGTAGCTACAGGCAAAAAAACCACTAGCAAAGAAAAGGAATTCAGTAGATCCTTTAGAGCATCAAGTCAAAGGTTCTTTGCTTGGACATCTTTACCTTCTAAATTAAGGGACAACAGGCTGCAGACCCTCACAAAATATCACGTATAATATGCTCCTGCATTGGTTTGCCAGGGCTGCTGCTGCAAAGTATCACAATCTGAGTGGCTCAAACAACATAATTTTTTGTCTCACACTTTTAGGGAATAAAAGTCAAAGATCAAGATGTTGGCAGAGCTGAGTTCTATCTGAGGGCACTAGGGAAAGATCTGTCCCATGATCCTTTCCTGACTTCTGGTGTCTGGCTGGCCATATTTGGCATTCCTTGTCTTGTTGTTGCATCACTGAGGTCTTCACCATCATGTTCATATGAAGTTCTCTCTGCATGTATGTTTATCTCCAAATGTCCTCTTTTTGTAAGAACACTGGTCATATTGAATTTGAGACCCATCCTACTCCAGAATAACCTCATGCTACGTAATTACATCTGCAACAATTCTATTTTCAAACAGGGCCACATTTTGTAGTACTGTGGGTTAGAACTTCAACCTATGAATTTATATGGGAACAATTCAACATATGACACAACCCTTTCCTTCAACCTTGGAGCTGAATGGAGAGAGGTCTCTAGAATATAGTATATAGCAGGTGAGACTCACCAGTAAAGACCGCTATTACTTTAGGTTTTTATGATGACAGGTATGGCTTGAAGGTATCCTTTTCATATTATTACATGTAATAACAATAGATGATAATTACCTTTGGATAGGCAGATTCACTAGTAGCTTATTGTTTAGTGTAAGACAATCCACTTTTTTTTTTTTTTTGAGACAGAGTCTCACTCTGTCACTCAGGCTGGAGTGCAGTGGCACAATCTTGGCTCACCGCAACCTCTGTCTCCCGGATTCAAGCAATTCTCTTGCCTCAGCCTCCTGAGTAGCTGGGATTACAGGTGTGTGCCACCACGCCTGGCTAATTTTTGTATTTTTAGTAGAGATTGGGTTTCACCATGTTGGTCAGGCTCATCTCAAACTCCTGACCTCGTGATCCACCGGCCTCGGCCTCCCAAAATGCTTGGGATTACAAGTGTGAGCCACCGTGCCCGGCCGACAATCCATATATTAAAGAGAACTACATCAATTTTTCTTCTAACTAATCTACTACTCAAAAATCCAGATGTTTGAGTAATAATGAATTTATTAGGCAAGCTTTTTAATAATTTGCTCAATCTTAGTATTTTTTCTGTTATTATAAATCTAAAATAATTTTATCTCATCTCGTAACTATTAAAGTCCACATTTTTTAAACCAAATTATTTGTTTCTCCCTATGTCCCCTGCAATGTCTAAATAAAATAAGTTTTTCATTTTGATATATTTTGATCTATCTTTATTTTATTGCTTCCATAGAATTTTGGAAATATCATTTATTGAACTGTTTTTCAATAAAACCTAAGTGGATGCTAGGAAAGAGGCAGAATGGTCATCAGGTATAAACTAGAAATACTGTAATCATTTTTTTGAGATAGTTAAATAATTAATAAATAATGAATGCATATAAAAACAGTAGAGGTAAAATGCTGTAATATAAATGGACATAAATAACTGAAATGTTTTCTGTAATGATTACAAAATATCTTAGCATATTTAATAATGCCAATCAAAACCAAAATAAGCTCTTTAACATAAATGTTATTATTTAAAGTCAAATGTATGAAAACTGAATTATAAATTTAACCTCAGATGAGAAGCTAAGTATGCTTATTGTAATATTATTTTTAAAACAATCCTTTTTTTTAGCTGATAAGCCATACCTCACAACAGAGATAATATAATTAATAAACAAAGATTTTTGGCAGCTGATTACTAGATATATAGGCAGTTTGTTTTTGCCTCTAGAGTTTCAGACTATTGTTAAATTATGCTTATTAAAAGAATAAAACAGCTTATCACAAGGATGCCCAACAAAACAACAATCCATCATACAGAATTTACTTCAGAAATTACCATGTCTCAGAGCATGATTTCTCTGTGACCTAGAATTAATTGGAGAATTGATGCAAGAATCATCATAAATACAAAAAAGTGACAGAAACTGATCTCTTTGAGGTCAACAGAGTTTTGATGAAGAAGCCTGTGATGTCTTCCAAAGGGCAATATCCAGACTAAAGGTCTCCCAGTTTTGTTCTCTGTTTGATCTTTTGATCTCTACTCAATGTTTCAATGTCATTACCCAAGAGTAAGAAAGAAAGGTCATTTTTTCCTTTAAATTTTAAGCTCTTTAACTTCAGTATGTTTTTATTTCTCTTTCTTTTTGCGGTATCAATTTGTCTCACCTGATCCTCCATAGTCCAAAATCCTTAGACTGGCAATAATGTACAGACAAAGAGTTTGCTCTAGAAGAATGAAGTCCAACAGTGTGGCATAGTCATTAAAACATTCATGGACTTTGCAGCCAGGTGAAACTTGCCTCTGTTCCCAATTCTATTTCTATTTCACTAGGTGACTAAATCAATTGCTTAACTTTTCTTCAGTTTTGATCAAAGTAACATGAAATAATACTCTTTCCTTTTTTAACATTTTTTTTCTGTGCAATAGTAATCCTCATCAATGTCAGATGTGTGCTTTGGGCTTACTAGGGAAAAGCTCATGATTCTGGTAATCGAAAAAAGAAAAGTATTAATATTATTCCTCTTATTAGCTTATATATAGGTTTTTTATATATAGTAGCCGTAGTACTGTTGTTTCATGTTTCATTTGCAAGTAAATATTGCTAAATGAGCATACTGTGTGAACTGAAATTTTGCAAGTTATGTTAACAATCCATCTGTAATGTATGACTTTAACTCCTGTGGTGTAGTCAGAAAAGACCATGGACCTCATCTGTTGTCTAATTTCCAATTATGTCACTGGAGGACTGGAATAGATTGATGGGAAAAGGCAAAAATGAGGAAACACTAATGTTAAATGAAAGATTATATGGGTAGGAAACAATAAGTGATTCTCTGCTGAATGATGATGGCTGGAAAGTAGCTCTGAATTGCACCCTTCTCTAAACTGCAGAGGTCAAATACTGTTCACCCCAAACACAGACCACATCTGACACATCCCTGTAACTCTATGATCTTACTATATAATAATTGTCTGTAGTTTTATTCCCACTAGAAGTTATGCATGTGCAGGCAGGTCTATCCCAATAAAATACTTATTTTATTGTCACAATAAAACACTTATTTTATTTTCACAATAAAACATTAACTTACGTCTCCTATAGTTTTAAACAGCCAGCTCTGATTTTATATACATATATATATATATATATATTAGCATGCTTGCATCAATTATATACATTACCTTTTTCATAGATGAATTTTATGTTCAGACATCTTGATAAATGATAAAATTTCTGAATATATATATTTTTCTGTTTCAAGAAGTTTAATTTACAGACCTAGCAGAGTGCCTGATAAAGTGACATCAAAGGATGAAGAAACTAGGGAGACAGATGCCAAAGTAGGACTGGGGATAATTTTTGAAATAGGATGAAATCAATATTTATATAGAATATTTTGGGACATGCAGAAAATGATCAATAAATGTGACTAGGGTCTTCTACCTCAAAATCTAAATGGAAAAAAATGTCTGAATTCTTCTAGTAGCCACAGTTATCTACCTAAATATTCCTTAATATAAAAATCAAAAATACAATGTAGTGCCTTGCACTAAAACATTCAAGAAATGTCTATTGACTGACCTATGGCATGGATATATGACAAGAAGTAATTAATGAGTGAATTCTGCCATGGTTTAAATATGTCCCCCAAAGTGCATATATTGGAAACTTAGTCCCCAATACTACAAGTGTTGGGAGATAGGACTTTAAGAGATGATGTTATTCCTAGAGTGGGTTAGTTATTGCAGAAATGGGTTCCTGATGAATTCAGCCATCATTCAGCCTTCCAACACGCTCCTTGGCCTCTGCCTTCCACCATGGAACAATGCAACAGGAAGGACCTTGCCAAGATGTTAACCCCTTGACTTTGGACTTGACAGCATCCAGAGCTATGAACCAAATACGTATCTGTTTATCATAAGTTACTGAGTCTTATTTTGTTACAGCCATACAAAACAAAGTCAATTCATTGTTCCACAGGCAAAAACAAATAGCCTTTATTATTGCTTTAGTTATGAGTTCAAATTATAATGCCTGAAGTCACATAACTGCTGAAAGTCGTTTTTAAAATTCAATCCTGTTTATTTAGAATGCTCTAATTTTTTAGGTAATAGTTTTAACATTCTTGATTTGGGATGAGAAAAATAACATTTTCTGTGTGATGGTCTTTTCATGAATTTTTATAGAAACTCCTACCTGAACTTTCTCTTAATATTCTTTTCTCTTTCTCTCTGGGGAACCATTCTTCTAAAGACCTACTTCTTCAAGAGAAACAATTACATTTAACAAAAGACAAGGACTAATGCTGTTACTATGTATATCCTTGTGCACTGACAACTGGAAAATCATAGTAGATGGATTTATAAACATTATTGCTCTTTTGCACTGTAGGAAACTTGCAATTTGGTCAAGATCCACATTTAATTCCTGTCCTTATATTCAGATCTGTTATATTTTCTCCTTGGCATCTTTAAAAGCTATTCTATACAAAAGAATTCTTTTAATAATGAATCAGTCTGCCTTTACACCTTACTATAAACCCCAAATTGCTTTAGATAGGTAAAGATATAGGTAGCACTATAGATAAATAATAGCAATAATAGCATTGCATCACATACTTTGTTACTCCACTACAGATTCAATCATGTAACTTATGAGAAGAAAGCTTTAAATGAGTTTCCAAGATCATAACCCTATGGTGGTGAAAACTATACACACAATTCACTGTGTTCTTACTTTATTTTTGTAATAAAATATTCCATTTTGTGACAATAAAATATTAACTTATGTCTCCTATATTTTTAAAAAGTCAGCCCTGATTATTGTATATGTATGTTGAGGAGCATGGTTGCATCAATAATATATATTACTTTTTTCACAGCTGAATTTTATGTTCGGACATCTTGATAAGTGATTAAACTTTTGAACATATGTATTTTTCTGTTTCAAGAAGTTCAAAAACACTATCAGTAAAATGAAACCTAACAAAAATACTGTTATTTAAGCAATATACAACTTTCTGTCTTTCTAAATATAACCATATATAGTACATATAAAATTATCTATGTTAGTTCCACCAAATAAGTGAGAGCTACCATTGTGAAAACATCAATCTCAATTAGTACACAAAATACTCTATAAAAAGTCTAAAATTAATTTGTTCACTGGAAATTATATATATATATGTATACAATTTCTTAGCATATCACATAATGCCAATCAAAGTGTATATATATGTATATATATGTATATATGTATATATGTATATATGTATATATGTATATATATGTATGTATGTATATATGTATGTATGTATATATGTATATATGTATATAAGTATATATGTATATATATGTATATATATGTGTGTATGTGTGTGTGTATATATATATATATATATATAAAATATCCTTTGTGTAGTAGGCATCAATTCTACAGGTGACTATAGGAGAAAAGTGCAGATTATTTTCTTGATATTTCTTAATATTTTTAATGTGGCCATATCCTCAAAGTCAAGACTCATTTCTGTTTCAAAATAGACATTTAAAATTATTCTGTCTCACAACCTGGTAAAATAAGGCAAAGAAACTATGTCCAGGTCTCGTTATTTGTTTAAACTGAAATATATCAATATATGGCCACAATATGATTTTTCCCAAAAATGTTCAAAATGGTGTTTAATAATTAATCACTCTTAATTTTTCTCTTTTGTCCTGAATTTGATGATTATTTCAGTGCTAAATGTCCCCTATTATTCTATGTTCAACGTCTAGAACAAAAATGTGTAGCCACAGTTTGTTTGCCCTCTCAATGATCAAAGTAAAATCATCAGGGGAAGGAGTAATTTAGGATTTATGAGATGGCTAAGAGAGGAAAAATTAATTCTAAGTAGAAGTGAATATGTGCTTTTAATGGTGACAGAAATAAGGCTAACACCCTCAAAGAAATGGCACTGCGTGTGCAGAAGAGGTTCTCACTAATTGGAGCTCCACCCATCTCATTTCAATTCAGTCCCTATTGCTAGTTATTCTGAAACTTCTAAGAGTAAGTCCTAAAATAGTAATAAGAAGTTGGATATAACAAGGTATAGCAAGTTAGCAGAAATTTGTTTGCACTGAGAGTATCTCAGGGTTGGCAATAGATGGAGAATTACTGGTTAATCCCTGTGTGGATCCTTGGAACTTTCCTGATTAACCAAATTTGCTGGTATAAGAGGCATGCTTCAGTTTTTTAACCGTGACAGCAGCTGGCAGCATGCTACAAAGGACCTATGCAGTAATCACCTACTCTGTGAAAGCCAAAAGGAAAACCTCTTCAGATGAAGTCCTGAAGGTTTTCATGCCTCAGAACTGCTAAGATTTTGTAGTTGGAATGATTTTAGATAAATTTACAAGGAAAACTTCATTATGAATCTCTCATACACCGTGTCCCCTGAGAAGCTTATCACTGTTTGTCAACTGCAACAGAAAGCATAATGCTTTTTTATTAATAGGGTTCTTTTTTTTTCCAAAGGGATTGTTGTAAAATACCATGATTAATTGAAGATTTCTTTTTACTTCTGATTCGCCTGATTGACACAAGTAACCCTTATTAATTTCCCCAGATGCTGAAAGCAGCAGTAGCAAAGAAACACAAGACAATGCATTATTTATTCTGATATTCACTGGTCATTTTCATCCTCGTCACAAATATTAATTTAATGAGGCCACGAACTCCGACATGGCCGGGGTGGGGGTGTTGATAAAACGGACTAAACTCTCTAGATGATGCACATTTACTCAAATTCACGTTTGGATACTTAAAATTCTTGCCATTCGTTGTGCCATATATAATGTATCTCCTGTTATCAGTTGCATTTAAAAAATGATAAAACAAAATAATTATGCCAAAAAGTTAGAAAAGCTCACCAAATGCCTGATATCTTCAACTGCTTGCTATTTAAAGCAATTTGACCATGGCAGGTTTAAACTTGTATGGATTTGGTAGGTTTTCGCTTTACTCATTTGTTTAGAGAGCATAATTTTTTTTATCGACATTTGATTTGTGGCATAGTAAGACTCATATCCAATAATACAGTGTGCTACCTTATCAATTATAGTTTGTTAAGTATTGTAGGTTCTACTAAAATGTTATTAATCTTTAATAAAATATGATTTATGTCTTTATCCATGGCATAAATTCTAGAACTCTTCCCTCTATGAACTCTCATTTTCAGTTAATATATAAGTATATGCACATTAGAAATATTTTTAAAATAAATCTAACTGTACATATTTCATTAAAGATGGTCAGGCTGTGGTGAATTTTTGAAGAAAAAAATTTATGTGAGTACTGTTTTTCCTTTTCCTCAAGTACAAGCTCAAAACATTCGCTTCAAACTGCGAAATCATCAGTGATAAATAATATTCTCAGAAAATCTGGTATTGTGCTGATTTTGAGGACCATATGTTTTCAGGAAACTGGAAATATGTCATACAATATTTTTAATTATATCTATCCTCCATGTGACTCTCAGAATTCTTTCTCTAAAATACAAACCTAGTCATAAGGCTCTGCTTTTATAAAGTATTAATTACATTACTTTCACCCATTAAAAAAATTCTTCCCAAAATGTGATATTCTAAAAATCTCTTGACATTGTATACACAGTTGCCATTTACTGTCCTGGCAGATCCCTTTTTGTTTACTTGTTCTGAATCAGTCTGAAAAGGCCAGTTCTTATATAACTTCCTCTGTGACTCCTTATCACACATCCTATGACCTCATCTGTCTGGCTTCAGTGCCCAAAAGAACCCTGAATGCTACACAGCACTATATGACATCACTGCAATGCAATTACTTGCTGGCAAGTTAACACTGATTCTGAGTTCCTCCAGAACAGGGAGAACTTTGCATCTGCACTCTCCATCATAGAGTATGGCACAGAGGGATATATGGATAACTGAACTGATGATTGCATAATCAACTTATTCATCAATGCCAATAAGAATTTCCTATAAAGTTTACTTTTGTAGGCAGGCCATAAGAAATTGGGTGAAATTTGTCACAGGATCATCTATAACAAACAGAATAAAGAGGAGTATTATCAATAGGAAAGCTAGCAGCTGGCTGCCTTTTCATCTAGAAAGCTGCAGTATGCCATGTCACAGGAAACATGGCTCTAAGCTGCCTTGTGTATTCCAGGTCAGAGACAATCTAGACTGCCAGTCAGTGAGGACAGATTGGAGGGAGGGATATTAGAGGGATATTGGGCCAGGAGTCTGGAACTATGAGCTACACTGGAAAATCCACAGAGGCCCGAAAGCTCAAAAGCAGAAGAGAAGTACATGGCCTTCTGCTCCACAGCAGTGTGCTGGGCTCTCTCTTTCGGAACTAAATTAAATCTTACCCTAGCCTCAGCTTTTCATGCCTGCCTGCCTCACCAGACTTCATGCACCAAAAAGCCTACAGTCATGTTTCTTTCTTGTCACTATTTCTATCCTTCCAAGCAGAACCCTTAAGTATAATAAGGGTGCATGTGCTGGTTGAAAAATCATAAGAGCTAACACATGTTGAATGACCTCTGGGTGCCAGACACTATTAAGGTGCTTTCTAATTTTGATCCTCACAACCACCATTTGAAGTGGGTGCTGCCTTTTCCTCCTTTTTATGTGAAAAGACTGAATGTACATGCATTATTTATGTAAGTTAAAACAGGCGTATTTAACTATCTTGTGAGGCTCCCAGCCATGCTACTCCATGTATTAGCAGGGTCTCAGCTTCCCACCTATGTGCCCCGGTTATTCACAAGTGCCTCCAAGGAAAACCTCCCATTACCTTCAAACCAGTCTGTGTGCCATGATCTGCTACAGTGCTTGCTTCTCTTCCTTCCTTGTTACTCATCCATGTACTCCATTGCTGCTACTGCTCATCACAAGATGTGTTGTCTCTGGATGTTTATCAAACTTTCAATTCTTGGATTAACAGAAAGATGCTGGGTCCTGCGCCTCAAGAGGAAGGGAGGGATGTGCTGCTTCCTGTAAGATGGGGGACCATGTCTTTCCACCTCCTTTACTTTCACTGGCTAGCTGTGTTTTCTGACCCTGCTGGGGTGGAAACTGAAAGATGGATGGCAGGGAGCAGACACAGAGAAAGCTTAGAAAGTCAATAAAGGCTTATTCACTCAATAATTACATACCATCCTAAACCCCTATGCAGTTCTAGGCATTGTTCTAAGCATTTTGGTGTGTGGGCTTTTAGGAGCTGGCCTCTGCCTTCACCTTCAGCCTTATTCTCTGACGTTAGCCTCATCTATCTCTAATGCCTTTGCACCTCTCATCCCTCCATTCATCTTCTCACACCTGTCTAATTCTTTCTCTTTTCAAATTCAGCAGAATTTGTTTTTTATTATCTCAGCCCAGTTTGTACTTCTGGAACTTTCATAATTCCCTGTCTAGCTCACGACTTAAGAGGTTTGGATGACTGTCTCTATAAATGGCACTGTAACCTTAATGGTTTATTTTTATGACATTATATTAGACAAAAATGAAGTTTTCTATAAGTTTAAGAAATTTACTTAATAATGGACAGGATTTTGGTAATACTGACCCTTACTTATAAGTAAATTGCTGTTCACTTTTTCTTTCTACCACATTAGCTTCATATTAAGTTCTAAATGATTATAATTTATTTTCATTTTTTCCTTCATTAGGAGCAATTCTAATGAAGTCTAAGAAGCTTCCTATCTCATTATCTTACATATACTCTATAATATCTAGCAACATAAAAAATCTACCTAGAAAACTACAGTCTGTAAATGTATCTAGTAACATTCTATATATGGCAACACACATTTATATGTAACCGACTCTTTTTTTTTGTTTGTTTGTTTGAGATAGGCTTTCACTCTGTTGCTCAGGTTGGAGTGCAGTGTCATCAACATGGCTCACTGCAACTTTGAACTCCTGGACTAAAGTGACTCTCTGCCTTCAGCTTCCTGAGTACCTGGGACTACAGGCATATGGACCACACCTAGTTAATTAAAAAAATTTTTTTTGTAGAGATGGAGCCTCACTATGTTGCCCAGGCTGAACTCAAATTCATGGCCTTAAGCAATCCTCCCTCCTCAGTTTCCCAAAGTACTGGGATTATAGGTATGAGCCACTGTGCCTGGCTTTTGACATTTTAATAATGTTATGTAAATTTCCTTGACTTATTTGCATTATTTAGGTTTAGTTTTGTATAAATATTTACTGAGGAATCAATTAAAGGGTTATCTATTGATAGTTTCATTTGGAAAAATAATGAAAGCAAACATTTTATATAGCGAGCATTTACTATGTTCCAGAAACTGCTTTAAGTAATTTACATTTAATATTTTTAGTCCATACTCAACCATTCTATAAAGTAGGAACTATTGCTATTCTCATTATATGGGAAACACAGTAAAAGCAGGAAGTTTCAGAAACTCATCCAAAGATCACAAGACAAGCAAATGACCTGGTGAGGAGTTGAAAATAGGCACTATTGGTAGAAAGACAATATTGGTAGAAAGACAATGGTATGTGTGTTGAATTGGATGGAAATTTAACTTACATTTATTTAAAATCATGTGAGTACCATTTTCTTTAATACTAAAATCAACATTTTTGTGAAATGTTTCAGTGTGCTTAATGCTAAAAGGAAATCTCATATCTTCAGCTATTCAGAATAAGAGCAGATGAAAAATTTTATAACATGTACTATGGTATATTTGTACTTGGTTTTTAAGGCTTCAAGTGGATTGAATCATCATTAAGTTATTAAGGGTTGTGGAGGCTGAGTTAATTTTAGTATCTCCCTATTATTTACCATACATATTACTCTTTAATCTTGGAAAAATGAAAGAATATAAGTATTTCTATTTTGGGGTGGCCTTCCAAGATTGCCGAATAGGAACAGCTCTGGTCTGTAGCTCCCAGAGTGATTGATGCAGAAAATGGGTGATTTCTGCATTTCCAACTGAGGTACCTGGTTCATCTCATTGGGACTGGTTGAACATTGGGTGCAGCCCATGGAGGGTGAGCTGAAGCAGGGCGGGGCATCGCCTTACCTGGGAAGTGCGAGGGGTTGGGGAATTTTCCTTTCCTAGCCAAGGGAAGCCGTGACAGACTACCTGGAAAAACAGGACACTCTCACTCAAATACTGTGCTTTTCCTAAGGTCTTAGCAACTGGCAGACAAGGTTATTCTCTCCCGTGTCTGGCTAGGAGGCTCCTGTGCACAGGGAGCCTTGCTCACTGCTAGCTCAGCAGTCTTAGATCGATCTGTGAGGCGGCAGCCTGGCTGGGGGAGGGGCATCTGCCATTGCTGAGGCCTGAGTAGGTAAACAAAGCTGCCAGGAAGCTCAAACTGGGTGGAGCCCACCGCAGCTCAACAAAGCCTACTGCCTCTAGACTCCGGCTCTCTGGGCAGAGAATAGCTGAACAAAAGGTAGCAGACAACTTCTGCAGACTTGTATGTCCCTGTCTGACAGCTCTGAAGAGAGCAATGGTTTTCCCAGCATGGTGTTTGAGCTCTGAGAACGGACAGACTGCCTCCTCAAGTGGGTCCCTGAACCCCGTGTAGCATAACTGGCAGACACCTCCCAGTAGGGGCTGACTGGCACCTCATATATGTGGCTGCCCCTCTGAGACAAAGCTTCCAGAGGAAGGATCAGGCAGCAATATTTGCTGTTCTGCAGCCCCCACTGGTGATATACAGGCAAACAGGGTCTGGAGTGGAACTCCAGCAAACTCCAACAGACCTGCAACTGAGGGACCTGACTGTTAGAAGGAAAGCTAACAAACAGAAAGAAATAGCATCAACATCAATAAAAAGTCATCTACACCAAAACCCCATCTGTAGGTCACCAACATCAAAGACCAAAGGTAGATAAAACCACAAAGATGGGGAGAAACCAGAGCAGAAAAGCTGAAAATTCTAAAAACCAGAATTTTCTCCTCCAAAGAAACACAGCTCCACGCCAGCAATGGAACAAAACTGGACGGAGAATGACTTTGACGAGTTGACAGAAGTAGGCTTCAGAAAGTCAGTAATAACAAACTTCTCCAAGGTAAAGGAGGATGTTTGAACCCATCGCAAGGAAGCTAAAAACCTTGAAAAAAGATTAGGCAAATGGCTAACTAGAATAAACAGTATAGAGAAGACCTTAAATGACCTGATGGATCTGAAAACCATGGCGCGAGGACTTTGTGACGCATGCACAAGCTTCAGTAGCCAATTCAATCAAGTGGAGGAAAGGGTATCAGTGATTGAAGATCAAATTAATGAAATAAAGTGGGAAGACCAGGTTAGAGATAAAAGAGTAAAAAGAAATGAACAAAACCTCCAAGAAATATGGGACTATGTGAAAAGACCAAACCTACATTTGATTGGCATACCTGAAAGTGATGGGGAGAATGAAATCAAGTTGGAAAATACTCTTCAGGATATTATCCAGGAGAACTTCCCCAACCTAGAAAGGCAGGCCAACATTCAAAATCAGGAAATACAGAGAACGCCACAAAGATACTCCTCGAGAAGAGCAACCCCAAGACATATAATTATCAGATTCACCAAGGTTGAAATGAAGGAAAAGTGTTAAGGGAAGCCAGAGAGAAAGATCAGGTTACCCACAAAGGGAAGCCCATTAGACTAACAGCAGGTCTTTCAGCAGAAACCCTACAAGCCAGAAGAGAGTGGGGGCCAATATTCAACATTCTTAAAGAAAATAATTTTCAATCCAGAATTTCATGTCCAGCCAAACTAGGCTTCAAAAGTGAAGGATAAATAAAATACTTCACAGACAAGCAAATGCTGAAAGATTTTGTCACCACCAGGCCTGTCTTACAAAAGCTCCTGAAGGAAGCACTAAACATGGAAAGAAACAACTGGTACCAGCCACTGCAAAAACAGGCCAAATTGTAAATACCATTGATGCTATGAAGGAACTGCATCAATTAATGGGCAAAATAACCAGCGAACATCGTAATGACAGGATCAAATTCACACATGACAATATTAACCTTAAATATAAATGGGCTAAATGCCCCAATTAAAAGACACAGACTGGCAAATTGGATAAAGAGTTAAGACCCATCAGTGTGCTGTATTCAGGAAAGCCATCTCACATGCAAAGATGCACATGGGCTCAAAATAAAGGGATGGAGGGAGATCTACCAAGCAAACGGAAAGCAAAAATAAAAGAGCAGGGGTTGCAATCCTAGTCTCTGATAAAATAGACTTTAAACCATCAAAGATTAAAAGAGACAAAGAAGGCCATTACATAATGGTAAAGGGATCAATTCAACAAGAAGAGGTAACTATCCTAAATATATATGCACTCATTACAGGAGCACCCAGATTCATAAAGCAAGTCCTTAGAGACCTACAAAGGGACTTGGACTCCCACACAATAATAATGGGAGACTTTAACACCCCACTGTAAATATTAGACAGATCAATGCGACAGAAGGTTAACAAGGATATCCAGGACCTGAACACAGCTCTGCAACAAGCAGACCTAATAGACATCTGCAGAACTCTCCACCCCAAATCAATAGCGTATACATTCTTCTCAGCACCACATCGCACTTATTCTAAAATTGACTACATAACTGGAAGTAAAACACTCCTCAGCAAATGTAAAAGAACATAAATCACAACGAACTGTCTCTCAGACCACAGTGCAATCAAATTAGAACTCAGGATTAAGAAACTCACTCAAAACCACACAACTACATGGAAGCTAAACAACTTGCTCCTGAATGACTACTGGGTAAATAACGAAATGAAGGCAGAAATAAAGATGTTCTTTGAAACCAATGAGAACAAAGACATAACGTACCAGAACCTCTGGGACACATTTAAAGCAGTGTGTAGAGGGAAATTTATGGCACTAAATGCCCATAAGAGAAAGTAGGAAAGATCTAAAATTGACACCCTAACATCACAATTAAAAGAACTAGAGAAGCAAGAGCAAACACATTCAAAAGCTAGCAGAAGGCAAGAAATAACTAAGATCAGAGCAGAACTGAAAGAGATAGAGAAACAAAAAACCCTTCAAAAAAATCAATGAATCCAGGAGCTGTTTTTTTGAAAAGATCAACAAAATTGATAGACCACTAGCAAGACTAATAAGAAAAGAGAGAAGAATCAAATAGATGCAATAAAACATGATAAAGGGGATATCACCACCAATCCCACAGAAACACAAACTACCATCAGAGAATACTATAAACACCTCTATGCAAATAAACTAGAAAATCTAGAGGAAATGGATAAATTCCTGGGTACATATACCCTCCCAAGACTAAACCAGGAAGAAGTTGAATCCCTGAAGAGACCAATAACAGGCTCTGAAATTGAGGCAATAATTAATAGCCTACTAACCAACAAAAGCCCAGGACCAGACAGATTCACAGCCAAATTCTACCAGAGGTACAAAGAGAAGCTGGTACCATTACTTCTGAAACTATTCCAATCAATAGAAAAAGAGGGAATCCTCCCTAACTCATTTTATGAGGCCAACATCACCCTGATACCAAAGCCTTGCAGAGACACAACAGAAAAAGAGAATTTTAGACCAATATCCCTGATGAACATCGATGCAAAAATCCTCGATAAAATACTGGCAAACTGAATCCAGCAGCACATCAAAAAGCTTATCCACCATGATCAAGTGGGCTTCATCCCTGGGATGCAAGTCTGGTTCAACATACACAAATCAATAAATGTAATCCATCACATAAACAGAACCAATGAGAAAAACCACATGATTATTTCAGTAGATGCAGAAAGGGCCTTCAACAAAAGTCAACACCCCTTCATGCTAAAAACTCTCAATAAATTAGGTATTGATGGAATGTATCACAAAATAATAAGAGCTATTTATGACAAACCCACAGCCAATATCATACTGAATGGACAAAAATTGGAAACATTCCCTTTGAAAACCGGTGCAAGACAGGGATGTCCTCTCTCACCACTCCTATTCAACTTGGTGTTGGAAGTTCTGGCCAGGGCAATCGGGCAAGAGAAAGAAATAAAGGGTATTCAATTAGGAAGTGAGGAAATCAAATTGTCACTGTTTGCAGATGACATGATTGTATATTTAGAAAACCCCATAGTCTCAGCCCAAAATCTCCTTAAGCTTTATAAGCAACTTCAGCAAACTCTCAGGATACAAAATCAATGGGCAAAATTCACAAGCATTCCTATACAGCATTAACAGACAAACAGAGAGCAAAATCATGAGTGAACTCCCATTTACAATTGCTACAAAGAGAATAAAATACCTAGGAATCCAACTTACAAGGGATGTGAAGGACCTGTTTAAGGAGAACTACAAACCACTGCTCAATGAAATAAAAGGGGAAACAAGCAAATGTAAGAATATTCCATGCTCATGGGTAGGAAGAATCAGTATTGTGAAAATGGCCATACTGCCCAAGGTAATTTATAGATTCAATGCCATCCCCATCAAGATACCATTGACTTTCTTCACAGAATTGGAAAAAACTACTTTAAAGTTCATATGGAACCAAAAAAGAGCCCGCATTGCCAAGACAATCCTAACCAGAAAGAACAAAGCTGGAGGCATCATGTTACCTGACTTCAAACTACAATACAAGGCTACAGTAACCAAAACAGCATGGTACTGGTACCCAAACAGATCTATAGACCAATGGAATAGATCAGAGGTCTCAGAAATAACACCACACATCTACAACCATCTGATCTTTGACAAACCCAATAAAAACAATAAATGGGGAAATGATTCCCTATTTAATAAATGGTGCTGGGAAAACTGGCTAGCCATATGTAGAAAGCTGAAACTGGATCCCTTCCTTGCAAAATTAATTCAAGAAGGATTAAAGACTTAAATGTTAGACCTAAAACCATAAAAACTCTAGGAGAAAACCAATGCAATACCATTCAGGACGTAGGCATGGGCAAGGTCTTCATAACTAAAACACCAAAAGCAATGGCAACAAAAGCCAAAATAGACAAATGAGATCTAATTAAACTAAAGAGCTTCTGCATGGCAAAAGAAACTACCATCAGAGTGACCAGGCAACCTACAGAATGGGAGAAAATTTTTGCAATCTACCCATCTGACAAAGGGCTAATATCCAGAATCTACAAAGAACTCAAAAAAATTTACAAGAAAAAAACAACCCCATCAAAAAGTGGGCAAAGGATATGAACAGACCCTTCTGAAAAGAAGACATCTATGCAGCCAACAGACCCATGAAAAAATGCTCATCATCACTGGCCATCAGAGAAATGCAAATCAAAACCACAATGAGATACCATCTCATGCTAGTTAGAATGGCCATCATTAAAAAGTCAGGAACCAACAGATGTTGGAGAGGATGTGGAGAAATAGGAACACTTTTACACTGCTGGTGGCAGTGTAAATTAGTTCAACCATTGTGGAAGGCAGTGTGGTGATTCCTCAAGGATCTAGGACTAGAATTACCATTTGACCCAGCAATCCCATTACTGGATATATACCCAAAGCATTATAAATCATGCTACTATAAAGACACATGCACATGTATGTTTATTGTGGCACTATTCACAATAGCAAAGTCTTGGAATGAACCCAAATGTCCATCAGTGATAGACTGGATTAAGAAAATGTGGCACATACACACCATGGAATACTATGCAGCCATAAAAAGGATGAGTTCATATCCTTTGCAGGGACATGGGTGAAGCTGGAAACCATAATTCTCAGGAAACTATCCCAAGGACAGAAAACCAAACACTGCATGTTCTCACTCATATGTGGGAATTGAACAATGAGATCATTTGGACATAGGGCAGGGAACATCACACACCAGGGCCTGTTAAGGGATGGGGGGCTTGGGGAGGGATAGCATTAGTAGAAATACCTAATGTAAATGATGAGTTGATGAGTGCAGCAAACCAACATGGCACATGTATACCTATATATCAAACGTGCACATTGTGCACATGTACCCTAGAACTTAAAGTATAATAATAAAAAAAGGATTTCTATTTCTAAGCAAGCAGTGCATTGAATGACTTTGAAATAATACTTCAGAAGTCTTTCACTATCTTTGAAAAAGTGTTAGGGTTTCAAGCTTAAGAGAAGCTGAAATCCACATATGGCTGAAAAAGTACTAAGGCAAAAGCACCAGTAAACTATTATCGATTTCCAATAATTCTATAAGCATACTTTTTTTGGTTTCATAATAGTTCATTATTAATGATACTTTTATCATTGGTCAGTGCCCAAACTACTTTTATTTAATTTTTTAAAATTATTATTGCACTCTAAGTTCTGTGATATATGTGCAGAATGTGCAGGTTTGTTACATAGTTATACAAGTGCCATGGTGGTTTGCTTCACCCATCAACCCATCATCTACATTAGGTATTTCTCCTAATGCTATCCCTCCCCTAGCCCCCTACCCCTCAACTGGCCTCAGTGTGTGATGTTCTCCTCCCTGTGTCCATGTGTTCTCATTGTTCAGCTCCAACTTATGAGTGAGAACTTGCGATGTTTGGCTTTTTGTTCCTGTGTTGGTTGGTTTGCTGAGAATGATGGTTTCCAGCTTCATCCATGTCCCTGCAAACGACATGAACTCATCATTTTTATAGACCAATGGAACAGAACAGAGGCATCAGAAATAACACCATACATCTACAACCATCTGATCTTTGACAAACCTGACAAAAACAAGCAATGGGGAAAGGATTCCCTATTTAATAAATGGTGTTGGGAAAACTGGCTAGCTATATGCAGAAAACTGAAACTGGACCCCTTCCTTAAACCTTATACAAAAATTAACTCAAGATGGATTAAAGACTTAAATGTAAGACGTAAAACCATAAAAACGCTAGAAGAAAACCTAGGCAATACCATAAGCATACATTTTAAGAGAAAGTTTATATTAACATCAGAGCTGGATGAAGATTTGAAAGTATACTGGATGTTAATCATTGGACACTCTTAAAACTGATATTCTTTAAGTGCTTCCTCTACACATGCCTAGAGGCTGAACACAGCTTAGTGTTGGGTAGAGGTTGAGCAGTGTGTATCAACCCTGCCTGCAGACCCTACTTACAAAACTAAAGGTGTTTAGTTAACAGATTCATCTTCATCAAATGTAGTTTAGCTAATATGCTAATATCTGTTGCTTCTTAATTGTCCCCATGGGTGCTTCACCTCCCACCTAAGTGGCAAATCAGAACTGCCCCCTAATTATCAGATCATTGGATCAATAGATTGATTGATTAATTGATAGAGACAGAGAGATGTTTATCTCTATTTATGCATCACCTATAAAATTTCAGTGATGTTTCCTAGAGATCCTAACACGGCTGACTTTCTGCTTATTCATGGTATGCCTTTGGATTGCTTAAAACCCCGTACACAGCTACCCACTGCTACAAAAGCAAAGTTGTACTCTTTTATTATCACAGTCTGCAAAGCTCTGGATGATCAGACCTTGGCTTACCTCACAGGATTCTTCTGAGACTACTGTCTCTCTGGTCACCAGACTCCAAAACCTTAAGCTTCTTTCCCTTTTCTTAGATACTGCCAGTACTTTCTCATCTCCTAGCTCTTGAACATGTTCTTTTTTTTTTTTTTTTTTTTTTTTGGATTTTAAAAAAATTCTTTATTGTTAATTTTTAATTTTTGTGAGCACATAGATTTGTATATATTTATAGGGTACATGAGATGTTTGGATACAGGCATGCAATGTGAAATAAGCATGTCATGGAGAATGCGGTATCTATCCCTCCTCCCAAGCATTTATCCATTGAGTTGCAAACAATCCAAAAAAAAAAAAAAAAAGTCAATAATAACTGTACATTTTAAAATAAATAGTATAATTGAACATGTTCTTACATCTTGTGAAAACTCTTTTCACCACTGTTTAATATATCAGGTCCCTTCCCACTCCATAGGTAGCAATTCAAATATTACAACTTCGGATAAATCTCTCCTGGCCATCACACAATAGTTGCTATCACATTATCGGTCTATTTTTTAAATTACTACTCTGAAGTTTTTTTATTTGTTTTCTTGTTGGTTTATTTTCTAACTCTCTTAAGTAGAATCTAAGCATCATGAACGATCTTCTATACCTTATTCACCACTGGCTCTTCAGTACCTAGCACGATGTCTAGCACAGAGTAACTGTTGAGTAGATAGCTGTTGAATAAATGAATGTTGTTCATGAATTTGCTCCCATTTTGAGAGAGACCATGGCTTCAAGAGAAGAGAAAGTCCATACTATGTGACTTATTACTCCTAGTAGGTTATTTATAATGGTCATTTATTCTCACAAATACTCAGTTTCTTTATCTGTAAAACAGAGAAAATAATGTCATATTTAATTTATATTTATTTCATTTTATTATTCAATAAAGGATTTGGAGTGGCTTTAAAAATTCATGGTATTATTCATCATGTTATAAATGCACAAGTAAAAAAGAAAAATAAAAAAAAATTAAGAAAGAGGTAACGTGAAAATAAAATGGGAAGATCCCAAATTAAATAGCTATTTAAATAAACACTATTTTCTGTCTAATTTCATTTTAATTTTGACTCTTAAAATAACTCATAAATATAATAAAATAAATAAAAACTACTTATACCATGATACTTAGAGTTTTTTTGTGAGGAAGGTAAGAAATATTGAATGAAATAATTTATGTGAAGCGGCTTTGCAAGCAGTAATCATACATTCACTATTAGTAGTGTTTATGTAAAGTTTAACAACCTTTCTCATAGATTTTATTTTCTCACTTTATATTTCTTATTATACACTATTATATATTTTTTTGTTCATATTCTATTTTTCATGTACAACTATGTTGTCTCCCTAAGGAGACTGTAAGCCTCTTGAGAAAAAGTTCTTTTTTGCCTCCTTGTATACCTTTGCTATATTTTTGTTCTTCCTAGCGCAATCCTCATGCTGAGCATGTGTAGTTAACACATGAGCACTGGCTATCAGCACATTTAGAACTCAAGATGACTAAAAATTACAGAAGGGGCTTTGCAAATTTTAAGATATCAAAGGCAGAATTTCTGGCATTCTAGAAAGGAGGCTCCTCCATTCTTCAGAGTTGTCTTCTTTCTCTGGTTTAATGGCATGAACTGACTTCTCTCTGCAGCTTCCTGAGTTATTTAGATAGCACAGTGATGAGCCCTAGTCCCACACTTGCCCACAGGAGTACTGTCCTGCTGCAAAAGGATATTTTCTGCACTGTCTTCCCCTCTACTTTTGACTATTTCTTGACTCAGAGAAGGCTATCATTAACAAAATGAGAATAAAAAATGGAAATACAAGTTTATAATATGTTTTACATATAAATGCATATTTTGTCTAACTTATCTAATTTGCATGAAATGAAGGAAAAGCAGTCATGAAGTTTCTCAACATAACAAATGGTTTTATGAAATATACACATCATGGAGTGTATGTGAGTGTATGTAGAGCAATGGCCAAAGACTTAGTTTTGAAGTAATGCTTTCTTAGTTTTTAAATTAATAAATCTTCCATCTTCCTCAGTAAGAGAAGTAGCATTCATCTCAAACCAAAAACCAAAAAGGAAATTATGTGAACATAATCAAGAAAGCCAGTCGTGTTACATAAAATGTGACTAGCACGTTACATTATTCACCATACAAAATCATGTGTTTTTCTTTTTTTGCCAATGGCAAACAATTTTCATGTACAAGTTTATATATCTCTATAGAATTTCCATCAATATTTCCCAGAAGAAAAATTCTTCTCTATGGATATATTGTGGAGCAGTTAATTATATTTATTGAAATGCTTAATACAGTATGCCTGGAAAAAAATTTAAAAAAACATGAACACATTAACATATTTTAACAACATAAACAGAACCTTAACAACACTAGCATAAATTTTTAATATAAATATTAAAATAGTAAAAAACAGCTTATTTAGAATAATTATGGAAATACATCTTTAAAGCTAACAACATTAAAATCAACCATTAACCCATATAACGTTTGTAGCTGCATTTAACACAATGTGCTTTTTAATACCCTAAAACTTCCTGTTCCTTTACTAGATTACTTTTGGAACAATCTGTTAGTAAAAAAAAATTAAAATTAAACTTTATATTGAAGACAAATGTACCAACTATGTTGTTATTGTTTTTATTATGAATAACGTAGAGTTTTGATGAGCTTTGAAAGGACACTGTGAAGATTGTTGTTAGGAAAGTCTGGCCACTATGAACAAGATTGATTTAGGCTGAGCTGTTTCTTTTTTTAAAGAAAAACTCCCATCAAATTCTTTCTTTGAAATAATAAGAATTACTCTGTGGTGTGTGAAGGTATAATTCTTCTGTGAGAGGTCAGAGTAAACATCGGATGGCAAAAGTCATAAAATAATCCTTTTTGGTCCATTTCCTTTGGCCTCACACACTGTTTATATAGTGGTATGAGGGTTTCTGTTACTAGTCTGCCTGTGCAGTTTAGCCCTGCTTATGCAGAGTAGATTTGGGAAATAATGGAATGAGTATTCAACATCTAAGGACTAAAGCACAATAGACAAAATTTATTTGTAACTATGATAGGGCAAAATATATATCTATCCCCAATAGTACTCCTTTCTATAAAGTAGCAACATTTAACCTTCAAGTGACCATAACATTTAGTGTCCAACTAGAATACTTTTGAAAGTGAAAGAGGTAAGGACAAGAGGCTTGAATCAGAATCTTCTCAGGCCAAGTGGAACATATGTTCACTTTACTCAGTAAAGATATTTGGACTTGTTTGCTTCTTTCTCTTTTTTTTCTTTCTGGCAGTATCAACACTTTCATGCTTAAACTTTGTTTTTATAGCTTATCTTCCTATCCAGCTGTCAATATCAGCCTATTATTTGCATTATACTTACAGAATTCAAAGCTAGATATGTCAATAAATTTATTTTTATGGGTATGTTCAGATAAAGTTCATTTATAGTCAGCAATTATACTGAATGGAAAGCACAGTGATCTTCCTTGAGGTAATTATCATGCTAAGATTATTGCTTGCACAAAAAGGGTCATAAGAAGCTTTATGGCAGTAACCTGTAAGATCTGAACCTTCTGATCTTTTTATCTCTGGAGCACATAATGTATTTTTTTTACATTAAGTACTGAAATTACAGTCCATTAAAAATTAAGCATTTAGGATAATTATTCTTAGATATTCTTAAAGGGTATAAATACCTAGATATATTTCAAGGCTACCTGAATTATAAATTGTATTAAATACTCACCATATGTAGAAAGTGTGCGTGTTTCATATGGGTACTAGAACTGTAACTAAAACTAATGAAAAAATTTTTTACATAGCAGAAATGATCACATTGTCTAACAATTTCATAAGTATATATTTCTTTCTGAATTGAATCTCTCAAGCATCATGCAATTTTACCTTTTGATAATCCTGGTCAGTTCACTGTGTTTACAGATAACACGTGCAATGCTAGTGATAATAGTATATTATTTTATTTAATTTTTATGGATAACCAATTTACCTCGCTTAAAATCCATATATATATATATATGTATGTGTGTATATATATGTGTGTGTGTGTGTGTAAATACACATACACATAGAGTATTTTGTATAGCAGTTTCAGGTTTGCAGAAAAACTGAGCAGAAAGTACAGTTCTTCTATGCTTTCTTTCCTATTTCTCTCATTATTAACATCTTGCATTAGGAGGGTACATTTCTTAGAATTCATGATCTAATATTGATGTAATATTAGTAACCAGAGTCTATAGTTTACATTAGACTTCACTTTTTGTGCTGTACATTCTATGGGTTTGACAAGTGTCATGACATACATTTACCATTAAACTATCATACAGAATAGTTTCAGTATCCTCTATTCCTTTGCCCACACTACTCATAGTAAGATCATCAATAACATTTCTCATTAGTTAATCCAGTAGTCCTTCCCTAGCTTGATCTTTCAGCAACATTTGACAATGGATTCCTCACACACTCTGACGCCACATATTTTCCCTAGTTTTTTCTTACTTTTTAATTCTTTATTTCTTAGCTTTTGCAGGTTTCTCTTCTTCTCTATAATCTCTTAATAGTGGGTTGTTCCAAGGCTCATCCTTTGTTCCTATTTACTTCTGTATCTATACTCACCATCTTGGTGATCTCATCCAGTCTCATGATTTTAATAGCATGTATATGGATTAACATTCATTAATTCACTAACTTACGACTCTAGTCCAGATGTCTCTCCCATGATCTAGACGTATATACTCAACTGTTCATTTGCTTTTACCTTAGATATCCAAAAGACATTTTAAATTAAAACAACAAATAATTTTTAAACTTACTCTGACTCTCCACAAGTTTACCAACTCAGTTGATGGCAAATCGATTCTGCCAATTACTCTGTTCAAAAAGCTTGTCATCATTCTTGACTTCTTAATTTCCATCATATCCTACTTCTAATTCATTGGGAAATCTTATCAGTTCTAACTTTAAGGTATAATCAGAATCCAGTCAATTTCTACTTCCTTCACTCCTATCAGCCTGGTCTGAGTCATCGTGACATATAAATTATTGCAATAACCCCTAAAATGCCCTCCTCCCACCCCTTTTCCATGGTTGTTGCCCAACTGTCTATTATTATAGGAGTAATAAGTAATTATTTTCAAACATGAGTCAGATAATGCCACTTTTTCTTCAAAATCCTGCTTTTGCTCTCCATTATACTTGGAGTAAAAGCTAGAGTCTTTACAACAGCTGTCATTTGCCCTTAATTATCCAACCTCATCACTTCTTGTTCTCCTAAATACCTCCCTCTTGCTCTACTCAAGTCACATTTGCTCCTTGCATTGCCGCACCACGCACACACACACCTGCATAACCTTTATATTTGTAGCATTCTCTTCCTGAAATACTCTCACCTCACTTAAGTCTTTGTCCAAATTTTGTGTTTCATTCATGTTTCTCCTTTCCTTGGTTTACTTTTTCTGTTATTATTTAATAGCATTCATCAATTGCTAGCATATGATTGTATACTTTTTAAAAATTTTTTAACATTTGTGGATTTGTAGTGGAAGAATATTTATAGGGTACGTAAAATATTTTGATATTTTGCAATGCATAATAATCACATCATGGAAAATGGGATATCCATCCCCTCAAACATTTACCTTTTGTGTTACAAACTAATTATACTCTTTTAGTTATTTTAAAATGTAAAATTATTTTGATTATAGTCACATTATTGTACTACCAAATATGAAGTATTATATTATCATATGATTTGCTTATGTTTATTGCTTATTGTTTAGAAGGTAAGCTTCTTCGATATGAAACTTTGTTTTGATTTGTTCACTAATATGTTCAAGCACATTGAACTGTGTCTAGCACATAGTGAACACTTGATAAATATTTGTTAAGTGTATCCTTTGTTGCATCTTTGTTGCATCTTTGTTGTTCCTATTTTGTTTTTTCCATGCCTTTGACATTGTTAATGCTGGAAAAGCACCAGAACATGTTCTACGTAGAGTCCAAGCATGTCATTAGTAAAGGACAGAACCAATCATTATTGCATTATCATGTGATGTATCATCATGCATATTTCACCATAAGACAAATTAAGGCCGATGTTATAAAATGTGAACTATTGACATAAGACAGATATTCAGAGAAAAGAGTAAAAAGATGAAAATAAACTGGATTTCTTCATATTTTTAAAGTACATTGGAATTATAATTATTTAGCCTTCACTACAAAATAACAGCTCTCATCATATCCTCCATCCCTTCTTGCTTCTCTCTCTTTTTCACTATTTCTTTCTATTTCTATGTTTTTTATTTTCTTAGGATTTATAAATGTAAACAATCTGCCAGTGAATACTTTTAGCAATTGTAATTAAGAAGAGTATTTATTGGGAAAGGAAGTACTTACCGTTTTCCTAAAAATAAATGTGTAGACCTTGTTTTTATTTTTACTTTTAATTGTAATACAGAATTTCAACCCCATTACATATTTGGAAAAGCATGAAAGATTTTCTCCTTTAAAACATATTTTATATACTGAGAAGGCATTTTCAGGTAAAAAAATTGAATTATATATTAAAATGGGATTCTAAGTACCAAAATGCTTGATTTTCAGTCATCTAAGAGATATAGGAAGAAGGGATATCTGGGGAGGGATATCCACAGGGATATCTGGGGAGCCAGTTGTTTTTCATCTTTAAAAAAAATTAAACCCAATAGATATCTGCCTTCTTATGTTATGTGTATACCTTGGATGGACATGTCACTGCTCGGATCACTGTGACACTGGCGCAATACAGACAGCATTTTGAAAATCACTGAATCTAGAATTTCTAATTAAAGTTAATAAAGTTAAAAGCAAGCACTTTTGTTTGTGTGTATTGGATAAGAAAACGAAACTATCAATATTTTGTAATTCCAAACTTTAATTCAATCCCAACATTAATTATGAATTTGGGTTAACAGACAACATACAAATATGTAACTAATAGATGATTTAAGAATAACAATATTACAATAAAAGTGGGGAAGAAATAAAGTATACTTCTTACCATAAAAATATTTTTAGACAAAAATTTTAGTAATTTTATTACTGACCCCAGAGGTATTAATTGGCTAAATCTTATTTATTGATCTTAGCATTGAAAATTTCTGCTGACACTTCTATGTCTAGAGTTTCAGCCATTTTAGAATAATTTTCCTTCTCTCTTCTTTCTTTCAGTAAATGTTAGTTTACCTGTGATACAGAAGTCTGCAAAACAATGAGTTAGACAAGCTTAACAGACTATGCACATGATAAGACAATCTGGCCCCTGTGACTGTAAATAAAATAAGCTCATCATCAAATTAAATTGTCCGAGAAGGCTTTCTGAAAGCAGTAGCACAGAAGCTGAATCTTGAAGGACAAGTTAGATAAAGAAGGGGTGGGCCCTCCTTAGCAGAGGGAAGTAACTTTTGCAAAGTTCTGAGAATCATGGCACACTCAAGGAGTTCATTTGTCGGTTTTGTACTGTGAAGGCATAAGGTGGAGCTGACTGGAGAAGATTAGTCAATAGATGAGTTTGAACAGAGAAAAAAGGGCCAGATTAGGAAAATGGTTATTGTTTCTTTTGTTTTGTTTTTGCGTGTACTCTAATAGAGGCAGTTAAATTAAATATTCAGGGGGACTTGAAATGAGAAGACCCTGGACGGTCACGGAAAAGGCTCAGTGATTCAAATGTCAGCCCATGTCTTTGTTATCTATTGTTACATAAACTATTACTCCAAAATTTAACAGCTTATGACAATGAATATGTATTATCTCATACAATTTCCGAGTATCAGGAATCCAAGAGCAGCTTAGTTAGGTATTTCTGGCTCAGTGCCTCTCATGAACTCTCGGTCAAGTTTCTGAGCCAGAACTACGATCCTCTGACAGTCTGATGAAGGCAGGAGGATCCACTTCCAAGAACACTCACACATGTGGCTTCTGGCTGTAGACCTCCATTTTTCGCTTGTTCTTAACAGAGGACCTCAGTTCTTTATCGCATGGCTTCTCTCTGCAAGGTTTCTCATGAGATATGTCAGCTGCTTCGAGCAAATGACTCAAGGGAGAGGGAGAACAACAAAGATGGAAATCATGTCTTTTTAACCTAATCTGGGAAGTGGCCATCATTTCTTCTGTATTTTCTTTGCTTACACAGTTCGACCCTGTATAATATAGAACACAACTACACAAAATTGGGAATACCAGATGCAGGGGTTTGGGGTTGGGGAGCATCTTGGAGACAGGCTACTATGATGCAGAGGGAGAAAATAAAAGCCCACTGAAACACAGATTCAACGTTTTGAAAGCTGCTGTGGACTGAATTGCATCCCCCGCAGAATTCACATTTTGTCACCCTAATTCCTAAAATGACTGTATTTAGAGACAGGGCCTGTGAGGAAGTAATAAAGGTTACATAAAGTCATAAGGTTAGGAACCTAATTCAATTGGGATGGTGGCCTTATAAAAGAGGGGACACACCAGGGCTTACTCTCTCCAACATGAGAGGCCACAGTGAGAAGGCAGCCATCTGCAAACCAGGAAGAGAGCCCTCACCAGACACTGACCATGTTATTGCCTTCATCTTGGACTTCTAGTCCCCATAACTGTGATAAATAAATATCCGTCACTTAAACCATCTTGCCTGTGGTATTTGGTTATAGTAGCCCAAACAGATAAGAGGAAACCAAGAGAGGAGTATAACAGAAGCTAAATAAAAAATACATTTTGAAAAGGAAAAGGTAAACTGATAGAGTCAATTGAGCATTATTTATTATTGTTTGGGAATTTACTAAGAGTGGGTGAATAATCTACTTTATTTGGAAAAAAATAACGTTTTTGGATGATATTTAGTTTCTGCTTACTTGAAGTTACGTGTTTTGTCATATGGTATAACCAATGTTTGATTCCTTAACAAAACTTTGAAATTATTTTAAATTTCTCTTCCCAGCTATGTGGCTTTTTTTTTCATTGTGACTCCATGATCTACTAAATTTGTATCAGCTTGTGCATATATACTTATATTCTTTTTTTCTCTGAAACTCTACAGTCATTAAAATTACTAATTCTCGTCTCATTTATTCTGGGAGAAAAAGGTCTAAACCATGTATCAGTTTAATAAAACATTCTCTTCAGGTGTTAAATTCAATGAATATATTAGTCAGATTTTAATTATAAACAACAGGATACTTTTCAAAAATGAGATATTGTTAAGCCCATAGACGATTCCAACAACATTTGATTATTTTTAACCAGATTTTTTAAAGTAGCCAATTTTAAACATTATAAAGTCTTCAAACAGCCTGGTTGAATATTTTAAAGGCTTTGATTTTAATTAGATATTGAGCTCCTTCAGCTTACTGAAAAAAGGTAAAAAGCTTCAAACCATACCACTCTCCTAAACAGCAGGTGTCAGCTCTAACTGCCTCTGAAAATATTTAATGTATTCAGTTAATCGAATTCTTTACAGAATGTTACAGTCCTGCTCATTTATCTTATGCAGGCTTTGTATTAGGTTTTCTTTCTTATTTACTGTACTTCTTTACATGTTATGAAAAAATTATGTCTTAGGTTTACTGGTTTCCCAGAAAAATCAATTTTAGATTGTCTAAGTCTTGCAGTCACAACAAACTAAATATTACTGGCGCCATTCCTTGATGTTTAGAATCACAGATCTTCATTTTCAGTATTCTGAGACTACCTTGACAATTTTGGAATATTTACTTTTCTGAATTTTGCATATAGTCTGCCAAATATCCTAGAACTCCATAGATGAGTATACATCAAAACATGAATGTAACTTCTTTTCTAGTGAGTTTATGATGTAGCTTAAGTCAAATCAAAGAACATGTTAAAAACTACAGTTTGTTAGTATACACCTGAATAGTGTGGCAAGTGACCAACTTTTGTATGTTTGCAAATCCAAAGAAGTAGATATATTATGAGGCAATTTATTTAAGGAGTGTATTGTACTTATTATCCAAGAAGTGTATTGTACTTATTATTATAGCATAATCTCAGATTTGTCTACAAAAATATCTTGTTCAACAGTCATAATAAGCGAACTGGCTCCAGTCCTTCGATAGAAGGTGACCATGCTTTGGAGGGGAGCATCTGAAATAGCGATGCTTACTTCCCTGTGTGGTGCTGCCTCTGTGGCTGAAATTGCAGAAATGTAATAAGATCTGCTATCTATTATCACTTTATAAAAATAAATAATCTTTAAATTAGAGCTAAGTGGGGGATACTGAGGAAATTATCATGTTATTATAACTTTAGAAAGGCCGGGCGCGGTGGCTCACGCTTGTAATCCCAGCACTTTGGGAGGCCGAGGCGGGCGGATCACGAGGTCAGGAGATCGAGACCACGGTGAAACCCCGTCTCTATTAAAAATACAAAATTTAGCCGGGCGTAGTGGCGGGCGCCTGTAGTCCCAGCTACTCGGAGAGGCTGAGGCAGGAGAATGGCATGAACCCGGGAGGCGGAGCTTGCAGTGAGCCGAGAGCGCGCCACTGCACTCCAGCCTGGGCGACAGAGCGAGACTCCGTCTCAAAAAAAAAAAAAAAAAAAGAAATTTCAGATGAACACCTATGTATGCCAAACACAGAGTGTTATTTTGTTTTAAAAGTTATCTTCATGTCTATATCTGGTACACTGATGTGTCTGTGTCTGTGTGTGATTGTGTGTGTGTGTGTATTGTCCTTGCAGATAAATTACATTGTTGTCTTAATAGAATATAATTAAAAGTAATGACCTGAAGTCATATCAGTGGGGACTGTTAGTGTATTTAAGGAAGCTGAAACTGTGAACCGATAGGAAGCTTTTAGGCAGATTAAGTTAACTTCTGAATAAGTAGAAGCGATGATCCTCAAAGTGAGAAGTTTTAAAATCCTGTCTGTCCTAATTCTTCTCCACAAAGGGGTACATACAATAATCTGCAATGAAAAAAATAATTTTGAAACTCCAGTAATAATTTTGAGAAAACATGTTTTCCTTGGCCTCAGTCCCACTAGGTGTCAGAAAAATTCTCCTAAATGGTGAGGATAAGACCAGGAAGGCAGGTTACCTTTTCTAAACACCTGCATTGTTTGCCATCAATGTTCAAGGTTTCACCAGAATAACTCATTTGAGCCTTACAGGCTTTTGGAATTCATGTTCAGAGTAAAAACTCTTCCTTTGATACCCTAAGATTAGTAGTAGCTTCTACCAAGTTAACTGCTACTTTCAGAGGTAGCCCTAGGTAAAGTAAAATTTTCGATAAGGGAACGTATACTGTTTTTCTCCATAATGCTTCCCAAAATCAAAACTCTTACTCATCAATATCAATAGGGTTAGTGTTAGTGTGGCATGTTAGCTTGAATATGTTTTAGTAACAGATCTTTTTCTGCCTCTCTCCCAACCCCCAGAGTGATTTAAATGCCCCCCAAATCCTAAATATGATCTTCTGAATTAAATCGATCGATATTTGTTCGAATTGTCAGTCATTTATAAAAATCAATTCAGTCAAATTCTGATTGATTTTGTCAGATGTAAGGGTGACATCTTTTCTGAATGCAAATACGTGTTTTTAATTATTGTTTTCTGGATGTCATATCTTATGGTGGAGCCAGAGGATTTAAAAAACACTACATGTACAAAATATTATTTTACTTCTAAAAATTGAATAAATATATTGATTTGGATAATTCACTTATTTTCATAGTAGCACAAATCTAAGGGATTATTATTAAAATTCTTAATTTTTTATGAAAACTTTTTGATGTTTTTATTATATTTTTACTTCGATCAAATATTTTACATTATTCGACAGAAATTTTATTATTTTTAAATACTGTGGTCAGTGAGTATTTATTACACAAAGATAACAGAAGCATATGGAACAGCAGTTTGAATACTTTCGTACACTCTTTTTTATCTTTCCCTTTGTATCCATTTCTACTTCCAACACACTAGATTATTACCTCTTCCAAGGACTATTTAATAGTTTAATTGGCCTTCCTCTTTCTCTCCCCTTTTTAAGGCTCTGAGTTTCTTTGGCAACTCCTCTATGCTACTCAGGAATCTCTATTGTTTGCCTAAAATTCATACAATAAAATCTATGCTTCTTTTTCTGTCGATAAATTTTCCAAAAACTTATCACAATTCATTTTTTAGGTTAAAGTGTTATAGTTTTTACATGCTTTTCTTCAATCAAGTATAAGTATCTATGTGTATGTGTGTGGCAGGAGTGTTTTAATCATCCCTGGAAAATATTTTTGCATTTTCCAACCCCACACATAATTTGTATGATTCCAAAATATGTTCTCCTTTCTCTTTATCTAATTAAATTCTACTCATCACTTGTGTTAGAGTAACTCCTGCTGGTTGCTGCAATGGGTAAACACTGAATCTCAGTGGCTTAGGACAAGCAAGATTTAACTCTCCTGCAGGTGAAGTCCATTGGGTCAGGTAGTGCAGGTAGCTCTCTTCCATTCTGTAGCCATACAACCTAAAGAAATATATGACTTCCAAAGCCACAAAGGCAGGAGAAGGGAATGATGGGGACAGTCTATTGATGCTTACCTGCCTTGGCCTCAAAAAGACACAGATCACTTCCTTGCAGAGTCCTTTGGCATGGTTCAATGGTTTGAACCTAACTGAGAAGGAAACAATGGAATGTAGGTGAACAAATGGCATATTTGGGGTAAATAGTCTTAGTCAATTCTATAAACACAGATACAATCAACGTCTACTGTAAAAGCTTAACGTGCTAGACCAATGTAAAGCAATCTTTTTCTCCTCTGAAATTATATGCCATTTCCTATAAAATTGCCCTGCTGATATTAATAAACAGCCTCACAGCATCTTTTCTACCATCTTTCTTATCATCGTAATTTTTCCAAGATTTATTTTCTTTTTTTAATTAAATTGTAAGCTCTTTGAGGATAGGATCTATATCTATAGTAAATTATCTCCTGAGAGTGCTTAGCAAGATACGTTATATATAGTGAAAGCACAGGCTGTAGCTGTTACCTAATTTAACATTCCAAACCATTTCAGTTAATAGAAAGACATCTAGGAAAACAAGACTTCACTTTCACCACAGGCCTCTCATGTATAATATAAATTATTAAAACTGATTAATGTTCTGCTGATAATGTTTCTTCAAAAAAAAAAAAGGAAACCTTGGCTGAAGGACAAATTCAACTCAATGAGATAAAAAAAAGGGGAGGGGACAGGTCACACAATATATCATCATTCTTCTGAATCCCTCTATATTCTCAAGATACCTTTGTGTCCTTCTTATGTTACTAATACCTGCTGTGACTGATGATAACAACAATAATTTACAATGATAATTTATGGGTTTCAGAAAAAAATTAATAATTTAACTACTTTGATTGTTAAAATAAATGTAAAGAAGGGAAAGATGTTATTGTAAAGCACATTGCTTAAATGAGAAAATGGAGGTTTGAAGTAATTATAGAACATGAAATTATATGAGTCTAGAATTGGCAAAGACCTTAAAGATGTTCTAATGCAACAGTTTCATGTACAGTTGAGAAAACTGCAGCCCATATAGGTTAACTGACTTGTGTGAGGTCCTGCAGAGAATGAATGAATATAGCAGAATTAAAGCTCCTCAAGTCCAGTGATATTTAGACTGTGCTATTCTGTCTTTTATTTAATTAAGTGTAACACAAAATATGCATTGTTTAAAAAAGCTATTTAAAATAGCATCTACCTGAAATGGAGTAAATGTCAAAAGGACTTTATAAGTCATGAGTTTTTAATATGTTTTACTTCTTCCTCATTAAAAGGGAGAAATCTTTGGAAAAAAAGAGAGCAAGATCTCTCTTAGGCAAGAGTGTCCAGTGTAAGACTTGAAACGTAATTATATTTTATTTTAATTGGGTATGCTGCATGTATATGAAGTTATTAACAGACTTAAATTTTAGTCAATACATTGACAAAACCAGGAAATACAAAAACTAGAGAATATAAGATCTTAGAGATCTTTTTGAATATAGAATTGATGCAGCTGTATTTGGTTTCCAAAATGTTTGGTAGCATTCATTTTAAAACTAGTAAGTGTGCTTTGACTATGAATTATTTTCACCATTATTTTAAAGCTAGAATACTGTTGATAGTATTTAATATCAGCACTCCCTACGTCCTAGATTCGGTAAAAAACAAATAAAATGTGCAGTCTGTTTTCAAGACAGTTTCATTTGCATTTCATTACACTTTTAACCCTCAATTTTTATTCTTTTAGAGGCTATTATAGGGGCTGGTAATCGTACCTTATATATTATAAAGAACTCTTAGGTCATCAAAAAGATCATCTGGTCTATTCCTCTGAGTCTAACCATGACAACCTTAGATCATTCAAAACTATGATTCCCTCTCTAATTTTTCAAGACACCAGGTGTGAAGATTAAATCAATCAATTTTTTAAAGTATGTTTCCTTGGAGACTGGTATGTAAAAGAAATTGAGCTATATCTTGTGAAGAGTAAAATAATCAGCATTTGGTCTTAAGCTCACAATCAAAGGAAAAAACTAAAAACACAATACAAGATGCAAAATAACATTTTTAATAAGGTGTTACAGAAGTCATAAAGTGATATTCGATTTATTCTCAAATGCTTGGTTCAGGTAATACATGATGTTAGAATTCAGAGAAGAGAGAAATATATCTTGACATTCAATAGAAATTTTCTCTTTATGTAACTAAAGATAGTTTTATTTGGTTTAGTCTTTTGTGGATCACTAGAACTGGCAAGTTTCAAGTATCTTTTTTTTTCCCTCGATTTTTTCAATGTTAGATATTACCCCCTCTATAACTTTTAAACCTTCCTTCAAATTTTTCCTCGAGGTTTCAGTAATTATATGTCAAATAATCTATATTTCTTTACAATTATGCTTTATGTAAATTTCTTTTGATATATCAAACTTTAAAATAATGAAAAGATTACTTCTCATGTTTAAACAGCATAGTTGAATCCACGGTGTTACCTTCTGTATGACATCTGCATCATTTTTTTGAAAGAGTCTTTCTGGGTTGCCCAGGCTGGAGTGCAGTGGCACGATCTTGGCTCATGCAACCTGGGCCTCCCGGGTTCACGCCATTCTGCCTCAGCCTCCCAAGTAGCTGGGACTACAGGCGCCCACCACCATGCCCTGCTAATTTTTTTGTGTTTTTGTATTTTTTTTTTTTTTTCAAGACAGAGTCTGGCTCTGTTGCCCAGGCTGGAGTGCAGTGGCGTGATCTGGGCTCACTGCAAGCTCCGCCTCCCAGGTTCACACCATTCTCCTGTCTCAGCCTGTCCCAGTAGCTGGGACTACAGGTGTCCGCCACCACACCCGGCTAATTTTTTGTATTTTTAGTAGAGACGGGGTTTCACCATGGTCTCGATCTCCTGACCTCGTGATCCGCCCGCCTCGGCCTCCCAAAGTGCTGGGATTACAAGCGTGAGCCACCACGCCTGGCCAATTTTTTTGTATTTTTAGTAAGACGGGGTTTCACCGTGTTAGCCAGGATGCTCTTGATCTCCTCACCTTATGATCCGCCCACCTCGGCCTCCCAAAGTGCTGAGATTACAGGCATGAGCCACCGTGCCCAGCCTCAAATCAGTTTTAACCTTATTTGAACCAAGGTAAGCCTTCCTCATCTCAAATATATGCAATACTTTTTTGAAGTAATATGTGCTCTGACCCCATAACTATAGCTTTTTTTTTTAAGCAACTTGATTCAATTCAGCTCAAATATATTAATATTGCCATTGCAAATAACTCACTTGGCAGGGACAAAAATGTTCACATGTCAATGTGATTAGAAAAGAGGGTGAGGCACCAGAGTAAGTGAAAGAGGCATTTGTGAATTAATCAAGATAAGAGTACCGGCACCTCATATTTTACCCAAACAACAGCACAGGATATATGCAATTTGTATTTTTCCTTGGCCTTATTAGCATTTCACCCTGCCTTATAATTGACGGATCATTCGTTTAATTAATTGATTCTAATTCTAGACTATAAAATATTAGGGAGAATCCTCTTTTTGGTTCACTTTCTCTTGCAGCTTAGATTTCTGAATATACATATTGCTGAAGCAGAAATAGAAATAAACATATTTGGGTAGGAGGTCAGTATTAAAGACTACTGTGTCAGAGAAAAGACCATTTTACCTGTAAACGCTTTTCAATATAAAGCACATAATTCTGAAAGAAATTATTTGAGGGAATTTTCTTTCCTGGGGATGAAATGCCTATGTGAGGATTATGCCATTGTGTTACCATGACTGGTGGATGTAAATTGTCTATTTTCTTTCTACTCCTTCTAGTCACTGTTAAAATATAAAATTATCACTATGTAGTAACACAATCAAACCTTCTCTAGCTATGTTTCTTAGCTAAATATATTGTTGGTGGTTTTTTTGTCATGGCATGAGTATGTGACGGTGAAAGAGTGAAAAATACCCCTCCCTACCAAAACTTTCCTTCATGTTTATTGCACCTCTCAAAGCGGGAGAAGATTAGGTATGAAACAGAGAACAAGTGGAATAAAGTCATACAGGGCTGTGAATCATGTGTTTCATACTCACAGATACTGACGTACTTTCTCCCCAGAAAAAATAGTACCTATCTGGCAGGCACTGTGAAGGATATAGACCAACACTTTCTAGAAGAGACAACATAAATAAGCAAATATGACAGCAATCTTTAGATAAGATTTTATTCCAACTAAATCATCCTGAATTTTTAAATAATACAGAACAGGCAGAAGTGTAGACAAATTGGAAGAAATTTAAATCGAGACTACAGTTGATAGTATTTAATATTAAACACTCTGAAGCCCATGCTCTATCACGGAAATACATACCAACAATTATGTGTTTTGCCCTAGCTTTTCAAGTCATTTCATTGAAAATTTTTGTAGAAATCAAACAGGTTATAAGAAATCCTCTCCCAGGAACTCAGTGAGTAGTTGCTGCTAGGAAACAACAGTAAGAGATGTTGAAGGGAAATCAGAAGCTGACCTTTCACCCCCACCTGTATTGATACTGAGCTCTATTCATATCTTATGTGTATTTCCAATGTGTTATGGAGCCACCTATAATAACAGGTCATCTATTCATTCAACCAACTGTTAAATAACATTTGTTTAATACCAATCACCGTGCCAAATAGTAAGCTTTCAAAGAAAACTGCAAGCCATTGCAAATGTCAACTCTTCTCTTTGTACTTGCATAAAAACAGACAGCAGCTCAGATTCATTTGATCTATAAGTTATGTCTAGGTTACTACCACATGAAGCAGCAGCGGTTAAGTTGAGAAGTCATGCTATATTTGTCATGAAAGTACATAATAACTTAGATCAATACTATATGTATTTATCTAAATGTAAAAAATGTACCTAATTGTAAAAAAACATCATTCCACTTTACTGTTAAATGTTCTCATGAAGATTCCTTGGAGTCAGAAGAATACATGGAAATAACTATGACCTTTGGGAGATTAACAATTGATAATGGTAAGTGGACCAGAGTCTTTCAACATATTATATTTGTCATCAGTCACATCAACAGCACTCAGCAAAATATTTGAGCATTGAGGGTATGCATTATATGTGTGTTACATGTGCACAAATGCTATAGAAATATGTTTCACATGTATTAATATAAGTATGTGTGTGTGTATTCAGACATTGATTTACACATATAATTATTAAGAAGAATATGGGGGTATAAGAGCAAAATATCTGCTTTACAAAGTATAAACATTTTATGATGAATTCCCATATTGCAGAATTTCACATGTAAAGAATATATTTCAAAAGCTTATTGTCAGAACCATAAGCCTTACTGCCATTTCTCTTGGATCAATGAGCTTATGAGTCTTTTCCTTGGGTTTCATCTTAAGAAAGTTTCAATTCTCAGAGAGAATATATGACAGTTGGAGTATGGAAGTTTTTTTGTCACCATGACCGCATTCTTCCCAGAATAATAAGATAAAGAAAGTGGAGCAAGTATTTTTATTGTCTAGAAATAAACTTCAATGAGCCTTTCGACTTCCTATTCTCATATAAGGTTGTCTTCAGTTACCTAAATAATTCTCAATAATTCCAAGAAGATATTTAATAAGGTAGGAAAATTAAGAAGCCAGTTTCCAATCACATTATTTCCTATTAATTTTATTTTGGAGGTTTATTTCCTTTGTTACTTTTACTTGACTCCCTCAATAGTATGACTCTATTACAATGAATGACATAGTTGGACACAGACAAAATTAATCATTTTCTAACTGGATTATCTTCTAAGAAAATGTTTGAAATTGGAGATATAAGCTTAATTAGGAATCATCATAATACATACTCTCTCACACATACTGACACTCACATATACAAACATACTAACCTAGTTGTCCATATGCTTCTCTGAGTGATTGTTGCCGACCAAATACACTGAATGACTGTGCTGATTAAATTCTGTGATCTTTTCTCCACATTTAATTCATCTTGTCAGGTATAGAAGACCAATGGCTTCATTTCAAAGAAAAAAAATTCAAACAAAAACGGGGCTTTGTTCCTTGACCTGTAGTTCTGAGAAAAAATAGTACAACACCCAAACACACTGAAGTGGCAAACATTTCTAGCTAATTTCTATGTTATGACAGAGAGTGAGGGATGTTTAAGCTTTAAAATGAGGCTGAGTTTTGGAGTGAAGGCAGTTTTTTCTCCTTTGCCTTGGACAACTGCTGGAAAAAAATGGCCTTCGATGTCTCTGTCAGATTCCCACACAGCCTGTGAAGTTTCTCTCAGTCCAAGCGGGTTATCTCACAAACCTGTGCAAAGCTCCAGTGAATAATTTATATCAGACATGAGGCGACAAGTTAAACACGCCCATTTTGTCTAAAATGCTGTGAAGGTATCAAGATGGAGCGAAGCTACAGGGCGAGGGGAGCCTGGCTGATGGGAACCCGAGTATGTCTAGAAGAGAGGATGCTGCTGTAAAGAAAATGAAATGTAATGAGATACTCTTTCATGCATAATTCATAGGTGAAAACATGACTGCATAAAAAGCCATGGATTTTAACAAGGCAAGCCTGCAATCATGCACATTATCTTCCCAGAGGAACTTTATATAATATTGGTCAAAAGGAGAAGATTCTGAATACCAGTACGAAATAAAGCTGACAGGTTTTCAAATGCAGCAGAATTTACGTTAATGCACAATGCCTGTAAAAGAAACAATTTCTATTTACACCTGAAAATACTGCATAACCAAAAATTTACTTGAAAATGTTTGCTATCTCCTTTTTAAATAGGAAACAAAAGAAAAGGAGAGTAGAAGATTCATATTGATAAACATCGATAAAATGTAAGAGCTGTATTTACTGAATCTTGTGGGGTTAAGTTAAACTGGACTTGGCAGACATTTTCACTCTTCTGGCAACAAAAGTTTAGATAGAAATGTAGGCATAGGGGAGGCTTTAAAAATGATAAAATGTTAGCTATTGTCCATGCAAAATTTAATTTGGTTATGTTGTAAGAGCAAATATTGTAATTCAGCTTTCAACACCAGTTAAGCGACTAACACACGCCTGATTTCAAATGGTGTTTAATATGTGGAGCTCTTAGTTGAGGGATTAAAGAATAATGTTGATTAAAGCTTGGCATCTCTTAAGTTTATCACCATCAAACCCTAAAGACGCCTTAGCTTCTTAGAAAGAATTGGCATGGTGGGGGTGGGGTGATGGTGTTTCTTTGACTGTCCATGCTACGGAAATACATAAGACAGGAATGCAAAAGAAAGGGTCAAAGGCATCTGCAAAACACACATGCCAGAGAGCTGAGCTTGGCTTGTTGGCTTGGCTTACCCTGTGCACTATCAGTATTTGATAGCAAAGCCAAGTATTAATAGTTACATTGCATCCAGCTATGGCCTTGTGTTTCTGATGCTCAGCTGAAGAAAGCAGTAAGGGGTGAAAATGGTAGACATATCGGACTCAAAGTCACCATCCACCACAGGATTTTTTTTTTAAGATCCATATTGAAGAAGCAAAGAGAATTGTTATAAAAAATAGCAGGTGAAAGAGGACTAGATGCCAATTAATCCATTTAAACAAAATTGTGTTATTAATCTCTGCTCTAACTCAGATATGCTTTGTATTTTGAAAAAAAAATAAAAGTAGACTTAGGAAGTTAAGGATTTAATTTCTGAAAATGGAATCCCAGTTTTTGCAACAAGGTGGTGGAACAAAGCAAAATCATGCTGAGAGCTGGTCATAAAGAGAGTTCTTTAATATCATAAGACTTCCATCTAGGTTTCAGTGACAAGTTCAGAGCCTGAGTTTGACCATTTGCATTATGTTTAACTATTCATGCTAATTCTACTAGGATATATTCCTGATATTGTTTTGCTTTTAAAATATATTTACAACCTACTGCCCCCATACAGCCTCTGTGGCATGAGATTCTGTCTCCGGGGCACCCAGAGCTAACCAGCTGGTTAACCCTAACATACTTTAATACTCCACTGCTTGCTTGCTTGATCTGCAATATGGCTGAAAAAAAAAACAGTTTGGGGTGACAGTATCTATTTCCTTCTGTGCTAGAAGGTGAGAAGAGGTGATCCCCATCTGTTCACTCTCCCTGACAGTTATGCCCTTCCACCTTTTCTCGCCAGCTTAGCACACTGCTGAGAAGTTTGCTACACTGAAGGATCCATTTCCAAGCACAGAAAGGGTTTGTTTGCTTGTACACCTGTGCTCTAAAGGAAGTTTTCCTATTGCTTATGCCAGTTGGATGACTTGCTGAATTTTTTAGCATATGTAAAAATGCAAAGTGCCTGAAACGGGAATCAAATGATAACATTATTAGAATTCCCTCTTGGGGTCAGATGAGACAGATGGTTGCATGAGGAGGATATGCCTGGATACAGCTTCTATAGTCTGAATTTGTTTCTTATTTGTTTCCCTTTCTGTGAAAGCAATGCACATATTAAATATCATACATAACACAAAGCACATTTGAAAGAAAGAGAGGAACAGAATGAAACATGAATTTTTAGATTTCCGTTGACTGAGATTCATACACAAGCATTGGGAAGCATCATCTTAGGCCTCTGGATTCTATACTCTGCAACTTTTTCCAGCCAGAAAACCCCATAAAAACAAGTCATGTGAATAGGAAGATGCAATTTGTGGATCAAGTGGATTTTCTTTTCCCATTCAATCAAGTGAAATCAGACATATCATTACCTGTTTACATTCCTTAAAAATCCTCTTATGATACTTAGAATACAGTACATTTGTGGGATTTGGCATTTCTACCCATCTCCTGTCTGACTCGACTTCAGCCACTCTGCCTTCTAGTGCAGTAGAAAGATAATAGGACCTGGAAGAAAGAGGGAAGCGTTTTGTTTGTTTGTTTGTTTATTTTTAAGGCAAAAATTGCACTTCCTCCAAGGAAGTAAAAGGTGTGGAGAGACAGTGGGAAAATTAGGGAATTCTTTGTAATGTTGTCTTTGTTATAAGTGACACATGAGACTTCATGCTTATAAATTTGATAGATTAGAAGACCATGATTTTTCCCAAAGTTGCTGACCATAAGAAACCTACAAAGAGGTGTCCAATTGTGAGTCACAGGGCTTCATCTCCTGTCTTCTATTCATAATGCATGGGTAATTGGGATGAAAAAAAGTGGAAGGCTCTTTTGATCTAATTTGTAGATGACTTGAAGCTAGGAAAGAGAATGAATAGTTGCATGCAGAATGAGTACTAAAAAACAGAAGGACAAGTGGAAGCATGTGCTTAATTCTTAAAGTTCATAATACATCTATGTTTTCTTTTTTTTGAAGAGCTTCAAAATTGAAATGACTTATTCATGAATTTAATAAATCCAGATTTGAAATGTAGCTGGAGAAGAGTTTGAAATGAGTGCAAGAGAGTACAGGGTGAGAGAATCTTTTATGACTCATTCATAGAAGTATTTGAAGGTGTGAAAAGGTGATTACTCTCAGTTCCCTTCTACCTAAGGAACAAGGCTTAATAGTCCCCATCCCTTTCTGCCATGATTCTTTTCAGACTCATATTTCCCATCATTTCCTTATCCTCTCCTTTGATTTAGTTCCAGCCTTGAAGCCAGGAGTATCTAAAATATAAACCACACTGTTTCTACTTTTGGTGTTACTTTTTTCTCCTAGTAAGATCTAACTACTTGCTAGAAAGGAATTAGATGTGTTTGCTCTAAACATGGAAAAGCTGAACTCCTTTGCTACAGATAGAGTCCTGTAATGAAATAATATAGAATTATGTGTTTTTAACACTATTCAATTTAAAAGGTAAGTTTTCATCAATAAGCTTCTTGTTGTGAAGTTTGCACATCAGGTTCACTACATAAGTCTGAAGCTTCTGTTTTTTTTTTTTTGTAACTGTTCCTTCTATCATTATCAATTTATGCCATATTTGAATTAAGATGAACCAGAGAATTGACATTTGGTCTATTTTAATATTTCGGATGACTAGTTCTTGGGAACCCACTGATATTTATTTAGCTGCTTCCTCAGATCAAGGGCTTTTTACTTTCTTACTCATGTAACAAGATGCTTAAACATGCTGAATTGTAATTTGTGAGGAAAAGAACAATGCCATTGTTGATTGTTCAAGGAAGGGTAAGAATTCAAATTTCAAATACATTGAATTAATGGAAATGAGAGACTGCATTCATTTACCATTGCTGTATGGTCCTGCACTCAATGGAAGCCCTCATTTGTAAAAACTGCAGAATTGTTTAATGGAAATAAAGTAAGAATATGAGTAGAAATTTAGAGCTTTTTATCAATATAAATCTCAATCCTCTTTTCCCTTTCCTTTCTAAATTATGTTAATAGAATGCAATAAAAATCAGAATATTTTTCAAAATTCACTTGATAAGATTGTTGTGGATTTAAAAGTGTGTTTCCCATAATATATGGGTTTACACAACTTTTCATATACTATACTAAATTTTGGAAGAGGTACAAAATTTATATATCCCCAAATTGAAAATGTCATCAACAGTGAATAAACAGTGTGGCTTATCTGTGTAACAAAATAATACTTATCAATGAAAAGGAACATACTACTTATAAATGCAACAACATGGATGAATCTCCACAAGAAGCTGAGTGAAAGAGGCCAGAAATAAAAGCATATATACTATATGCTTTCATTTATATGAATTTTCAGAATATGGCAGTATTCATCCATAGACTGAGAAAGCAGATCTGTGTTTGTCTTAGGCCAGGGATGAGCGATGAACAGTGCCATGAAAAAACTTTTCTAGGTAACGTAAATGTTCTTATCTTGACTATTGTGTCAAGATATATTGGTGGTTACACAGGTGTGTAAATGTGTCACAACACGTGCAACTGTATACTCAAAATTGGTGCAATTTATTCTTGTAAATTATGCTTCAATGAAGTTGGCTTTAAAAAAGAAAACCAAACAAAAGCACCTTTATACATAGATTTCTTCTCTTACAGTCCACCATAAAAATATCTGGACACCCTTTCTTTAAAACAACACAAATAAATTGTGTGGACTTGCTGAAATTCTCTTGTTCCCAAGTACTGAAGTATCTACAGCCCACAGTTCAACAAGAGCTGAAAACAGAGGTTGTGTTGAAGAAAAGCGAAGTGACTTTTATTGAGCTCTGCATAAGGTGCTTTCAAAACATGTATATATGGAGTGTTGTGTTTGAGAAATTCTCTTAGAAAAGAGATCTGTTGTTGAAAAACTTCACGATAGGCCATGTGGTGAGAGCATGTCATATGCAAGATGAATATGGCAAGATCCCTCTACATGAGACAAAGGAAGGAACTTGTTGTTTCCCATAGGAAGCCAATTGGAAGACTGCATTAGAGTGATTGGAGTAAGCAGCTGTGGAAAGTCTGTGTGGTATACGATGGGACTCTTTCACATCACTAAGTCTACAGCAGAGCCTTTACGTGTCTGTGGCAGAATTGGTGCCTTAGTACAGGGTGACCCAAAATAGAAGATGCGCTAGGAAAGGTACAGGAGTCAGACTAGAATAATCTACTCAGTGTAAACCAGCAGACATCCTAGTAGGATGTCTTTCTACATAAATCTGTAGAACTCATTTCACTTTCTGGGTTACAGCTTTATTCAATTTTTTTAAACAACGTGTTTGTAACAAATGAAAAAACAATTTCAATGTAACAAATGAGAAAAAGAAGGCTCTACAAGGTCGGAGTTGAGAAAGGAAAAAGAAGGAAGCACAGAGGCTGGTTTTCAGCCTGTTGCAATCCATGCACTCACAATGTGACTTTATGTTTTTACTGTGGAGTGTGGGTAAGTTCCGTAACATCCAATATTTGTATAAATACATATTCCAAAGCCAAAGTTTGTTTGTATAAGACTTTGCTTTAGAAAAATCCCATTATGTGAAGCTCCTACTCAAGGTGGTCAGAAATTTAGCACTAAACTTACGTAGAAATTTAAAGAATTACTGTGAAAAGTTTATTTTGTAGATATTAGATTCATTGTGATAAAATTTTTTAAATTATAGCATTTTTCTCTGTTACTATAATTCTATTAAATTTTTAAATTATCTCTTTCTTAATCTAGGGGAAAATTAAAGCCAATAAGTGGGACCAAGAGTGACCACAAAGAAAATAAGTTATTCTTCTAAATAAGAAATTATTTCTATTACCTTAGTAAATATTAGTATTATCTTCCTAGCAAACACAGTTACCATGCTACAAATGAAGCTATGCATACTTATGCTTAATTCTGACTTTTTTCTTTCTTCAACTCAAAATATTAAAGAGCTATATTTTTTTTCTTGAAGGAACAAAGCTTTAATTAGTTTATAGTAATTTGTGTAGTGTTTTTTGTTTATACATATATATATATATGGATTAGAGTATGCAGTTTGATGAATGACTTTTAGGACAAGGTTTCCAATACTTAGGTTGTGATACATTGGTGGGTTGTTTAATCAGTTTAGTACCTTGTGATTATCATTTATAGAAAATGAATTAACATAGAAAATGTCAGAATTAATCTCACACAAAACCCATAAGTATTGTTTTTTGAGGCATATTTTTCAGATATATGTATAAATGCCTTTGTGTACATGTGTACGTGTGTGTGTGTGTGTGTGTGTGTGTGTGTATATATGCATGTAAGTTTGTGTATTGGGTTGCAAGATAAAAAGTTTTCCTTTCTATGGGCTGGGAACAGCAAAAAAGTTTCAAACTCATTTATGAGAACGAAGTAGTTTCTCAATAAATATTTGTTGACTAGTTGGCTGATTTAATTTGAGAAATAATGACAAAACTTTGCTCATTGTTTTAGAAAAAGCTTTCTAAAAGTGCAAATCAGAATGTCTACAAAAAGATAATATTTATGATGATTTATTTTCAGCCCAGCTTTTTCCTCATTAGGCCTTATGTATTTATTTTTTATTTACTCTGATTAGGAGTGTTCAGATTCTAAGTCTTGAATGGCTTAGAAAATCACCAGAGGGAAAAAAAAGGAGCTTATTATGAACCCTGGCCAGCAGTGACATTTAAAAATGGAATCAACAAGAACTATCATGAATGCAATTAAAATACTGGGAGCTTGTGACTAAGGGGGATGCTTTAGTATATCACCATGTGTCATCTGCTGTTTTAAGGGTCAATAGGAGCCCTTGGTGCACTAAAATCTATTAAACCTACTACTGTGAGATGGTTTTTTTCAGTAAGCAAATTAATAGGAGTGGATGATTACCATCTTTATTATAGGTTGGGAAGCTAATATATCTGCTTAAGTGCACTTATTTGAATGGAAAACAGGTATATATAAAGTATGCTGAAAAAAAATGACAAAGCCTTTGAACTAAAAAGAAGCTGACCCTATGTTAAAGGTTACATACTTCAAAAATAATATGAAAATGGTTGTGATTCTAATTATTTTGGGAACATTTGCCTCTATGAGTCATTAATTTTCATCTTTAAAAATTTAGAAAGATACGTCATTTAATATGCTAGATGAGTTTTTAGTAAAATATGCTTTATTGGCTATGTGTCTTTCCTCCCTTAGATATTATAGTGATTATGGAGCCATTATTTAAAATTTGCTGGAGTTGTTTGACAAAAAGATTCCATAATATATATAACTCATCCACTTTAATACTAAGGTACAATTAATACCTTTCAAGTAGAAATTCAGTTTATTTATATACATCCTCCTTCAGATTCTCACCAAGTGCTTCTCTTGTTTGTTATGTCATAACAGATGTATGAAATACAAAAAAGAAAATGTCAAAACAGATTGTTTATTATTTGATCAGAAAGATGATTCAGAGAAGCAAATGTCCAATGTTTAAACTCTGAGGCCTAAACATAAGTATTTCAGAAAAACTAATCTTTTGTTGATTGCCAGACATACCACAGAATCTCTCTTTCTCACCATTCAATCCACTATTAAGAAATAAAGAATTTCTTGAAAAGAATGCTTTGTCTGACAAAGATAGAAGGTGTACCAAAATAGGCACTTTAACAATAGATTGATTATGCCATAAAAGCATCAAATTCAAAGATAATAGTCATGATCAAAATCATAATACAATAAAATAATGTTAGTTGATTATATTGAATACTGAGTTGGAGCCAGGTTCTTACAACAACTCCAGCATCTAGTTACAACAGTCATACCTCTTCCCAATTTACAGACATAGAAACTATGACATTTTCTTAATTAAATCACATAAACACAGATACTGTAAGTGCACTGATACCAGCTAACAACCTTATTTCAAATAAATGACTGGTGAATAAAACAAGTTTTTTAAGACATAATATGCCTATTCTATCACTGGCACAAAAATATTAGTTTGGTGAAAAAAAGATTGACTGATTTATTGGTTGATTGATTAACCAGTTCTGACAAGCCTATTTACCTTCACATTTAAATCTATTATTAAGAATGGTCTAGCTGCTAATAATTTCAAAACATTGGAAATTAATAAATAATGTTCCTGATAGATACATGTCTTACTCTGTCAAAACATGACAAACCTTTAAAAAGTGACTACTATTAAACTACGTGATATGGTTTGGCTGTGTGCCCACCCAAATCTCATTTGAGTTCCCACATGTTGTGGGAGGTACCTGGTTGGAGGCTATTGAATCATGGGGGCAGGTCTTTCCTATGCTGTTTTCGTGATAGTGAATAAGTCTCACAAGATCTAATGGATATTTTTAAAAGGGTAGTTTCCCTACACAATCTCTCTTCTTGCCTGCTGCCATCCATGTAAGACTTGACTTGCTCCTCCTTGCATTCCACCATGATTGTGAGACTTCCCCAGCCATCTAGAACTGTAAGTCCATTAAACCTCTTTCTTTCATAAATTGCCCAGTCTCGGGTGTGTTTTTCTCAGAGCCATGAGAACGGACTAATACAGTAAATTGGTAACAGTAGAGTGGGGCACTACTGAAAAGATACCTGAAAATGTGGAAATGACTTTGGAACTGGGTAACAGGCAGAGGTTAGAACAGTTTGGAGGGCTCAGAAGAAGACAGGAAAATGTGGGAAAGTTTAGAACTCCCTAGAGACTTGTTGAATGGCTTTGACCAAAATGCTGATAATGATATGGACAATGAAATCTAGGCTGAAGTGGTCTCAGATGGAGATGAGGAACTTGTTGGGAACTGGAATAAAGGTGACTCTTGCTATGTTTTAGCAAGGATACTGGTGGCATTTTGTCCCTGCCCTAGAGATTTGTGCAAATTTGAGCTTGAGAGAGATGATTTAAGGTATCTGGCAAATGACATTTCTAAGCAGCAAAGCATTCAAGATGTGACTTGGGTGCTGTTAAAGGCATTCAATTTAGTTTGTTTATTTTATTTTATTTTATTGGAGACAGAGTCTTGCTCTGTCACCTAGGCTGGAGTGCAGTGGTGCAATCTTGCTTCACTGCAACCTCTGCCTCCTGGGTTCAAGTGATTCTCCTGTCTCAGCCTCCTGAGTAGCTGGGATTACAGGTGCACACTGCCACGCCCAGCTGGTTTTTTTTTGTTGTTGTTGTTGTTATTTTAGTAGAGACGGGATTTCACCATGTTGCCCAGGCTGGTCTTGAACTCCTGAGTTCAGGCACTTCCTGCCTTGGCCTCCCAAAGTGCTAGGATTACAGGCATGAGCCACCGTGCCCAGCTGTGTTCAGTTTTAAAAGCGAAACAAAGCATAAAAGTTTGGAAAATTTGCAGCCTGACAATGCAATTGAAAAGAAAATCCCATTTTCTGAGATGAAATTCTTGCTGGCTGCAGAAATTTGCATAAGTAACAAGGAGCTGAATGTTAATCCCCAAGACGATGGGGAAAATGTCTCTCCAGGGGATGTCAGAGGTCTTCACAGCACCCCCTCTCATCACAGGCCTGGAGGCCTAGGAGGAAAAAGTGGCTCTGGGGCCCAGGTCCAGGGTCCCCATGCTGAATGCAGCCTAGGGACTTGGTGTCGGCATCCCAGCCGCTCCAGCCAAAGCTGAAAGGAGATGACATAGAGCTCAAACCATGGCTTCAGAGGGTGCAAGCCTCAAGCCTTGGCAGCTTCTATGTGGTGTTGAGCCTTCCAGTGCACAGAAGTCAAGAATTGGGGTTTGGGAACTACTGCCTGGATTTAACAGGATGTATGGAAATACCTGGATGTCCATGGAGAAGTTTCCTGCAGGGGCAAAGCCATCATGGAAAACCTCTGCTAGGACAGTGCAAAAGGGAAATTTGGGGTCAGAACCCCCACACAGAGTCCCTGCTGGGGCAGTGCCTAGTGGAGCTCTGAGAAGAGGGCCACCATCCTCCAAACCCAAGAATGGTAGATCCACTGAGAGCTTACACCTGGAAAAGCTGGAGACACTCAACACCAGCCCATGAAATCAGCCAGATGGGAGGCTGTATTCTACAAAGCCACAGGGGTGGAGCTGCTCAAGATTATGGGAACCCACCTCTTGCATCCACCTCTTGTGACCTGGATGTGAGACATGGAATCAAAGGGGAGCATTTTGGAGCTTTAAGATTTGACCACCCTATTGGATTTCAGACTTGCATGGGGCCTGTACCCCCTTTGTTTTGGCCAGTGTCTCCCATTTGGAACAGCTGTATTTACCCAGTGCCTGTACCCCCATTTTATCTAGGAAGTAACTAACTTGCTTTTGATTTTACAGGCTCATAGATGGAAGGGACTTGCCTTGTCTCAGATGAGACTTTGGACTGTGGACTTTAGTTAATGCTGAAATGAGTTAAGACTTTGGGGGATTGTTGAGAAGGCATAATTGGTTATGAAATATGAGGACATGAGATTTGAGAGAGGCCAGGGACAAAATGATATGGCTTGGCTATGTCCACACCCATAATTTCCACATGTTATGGGAAGGTCCTGGTGGGAGGTGATTGAATCATGGGGGCAGGTGTTTCTCCTGATGTTCTCATGATAGTGAGTGGGTCTCATGAGATTTGATGGTTTTATAAGGGGAGTTTCTCTGCACAGTCTGTGTCTCTTTGCCTGTTGTTATCCCTGTAAGATGTGACTTCCCCCTCCTTGCCTTCCACCATGATTGTGAGGTTTCCCTAGCCATGTGAAACTGTAAGTCCACTAAACCTTTTTCTTTTAAATATTGCCCAGTCTCAGGTATGTTTATATCAGTGGCATGAAAATGGACTAATATAGTACAATTTGCTTAAAAGTTTTAAGGGAGTGGTCCTTTTTAACTCCATTACGTCCCTTTTAATTTCCTTCACATAGCAGAGAATGAGGGCTTCAAAGGGATTCTTGTGAGGATGTCCGTGGTAAAATGCCATTTCCAAAAGAGATTCAACAGCTGATGTTGGCAGCATATTCTGATAAGACTAAATGTTGCAAATCTGAAGCCAATTGGCCACTGTCATAATACCATTGACTTGCACCCCATTCTTATAGTGAACTTAAGAGTGAGTGCAAACAAGGGAATATTTCCATTTTGCAATCAGATAAAAAGATTCACAGATAAATTTGGTTATATAGAACTTGAGGTAGACTAGTAAAGCCAAGGATGCCGTGATTGTCTTAGTAGTAACATCCAAATGTGTGTGTGTGTATATATATATATATATATATACACACACACACACATATATATGTGTATATATATACACACACACATACATATGTGTGTGAAAAAAGGTTGGAGAATGTTATAGGCAAGGAGACTTAGCTATTTCTTCTAAAGACCAATAGGAAAAAGTAAGATGTTTTATGGGTGAATAAAGCAAGATGTTTTATGGGTGAATAATCACACTACATTATATCCTATATGTTTGAACTATTTTTAATAAGATATCAAATATGGACAGAATGCACGTATCCTAAAAATTGTTATGAATCTAGACAACATTAGTAACGTTTTATTAGAAAAGTTACTGGCTCAAAACTACAAGTTACGAAGTTTTTCCAGAGGACATTTGCATTAAGTACTATTCCTACTGCTTCTAAATAGATACTGAATATATTGTGTATATAGATACTGCTTCTAAATAGATACTAAATATATATGTGTATATATATATACATATATATGTGTGTGTGTATATATATATGTAAAATCTTTCAGTGAAAGCAACAAGAACAAATATGAGTTTTGACACTCACCAGGTTTGATATTGCTTTATGAAACTCTTACATATTTACTAGAATATGGTATTTCCCTGGTGGCCATCTTTGGTGAAATCAGAGTGAAGCATAAACCTTCATGTATTCATTGTAGGAAGCAGCCTCTTCCTATAGTGAAAAAAACCATTATGTACTGCAAGTTGCAGCAAGCATTCTAGACCACCATGAGGGAACCTAGTTTGCAGATGAAGTTGCAATACACAAGAGGGTAGAAAAAATTCCTAAAAATTTAGTTTGGATCATCAGTCAAGTGCTATGCCTAGATACGAATTAGTTTGAGACTTTGCAGTTGTGTTCAACTAACCTATTTAATTTGCACTGGGTTTTCTATTACTTGGAACTAGAAGTAGTCTAGCTAATAGTTATCTGTGTATATTTATAATTAGAGTGACTTTATAGACTCTTTCTCAATGTTGATATGAAGTTTATAACTCTATCTTATTATTGGCACTCAATATATTATTTCTGTAAATGTTTATTGTTAAGATTTGAATGGGCTCTGGAAAGAGACCAAGGTTTACTGCAAGAAACTGTTCAATTTTTTTTTTTTTTTCTATCCATAGGGATATTGTGGCTCCAGTTTCTGAGTCAAAGGAGGCAAGTGGGCCGGGCGCGGTGGCTCATGCTTGTAATCCCAACACTTTCAGAGGCCGAGACGGGCGGATCACGAGGTCAGGAGATCGAGACCATCCTGGCTATCACGGTGAAACCCCGTCTCTAATGAAAATACAAAAAAATTAGCTGGGCGTGGTGGCGGGCACCTGTAGTCCCAGCTACTCGGGAGGCTGAGGCAGGAGAATGGCGTGAACCCGGGAGGTGGAGCTTGCAGTGAGCCGAGATCGCGCCACTGCCCTCCAGCATGGGCTACAGAGTGAGACTCCATCTCAAAAAAAAAAAAAAAAAAAAAGGAGGCAAGTGTAACATGTTGATTTAATGTAACCAGTTACTCCCCTCAAAAAAAAAAAACACAAAAAACGAAAGAACAAAAAAAAAAAAACCAGTGTTATAGCAAATAGCAACATTTTCCAGCTAGTCCACAAAACGCCCCCAAACACAACGACTGCCTTTCTATGTACTTAGAAATATTTTCATTGAAATTAAACTATGTGGATCATCAAATAGCCTTTGAGAACTACCTAAATACTGATTATACAATCTGCTAATAGAAAAATATGCTCTGTATTTAAAAACATTACCAACAATTTATCTAAAAATATTTTGCAGCTAAAACCAAAATTAATCGAAACAGATTTTTTTTTTTTTTTTTTTTTGAGACGGAGTCTCGCTCTGTCACCCAGGCTGGAGTGCAGTGGCGCGATCTCGGCTCACTGCAAGCTCCGCCTCCCGGGTTCACGCCATTCTCCTGCCTCAGCCTATCCGAGTAGCTGGGACTACAGGCGCCCGCCACCACGCCCGGCTAATTTTTTTGTATTTTTTAGTAGAGACCGGGTTTCACCGTGGTCTCGATCTCCTGACCTCGTGATCTGCCCGCCTCGGCCTCCCAAAGTGCTGGGATTACAAGCGTGAGCCACCGCACCCGGCCTCAGATTTTTTAAAAGTATTGGAAAAGGATGGATAATGCTTAGAGTTTGTTTAATTCTACTTTCATAACTTGACATTTAGGCTGTATGAAGAGACTAAAATGTAACACAAAACAAAGTACATAGATATGTTTGTACATACACATATGCACTAAAATCCCTGAAGAGAAAGTGGTTAGTATTCACCAGATATTCCAACGGATCTAGCATCTTGGAAAGTTTAAAGGCCAAGGATATAGAGTTAAAATTTTATAGGTTAATTTTTCTTCCATAGGTACTACAATCTCTCATGTTAATCTGTAGATAGTAGTGAATATTTGGTCATTCACAAAATTAAACTTTGTATGTATAAAGTGGTTAAAAGAAAAAACTCTGGAGTCTGTTTGCCAAGGTTCGAATCCTAGGACTGCCACTTACTGACCAGGTGACCACAGACACATTCTAATTTCTCAGTGCCTCTCTTCACTTACTTGTAAAATATGAACTCTATAGCTCCTACCTCTTAGGTTTGCAGTGAGAGATAATGATAAAACTCATGTAAAACATTGAGGGTGTTTCTTGGTACAGAGTAAATGTTAATTAAAAAAAACTATTATTATAATGCTTGGCTTTCCAGAGCATGTCAATCCTTAAGTATAAAATAGCATATAGTTTAAAAGTACACATACATACACACACATGTATATGTAGGGAAACTGTAAAACACATACACCAATTCTAAAACTTTGGTTACTTTAAGGAAAAAAGGTTGGAGAATGTTATAGGCAAGGAGACTTAGCTATTTCTTCTAAAGACCAATAGGAAAAAGTGAGCAAATAAAGCAAGATGTTTTATGGGTGAATAATCACACTACATTATATCCTATATGTTTGAACTATTTTTAATAAGATATCAAATATGGACAGAATGCATTTATCCTAAAAATTGTTGTGAATCTAGACAACATTAATAACATTTTATTATAAAAGTTACTGGCTCAGAACTACAAGTTACGAAGTTTTTCCAGAGGACATTTGCATTGAGTACTATTCCTACTGCCTCTAAATAGATACTAAATATATTGTTCAAAGATATATTAATCCCTTTAATCTACAGTTTATAACAACTATATTGGAAAATAACAAAATCAGATACTTTCTCAGTAAAATAGAATATTTAAACAAAAGTGCAAGTATGAGTTTTCAGTGGTTACATTTTTACATTATTAATAATTTCCTTATTAATGCATATAAAGATATGTTATCTTACACTAATTATAAATTATTTACTTTAGATCAGTTTTACTAACCTTGTGACATTTAATTGCTTACAGGTGTGGCTTTCTGAATTGGTTTTAATAATAATTAGAATAGATATGGAGTATATATGCATATACATACACATATATATCTCTATACATGTATTTGTATATACATGCATGTGTATACACTTATACGCAATACAGACACTCACGTAGTACTATTAGGTAATGTCTATGATGGGTAAGATATTTAGACAATCATTTCATACCTACTATGTGCCAAGTGCAAGAACTGGAATAGAACCTGAGAAGATAAATTCCTTTGAGAATTATTTATTATCAAATAATCAAAGTATTGTGAATTACAAATTATGTGTTAATACATCTGTGTAGTAGGGGCTGTAGAAGGCAAGGGAAAGGTATGAAATCTTGTGGACCCTGATTTATGTGAATACTTTTCTCAAAGCAAAGCTACTACATTCCCTCATTCCCTCTTCGATACCATTCAGACTACCATCTATGCTATTTATACACACACCAAAAGAAAAAGAAGGAGAGAGATTCTCTTGGAATTGTGGTATGTGGTAGCTCTTTGCAGATAGATATTTGTCTGCAAAAATCCATCTGGAAAAGTGTTGCCCCCATTAATAAAATAAAAGAAGTTTGTGAGATTAAATTCTCTGTTATAAAGGCAACATTTGATAGAATAAGAAAGCTTTTGAAATAAAAACACCTTTTATTTTTTAGCTGACACTTTGAGTCTTATTTGCTGTCACTACAATAGAGTGAAATTGGTTAGATATATTTCCTTTCTCTTTTCCTTCACATTTGCTAGCCACACCCCCTTCAACCCACAAGAGGATATGTGACTGAAAATGAAAAACGGCCCACATACTGCAGTGGGAACATTATGGTAATACATATGAAATGGTGAGTAAAAAATCTAATCTAGTGACATACGCTATGGAGAAAAGTTCTTCTTTACAGATAAGACAGAAATATAAAAACATGTGCTCTAAGACTCAGACTATATACTCCAGTATACAACAGTTTATGAAAATAATCTCTATATAAAAGAAGAAATTAATGATATAAAGCAAATAATTATTAACCAAAAAATGTAAGTGAGATAAATGAAATGAGTATGCGTTAGTTTACCCAGTACTTTTGCTGCTGTATTTACAGGGTAATGTGTTTTGAATTGATTTGATTTGAATCAAATTGATTAATGTGGATTGAAGTGGCTACGAAGGATTCTTACAATAATTTTAGGTGAAGGAAACATACGGGCCTTTTCATTCATTCATTCATTCAGTAATTTCTTCACATAGTCAGTTAGCATGTCAGAAAAATTTTGAGCATCTAAAATGAGCATCTTAGTAGCCAGATATGATTGTTACTGGATAGGCAGGTAAGAACTAATTATAAATTGTTCCTGACCATATGGAACCAAAAGTTCCACATAAATGCTATAAAATATGTGTGCCCTAGTAATAAAATAGGTGACTTTTAATTTAGATTTCAGACAAATCACATAGAAAGTCTCCTTGAGAAACAAGTGTTTAAAGCTAAGACTAGAAAAATGAATGGGAGTACAAACAGACCAATATGTTCACTGAAAATCAACCTTAGGAGCTCCTCTAGGATTGTCTGGCAGTGGTAAATTCCATGTTTCCCAGAAAGGTCTTGCTTGTGGTTGTGGCTTCACCTTCCCACTCTCACAAAATATCTACAGCTTGGTCACCCCGAAAGCACCAGGTAAGGTTGATGTGGACTTGTCTGTCCAGTGAAACCTTGGTCTCTTGGGTCATAGAACATCACTGAGCAGTGTAATAGATTATTTTGCAAGTGCAAACTCCTCTTTTCATTCGATCCAAATGGGCCTTTATTCCAGAATGTGAGCAAATACCACTCTACTTGTCTACTTATCTTGCATTCTCACAACTTCTCAGATACATTATTTGCCAAAATGGTGTACGTGCATGCACACGTGCACACACACACAGACACATACATAATATATGCAAAACAATCAATACATTTAATATAAAAAATTTCCTCCTATTTTAGACCTCATGCAAGAGGTCCCATATGTATCTCCTGTATATAGTTGTTTTTAAGTGGGAAAATGTGCTAAAAAATCTTGTAAATAACATCAGAAATTTACAAGAATATTTTCATAAAATCTATTGGAAAAATGTACAAATCTCTAAAGTATCCAGGATTATAAAAGCTGATGCAATGCCTGCTATATCATTCAGTAGGGAGCTTTCAGACATTAAGTATGACATGCATTTTCAAATAATATGGGCCTTTGTCCAGTCAAGTGTGACAACTTTTCTGAGTAATCCAGTTAGGAATTCTCTAAGCTAAGAATTTTCTTAATTATATTATCAGTGTCAGCAATCATAAAATCACATTGTGTTCTACACCCTACAAGTTTCCAAAATTGAGAAAAAGTGAGACAGTGTGCAATAAATTAAAATTTATTTCCACTGATACAAAAAATACACAACTAAAGGCAGTAATAAGTGTTGAAAGGTGACATCAACATGGTATAAATCTAGAGATGGAGAGTTTGCATTAACATTATTTAAGCTACCTCTAAGAACTTTGATTTAATTAAAGACCTCTTAGAATATGTACATGTAAGAATTTGTAGAATAGAATTATATGCCTCAGAATCCTTTTAATTATACATTCTATTCAGAGATATTTGTATTAATGAAATGTCGGTTCCATGTGTTTCTCTATAGTGCTCTCAATTTAATGTCTTATATTTTAAGAATAGAAATCTTTAGATTTTTATAAATTCCTAAAATGTAAGACATTACCCTCAATACAACCAATTGTCACAAGATATTACATGATATCTCCTCCTGAGACTTTTAACTCCTCAGGAAAAAACAAATGTCACAAAAATCTTGCCAGTCTCACAATAGTGGCAATCAAGTAGGGCTAACTCTCAGCTCCAAATGATTTCTCTCTTCTACTAACATAAAGGCTTTCTAATGCCTATATTTAATAATGTACCTACTATACATTAATACAAAGTTTTAATCTTAAAGCAAATATTAAAAATCAGGTATACGGCAAATAAAAATGGATCTAGTAGTGTTTCTGTGGTATTAGCTGTTGACGTGTAATTAAGCTAACTCTAGCCTAAGCATTGTTATTATTACATTTTAGTATCTCTAGACTTTAAATTACCTGATATGGTGTATGCCAATGTGCTATTAAAATAAATTCTATTTTTCATTCTATTGTTTCTGTTGTACTTACAATTGTCATCTTTTTCTGAATACTTTAATTTAATGGTAACCATGGAGAGCTTCTAACCTTTATGTCTCTGAGTATAGATGTTAATGAAAATGGGTTCAGCAGATTTGATTCTGTTTTTTTGTTGTTTAGAGCTTACTGAAAGCTATGAATATTTAGTACAACTGACCATTTCAAAGGGAATCCAGCAGAGACTGAATTAGAGACAATCTTCTACTTCTTATTGTGCAGGTGGTCGTTATCACAGCTTTGATTTTCAGTTGGTTTTGATGAGCTGGTATTTTCACAACAATAGAGGGCTCACTTTCAAGTATTTACATTAATTTCTTATGAAACAGAAATAATGACCATCTAAATGACTTGGCTTCTCTGATAATGACAACAGAGAAAGGTGAGAAAATTAAGCATACTTTCTAATTATTAAAAAATGTTGCTTTTTACCTTTGACTTAAAAAACTTCAGAATAAAAATTTATTTTCTAAATCAGAACTATTTGTTGGGGGGGGCAAGAAAGGGGTAGCTCAGTCATTGAGAAAATGAGGATAAAATATATAAATCTCTGAAACATGAATGAAAGCAGAAATGCTGAAACATTCTGTTTGATGAGTTGTTTTCATTTCCCTTAAATTTACTAAAGGTTGTATTATCTATACATACAGATTTGCATTCCATGTTATCTGGCTTTTGCTCCAGAAGACATGACATTCTGTCCTCCAAATCATGAAGTGCATAAGTCCAATCGAGGGTAATGTTTCAGAAAAGCAAGAGGAGAGGAGGAGGAGGAGGAAGACTTCCCTAACACATCCTTTTACAGCTTGTGCAAGTCTTTATACTTTTATATTATACATAGGGAATATGCAATCAGTAGATTTCATTTAATTTTGACAGTTTCACTAAAATGACTTAACTTCAACCAATACAAAAGATATAGTCTTCTGACCTTAGAGTCTACGCTTTGAGGACAATTAGAGTTAATATTAATTTCAGAGAAATGGGGCCTCTAAAATACACCAAGACCTGAAGTATAGGTTTTTAATGTGTTGCCAAAATAGTAAATAAAGTATAAAACACAAAATGTTCTGCATTTTTCTCATTCTATGAATTATCCTAGTATAATAGTTGCTAACATCACTTCAAGCACCAAACAGTTGAAATTCAAATTATGCTTTTAGCACTTAATAAATGCATGAACCAAGTGAGTTACTTAATTTCTCTGAGGCTCTGTCTCTGAAATGAAGGATTAAAGCAGTCATGCTCCATAATGAGTCACATTATATAAGGTTTAGTGCATAAAAAGACCTAGTATGTGACATTCTCCAGGGATCTATGTCTAAAACATCCACAGATTCTAGGAGTGTTGATCGTTAAGCAATGTCCAACTAAGAAAATACTAAAAAACACATAAAAACCAAGATTCTCTTCCTAGCATATATTAGTGTATTTACCTGAAGATCTAGTGATATCATTAGGCTTTGTGTCCCCACCCATATCTCATCTTGAATTATAATCCCCATAATTCCCACGTTAGGTTAGACCAGGTAGTGATAACTGGATCATAGGTGCGGTTTCCCCCATGCTGTTCTCATGATAATGAGTTCTCACGAGAGCTGATGGTTTTATAAGTGTTTAGTAGTTCCTCCTGCATTCATTCTCCTTCCTGGTGCCTTGTGAAGAAGGTGCCTTTCTTCCCCTTCTCCTTCCGTCATGATTGTAAGTTTCCTGAGGCCTCCCCAACCACGTGGAAATGTGAGCCAATTAAACCCTTTTCCTTTATAAATTACCCAGTCTTGGGCAGTTCTTTATAGCAGTATGAAAACTGACTAATACATCTAGTTACCATGTTGGAGATTAAATTTTATAAACTTCTTTTCCTTCTAATGTGAACATTCCACATCCACCTGCATCCCTATGTCCGTGGAAGAAATAAATTACAGGCCATCGGTATTAACTTTTTCTTTCCCCTAGATAAATTACTTTGGAAGCAGATAAAGTCTGATAAGCAAGTACTGTAATCATACCTAAACCATATCATATCTGAATCATTTCCCTCTTCAGTCAAAAACTTGTCTCCATTATTCACCTCCAATAAATAAGCCATGAGACCAAAAATGAGCCCTGTTTACTCTCAAAAAGTGTCTGCATAGCAAAATAATTAATCAACAGAGTGAACAGACAACCTGCAGAAAGGAAGAAAACATTTACAAGCTATGCATCTGACAGGGGACTAATAACCAGAATGTACATGGGATTCAAATAACTCAACAACAACAACGGCAAGAAATAATTCCATTAAAAAGCAGGCAAAAGACACGAATAGGTATTTTTCAAAAGAAGACATACAAATGGCCAACAGATATGTGAAAAAAAGGATCAGCATCACTAATTATCAGAGAAATGCAAAGTAAAACCACAAGGTAGTATCATCTTACCACAGTCAAAATGGCTACTATTAAAAAGTTAAAGCACAATAGCTGTTGGTGAGGATGTGGAAAAAAAGGGAATACTTATACACTGTTGGTGGGAATGTAATTAATACAACCTTCATGGAAAACAGCATAGCAATTTTTCAACAAACTAAAAGTAGATCTACCGTTTGATCCAGCAATCCCTCTACTGGATATCTAGCCAAAGGAAAAAAAAATCAACATATCAAGAAGATGACTGCACACATGTGTTTACTGTAGCACTATTTGCAATAGCAAAGATATAGAATCAACCTAAGTGTCTATCAACGAATGATTGAATAAAGAAAATGTGACATCTATACACCATTGAATACTACTCAGCCATAAAAGATGATATCATGGCTTTTATAGAAACAGTGATGGAACTAGAGGTCACTACCTCAAGTGAAATAAGTCAGACACAGGAAGACAAATATTGCATGTTTTCTCATAAGTGAGAGCTAAAAGTTGTGTACACATGGATGTAGGGAGTGTAATGATAGATAATAGAGACTTGTAAGGTGAGAACATTGGAGGAGAATGGATGATGAGAAGTTACATATTGAGTATCATGTACATTGTTCAGGTGATGGATATTCTAAAAGCTCTAACTTGACAACTGTGTAATATGTCGATGTAACAAAATTGCATTTATACCCCATACATTTATAAAAATATTTTCAAAAGGCAATTGAAAAATATTAAGGCATAACAAAATGCCAGGATATAATCCTCATTTGTGCAGTCTTTAATTTTCTCAAAATCTAGAATTTTTATTTCGTTTTTATTGTAGTTTCAAGTGTATATGTGCAGGTTTGTTATACAGGTAAACTTCATTTTTTGAGGGTTTGCTGTGCAGATTATTTCATCACCATGGTAATCAGCATAGTACCTGATAGGTAGTTTCTCAATCCTTACCCTTCTCTCTTCCTCCATCCTCAAGTAGGCTTCTGCATCTGTTGACCCCTTCTTGGTGTCCATGAGTATTCAGTGTTTAGTTTCCACTCATTAGTTAGAACATGTGGTATTTGATTTTCCATTCCTGTATCAGTTTGCTTAGGATAATGGCCTCTAGCTCCATCCATGTTGCTACAAATGACATGATCTTACTCTTTTTCCTGGCTGCATAGTTTTCCCTGGTGTATATGTACCACATTTTTCTTAATCTAATCTATTGTTGTTGGGCATTAAGGTTGATTCCATGTTTTTGTTATTGTGAATTGTACTGTGATGAACATCCACGTGTATGTTTCTTTATAGTAGAGAAATTTATATTCTTTTGTGTATATAGCCAATCATGGAATTGCTGGGTTGAATGGTAATTCTGTTTTGAGTTCTTTGAGAAATCTTCAAACCGCTTTCCACATGGCTGTATTAATTTGCATTCCTACCAGTAGTGTATATGCTTTCTCTTTTTTTCCACAACCTCACAGCATCTGTTATTTTTTGATTTTAATAATAGCCATTCTGACTGGTGTGAGATGGTATTCCATTGTGTTTCTGATTTGCATTTCTCTAATGATTAGTGATGTTGAGGATTTTCTAATACACTTGTTGTCTATGTGTATGTCACCTTTTGAAAAGTTTTTATTCATCTCCTTCACCCACTTTTTAATGGAGTTGTTAGTTTTTTGCTTATAAATTTAAGGTCTTTATAGGTGTTGGATATTAAGGCTGCCAGAAGCAGTTTGCAAATATATTCTCCCAATCTGTATATCGTCTGTTTACTCTGTTGATATTTTCTTTTTCTGTGCAGAAGCTCTCTAATTTAATTAGGTCCCACTTGTCAAATTTTGTTTTTATTGCAATTGCTTTTGTCAACTTTGTCATGAAATTTTTGCCCGGTCCTGTGTCCAGAATGGTATTTCCTAGGTTATATTTCAGTGATTTTATAGTTTTAGGTTTTACATTTAAGTCTCTAATCCATCTTGGGTTGATTTTTTGTGTACGATCTAAGGAAGGGATCCAGTTTCAATCTTCTGCTTATGGCTAGCCACTTATCCTGGCACCATTTATTGAATAGGGAGTCCTTTTCCCATTGCTTATTTTTCGTTGACTTTTTCAAAGATTAGATGATTGTAGTTGTGTGGCTTTATTTCTGAATTCTCAATTCGGTTCCATTGGTCTATGATGTGTCTGTTTTTGTACAGTATCATGTTATTTTAGTCACAGTAGCCTTGTAGTACAGTTAGAAGTCAGGTAGTATAATGCCTCCAGTTTCATTTTTTATGCTTAGGTTTGCTTTGGCAATTCTGGATCGTTTATGGTTCCATATAAATTTTAAAATAGTTTTTTTTTTAATTCTGTGAAGAATGTCGTTAGTAATTTGAGAGAAATAGCATTCAATCTGTAAACTGCTTTGAAAAGTATGGCCATTTTAACAATATTGATTTTTTCCTATCCATGAGCATGGAATGTTTTTTCATTTGTTTGTGTCATCTCTTATTGCTTTGAGAAGTGTTTTGTTATTCTAGTTGTAGAGATCTTTCACCTCCTTGGTTAGCGTATTCCTAGTTATTTTATTTTTTTGCAGCTACCATGATTGGGATTGCATTTTTTATTTGGTCTCAGCTTGGATGTTCTTGATGTATAAGAATGCTAGTGATTTTTGTACATTGATTTTGTATCCAGAAATTTTTCTGAAGTTGTTTGTCAGATAAAGGAGCACTCGGGCAGAGACAATGGGGTGGGTTTTCTTGATATAGAATCATGTTATCTGCCAACAGGGATAGTTTGACATTCTCTTTTCCTATTTGATGCCTTTTATTTCTTTCTCTTGTCTGATTGCTCTGGCCAGGACTTGTAGAGCTATGTTTAATAGGAGTGGTGATAAGGGCATCCTTGTCTTACTTTTCAAGTGGAATGCTTCCAGCTTTTGCTCATTCATTGTGATGTTGCCTGTGGCTTTTTTAAAGATGGCTCTTATTATTTTGAAATATGTTTCTTCAATGCCTAGTGCATTGAGGGTTTTAACGTGAAGGGATGTTGAATTCAGTTGAAAGCCTTTTTTTACCTCTATTGAAATGATTGTGTGATTTTTGTTGTAAGTTCTTTTTATGTAATGAATCATATTTATTGATTTGCTTTTTATTTTATTTATGTATTTATATTTTTTGAGATGAAATTTCACTCTTGTCACCCAGGCTGGAGTGCAATGGCACGTTCTCGGCTCACTGCAACCTCCTCCTCATGGGTTCAGGTGATTCTCCTGCCTCAGCCTCCTCAGTAGCTGGGACTACAGACATGCACCACCATGCCTGGGTAATTTTGTATTTTTAGTAGAGACAGGGTTTGCCATCTTGGCCAGGCTGGTCTTGAACTCCTGACCTCAGGTGATCTGCCTGCCTCCCAAAGTGCTGGAATTAGAGACTTGAGCCACTGCGCCTGGCCTGATTTGCATATTTTGAAGAAACCTTGCATCCCAGCAATAAAGCCTAGTTATTATGGTGGATTAGCTTTTTCATGTGCTGCTACATTTGGTTTGCTAGTATTTTGTTGAGTATTTTTTCATCTATGTTCATCAAGGTTATTGGCCTGAAGGACCTGCCATTTTCCTTTATTTTTCCTTGGTTTTATCTCTGCCAAGTTTTGGTATCAGGATGATGCTGACATCACAGAATGAGTTAGGGAGGAGTCCCTCCTCCTCATTTTTTTGAAATAGTTTCAGTAAAAATGGTACCAGCTCTTCTTTATACAGTTGGTAGAACTGGACTGTGAATCTGTTTGGTCCTTGGCTTTTTTAAGTTGATAGGCTTTTATTACTAATTTAATTTCAGAACTCATTATTAGTCTGTTCAGGGATTCAATTTCTTCCTCATTCAATCTTGGAGGTTGTATATTTTGAGGAATATATTAATTTCTTCTAGGTTTTCTAGCTTGTGTGCATAAAGGTGTTTGTAGTAGTCTCTGAGTATTTTTTTTTTTTTTTTTGTATTTCTGTGGGGTCAGTGGTAAGGTTGCCTTTGTCTTTTCAGATTGTTTTCATTTGGACTTTCTCTCTTTTTTTATTAGTCTAGCTAGTGATCTATCTATCTATAATGTTAATTCTTTCAAATAACCAACTCCTGGATTCATTGAGCTTTTGAATGGATTTTTGCATCTCGATTTCCTTCAGGTCAGCTCCGATTTTTGTTATTTCTTATCTTCTGTTAGCTTTGGGGGTTGATTTACTCTTGTTTTTCTGGTTCTTCCAGTTATGAAGTTAAGTTGTTAGTTTCAAATCCTTCTAACTTTTTGATGTGGGCGTTAAGAATTTCTTAATTTCTGCCTTAATTTCATTATTTACCCACAAGTCACTCAGGAGCAGGTTGTTTAATTTCCATGTAATTGTAGGTTTTGAGCAATTTTCCCAACATTGATTCTGTTTTTATTGTGTTGTGGTCCAAGAGTGTGGTTGGTATAATTTTTTTTTTAATCTGCTGAGAATTGTCTTATACCTGATTGTGTGGCTGATTTTAGAGTAGTGCCAGGTGCAGATGAGAAGAATGTATATTCTATTGTTTTTGGGTGGAGAGTTCTATGGATGTCTATTAGGTCCATTTAGTCAAGTGTCAAGTTGAGATTCTTAATATCTTTGTTAGTTTTCTGCCTCGATAATCTGTCTAATACTTTCAGAGAAGTGTTAATGTTTCCCACTGTTATTGTATGGTTATCTAAGTCTCTTCACAGGTCTCTAAGAACTTGCTTTATGAATCTGAGTGCTTCTGTGTTGAGTGAATATATATTTAGGATATTTAGGTATTCTTGTTTAATTGAACCCTTTACCATTTTCTTCTTTGTCTTTTTTTGACCTTTGTTGGTATAAGGTCTGTTTTTTTCTAAAATTAAAATAGCAACCCATGATTTTAAAATCCATAATTGTATATAGAAACTAGGCAGAATTTTTTCCACCATTACTTATTCCAAATAAGAACCATATACAGTTTAAGCTAATTCAATGAATACATTTCATTTTCCTGTCTCTTACATGGGTGTGAGACTTAAGTCTTCCTACTCTCAGGAATTTAGAATCAGCAAGTTCTCTTATTATGGGAACTAAATGAGGGAGATTGTTGTCCACGCTGCTGATTTTGATTATAAAGAGAGAGCATTTAAGATGAAACTCAATGAGGATCCAAATAATGAATAATGGCAATCAGAAAAAACTGTACCCTTGGTGATGCCTAAGCCCAGTCCAGTGTTTCATATTTTAAGTTAATTGACCATTATATACTCTCTCTCTCTCTTTAAAAGACAGATCAAATTTGAGTTTTTGCTAATTGTGACCAAAATATGCTGACTTATACACAAGACAAAAAGTAAGAGATTGCTTGCTTGGAAATGAAGTATAAGAGTGCTCTTATTTTTTAATTAGTCAAGTATGTTATGAAGTGCATAATAGAAATTAATTATTTTAATTTAAATATAATTGTGCAGACTGCTATAGGTGTGTCAATCTGAAATGTTCTCAATCTGAGCTCATATGAACTAAAGAGACAAGTATTCTCCCCTCATAAACCCAATATACAGTAATAGAACAAACATGATATAATCGCTACAGATTGTCCTGTTAAATGCTAGGATAAATGAATCACACAGAAGCTACTGGTCCACATTAGTTCTAAAATCCAACAGGGAATATATTAGCAGTTCTTTCAGTAAGACTTGAAGGCCTGGGCATATGTCTCCATGGCTTGTTGCTCTGCCCACAGGCTCTTGTTACACCCTCTGATTCATGGTTACTTTTCCAAGAGATGTATCTTTTGAAATATACGCATCTCAGAGTAATTATAAACAATGTTTCATCTTATGGAAACTTTGGTTTCCAAAATATTCTTTTCATTTTCTAATCTCTCTTCCCCATTTAGTTCAAGTTGATGGTGTTTTTGTGCATACACTTTTTCTTAAAATGTCTGTGGTCATCTATGAACCTTATTGGGGTTTACTTCATTAATCAAATGCCACACTCACAAATATATTCAAATGAACACTTCCTCTTGTGGGCTTCTACCAAGGCTGCTGAATGACAAAATCTTTAAACATTTTAGAAGCCATATCTCTGAGTTCTTTGTTCAGGCATGGTCTTGGATCCTTCTAGATCTTAACAAATATTTTACAGCCACACTCTTAGCTGAATCTTTATTATACATTCCAAAGATTACCCTGGATTTGTTTTTTTGTCCCAAAATTATTTCTTAATTTTAGTATATTTGATCATCTAGAAAAATTGGAAAGTTTCAAAGTCAGCAAATTCCAGCTCCTTTATGTATGACAGTTCTACCTTTATCTTACCACTCACATCTCATATTTTATTCAAAGCAGTAAGTAGTATTCAGGCAACATACTTAAAACTCTGGCTGGAAACATTTCCTGTGTCAATCAGTTCATTAGGCACATTATCTACTTTTCGCATTACCAGAGGCAGTAGTACTGCTAAGTTTCTGCCACTACATAAAAAGGATTATATTTCTTACAGTTTCCAATAACATTTTATTCACTTCTTCATAAGTCTTCACTGGAAGACTCTTTGATGACCTTGAGCAGAAGCTAATAGTCTCTTCAATATGCTTTAGGCTTTTACTATCTTTCTGCTAAAATCTCTTGAGATTTCTCCCTTGCCCCTTTCCCAAAGTCTCCAAAGTTTTAAGTGTTTTTTGACAGTAAGCACTCTAATGTCAGATATCAAATTCTGTATTAGTTATCCATTTCAAAACAACAAATTACTCATAAACATAGTGGCTTAAACAATGAGAAATCTTCATTGTCTCTCACATATATATGTTAGAAATTTGAAAGTAGATAATTGGGGTGGTTCTGTCTCAGGGCCTTTCATGAGACTTCAAGATGTTGGCTGGAGTTGCAGTCATCTGAAGGTTTGCTTTGAGGCTAGAGCATTTGCCTTCCAGATGGCTCTTTCAGATGGCTGGCAAGTTGGTACCGGTGTTGGCAGGAAAACTCAGTGTTTTCCTCAGTGGGTCACTCCACAGGAGTTTTTGAAGTCTGAAATCTGACTACCCCCAGAGAGAAAGGTGTCAGAGGCAAATTTTTTTATGACATAGCCTCAAAAGTCAGACACCATTGTTTCAACGAGGTCCTAAAAGGACATAAGCCCCTTTCTCTGTGGAAGGCACTATCCAAAAGCACAAATACTTGGAGGTATAGATCATTGAGGGTCATTGTAGAATCTGGTTCTCAAAGAACGCGTGATAGAAGAAAAGGTATTTAACATGTGTTTGAGCTGTTATGAGGAACGAAAAGATCTTGCTACCCCAACACGAAAGGGAGAAAAAGAATCAAATACCTGTTGCTCACTTTCAGCATTACAATTGATTCATAATGGTGAAAAATATTTGATTCATTAATATTATCTGTACCCAATTTTCTGGCATTTCAGTTTTTTTCATTAAACCTAATTATTCAACTCATCTATAATCTATTTCATTTTTGTTTAAGCTCTCCTATTTTATTTCTTTTCAATTTGTAATCACAAATGCTTAAGTGAGTGTCAGCTACACTGAATCCAAGAGAAGAAAGCTAAGGGGTCTCTCTATAAATTCATTATGATATCTTTGAAGTCTTATTTAACTCTAAAATTATTTGTTATTTTGATAACAGACGTTAAAAAGTTTTTAAGAATTAAGGTATTACTTGGAAAATTCTCAGGACTTTTAGACATTTGTTGTAATGTTGTTAAAGTAAAAATATGTAACTAAATTATAAAACATGGGGGAAGAAATGAAAGCAATAGTTGGGATTAAAACGTAGAGAATTTTGAGTAAAAGTTTTTTTAAAAAAATTACCAAAAGAAATGAAGGAAAAGATAAATATATGGACTAATGGTCACAAACTCAAATACCTACTGGACAGGGCAGGTAACATTTTAAAATGAAAAAAAAAATAAAGGAAAAATATTCTGAGAATGGAGTTTTGTGGGAGGTTCCTAATTCCTTCTTCCTGTGTGTGTGCTGCCAGGCTGCTGGTCTTCACATCAGCAGTGGCTCAGGGCTTCTAGTTCTCAAGGATCCTATGGAGGTGGGGAGAAAAAGGGTGGTATAAGGCAAGTTAAAAACACAGTGTTCACTCTTCCTACAGAAATTTATATTTTATTTATTTATATTTTATCGAATAAACATTCTTTAAACTGTTGCCAGCCTTTGGTTTATTTCCCAAGTTTTAAAAAGTTAATGTTGACGATTTTTGCCAGTGTTCTTGCTTGTTTGATGGATGGAAGGGTAAATTTTTTTGGAGGTTCTTATTCTGACATTTCAGAAGTGCTTCCCAAATATCTCATTTTTAAATATATACATATATATATGTAGCATACAGCCACAGAAAGGGCAACAGTTTGTGCCTTCTTATGTAGGCAGGTGCAGCTCAGGGCCAGAACATTCAATACAACTTGATGAAAACCCCCAATGAGGAGAGTCCCTTGGGCAGCCAATCCATACATGTCTGCAGCAACCTCAATTCTTGCCTCCTCAGAAGAAATAATTTGATAGAGGGGTCATAAGGCAGAGTGAGAGACTGAGGCAAATTTTAGAGTAGGGGTGAAAGTTTCTTAAAACATTTTAGGGCAGGAATGAAAGTAAGTAAAGCATACTTGGAAGAGGGCCAAGCAGGCAAGTTGAGAGAGCCAATTCTGTGGTTTCACCTTCAACTTGGTGTTTTATAAGTTGGCATATGCCCAGTCTCCTCTCCCCTGATTTTTCCCTCGGGATGGGCTGTCCACATGCGCCGTGGGCTGCCAGTACTTGGGAGAGGCCGCATGCGCAATGTGTTCACTGGAACTGCGCACATGCTCACTCAGGCTGTTCTTCCCTTACCGGTAGAGTGTTCCTAGTAGGTCATATACCAGTTAAATTTTGCCATTTTGCCCCAGAGTGTACATGCTTGAGCCCACTTCGCCAGACTCCTGAGATCTTATCTGGAAGCTGGTAACAGGTTTCAGATGTTTTCTGTGGGGAGGCTGCCTTTCCCTGGTGCTGGCTGTGACCAATTATTATTTTAGAGACACAGTTTATCAACTGCCTGACTATCACCTGAGAGTCACCTGAGAGTCTGAGACCATCACCTGAGACCATCACCTGAGAGTCTCCTGGTGGGAGAGGGTGGCCTTCTCCTCCCCTACTCGTGTCTTCTTGACTACCTACTCTAACAGTATCACTTTATTAAAGTAATAAAAATGAAATAATATATCTCAGAAGCAGCCAAAAATTGTATTTATATTATTCTGTATGAGAAGTCAGAACAGGCTGGGTGCAGTGGCTAATGCCTGTAATACCAGCACTTTGAGAGGCCAACGCAGGAGGATCACCTGAGGTCGGGAGTTCGAGACCAGCCTGACCAACATAGAGAAACCCCATCTCTACTGAAAATACAAAATGAGCTGGGCGTGGTGGCTCATGCCTGTAATCCCAGCTACTTGAGAGGCTGAGGCAAGAGAATTGCTTGAACCCTGGAGGCAGAGATTGTGGTAAGCCGAGATCGCACCATTGGACTCCAGTCTGGGCAACAAGAGTGAAACTCCGTCTAAAAAAAAAAAAAAGTCAGAACAATGAAGAATTTCAAAAAATATTGTCAATTTAAGCAGAAAGTAAAGACAAGACTTTGGACTTCCTTATAGGAAAGCTGAATGGTGGGTCTCGCATATCCAGAAAATTCACTTTTATAAATCACATAATTTTTTACAAAATACATGTTTATCTTCTTAAATAAAAATACATGTTTATAATCTTAAGTCATAATCAAAACTAATCCATTAATTAGTACAGGCTATACCATCTCCTTCTCCTTTCAAACAAGTGCAGAATTTGTTTCTGTATATTTATATATGCATGGGGCACTTGTTTGTCAGCTAATTGAAAAGAGATTATGTTCTTTCATGTTAGCTGTGAGGTATTGGGTTAAAAAAAGGAAATGAGAAGTATAGACTAAAATGGAAAGGCTTCTGATGTACACTAGGTGTCTTGGAGTGCTAATAAGCACACCATAGAGATGGAAGTTAGAGACAGAAGCTGATGAAACTAGTCAAGAGGATTCAGAAGTCAAAAACATTATTTTTCCAGACCTCAATACTGTCTTCTTTGCCCACACATTAGAGGCTCTGTTGAAATCATATGACTAGGCTTTCGACGCTGATGATCCCGAGATGGATGATGGCGGCACCTGGGGCTCCCCAAGTGGCCTTGCTCAGGGATCATGAAGACAAGCAGGAGACAGAGCAGGAGTGGAAGAGCAGAGCAACCAACACATGATGACAGAAAAGAGATTTGGAGAACTCACGGACATTAATAAACAGTTATTTTTGGGTGGAAACTGTGGCCCTGCTTTAAATGGATGGACATTGTTAAGACCATTAACTGGTGGCCTACATTTAAATTGCATTTTCCTTTTATCCTTTTGACCTTCTTTTAGGTGAACCACTCCTCAGTCCAACCTTCTGGTTTCCTCAGCACATACTTGGTGATCTGCCCTCATGAGAATGATAAACTAACTCCTCGGTGAATAGATTACATTGAATTGACTTCAAGACACATTGGGGCATGTACTGCAGATAGACAACTCTTACAAATCTATATACCTGGATTGTTACTGCCCAAGTACTTGTGAAGTTCAATTTGGCTGTCAGAAGTGATTTATTATTTATATTTCCAAATATATATGTGTTTCTGAAAGGTCTGTTTACTGTTCTGTCAGGGAAACATACTGTAAAATGAGTGAATTGTTGATTTAAGCCACTGACCCACAGGGTTTCCTGAGATGTTCTGGCCATTACCTGGCCAGCATCTACTGATGTAGTCCAACATTTTATTCCTTCAAAAAAATTTGGGATACTATATTCATCTTCTATCCTTAAAAATTTCAGCATGGAATAGGACAACTTAAAGCTTTTCCCTGGGACAACAGTTATCTGTTACATTGAGACACCCGAGGAACTCAAGCCTTTGTGGTCTACTTTTTTCCATGTTAAAGCTAAACTGTTATGTAGAGCTTGTTTTTATCCTGCTTTGATGAACTGATGATACTAATGATTTCTGCTACAAATGCCCTTATAGGGAAACTGATAACTCTTCATGCTCTCAGTGTTAATTTTTTTTTTTCTTAACTCATGTGAACAGAGTGTCTGTATATTGTATTGTCTGATATAACATTTTTGAAAAAGAAAGAGGCCATTAACTGATGGGACACTAGAAAAATCAGCACAAAAATCACAGAAACATATTATGCATATTAATTAACACCAAGAAATATAGGTACTCATTATTATATATATGCTTGTATTCAAAATTATATATACATATGCATACACATATATACAAATACACACATATACATATATACACACTATATATACACATATATATAGTATTTCCCAGTTTTCTTGTACTGTGTAGACTCTTCTGAAATAATGCCTTATGTGTGTAACTTTACCTTGAAGCTCCACTAATGTGATAGAGGGCAATAAGTAGCAGACTTTTGAGGCTTCTTATATTTCCTTGGTATTATATATCAGCTATATTACATTCTTCCACTGGAAACTTTTGCTGTGACCACTGCTTCTCCTCTTTTTCTATAACGTGTTTTTACTCGTAATAATCCAGAGAGCATTAGAAAAAGAATTTAAACTGGATGATACACACATATTTCCCATACCCTTTCAAGCCATAGATTTTACTAGTTACTAAATGAGAAGGAACTGGAAGTTAAGATTGTAAATCATTTAGTGCTGGTTAAAACTCTTCATGTTTAAGTTAACGAAGACAGTTTTATATGATGTTCTTTAGATAAAGCACTTTCAGTAAATCTTTGTTGCTTTTTAAAGAATCTGAAGTTAAGCAACTCCTTTGGGTATTCCTGAAGAAAAATATTTTAATTAGTTGAGTCTCAAAAGACTTTGGCATTGTAGATTCTGGTGCTCACCCAATGTGGGCATGAACAGGTTTGCTTTAGAAAGAAATAGTCTACATTATTCTCTCTTTCCTACAATTATTTTAAAGACATTTTTCCCATCGTTCTCTACAAAATTTTTTATACTGGAGCATTTGGAATATTATGTCTGAATAAGAACCATTTTGTTTAAGACTGCTTTCCATAGACTACACTATGTCCCCTTGATAGTGGCAACAGCTCATATGTTTTCCAAGAAGTCATTACCCATGATGGCTGAAGTATGGTCAAATATTCAGGTACTGGGGTGAAAAAAATTGGGATATGCACCTGGATTCACTCAAGCATTTTGACGCTCAATACCTTCATCTTTGAAATAATGATATTGGTTTTTTTCAGAGGAAGAAAAGAGATAATGTCTAAGAAAAAAAATCTTCTAACACTGTAGAGTTCTCCACAAATTCTAGTTTTTATTATTCATGACTATTACAGATGATTGGCAAATTTATATGAAATGCCCTTATCCCTAAAACATCGATACCAGAGAGGTTATTGTGGAGAAAAAGGAAGTTGCAGTGTCGTCTCGACCATCTCTGTGTCCAATCTAGTACTGCCATCTGCTCTCAGTAGCCATAACCCTTCCTAGGTGGATGTGCTGATGCTTACTTCTTAGGGCAACAATCAGGGTTGAATGGCTCATCTTCACCCTTTTGCTACAATGTCTCTAACTCATTTTCCCTTTTTCCATGGATGGGTAACAAGAAATAAAGGTCAGAAGCTAGAAAATTCTGAAAGCTAGCCACTTGCAATGGCACATAATTGTGTCACTGACCGCATTTGGATCTCATAGGTTATGATCAAAAGTGAAGTTCATTTATTTGAACTAGCTGTTTATTTCTTCTTTGCAGGAAGCATTGAGAGGCTTTCTAGGATGTGCCAGTTTGTGTGTGTGTGTGTGTGTGTGTGTGTACAGAATGATAATTTATTTTTGAAAAAAAGACAAATTATGAGAAAGGGCTTTCATTAGCTGTTCTTACTGCTTTATTTGTTTCAAGAAATACAATGGTCTGAAAGCAAGCTTTTTGCAATAGCATTGGCATCAAAAACAATTTCCAAGGCTCTATGATCATGTGAATATTTACACCATAACAAACTCTACTAAAAGTGTTGTAAATTAAATAGATGTTCAAATTAACAATTGAGACATCCATGGGCTAACTTAAACAAACAAACAAACAAAGATCTCTTAATATCCAGCTGAGAAGCCAGAATAGGACATTAGAGAAATTGTCACAACGCTAGGATTTTGTCCTGACTGTGCAAAATTTTAGCTAGTCCACCTGAAGACTTTGTGGGGAAAGGGCATATTAAAATCCTTAAGTCAGGTAACATAGTCTGACAGACCCTGTCACACAATATCATGGATGCTGATATGTAATAAATATTTGGCTTTTGATCTTCCTTATACCATCCTTCTTTTATTTGCCTACTTTCCTCTTCTTTTCTCTCAATTGCTTCACTTGATTTCCCATGGTAACTCACCTTCCCAGAAAGAAGGGGAAAAAAGAAGGTTACAGACACTAAATGAGTACATTTTTTAAAATATTTAAATAAGTTTTGCTATAGGTGATTCAATATAATTGCTCATTATAAAAAGAGAATCTTCTAAACTTGTTTAATTTTTTACAAATTGGAAACTAGATTGTATCATGGGATGAAATAAAATGATTGGCTACGATTAGAAATCCATTGTCAGATTGACTTGAAAATCATTTTTATGTCAACGTTTATCATTTTTATTATGGTGAACAAGTGATTTAACCTCATGAAGTCTCAATGTTCTCATCTGGAAAATGAGTACAGTATCAGGCACCTCATATGATTATTATGAAGATAACATGATATTATAAATTGAAAGGTGCTTAAATGAGTTCTTGGCTCATAGATCACAATATATGTACATGGGTGTTTTAGTTATTGTTGTACTTCAAAACCATAGTATCTGAAGCCAGAAAATCTGCATTGTGATTATTTCACTAAGTTTTGGTGGCTAGATATTCTTGTAAAATCTTTCTGTTTTTTCTAGATCTTTAGTTTCTCTACTTTGAAAACACAAATGATAATTATACTGATAACATCAGAAATATATCAGTCAGCATATTATTTATAGTAATGAAACACCCCCAAATCTCAATGGCTTAAGACAATAAAAGATTATTTCCTACTCATGTAACATGTCCATTACAGGCCAGCAGCAAACTCTGCTTCAAGTCATTGCCAACTTTCTTTTGGGACCCAAGATGATAGAGAGGTCACTATCAGAGATACTACTGTTCACCAAGGCGAAAAAGGGAAAAACATGGCAAGGCACATGCTAACTCATAAAATAACCTATCTGAAAGTGATTCATATCATTTTAGTATTACATTTCATAGAACAAAGTAAGGCATATGGCTGCACTTAACTTTAAATGGGCAGGAATGAACAAAGTTTATCATGTACCTGGACAGAAGAAGCCCAAACAACGTTATCTGGCTCCAAAATCCACAAAAATATGTATTTGAATTAAAAAAAATAATTTCTAGGAAAAGCATTTTGTAAATTGAAAAATATACATTGTGCATATTATTATTACAGTTTGGAAAAAATAAATTCCTTATTTTATGTTTAGTTTGCGTGTATTTTTAAACCAGCATTCTGTAACACTATTTGAGATATATTAATTGAGATTTACTTGAAATAATGATATTTTTACTTTGTAAGAAAGTAAATATTTTAGCATTAATTAAGCAATTGGATGGAAACGAAACTCATGGTTGATTTCAAAGGAGCCTGCTCAGACACAGTACTTTGGTTCCTGTATAGGGATAAGAAAGCCCTTCTGAATGCTTTGCAAGAACTTGATGCATTTTTTTAGTTACTTCTTGATTAGAATCTGTGAATCTCTGATAACTGCCTTAGAAAATGAGTAACAAATAAAATGTATGTATGCTAACATTATATGTTGCAGAAATATTATGAAGCTGAAAGAAGGTAGCATTAGTGTAAGTGAATATGATGTTCCATACGGATTAGGAAGTTATTTCATGGTCAGCTTAGTTCTCCTGACACTCCTCATCTCTGCTGCCTCTTTTCATACCCTCTGTTTTCCACTAACCTATCGGCTTTTCCCTAATTGTCATACAGGTAGAATAATCTGTGCTCTCTTTATTGGTTGGTGCTCCAGGCCTCATATATTTATGCAGTAATACTTGTTATGACACTTTTTGTGAGAAGTGATTAACATACATGGCTATCCTCAGGTAACAAGTACTTAATCAACTCACCATTTAATGATTTTTTTTCAATAAACTAGTCATTTTACTAAAAATCAGATAAAAGTCTTTAATGCCTATGCGGTTTTACATGCTCTGTATATTTTAATGTACATAAATGATACATCTTTTCAACAAATTTTCTTTCCAAAACCACAGACTCAAATAGCATTTTAGTAAATATACTTTAGCATACATACAGCAAATATGTTTTAATATAAAAGACTCTAGTATTATAGTTAATGATAATTAGTAAGGTAAGCATAAGGAAAGCTGTGTATAATCTTGACTTTCTACCTGAACAGATTGAATCTACCACTTGTCTCTCTGACATCCTAAAAAAAAATGTTCAGTTTTTTAACTTTGATTTTAAATGGACAGCAACTGTTCTCCCTAGGGAAATATTCTCAGCAGAAAATCCGAGAGTCCTATAGTCAATAATAAAGAAAAAAAATGTGACAAATGGGAAAAAGATCTTCTGAATAAATACATAGGTCACGAACAAAATGATATACTTAGAAGCATTTTTATGGTATCTGTACATCCGCTTTTCAAGACTGAATTTATCAGAGAAATGTCCAGCAATGTGCGACTTTGTGTGATACTATGGCATTCAAAAGCATACAAATTTTTTGAGTGAGGTTGTAAATGATATAAAATATCTCCTTTTAAATCTGAGCTTATACAGTTATATCAACTCCAGAGTTGTAGCACACGTTGAAGTAACTATAAACAATAATGTTTTCAACTAATAATATCTGGAATTGTTTTTTTTTTATCTTGTAATAGGTAAGTTCAGATCACCCCATAACCAGAGTGTAATGAAATTGTCAACATTTTCTTCATTTCTTCTTTTCCTGACAAATGGTGTGAACATATCACCTTTTTCTCTTAATGGAAAACCTAACTGGAATACATCAAAATGCTATTAGGTTTTTCATTTTCTCCTACAATGCAATGCTGGGGAATGCATGCAGCCTTCATCTGGGCACCACTGTGGAATATTCCTCGTCCCTGATAAAATGACTGCACAGGAAAATCAAGCAGAATTGTTCTCTGACTTGTATTGCTGCTCCTTTGTTACAGTCTCTCCAAGAATGTGTGCAGGGGGATTATCTGTGCTGTAGGAATACACATGGGTTATGTTAACCAAATGTGTTTAAAATTTTACCCAAGTAATTTTAATGTGCAAACAAGTTTAATGAAAAGGTCTTCATGTCCAACACTGCTTATGCATATGCTGTATTTTGGAATGAAAGGAAGTGCAGCAACACAGACAGCTTGCCATGAGTTTCAAAAGACGCTTATTGCAATATTATGTAGGAAGAGGGAAAAATAAAATCAAGTGCCCTTACCCCATGGGAAATATCTGTAGACTATTCATTGTTTAATTTATTTGGTCGTGAACTAAACCAATAATAGGATATAAAATAAATCCAAGTGAGTATACACAACGCATAGGCATAGATGTCAGTATAGAAAAAGAATATTCCTTACATCCATAAAATGTTACCTATGGATTATAATTATTAAAATAGAAAGTATCACTTATTCTGTAATGACAATTTAAGAAGAAGAAAACATTAAGTGGCATTTTTGTTTACCTCATAAGCAATTTGATTACCTTGCTATAAAATAAAAAACAAGAATACTTAAAATGAGGTGTATATATATGTTCTCTATGAAATAAAATTTTTAAAGAAGTAGTTATGTGTCAGAAACATGGGTTTTTTATTAAGTCACACAAATTACATGGTCATTTTTTAGAGAGGAAGTCCAGTGTGACATAAGTAATGTGATAATTGAAGAAACCATATAATTATAGCAAAAAATAGTTTAAAGCTATTTTGAACAGCCTTTGGATTCAGCAAAATAAAAATTTCTCCTTGCTTACTTGTATCAGTCAACTTTAAATTGTTAATGAATTAAGAAACAATTGAATCTTTTTTTCCAGGTGTGTTATTCCTAACAATACTTTAGCGATTCTTCTAGCAATGTCTGAACAGCAGTATCTTGATTCGCTCTGAATGACAGGTCCAGAGAAGCATTTCTCCTAATGCTTGGAAAGAGCAATAAATATTTTCTTGGAGCTCTTGTTATGATTTATTTTAAAAATCGTAACTAGAGTTATGGGAAAGACTTCATAGTGAAACATTTTTGTTTTATTTCACCTCAACTGAAACATACCAGCTATGGAGTGAAACTCATTTCAGGTACAAAAATGATGCTGCAATATTCAATAACTGAACTTCCTAGAACAAATGGCTATTAAAAACACAGAATACAGTCCATTCCATCCCAAAATAATTTACTACTAAATGTGGGATGGACACTGTAAGGCCAGGACAAACATATTTATGCCTCCCCCCTTCCTCTTTTATGTGTCTGAATAATTTAAAGGCCAAAACCAAATGTTATGCATCACATTTTCCTAAGGGAAGAAATTTATCCCTAAATTGAAAATCAGAATTTAATATTTTCCTGATAAATATATATGGCCTCCATTAGAGCAATTGGGGGCTACTCAGCTACTGTCTTCAAATTTGCTTCGTTTAAGGTACAATAGTGACTATAGAGAAATTTGCACTTTTTATTCAGGCTCATCAGTGTAGTGTAGCTGTGATCTCAGATAGAATATTTTCAAACAAACAAAAACTAAAATGCACGTAGAAAATCAAACGTTGAGGTCATTAGCTATCACCATTTGGTTTTGCTGTAATAACATCCCAGTTGCATACATGGCAATTTACATAGCATTACCCATTATGCCCTGTGCTGCAATTTGGCTTTTGGAGGTTACTGTACCTTGATTTACTCTGTTAGAAGACAGCATTTTCTGTTTCAGGGCCCACTGTACTCTGTACTCTCAGATGCTGTGAAAACAAGGTGCAATGACATATTGAACTGGAAATCTTGAAATTTTTACCATAAAAAATCTTTAGAAAAAATCTCACCATCTTTTATTTAAAGCAAATCAAAGAAAGGTAAATTGGAAACTGACAACTATAAGTTTCATCTTTTCATGCGTTTTGCAGCTTTGACAGATTTCTCTGGCTTCCATTATTTGTGTGGCATGTATTTGTTTTATTTTTAATTATAGATGTGAAGTAGCTGCCTCACTGATTCATTTACTTCAACATTAGCTGCTCACGGTAGATGCTCAATCCACTAGATATCTGTCACAATTTTGGACTGGATACCCATTATCGAGATTGATAGCAGTTATCAAACCTCAAAATACGTGTGTGTTCTCTTTTAAATATTAGCTGTCAGAGTGTGATAAGTTGTGTTGGGTTGTATAGAGCAGGGTTGAACATACGACACAGGGAGGCTTAGTTTTAAAGACGAACACACTTTATAGCTGAAATCCATGACAAAAGAGAAAGGCAGGCAGAATGTCAACATGTGCAGAAGACAAACACCAGGGTTCAGTAACCATTCCAGATAAAGGAAAACAATTTGACCTTCCTACTTTTGTCTTACAAAATGATTTGTTTAACTTTTAGCTTTAAAAGTATAACAGGGAGAAAGTGCACAAAATAGCTCTCGTTGTGCAATGGGAAATATGGTCTTTATTGTAAGTTCTCAGGGAGGTGGCTCCGCCAAAGAATTATGAAATTCTTGAAATATGTATTATGTGTAATGTCATATTTTATGAAAATATGAAAAATATTTCCATTTTAGAGAATTAATTGAAATCAGTATGGATCACTTTGGGAACTCATTTTTAAAAGGGCCTTAGTTTGAATATCTTGTTTTGTGCATATGTAATATCTTAATATTAAACACTATCTATCAGCTTAGAGGCAGAACATATTGGCATACCAAACTACAGCATATTTATTTTGTCTTGACAACTTTATTTTCTTCTATCTGAAAATGATCCCTAAAAATTTTGCTTACATATTTTTCTGGAGAAATTTGCACATTAATTCTATCTAATTGGCTAATATATAGTCTTTATGATATCCTGGCAGAAGAGACTGCTCTAATAAGGAAACTCTGGCACAATGTTCCCTCTTTAATGGGTACTTTAAAAGTATATAATTCTCCCTTTGTCCACTATTTTTTATAAATACTCTGTTCTTCTGACTAAAGGCTACTGATAATTTTATTACCATTATGTTTTGTGTCTTTAAAACTTACTAGTAAAGAGCTCACTTTTAACCAAGTAAATGCAGTCTTTTAATTAAGTGAAAAACTTGAAAAGGAAGCCTATTGCAGAGAGGCTCAATTGCTTCCTGCAACCTTTATGAAAAGGGCAGGGTGTTAAAACAAACCTCCCACTTTTATTTTCAAAGGAGAAAAAATCAGTGCTAAAGATAATCTCTCCATTAGTATTGTTAATAGTGTTCAGCTTTCGTGACATGCTTTAGAAGCAGATGGACTTGTCATGAGCATCACATTTGCAAGCACTGTCACAGCTTCTGAAGGCTCTGGAGAAAGGACGGAAGTGTGTTAACAGTAACTGCAAGTGGCCTTTGGGGAACAATAGGCTTACCTTAGACTGTGCCTTGCTTTTCAAAAAACAAGTTGCTATATTATACTCCATACTCAACGTTAGTGCTCATATAATGCTTGACCCAGCCTCATTTTTTGTAGTACTGTTTCCATTTCTAAACTCCTTTCTCATCCCCTTTGGATCATCTAATTTGAGTGTTATAGCATCTACCCTCAGAACAGTGATTCCAGCATGCGTGTCCAATGGTTTTTTGTACAAGGGCTCAGCTACTCAGATTGGTAGATATATGTTTTCCATTTTCTCCAAAATATTTGACATTTTAGTTCTGATAAGCCTCCTAGCACTCAGGTGCCATAAATAATTATCTAAGAAAACCCATGGTATTAAGCTAATAGATTTAGATGATCCCAAGATTTTTGGAACAATTGTGCCCTGAATCTCTTGAAGCACGTTGAAAGCACTCGACAAGAACAATGTCAAGCTCATACAGAATCTGGTCTAAACCGAACTTAATTTTTGTTTCATTTTTCTGTTTTATCATTAATCTGCTCTATGTTGCTGGTGTCATTAAATAAAGCACCTTGTCATGGTAGTTTCTTTATGCAGGCTGGCCAAGGGAATGGGTGAAGTTTACATGGCTGTATTTTGTTCCAGTAGAGCAGTGGCTGCAGCACAATCAGTTTGAATAAGTAATCAGCTAGGATATTGTTTCAAGATTTATATTTTCCTTGGGTCAAATAAGTCCCTAACTGACATACTTTTATAGAATTAGGCAAAGCCTAACTGAGTTTGGCGTCTAATCTGTTTTAGCCAGTAGTTCATTTTATCCATTGTCTATATCTATTGGGAGTCCAAGCTGCCCATCATAAAAACAATGTGTGCTCTATTTCTTTGTAGAAATGGTACAGATTTTGTTTCAAAGATAAAATACAAAATAAGATATATAATATATTCACATGAGATAAATATACCATATGAAATGTTCATATGAAATAAAAAAACTGCAGAAAAATCTCTAAGAAAAAAGTATTCAAAAGCAAGATACACACACACACACACACACACACACACACTCAATGCTACACATATCACATATATCACCAATCACAAAAAAAAGTCCATTGTATTTTTAGAGTGTGTTGGAAAGCACTTTTTAAACTTTTTCTTTTTTTATTTGCAGAAATATACAATAATCATAAGGAAAATGTTTTGCCCTATAAGATTTTTAAACTCATAGGATAAAAAAGGTCATTTTATAATGGGGTTTCACTGAGCATGTGTCTATTTAGATCCCTAGGTAGAGCTCTTAAAGCAATGTATGCCAGCCAATCAACTGTGGATACTTAACTCAAAAAATGGGATTAGGGCATTGCAGTCATGAAATATTATAGAAGACATTACAGGATATATAAATATAAAAAGTGTCAATCCAACATCTTAGTCGTTAAAATGTGCTACATATAAAAACCATAATGAAAACTTCCAAAGACAATGTGTATAGATTGCTATTATTTTTTATATTTGAATACGTCAAGTAAATTCTCAAAAGGTTTTACAATTATTTTAAACTTGGAAGAAAATGTACTCAAATTAGTAGGACTTGTATCTACAATACTATATATCCACTCATGCATATATATATACACAAACATGAATATGTGTTTGTTATGGGTGTGTATATATGTACACTGGTATGTACATTCACATACAAATCACTTTAGGAGTTTTTCCTTCTCTTATTTATTCAAAGATATTTAAAATAAAAACAATAAGAAATGACAACAATGTCATTTCTAGCTATGAATAAAAGGAGCATAAAATAAATATAATGGCACTGGGGGCACTAGAAAGTACTGTGACTTTTTAGCCTCAAAGAAATCCAGAGATGTAATAAGGTTTCATCTGTTGTTATTTTTCTCCCACTGAGCAGACCCCTCCAACTCTCAGCTCTGATGCTCAGGGAAAGTAAAGCACAGCAGTTGAATTTCACCCACTCACATTCTACCTGACTTGTGGATAAAGATAACAGTTGTGGTCCCTGTTGCTTTCAGTTCTTTCCTTGAGATGACTTAATTCATCATAAACAGGGTAAGCAATAAAAAATAAGGTTGAAGCTTGTGCTTTAGTATGAACATAAACTGTGTCTTATATATATTCAAATTCATGACTAGTTGGAAGAAATATTCATGACTAATATTAAACTAAGCCCAGAATTAAGCAAAATGCAACAGACATACATTGAAGTGAGCATTTTATTATGTGACATGTCAGTCAGATTAAAGAAAAGGGTGCATGACACCGACAGGATATTGCATGTGTATCAAGCAATCTATTTATATGTGACAGGGAGGGTTTGATTTCTGGAAAGAATGACAACCCAATGAAATAACTGTTCACCTTCAAAATTACTATGGTATAAATATACATCTTTTCAGATGGAATTTTAAATTGCAATTAACAAAATGTAGATAAATATGCTTAGGAATGAATAGTGACATAGAGGAAAAAAGGGGATGGAGAAATCTGTGTAAATGCAAAGGTTTTCAAACCACTACTGCCAGCATCCAGAAGAGGATTCTGGTGGATGATTGCATGCCTCTTAACAATCTAATAGCAAAAAATTTTTAAACAAGTTAATATTATTTGTTACCCAAGCAGAAGGGTATGGGTGTTGGCAGGAGTTAGACTGCCACTTGGGAAAAACTAGAATATAAAATACAAACTCTGCTATAAGTAATAGCTATTAGGGAAATGATTCTGCTTATGAAAATCAGTGCTGTGATCTTTATATTGGCACTTTTTAGAACAAAACTGTAGATTTTACTCTATAAGAAGTCTGCTTCTGTTCCTCTCATTCCTTTCCTCCCTTCCCTCATTTACCAAAGGATAAGGAATGAAAGAAGATAAACCATAGAACTAAAACCTCATAATTACTATGTGTCTTTGATGGAAGTGCCCTGTGCTAGAGGGATCGGCATGGAGTTGGGGCGAAGGAGAAAGAGAGAAAGAGAGAGAGCGACAGAGATAGACTAAAGCTGAAACCACTAATTTTATTACTAGCAAAGATGAATTGCAGTGAAACAGAAATTATTTGAGTTCACAATCATTACACTTGGATGCTCTTACCAGGTACTGGGATAAGAAGAAAGAACAATCAGTGGTCAATTGACTTTATTTACTTTTCTTAAATTATAATCTGTATGACTCTTACATGTTCCTAGGATTAGCTGAGCAAACCACAGAGAGACCACCTGACGAGCAGTCTATAAAGTATGTTAAATGAGGTTGGGTGTGATGCTTGTCAAGATGGGTTCTCTTAGCAGCAGCAGCAGGAAGAGCTATGGCTGAAGCTCCTCTCTTGCATTTCCAGAGGTTTAGGCAATATCCAAGTGGTGCATGTGGGGGAGCTACAGGACTGATGCAATCAGAGCTGGCTTGTTCATCAATAAAGGCAAACTGTATTTTCTCATAACCTTTCCTTCTTTGTTCAAAGGGGACTTCCATTTTAAACTGTAATCTGTGACTTTTGAAACGGACATTAAGGAATCTTGCCGACAAATACTTCAGGCTGATTTTCTTTTTCTCTCCCTCTTGTTGTTTTAAAAGAAAATCATCATGACAGCATTATGAGCAGGTGAAAGATATCAGATGTCCAGTAGACAATTAAGCTCCCACTACCCCAAGATTTCTGATGGAGTTAAGTTTTTTAGGAAATGTTATACAGAGTTGCACACTATCATTACAGGTCAGTGGACATTGGCCACACAGATTCTAAGATAATGCCATTTCCACAATACATAGGTTAAAATTTGTTTTGAATATTTTTTACTTTCTATTTTAATTTACATTTTACTTGATTACCTGTAACCACTGAATATATCACTAATGCCATCTTAATATTGAGTGGACATTTAACAGTTGTAAAAACAATAACAAAAAATTATGACCTAGAAACGATAAAACTCTAATAAACAAAGCATGGCAAAAGAAATTATTTTTATACCTAAGCAGTCATTGTACCATAGTCTTAACAATTCCAAGGTAGAAAAATTGAACAATGTTTGATTGGTGATACGCAACTTAGTCTATCTCTCTCACTCTCTCTCTCTCTCTCCTCTTTTCTCCTCAGTTCCTTCCTTGAGAGTGATATTTTTTGGCTGCATTATTGGTGATATTCAGCACATTGGCTAAATATTACAGAAAAGTCTTATTTCCCAGGATAGAGAGAGCAAATTTTAACCCCTTTTGATACACTTTCACAATTAAAAATATATATATTTTGTGGACATCTCTTATTTGAGAGACTCAAATAATCCTAACATCTTTGGGAAATTATTGAAAACCTTGATCTTTAAATTATTTATGGAAAATATTGAGGAAAGGGAGAAGGAATAAACAACAGTATTCTTTAGGGCTTAGTTATGAATTGGATCTTAATATTTTATTTTGGGTTTGCTTACAGTTTTCAATGCCATGTGCCATGGACAAAGTTTCACCACATCTGGCACGTATACCTTCCAAATGGAAAGCAGGAGGTGGTTAGTCATCTGGCAAAGCAATTTTAGTATACTGCACCTACTATTAATCTCAGGGTAAAGCTTCTCTGAGTAACAGAAAGTGGTTGCTCTTTCTTTGTTTCTTTCTATCACATTAAAAGGCATAGAATACTTGGAGATGAAAGATTATTCTGATCGCCTTTTTTACAATGTGTATGTGTGTGTGTTTAACATATATGCCTCACATTATACCCCATAAATATTTATATAACTATTATTCATCATTTTACAAGTGAAAGCTAAATATATATCCAAAAACATTGATTACAAAAAAAGTATCAGGGTAATTTACGTTTTAAGAACTTGGTAGTTTGGGAAAGCAAAGAGATGCTTATGAGCACTGTGAGATCAAATTTTTAATTTGTACTTTTTTTGTTTATGGTGATGATATTTTTATCAATTTCATTATATGTACTATTGAGGTTGGGAAATTAAAGCTTTTCCTGAGCTGTGGTCCTTTGTCTTCTGGATATATTGAAGTCTGTCTTCTATAGAGGTTGTTACTGTTACAATTCTGCTTCTATGCCTCTCCAGATGTAAACAGGCTTTGCTTAGACACCATCTTCTATCTAATAAGAAACGAATGCACTGAGTGGGGTGGGAAATGGTAAACGGTTGAAAGTCTTGCCTCAGAAGCAACACCAAAAATTCTTACTTAACCAAAATACATTCTGTTGGTTAAATAATGTGAGTACATAGAGTCATGAGAAAATATTGATATTTAATAATTAATATAAGGAGAAGAAGGGTATTTTATTGACATGGTAATTTAGACATAGTCAACTGATACATAACTAGAAAGAAATATGAAAATTCAGAGAGATGGTTTTCTCACATGTTCTAATAATGTTTATTTAAAATTTATTTTCTTCACTGACTATACTGTTTACCTCACGAGTTGTACTGCTATGAACTATGTTGTGTTTACAATTATTTTGGAAACATGCAGACAATGAATGACTAGACTAAGACTTACAGACAATACTGGAAAAATGTTCATGTTCACCATTGAATAATTAAAGCTTAGCTCAATTCTTGTTTTCTAGACAGCACTTCATAAACTGCTTAATAAATGAATGATTGAATAAGCAACTGAATACATAGGTGAACAAGAAATTGGAAAAATTAAAAGTAAAAATTTGACATGAACTCATAATAAATGTTGAATGATATTAAAAATTATTACAGGCATACTTCATTTTATTGGGCTTTGCTTTATTGTGCTTTACAGATACTGAGTTTTTTTACAAATTGAAGGTTTGTGGCAATCCTGAATCAAGCAAGTCTATTGGCACTATTTTTCTACGTGCTCAGTTTGTGTTTCTGTGTCACATTGTGGTAATTATTGCAATACTTCACACTTTTTTATTATTATTCTATCTGTTATGGTGATTTGTGATCAGTGATTTAATGTCACTAATACGGAAGGGAAGTGCTGGGAAGGGAAGAGTGTGGTCTCTTTAAATGATACGGAAAGGGGGAAGGGAAGTGCTGGGTAGAAGAGGGCGTGGTGGTCCTTGGCTAGGGCTCCATCCCCACGGACCTGGATGAGGACAGGCATTTTTCTGCCCAAATGTTGCATTTTCCAAGACCACCCTGGCCTGCTCACCCCTAACCTGTGCCTATAAAAACCCCAGAGACCCTAGCAGGCAGCCACAGGCAGCCAGATGTTGAGAGGATCACACCCACACTGGCAGAAGAAGACTCAAGTGGTTGTTGAGAGGACCTGGAGAGGAGCACACCAGCAGAAGAGCACACCACCAGGCACCAGCACGCTGGCAGGCCATCAACCAGTAGAAAGAGGCGGAGTTTGGCCAGGGCAGTCGGAGGAGAGACTTGGCCACTGAGTGGCCCAACTCCAAGGGAAGACCATCTCCCTTCTGGCTCCCCCATCGGCTGAGAGCTACTTGCACTCAATAAAACCTTTCACTCATTCTCCAAGCCCATATGTGATCCAATTCTTCCAGTACACCAAAGCAAGAAACCCTGGGATACAGAAATCCCTCTGTCCTTGTGATAAGAAAGGGGGTCTAATTGAGCTGGTTAACACAAGCCATCTATAGACAGCAACCTAAATGAGCACCCTGGAACACACACCCAGTGGGGCTTCAGCTGTAAACATTCACCCCTGGACACTGTCGTGGGGTCAGAGCCCCACAGCCTGCCCGCCTGTATGCTTCCCTAGAGGTTGGAGCAGTAGGGCACTGGAGAAGCAAGCCATATCCCCATTGCACACCCCGTGAGTGGAACAAGGGAACCTTTCCCATTTCATCACTATTGTAATTTGTGGGGAATGCCATGAATCTGACTCATACAAGACAGCAAACATAATTGATAAATGTAGTATGTCTGGCTGCTCTAGTGACCACCATTCCTACCATCTTTCTTCCTCTCTTTGGGCCTCTCTATTCCCTGGGACACAATAATATTGAAAGTAGACTGATGAATACCCCTACTAATACCTCTAAGTGTTTCAGTGAAATGAAGAGTTGCATGTCTTTCATTTTAAATCGAAACCTAAAAATTATTAAACTTAATGAGGAAGGCATGTTGAAGATTGAGATAGGTTGAAAGCTAGGCTTCTTGAACCAGTTAACCAAATTGTGAATGCAAAGAAAAGGTTCTTGAAAGAAATTAAAAGTGCTAATTTCACAAAATGATAGACTGCAAAAAAGATAAGAAAGTGAAACAGCCCTATTGCTAATATGGAGAAAACTATAGTGGTCTGGATAGGAGATCAAACCAGCCATGACATTCCCTTACATTGAGGCCTAATCCAGAGAAAGGCTGTAACTCTCTTCAATGCTATGAAGTCTGAGAAAGGTGAGGAAGCTGTAGAAGAAAAGTTTGAAGCTGGCAGAGGTTGGTTCATGAGGTTTAATGAAATAAGCTGTTTATATAACCTAAAAGTGGAAGGTGAAACAGCAAGTGCTGATGTAGATGCTGCAGCAAGTATCCAGAAGATCTAGCTAAGATCACTGGTGGAGGTGGTGGCTACACTACACAATAGATTTTTAGTGTAGATGAAACGCCTTATATTGGAAGAAGATGTCATCCAGGACCTTCCTAGCTAGAGAAGAAAAGTCAAGGCCTGGCTTCAAGGGTACAAAAGAAAAGCTGACTCTGTTGTTAGCAATGAATGCAGCCAGTCACTTTAAGTTGAAACCAGTGCTTATTTACTATTCCCAAAATCCTAGGTCAATTAAGAATTATGCTCAATCTAAAAGTTGGGAATGGTGGTGCATGCCTATAATCCCAGCTACTCACAAGGCTGAAGCAGGAAGATAGATTGAACTCAGGAGTTTAAGAACAGCCTGGGCAACATAGTCAGTACCTCTATAAAAAATAAATAAGTAGGAATTTTGTTCAGTCTATGCTGCCTGTGCTGTATACATGGAACAACAAAGCCTGGATGACACAACATCTCTTACAGACTGGTTCAAACCTATTGTTGAGAATTACTTCTCAGGAAAAATGATTCCTTTTAAAACATCACTGGTCATTAACAATGCACCTGGTTACCCAATAACTCTGATGGAGATGTACAAAGAGATAAATGCTGTTATCAGGCCAGCTAACACAACTTCCATTCTAAAGCCCAAGGAGTAATTTTGAATTTCTAGTCTTATTATTTAAGAAATATATTTTGTAAGTCTACAGTTGCCATAGATAGTGATTCCTCTGATGGATCTGGGGGAGTCAAACAAAAACCTTCTGTAAAGCATTCACCTTTCTACATGCCAGTAATGACATTTTTGATTCATGAGGGGAAGTCACAATAACATTAACAGGAGCTTAGAAGAAGTTGATTTCCACCTTACGGATGACTTTGAAGGGTTCAAGACTCCAGTGGAGGAAGTAACTGCACATGTGATAGAAAGAGATCTAGAATTAGAAGTGGTTCCTGGAGATTAGACTACATTGCTAAAATCTCATGATAAAACTTTAATAGAAGAGGATTTGCTTCTTATAGATGAGCAATATAGTAATTTCTTGAGATAAAATATCTTCCTGGTGAAAATGCTGCAAATTTTGTTGAAATGACCACAAAGGATTTAGAATATTCCATAAACTTAGTTGATAAAGCAGTGGTAGAGTGAGGCTTAACTTCAACTCTGAAAGAAGTTCTGCTCTCAGCAAAATGCTATCAAAACAGCAACCCATGGTATGGAATAATCTTTCATGAAAGAAAGGATCAATTAATTTGGCAAACTTCATTGTTGTCTTACCTTAAAGAACTTCCACAGTTACCCCAGCTTTCAGCAACCACCACCATGATCAGTCATCAGGCATTAATATCAACGCAAGACCCTCCACCACCAAAAAACTTATGACTCACTGTAAGCTCTGATGATTGTTAACATTCTTTACCTATAAAGGATTTTTAAACTTAGGTGTGTCCGTTTTTAAGCATAATTCTATTTAACACTTAATAGACTACAGTATAAATATAACTTTTATATGCACTGAGAAAGAAACAAATTTGTGTGACTTGCTTTATTCTGACATTCACTTTATTGAAGTGATCTGGAACTGAGACTGCAATATCTTTGAAGTATGTTCGTATTATTATTTGAAACAAAAATCTTATAATCTGATAGTATAAATAGTTTCACTGAAAGAATTGTCAAGTGTCTACTTTATACCCCAAAGTATATAAGGTTGGGTATAAACAAGAGTGTTCCCCAAAAGTTTTCATCAAGTTTCATTCATTGATGCTCTCCCACAGGCACCCCATGCTTGAGTGTGGTAACGGTGTCTTGTTAACTAACATCCCTGCTTTTGAACATACTTTTCTTTCTATGTCTAATTCCTTTTCCAAAGCTGAATGACTCCTCCTTGCTTTTTAATACTCAATTTATGCATTGTTTCTTTGTTGGCATTTTTCTCACCCCCCTAAGCCCATGAATGCTGGTTCACAATTCTGTTAGATAATATCTTAAATCCCACAAGACTCGGTGTATACACTTCTGTCATCATATTTTTAGGGTGATATTGCAATTGTGGATTCCATTCTGCATCTCTTGCATCAGCCTTTGTTTTACTCATTTCTTTAATGAAACATTTAGCACAGTACCTGGTAAGAATGTGCACTCACTGCCTGTTTGATGAATAAATCTATAAATGCAGACAGGAACATGTGGATAACAGATATAGAATAGCCCTGACCATATGATTATAAGTTTACTTATTTGTGATGAAAGATAGCAAATATGTTGGAAAACAAGTATTGAAAACAAATTAGAATAGGCACTAATAACTCTATTTGATAAGGGCAGACACATAAAAACCAAAGTGTAGAATTTACCATGAAGATTTGACTTTGAGGCATTTAGTAAATTCATATAAGCAATGAATTTTTAAAATTTAAAACCTTTTGAGCTAGTATGCTAAATAAGTTGCATGTGTTAACATTTACTAATGGCATCCCCTTTCTAAAAACCCTTGCAGAGTTAATAAATCTTATTGTTGTATTTTTGTTTTCAGGAAAGATGACCCCTACAATTTATAACTGTTCAAATTAATTAAAATGTTGTCTATTATCTAGTGTGTAATAGATTTGTAAATGTTTCTAAACACTTAGAAGCATGGCTTATTAGTTATAAAGTTTAATGTATATGTGTTACACCTTAAAAATTACATGATTCATATCTTTTTCTTGAATTAGATTTTTTCCAGGAGGTCTATTGTAATGTAAGTGTATGATGTTAATATTTCCCCAGAAAATTTGAACTTACACTACTTTCTGTTGCTATTTCTCTATTTTATAATGGTGATGCAGTGGCATATAGCACATGTAAGTTCAATAATATCATATTCTAAATAAATTATGTGGTTTAAATGTTCAGTGTTCACTGCTAAAAAATAACTTTCTTTGCTTCACTAATCCTTTTGACTTGACATTTTATTATCCTATTGGTATTTTAACCTCATTTTCTTTCTGTTTGCATTTGTTTTGTTATCACTTCCCACTGCAGTTTTCAGCCCTTGTAAGTCATTTTATTTTATTTTAGGTGCTATTTAAAGCACTATATGTTTATAGTTTGACTGATTATCATTATTGTTATAAATTATGCAATTATCTGCCTTTCTGTCACCTTCTATGCTTTGGTTCTATTTCCATTTTAAGTGCTTCCTTGATGTTTCCTTTGTTTTCTGGATTCTGTTTGTTTAATGTTTGCCTTCTGTACTGCATTAGAATGTAAAGATCTAATTAGTAGCTTTACCAACCTGCAATTACTTTTAAATATACTCAAAAACATACTAAGATTCCTAAATATCTAAAAATTAATAACAAAACAAAGCAAAAGTAAATGGCCTGGTTCCATCCCAATGTGTAATATTATTAACTTTTATGGACTGTCCTCCTGCAATCGTATTTTGAGAAAGATTGCAGCTCTTTGGACTCTCCACATTAAACTTACATCTGTTTAAATGTCCACTTGCCATATGGGCAGTTTGACTCTCTTTCCTGCACGTTGTTCTGTCTTATTTTGTCCAAACAACCAGAGGCACAAATTCCAGCCAGAAGTACTGTCTGTGGCTGGAAGAGTCGGCTCTGGTTTATATCATTCTGGAGCTGCCATTCTTTTACTGCTCCTTTCTGTCATGAAGTGTTGCTGATGAGCATTAAGATGGTTCTCTATAATAATTGTAATGGTCTCTACAATCAAGACCAGTGCTGTTGCTGCTTGTCTATGAGTTAGCAAATATCTGTCTGCAATGAAGTAAGCGCTTTTTGAAAGATGTCATCTACGGTGACTCTATGCTCTCAGTACAGTTATCCTAGGGCACCATGTGAATAGAACAGGGTGAGTTACTTCATACTGAAAATGAACCTTTTCTTTCTCCTACTAAAGCATTCATTGCATGTTTGGTTATTGTTTCTCACACTTTTGTTCTAATTTATTTTTATGTATTGCTTAGTATTTTTAGTTGAGTCTCTGTTCTCTCCATATCTATTAGATTTTTTTTTTAATCTGTGTCTTCGTGATACCAGCTAGAAACTGTCTAAACTTTCCTTCTGCTATCCATAGTAAGGAAAATTCAGAGAAATGCACTTCCTCAGAGTCTCATGAAAAGGATGTATTTGGTTTATGCTGCAGAATTTTCACCTAGATATGTCCTTTTTCTCCTGTATATTCATGCATAAAGAAGGGGGTTACTCAGAATTGTTGTAAACACCCTACATTGCTTCTAGTAACCATTCAGCTATTGGCAGGTTTTTTCTCAAAATAACACTGTATGGACAGGTAAATATGCATGGTCCTTAGCCAGTATTACCTACAACATTTTCTCATCTGAGGTGGCATATTCTTTTTCTCAAGCAGTCTTGTATGGATTAGTATATTTGGTAAAATATGTACCCCTTTTTTTCAGATTATGTGGTTTAAGATTGTTTTTGTTCAAATACAATACTTTAAGGATTGTTTTTGCACTTTTTTATCCATTACGCATTTGCTGTATAAATTACACATCCTTCAACACTGTTGCATTTTGATAGATATATACTCTAAAACAATGTATAAAGATAATATCTGATTGACAAGAAGAAAGGAAAAGAAAGGCATTACTCAACCTGGTTCTATAGTTAATTTTATGCATCTTTATGAATGTAGACAATTTTATACTCACTAAAATATTCTATAATATGGATAAACCAATATTAGTGGAAGCAATCTAAAATGACCGTATATATTAACTTTCACCCTTCAATCTTTCAGGTACATTTTGTTGTGCTTTTTCAAACAGCTCTACTAATTTTTTTTAATTAAACTTTAAGTTCTGGGATATATGTGTAGAACGTACAGGTTTGTTACATAGGTATACACGTGCCATGGTGGTTTGCTGCACCCACCAACCCGTCATCTACATTAGATATTTATCCTAATGCTATCCCTTCCCTAGCCCCCCACCCCCTGGCAGGCCCTGATGTGTGATGTTACCCTCCCTGTGTCCATATGTTCTCATTGTTCAACTCCCACTTATGAGTGAGGACATGCGGTGTTTGGTTTTCTGTTCCTGTGTTAGTTTGCTGAGGATGATGGTTTCCAGCTTCATCCATGTCCCTCCAAAGGACATGAACTCATTTTTTATGGCTGCCTGGTATTCCATGGTGTATATGGACCTTAGAGGAAGTTATCCCCCCATTTGCTGTATGTTCAATGTGTAGTCTGATTGATGTTTTTTTTACTTTTCTTAATATATTTTGAAGATTTTTAATAAGAAATTGGAAAAGCAGTTATATGAAATTGTGTACTAAATTCAGCATGAACTTGGAAGTTACCTAAAATCATTGTAAACATTATTATTAAAAATTTCAAACAAAAATAGGATAATTTCTCTGATGGCCAGTGATGACGAGCATTTTTTCATGTGTTTTTTGGTTGCATAAATGTCTTCTTTTGAGAAGTGCCTGTTCATATCCTTTGCCCACTTTTTGATGGGGTTGTTTGTTTTTTTCTTGTAAATTTGTTTGAGTTCGTCGTAGATTCTGGATATTAGCCCTTTGTCAGATGAGTAGGTTGTGAAAATTTTCTCCCATTTTGTAGGTTGCCTGTTCACTCTGATGGTAGTTTCTTTTGCTGTGCAGAAGCTCTTTAGTTTAATTAGATCCCATTTGGGAGGGATAGCATTAGGAGATATACCTAATGCTAAATGATGAGTTAATGGGTGCAGTACACCAACATGGCACATGTATACATATGTAACAAACCTGCACGTTGTCACATGTACCCTGAAACTTAAAGTATAATAAAAAAAGGATAATTTAATAAATCCTACACTACTATTAACCAGATTCTAGTATTATTAAGATTTGCAACTCTTGCTTCATCTATTTGCTTTCTCTTTTTTTCTGAGCTATTTTAAACAAATTCTAGATTTCATGTTGTTTTACTTTTACAGACTTAGTATATATCTTTAAAAATACAATAAAAATATTTCTTATATCATACCAATGCTGCAATTTCCACTTAGCATAATTCAAAATAAATAATTGTTATAAACTAATATCCAGCCCATATTAATATTTGTGATATCTATATTTATAGTTGATTAGTTCCAATCATGTAACCACACCAATTTTTAAAAATAATTAAAATTTTAAAATGTTCTATAAAAATGAAATCATGGTTCAAACAAAGTTCATCCATAACATTGATTTTATGATTTTCTTAAAGTAAAACAGGTCCTGTTCCCCAAATGTTTTCTCTATTCAATTCTTTTTGATTAATTTGTTGCAATAACTGTGTTCCATACCTTGAAAAAACCATCCACGTTATGTTTTAACTGTTGGTTTCATCATGGTGTCATTTAGCTATTTTCCCTACCACTTGTATTTCTTACAAAGTTAACTCACAAGTCTTGACTAGGTTCAGGTTTACTTATTATTATCATTATCATTATCATTATTACTATTTGGCTGGAGCCAAAAATGCTTTGTATGTGGTACTATATATTTTGCATTTCTGTCCCTCGGGAGACACATCATATCTGGTGTTTCTGTCTGAGTGATGCTAAGACCAATCAGTTGGTGAATGTAGTAACAACCTGATGCCTCCATTAAAAACTTATTATTTTTCCCATCATTAACCTATTGTTTCTCAGCTTCAAACCCACTTCTCTCTACTCAGTTTTGTGATGCTGGGGCAGAAATTTTGAAAATCGCACTTGATTTTTGTCATTTAGCTTTTTGTCAGGTTCTGTTAATAAAGGGGTCTAGAGCAAGACAGAAAAGGGAAAATGCCTTGACTATTTCTTGTTTGCTTGCTGTTTCTTTTAGTATCTTCCCAGAAATGGTACCTTGCCAATGAAACAGAAGTTGGTTCCAGAAGTAACTAGCCTCTCTATCCAGCTTAATTTTTATTTATCTTTTATTTTTGATACTCTCAGGTCCAACTTTGTTGTGTCTGCTCTATGACAGCAGTACCGGATGGGCTGCGTCCTCTCTCCAGAAATTTGAGTTTTAATTTCCTAAGAGCCCTTCTCCAAACTTCTGAGGTATTAGTAACCATTTGGCAGTGCCTCCTCCATAGAGTCTGGGTACCACTTCCAAGCTCCCTGATTCTAAAACCCCTAACCCTTTTTTTTCGTTGCCCTTCTATCTGACGCTTGCAGTTACTGTCTTTGTGCTACTTCAATGCCTCTTCTTCATCTCCTTCCTCCCATACCTTTTTAACCAATTTATCTTATGGTTTTATTGGATTCACTAACTAGAAATTTTCTGCTTACTAACTAGAATCTGCCTGATACAGTTACTTGATAAAATACATAGTCCTAGTAAACATCCTCAGCGACAGAAGAGACTGATTTGCTTTTGTCGTTTTCATGTCCCTAGCTTTGAATCTGGTACTAAGCTCCTTGCCAATGAGAAGAATCATAATATTAATTGATGGCCTTGTGAGTAACCAACTTATAAGGTTTGGTTGATTGTGTTGAAGTGCTTAATGAAGGAGTCCCTTGCAGGAACAAGTAGTCTTTACAGCAGTAATTAAAACTACCAGGACTGTTAATGTGGAAGCTGCTTTTACCCATATTAGAGAGCTTACAGAAATGAAAGAACAAGTGTGAGCTTGTCTTTAGAACAGTCATGGTCAGAAAACTACAGAGTTATCCAGGCATGGTGGCATGCACTTAGAGTCCCAACAACTTGGGAGGCTGAGATAGGAGGAACTCTTAAGCCTGGGACTTCAAGGCTGCAGTGGACTGTGATCACACCACCGCACTCCAGCCTGGGCAGCAGAACAAGAACTTGTCTTAAAAACGAAATGAAATAAAATAATGAATTTTAAAATATTTTTTAAAAAGACAACTACAGAGTTCCTTCTGTGTCTCTAAGAGAATTTACTAATTCTTATAGCCACGGGGCTATAAAATTTAGTTGTATACTTTCATAATTATAAATTGAAATCATGGCTTTCCTAAGTCTCTCAAGTGAGAATTAGGGCATTGATTGGCCAGGAGCTGTAACCTGAGAGCCAAAATTGGGTTATCTGAATAAACTCAGATGAGGCTGAAGCCTTAACCCCTTGAGCCATTCTGAACATCCCTTGCTAGTGGAATGAGTACAACATTCTGTGTGTGTAGAGAACATTTATTTTTTGCCAGAAAATCCTTTAATAAACACACCTGGGCCAATGGTCTTACAAGAGCATGTGTACTTGTAGCCACTTCAAACACCTCTCCTGGCCTCTAGACCTATAACTGTAGTCACGCATCAGTATATTTCAGGGAGAAATGCCAAGTTTGGTGAAGGAGAAGTAGCTTCAGGAAGAAATGGACACCAACAGAATTGTGTTGTCTCGTAAATGATTATCAGCAGAAGCCCAGTTGATAAATGTATGAGTAAAATCTATGACTTTTAGAGTAAGAAGAAAAATACAATGGAACAAAATCATGAATATTAGGCTACCCACTAGGGGTATGCATTTGTGCATTAGTTTGTACAACTGGCTATAATGCTTTGTTTGATTGACTGAAACTTGAACACAAAAGTGGCCTACATTTAGTGAAGTTAAATGTCAGAATTACCCTGAAATAATGCAGCGAGAGAATTTTAAAGGCTTTGAGAGATATTGGTATGGGTATGTATTTATAGTATATGAGCATCAAGTTTTTACACATTACCTATCATATCTCAAGAAGACACTCCCTTTACTAAGGCTTTTGCGGGATACATTAATCAGGGGATCACCAGTATTCTTGAAAGTCTTTTGGTTTTACTTTTTGTTTTTTTTTTTTTAGATTGGGGATGGCAATGGAAAATGCCACCTGATTCTATTATGATGATGGAATTGCAAAGAAACAGAGGGTAAATGACAACACAACTACAAGAGAGACTTACCATATTGGGTACAAAAAATAAATACTCAGATGTTTGCTTTGAATTGATTTTAGAATAATTGTGTTTTGCTAATTAAAATGAAAGTTTAAGGTGGTTAGTTAGAAAGTAGAATTTAGGAGCAACTTCAACATATTATAGGCTCAGTAAAACTATGGACGTAATACTTGATTGTCTTCCGTAGTAATTATATATTTATAAATTAATAAATATATTTGTAATAGACATACTCAGCAACTGGAGGGATGCTCATATTGACTCCCTGATCTGTGTTTGGAACCCAGGGAATATTTTGAGATAAATTTAGTATTTTAATATCTAAGGGTAGAAATTAGATGGTAAGAAGTAGTGAAAAAAATTAAGAAATTCCTATAACTATGTAGATATAGATATACATATATTCCTGACCACTGATGATTAAGATACGTCATGAATTACTATTTGGTTTATCCTAAAAGTTAATAACCCTGATCAGTTAAGGTCCTAGCTTAAGGCAATAAAATAGGGAATGGGTAGTGAAAGAAGGAAAATACAAATATCATTGACAGCATTGTCAACAGTTACAGAAATGAAGATTATAGCAGCTGAGCACATTGTCTTTGATAACTAGTTCTGGTAGAAACACTGTGGGCAAGGAAAGGAAATGCACATCCATATCAGAAATATTTTTTGCCCTGTAATACATATATATTTAACCAATTCCCTATATTAAGTTATCTCTGTTAATATAACCAGTATGTTTTCTGTTTTATGGACAAAATTCTCTATTAACCTTTCACTTAATTTCAAACACTAATGATTTCTGCACTAATCAATATTTATCAGTGATTAATACTGATTTCCAAATTAAGTCATTAAAAAATTTGTTCATTGAACTTTTATGAAAAATGACTTTCTCTTATCAACAGCAGTTAATTTGTTCTGTTAATTTATTCTGAAATATAGTAGATGAAGAAAAATCAAATATGCTTACTTTTCAATAGCTTATTTTTAGAATAAAGAGCTGATACTCTAGTTACCTCCAGTGAGAAGCTATTATTTTCCCTTTTGTAGAGCATTATTGTAAACTCATAGATTTTTATCTAATCAATGTAATTATTTAATTGGATTTCTTCTTTTTTTATCTTCAGTTTTCCTGTCATTTGCCAAATGGAAGCACCTTTATTGTGATGGTTAATACTGAGTGTCAACTTGATTGGATTGAGGGATATAAAATATTAATCCTGGGTGTGTCTGTGTGGGTGAGATTAACATTTGAGTCAGTGGGCTCCGTAAGGAAGATCCACCCTTAATCTGATGGGCACAATCTAATCAGCTTCCAGCGAATATAAAGCAGGCAGAAAACCATGAAAAGGAGAGATGGACCTAGCCTCCCAGCCTACATCTTTCTCCTGTGCTGGATTCTTCCTGCCCTCGAACATGGGACTCCAAGTTCCTCAGCTTTGGGACTCAGATTTGCTCTTCTTGCTCCTCAGCTTGCAGGCAGCCTATTGTGGGACCTTGCAGTCCTGTAAGTTAATACTTAATATACTCTTGTATGTATACATATATATGTGTGGATGTGTGTGTGTGTGTATATATATATCCTATTAGTTCTGTTCCTCTAAGAGAACCCTGACTAATACATTCACATTGGTTTCTTTGTGTTTTTGGTATGACCCATTGTTTTTGATACCTTCCTTACTTTTTGAAACTAAATCTTGTCAGGGTTCATCTCATATTTCCTTCCACAGATCCAGAAACAGTTATTTATTCAAAGAGCATTGGTATCTAAATCTCCTAATAGTAAGATATACTGATTAGAAACAACAATCTGAGGCAAACTTATTGCTACTGTATTGTCATTGTTTCTAGGTCTTCTAAGTGGAGAGAATGATGGTGTGTCCGGAATTGGTGGGTTCTTGGTCTCACTGACTTCAAGAATGAAGCCGCGGACCCTCGCGGTAAGTGTTACAGTTCTAAAGGCAGTGTGTCCGGAGTTTGTTCCTTCTGATGTTCGGATGTGTTCGGAGTTCCTTCCTTCTGGTGGGTTTGTGGTCTCGCTGGCTCAGGAGTGAAGCTGCAGACCTTCGCGGTGAGTGTTACAGCTCTTCAGGAGGCACGTCTGGAGTTGTTCGTTCCTCCTGGTGGGCTCGTGGTCTCGCTGGCTTCAGGAGTGAAGCTGCAGACCTTCGCGGTGAGTGTTACAGCTTATAAAAGCAGTGTGGACCCAGAGTGAGCAGTAGCATGATTTATTGCAAAGAGAGAAAGAACAAACCTTCCACAGTGTGGAAGGGGACCAGAGAAGGTTGCCGCTGCTAGCTCAGGCAGCCTGCTTTTATTCTCTTATCTGGCCCCACCCATGTCCTGCTGATTGGTAGAGCCCAGTGGTCTGTTCTGACAGGGTGCTGATTGGTGCATTTACCATCCCTGAGCTAGACATAAAAGTTCTCCACGTCCCCATCAGATCAGTTAGATACAAAGTATGGACACGTAGGTTCTCCAAGGCCCCACCAGAGCAGCTAGATGCAGAGTGTTGATTGGTGCATTCACAAACCCTGAGCTAGACACAGGGTGCTGATTGGTGTATTTACAATCCTTGAGCTAGACATAAAGGTTCTCCAAGGCCCCACCAGAGCAGCTAGATACAAGGTGTTGATTGGTGCATGCATGGACCTTGAGCTAGACACAGGGTGCCGATTGCTGTATTTACAATCCCTGAGCTAGACATAAAGGTTCCCCACATCTCCACCAGACTCAGGAGCCCAGCTGGCTTCACCCAGTGGATCCTGCACTGGGGCTGCAGGTGGAGCTGCCTGCCAGTCCCGCGCTGTGCGCTCGCACTCCTCAGCCCTTGGGTGGTCGATGGGACTGGGTGCCATGGAGCAGGGGGAGGCTCGGGCCGCACAGGAGCCCATGGAGGGGGTGGGAGGCTCAGGCATGGTGGGTTGCAGTTCCTGAGCCCTGCCCCGCAGGAAGGCAGCTAAGGCCCAGTGAGAAATCGAGAGCAGTGCTGGTGGGCTGGCACTGCTGGGGGACCCAGTACACCCTCCGCAGCCGCTGGCCCGGGTGCTAAGTTCCTCATTGCCCAGGGCCGGCAGGGCCAGCCGGCTGCTCTGAGGCGGGGGGGGCCCGCCAAGCCCATGCCCACCCAGAACTCCAGCCGGCCTGCAAGTGCCACATGCAGCCCCAGTTCCCACTTGCACTTCTCCCTCCACATCTCCCTGTGAGCTGAGGGAGTGGGCTCCAGCCTTGGCCAGCCCAGAAAGGGGCTCCCACAGTGCAGCGGTGGGCTGAAGGGCTCCTCGAGTGCCGCCAAAGTGGGAGCCCAGGCAGAGGAGGCACCGAGAGCAAGCAAGGGCTGTGAGGACTGCCAGCACGCTGTCAGCTCTCAATGGCACATATTTTAAAGCATATTCTGTACTGATATTTTTTAGTGTTTAATTTCTTTGGTTTTATTCTTAGACGTTTTCCTCTGAATTTACATTTATTTTTACTTTTATTTTAGGTTTTGGGGTAAACTCATGTCTTAGGGGTTTGTTGTACAGATTATTTTGTTACTCAGGTACTGAGCCTCATACTTAATAGTTATTTTTTCTGCTCCTTTCCCTCCTCTCATACTCCATTGTCAAGGAGGCCCTAGCATCCATTATTCCCTTCTTTGTGTTGATGAATTCTCATAATTTAGCTCCCACTTATAAGTGAGAACATGAGGCATTTGGTGTTCTGTTCCTGTGTTAGTTTGCTAAGGATAATGGCCTCCAGTTCCCTCTATGTCCCCACAAAAGACATGATCTCATTCTTGTTTATGGCTGTGTAGTATTTCATGGTATATATGTACCACATTTTCTTTATTCAATTTGTCATTGATGGGCATTTAGATTGATTTCTATGTCTCTGCTATTGTGAATAGTGCTGCAATGAACATTTGCTTGCATGTGTCTTTATGGTAGAATGATTTATATTCCTCTGGGTATATAGCCAGTAATGGGATTACTGGATCAGATGGTAGTTCTGTTCTGAACTCTTTGAGGAACCACCATACTGCTTTGCATAATGGTTGAACCGATTTACACTCTCACCAACAATGTATTAGTGCTCCCTTTTCTCCACAACCTCACCAGCATCTGTTATTTTTTGGCTTTCTAATAATAACCATTCTGACTGGTGTAAGATGGTATCTCATTTTGGTTTTGATTTGCATTTGTCAAATGATCAGTGATATTGAGCATTTTTCACAGGACTGTATGTCTTCTTTTGAAATTGTCTGTTCATATCCTTTGCCTACTTTTTAATGGGGTTGCTTTTTTAATTTTAAATGTTTATCACAGATCCTAGATATTAGACCTTTTTTAGATGCATAGTTTGTAAATATTTGCAAATATTTTCCCCCATTCTATAGGTTGTCTGTTTATTCTGGTGATATTTTCTTTTGATGTGTAGAAGCTCTTAAATTTAATTACATCCCATGTGTAAATTTTTGTTTTTGTTGTGATTGCTTTTGGCATCTTTGTCATTAAACTTTTGCCTGTTTTTATGTTCAGGATGGTATTACCTAGGTTGTCTTCCAGGATTTTTATAGTTTTGGGCTTTAAATTTAAGCCTTTAATCCATTCTAAGTTAATTTTTGTGTATGGTTTAGGGAAGTGGTCCAGTTTCAATCTTCTGTATATGGCTAGCCAATTATCCCAGCACCATTTGTTGAATGGGGAGTCCTTTCCCCATTACTTGTTTGTGTCAGCTTTGTTGAAAATCGGATGGCTGTAGGTGAGCAGCCTTATTTCTGGGCTCTCTAATCTGTTCCACTGGTCTATGTGTCTTTTTGTACCAGTACCATGCTGTTTTGTTTACTGTAGCCCTGTAGCATAATTTGAAGTTGGGTAGCATGATGCCTCAGCTTTGTTCTTTTTGCTTACTATTGCCTCCTTCAGCTAATAAACAATTTCACCACAGTTTCAGGATACAAAATTAATGTACAAAAATTACTAGCATTCCTATACATCAACAGCAGCCAAGCCAAGGGCCAAATCAGGAATGCAACCACATTTACAATTGCCACAAAAATAATAAAATAGCTAGGAAAACAGCTAATCACTGAGGTGAAAGATCTCTACAATGAGAATTACTAAACACTGCTCAGAAAAATCAGAGATGACACAGACAAATGGAAAAACATCCTATGCTCATGAATAGGAAGAATCAATATCATTAAAATGGCCATACTGCCCAAAGCAATTTATAGGTTCAATGTTATTCCTATGAAACTACCAATAACATTCTTCACAGAATTAGAAAAAATTGATTTAAAGTTCATATGAAACTAAACCTTCTCAATTACATTAAAAACTACTGAAAGTGAAGTAATTACTTATTTGCTTTATATATATTCATACATTCATAAATATGTCATAAGTATATGTGCATTTACATGTATATGTGTGTATATATATATGTATGGATGTATGAGTGTGTGTGTATTGACACCAACAATTAGAGATCTAAATAAACTTTAGGAATTTTTTTAGCTCTGTTTTTCCTTAGAATTTATTTTCCTATGGGTATAAATTCAAATGCTGTGTTTTAAAGTACCTTAAAGTAATTGGTATGTTATCAACTCTGTAAAGGATTATTTATTAAAGCTTGTTTTTAATGCTTACAGCTGATTTTTTTGTCCAGTTTTACTTTGGATAGTATGTAGAATAGTTGAAGGTACACAGCAAGTGGTATATTCATAGAGGTGCTATTTCTATGTGAACACTTTCAATAATTTTTTTCCTTTCTCCCTTTGGGAAGAAAATTTTGTTAATTTTAACTTTATCTCTTTAGTGTATCTTTTTGTAATATAAATGTATTTTTTCTGTTTTGTTACTTACAAGATAGCATACAAGATATAAGGATATATGTCTTTTTTATATTTTAAACTTAATAACTCCTGGAGTTATTATAGATCACCTGGACAGTGATACAGAGATCATGCCATACCATTTATAACTGCATTTGATTTCAATATGTGAATATAATATGGTTTATTCAATCAGTTTCTTAGTGATGGACTTTGCGCAATTTCCAGTCTTTTATATTACAAAACAATGCCATACTTGATAACTTTATAAGTAACTCATTTATTATCCTAAGGCACTTCTTAATTCATCATCATGACCCGTAACTGAAGGATACATTACCTGAAAAATTAATTATATTCACTAAGACAGTACTTAGATTGTGTATTCATTTTCTATTATTATATAACAAGCTATCACAAACTTTGCATTTTAAAAGAACATCCATTTATTTTCTAAGGGTTTTATAGATCATTAATACAATCAAGGAGTGTGTGGGTTCCCTGCTTGGAGTTCTACAAGTCTGAGATTAATTTGTCCATGATGCATTCCTTTCTGAATGTGTAGGGCAGAATCTGCATCCAAGCCTATTTAGGTTGGGGGTACAATTCAGGGTACTGAAATTCTAATTTCCTTGTTGCCTGTGATCAAGGACCAACTCTCAGCCTCTAAAATTTGCCCACATTGCTAGGCAGATCCCTTTATCCTTATAAGTCAGCAAAGGAGACGTTCCCTTGCATCAAATCCTTCTCATGCTAAAACAAATATCCTCCAGGGAAGGTCCCAGCCTCTTTTAACAACTCATCTGAGTACCTCTACCACACAAAAGATAATCTCCTTATCTTAAGGTCATCTGATTTAGGAACTTAATTACATTTTCAAAATTCCTTCACAGAGGTACCTAGGTTATTGACTGATTAAATAGCCAGGAAGAGCATTTATACCCAGGGATAGGAATAGTGGATCCTATCATAAAATTCTCCCTACCACAGACTACTTTAAAGAAGTTTGGGTTGCTAATAACTACTGGATTCATTTCTTGGAATATATTTTCAAACAGTCTATGTTAGAGATACGGTCAGAAAGGCAAACTTAAAATATGCCAAGGAACGTGAATGAAGAATTTTGATAGAGTCATCACAGATTGAATGAGATTCCAGGTAATAGTAAAGATGAGAGTTTGGGCTATGGAGTGAAGAAAGAGTAGATTTAAGAAGAAAAAAGCCCGGGTGCGATGGCTCATGCCTGTAATCCCAGCACTTTGGGAGGCTGAGGCAGGTGGATTACGAGGTCAAGAGATCGAGACCATCCTGGCTAACATGGTGAAACCCGGTCTCTACTAAAAATACAAAAAAATTAGCTGGGCTTGGTGGCGGGTGCCTGTAGTCCCAGCCACTTGGGAGGCTGAGGCAGGAGAATCACTTGAACCCAGGAGGCGGAAGTTGCAGTAAACCGAGATTGTGCCACTGAACTCCAGCTTGGCGACAGAGCGAGACTCCATCTCAAGAAAAAAAAAAAATGTTAGCAATAACAAGAAGCTTAGAGAAGAATTGGTTTTGATCTTTACCAAAACCAGGTTTTGAAGTAGTGGTGGATAGTTCCCACTTTACCTTTTGAAAGATTGCTAATGGGATACTGGAACTTCTAAATGAACCATTCCAAAAGTGTGACTGGTATATCTTTCCTTCTACTTATTTAGACCTCAGTTCAGTTATATTTTATTATAGGCCTCATGCACCTTCTCTTCTTGAAGTCTTATTTTGATAACCCTGTTCTATGATATAATCTCAACTCTGAATTGCAGTAACAATTCTATATAAATCTCATTTCTTTTATAAACTTTTAGGTTTTCAAAGGATGGTTACTACATAGTGCTAAAGAAAAACATTGTATGTATTTTATTTATTTAGTCAGGTGAACTTCGCTCCTATAGTGGAGAAAAAATTCTTATCTTTTTTTATATAAGCCATAGAACATATCAAAAGTTTGCACTCATAGTACATAGTTTGAAATATTTACTAAAGATATTATTTTTCAAGCTATTGTAAATTTCTCATTTGTTAGTTTCACAATTCCAGTCTCACAGATTTTTTTTATTTTACATAGTGTCTTCAAATATATATTTTTATTTTATAATTATATGATTTCCCTTATTTTTGTCTGTTGTAAAAATTTAGTTATTGAAATAATTTCAGAATCTAAAAGAAATACAAACTAAGCAAATTTAACTTATTGTAGTTTATTGTTGTAGATAAATAAATTCTCTGTTTAGCTCTCATTTTTAGAAATCTGTTCCCATCATCACAGCAACAGTCTCCAGCCTCAACCTCATCATTTTTTTGTAAGCTTTGGGAAGAAGAGTTGCCAACCTAAATAATTAGATTCCTGGGTTTTTAGTGAACTAAGTCACTGTAATTTGAAATGACAAGCACCCGTGTTTAATATTTTTCCAGACTTCTTGCTGCCTTTATCAGACAAGACTAGCCAACTCAGCCATGAACAACTCTAAGAACAGTTATTTTGAAATCTCTGTTCTTCATGAGATGGAATTCGATCACAAAATTCCTGAGGCTGCTTTCAACTCTAATACACCTTTATTTTATAGTGACATAATTATCAATATCTTTTAGTACATAGTCCAGTATAAATATATGTTAACTTATGAATAGAGGCACTCATGCAATATATTTATTTTTATTTGCACTGTAATGCTGTGGTAGCATTTTTTTTTCTGATATCTTCTTTGGTAATCCTCTGGCTACTCCAGTGATATAGAATATACCTCCAGTTTCAAGAATCTCACCTATCTTGTTCACTATTGTTTACATAGTACATGGAACATTCTCTAAATCTGGAAGGCATTTAATGAACATTTATTTATAGAATTAAGAAGTGAACGAATGACTATCTTATAGAAAATTGGTTTTGCCTGTATTGCAAATGTCAAACACATACTACGGAACCAAAGAACAATACGGCTGCATATATGTTCCCAGGTATCGATGCTGTTAGCATCAAGTGGCATTTAGAAAAAAAAGGCCACCAAATGTTATCTTACCCTGAAAGTATTTGATAACTATTTTACTCTAAAATATGTGATTGTTTGCAGAGAAACCACAATTAGGAAATCTTCCAAAGAGTTTTAAGATATTATTAAATTTGTTTCATAGTTCCTTTAAAATGTTTATCTCCAACATATACTGGGATTTTCATTTTCCCATTCAACATATTAAAAGAACAAAAGTATCAGCATTTCTTTGGAATCCAGAATCTCATGAAAACCCCAAATCCTGAAAGACAGAAGAGAATAGGTACACCATTCTCTATTATTCATATCTTCAGGTTCTTAGACACAACCTCATTTCTTTGAGACTATGAATAGAAGTGTACTTTATTTATAAGTATAAAACTTCACAATAAACTGAGAAGACAATTTATACTATAAACACAGTGATATGGTTTGGTTCTGTGCCCCACCCAAATCTCATCTCCAATTGTGATCCCCATATGTCAATGGAGGGAGCTGGTGGGAGGTGATTGGATCATGGGGGTGGTTTTCCCCATGCTGTTCTCATGATAGGGAGTTTTCATGAGAGCTGATGGCTTAAAAGTGGCAGTTTCCCCTGTTCTCTCTCTCAATCTCTCTCTGTTTGTCCTGTAGCCTTGTGAAGAAGGTGCCTGCTTTTCCTTCCCTTCTGCTATGATTGTAAGTTCCCTAAGGGCTCCCTAGCCCTGTGGAACTGTGAGTCAATTAAACCTCTTTCCTTTATAAATCACCCAGTCTCAGTTATTTCTTTATAGCAGTGAAAATGGACTAATACGGTCACAGAGTCATGCTTAAAAGATGTATTTTTGTTCTACCTCCACTCTGATTATTACTGTATATTTTAATTCAGTTGAAATTCAGATGAAAATGTGGGTGGAAAATTCCTGGTATAAAATTTCTACCAGGCTCATCATCTGTGAAAGGAAAAGTTCCATTTCTACCTTCACACCAAGGGTGGCTGATGTGCCATTTTCTTTGATATGTAATAATATTAATTAATTTTAAGGAAGTTTTGCAATATCAGAAATGAAAAGAGTAATAAGAAATAAATACTCTTAGAATTACAAACACCTCCTTCCTACGAGGAGCCTGTTTACGTATATTCAAGATCAATATGAAGAACAAGTCAGTGGCATTTAATTATGACTTTTGTTGTGAATAGGGGGTAAGATGGAAATAGCAATGTTTAAAATTAGAGACTGTAGCTGAAGGCTAGTAGCCAAAATATTTGTGCATGCTTAATGGCCCATTTTACAATGTTTAAATGCCTCAGCTTTTCACTTTTGCCAAGGTTCTGGCATGCAAGTATAAGAGAACTGTTTTGTCTGTGGAAATCTTTCATATGAACAAAGATGAACTAAAAAAAAAAAAGAAAAAATAATCCATAGGTAGAAAATTTAGCAACCTGCTGAAATTAATTTGGATAATTTGGAGAAATGTTTGTCCATCACAGCAGTTTCAGAGATGTATATTATTATCAATTGGCCTATTCCTATGGTGAACATGAATGAAGAAAAAGAGCTTTCTGAGAGTAAAGTGCTTCACCATGGGGACTAAATTAACTCTTTATGAGTAATAGGTCTTATGTATGAGCAACCTCTTCTATGGTGCTAAGTGGTTTCCTACAGACTAGATGAAGTTAATTTATCAGCCTGCAGCTATACTAACAAAAATAATAATATAATTTCTATTTGCTTCAATTGATGTCTACAACTTATTTTGTTTGTATAATCACAAATCCTAAATATAATGCACACAAACATGCTTGCACATGAAGAAAAAGTAATCTTCTAAAATTCTAAAAAAGTGAATTAAATATTTTACTGGAATGAACATATTTTTCCCATTGCCTATTTATTATCTGATTGCAAGTCAGGCATCTTTGCTTTCTTTTATCAGCTATGGGATATCTCAGTTTTTAACTCAATCTATTTTGATATTATTAAGGAAAAAATGCTTTCATGCAAAAAGGTTTAGTATTTCTTATTTAAAATTAAAATATGACTCAATTCCAAGATGGCCAAATAGGAACAGCTCCAGTCTATGGCTCCCAGCATGAATGACGCAGAAGACAGGTGATTTCTGCATTTCCAACTGAGGTACCAGGTTCATCTCACTGGGGCTCGTGGGCCAGTGGGGGCAGGACAGTGGGTGGAGCCCACCAAGTGTGAGCCAAAGCAGGGCAAGGCATCGCCTCACCCAGGAAGTGCAAGGGGTCGGGGAATTCCCATTCCTAGCCAAGGGAAGGGGTGACAGATGGCACCTGGAAAATTGGGTCACTCCCACCTTAATACTGCACTTTTCCAATGGTCTTAGCAAACGGCACACTAGGAGATTATATCCCGCACCTGGCTCAGAGGGTCCCACTCCCATGGAGCCTCGCTCGTTGCTAGCACAGCAGTCTGAGATCTAACTGCAAGGCAGCAGTGAGGCTGGGGGAGGGGTGCCTGCCATTGCTGAGGCTTGAGTAGGTAAACAAAGCAGCTGGGAAGCTCGAATAGGGTGGAGCCCACCACAGCTCAATGAGGCCTGCCTGCTTCTGTAGACTCCACCTCTGGGGGCAGGGCATAGCTGACCAAAAGGCAGCAGAAACCTCTGCAGACTTAAATGTCCCTGTCTGACAGCTTTGAAGAGAGTAGTGGTTCTCCCAACATGGAGTTTGAGACCTGAGAATGGACAGACTGCCTCCTCAAGTGGGTCCCTGATCCCCGAGTAGCCTAACTGGGAGGCATCCCACAGTAGGGGCAGACTAACACCACACATGGCCAGGTACCCTCTGAGACAAAGCTTCCAGAGGAACGATCAGGCAGCAACATTTGCTGTTCAGCAATATTCAGTGTTCTGCAGCCTCTGCTGCTGATACCCAGGCAAACAGGATCTGGAGTGGACCTCCAGCAAACTCCAACAGACCTGCAGCTGAGGGTCCTGACTGTTGGAAGGAAAACTAACAAAAAGAAAGGACATCCACACCAAAACCCCATCTGTATGTCACTATCATCAAAGACCAAAGGTAGATAAAACCACAAAGATGGGGAAAGAACAGAGCAGAAAGGCTGAAAATTCTAAAAATCAGAGCACTCCTCCAAAGGAACACAGCTCCTCACCAGCAATGGAAAAAAGCTGGATGGAGAATGACTTTGACGAGTTGAGAGAGAAGGCTTCAGATGATCAAACTTCAATGAGTTAAAGGAGGAAGTCTGAACCCAACACAAAGAAGCCAAAAACCTTGAAAAAAGATTAGACGAATGGCTAACTAGAATAACCAGTGGAGCGAAGTCCTTAAATGACCTGACGGAGCTGAAAAACATGGCAGGAGAACTATATGACAAATGCACAAGCTTCAGTAGGCAATTTGATCAACTGGAAGAAAGAGTATCAAGTGATTGAAGATCAAATGAATGAAAAGAAGCGAGAAGAGAAGTTCAGAGAAAAAAGAGTTAAAAGAAATGAACAAAGCCTCCAAGAAATATGGGACTACATGAAAAGACCAAATCTATGTCTGATTGGTGTACCTGAAAGTGACAGGGAGAATGGAACCAAGTTGGAAAACACTCTGCAGGATATTATCCAGGAGAACTTACCCCACCTAGCAAGGCAGGCCAACATTCAAATTCAGGAAATACAGAGAACACCACAAAGATACTCCTCGAGAAGAGCAACTCCAAGACACATAATTGTCAGATTCACCAAAGTTGAAATGAAGGAAAAAATGTTCAGGGCAGCCAGAGAGAAAGGTCGGGTTACCCATAAAGGGAAACCCATCAGATTAACAGCAGATCTCTCCACAGAAACTCTACAAGCCAGAAGAGAGTGGGGGCCAATATTGAACATTCTTTAAAGAAAAGAATTTTCAACCCAGAATTTCATATCCAGCCAAACTAAGCATAATAAGTGAAGGAGAAATAAAATCCTTTACAGACAAGCAAATGCTGAGAGATTTTGTCACCACCAGGCCTGACCTAAAAGAGCTCCTGAAGGAAGCACTAAACATGGAAAGGAACAATCGATACCAGCCACTGCAAAAACATGACAAATTGTAAAGACCATCGATGCTAGGAAGAAACTGCATCAATTAACGAGCAAAATAACCAGGTAACATCATAAAGACAGGATCAAATTCACACATAACAATATTAACCTTAAATGTAAATGGGCTAAATGCTCCAATTAAAAGACACAGACTGGCAAATTGTATAAAGAGTCAAGACCCATCAGTGTGCTGTATTCAGGAGACCCATTTCAGATGCAGAGACACACATAGGCTCAAAATATAGGGACGGAGGAAGATCTACCAAGCAAATGGAAAACAAAAAAAGGCAGGGGTTGCAATCCTAGTCTCGGATAAAACAGACTTTAAACCAAAAAATATCAAAAGAGACAAAGAAGGCCGTTACATAATGTTAAAGGGATCAATTCAACAAGAAGAGCTAACTATCTTAAATATATATACACCCAATACAGGAGCACCCAGATTCATAAAAGAAGTCCTTAGAGACCCACAAAGAGACTTAGACTCCTACACAATAATAATGGGAGACTTTAATAACCCACTGTCAACATTAGACAGATCAACGAGACAGAACGTTAACAAGGATATCCAGGAATTGAACTCAGCTCTGCACCAAGCAGACCTAATAAACATCTACAGAACTGTCTACCCCAAATCAACAGAATATACATTTTTCTCAGCACCACACCACACTTATTCCAAAATTGACCACATAGTTGGAAGTAAAGCACTCCTCAGCAAATGTAAAAGAGCAGAAATTATAGCAAACTGTCTCTCAGGCCACAGTGCAATCAAACTAGAACTCAGGATTAAGACACTCACTCAAAACTGCTCCACTACATGGAAACTGAACAACCTGCTCCTGAATGACTACTGGGTACATAATGAAATGAAGGCAGAAATAAAGATGTTCTTTGAAACCATTGAGAACAAAGACACAACATACCAGAATCTCTGGGACACATTTAAAGCAATGTGTAGAGGGAAATTTATAGCACTAAATGTCCACAAGATAAAGCAGGAAAGATCTAAAATTGACACCCTAACATCACAATTAAAAGAACTAGAGAAGCAAGAGCAAACACATTCAAATGCTAGCAGAAGGCAAGAAATAACTAAGATCAGAGCAGAACTGAAGGGGATAGAGACACAAAAAACCCTTTAAAAAATGAATGAATCCAGGAGGTGGTTTCTTGAAAAGATCAACAAAATTGATAGACTGCTAGCAAGATTAATAAAGAAGAAAACAGAGAAGAATCAAATAGATGCAATAAAAAATGATAAAGGGGATATCACCACTAATTCCACAGAAATACAAACTACCATCAGAGAATACTATAAACACCTCTATGCAAATAAACTAGAAAATCTAGAAGAAATGGATAAATTCCTGGATACATACACCATCCCAAGACTAAACCAGGAAGAAGTTGAATCCCTGAATAGACCAATAACAGGCTCTGAAATTGAGGCAATAATTAATAGCCTACCAACCAAAAAAAGTCCAGGAACAGACAGATTCACAGCCCAATTTTACCAGAGGTACAAGGAGGAGCTGGTACCATTCCTTCTGAAACTATTCCAATTAATAGAAAAAGAGGGAATCCTCCCTAACTCATTTTATGAGGCCAGCATCATCCTGATACCAAAGCCTGGCAGAGATACAACCAAAAAAGAGAATTTTAGACCAATATCCCTGATGAATATTGATGCAAAAATCCTCAATAAAATACTGGCAAACCAAATCCAGCAGCACATCAAAAAGTTTATCCACCATGATCAAGTGGGTTTCATCCCTGGGATGCAAGGCTGGTTCAACATACACAAATCAATAAACATAATCCATCACATAAACAGAACCAAAGACAAAAACCACATGATTATCTCAACAGATGCAGAAAAGGCCTTTGACAAAATTCAACAATGCTTAATGCTAAAAACTCTCAGTAAATTAGGTATTGATGGGATGTATCTCAAAATAATAAGAGCTATTTATGACAAACCCACAGCCAATATCATACTGAATGGGCAAAAACTGGAAGCATTCCCTTTGCAAACTGGCACAAGACAGGGATGCCCTCTCAACACTCCTATTCAACATAGTGTTGGAAGTTCTGGCCAGGGCAATCAGGCAAGAGAAAGAAATAAAGTGTATTCAATTAGGAAAAGAGGAAGTCAAATTGTCCCTGTTTGCAGACGACATGATTGTATATTTAGAAAATCCCATTGTCTCAGCCCAAAATCTCCTTAAGCTGATAAGCAACTTCAGCAATGTCTCAAGATACAAAATCAATGTGCAAAAATCACAAGCATTCCTATAAACCAATAACAGACAAACAGAGAGCCAAATCATGTGTGAACTCCCATTCACAATTGCTTCAAAGAGAATAAAATACCTGGGAATCCAACTTACAAAGGATGTGAAGGACCTCCTCAAGGAGAACTACAAACCATTGCTCAAGGAAATAAAAGAGGATACAAACAAATGGAAGAAAATTCCATGCTATTGGATAGGAAGAATCAATATAGTGAAAATGGACATACTGCCCAAGGTAATTTATAGATTCAATGCCATCCCCATCAAGCTACCAATGACTTTCTTCACAGAATTGGAAAAAAACTACTTTAAAGTTCATATGGAACCAAAAAAGAGTCTGCATTGCCAAGACAATCCTAATCCAAAAGAACAAAGCTGGAGGCTTCACGTTACCTGACTTCAAACTGTACTACAAGGCTACATTAACCAAAACAGCATGGTACTGGTACCACAACAGAGATATAGACCAATGGAACAGAACAGAGCCCTCAGAAATAATACCACATGTCTACAACCATCTGATCTTTGACAAACCTGACAAAAACAAGAAATGGGGAAAGGATTCCCTATTTAATAAATGGTGCTGGGAAAACTGGCTAGCCATATGTAGAAAGCTGAAAGTGGATCCCTTCCTTACACCTCATACAAAAATTAATTCAAGATGGATTAAAGATGTAAATGTTAGACCTAAAACCATAAAAACCCTAGAAGAAAACCTAGGCAATACCCTTCAGGACATAGGCATGGGGAAGGACTTCATGACTAAAACACCAAAAGCAATGGCAACAAAAGCCAAAATCGACAAATGGGATCTAATTAAACTAAAGAGCTTCTGCACAGCAAAAGAAACTACCACAGAGTGAAGAGGCAACCTACAGAATGAGAGAATATGTTTGCAATTTACTCATCTGATAAAGGGCTAATATTCAGAATCTACAAAGAACTCAAACAAATTTACAAGGAAAAAAAATAAACAACCCCATCACAAAGTGGGCCAAGGATATTAACAGACACTTCTCAAAAGAAGACATTTATGCAGCCAACAGACACATGAAAAAATGCTCATCATCACTGGCCATCAGAGAAATGCAAATCAAAACCACCAAGAGATACCATCTCACACCAGTTAGAATGGCGATCATTAAAAAGTCAGGGAACAACAGGTGCTGGAGAGGTTGTGGAGAAATAGGAACACTTTTACACTGTCGGTGGGACAGTAAACTAGTTCAACCATTGTGGAAGACAGCGTGACGATTCCTCAAGGATCTGGAACTAGAAATACCATTTGACCCAGCCATCCCATTACTGAGTATATACCCAAAGGATTATAAATCATGCTGCTATAAAGCCACATGCACACGTATGTTTATTGCGGCAATATTCACAATAGCAAAGACTTAGAACCAACCCAAATGTCCATCAATGATAGACTGGATGAAGAAAATGTGGCACGTATACACCATGGAATACTATGCAGCCATAAAAAATGATGAGTTCGTGTCCTTTTTAGGGACATGGATGAAGCTGGAAACCATCATTCACAGCAAACTATCATAAGAAGAGAAAATGAAATACCGCATGTTCTCACCCATAGGTGAGAATTGAACAATGAGAACACTTGGACCCAGGAAGGGGAACATCACACACAGGGACCTGTCATGGGATGGGGGAAGAGGGGAGGGAAAGCATTAGGAGATATACCTAATGTAAATGACGAATTAATGAGTGCAGCACAACAACATGGCACATGTACACATGTGTAACAAATCTGCACATTGTGCACATGCACCCTAGGACTTAAAGTATAATAAAAAATGAAAAATTTAAAAAAATTAAGTTAAAATATTAAGACATAGCAACATAAGTGTATTCAGTTGAGCACGTTGTCTATTCTAAAGAAGAACAATATTGCATAATTTATTTTGTTTTTCTAAAATTCTTTTTGAGATTTCTGAATTTTAATCTTGTTTTTATTAAATTATTTTTGATATGTCAGAATTGTGTAGGCTTTATTTACTCAAAGGAGCCCACTTTTTTGTCAAGTTTTGATGATCATAAATCTTTGTCATCTGAAAAGTGCTTCTTAGGCTTGAAAATATGAATAGTTTATGTAAATAACCTATGGTCCTTCCAATTGGCCTCATCCTTCGCATTCTGAATGTGCTTATTACTTCTGATATCTGTGCATATATTTATATATATATTATATATATTACACGTGTAATATATACATAGATATGTATGAATACATTGATATACACACATCTATACATATGCATAGGTGCATATGTACAAACATTTCTGTATGTTTGTTTTTGTATGTGTAGATATATAGATAGGATCAATTCATATTGTACTATTATATAATGTTTATGAGATTAAAAATTTATAGTGAATATTTTCCTTCATTGCTAAATGCCTGTAGCATAGAACAGAAATAAAATCAGTATCCTTGAGACAGGCTTTACATTTCGCTAAGTCATAAACTACTAATGCAATCTTGTCATTGCAATAAGGCACACCCTTTTGTGTTCTAGATCTCACTGACACCTCATCACTCCATTTTAGTGTGTAGGCTGCTAGGGTGGAACAAATTTTTTGAAATTTGATGGAAAGAGCTGAAGCAATAGCATAGAAAACTAGCAAAAGCTGAAGCTATTGTGACTTTGGTTGCATAGATATATGTAACTAGATAGATATATACAAATAGATAAAGATAGATATTATATACATGTGTATGAATTGTATTGTGGAATTAAATGCAGCCTGAAAAAATTGCTTTAATTATATAATATGTAAAAAATTTATCTATCACGATTAAAATCTTCCCCTCCTTTTTAATAGTTACAGAGAAACCTAATATGCACCTAATTCCTTATTGTAATCCCTTGTTGGTCTACTAATTTTTCCCATAAATATCAACATTCAAATTATAAAAAGGAAATTGTCACACCATAGAATTTTGGAAATTTGGGGAAAAAATGATAGTCAAAATCCTTATACTATATTTTTTCAATGCTTTATTGCCAATAGTAACTTAAAAAAAAGCGCATTTTGTTATTCATACTAGATTATGAACTGTATGAAACATACGGATTTGTTCCACTCTCTTTTTCTCTATTGTCACCTCCCAAAAGGAGTGAAAGAGTCAGTGTAGCTTTTCCCTGTGATTTCCATTTCTCCTGCACATATATCTTTAGTGAGGTGAGAGGAAGAGAGGTTAGAGGGAAGATAATTATATTTGGGGATTTTTATTTTTTTTGAGATGGAGTCTTGCTGTGTTGCCCAGGCTGGAGTGCAGTGGCGCGGTCTCGGCTCACTGCAAGCTCTGCCTCCCAGGTTCACGCCATTCTCCTGCCTCAGCCTCCCGAGTAGCTGGGACTACAGGCGCCCACCACCACGCCTAGCTAATTTTTTGTATTTTAAGTAGAGACGGGGTTTCACCGTGTTGGCCAGGATGGTCTCGATCTCCTGACCTCGTGATCCACCTGCCTCGGCCTCCCAAAATGCTGGGATTACAGGCATGAGCCACCGTGCCCGGCCCTATTTGGGGAATTTTTTAAGTATGCAATGGCACGCCTTAGTGCAGGGCTAAAAACCAGCATGAGCCAAAGTTGGAGAAAAGTCAAAAAGGAATTTCAACGAAATTCAGTAACAATGATAAAAGCAAAGTAAATACAAAATGTAGCTCAGGTTAACTGAAATGATTAAAAGTTCTTACAGAAAATTGACTGTTAATTGTGTCATTAAATGCTGGCAAAATAAAGCCACTGAGAATAATCTTGCCATCTCCATTTCAGTTTGAATAAAATATTTCTTAATATGTCGTCTTTTTTTTTTTTTTTTTTTTTTTTTTGAGACGGAGCCTTGCACTGTTTCCCCGGGCTGGAGTGCAATGGTGCAACCGTGGCTCACTGCAATCTTTGCCTCCTGGGTTCAGGCGATTCTCCTGCGTCATTTTAATGTCATATTTCTTTAAACTAAAAAGCTCCTGGAATTTTAAACTTGTCATCACTCTGGATTAATTCAGGAAAACTCTCTGTAAGCATGAATGTCTACTATGGGGCATGTGCTGCTCCTGATAACAGTATGGTGGTAATACAGGTATATTTGCTATTACAATACTTTTAAGATTATTTCCCTAGAGTATTAAACAATCAAATCAAATGTTTGGAGATATGCTACGACAGCAGTGCTTGCAGCACATCTAAAGAAATGAAAATCATTTTTGTAACATCTCAAAAATTCATCTATATCTTTATCTGCTGCTTGTTAGCACCAGTGTAATCATTTCTAAATGGTCATAAATTGTCCCCAGGCTATCAAAAATAAAAGGTACATGATAAACATGAAATACTAAAACCTAACAAGCTCTAAATAAACAGCACCACCTTAGGGGAGGGAAGACCCTGCCTTGATCAACTGCTTTAGAGAAACCCTCCATTATGTCTTGAAGCATCACCTCTCCCTACCAGGACAAAAGTTTAGCAAGCTAATGGGACATGTCCACTTAGTGGCCAGAACCCTCTTCTAGACTACCTGGAATGCTAACATTCTCCACAGCTTCCAGTAGGTAACTAATTTGCCAAGGTTGCAAGGACAAATAGCGGTCTGGACTCTAAATATGGCTCTTGTTTCACAACTTGTATTCTTAGCTACTTTCTGTACCGAATTAACAACTAGTGCAAAAACATTATTTAGATAAGTTACATTACACTGAGATATGCCCTAAATCTAATAAACTGAAAAAAATTGAAGATATCATTCTAAATATCTCAATATTTTAGTTATATCAGTCTTTAAGTACTACTTTCTAGACTCCTATTATACCATGACTCAGAAGCTGAAAAAGTTCTGTCAAAATTTAACTAGTAGTATAATTATGACTGATTTGATTTGATGATGGAAAAACCAACTATATATTACAAAAAGCAATAATTTAGTTTTGTTTTAGCAGGTATCAGGCATTATGCATCAAGCCTTTAAATCAACATTGTCTAATAGGGAATAAATTACACCAGGTTTGTTTTGTCTAGTGTTTTCAAACATGCCTTTTTAAAAATCTTTTTATTTTTATCCATGTGATGATGTTTTAATTGGAATATTTTATCCATTTATTCTTTACAATAGTATAGTCTATTACTATTTTACATCATTACTCTTGAAAGTCAGTTACTTGGCTGGAAGCCGTGGCACATGCCTGTAATCCCAGCACTTTGGGAGGCTGAAGTGGATGGATCCCTTCAGCGCAGGAGTTTGAAACTAAGCTGGATAACATGGCAAAACACCATATCTACAAAAAAGACAGAAATTAGCTGGGCATTGTGGTGTGCACCTGTAGTACCAGCTAATTGGGAGGCTGAGGTGGGAGGATTAGCTGAGCCCAGGAGGTAGAGGCTGCAGTGAGTTGTGATCAAGTCAGCTACATGTCTTATTGTTGCTGCTTTAAAGATATTGCATTTTATCCCTCTACCTGCTTTTAAAATGTATTCATCTCCCCTATCTGCTTTCTAAATTCTTTGGTTTTGTTTTTCAGGTTTACACAAGTTATTGAATATATAGCTCCATATTTTCATCATGTTTTAAAATTCTAAACCAGTATTTATTTAAATATAGCTTCTACTTTTTGCCTTATTTTCTCCCTGCTTTTCTTCTAAGATGCCAATTATACATGTTGTTTCAGATGCTCTCTTAATGCATATTTTTTTGTTTTTGAGCATCATCCTGGATACTTTACCCCAAATATTTCACAGTTGTTTAATTCTCTTCTCCACTGTGCCACATCTTCTTCTACTAAATCTACCTTAAGTTAACAATTTAACTTTATTATTTTAGATAATCCATTTGATTATTTTATATATATTTTAGTTTTGGGTGAAATTTTTGATCTACTATTTTATATTTTTTGAACATTTTTATCACAGCTATTTCAAATTTCATAAGTTCTGAATTTAAGCCTGTTTCAATTGTCTTGTTTTTGTGGTTGTTTGTATTTGTTTTGTGTGTGTATGTGGTAAGTAGTGTGTGGTGTATGTGTGTGTGTATGTGAGTAGGTGTGTGTGTTTATGCCAGCTTCTTGGTATACCTAGTAATATTTCGTTGAATGTTGCACTTTATGTATGATAAATAATGGATGTTTTTGATGATGTAATCTTCCTCCAAAGGGGATTTATCTGTCTTCTGGTTGGCTGATAGACTTGGGGGAAATTATGTTAATTAATTGGGTAATTAACTGATGAAGCCTGGATTAGAACTTTTATAGTTTCCACTTATCTCTGTTTTACCACAGCTATCAGGATATAGCTCTCCGGGGATTCCAAATGAAAGGCTATGATGCTTACAGGTTACCTTCTTTTTTAGCAGGTCCTGAACTACATTTCTATTTCTGTCTTTGAGAGCATGGGATTATATAGCAATCAACACTAACCTTCTGAAGATTTTGTGTAGTTTCTAAAGCTTTTCTTCTGTGCAGTTCATGTATTCATCTAATGCTTAGAAGCAAAATTATCGAATGTCAGATTCACTTCTTTGAACATCATTTCTTAACTATTGGTTCATAAGTCTTGATTGCTTTGATAGCCCTAACTCTGTTTTCTTCTTCTCCAGCCCTATATAATTTCCAAAATTTCTGTTTCCTTGGCCTTATTTGCGTGCCTCTGTCCCTCTTCTTGGGATCAATCATTGTACTTATAACTGAAAACTATCTCAAGAGAAAATTGGTATCTGAACTATAGGCTCACCTCTTAGATTTGCTACTTTACAAGATATCAAGTCCTGATTGCGTTGACAGCTTATCAAAATCTTCAAACATATTTTTTTCTTAAAATACTATGCCTGGATTTTCAAAATAGTCTAGACTGGAGCATTTGTCTCTTACAGTATAATGCACCATATATCAAAGCAAGGGTCCAGAAAAAAGTTTATTAAAGAGAAATATTATTTTTTCTAATGGTTTAAATATATAGAAGTAACAATGAACTTAAAAAAAACCCCTCTGTTTATGTGAACCATTTACTTAGTTTTATTATAAACTTCTCATTGCCAACTTCTAAATTATAAGATTCTAACATCACCCAAACATACAACTATGTTTCTGCTTTCTCCAATCATATTTTATCTCCAGGTCATGGAACCAATGCTTAAATGTTTTTTTAAATAAACATGAAAAGGTGACGTCTATTTTTTTTTTTTTTACTAAATGATTCTAATCTCAGGTTAATTGAATTATGCCTAAAAACAAAATTACTATACACTTCTTGCCTACCTTTTAAAGTGTTTCTCCTCTTACACTTCTGCTGAAATCTTGAAGTCAGAAGTTAGATATTTTAAAGTCAGTCCATTAATTTTAATTCCATCACTGGCTCCTCTATATATTGGCATTGGAACTATGCACAGAAAACATATTTGCTTTTTAAATTTAGATTTTTTTCTGACAAAGATTTTTGACATAGCTATGTGTATTTTCTATATCCCCCCTAATTTAGATAATAATTTATATGCAGGATTAATACATTTTTCAATGCAAGACTGAATAGTTTTAAGCACTTTATAAGTGTAACGTGGAAAAGATAGTACTTTGGTGAGATATAAAGAGGAATACAACGTATCTTCAAGGGGACAAAATCTCATGGCATGACTATATATAAAATAGGAAAGAGGGATAATGTGTTAAAATTGTGCTACAATGATCATTTTTTTGACTTCAGAATCATGAGATTTTAATAACATTCTAAAACATTATACAGAAACCAGTCTACTGATAAAAAGGAAATCTATTTAAGTATGTATTAATGTTGTTTAATATCAATCAGATCTCAAAACAAGTGAATTATAGTTAAAAGCTTCCAATTTTGAGATAAGTTCTTATAGTCAATTTTTACATTATGTAAGCTCATTTTTCACAAATCACAGTTATAATAAACTGCCTGATGAAATTTTCATTGAAACTTTTTTATGAAGCCAACTTAAACTGCTCCTTTATTGTTTGATAGCATCACAAATAATAACTTTGTGAACATAAAGGAAAGACAAAATAAAACATGAGATCAGCTCAAAATTAGCAACCTGCATCTTTGCTCATTCCAGAGAAAATTACACTAACTTTATCAATAAGGTCATGCATTACTTAACGATGAGGATATATTCTGAGAAATGTATCCTTAGGAGATTTCATCCTTGTGCAAATATAGAGCGTACTTCAAAAATCTAGATGGTGTAGCGTACTGCACACCTAAGCTATATGGTATAGCTGATTGCTCCTAAGCTACAAACCTGTGCAGCATGTTACTGGGCTGAGTATCGTAGGCAATTGTAACACAATGGTAAATGTTTGTGTGTCTAAACATTTCTAAACAGAAAAGGTACAGGAAACATATGGTATTATAATCTTACAGGACCACCATCATATATGTGGTCCATTGTTGACCAAAACATTATGCAGCACATGGCTGTAGTTGTAAATGCAACAGAAGTGAAAGTCTTGTGTTTAGGGCCTGAGTTGGGACTGGAATGCTGGGAGTCCTGAGCAAATTGAGTCTTCAGGTTTGCAAGTGGTACTTCATATTTGTTAATAATAAAATGCCAAGTGGGGATTAAGCAGTAGATCTTTTGTATATTATGTGCTAGGATAAGGATTTCCATCCTTGCATCCTTCTAATGTTGATATTGGAGCCTATTCAGTCCCCATCTCAGACTCAGCTGAGTTTTAGAGAGCAATCATAGTCTTTTACGGAGGGGTTTGAGAAAACTGTGGGCAGTAACTTCTGAAATCAGCATCAGTTTAGGCTTGAGGCTTTTGCTGATCTGACCTTAGTACTGATGCTGATTTCTTTTGTTGACTTTCCACTCCACTTTTGAATTACAAGAGGCTGGAAGCTTGTGCATTACATTTAAAAAATTTTATTTTATTTTATTTTAAGTTCTGGGATACGTGTGCAGGATGTGTGGGTTTGTCACATAGGTAAACGTGTGCCATGGTGGTTTGCTAATGCATGCAGGGCTTAATACCTAGGTGATGGGTTGAAAAGTTTTAAAGCACACATTATTGTTTTTTACTACTGTGTTCTGTATCAAATGCCATTTTTTGATGATTAACTTTCTATGAAAATTCTTTAATTATTTTCTTCCTACATATTAAAACAGTTAACTTGAATAAAATAAAGAGACATATACTTAAAAAAACAGGGAACACATTTCTATGTCAAAAGTATCCACAAAATTTGGCTGGATTTATTTTTGTAATTTCAGATTCATCAGATTTTAATAATAATATTTTAACACCTTATACAGAACTCAGTCTACTGATACCATTTCGCAAAAAGAAATCTATTTAAGTATGTATTATTATTGTTTATTATCAATCAGAACTCAAAATAATAAGTGAAATATTCGCTAATATTGGAACTTATCTCCAATTTCGAGGTAAGTTCTTTTTTTAAAAATTTCTTCTAAAAGAATGGGATACATGTGCAGAACGTGCAGGTTTGTTACATAGTATATGTGTGCCCTGGTGGTTTGCTGCACCTATTGACACGTCCTCTAAGTTCCCTCCCATCACCCCCCACCCCCAAGAGGCCCTGGTGTGTGAAGTTCTCTTCTCTGTGTCATTGTGTTTTCATTGGTCAACTTCCAAATATGAGTGAGAACACGTGGTATTTGGTTTTCTGTTCCCGTGTTAGTTTGCTGAGGATAATGGCTTCCAGCTTCATCCATGTCCCTGCGAAGAACATGATCTCATTCCTTTTTATGGCTGCATAGTATTTCATGGTTATATGTACTATGTTTTCTTGTTTTAGTCTATCACTGACAGGCATTTCGGTTGGTTCCATGTCTTTGCTATTGTAAATAGTGCTGTAATAAACATACATGTGCATGTGTCTTTATAGTAGAATGATTGATATTCCTTTGGGTATATACCCAATAATGGGATTGCTGGGCCAAATAATATTTCTGGCTCTAGATACTTGAGAAATAGCCACACTGTCTTTCACAATGCTTGAATTAATTTACATTACCAACAACAGTGTAAAAGCTATTTTTTCCACAGGCTCACCAGCAGGTATTGTTTCCTGACTTTTTAATAATCGCCATTCTGACTGGTGTGAGATGGTATCTCATTGTGGTTTTAATTTGTATTTCTCTGATGATCAGTGATGTTGAGCTTTTTCATATGTTTGTTGGCTGCATAAATGTCTTCTTTTGAGAAGTGTCTGTTCATATACTTTGCCCACTTTTCGATGGGGTTGTTTGTTTTTTGCTTGTAAATTTGTTTAAGTTCCTTGTAAATTATGGATATTAGGCCTTTGTCAGATGAATATATTGCAAAAATTTTCTCCCATTCTGTAGGTTGCCTGTTCACTCTGATGATAGTTTTTTGTTTGTTTGTTTTTGCTGTGCAGAAGCTCTTTAGTTTAATTAGATCCCATTTGTCAATTTTTGCTTTTGTTGCAATTGCTTTTGGCATTTTTGTCATGAAGTCTTTGCCCATGCCTGTGTCCTGAATGATATTGCTTAGGTTTTCTTCTAGGGTTTTTATGGTTTGGGTTTTACATTTAAGTCTTTTAATCAATCTTAATTTTTGTATAATGTGCAAGAAAGGTTCAGTTTCCGTTTTCTGCATATGGCTAGCCAGTTTTCCCAGCACCATTTACTGAATAGGAGATCCTTTCCCCATTGCTTGTTTTTGTCAGGTTTGTCAAAGATCAGAGGGTTGCAAATGTGTGGTGTTACTTCTGAGGTTTCTGTCCTACTCCATTGGGCTATATGTCTGTTTTGCTACCAGTATCATGTGTTTTGGTTACTGAAGCCTTGTAGTATAGTTTGAAGTTAGCGTGATGCCTCCAGCTTTGTTCTTTTTGGTTAGGATTGTCTTGGCTATACTGGGTCTTCTTTGATTCCATATGAAAGTTAAAATAGTTTTTTCTAATTCAGTGAAGAATGTCAGTGGTAGTTGATGGGAATAGCGTCGAATCTATAAATTATTTTGGGCAGTATGGTCATTTTCATGATGTTGATTCTTCCTATCTATGAGGATGGAATGTTTTTCTATTTGTTTGCATCCTCTCTTATCTCCTTGAGCAGTGGTTTGTAGTTCTTTTTGTAGCGGTCCTTAACATCCCTTGATAGCTGTATTCCTAGGCATTTTATACTCTTTGTAGCGATTGTGAATGGGAGTTTGTTCATGATTTGGCTCTCTGCTTGTCTATTGTTGGTGTAGAGGAATGCTTCTGATTTTTGCACATTGATTTTTTATCCTGAGACTTTGCTGAATTTGCTTATCGGTTTAGAAGTTTTTGGGCTGAGATGGTGGGGTTTTCTAAATATAAAATTGTGTCGTATGCAGAGACAATTTGACTTCCTGTTTTCCTATTTCAGTATCTTTTATTTCTTTCTCTTGCGTGATTGCCCTGGCCAGAACTTCCAATACTATGTTGAATAGGAGTGGTGAGAGAGAGTATACTTGTCTTGCACCTGTTTTCAAAGGGAATGCTTTGAGCTTTTGCCCATTCAATATAACATTGGCTATGGGTTTGTCATAAATAGCTCTTATTATTTTAAGATATGTTCCGTCCATACCTATTTTGTTGAGAGTTTTTAAGATGAAGCGTCTTTAACATGATTTTGAATTTTATCAAAGGCCTTTTCTGCATCTATTGTGACAATCATGCGGTTTTTGTTTTGGTTCCATTTATGTGATGGATTATGTTAACTGATTTGCGTATGCTGAACCAGCGTTGCATCCCAGGGATGAAGCCAACTTGATTGTGGTGGATAAGTTTTTGATGTGCTGCTGGATTTGGTTTGCCAGTATCTTACTGAGGACTTTTGTATCAATGTTCATCAGGGGTATTGGCCTGAAGTTTTCTTTTTTTTATTGTGTCTCTTCCTGGTTTTGTTATCAGGATGATTCTGGCTTCATAAAATGAGTTAGGGTGAAGTCTTTCCTTTTCAATTGTTTGGAATAGTTTCAGAAGGAATGGTACCAGCTCCTCTTTGTATTTCTGGTAGAATTCTGCTGTGAATTCATCTGGGCCTGGGCTTCGTTTTTGGTTGGTAGGCTACTAATTGCTGCCTCAATTTCAGAACTTGTTATTGGTCTGTTCATAGATTTGACTTCTTCCTGGTTTAGTCTTGGGAGGGTGTATGTGTCCAGGAATTTATCCATTTATTCTAGATTTTTTTAGCTTATTTGCATAGAGGTGTTTGCAGTATTCTTTGATGATAGTTTGTATTTCTAGTAAGTTCTTATAGTCAATGTTTACCTTATGTAAGCTCCGTTTAGACAAATCACAGTTATAATAAACTACATAATAAAAATTTACATTTTTATATATAAAAATCACATGTTTCTATATGAATATATATTATATATAATTTATATATACTTATATAAATTTAGAACTAGTTATCTTCTATAATAATAAACACATCAGAGAATTATGGCATATACCCATAAACCCAAACAAAAACTAATCGAATAAGTTCTCTGAAGATAATATGTAATGTCATATTATTATGACAAAAAGTACTGTACAAGGCTTAATATTTCCCATAAAGTCTATACTCAGAAAACGGTATATAATGTAATAAAGGATAAACACCATTTGTGTGCCACCAGACACAGGTCATTTGTAAATCCAAGTTTTGAATAGTTTTTAAAGATGAGGGAACAAATGTTCTATTTTCTGATGGAGCATCCCATTGTCTCTACCATGTGTTTGTGCATATGTTGATTGCCATTTAGAAGCGAGAAAAAAATAACATTGCAGTCGATTGGGCACAGTTGTGAAGACACATTACTTTGCACTGAACATATTTTTAACTTGTGTGAATTTCAACTTCTTTATGCAGAAATTATAGTAACTATGTAAAGCCATGTCTTGAATACTGCCCTAACGGTCTGCATTTTATTAATATGTGATTAAGTAAATGTTGACTGAGCTAGGGCTCAGGCATGGAGATTCTCAGTGAAATAAGGACACCAAATGTGTTTTATGTAACAGAACTTCAACCACACTCATTGTGTTTTTCAGCGTATTTTAAGGAAGAGAGTCACATAGAGAATAAGCTTTGCTTTTTGGTTTTATTATATATTGAAATTACCCAAGATAGATTCAGTATTCAAAGAATTTCCTGCAACATGAACATGACTGGAAAAATAATTTTCAACCTTCAATTTGGTGAACTGCTGAACTTTGTTAATATTTTTTGCAGTGTTCAATTTAATTTTAATAAATTGCATAGCTCTGGCAACAAAGTGAAGTCTAAAGATTGAAAGTCTGAATAGGTCAAAGGAAAAGTTAGCTTGCCAATGCAAGCCTGTTTAAACACTAACTAAAAAATTAGGCAGGAAAAACAGTTTAAAAAAATATTGAGAGTATCTTTGATCATCAGGTGGTTGAAAAGAAGTAATATGACAAACAGGAAATTACAAAGAATAACTATTTTGACTACAGTGGAAATAGCGACTTAGGCAGTAGCCACATTTCAAACTAAATGCAGAGTATTTTCTTAGAACTTAAAGAAAAAGTGTCCAGATGTCAAAACATTCTAGTCAACGCAGCTTTTATTTGGAATTTGGCAAGACTTCAGAAAACTAGTAGTCAAGTTTAGCTGGAATACTTTTTTCAACCTATTTACATAATTTTATACACATTTTAGGCTTCTGCATTACATTTTTTAGCAGTGGCCATATTTAATTTTCAGTTTTCTGAAAATGTTACATTTGTTTGTATGAATTATTATATTGTTTCCTATCAAATTTTTGAGTATAAACTCCATCCTTAACTTGTGAATAATTTCAAACAGTGTTGAAGACAAACTTACATAATGATATAATTAAATCTTCTAATAAGTGTCTCCATGTATTTGCACCATTCTACTCTCGAATAGCAAAAGCTTCACCCTAACAAAAGAAGTTAGGATACTCTGTTATTTACATATTTCACACAAGTGTATGTTTATTTTTAGGATTTCAAAACTGTATAAAGGAAATTTGCTTTATGCCTGTATTATAGCACATTGGCCATTGAGGTTTAGTGTAATTATATGATAAAACCTCCCTTAGAAAGGTTTCATTATGAATATTTTCTAGGAGGTGTTCAGTAAGTGAATGTAGGAATAACAACTAAAATGGCAAATAAGTCCTTTATTTGTGTTGTCTAATTAAAACTTAACAGCTTGTTATCTTTTGTGTTAGGTACTACAATTATACCAATTTTTAATTAAAAAAAAATTTAGGCATAGAGAGTTTCAGTACTGTGTCTAAGGTCAGGAAGTGATTAAAATTTAAAAGCAGTATTCAAACTCACATTAGCCTAATTTTATTTTCTTATTATTTTTATGTTTTTACTTCAATATTTTCAATTTTCGTGTAGTAGGTGTATACTTTATAGGGTATGTACTTTATAGGGTATGTGAGATATTTTGATAAAGCCTACAATGTGTAATAATCACAGCGCGGTAAATGGAGTATCCATTCCCTCAAGCATTTATCCTGTGTTAGAAACATTACATCTACACTATTTTTGTTATTTTTAAATGTACAATTAAATTATTCTTGACTATATTCACCCTGTTGTGCTATCAAATACTATATCTTATTCATTCTTTCTATTTTTTGTACACATTAACCCTCCTCACTTGACCCCCACTCCCGCCCACTACCCTTCCCACTCCCACCCACCACCCTTCCCAGTCTCTGGTAACTATCATTTTACTCTCTTATCTTCTTGAACTCAATTGATTTAACTTTTAGCTCCCACAAATAAGTGGGAATATGCAAAGTTTGTCTTTCTGTGCCTGGATTATTTCACTTAATATGATGACCTCTAGTTCCATCCATGTTATTGCAAATGGCAGGATGTCATTATTTTTTATAACTGAATAGTGCTCCACTGTGTATGGGTACCATATTTTCTTTATCCACTCATCCATAGATGGACACTTAGGTTGATTTCAAATCTTGGCTATTGTGAATAGTGCTGCAATAAACATGGGAGTGCAGATATCTCTTCAATTTGCTGATTTTCTTTCTTTGGGAGATATACGTAGCAGTGGAATTGCTGGATTATATGGTAGCTCTACTTTTAGTTTTTTGAGAAGCCTCCAAACTGTTTTCTGTAGTGTTTGTACTAATTTACATTCCCATCAACAGTATACAAGGGTTCCTTTTTCTCCACATTCTCACCAGCATTTGTTATTGCCTGTCTTTTAGATAAAAACCATTTTAACTGGGTTGAGATGATATCTCATTGTAGTTTTAATTTGCATTTCTCTGATGATCAATGATGGTAGCACCTTTTCATATACCTGTTTGTGATTTGTATGCCATCTTTTGTGAAATGTCTAGTCATATCTTTTGCCCATTTTTAAGCAAATTCTTAGGTATTTTTCTATAGAGTTGTTTGAGGTTTTTATATATTCTAGTAATTAATCTCTTGTCAGATGGAGAGAGTGCAAATATTTTCTCCACTTCTATGGATTGTTTCTTCACATTGCAAATTGTTTCCTTTGCTGTGCAGAAGCTTTTTAACTTGATGTGATCCCATTTGTCCATTGTGGTTTGGTTGCCCATAGTTGTGGGTTATTACTCAAGAAATCTTTGACCAGTCTAATGGCCTGGAAAGTTTCTCCAATGTTTTATTTTAGTTGTTTCATATTTTGAGGTCTTAAAGTTTTCAATACATTTTGGTTTTTGTATATGGCAAGTGATAGGAGTCTAATTTTTATTTTTCTGCATATAGATAGATATACAGTTTTCCCAGAACTATTCATTGAGGAGACTCCTTTCCCCAGTAGATGTTCTTAGCACCTTTGTTGAAAATGAGTTCGCTGTAGATGTATGGGTTGGTTTCTGGACTCTCTATTCTGTCATATTAGCCTATGTGTCTGCTTTTATCCAGTGCCATGCTATTTTTATTACTATAGCTCTGTAGAAAAATTTGAAGTCAGGTAGTTCTGTAGAAAAATTTGAAGTCAGGTAATGTGATTCCACCAGTTTGGTATTTTTGCTCAGGGTAGCTTTTGCTATTCTGGGTCTTCTGTGGTTCTATTTAAATTTTAAAATTGGTTTTTCTACTTCTGTAAAAAAATGTCATTGGCACTTTGATAGATTGCATTTAATGTGTAAAATGCTTTGGATACTATGAATATTTTAACAAATGTTGACTCTTCCAATCCATGAACATGGACTCTCTTTTCATTCTTTTGTATCCTCTTCAATTTCTTTCATCAATATTTTATAGTTTTCATTGTAGAGATATTTTACTTCTTTGGTTAATTTGTAGATATGTAATTTTATTTGTAACTGTTGTGAATGTGTTTACTTTCTTGATTTCATTTTCAGACTGTTTGCTGTTGACGTATAGAAATGCTATTAATTTTTGTATGCTAATACTGTATCTTGCAACTTTACTGAATTTGTTTCTTCAGTTCTAATAGACTTTTGGTGGAGTCTTTAGGATTTTCCAAATATAAGATCACATCACTGGCAACCAAAGATAGTTAAACCTCTTACTTTCCTATCTGGATGCCTTTTATTTCTTTCTGTTTCATTGTTCTAGCTAGGACATCCAGTACTATGCTGAATAATAGTGGTGAAAGTAGCCATCCTTGTTATGTTCCAGATCTCAAAGGAAAGGCTTTCAGTTTTTCCCCCTACAGTATGATACTAGCTGGGGATCTGTCATACATGGCTCTATTATATTTAGGTATGTTCCTTCAATACCCATATTTTTTGATGGCCTTATTATGAAGGAATGTTGAATTTTACCAAATTTATTTTTTACCCTCAATTGAAGTAATCCTATGGTTTTTGTCCTTCATTCTGTTGATATGATGGATCACATTGATTGATTTCCATATGTTACACCATCCTAGCATCCCCAGAATAAATCTCATTTGGTCATGATAAATGATCTTTTTAATGTGTTGTTGGATTAGTTTTGCTAGTATTTGGTTGAGGATTTTTACGTCAATGTTCATCAAGCGTGTTTGCCCTTTTTTTTTTTTTTCCTTTTTCTTCATATGTCTTTATCTGGTTCTGGTATCAGAGTAATACTGGCTTCATAGAATGAGATGAATTTGGAAGTATGCCCCCCTCCTCTATTTCCTGGAATACCTTGACCCAGATTTGCACCGGCCACCCCCAAGCCATCACCACCTTCAGCGTAACCATGCACAATTTCTCCATCGGGGTCCCCATCCTCCCCTGCAGCTGTGTTGTCTATGCCACTGTGGTGAATGCCCACAGGGAGGCAGGCACGCTTGCAACTGCTAGCACTCTAATTCTTTGAGTGTTTGGTAAAATTCAGCAGTGAAGCCACTGGGTCCTGGGCTTATTTTGGGGAGGTTTTATATTATGGCTTTAATCTCATCGTATCTTACTGGTCTCTCCAGGTTTTGGATTTCTTTATGGTTCAATCATTGTAGGTTGTATGTGTTGTGAACCCCAAAAATCTGAAACAGTTCTCAGTTAATTTAGAAAGTTTATTTTGATGAGGTTGAGGATACACACCTGTAATACAGCCTCAGGAGGTCCTGACAACATGCACCCAAGGTGGTCAGAGCACAGTTTGGTTTTGTACATTTTAGCGAGATATGAGACATCAATCAACATATGTAAGATGAACATTGGTTTGGTGTGGAAAGACACGGGGCAACTGGAAGCAGGGAGGGGACTTCCAAGACACAGGTGGGTGAGAGACAAATGGTTGCTTTCTTTTGAGTTTCTGATTAGCCTCTCCAAAGGAGGCAGTTAGATATGCATTTATCTCAATGAACAGAGGGGTGACTTTGAATAGAATGAGAGACAGGTTTGCCCTAAGCAGTTCCCAGCTTGCCTTTTCCCTTTAGCTTAGCGATTTTGGGGGCCTAAGATATTTTCCTTTCAGTTTCTAGAAATTTATCTATCTCTTCTAAGTTTTTAAATTTATTGGCATATAGCTCCTCATAGTAGCATTTAATGAGCTTTTGAATGTCTGTGGTACCAGTTGCAATAGTTCCTTTATCATTTCTGATTTCCTTTATTTTGTTCTCTTTTTCTTAGTCTAGTATAGGTCTGTCAATTTTGTTTACCTTTAAAAAAACAACTTTTCATTTGTTAGTTCTTTTGTATTATTTCGTTCATCTGAATTTCATTTATTTCTGCTAATCTTCATTATTTCTTCTCTTGTACCAATTTTGGGTTTGATTTGTTCTTGCTTTTTTTAGTTTTTTAAGATGGATTTTTGGTTTGTTCATTTGAAGTTTTTCTACTTTTTCGATGTAAGCATTTATGGCTTTAATCTTCCCCTTAGTACTGCTTTCACTGTATCCCATAGGTTTTGGTATGTTGTGTTTTCCTTAACATTTGTTTCAAGAAATTCTTCAAATTCTTTTTTAATTTCTTTATTGACTTACTTGTCATTCAGGAGGATATTGCTTAATTTCCATGTGTTTGTATTGTTTCAAAAATTCTCCTTGTTATTGATTCTAGTGTTATTCCATTGTGGTCAGAGAAAATTTTTAATATAACTTCATTTTTTTAATACTTTATGAGTTGTTCTGTAGCTTAACATGTGGTCCCTCCTTGAGAATAATCTATGTGCTAAACAGAAAAATGTGTATTCTGTAGCCATTAGATAAAATGTTCTGTAAATGTCTCTTAGGTCCATATGGTCTGTAGTACTGATTAAGTCCAATATTGTTTATTGCTTTTCTCTCTGGATAATATGTCAAATGCTGAAAGTGGGGTGTTGCAGTCTCCAGCTATTGTTGCACTGGGGCCTATCTCTCTCTTTAGCTCTAACAATACTTGCTTTATATACCTGGGTACATGTATATTTGCTGTAGCGTTGTGTACATATATATTTATAATCATTATACCCTCTTGCTGAATTGACCCCCGTATTATTATATCATGTTCTTCTTTGTCTCTTTTGATAGTTTTTGTCTTGACATCTATTTTGTCTAAGTATAGATACTACTGCTCTGTTTTTGGTTTCCATTAGAGTCTTTGCATTTAACCACTCTGCTAAAGAAATAGTAAAGAAAAATAAGCAAACAATAGCTACAATGAAACAAAAAGGACCAGAAAACAATTAGGTCCTATTTGTTAGTAATAGAATAACAACTGCAAGAAACATTTCTTGGCTAACACTAGAAAAGGACAGGAAATAAGTGGAATAAATATTTCCTGATTGTGGGTAGCTGAGGTTGAATCTAGATGGCAAGTTTTGTTGCTTAGTTGTAAGCAACAGAAATGGATGGCCTATTTAATCAGAGAAGAAATGGGTTTAAAGTATATTGTGTAGTTCACAGATGCTTTGGGAATAGTGGAGTACTGGGGAAGAAAACGGTCAGGAACAAAGAAGGCTATGAAGACATAATTACATTTCTAGAACTATTTTACTGAGAAATACTCCATCGTCACTACTAGACCCTTGAAGCTGCAGCATATACAATCAATTACAAGGCCACTGGGTTCTGGAATCATGCTCTGGCACTGCTTAAACCCGGTGTTGCTAGTGCTTTCCTTGCCAGAAAAGGATCTCTACTGTGTTTGTTTCTTTGCTTCACTGCTCTGATGGAGATGCATTGGAAGACAGATCTTTCTTGTCATAGCCATGTGAAGTATTTGCAAAGAAGCCTGAAAAAAAATGTATGTGTCATATATCAGTCAGGGTTGAACCAAAGGAGCAATACAAATAGAAGATATGCGTATATGCAAGAGTGTGTGTGTGTGGTGGTGTGCATGTATGTTTGTGAGAGTGTGTATGTGAGTGAATTGGCTTTCATAATTGTGTTGTAAGCTAAATAAACCCAAAGTTTACAGGCAAGCACCCATGAAGAGAAGATGCATGGGGGAAAAGAAAGAAATTACAGATCCAGCTATGGCTTGGAGTCTGTTATTTTCACAGAGGGCTTATTTCTGTCTTTAAGAGACTTCCCTTTGATTTATTCAGCTCCAACAAGAATAATCTCCATTTTTATTATCTCAAAATTGATTTGGAATTTTAATTACATCTAAAATATTTCTTTACAACAACATTTCAATTGAAATTTGATGAAAATAGATGTCGCAAATGAATTCTTTCTCTCTGACATTCTTCAGTTCTCACTAAATAAACTCTTATTTTCTACTCTAGCTAGAAATGTACTAGAAAGGGAATTCTTGGGGATGTGGTTCAGCCTGCCACATGAATACATCACTAAGCCATTATAGTTTACCTTTTGTGTGGCACATACATACTCTTAAACCGTATTTAATCTTCAAATGAATACAATAGCAAAATAATCATTTTGTTTAAGGCAACTACCCTACCTACAACTGAAAACATGTTTACCTTGTCTGAATAAAAGACACAGTCTTTGAACAAACATATTCACTCACTCTTCTCTTAGCTTATTTAGACTCCCTGTTTGATATCTGTAACTTAATACTAAAAATATGTTATATTATTTAAAAATGTTATGTTGAATGGTAAGCAGAAGAAGAGGTAGATTTCTTAAAGTTTGGTAATATATATGCAGAGCAAATCAAAATTAAAAAGAATTATAACTATTACATAAATCTTTATTTGTGCAACTGGTCATATAACCATAGCCGATATTTACCTTTTTCACTACCAATTTCATATTTCCTTTGGCCTCAGTAAGTGCTGCACCTGATCATGGGTCTTTGCCTAGTGAGGTGAGTTAAACCATCATTCTTTGAAGGGTGTAAGCCGTAGGCCTGACTGAATTGAGTTTCAGTTTTTTTTATTTACTCAGTCACAAGACAGACTATCACCTATATTCCATATATATTCCTCTTCACTCTTCTTGTTTAATAGCAATTCAATTTCCCATTGATAGTCAGGATCAATCACTACAGATAGTATAATAACTCCTCTTTTTGCCTGTTAATTCAGAGGCATGAGAAGAGCATGAAACAAGTGGCAATTTCAACTTCCAGTTTAATAGAATTATTGTTTCTCCTGATGAAAATAGTTCTTCCATTTGGACTAAGACCTCTAGATCTGCAAAACATAAAATCATGGGCACAGAAGTAAATGTTTTTCTATGAGATTATTAGGGATGATGAAGAAGCCACTTTATTTTTACTTCTTCATTACAGGACTCACATATGCTGTCTATGAGATAAATAGCACAATATATTGAACACAGATTTAGAGCATATTTCACATCCCAAAGGATATTGCTCCAGTCCTACAAGGTATTATAATCTATATGGCATTATAATTGGGTTTTCTAAAAGCTATTCCACATTTCTATCTAGCCAGCTGCTTCAGGATTATGGAGAATATGGTAAGAGCACTGAATTCATGACCATAGGCTTATTTTTAAATTCATTTGCTGTGAAGTGAATTCCTTGGACATAAGCAATACTGCATGGAGTACTGTGATAGTGAATATTGTGTACAGTTACTTCACGGATGAAAGTTTTGGCAGAATCATTAAGAGCAGAGAACACAACACCATATCCAGAGTAAATGTCTCTTCCATTAAAAAAAAAGTGCTTCCCTTTCTCTGATGAAGGTGGTCGACTGTAATCAGCCTTCCACCAAATAGCTGACTGATCATGCTGAAGAATAGTGTTCAATGTTGTTCTATAATGCAAACAAATTAGGTACTCTGCAAGTGACTGCATCCAGGTCAGCCTTGGTGAGTAAAAGACCATGTTGCTGATCCCATGCCTAACCTTTATTTCTGCTACTATGGCTTCTTTTTTCGTAAGTCCATTGGACAATAATGGAAGACACTTGAGAAAAAAGCTATCTGGTATGTACAAACTAAGTCATCCTATTTCCCTGATTATTTAAATACTCTTCACTCCTTAGGGCATCTTTTGGTGAGCATTCACATGGTATGCAAATATCTTCACAATCTATACCCATTCAGAGACATCTCTCAACATACATTTTTCCAAGACCTGCTTGTATCAATTTTCCAATTGTGTTCCTACTAATGCCATAACCATTCAGCCAAACCATTGGCCACAACATAAGGATTGGCATAGATTTGTACCTTTATCTTTATTTTCAAGAAAAAATGAATAACTGGAGAGACTGTTTGAAACGTTGTTCATTTTGATTTTTTTTATTATTGTTTTTCAGAACTGTTTCACAGTGGCATGAAGTATTACTACAACTGCCTACACTCAGGTGGTACCTGCACATCATGAATGATCAATTAATCCAATATAAATTTTTCTTTCTTCAGTAGTAGGGAATAGGGAACTGTAGGTTTTGATGAGAGAGACAAAAGGCAGTATTTCAGAAATAGGGGTCACTTCCTCATGCAACTTCCTTATATATTCATGGTTGGAGCCCAATCCTATATATACTACTTCGTTAGATGATAAAATTCTTCTATGCATGCTCAGACTTATGACATGGTGTGTCAGACAACACCCAATTCATAATGGGCAGTTCAAGTTACATGGTAATCCTGTTGTCCATGGTCAAGCAATTGGTCTCTCCTAAGACCCTAGTCACAAGCCAAAATCTTGTGACTTTCAAATGGAGAATAAATATCTACAGAGTGTCCATAGTTTTGCTCCAGTATTCTAAGGGTCTGTGCTCTGATATACCTTTATACTCCTGCCATAGGTTCCAAAAGCATCTCTATAAGCCCCACAAGAAACCAGGCAACGCCTTCAACACTTCTCTTGAAATTCTCCTTTACTATGTACCAACTTTATCACTTATACCTTCTGTTTTCCGTATGACTGCAGGAAGCAATTTTCTAAGTAAACAATAATATTTCTCCTTCCAATAATTTTTTTTTCAATATTTTTCTCACTTTCTTTTAAGCCATCATCAGCAGAGTCCTTGAAGTCTAGATTTTTATTACTAACAGTCAATTTGAAACAATTTAAGTTTTTTATCATGCCCCTCAACATTTTTTTAGCCTTTACTTTTAGTTTCTGGTCTGGCAGGTAAGGAGCTTAGAAGTCACCACTCTGTACTAAAAACAAGTACAAAGCTAAACAAACTGAAAAATCAGTAACTCTTCTTAGTTCATAATAGAAAAGAGGTCATTGGGCAAATTACAGTCTCAAAATTTGGAAAGAGATAGGCAGATCCAGAGAATCAAAACTTACTAGAGCAGAAAAACTAATGAATAAAAATCTTTATGAGAAGTATTGCTGAGGTAAGAAAACCTAACTATAATTGACAAATTTCTGGAGGCTTAGTGTAAACAAATCTGAGAGTTAAAAATACCAACGACTCAGTCACAGGGTAGACATCTACAATTTTATAAAGTTTACCTTTAGGAACTCCATCAGATCCTCACAGTGAATATTGGAGAAAAATCTCCTTATGTTTCTGGCAGGGGGAGGAAAAAAAAGGAACCATTTTAATGTACTCCAGAGAATTCTGTTCTTAACAGGATCTGCTTTCAGGAGAAACTATTTTACCAGAGCTTCATCTGCTGAGGTTTCATCAGAGCCCAACGTACCTGAGGGAAGAAAAACATCCAAATACTGACCCATCTAGACATGTTTTCTGATCTCAGAGGGTGACAGAAAATGTGAATCACTGGTGAAGTTCACAGTTCAGGGGTACACACTCACCAAGAGATTGATATCTAGTCACAGGACTGTAGAACAATTTCTCACCCCACAAACTTTACCACCACATTACTAAAGGCCTACTTACTACTATTCCTTGTAGACCCACATCATGTCTACCATTTAACAAAGAATTGAAAGGCATACTAAAAGGCAAAACCAAAAAAAAAAAAAAAAAAACACAAACCAAACCAACAACAACAACAAAAACTACCCACAGTTTAAAGAGACCGAGCATCTGAACCAGAGTCATATATGAAAAGAAAGCTAAAATTATCAGATCAGAAATTTGAAAAAGAAAACAAACAAGCAAGCAAACTATGAATAATATGCTAGGGATTTAAAGTAATAGGTTGAGAACAGATGAATATTATTGGGAGAGAGATGGAAATTCAAAGAAAAAATAAAAAAGAAATGCTAGAGATCCTAAATAATAAGAAGTGAATAATTCCTTTGATGGGATTATTAGTAGACTGGACATGGCTGAGGATAGAATCTATGAGCTTAAGAATATGACAATAGAAACACAAAACGGAAAAGCAAAGAGAAAATAAAACTGAAAAATAACCCTGACAAAATAGCCTAGAGCTGTGGGACAACCGAAAAAAGTATAATATATGTGTAAGGGAACACCAAAAGGAGAAGAAATAGAGAATAAAGGACACAGGAATGCCAAACAAATAAAAAACAAACAAAAAAACCCTATACTTAGGTATATCATAGTCGAATACCAAAAAATCAAATATAATGAAAAAACTTGATAGAAGTCAGTGAGGAAGGACCAACTTACCTATAGTGGAGCAATAATAGTAATTATACCTGACTTCTGCAAAGAAACCTGCAATAAAGAAAAGAATGAAACGAACTATTTAAAATATTGAGGAAAATTAAAAAACAAAACAAAATGCCAACCCTGAATTCCATACCCTGCAAAATTATTCTTCAAAAGTAGAGAAAAAATAAAGATTTTCTCAGACACACAAAAATTGAGGAAGTTTGTTGCCAGTAGGCTTACCTTGCAAGGAATGTTAGGAGAAGTTCTTTTAACATTCCTTTCAATCTCTTCAAAGAACTTCTAACATTCCTTGCAAGGTACATCTGCTGGCAACAAACTTCCTCAATTTGTGTTCGCTTAAGAGAGTCTTTATTTTTCCTTTACTTTTGAAGAATAATTTTACAGGGTACAGAATTTGGGGTTAGTGGGTTTTTAAAAAATTTTTCTCAACTTTAGCAAAGCCTTAGGATACAAAATCAATGTGCAAAAATCTCAAGCATTTCTTTTTTTTTTTTTTTTTTTTTTTTGTTGAGACAGAGTCTCGCTCTGTCTCCCAGGCTGCAGTGCAGTGGTGCAATCTCAGCTCACTGCAAGCTTCGCCTCCTGGGTTCATGCCATTCTCCTGCCTCAGCCTCTCCGAGTAGCTGGGACTACAGGCGCCTGCCACCACGCCCGGCTAATTTTTTTGTATTTTTAGTAGAGATGGGGTTTCACCGTGGTCTCGATCTCCTGACCTCGTGATCCGCCCGCCTCAGCCTCCCAAAGTGCTGGGATTACAAGCGTGAGCCACCACACCCGGCCTCAAGCATTTCTATACACAAATAAAAGACAAGCAGAGAGCCAAATCATGAGTGAACTCCCATTCACAATTGCTACAAAGAAAATAAAATACCTAGGAATACAACTTACAAGGAACATGAAGTACCTTTTCAAGGATAACTACAAACCACTGCTCAAGGAAATAAGAAGGGACACAAACAAATGGAAAAACATTCCATGTTTATGGATAGGAAGAATCAATATCATGAAAATGGCCATAAGCATAAAAACAAAGCTGGAGGCATCCTGCTACCTGACTTCAAACTATACTACAAGGCTACAGTAACCAAAACAGCATGGTACTGGTACCAAAACAGATATATAGACCAATGGAACAGAACAGAGGCCTCAGAAATAACACCACATGTCTACAACCATCTGATCTTCAACAAACCTGACAAAAACAAGCAATGGGGAAAGGATGCCATATTTAATAAATAGTGCTGGGAAAACTGGCTAGCCATATGCAGAAAACAGAAACTGGACTCCTTCGTTATACTTTATACAAAAATTAAGTCAAGATGGATTAAAGACTTTAATGTAAAGCCTAAAACTATAAAAACCCTAGAATAAAACCTAGTCAATACCATTCAGAACATAGGCATGGGCAAAGACTTCATGACTAAAACACCCAAAGAAATGGCAACTAAAGCCAAAACTAACAAATTGGGTCTAATTAAAGTAAAGAGCTTCTGCTCTGCAAAAGAAACTATCATCAGAGTGAACAGGCAACCTACAGAATTGGAGAAAAATTTTGCAGTCAATCCATCTGACAAAGGGCTAATATCCAGAATCTACAAGGAACTTAAATAAATTTACAATTAAAAAAACCCATCAAAAAGTAGGCAAAAGATATGAACAGACACTTCTCAAAAGATGACATTTATACAGCCAACAAACATATGAAAAAAAGCTCATCATCACTGGTCATTAGAGAAATGCAAATCAGAATCACAATAAGATACCATCTCACACCAGTTAGAATGGCGATCATTAAAAAGTCTGGAAACAATAGATACTTGCGAGGATGCAGAGAAATAGGAATGCTTTTACACTATTGGTGTGAGTGGAAATTAGTTCAACCATTGTGGAAGACAATGTGGTGATTCCTCGAGAATATAGAAACAGAAATACCCATTTGACCCAGCAATCCCATTACTGGATATATACCCAAAGGAATATAAATCATTCTACTATAAAGATGCATGCACATGTGTATTTATTCCAGCAATATTTACAGTAGCAAAGACTAGGAACCAACCCAAATGCCCATCAATGATAGACTGGATAAAGAAAATGTGGCACATATACACCATGGAATACTATGCAGCCATAAAAAAGAATGACTCATGTCCTTTACAGGGACATGGATGAATCTGAAAACCATCATCCTCAGCAAACTAACACAGGAACAGGAAAACAAACACTACACTTTCTCACCCACAAGTGGGAGCTGAACAATGAGAACACATGGACACAGGGAGGGGAACATTATAAACTAGGGTCTGTCAGGTGGTGGGGAAAAGGGAAGGGAGGGAATTAGGACAAATACCTCATGCATGTGGACTTTAAAACCTTGATGACAGGCTGATAGGTGCAGTAAACCACCATGGCACATGTATCCCTATGTAACAAACCTGCACGTTCAGCACATGTATCCCAGAACTTAAAGTAAAATAAAAAATAAATAAAATAAAATAAAATAAAAAAGAAAATGATGTAAGTCAGAAACGTGGAAGTAGATTAAGAAAGAGCATCAGAGAAGACATTAGGGTAAAATAAAAATTTTATTTTATTTATTGTTAATTGATCTAACAAATAATTTTGCTCAAAATATTAATAGCAACAATGTAATTGACTATGTGTTGTCATGTAGGTATTTATATAGAGTGTGTATGTATTTGTATGTTTATGTTTATATATGTTATGTTTATATATGTTTATATATAAGTGAAATGAATGACAGCACTGGTACAAGGGATAGGTAGAGAGGAATTAAGAATATTGTACTATGATAAGGTATTATACTGCAAATGAAACAGTAGAGTGTTATATGAAAGTCAATTTTGGTTAGTTTAAACGCATACTGCAAATGTTAAGGCAACCACTAAGTACATTACAAAGAAATAAGTTTAATTAATATGCTAAGAAAGGAGAGAAAATTGATTCATATAAAATGCTCAATAAAAACCACAAAAGGCAGAAAATATGGGGAAGACAAAAATAGAAACAAATAACAAGGGCAACAAATAGAAAACTAACAAATTTGATAGATATTTTAATCTAACTATACCAATAATCACCTTACAAGAAAATAGTCTACATTCATGAATTAAAATACAGATATTGTCAGAGTGGATCAAAAAACAAAACTCACCTATATGTTGTCTACAAGAAACTTACTTTAAATTTAAAGATACACATATACATTTAAAGAATGGAGAAAGATATACTATGTTAACACTAATCAAAATAAAGCAAAATAAGCTATATTAATTTCAGACAGATCAGATTTCAAAGCAAGGAAAGTTATCAGTGATAAAAAGTGGTATTGCATGTTGATAAAGGGATCAGTACTTTAAGGAGATATAACAATCCTTGATGTGTATGTGCTTATCGACAGAGTGTCAGACTACTTGAGGAAAATACTGATAAAACAACAAGGAGAAATAGACAAATCCACTATTACAGTTGGATACATCAACTTCCTTCTATCAGAAATGGAGATATCCAGTAGACAGGAGACAAGTAAGGACATAATTGAACTCAATAGCACCATCAAACCACTGCATGCAATTGACATGTAAATGCTACTTTTTTCAGCCACTACAGCCTATACATTCTTATCAAGCTCACATACTGCAATAACAAAATAGATCGGATTCAGGATTATAAAACGCACCTTAGCAAACGTAAAGATTACAAGTTACACAGTGTCTTCTTTCAGACCACAGTAAAATTAAACTAGAAATCAGTAACAGAAACAGATTTGGAAAATCCTCAAATACTTGGAGATTAATTATATAATTCTAAATAACAAAGGAATAAAAAAAGAAATCCCAAGAGAAATTTAAAAATATTTTGAACTAAATGAAAATAAAAAAACAGCTTACAGAATTTGTGAGATAAAGCATAATCAGTGCTTAGAGGAAAATGTAAAAGCATTGAAAGCATTTATTAGGGAAAAAATACTAAAGTCAACTATCTAAGCTTCCACATTGAAAAACTAGTAAAAGAAAATCAAATAAAATCTAATATAAGTGGAAGAAAATACATAATAAAAATTATAACAGAAATCAATGAAATTGAAAACAGAAAATCAATAGAGAAAAACAATAAAAACCAAAGCTTGTTCTTCTAAAATAGCAATACAATTGATAAACTTCTAGCAAGACTAATGAAGTAAAACATAAAAAAGACACAAATTGCTAATATAAGAAAAGAAACAGGACACAAGTACAGATTCCATGAATATTAAAAGGATAATAAAGGAATATTATTAGTAACTCTATGACAAAAATGTGGTAACATAGATGAAATCAATGCATTTCTTGAAAGACACAACCAGCCAAAACTCACACAAGGGAAAACAGACAACCTCAATAGACTTATTAAATAAATTGAGCCAATAATTAATAACCTTCTAAAACAGAATACACCAGGCTCAGATGGGTTCACTGGTAAATTCTACCATTTAAGGAAAAAATTATACCAAATATCTACAATCTCCTCCAGAAGACAAAAACCGAGAGAATACTTCCTAATTCATTCTATTAGGCCAGTATTACTCTAATGTCAAAACTAGACAAAGGCATTAAAATAAAATAAAGGTACAGACCAATATCTCTCAAGAACATAGATGCAAAAATCCTTAACAAAATTTAGCACATTGAATCCAACAATGTATAAAAATAATTTACACTATAACCATGTGGGAATTATCCCAGGTATGCTAGGCTGGTTCAACATTTAAAAATTCATTAATGTAATCAATCTAACAGGCTAAAGAAGAAACCTTACATGAGCATATCAATAGATGCAGAAAAAGCATTTGACAAAATGAACACTGACTTATGATAAAAAAAAATTCTCAGCAAAGTACTTATAAAGGCAAATTTTCTCTTCTTGTTAAAGAACATTTACAAAAATCCTACAGCTAACATTACTCTTAATGGTGAGAAACACTAAGTTCAGGAATAAGACAAGCATATCCTCTCTTACCTGATTTCATGCCAAAGACTTTCACACCAAAGTTTTCACCAGTTCAAGAAAACAAGACAGAAAAATAAAATTTATGCAGATTGGAAAGGAAAAAATAAAACTATCTTTTTTTACAGATGACTTCATCATCTATATACCAAATATTTTTAAATGACCAAAACTACTCCTGAAACCAATAAATAATTATTGTAAATTTGCTGGATTCAAGATCAATATTAAAAAAGTCAATTACTTTCCTATACACCAGCAATAAATAATTGGAATTTGAAATTTAAAATACAGCCTGCACGTAGCAGAGTGGCACAGCAGAAGTATGCTGAAACACAATCCCATTTATATTAATATTCAAACAATGAAAGATTTATGTATAAATCCAAGAAAATCTGTGCAAGGTCTATATCAGGAAACTACAAAACTCTGATGAATGATATCAAAAAGAAACTAAATAAATGGAGAGATATTCCATTTTTAAGATAAGAAGACTCGATTTGTCAAGAATCATTTCTTCCTAACTTGATCTATAAATTCAATGCAATCTAAATCAAAATCCCAACAAGTTATTTTGTGGATACCAAAAAATTCTAGTTTAAGTGGAGAGAAAAAAGACCCAAAATAGTCAACTCAGTATTTAAAAAGAATAATGTCAGAGGACTGACACTACCCAATATAAAGACTTACTTTAACAGTAATCCAGATGGTGTCAATTAATGAAAAATTAGACAAATAGATTAGTGGAACAGAATAGAAAGCCCCAAAATAGAACACACAAACATGATCTACTCATTTTTGCCAAAGAAGCAATGATAATAAAATGAAGCAAAGATAGTCATTTCAAAAATTGTGATAGAAAAATTGGACACCCTCATAAAAAAAAAAAAAACAAAAAACTAGACCTTATATCACTTACCAAAACTAACTCAAAACAGGGCATAGACCTAAGTGTAAAATGCTATACTATAAAACTCCCGTAAGATAACGTAGGAGAAAACCGGGATGACCTTGAGTATAGTGATGAATTTTGATACAACAAAAAGGCACAAAACATGAAATAAAAAATTAACTACGTGAACTTCATTAAAATTAAAACTTCTACTTGGTGGAAAAAATTGTCAAGAGAATGAGAATACTGGGAGAAAATATTTGAAAGAGACATAACAGAAAAGGGATTGATATCCAAAATGTACAAATAATTTTTAAAACTCAAAAGTAAGAAAATGGACAACCTGATTATAAAATAGAAGACCTCAACAGACAACTCAAAAAAGGATATATATACAAATGGCAAGTAAGCATATGACACAATATTTAATATCATGTCATTAGGAAATTACAAATTAAATCAACAAAGAGATACCATACTCACCTACTAGAATGATGACAATCCAAATACTGACAACATCAAATGATGGCAAGGGTGTAGAGCAAGAGAAATTCTCATTCATTGCTGGTGAACATGCAAAATGGTACAACTGCTTTGGTGGTACAACCACTTTGGTGGTTTCTTTGGTGGTTCATATATATGAACACTACTATCATATAGGAATATATATATATATATATATATATATATAAATGTGTGTGTGTGTATATACGTACATTCCTATATGATCCCCCAATTGTGCCTCTTTACTTCATTACCCTAATAAATTAAAAACTTACGTGCACACAAAAACCTTTGTACAGATATTTACAGCAGCTATATTCATAATTGTCTAAACTTGGAAACAGCCAAATATCCCTCAGTGAGAGAATGGATAAAAAACTGTGGTACATCCAGACAATGAAAGATTATTTAGTGCTAAAATGAATGAGCTGTCAAGCCATGAAAAGACATGGCAAACAAGCATATTTTTAAGTGAAATAAGCTAATCTACAAAGTCCACATGATAAATATTTCAAACTATGTTACATTCTGGAAAAGGCAACTATGAGAACAATAATAAAAGAAAAAAGGTCAGTGGTTGTCCGGGGTTGAAGAGAAAAGAGAGGGATGAATAGGCAGAGCACAGGGATTTTTTAGGCCCATACAACTATTCTGGATGATAGTATTAAAAATAATACATGCATGTCATTATACATTTGTCAAAATCCATAGAATGCACAATATCGAGAATGAACCACACAGTAAACTATGGACATTGGGTGATAGTGATATCTCAGTGTAGATTCGATTGTAAAAAATGTACCACTGCAATACAGGATATTGAGGTTAATATTGTGCAAGGATGCCTGGAAACCATCTGTTCTTTTTGCCCAATTTTGCTGCAAACCTAAAATTCCCTTTAAAGTAAAATGTAGTAATTAAAGAAACCAATTATTGTAGCTTTCACTGACTGTCTGGTTCCACAGTCCCTCTCATATTGTTACGTATTTTTATAGCAGCACCTCCAAGTATCAAAATCTGTGTTTTGTTTGTTTGTTTATTTGCTATGCAACATATTACTAAAAATCTAGCAGTTTAAACACACATGTATTTTCTCACAATTTCTGTGAGTCAAGATTCCAAGCCAGGCTTTTCTGCATTCTCAGGAAGGCAGCAAAGTATCAGCCAAGGCTGTTTCTTACCTGGGTACTCGACTGGGAAAGCATCTGCCTCCAAACTCACTTTGGTTATTGCCAGAATTCATTGACTTTTAATTTTAGTACTCTTGGAATAATGATTTTTCAAATCTAGAAAAGGAAACCATTATTTAATATAATGTAACATAATCACTACAGTAATATTAGATCACTTTTGCCATACATAGTAATAACATTCTATCATCTTTGCTGTATTCTATTATGTAGGAATAAATTACAGGTTGAGTTCACATTCAGAGGAGAAGATGATACAAGGACTGTGAAAACCAGGATGTGGGAAGCATGAAGCCCATCTTAAAATCTGCCTGTTGAATGTGGTATTGTCAGTTTTTATTCTGGAAGAGAAGCTATTTTCCTGTAAAAATCTGGAAATTGAAGAACATTTAAGCATAGAATAAAGTTAGTTTATATACTGTATAGATTCTTCCTTAAAAAAAAAAAAAGGTCAAATAAAGGGATATCATGCACAGGACAACCAACCTTGCAATAGAAGGCAATGTAGAAACACCTACAGAACTGCTCATGTACTGTCTATGGGCAGCCTGAAGGAAAACACAGCAAAGTATATTATGATAGTTATGAGATTAGTCAGAGGAGTTTTGAAAAGATACTCTTTTACCTCGGTCTTGATTAAAAAATGACATTAAAATAATGATTTGTGTCTGTGAATGGGTGAATTCCGAATGTTAAGTATGAAAAGCCAAGCTTTAAGTGGTGGAAAAGCCCCTTGTGAAATATGTACAACCACAGGAAGTTGAATCATATTATTTTGAATATGTAACATAATATCTTAATCCATCAGAAGTAAAATTTATAAAACAATAAATTTAACAATAACTTTGATAGAATATGAAACTGTGAATTAATCAAATTTGTGTTCAATAAATGTTTGCTAAGTTAAATAAAGCATTTCCAAAATGATAAGTGAGGTTTTTTTCAATAATTTTGTAAACTTTATAGTCACAATAATGGTAAAATTGTTTTTAATATTTCTTGAATGATGTAATAAATTAACTAATGGGAAAAAGTATAAAAATGGAATGTTAGGATGAGAAAAAATAGGTTAATATTTACGACTATTTCGACTATTGCCTCCCTATTACTGCTAATTGAAAATAGTTATTATTTTACTTTCACTTAATTAGAAGTTAAAGATAGGCTCATGCTGTTTTGCATGTCATCAGAGCACTTTTGAATATAATTTTTTAAATCGTTATAATATACATTACCATTTGTAGCTGTTGGAGAAATTCTTGTATTAAATGATTGAAGGAAAAACAGATGATTCAAACTCTTTAAGATAGAGTAAGATAGATTCATGACCTGAATGCTATTCCCTACTTTTATTTCTACTGAAAAAAAAAATATTTATCCTTTTCAAAATATAAAAAGAGTGCAGGACCCAGCTGAATAATTTTATAGTAAGTATTATATTGCTTTAATATCAATTGATCTCATCTCTGAAGAATATTTGTCTTTTTCACGCATTATTTTCTCCTTTAGCTGTTTGCTGGCACTGTTATTTGGCTTTTCTTTTTTTCAACCTTCTTTGTAGTTCATATGATAATATATAAAACCAAAGAAAAACTAAAAGACAACCTGCCATCTTAGGTATAGAAATGACCTTTTTATTTAAATCAGGATATCTTGTGTCTTTCAGCAATCTTATCTTTAGAATGAGAACATTCAATGTGGAGCATGTGTTGAGATTTATATAACATCAAATAAATGATATATAATTAAGAGAAAACAGTTTAAAAGCTGGCAAATTCTCATCATGAAACCCATGCCTGCCATTTGTTTGCAAGCTGTTTCTGATGCTTTGCGGATTTCTACTTCAAGCTTTTGTTCTCCCCATTCCTTCATAGTGGACCAAAATATAGTCAGTATCATGATGTTTGGTAAGGTATTCCAATGCTAAGTTCCAGAAAGGTTTGCTGTGTCTCATTGAAATCTCTGAAGACTTTATTTGAAGATGCAATTCTATTCGGATAAATTGTACATTTTGTTTTTCGTGTACGTTCACATCACCTCTACCACCACCAGTACTTTCTCCACCATTGTCATCTACTATAAACAGCTTTTGGGTTGTTAAAGAAATACTTAGATTTTTGTGGATCCACTTGGGAAGCTATTACTTACTACATGCTACTTTTGATTATGCTTAAATGTTGCTATATAGTGACATAACTTGGCATAAATGTAAGTCAAATCACTTTTTTCCCCTATCTTTATTCATGGACGTTTTGGATTTTAAATATCATACAGAAGAATTCTATCAAAAAAAAGATAAATTTAAAATAATAGCTAACTTTTCTTGAATGTGCTGCAGTCTGTGAATACAATAATTATTTATTTTTACTATAAACTTATGAGATATCACTGTTATTGTTCCTATTATAGAACTACAAAAACTGAGGCTTCAAAAAGCCACAAAATTCATCCAAGATAGCCTGGCAAACAACCTATTTTACCTGATTCCAACCCAGGTCTACTAACATTAATCAACCCTAACCACAATACTATATATTGTCCTGTTCTGAATGATTTTCATTTAGAATCTGATGAGATTTCGCATGGGATAAGTGGAGTGCAGAGATAGTAAACACTGCTCTTTTTGCTTCCAGGAGTCTCAATGTAAAGTGTAATTATTACAGAGTAATTCATAGTAGGTCACCACAAAGTCTATATTGTATGTGAAGGAAAGCATAAGCATAGACCACAGGGACTTAACATTCTCGCGGGATATTTGGGGATTTTTATCAGTTCTCCATATTATGAATGCTGTAAAAGTATATTGTTCGTTTTAAAAGATTAAATAAATAATAATGGGAATGTGTTACATGCCTGCTTCAAATACGTAATGATGATTATGCCTTTAAGATGATAAGTGGAGAACAATAAAGGAGTGTTGATATGTGTATGGTGGGCAGTTATCCAATTTTCTGTATTAGGAGGAGGCTTAGTCTCATTTTCCAGGTTTGGGAGAACATTGTTAAAAATGTGTGCTTCACCTACACCCTCAAACAGCTGAAATCACTACCGTCAAATCACAAATGCCAAGAATTTCTTGAATGTCCTTCAGGCACCAGTAAAGGCCATCAGACAAGCTAAAGTGTCTGGTCAATACATGCAGTCCAAATGAATCACAAAAATAGTTCGTGTGATGGAATTTATAGAGTGGTATATGAAGTGCATCATGGGCCACACATTGCTAAAGATCTCAACCACCATATCAACTTTTTTCAGTAAGCTACTGTTAAGTAGCTTTTGTTTGGTTAAGAACATGAGTACATTATTTGATATGTACAGACATCGATAAACTATTTTAACCTGAAGATAGTTAAATTCAAGGTTACTTATTTGATTTGAATTATTCTTAACAATTTCTATGTGAATTTCATGAATTCGTAGTTAGTGTTTTTATAATATCTCAGACATCACTTAAAATTTGTTAACTTTATACTTCAAGCAAAAAATTCAAAAGCCATTTCAGAGTGAAATATATTTGAGGGAAACCACATATTTGTTAGTGTTTTTTAATCTTGTAAATCCATTCTCTCATTTGATAAATCGGCATTTTTCATATCCATGCTCATATTAATTTGAAACTCTATAATAAAATATACCACATAACAAGTAAAAAGTAAACCAAAGCAATAATTATTTTAGAACATACTTTTCCAAATTATCTAAACTTCTGGAAATATATATATATATATATACATATATATATATATATATTACTTCTTGTGGGACAATCTTCTGGTTTCAAGTCTAGTATTGGTTTATCAGTTTATCTCTTTCTCCATTTAAACATTTAAAAGTGTTAAAATTTATAAACATTTAAAATCAATTACCTTCACCCTACAGCGAACTTGAAGGTAGAATGAGGAAAGAGATATGTCACAGGCAGGATGAGAAATTTTAGATATTCTCTAAAGTCAGATGTGGTTGAGATAACTACATTTCAGAAATAGGACAGGTAAGTAGCAGCAAGAGGGCACTAGGTTACAGTGAGCAGGAAGCATGTCAACAATGATGTAGGATGTGTAAAGGAAAGAAAAATAAAGACGCAGGCCGGGCGCAGTGGCTCACGCCTGTAATCCTAGCACTTTGGGAGGCCGAGGCAGGCAGATTGCCTCAGCTCAGGAGTTCGAAACCAGCATGGGGAACATGGTGAAAACTCATCTCTACTAAAATAGAAAAGAAATTAGCCAGGCATGGCAGCGTGTGCCTTTAGTCCCAGCTACCCCGGAGGTTGAGCCAGGAGAATTGCTTGAACCCAGGAGGTGGAGGTTGCAGTGAGCCTAGATCACACCACTGCAATCCAGCCTGGGCAACAGAGTGAGACCCTGTCTCTACAAATAAGTAAATAAATAAACAAACAAACACATACACATTCAAAACAACGTGGAACTTGGTGGCTGAAAAGTTGTCTTGAATCACTATAGAGGCAAAATAACAGTACTTGAACATGCATTAAAGCTTGACTAGACAATGTGATAGCAATATGTCCTGGATTTACTCAATACCCAACTCCCAATTCATGCCCACTGAATGGAGTCGTATTTGGAAATAAGGCCTTTGCAGATGTAATCAAGTTTTGATGAGCTCATACTGCATTATGGTGAGCCCTAAATTCAACATAACTTGTATCTTTCTAAAAAGAGGGAAATGTAGACACGGAGACACAGACACAGAGAGAATCATGTCATTTGAAAAGAGAGAGAGACCTATATTGACAACAATCACGACAACCTAGGAAAAGAAGGGAAGAAATTTTTCCTAGGGCCTTCAAAGAAAGAGCATAACCCTTCCAACAGTGATTTTAAACTTCCTGCCTTGAGAACTGTGAGAAAATAAATCTCTGTTGCTTAAAGTCATCAAGTTTGTAGCAATTTATTACAGCAGCCCTACCAAACTAATACAGCATATGTGAAGATACAGAAAAAAACATTAGCTTGCCATCTAAAGATGATACAACTTTGACTATTAAAGGCAGAAATTAATTAGTATTCATTGAGCACTGACCAAGTGGGAGCGTAACTCAAATTTCAAAAATTTTATTCCCTTGAAAAGATTTTCACTGTAATAAAACCAAGAGTCTCTGTTAAGTTTAGCCTAAAGACTTTTTTTTTCTCGTCTTTAAAAAAATTATTTTAAGTTCAAGGGTACATGTGTAGCTTTGTTATATAATTAAACTTGTGTCATTGAGGGTTTGCTGTAAAGATTATATTGTCATCCAGGTATTAAGCATAATACCAATAAGTTATTTTTCCTGATCCTCTCCCTCCTCCCACCCTCTACCATTAGTACCCAGTGTCTGTTTTTCCCCTCTCTGTGTCCATGTGTTCTCATCATTTAGCTCCCACTTATAAGTGAGAAATTGCATTATGTGTTTTCCTGTTCCTGCGTTAGTTTGCTAAGGATAATGGTCTCCAGCTCTGTCCATGTCCTTCCATAGGACATGATCTCATTGTTTTTATGGCTGCATAGTATTCCATATTGTATATGTACTATATTTCCTTTATTCAGTCTGCCATTAATGGACATTTAGGTTAATTCCATGTCTTTGCTATTGTGAACAGTGCTGCAATGAACTCTGATAAATGTCTAATATCCAGCATCTATAAGGAATTTAAACAAATTTAAAAGAGTTTTGGTTAGAGCATTTATATTTCTTTTGCTCTAACTCTACACTTGCTATAGTAGTACATTTTCAGATTATAATTTGGCTCCTTGTTCATCTGTTATAGGAAAGAATGTCTTTAATCACTTAAGTTTTGCAATTTTCATGCAATCATGCTTCACCAAAAAGCAGTAATTTGAGAGCCATGATTGTCAAAGATTTGCATAATCACCCCTGAACATTATAAAAGCAATAAACCTGAAGAGACCTATAGCAGGATTGTATGACCTTGATCACCTCCTCCAAATGCCTATTGTCTTGTTCCTAGAACTTGCCTATCACCATATAGGACCCTCTGTATAAAAATAATAATGTAAAATTATATCTGTGTTGAAAAGTTGTTCTAGGTCACTCAGTTCCATTTCTACATTAGTGGAATTCAAATGGTTCAAAGGAGCTCCAGAGGTGGTTCTCCAGAAGTGCCTCAGTCGGCTTCACTCCTGCTCCAATTTCAGGTCCAGTTTTTATGAACAACCTGTAGACTAGACTAGATATTGAATTCTTTTAGGTTCTTCCAATCCAACTTTCTTCAGTGGAATTACTAAAAATGGGAACTGCTCTGTTCCTAAAGCCCTATAAGATGAGATTGTATACGTTTTAAGGGACAAGTTTCATGTCTGGCATATGGGTCACACAGTTTATCAAACCACTCAATGCCATAACCAGAGGCATTCAAATGGCAAGCCATGATGAAAAGTTGGTGGCTTTACGCTATAATCAGCTTTCCCCAAGACATCGAAACAGGATTTGATATCATAATGAGACTCTTACCTCCCTTAATGCTGCTGGCAGGATAATAGTATAATCAAAATTTTACAATCAGCAACTTCTGCTGGTAACTTGACAGAACCTGGCCTAGGAGATCCTTTAGTCCACCTAGCAGGTGACTTTGACATCTCTAGTACAACTGTTGCTCACACTCTGCTTTAATTTAATCCAGTCATAGAATACTAGATAATAAAATTACTTTGTATTATCTATTGGTGAAATAAGGAAATGGCTATGCTATTATTAATAATACATTCTATACCTGGATAAATTCCTCTGAGAAAGTTGAAACCCATATACACAAAAGAAAAAAATCAAGTCACATGTTTACAAGTTTTACCCAATTTCCATGTCCACTTGACTCATTCAGTTGGTTGTCTTCAAGCTTAGGTTTGTGGCTTAAAACTACTATCCAAATGGTCATATTGCTCTTAACTTTAATTTGTAATTTTTTTTGGTAAATTTTATACTGGTTACTTGTTAAAATTTTGTAGAAATACAACTCTTAACAAAATAATGCTGGCCCACCACTTTGAGATGGTAGCCAACAGTTTATGAAACAGACAAAAACAACAATGGACTCCAGGTCAACTTACTATGAAAGTCACTTTCTCCAAACCTCCCTTGTTGCTTAAATGTGGCTAAAGGGTTTTGACATTGACTGCAAAGTTGCAAATCATTTCCCTCTCCTGTGAAACCAGACCAAAATGAGACAGACCTATCCCAACATCAAGGAAGAATCAACACCTAACAACAAGATGATTGATCAGTGATACTTTTGGGTGAATACCTTGATCAGAAGGAGAAAATGTTAAATTATCAGAATCAAAATGAAGTCACTTGTGTTAAGCACCCTGACAAATAGAACCAAGGAAGGCCATAAAGGTAGGGTTCTCATGGGTGAATGCCTAATAACAAGAGCTATCACAAAAGACTGAAAAACTTACAACTTTGCACAAAGCTAGGACAACTTTCCATACAAAAAAAAATAATTTTGTGTAAACCTCTGCCCAGCAACGGTTTATCCAGCTTTAGACTAGCACCACCCTTGTTATTGATCCTTGCATCCAAAGATAATTATCTCAAAACAATTATGTAATCCCCATTTTTCCTTTAAAATCTTCTGTCTTCTTTTATCTCTCTGAATTTAACGATAGCTTTCTATGATGTATTCCCATTACAGTGGCTATTCACAAACAAACATCATTTTCTTTTAGAGAATGTTCTCTGTTTGTTATTTAGTTTGACAGATAAAACCATAACTATTAAAGAAAAACATAGACTACTCTGATAACTTAAGTGTAAAAAATGTTTTATTGGGCATATCATGTAAATAATCCCAAAAAATTCCTAACGAAAATCATCAAAATTTAAATTTTCTGTTTATCTGAGAATTCATTATGGAAATAAATAAGCAGAAAATAGACATTTTAAAAAATCACAAAGTATATATCTGACAAAAAAACAAGTATCCAGGATATATAAGGAAGTCTTACAATGTAATAAAGCAAACCTATAAAATTAGGTAAATAATTGAATAATTATCTCAAAAAGAAGATATATCAAGAACCAATAAACACAGAAAAATGCTCAATGGTGTTGGTCATACAATAACGTTTAAACTAAAACATGATAAGATAATATTACACAGGCAGTAGAATGTCTAAAATTAAAAAGACTGGCAACTACAAGTATTGGCAAGCATATGAAAAAATGGAATTCTCAAATATTTTCAGAATATAAATTGGTACAATTACTTTGGAAAAATGCCAAAATAAATAAATAAATAGACAAACCTCCCTTCTAGCCCTGCAAATGTACTTATAGGCATTAATCCAAGAGAAATGAAAATATGTTCACAAAAACTTGCTCATGAAATTTCTTGGCAGCTTTATTCAGAAAGCCGAAGACTGGTTTTATCAATAGGAAAATCATTCATAAACTTGATCTAACCTTAAAATATAACGGTATTCTGCAACACAAAAGTAACAGACTACTAATAATCACACAACACCAATGAAGCTCAAAAACATTATACTGAAGGGAAAATAGCCTTACACTATATGCATAGTAAGATATAATTTATAGGAATTCTAGAACACAAACATCTTTAGTATTGTGGGAAAGCTAAGGCAGTAGTTTCTTGTCGGTAGGTGCAGGAATTAACTGGGAAGAAAACTGAAGGGAATTTCATGGTTGAGAGTAATTCTATACATTCTGCTAGAGGTTTGGGTTTATTTGTGTGTATGCGTTCATCAAAACTCAGCGAAACACACACAGGACTTGGATATTTCATTTTATGTAAATTGTACATAAACCCCCAAAATTATCATATAGCCAATAATATGCATGCAAAATGTTTTAGTGGAAGCATACTGATAATAGATGAATAGAGAGATAGGAAAATAGTTATGCATATAATAAAACAGCATAATACAATTTAAATGATAAAATTTGTGTGGTCAGTATATGAATATTTACCAAATCTTTCAATTTTGCAATGTTTAAATTTTTTTTCTTAAAAATGATTGGGAAAAAACACATTAATCAGATAATAAACATTTTGTTGTTACAGTAGGCTTAATGATGCACCATTTAGAGTTCCTCTTCAATGAAGGGCTTGTTTTCCACTTTGGTTGGAATGCACTGAATTGGAGTTGCAACAGCCTTCACCTCTTCACCACTTAGGAACTGCCCCAGCTGCTCCTCATTCAAGCGAATAGGAATTGCCCCAACTGTTCCTCATTCAAGCTAACCCTTCCATGGTCAATCTTGTGACTGATGGAGGAATATGAAAGCCAAACCACTTGACTGAGGTATTTCCAAACCAGTACTTTCCCTCTTCACCACTTGGGAACTGCCCCAGCTGCTCCTCATTCAAGCTAATAGGAATTGCCCCAACTGTTCCTCATTCAAGCTAACCCTTCCATGGTCAGTCTTGTGAGTGATGGAGGAATACGAAAGCCAAACAACTTGACAGGTATTTCCAAACCAGTACTTTCCCTCTTTTTCACAGGTATTGCTCTCAAAGATACATCTGTACATTCAAACCTATCGAGTCTTTCTCAGAGTCAGGTTCTTAGAGAACTCAACCTGTGACAGGTAATTAATTGAGTTGATTCTAAATGTTTTATACTTAAAAAATTATTGTCTAGAAAATCTTCTGAGTTAAAGTTAAGCCAGTTATAGAATATCTTTTTTCATTTTCTTAGCTCTTTGCAATTCAGGGTTATCTTCTATGTGTACATAATTTTCTTTCTAATTTTTTAAAACTCTTTCTTTCTTTTGATTTTATTTTTATTTCCTTCGTAATTTTCGTTTATTTTCTCAATCCCTCGTTAGGTTTTCAGAAAAATGCATTGTCTTATGTGCATATTATATTGTCTTTGTTTGGCAATAATTTTATAACTTTATTTTCTCAGGTTCCTTTTTCTCTAGTATATTTCCACTGTGATTTTTTTGAATTTATGATACGACCTTATTTTTACATAAAGTGTTTCTATACAATGTTCTTTTGATTCGTGGTTGTTTATTGGTGTCTATCAGTTGTTTTAATGGATGATCTCTATTGCTATTAATTTACATTTTGTTTTATTTTCATAGAAACTTTGTAAAAATATCATCTCTCTTTTTCACATATATCAGTCTTTAGGACCAGCAATATCAACAGTTATATTTTTAGTTCAAAACATCTCTATTGCCATGCATAGTGTGTTAAGAATTGTTTCGAATCTGATATTTTAAAATACTTGCAAATTAGCCATCAAGTCTGCCAAAATTTTAAAGATGTTAGCAGAATACTTTAATAATAAATTTTACTACTCAAAACAAAGCCAAGCAACATATTCTTCATGGCCACATCAGTTTCACTGCCTCCCCAGGTCCCTTGGGATAACACTGAAGCGTACAGGTGGGTGTTGTGCATCCAGTGGGTTTTTATAACACCTGTGGAACCAGACCTTAGGAAAGCCACGTCTTTGAAAACAGGCTTCAAACAAGCCTACCCAACCATCTCTTAGAGGATGACATTTTTCTCCATCTTCCAAGGTTGCTTGCTATGCAACCTTTTTTAAAAAGTCAGAAAAGAAAAGCCATCAGTTGCTTATTTCCAAAAATATAAACAGAAAAATAAAAAACACTTGGAAAATTGCTTTCCATATAGTGAATTACAGTTTCTTTAATAAATTGTGCTTTTTTGTGGGAGGTGGTTTATTTTCTGATTTTATTTTTTTTATTTTGTTTCTGTTAGATCATTAACTTCTGTCACTTACTTCTTTCCATTTTTTTACTTCCAATTATCTAAAAGGTGCCTCTCTGTTGTAAGTCAGCACTGCCCTCTTAGAAACAATGCCATGCAAGACTGGCATATCTGTTTCTGTGAACATTCAAGCTTTATCTTTGTTTCTCCATTAAACTATTTTTGGATAGAATCAGTCTCTGATTTATTTGAAGCATTTCCTCACACAGGGCAGAATTCTTGCTTTTGCTAAATATAATTTTACCTCGCTTCAGCTATTGGTAGCACATCACTGCCCTCTTTCATTTTCTTTGCCTGATTTCTCATGTGGATCCCAGCACTGGCTATAATAGATTCAGAATTTCTATTTCCCTACATACATGGTATTGACATTTTTAGTATTCTTGTTCCATTAAGTTATGAGTGGTTTTATATGCTCTCCATGTTGGATTTAATGGCTTTTGCAGAATGTGTAAAAAGATTAATATTTAGATGGATTTAATTATCCAGTGTGTGAACAGTAGAATTTTGATTGAAACTGGATTAATTTTACAGATTACCTAGAAGAGATTGAATATCTTTACAATATTGGAGTTTTGCATCCAGAAACATACTACGAATTTTTCATTTATTCATAGTTTTTTTTCTACTCTCCTATGAATTTTTGTCTTTTCAAAATATTTTTTGTTAAGGTGTTTTATTATTGTTATTTTTATTACAGATTGTACCCTTTACATTGCTTTAGCACAATTTTTGCAAATATTCTGCAATGTAATTTAATTCTGTGTGTTATTTTTTATTTTTTATTTTTATTTTACTTAAAGTTCCGTGATGCATGTGCAGAATGTGCAGGTTTGTTACATAGGTCTATGTGTACCATGGTGGTTTGCTGCACCTATCAACCCATCATCTAGGTTCACTCCCCTCACTCCCACCCCATAGCAGTCCCCAGTGTGTGTCATTCCCCTCCCTGCGTCCATGTGTTCTCATCGTTCAACTCCCATGTATGAGTGAGAACATGCAGTGTTTCATTTTCTATTCCTGTGTTAGTTTGCTGAGGATGATGGCTTCTGGCTTCATCCATGTCCCTGACAAGGACATAATCTCGTTGCTTTCTATGGCTGCATGGTATTCCATGGTGTATATGTACCACATTTTCTTTATCCAGTCTATCATTGATGGGCATTTGGGTTGGTTCCATGTCTTTGGTATTTTCAATAGTGCTGCAATAAACATAAGTGTGCATGTGTCTTTATAGTAGAATGATTTATATTCCTTTGGGTATATACCCATTAATGGGATTCCTGGGTCAAATGGTATTTCTGCCTCTAGATCCTTGAGAAATCGCCACACTATTTTCCATAATGGTTGAACTAATTTACATTCCCACCAGCAGTGTAAAAGTGTTCCTATTTCTCCAAAGCCTTGCCACTATCTATTGTTCCTTGGCTTTTTAATAATCTCCATTCTGCCTGGCATGACATGGTATCTCATTGTGGTTTTGATTTTCATTTCTCTAATGATCAGTGATGTTGAGTTTTTCATGTTTGTTGGCCACCTAAATGTCTTCTTTTGAGAAGTGTCTGTTCATATCCTTTGCCCACTTTTTGATGGGGTTGTTTGTTTTCTTCTTGTAAGTTTGTGTAAGTTCCTTGTAGATTCTGGATATCAGACCTTTGACAGATGGATAGATTGCAAAAATTTTCTCTCATTCTCTGGGTTGCCTATTCACTCTGATGATAATTTCCTTTGCTGTGAAGAAGCTCTTTAGTTTAATTACATCCCATTTGTCAGTTTTGGCTTTTGTTGCAATTGCTTTTGATGTTTTTCTCATGAAATCTTTGTCCATGCCTACGTCCTGAATGGTATTGCCTGGGTTTTCTTCTAGGGTTTTTATGGTTTTGGGTTTCACATTTAAGTCTTTAGTCTACTTTGGATTAATTTTTGTATAATGTGTAAGGAAGGGGTCCAGTTTCAGTTTTTTGCATATGGCTAGCCAATTTTCCCAGTATCATTTATTAAATGTGGTATTCTTTCCCCATTGCTTGTTTTTATCAGGTTTGTTGAAGATCAGATGGTTATGGATGTGTGGTGTAAATACTGAGGTCTCTGTTCTGTTCCATTGGTCTATATGTCTGTTTTGGTACCAGTACCATGCTGTTTTGGTTACTGTAGCCTTGTAGTATAGTTTGAAGTCAGGTAGTGTGAAGCCTCCAGCTCTGTTATTTTTGCTTAGGATTGTCTTGGCTATATGGACTCTTTGTTTGGTTCCATGTCAAATTAAAGTAGTTTTTTTTTTTTAATTCTGTGAGGAATGTCCATGGTATTTTGATTGGAATAGTATTGAATCTGTAAATTACTTTGGGAAGTATGGCAATTTTCATGATATTGATTCTTTCCATCCATGAGGATAGAATGTTTTTCCATTTGTTTGTGTCCTCTCTTAATTCCTCGAGCAGTGGTTTGTCATTCTCCTTGAAGAACTCCTTCACATCCCTTGTTAGCTGTATTGCTAGGTATTTTATTCTCTTTGTAGCAATTGTAAATGGGGGTTCATTCATGATTTGACTTTCTGCTTGTCAATTGTTAGCGTATAGAAATGCTTGTGATTTTTGCACATTGATTTTTTATCCTGAGACTTTGCTGAATTTGCTTATCAGCTTCAGGACTTTTGTGACTGAGATGGTGGGGTTTTCTAAATATAAAATTGAGTCACGTGCAAACAATTTGACTTGCTCTCTTCCTATTTGAATACCCTTTATTTCTTTTTCTTGCCTGATTGCCCTGGCCAGAACTTCCAGTACTATTGAATAGGAGTGGTGAGAGGTGGCATCCTTGTCTTGTGCTGGTTTTCAAAGGGAATGCTTCCAGTTTTGCCCATTTGATATGATGTTGGCTGTGGGTTTGTCATAAATGGCTCCTACTATTTTGAGATATGTTCCATCAATACCTAGTTTATTGAGAGTTTTTAACATGAAGGGATGTTGAATTTTATGGAAAGCCCTTTCTGCATCTACTGAGATAACCATGTGGTTTTTGTCATTGGTTCTATTTATGTGATGGATTACATTTATTGATTTGCCTATGTTGAACCAGCCTTGCATCCCAGGGATGAAGCAAGCTTGATTGTGGTGGATAAGCTTTTTGATGTGCTGCTGGATTCAGTTTGCCAGTATTTTATTGAGGATTTTTGCATCAATGTTCATCAGGGATATTGGCCTGAAATTTTCTTTTTTTGTTTTGTCTCTGCCAGATTTCAGTATCAGGATAATGCTGGCCTCATAAAATGAGTTAGAGAGGAGTCCTTCTTTTCAATTGTTTGAATGGTTTCAGAAGGAATAGAACCAGCTCCTCCCTGAACTTTTGGTAGAATTTGGCTGTGTATCTGTCTGGTCCTGGTTTTTTATTTTTTTATTTTTATTTTTTTTTATTGGTAGGCTATTAATTACTGCCTCAATTTCAGAACTTGTTGTTGGTCTATTCAGGGATTTAACTTCTTCCTTGTTTGGTCTTAGGAGGGTGTATTTGTCCAGGAATTAACCATTTCTTCTTGATTTTCTAGTGTATTTGCATAGAGGGTTTTCATGTCTCTATCTCCTTCAGTTCTGCTCTGATGTTCATTATTTCTTGTCTTCTGCTAGCTTTTGGATGTATTACACTTGCTTTTCTAGTTCTTTTAGTTGTAATGTTAGGGTGCCAATTTGAGATCTTCCTAGCTTTCTGATGTGGGCATTTAGTGCTATAAATTTTCCTCTTAGCACTCCTTTAGCTGTGTCCCAGAGATTCCAGTATGTTGTCCCTTTGTTCTCATTGGTTTCAAAGAACTTCTTGATTTCTGCTTTAATTTTATTATTTACTCAGGAGTTATTCAGGAGCAGGTTGTTTAATTTCCATGTAATTGTATGGTTTTGAGTGAATTTCTTAATCCTGAGTTCTTATTTGATTGCACTGTGGTCGAAGAGACTGTTTGTTATGATTTCAGTTCTTTTGCATTTGTTGAGGAATGTTTTACTTCCACCTATGTAGTCAATTTTAGAATAAGTGCCATGTGGCACTGAGAAGAATGTATACTCTGCTGATTTGGGGTGGAGAGTTCTGTAGATGTCTGTTAGGTACACTTGATCTAGAGCTGAGTTCAAGTCCTGAATATCCTTGTTAATTTTAAGTCTCATTGATCTGTCTAATACTGACAGTGGGGTGTTCAAGTCTCCCACTATTATTGTGTGGGAGTGTAAGTCTCTTTGTAGGTCTCTAATAACTTGTTTTATAAATCTGGGTGTTTCTATATTGGATTCATATATATTTAGGTTAGTTAGCTCTTCTTGTTGAATTGATCCCTTTACCATTATGTAATGCCCTTGTTTGTCTTTTTTGATCTTTGTTGGTTTTAAGTCTGTTTTGTCCAAGACTAGAATTGCAATCCCTGCTTTTTTTTGCTTTCTATTTGCTTGGTAAATTTTCTTCCATCCCTTTATTTTGAGCTTGTGCATGTCTTTGCACATGAGATGTGTCTCCTGATTACAGCACACCAATGGGTTTTGATTCTTTATCCAATTTGCCAATCTGTGTCTTTTAATTCAGGCATTTAGCCCATTTACATTTTAAGGTTCGTGTTGTTATATGTGAATTTGACCCTGTCATCATGATGCTATTTGGTTATTTTACATACTAGTTGATGCAGTTTCTTCATAGTGTCATTGGTCTTTATATTTTGGTGTGTTTTTGTAGTGGCTGGTACTGTTTTTTCCTTTCCATATTTAGTGTTTCCTTCAGGAACTCTTGCAAAGCAGGTCTGGTAGTGGCAAAAATCCATCAGCATTTGCTTGTCTTAAAAGGATTTTCTTTCTCCTTTGCTTATGAAGCTTAGTTTGGCTAAATATGAAATTTTGGATTGAAAATTCTTTTATTTAAGAATGTTGAATATTGACCCTTACTCTTCTGGTTTGTAGGGTTCCTGATGAGGGATCTGGTATTAGTCTGATGGGCTTCCCTTTGTAAGTGACCTAGCCTTTCTTTCTGGATGCCCTTAACATTTTTTCCATCATTTCATCCTTAAAAAATCTAATAACTACGTGCCTTGGGGTTGATCTTCTCATGAGGTATTTTAGTGGTGTTCTCTGTATTTCCTGGATTTGAATGTTGGCCTGTCTTGTGAGGTTGGGGAAGTTCTCTGGGATAACACCCCGAAGTGTGTTTTCCAACTTGATTCCATTCTCCCCATCTCTTTCAGGTATTCCAATCAATTGTAGGTTTGGACTTTTTACATAGTCTCATCTTTCTTGGAGGTTTTGTTCATTCATTCTTGTCTGCATTCCTTATTTCAGCAAGATGGTTTTCAAACTCCAAAATCCTTTCTTCTTCTTGATCCATTTGGCTATTGATATTTGTATATGCTTCATGAAGTTCTCGTGCAGTGTTTTTGAGCTCCATCATGTCGTTTATTTTCCTTTCTAAACTGGTTATCTAGTTAGCAGCTCCTGTAACATTTTATCAAGGTTCTTAGCTTCTTTGCATTGGGTTAGAACATGCTCCTTTAGCTCAGTGGGCTTTGTTATTACCCAACTTCTGAAGGCTACTTCTGTCAATTCTTCCACCTCATCCTCCATCCAGTTCTGCACCCTTGCTGGCTAGGTGCTGCTATCATTTGGAGGAGAAGAGGCACTTTGGACTTTTGGGTTTTCAACATTTTTTCATTGATTTTTTTCTCATCTTTACGAGTTTGTCTAGTTTTGATCTTTGAGGCTACTGACCCTTGCATGAGGTTCATGTGGGGACTCTTTGTTGATGCTGCTGTTGTTTCTTTGTTTGTTCTTCCTTCAAGGGTCAGATCCCTCTTCTGTAAGGCTTCTGTGGTTTGCCAGGTTGACTTCAGACCCTATTCATCTGCTTTGCTCCCACGCTTGGAGAGGTCACTTGAGGAGACTGGGGAACAGCAAAGATGGGTGCCTGTTTCTTCCTTTGGGATCTTTGACCTTGAGTGGCACCGAACTGATGCCAGCAGGAACACTCCTGTATAGGGTGTCTGATGACCCCTGTTGGAGGGTCTCACCCAGTTGGGTGGTATGGGGAGCAGGATCCATTTACCAAAGCACTTTGGCTGTCCCTTGATGGAGAGGGTGTGGTTTGCTGGGGGAAACCCACTCGTCTGGGCGGACTGGATTCCTCAGAACTAGCAGGAGGAAAGAATAAGTCTGCTGGTCCATGGAAACTGTGGCCACTCCTCCCCCTAGGGACTCAGGCCCAGGGAGATCAGAGTTCTGTCCCTGAGCCTCTGGCTGGAGTTATTGGAGTTCCTGCAGGGAGGTCCCACCCTGTGAGGAGGGATGGGTCAGGGTCAGGCCTGAAGAAGCACTCTGGCCCACAGTCGGCCACAGCCGGTGTATTGGGCTGTGGGGAATACCTCTTGGGAGCAAGATGTCCAGCCTCCCTGGCTTTAGCAGGGGAAAAGCACGGCCTGAAGTTATAGAGATGGCTGTCACCCTTCCCAGACACTGGGAGCTTAGTGTGTTAGGCAGCTAGCAGTCCCAGTGTTGGCTGCTGCCCCTCCCCGAGGAGCTCAAAAGGCTTAGGCTTAGACAGTAGGCAGATGCAGCTGTGGTGCTTGCCACCCCTCCCCCTGGGAACTCAGCAGGCTTAAGCAGATTCTAGCTGAATGGATTCTAGTTGAGCATCTGCACAGCTCCATGGTTAGGACCCTAGGCCCCAGGGGTGTGGGCTCATGAGTGGGATCTTCCAATCATGGGTTGTACAGTTCTGTGGAGAACACAGTTTCACAGTATGGGTGACATGCTCACTTACTGCCTCTTTTGGCTGGGAGGTGGCGGTTCTCCTGCCCCATATGGCTCTAGGTGGGCAGCCACATCACATTGCTCTTCTTTCCTCTCCATGGGTCATGCCAGCTGCCTAGTCAGTTCTGATGACAGAACCTGGATACCTCAGTTGCCGGTGCAGGGCTTGCATGTTGTTATGGTTATTTTTGATGAGAGCCTCTGATTGCCACTGCGTCTAGTTGGCCATCTTAAGTCCTCACTCTTGTATATTTATTTAATGAGAGAAAAGGGTACTAAATTCTGATATAATTTGAAGTTGCTTTTTTTTTCTTTCTCCCATGAAAACATGTAACTAATAAAAATGTATTTTCCTCCTTTCTAATTTTTGTAACTCATGTTTTATCTTCTGATTCCTTTAGATAAATCTTTCAAATTTGAAACAGGAATAAATTATAGTTGTGAGATTAGACATCTTTGTTTTAAAATTCATTGTAATGGCAATTACACTCTCAACTGTTGTACATGTTTGCTAAAGTACATATCTGCTTTATAATGATAGAAAATTATCCTATTTTTGTTTCTATAGTTGCTTCATAAGTGAAGCCTTAATTCAATCAAATAACTTGTTAGCACATATAAAAGATTACTATATAGGTAATCATCTAAAATTTTAGGATAGAAGAGAAATGGAAATCTCATCTGTAGCCGGTATCACAGACTAAAAAGGATGCTTAGAGACTCTTATAAATAACCATTGAAAAAAACCTAGATAAAACATAAATTCCTGAGCAAATGAAACCTACCCAGATTGAACCAGGATAAATAGAAATCCTGAACAGACTGATAATCAAGATTGAATCAGTAATACTAAACCTTTCAACAAAAAATAAGCCCAGAACAATATGAATATACTGCTGAATTCTACCAAACTTATGAAGAATAATGAACAAAATACTCAACATATTTCCAAAAATTAAAAAGAAGGGAATATTTTCTAACTCATTCTGTGAAGTCAGCATTACCTTGCTACCCAAACCAGAGAAGGATACAACAGAAAATAAAAACTACAGGCCAATAACCCTGATCAATATAGACACAAAAATCTTCAACAAAATACTGTAAACTGAATCCCACAACACATCAAAATGGTAATGCACCATGATCAAGTGGGATTTCTCTCAGGGATGTAAGAATGTTTTGAAAAATGCAAATCAATAAATTTAATACATCACATCAATAGAATAAAGCACAAAAAATATGATCTCAATAGACACAGAGAAAACATTTGATAAACTTCAGCATCACTTTATAATAAAAACTATCAACAAGTTAGAAATAGAATAAGTATGTTCAACATAATAAAGTTTGTAATGACAAATTCACAGCTACCTCATACTTTATGAGGAAAAGCTAAAAGCCTTGGCTCTAAGAACTCTAACAAGACACAGATGCTCATTTTCACCACTCCTATTCAACACAGTACTGAATTAGCCAGAACAATTAAGCAAGAGAATGAAAAGCATCCAAATTGGAATAGAAGAAGTCAAATTATTCCTTTTTGCATATGACATTATCTTACACACAGAAAAGGTCAAAAATCTCTTAAAACTGATGAATAATTTAGTGAAGTTGCAGGAGAGAACATCAACAGACAAAAACCATTTCTATTTCCCAGTAATAAACTAGATGACAAGCAAGTCAAAGTGGCTATCCTTTTTACAATAGTTATAAAATATATAATAAAATACCTAGTTATAAATCTAACCAAAATGATAAAATACCTCTACAATGAAAATAATAAAACACTGATGACAAATATTGAGGAGGACACAAAGAAATGAAAAGACATCCCATGCTCATGGATCAGAAAAATTAATATTGTTAAAATGGCCACACTACCCAAGACAATCTACATATTAAATGCAATCCCTATCATAATATAATGACATTCTTCAAAGAAGTAAAAAAAAAAAAATCGTAAAATATTTATGAACCCACAGAAGATCCCAAATAGCAGAAGCAACACTGGGTAAGAAAGAACAAAGTTGGAGGCATAAATATGCTACAAAGCATCATAACTAACACAGCATAGTATTGGCATAAAGAAACAGACACTTAGACCAATGGAACTGAATAGAAATTTCAGAAATAAATTCACATATTTAAGTCAACTGATTTTTGACAAAGGTGCCAAAAGCATCCATTGGGGAAAGGACAGCCTCTTTAATAAGTGGTGCTAGGTAAATTGAATATCCATATGACAAATAATAAAAACAGACACTATCCCTTCCCATGTACAAATTTCAACTCAAAATGGATTACATATCTAAAATTAAGACTTCAAGTTATAAACTACTAGAAGAAAAAATAGGGGTAGTGCTTCAGGACATTGATCTGGACAAAGGTTTTTTGGCTGACACTTCAAAAGCATAGGCAACAAAAACAAAAATAGACAAATGAGTCTATATTAAACTACAAAGCTATGCATAGCAAAGGAAACAATTGTTAGAGTAACAAGATATCCTGTAAAATGAAAGAAAATATCTGCAAACTTAGTCATCTGACAAGAAAATAATATTCATAATATACCCAAGAATATTCAGAAGAAATTCAAGCAACTCAACAGCAAATAATAATATTATTAAAAATGGACAAAGGATATTAATAGACATATCTTAAAAAAGCATACAAATGGACAACAAGTATATGAAAAAATGAAAACCACGATGAGATATCATGGTACCCCAGTTAGAATGGCTATTATCAAAAAAGACATCCTGTATGGAGACATGGAGAAAAGAAAACTCTTATATACTATTGATGGAAATGTAAATCAGTATAGCTACTTTTGAAAACAGCATGGAGGTTTCTCAAAACTAAAAATAGAACTACTATATGATCTAACATTCTCACTACTGGCTATTTATCCAAAGGATAGGAAATCAGTATGTCAAAGGAATAGCTACACTCCCATGTTTATCACAACACTGTTCACTATAGCCTAGATATGGAATTAATGTAAGTGTCCATCGACAGATACATGCATAAGGAAAATGTGGTATATACACACAATGGAACACCATTCAGTCATAAAAAATAAAATTATGTCATTTGCAGGAACATGGATGGAACTAGATGTCATTATGCTAAGTGCAAGAAGCATGGCAAAGAAAATGATCCTATATTCTCACTCATATGTGGGAGCTAAAAAAATTCATCTCTTGGAGGTAGAAAGTAGAATGATGGTTACCAAATTCTGGGAAAGGTGATGGTCTTGGGGTGGTGATGAAGTCAGTTTGGTTAATGGGTACAAACATACAGTTAGACAGAATAAATACATTTTAATTTTTGACAGTGCAGTAGGGTGACTATATTTAACAATAGTTTATTGCACATTTTTAAAAAGCCAGATGATTAGAAATGTTGCCCACATACATAAATGATAAATGTATTTGGTGATGGACATCTTAAATACCCTGATTTGATCATGCTCATTGTAGGCATGTATCAAAATATCACACATACTTCATAAATAGGTACACTTAGTATGTATTAATTAAGAATACTATAAGGGGACCCAGTCTCAGAAAGGCCCTCAAATTTTTGCTAGTTGTTTTCCTTCAAGAGCCCTATTAACTTCTCACAGTAAAGATACAAGAAAAACTCTGATAGTTCTGTAAACCAAATAATTATCTGAGATAAGTCTCAATCAATTTAGAGATTTATTTTGCCAAGGTTGAGGATATTGACCCAGGACACAGCCTCAAGAGGTCCTGAGATCATATGCTCAAGGTAATTGGTTTTGTGTTTTAGGGCAACGTAAGACATCAATCAGTACATGTAAGGTTTACACTGGTTCAGTCTGGAAAGGGAGGATAACTCAAAGCAGGAGCTTACATCTTTTAGGTGGATTCAAAGATTTCTGATTGTCAATTGGTTGAAAGATTTAAGTTATATAAAAGTCTGGAATAAATAAAAATAAATTTCTGGGTTAAGATAAGGGGTTGTGAAGATCAAGGCTCTTAATTATGTAGATGAAGTCTGATAAGTGGCCACCCTTAGAGGCAATAGGTAGCAAATGTTTCCTTTTCAGACCTTTAAAAGGTGATAGACTCCAAGCTAATCCCTTCAATCAGAAAAAGTTCTGGAAAGGAAAGAGGATTCTTTATACAATGTAAATTTACCCCATAGGAGAGAGCTGTCCAAGCCATTTCAAAATATGTAAAATAAATATATTTGGTAGTCTGAAAGCCTAGCACTTCGGGAGGCTGAGGTGGGCAGATTGCTTGAGTTCAGCAGTTCAAGACCAGCCTAGGCAACTTGTTGAAACCCCATCTCTACAAAAAAATATGAAAAAAAAAATTAGTCAGGCATGGTGGTACACACCTGTAGTCCCACCTACTTGGGGGGACTGAGGCGGGAGACTTGCTGAGCCCAGGAGGTCAAGGCTTCAGTGAGCTGTGTTCACACCACTTCACTCCACCCTGGGTGACAGAGTAAGACACTGTCTCTAATAATAATAATAATAATAATAATAATTTTAATAAGAAAATGTATCAGACTAACATACTTTGATTTCCTTTAGCGCCTGTTATCTGTCATGTGGTAACATACTAGAGTCATGTTGGAATTTTATATCTTATATCTATAGAGAATCTGTTTTGTCAGTCCTAAGATCTCTGTTTTAATGTTAATCCTGGTCAGTTGTGTCTAAACTTCAAAAGGGTGAGTGTATAATGAGGCATGCCCACATCCTCTTTCTCATCATGGCCTAAACTAATTTTTCAGATTTCTTGGAATCCCCTTGACCAAGAGTGGAGGTATATTCAGTCTGTTGTGGGAGCTTAGAATTTTATTTTTGTTTTATACTTCCAACAGTGGGATTAGGACATAACCATGTAAAAACACATGCAGAGGATTCTATTAACAATACCTGGCTTCAAGAGAAACTATTTTCCTAACATCTATCAAACATGTGTTTTACCAGAGTCTAACTGACCTGAAGGAAGGGCAATACGCAGCTGTACTACACTATGTTTCATGAAGTGTGTCAGCCACATCCAGTAAGTTGAAGGCCTGACTAGAACACATAGACAAGCCTTCCCCAGAAAGAAGAAATTCTCCAGTGGGCTACTTAAGAACCAAATCTACACTATCAGCTCTCTTGGGTCTCTGCCTGCCTGCCTGCCTTAAGAATAGAAATGCACCATCAACTCTCCTAAGTCTCCAGCCTACTGGAGCACACTGCAGATTTCTGACTCACTAGCATCCATAATCATGTGAACTGACTCATTATAATATATCTATATATGTACATATACACAGGTACATAGAAACATACCTGTTTCTCTAGAGAACCCTAACACAAACTTTTGTTACCAAGAATGTTTCTAGAGGGAAATAAAATTAAGGATGAATTTTCTGGATTGATTCTGAGGTTTCTGGAGTTAACTCACTAACCTGATAAGGTTTTTTTGTTTTTGTTTTTTTTTTTTGAGACAGAGTTTCACTTTTGTCACCAAGGCTGAAGTGCAGTGGCATGACCTCAGCTCACTGCTACCTCCACCTCCCAGATTCAAACGATTCTCAGGAGGCCTCAGCCTCCAGAGTAGCTGGGATTACAGGCACCTGCCACCACACCCGGCTAATGTTTTGCATTTTTAGAAGACACCGGGTTTTGCCATGTTGAACAGGCTGGTCTTGAACTCCTGACCTCAGGTGATCCACCCATCTTGGCCTCCCAAAGTACTGGAATTACAGGTGCGAGCCACTACTCCTGGCCTAATCTGATAAGTTTTAAAGATACTACTAATGCTCTATTTCCAATAGTAAAGAGAACACTTTTAGCACATGGCATGGTCTGGCAATAGAGTTATGCAAAACATTGCCATTAGATCCTCCTAATCAAATACTTATGAGAAGCAAAGATCTGAGTGACCATGCATATGATACTTTCTAACATTTCTGTCAAACTAATGAGAGTATAATAAGACTGACTGGCTGCTTCTAACATTCCTGGACAAAATGGGGAATAAAATAATGAGCTTAAGGATTTGAATTTTTAGCTCAGCACCATGTAAATGACCTGAAGGCATCTATGTCTACCCTAAATGAGACCCTTATCTCCGATAGTGGCAGAGAAGAGACTGCTAAAAACCAAACCCAGAATTTAATTCTGCAGATGATTGACTTATAAAACATACTGAGTTCTCATACTGACAAGGTGTCTACTGTTAAAGTGGGTCATTGATAACGGCATCCTGAAAGATTGAATTGGGAACTATCAAAAGACCCTAATGAAGCTGGAACACTGAGCCTCAAAATTCTAATGAGTTTTCTTCACCAGTAGAAGCAGCTTCTCCACCTATATTTGAGAGGATTAATCCTGGACTGCTTGAGGAAACTGTAATGGCCTCTGCTGAGGCAATTGCATTTCAAAAAAATGCTGAGTCTTCCTAGGACCCACCACCCACCACCTCATTTTGCTTTTAATCCTTGTAACTGAACTCAGGTTCCAGTAGACCCTTAAAGGTGGGGTACAAATTACAAAATTGTAATTCAAAAAAATTACACTCCAAAAAATTACTTGTGTTTTCTTATTTATGCATATAAAAATTCAGAGAACATGTGTGGGGATGGATATTATGAGTGTGGGATAATGGTGGAAGGCAAATAAAGTTGAATCAGGCTTGATTAATTGATCTGGACCCACGAAGCACAGATTCTACATTAAATGTTGTTGGTCAGAGAGTTAAAAAAGACTCCAACAATTTTTGTGGTTTGTTGGCTAAAACATGGACCAAAAGATGGAACACAGGATGTGAACATGAAATTCCAGACTTGCCTTGGTTTACTATAAAGGAATAGTTCAAAAGTGTTGGAATGTTAGAGTGGATTTGTCATCTAAGATCTACTCACTCAACCTGGGAGGGTCCAGAAGACTCAACTTTTGCCATGACTGTGAGAAATAAATTTGAGTGGGAAGCCCCGGAATTTTTGAAGAGCTCTGTGACCAGTCTTTTATAGAGGCCAGACCTTGTAATGGAAACTGTGGTCACTAAATTGGGTAAGCTAAATTCAATTAGGTTGCAATTGGGAGTAATTAGATCCTGGGATGGTAAGGACCAAGTGATGGGATTCAACCACCAATAGTGAGTTGGGTGTGATTACTGTAATTAATAGCAGAATCAAAGCAGAAATCAGAATAGTATGACACATGCAGACCTACAGCATTGGCTGTTTGATCATGGTATTTCTATAAGTAAAATAGGAAAACTACAAAACTCTTAGTTGATTTGTATAAGCAGAAAAGTTTTAGGTAAAGTGAATGAAAGTCTAACCTGAATCATAAAAACACATAAAAAATTACAGCCTCTTAGTCAATTCCCAGATTTTAACTAGTTTATAGACCCAGAACCATCTGAATGAAGGGTAGGCTAGGTCCCCTTGAGGAAGGACCCTGACCCACTGACAAAAACTTCTACTGTTAATCTTTCTTTTAGCCTTCCCTAAAGGGACCTATAGCCTTTTACTAGAGTAACTGCTTTGAGGAAAAGGAAATAATCAAAAATGTTGGGGCATATTAGACATTGGCTCTGAACTGACACATTTCAGGGGACCCTAAACATCACTTCAGTCTACCAGTCAACATAGAAGCTTATGGGCATGACATGTCCAATGGAGTTGTAGCTCAGGTTCATCTCAGAGTGGGTAAAATGGGTCCCTGAACCTACCCTGTGGTTATTTCCCCAGTTCTGGAATGCATAATTGAAATAGACACACTCAGCAACTGGCAGAATTCCCACACTGGTTCCCTGTCCTGTAGAATGAAAACTGTTATGGTGGAAAAGCCATATGGAAGTTATTAGAACTGCTTCTACCTAGAAAAATAGAAGCCCCAAAGCTATACCACTTTCCTGAAGACACTGCAGAGCTTAGTGCCATCATCAAGGATTTGAAAGATGTTGAATATGCAGGGTGGCAATTCTCATCACATTCCCATTCAACTTTTCTATTTGGCCTGAGCAGAGACAGATGGATCTTAAAGAATTACGATGGATTATTGTAAGCTTAACCAGATGGCCACTTCAATTGCAGCTGTCATACTAGATGTGGTTTCATTGCTTCAGCAAATTAACACATCCCCTGATACCTGGTATGCAACTATTAATCTGGAAATTTTTTTTTTCTCCATGCCTGTTAAAAAAGATCTCAAGAAGCATTTTTCCTACAGCTGGTAAGTCCAGCAATAGACCTTCAGTGTCCTACTTCAGAGGTATATCAACTCTCTAGCCCTATGGCACTGTTTCATTCACAGGAATCATGATCACCTTTCCCACACATGAGATATCACACTTCCATTACATTGATGACATTATGCTGATTACACCTAGTGAGCCAGTAGCAGCAACCACTCCAGTCTTATTGATGAGACATTTGTGTCAGGGGATAGGAAAAAATCTGACAAAAATTGACAGGTCTTCTTCCTCAGTGAAATTACTAGAGACTTGTGATGTGAGACATGTCAAGATATCTCTTCTAAGGTGGAAGATAAGTTGCTGCATGTGGCCTATCCTACAACCAAAAAAGCAACACAAAGCCCAGTGGGCCTTTTTGATTTGGGAAGCAACATATTTTTTATTACCTTGTGTTATTTTGGCTTATTTACCAAATGATCTACAAAGCAAATAGTTTTGAGTGAGTCCCACAGTAAGAGAAGGCTCTGCAACAGGTCAAGGCTGCTGTGCAAGCTGCTCTGCCACTTGGGCCATATGATCCAGAAAATCCAAGGGAACTTGAGGTGTAAATTGCAGATAGACATGTTGTTTGGAGACTTTGGCGAACCCCTATAGGTGAATTACAGTGATAGTACAGGCCTTCAGGATTTTGGAGCAAAGCCCGCCGTCACCTGCAGATAAGTTCTCTCCTTTTAAGAAACAGCTCTTGGCCTGCTACTGGGTCTCAGTAAAGACTGAATGTTTAACTATGGGTCACCAGGTTATTATACAACCTGAGCTACCCATCACAAACTAAAATCATCCTACCCATCAAACCATAATGTTGGACATGCACAGCAGAGAGCACATTATCTAATGCAAGTGGCATACATGAGATCAGTTGATGGAGGCTCTGAAGGCACAAATACGTTCATTGACGAAGTGGTCCAAATGCCCATGGCCTCCACTCCCACTGCACTGCCTTCTTTTTTACTAGCCTTAACCTATGGTCTCATGAGGAGGAACTCCTCACCATCAATTGACAGGGAAAAGAAAAATTGGGCCTGGTTTACATGATTCTGCATGATATACATGCACCATCTGAAAGTGGACAGCTTTAGCACTACAGCTCCCTTATGAGATACCCCTGAGGACAGTGGTGAAAAAAAATTCTACCAGTTGGCGGAACTGTGAGCAGTGCACCTGGTCACTCATTATGCTTGGAAGGAGAAATGTTCAGATGCATGATTTTGTACTGCTTCATGGTCTGTGGCAAATGGTTTGGCTGGATGGTTAGGAAGTTGGGACAAATATGATTGAAACATTGATGAGAATAAAGTCTGGGAATTATGTGGATATATTTCTCCATATGGACAAAAATAGCAAACATATTTGTTTCCCATATGAAAGCTTATGAAAGGACAACCTCTGTCAAGAATAATTTTGAAAGGTGTCTGGGATTATTGATCCTGACTGCCAGTGAGGAAATTGGACTGCTACTTCATAATGGAGTTATGAAAGAGTATGTCTGGAATACAGGAGATCTCCTAGGATACATCTAAGATTTACCATTTCCTGTGAAAACAGCTACAGCAACCCAACCCAGACAGAGCTACCAATGGCCCAGACCCTTCATGAATGAAGATTTGGGTCACTCTGCCAGGTAAGAAACCACAACCAGCTGAGGTGTTTGCTAAAGGCAGAGGTAACAAAGAGATAACATAAAAAACATAGTTATGAATCCCAGCTATGACTAAATGACTACATGACCAGTTATAGAAATAAAGACTGTAATTGTCCTGACTATATTGTGCAAATATATTTGTCCTTTCTTATGTACTTATTATGTAACATAAGATCTATTGACTTTATATTACAGAATTTAAGTATTGTTAGCTTTACATCATAGTATTTAAATTCTAGAATATCAAAAAGTATAAACATCATCTAGGGATTTTACATCTTTTTCTGGGACAGAATTAGTGTGTTTTTAGTTGCGCATAGGCTAGCCCTGTCATATTAGTTGGATGTATGACTTTGTTATTGTCTTTATTTGGAATTAACTATGATTTTAAGATGTGCATAGGTGCCAATTTGATAAGAGGTAGAATTCTAATGGTTAATATTATATGTCAACTTGGAGGGTGATATTGGATGAGGTTAATATTTAAATCAATTAACTTTGCGTAAGCAGATGTCCTCCATTACTTAGATAGGCCTCATTCAATCAGAGAACAAAAGGAACAGATTCCTCAAGCAAGAGGGCATTCTCTAGCAGATTGCCTTTGTGTGTGTGTGTACACACACATCCTATGTGTTTGGTTTTGCTGAAGAACCTTCACTAATAGAGGAACTGAGACCTCTAATCTCGCAGAGTTTTGTAGATGGGAAGCACAAAGGACTGTAGTTGGTCACTGAAAATGATGAAAAGCGAGACCTTTTCCGTTTTGATAACTTATTTTCCATACCTATATATTCTTACTAATGGTAACACAGTGACATATAAAGGAACTTAATTTAATTTGTATCCTCATCTTAAAAGATAACAATCTAATCTCTTATCACTTCTAACCTAATGCTTAAACTGCACTTCGGCAGACCATTTCAACCCGCCATTCAGGACAGCGGGTTCTATATGGTGTAGTATGGAATATGACCAGTAGATTCATGGCTATGAATCTGCAGTCATACCTTGCTTGCTGAAAAGTTGTCCATTGATGGGCACTTAGGTTGATTCCATGACTTTGCTGTTGTAAATAGCGCTGCGATGAACATAGGAATCCAGGTATCTTTCTTAATTAATGATTTCTTTTCTTTTAGGTAGACAACCGGTAGTGGGATTGTTGGATGGAATGGCAGTTCTGTTTTTAGTTCTTTGAGAAATCTCCAAATTGTTTTCTATAGAGGTTGTGCTAATTTACATTCCTACCAACAGTGTATAGGCATTCACTTTTCTTCACATCCTTGCCAACAACTGTTGTTTTTGGTTTTTTTAACAGCAGTCATTCTGACTGATGTAAGATGATATCTCATTGTGGTTTTAATTTGCATTTCTCTGATGATTACTGATGTTGGACACTTTTTATATGCTTTCTGGCCATTTTTGTCTTTTGAAAAATGTCTATGTCCTTTGCCCGTGTTTTCATGATATTGTTTTTTTGAGTTGTTTGAGTTCTTTGTAAATTCTGGATATTAGTCCTCTGTGAGATAGATAGTTGGCAAATATTTTCTTCCATTCTGCAGGTTGTCTGCTCACTCTGTTGATTATTTCTTTGGCTATACAGAAGCTTTTTGGTTTAAGTCCCATTTGTCTGTATTTATTATTGCTATTTGCGCTTTTGAGGTCTGTCATGAATTGTTTGCCTAGATCAAGGTCTAAAGAGTTTTACCTGGGTTTTCTTCCAGTATTTTTACAGTTTTAAGTCTCACGTTTAACTCTTTAATCCATCTTGAGTTGATTTTTGTTTCTTTTGAGAGGTAGGGGTACATTTTTATTCTTCTGCATATGGCAATCCAATTTTTCTAGCTGCATTTATTGAAAAGGGTGTTATTTCCCCACTGTATGATCTTGTCAATTGTGTCAAGGATCAGTTGGCTGTACATATGTGGCTTTCTTTCTGGATTCTTTATTTCTGTGTTCTATATTCTATTCCATTGACCCAGGTGTCTATTTTCACACCAACATCATGCTGTTTTGTTTGCTATAGCCTTGCTATGTAATTTGAAGTCAAGTAATTTGATGCCTCCAGGTTTGTCTTTTTTGCTTCAGATTGCTTTGTTAATTTAAGCTATTTTTTGGTTCCATATAAATTTTAGATTTTTTTTTCTTATTCTGTGGCATCTTGATAGCAATCTATAGATTGCTTTGGGCAATATGGTCATTTTGACAACATTAATTCTTCTGATCCATTAGCATGGGATGTTTTCCCATTTGTTTGTGACATTTACTTCAATTTGCTACTAGTGGGAGCTTAAAATATTGGATCACCATCTTGTATCAGAAACTGTCTGTACTACATCTACTGCCAGTTTTTGAGATCCTCATCACCAACTAGGCAGTGTGGGATACAGCTCCAAAATCCCGATATTCCACCTGCTTTCTGGGATCAGTCTTGCTACCAAATATCAGAGGTTGGTTTCTTTAGAAGAGACCAGCTGTGGAGGTGAAATTTTGATGTGAGGGATATTTGTTAGGAGTTGACCACTGTAGAAGAAAGAGGTGGGGAGATAAAGAATTAGGTGGAGGAAAGACTCAAACTACAACCCCAAACCAGCAAATCTTTACCCCATAGGGAGTTACAAAGCACATACGAAATTGTCCCTCAATTGCTGTGGAGGCCGAGCTCTCATTCCCACCTGAGTAGCCATTTGGACATGGATCATTCTAGGAAGGGAATGCTTTTGTGTAACCTGGCTTTCCATGGCTGCAGCAAACAATAAAAATGCTGACAAAAGGAAGTTGGGGGTTTTATTGATGGCTTGGGTAACAAGTTCTTGCTTGGAAAAAAAAGTATTGGTCAGTGCATCTCTGTGTCTACCACAGCATTCCACTTATAATGCCAATGTACATGGGTAGTTAATTTTGTGTACATATGTCTTAATCCTCTAATTAAATTATATGCTTCCGAGAGATAGGATGTGTATATTCTTTGTGTTACAAGAGTAAATAAAAAAGTACCTGTGGAATTATTTATATAGAGTCTGTGTAGACCAAAAATTTGATAAGAGTAAGAATCATTCTCTTCTTCTATCTGTAGGTCAATGTTGAATGTTCACCAACCAAGATAATGCTTGCTAAATAATAAGTAAGCAAAAATTATTGAAATATATAAATGCACAATTAAGTTACATAGTAGGTATTCATGAAATATTTTAATGAGTTGTTGAATGAATGATTTATTAATGATTCAAAAGCTCACAGCCATTATATTATTTTCAGCAAATAGAATTTAAAAATAAAATAGAATTCAGCACCTAATAAAATTGAAGTCCTTCCAAAGTTAAAATTAGTCTATTATGTTTATCTCTGTTGTTACCCACTGACACAATGTTACAGCAATAAAGGAAGTTATAGTAATGAGCATTAGTGCCCAAATTAATAAAATTCACTTTTTAATTTATGTGTATATATATATATATATATATTTTTTTTTTAGGTTCTAGTGAGTCTTTTGAGGTATCATAATGATGATTTATAATACAATTAAAATTGTGTTTGACTAGCAGTTATTATTACCACTTCTCACTACAACTCAATGAAAAACCAAATGGCTCATAACAACACAAGCTATGCTGGAAATCATCGTAACTTTAGAAATGGAAAGAAATCCACACTGATTCTAAAGCAATGGGTGGGAAATACATTGAAAGAAAATTATACTTTTCTCTGTCTTACAGTATTCTCAGGCTTTCTGTAACTCAAGAAATAGATAAGATCTAACAAAAAAATAAAGCAGTATAATACTTTTTATCTTCCTCTACTGTTTGTACACTGAAAACTATTTTTCTTCAATGTGTTTTAAAGTTTGGGGTCCTCTTACACAAAGACTACTCTCTTCAGTTGGAATGCAGACATGTAAGCTTCTATACTTACTTTGTTTCCTACTGTTATTATTTTTCATACATTTTTAGCTGCTTCATACTTGACCTACACTAATCTCAAAGGTGGTTTTATATAAGGATTTCTCTGTTGCTTAATGTTATGTTTCATCTGAGCGAAGTCTATGTAGGGATTGACAAGAACTCTTAGTTCTTTCCTGGGCTAGGAAAGACAGGATATGTACAAACATTGTTGGTGGGCCATAGGGTCGACCTGTAAGTATGCAGTGACCCAATCTTTTTATGCAAAGAAAGAAAAGTGGTAAGGGATAAGATAAATAACACACTTTAATTTTTAAAATAATATGGTAATCTCGGTCATGTAATACTGCATTAAAAATATTTCTTCATTTCTTTCTTTCAACACGAATTTAGGATTTATATATTGCACTTATTTTAGCCTGCCTACTTGGCTTTACAGAGTCTGAAATTAATCACTTTTTGTTCCTTCTTTGAAAAAAATACATATACCTTAGAATATGTCGATTTAACTGGGCTAAGAAATGCATGGACAGCTGGTAATTATTTCTAGTTGTGTCATTGAGGCTATTTCTGGAAGAGATTAGCATTTGAATTGGTAGACTGAGTAAAGAAGATGGCCCTCACCAATTCTGGTGGGCATCATTCATCCAATTCATTGAAGAACTATATACAATATAAAGGCAAAGGAAGGCAAATTTGCTTCTCATTTGAGCAAGGACATTATTCTTCTCTTTCTTTTAGCTATCAGAGCTCTTGTTTCTTGGGCTTTGGACTTGGATTGAATTACACCACCCTCTGGATTTCCTGGTTCTCTACCTTGCAGATGACAGATCATGGGACTTCTCAGCCTCCAAAGTCAAATGAGCCAAGTCCCATAATAAATTTTCTCATATCTATATATCTCCTTTTGGTTCTGTTTCACTGGATAACTGTGACTAATCCAATACTAGTCAATTTCTTCTCTCTCTATTCCCTTTTTTAAATTTTTTAACTGATACATAATAATTGTACATTTTAGAGAGTACATAGTTATGTTTCAATACATATAATGTATAGTGATCAGATCAGGATAATTAGCATATCCATCATCTCAAACATTTATCATTTCTTTGTGTTGAGAACATTCAATATCTTCCTTCTAGCTAAGTGAAAGTACATAACATATTATTGTTTACTATAATCATCCTACAGCATTAGAGAAAACTAGAACTTGCTCCTACTAACTAGATGTAATTTTGTGTCATTTAACATGTTTCCCTAATTTCCTCTTTCCCCTACCATTCCCAGCTTTCAGTATCTTCTCCTTTACTTTTTACTTCAGTTAAATCCACATTTTTTTAACTGCTACTTATGAGTGAGAACATGTGGTGTTTAACTTTCTGTTCCTGGCTTATTCCACTTAATATCATGTACTCTAGTTCTATCTATGCTGCTGTGAATGACAGAATTTCATTCTTTCATATGGCTTTATAATATTCAACCTGTGTACATACCACATTTTCTTTATCCAGTCATCTGCTGTTGGGCATCTAGGCTGATTCCATATCTTGGCTATTGTGAATAGTGCTCCAGTAAACGTAGAGGTATAGATTTCTCTTCGATACACTTTTTCCTTTCCTTTGGATATATGCCCAGTGGAGGAATTGCTGGATCATATGATACTTCTATCTGCAGTTTTTTGAGAAACTTTCATACTGTTTTCTGTGACTGTTCTAGTTTACATTCACACCAACAGTATAAAAAAGTCCTCTTTACTCAGCATACTTAACTGCATTTCTTATTATATTTTTGTTAATATCCATAGTAACTGCGGTGAGATATTATTTCTTTGTGGTTTTGATTTGCCTTTTCCCAGTGATTAGTGATGTTGAGCAATTTTTCATGTATATGCTGGTCATTTGTATGTCTTCTTTGAGAAATATCTGTTCAGGTCATTTGCTCATTTTTTAAATCTTTCCTTTTTTTCAAAGAAGGTATTTGAGTTTCTTCCATATTCTGGATATTAATCTTCTGTAGGTTGCCTTTTTACATTGTTGATTGCTTCCTGTGCAGAAAATTTTTAGTTTGATATAAATCCACTTAATTATTGTTGCTTTTGTTGTCAATCTTTTAAAAAAAACACTTCAACTTTTATTTTAGATACAGGGTATAGATGTGCAGATTTGTCATATGGAAATTGCAATACAGATCCCATCACCTAGGTAGTGAGCACAGTACCTGATAGATGTTTTTTTTATTTTAATTTTAATTTTTTCCCATCACCCCTACCTCCACTATTTTAGTCCCCAATGTCTATTGTTTCCATATTTATGTCCGCGGGTGCTCAATATTTAGCTCTCTACCCCCGTAATTGAGAACACATAGTATTTAATTTCCTGTACCTGCATTACTTTGCTTAGGATTATAGCCTCCAGCTCCATCCATATTTCTGCAAAGGCTATAATTTTATTATTTTTTATGGCTGTGTAGTATTTCATGATGTATGAACCACATTTTTTATCCAATCTACCATTGGGAACCTGGGTTGATTCCATATCTTTGCCATTATGAAGAGCATAGCAATGAACATACAAATGCGTGTGTCATTTTGGTAGAATAATTTGTTTTCTTTCGAGTATATACACAGTAATCGATCGCTTGGTCAAATGGTAGCTCTGTATTAAGTTCTTTGAGAAATCTCTGCACTGCTTTCCACAGTGGCTGGACTAATTTACATTCCCTCCAACAATGTATCGAGCATTCCCTTTTCTCCACAGCCGCACCAGCATCTGTTGTTTTTTGAATTCTTAATAATAGCCATCTGACCAGTGTGACATGGTGTCTCATTGTGGCTTTGATTTGTGTTTCTTTGATGATCAGTGATACTGAGCATTTTTTCATGTTTTTTGGCCACTTGTATGTCTTTTTTTGAAAAGTGTTTGTTCATGTTCTTTGCTAACTTTTAGTGGGTTATTTGTTTTTTCCTTGTTGATTTGTTTAACATCTCTATAGGTTCTGGATATTAGGCTTTTGTCAGATACATAGTTTGTGAATATCTTCTCCCATGCTCTGGGTTGTCAGTTTACTTGTTGATAGTTTCTTTTGTTGTGTAGAAGTTCTTTAGTTTAATTAGCTCCCACTTGTCTATTTTTGTTATTGTTGCAACTGCTTTTGGGGACTTAGCTAAAATTGTTTTTGCCAAGGCCAATGTCTAGAAGAGTATTTTCCAGATTGTCTTACAGGATTTTTGTAGTTTGAGGTCTTACATTTAAATCTTTAATCCATCTTGCGTTGGTTTTTGAATGTGGTGAAATGTAGGGGTCCAGCTTCAATCTTCTGCATATAACTAACCAGCTATCCATCACTATTTAATAGGAACTCCTTTTTCTGTTGCTTGTTTTTGTCAGCCTTGTTGGAGATCAGATGGCTGTAGGTATGTATCTTTATTTCTGAGTTTTCGATTCCATTCCATTGGTCAATATACATGTGTTTGTACCAGTACCAAGCTCTTTTGATGACTGTGGCTTTGTACTATAGTTTGAACTTGGGTAGTGTTATTTTTACTTAGGATTGCTTTGTTAATTTGGGCTCTTTTGTGGTTCCATATGAATTTTAGAATAGTTTTTATTTTCTCAAATTCTGTGAATAATGACATTGGTAGTTTATAAGAAAAGCACTGAATCTCTAAATTGCTTTGGGAAATATGGTCATTTATATGATATTGATTATTCCAATCCATGAGCATGGAATGATTTTCCATTTATTTGTGTCTGATATTCTTCAGCAGTGTTTTGTACTTCTCCTTGTGGAGATAATTCACCCTCTTGGTTACCTGTATTCCCAGTTATTTCATTTTCTTTGTGGCTATTGGATCCCAGATATCTGTAGTGAGAGTGACCAGACCCCTGTCCATTCATGCACTCCTTCTGCAGGCACCATTTGAGGCAGGGAACAAGTTGTAGCATTTAGGCAACCCCATGCAGGGTTCCCAACTTCCTCCTCCTTTTACCACAGTGACTACATCTTTTCTCTGTCCATTCCAATGTTTTCTCTCAGAAAATATGTTCAAATCATGATGTAGTCAAAATTGCAGTCCCTTTCTGAGGGAGTGGTACTTTCCAGCTCTATTTCGTGACCATCTTGGAAAAAGTCCATGTTGCCAGTATTTTTAAGGTCTTATTCATAAAATCTTTTCCCAGATCAGTGTCCTAAAGTATTTTCCTCATGTCTTATTCTAATAATTTTGTAGCTTCCATTCTTACATATAGGTCTTTAATCAATTTTGAGTTGATTTCTGTATACAGGAGAGATAGGGGTTTAGTTTTATTCTTTTGCATGCTGTTATCCACTTTTCCCAGCATCATTTGTTAGAGACTGTCTTTTCCCCAGTGAGTGTTCTTGACACCTTTGTCAAAAATCAGTGGGCTATAGATGCATAGATTGATTTCTGGATCCTCTGTTCCGTTGGTCTGTGTGTTTATTTTTATGTCAGTACCATGACGTTTGTATTATTGTAGCTTTGTAGTAAATTTTGAAGTCAGATGGTGTGATGCCTCCAGCTTTGTTTATTATCCTCAGAATTGCTTTGGCTATTCGAGGTCTTTTATGGTTTCATTAAAAATTTAAGTTTTTTCTCTATTACTATGAAGAATGTCATCAATATTTCAATAGAGATTGCCCTTAATCTAAAGATTGCCTTAAATAGAATGGTCATTTAACTCTATTAATTCTTCCAATTACTGAGCATGGTCTTTCCATTTGTTTGTGTCCTCTTCAATTTCATGATCATGCTTTGTAGTTTTCTTTGTAGAGGCCTTTCAACTCCTCAGTTAAATTAATTCCTAGGCGTTTTGTTTATTTTTTGTAGCTATTTTAAATGGGGTTGCCTTTTTTATTTCTTTTTCGGTTAGTCTATCGACTGTGCACAGAAACACTCTTGATGTTTGTCTGTCGATTTTTTTATTCTGCACCTTCCTAAATTTGTTTATCAGCTCTAAGAGTTTTTTGGTAGAGTCTTTAGATTCTTCTATTTGTATGATGATGTTGTCTGAAACAGGAGCAATGTAACTTACTCTTTTCTAATGTAGATGCCTTTATTTATTTGTCTTGCCTAATTGCTCTGGCTAGGACTTCTGATACTATGTTGAATAAAAGAGATGAGAGTGGACATCTTTGTCTTCTTTAGTTCTTAGGGTAAAATATTTCAGCTTTTGCCATTTAATATGATGTTAACTGTGGATTTGCCATATATGGTCTTTTTTATATTTTTTCTATACCTAATTTTTTGAGAGTCCTTATCATGAAGATATATTTAATTTTATAAAATGATTTTTCTGCATTTCTTGAGATGATCACATGATTTTTGTCCTTCATTCTGTCGATAAAGCATATTATGTTTATTGATTTTGTTTGTTGAACCATCCTTTCATTCCTGAGGTAAATCCCACTTAATCATGGCATTTTATCCTTTTGATGTATTGTTGGATTTAGTTTTCTAGTATTTTGTTGACAAACTTTGTGTTTACATTCATCAGGAATATTGGCCTGTAGTATTCATTTTTTGTTGTGTCATTGTCTGATTTTGATATCAGGGTTATGTTGACCTTTTAGAATAATTTAGAAAGAGTCCCCTTCACTTCCATCTTTGGGAATATTTTGAGAAGAATTATTATTAAGTGTTCTTTAAATGTTTGGTAGAGTTTGGTGGTGAAGCCATCTGGTCCTGGAATTTTCTTAGGTTTTGTTTCGTTTCAGATTCAATATCCTTACTTGTTATTGGTCTTTTCAGAAATTTTATTCCTCTGTAGAGCAATCTTGGTAGGTTGTATGTATCCAGGAATTTATTCATTTCCTCTAGTTTTTCAAATTTATTGGTATATAGTTTTTAATAATAGTTTCTAACGATCCTTTGTATTTCTGTGGCATTTGTCATTTCAGCTTCTTTGGGTAGACATACCAAGGAGCCTGATTACCCTATCACAGGGTAAGAATATGCTTAGTTTTGTAAGAAACTTTCAAACTGTATTCCCATGTGGCTCTACCATTTTGCAATTTCACCAGCAAAGAATGAGAGGTTTTGTTGCTTTATGTCTTTGCTAGAATTTGACATTGTCAGTGTTTTGGATTCTTATCACCCTAGTAGATGTGTAGTGGTATAGCATTGTTTAATTTGCAATTCTCTAATAGTATATAATACTGATGATCATTTTATATGCATATTTATCATGAGTATATGTTCTGTGGTGAGATATTAATTTTTTATCTGATTTTTAATCAGATTGTTTATTTTCTTACTGTTGAATTTTAAGAGTTCTTTATGCATTTTGAATAACAATCCTTAATCAGATACATGTTCTGTAAAGATTTTCTTAGTGTCTGTGGCTTGTCTTCTCATTTCCTTTACAGTGTCTTTCACAGAGCAGAAGTTTTTCATTTTAATGAAGTCCATCTCATCAATTGTTTCATGGATCATGCCTTTGTTGTTGTAGCTCAAATTTATCACCAATCCCAAGGTCATTTAGAATATTTGCTATGTTTTATTCTAGGAGACTTGAATGTTTTTCATTTTATATTTAAGCATATGATTCATTTACAGTTAATTTTTGTGGAGATGTAAGGTCTCTGTTTAGATTCACTGTTTTGTATGTGGATGATTAGTTGTTCCAATACCAGTAGTTAAAATAAAAATCTTTACTCCATTGCATTGGCATTTGCTCTTTTGTCAAAAATAAGTTGACTATATTTGTGTTGGTATATTTCTGGTCTCTGGATTCTGTCCCATTGCCTATTTGTCTATTCTTTGGCCAATACCACACTGTCTTGATTACTTTAGCTTTACAGAAACACCTGAACATGTTTAGTGTCAGTTTTCTGCCTTCATTTTCCTCATCCAATATTGTAAATTAGGATCTTGCCACTTATGTTAAGATTCCACCTCCTATCAGATCAGCAGTGGCGTTAGATTCTCTTAGGAACATGAACCCTACTGTGAACTGTACATGCAAGGTATCTAGGTTGCATGTTCCTTAGGAGTATCGAATGCCTTATGATCTGAGGTAGAGCTGAGGTGGAGATGCTAGCACTAGGGGGCAGCTGGAAGTACAGATTAACATTAGCAGAGAGGTTTTTTTTTCAACTAAAGCAAAATGTAATTTATTTATTTATTTATTTTTCTTTCTTTCTTTATTATTATTATACTTTAAGTTTTAGGGTACATGTGCACAATGTGCAGGTTTGTTACATATGTATCCATGTGCCATGTTGATGTGCTGCACCCATTAACTCATCATTTAGCATTAGGTATATCTCCTAATGCTGTCCCTCCCCACTCCCCCCACCCCACAACAGTCCCCGGAGTGTGATGTTCCCCTTCCTGTGCCCATGTGTTCTCATTGTTCAATTCCCACCTATGAGTGAGAACATGCGGTGTTTGTTTTTTTGTCCTTGCGATAGTTTACTGGGAATGATGTTTTCCAGTTTCATCCATGTCCCTACAAAGTTTTGATGGCACAGAGACCATAATAAATTAATTGCTTACAGACTAATATCAAAAACCTATCAGTGATTGGCAAGTGATAATTAAGCTGTATCTTGTGGCAGGCTTTATAATGCCAAGTGAGTTGATGTACCTCAATTATACAGCTGCACTGATGGCAGGCTTTGAGTCAGAATTCGACACCTATTTTTTAGTCTGTGCATAGCCTGCCCATTATCTTATTTACCACTTCCATCGGTGCCTCTTTATCACATTTTGCACTTGTCTCAGTCAGTTTTGGTAAGCCCACAAGCTAACCCTAGCCAAAATGAGTAAAAAACAAATGTCACTGGAGAGTTCTTTGAAAAGGGAGACAGGCCCAATGATGAGGCAGCAGAACACTCTAAGTAAGACTGCAAACAAAAATAAAGCTACATTTAAAAGAAAATACCAAGAGTTCTACTTAAATTATGAGTTCACTGCAAAAGGTTATTCACATTGTCCAAGCCCACTTTGTATATTGTGATGACCAGCTATCCAACTAAGCCATGAAACCTTCCAAATTGCTTTGCCAAGTGGAGACAAAGCACCCTGCATTAAAAGACAAGTCTTTGAGCAGGGCACGAGGGCTCACACCTGTAATCCCAGCACTTTGGGAGTCTGAGTTGGGTGGATCACTTGAGGTCAGGAGTTCGAGACCAGCCTGGCCAAAATGGTGAAACCCCGTCTCTATTAAAAATACAAAAGCAATTAGCTGGGCGTGGTAGTGCATGCCTATAGTCCCAGCTACTGGGGAGGATGAGGCAGGAGAATCACTTGAACCTGGGAGGTGGAGGTTGCAGTGAGCCGAGATCATACCATTGCACTCCAGGCTGGGTGACAGTGAGACTTCGTCTCAAAAAAAAAAAAAATAAAAGAAGAAGAAAAGAAAGATAAGTCTTTGGAGTTGTTTGAAAGAAAAACATAAACACAAAGAACAGAAGTAATTATTGAAGGTCATCATTTCATCAAATGTGTCTGCACTGAGAGCATTATTTTTAGTGGCTAACCACATTGCTAAAGCTAAGAATCCCTTTATTATTGGTGAAGAGTTGATCCTGCCTGCTCCTGAAGACATTTGTCATAAACTTTTAGGAGAGGCTGCAGTTCAGAAGGTGGCACATATTCTTCTTTTGTCTAGCAACATGACTGGATGATTTGATGAAATAGCAGAGGATATTGAGGCACAACTGTTAGAAAGGATTAATGAGTCACCTTGGTGCACAATCCAGGCTCACGAGTCTACTGATGTTGACAACAAACAACAATGCTTGTCTTTGTGTGATATGCTGTTTCAGAAGGATGGGCATGAGAATATATTATGTGCATTTTCATTGCCAAATGACACCACAGCTGTAGAATCATTCAAGTCTTTGAATGATTACATATCAGGAAAACTGATTTGGTAATTTTGTGTTGGTATATGCATGAATGGAGTGGCTGCCATGACTGAATGGCTTTTTGGTTTCAATACTTGGGTTAAAGAGGTCACTACTGAATGTGAGTCTATGCACTGTGTCATCCATATGGAATACTGCCTACCTGAAAATGCCACATGGACTCAATGCTGTTTTGCAGGATGTGATTAAAATTACCAGACACATTAAAGTACATGCCCTTAACTCACATCTGTTCATGCAGCTCTGTGAAGAAATGGACATAAAGCACACACATCCTCTTTATAGACAGAAATAAGATGGCTTTTTAAAGGTAGATCACTGGCTAGAGCTTTTGAGTTACAAGAGCCATTTCAGATCTTTCTTTTAGAAAGACAGTCACCACTGGCAGCACATTTCAGTGACACAGAATGGGTCACAAAACTGCTTACTTGTGTGACATATTTAACCTGCTCAACAAACACAATCTGTCACTTCAGAGGAAAACAACTGTGTTCAAGTTGGCAGATAAAGTGGCTGCATTCAATTCCAAACTGGAATTATGCGGGTGACAAGTGAACATTGGGATTTTTGTCATATTTCAAACATTAGCAGAAATTTTGAAAAAGACTGAGCCAGGGCTTTCTTTCTCCCAGCTGGTGCATGATCACCTATCTCAGCTTTCAAAAGAGTTTGAGCATTACTCCGCAACCACAAAAGACCCCAGAACTAAGAAGGAATGGATCCATGCTCCATATGTGAATAAGCCAGGTGAATCGATTTTGTCTGTCCTAGAAAAGAATCAACTGTTTGAGGTAGCACATGACAGTGGCCTTAAAAATATGTTTGCGACAACTTCAAGCCTCCATACATTCTGAATTAAAGTCAAGGCATAATATCCTGAGATTGCCACAAAAGCCCCAAACAGCCTACTTCTACTTCCAACATCCTATCTTTCCAAAGCAGGGTTTTCTGCAGTGACCACAACCAAAATGAGATTACAGAGTACACTGGACATAAGCAACACTTTGGTGTCACTGTCTCCCATCACCCCCAGATGGGACTGTCTTGTTGCAGGAAAACAAGCTCAGGGCTCCCATTGTTTCTACATTATGGTGATTTGTATAATTATTTGATTATGTATTATAATTTAATAATAATAGACATAAGGTGCACAAGAAATATAATGCTCTTGAATCATCCTGAAACCATCCCCCACCAACTCCGGTCTGTGGAAAAATTGTCTTCCATCAAACGGATACCTGCTATCAAAAAGGTCAGGGACCACGGTTCTTTGCAGTCATTTATCTGCTTTTATACATTCTTACATAACTTCAGGCAAAATTTGCTTTGTCCTATTTTTTTCCCTGCAGTTTTCAGAGTCACTTTCACTCTCAAATAGTGCACACCATTCAGAAATGGGGATTGAACATGCTTGAGCAACAGTGAAGCACTCATTCCTAGGGAGTACAGACATAGCAGAAACTTTCTCAGGTTACTTCTGCTAAAAAAAAAGAAAAAGAAAAGAAAAGTAAAGGGACTTGAACAACTACTGTATTTTATGACATATTTAAACTTAAGGTTTTTCACTGCATTTTAGCATGTGTGTTCAAGTCTTGGCTTAGGAGAAAATTGCAAACATCTGGTTTCAGAGTAAGAGGATTTGATAGTTGTTAAGGATTGTTAGTAAAAAGAGAAATTCTTCAGCTAGGCATCAATATATTTTCAAAGACAGTATTGAATGTATTGTAACTTGTCTTAAAGGCTTAACTGGAAAATTAAAAACATAATAGTTCTCTATTATGGATTGTGTAACTAATTATTTAATTAATTCTTTTAAGCAAATTTCAGAACAAAAGAATTTCCTAAAGGAATAGCAATGAAAGAGAAGATCAAGGTGGACAATAGAGGAAGAAAAGCAGGAGATTGAGGGGTGGGACGAAACACTGGCATCACAAGTAGACAGAAATAAATTGCAGAATCTCTCCTGAGTAAGCCTCTGGAGATGGCAATTTAATAATAACATGCATTTTTAAAGATTTAACACATTAAAACAAATATCAAAAATATTTTTAATAATAAAAGTTGGTTTGTTTCAAGATCTATTATGGCTAATGTGCAATTCTCTAGCATAAATTCCTGATACTTATCTTTTAATTAAGTTTCATTTCTATAATGTTGATAATCTACCAAAAACACAAATCAACAAGAAATCATGGTATGTAGTTCTTGCTTCTTTGGGTGGAGAATATGTATGTATTTTTTATATGGTGTGTGTGTGTGTGAGAGAGAGAGAGAGTGTGTGTGTGTGTGTTTACTGATACAAATAGCTTCATAGACTCTAATCACATAAATTTAAGATCACAAATATAAATTCTGAGCTTTATATAATATGAAATGGCATGCATTTCATCTTTTCAGCAGGGGGAAAATTTTAAAGAAAATGCATATAAATATATTTTAAACTGTCTATTGATTTGAATTGTCTGGCCTGAGAGAAAGTTAGATAGATTCAGATTAAATCAAACCACACAAAAGATACTTTAAAGTAATTCTTTTCACTTTGATATTTCTGGCAACATAAAATGTGGGGAAGAAAATTAGAAATGTAAAGTAAAATCTCATTAAAAAATTCTAAGAATTGTCAACTTGGCAGCAAAATTGAAATTCATCTTGTATATGAAAAACATACCTTTAATATCAAGAAACTAAGATGTGCATTATGACAAAAAATTCTATTCAGCAAATATATTTATTTACAAAAAATACAAAATTATATTTAGTGGTATGTAAATTTCCTTAGAGCCTGTATCTATTGTCTCTAGTTGTATAATATGCAAGGTGATACTAATCTACAGGGAAACAATATCAAAGTAAGCCAAATAAAAATGAAAAACCATGTACTACTGGTTGCTAGAAATTAAAGCTGATGAGATCGCTTAGGAGCAGGGCACAACTCAGCTGTATCCTGACTTCTTCCTTAAGTCTCAATGTCTTGATATAAAAAGTATGTTCAGGCAGAGGGATCAAAATGGCTGACTAGATACAAGTAGTAGGTGCCTGCTACCTGGAGAGAAATCAGAGTAAAAGTAGATACATTTTGAACAGATCATCTAAAAGAGAATGCAAGGATTCACCAGAGAAAAGGCAGAAAGTACCAGAATTAAGTAAGGAGAGGGTTTGAGGCAGCTTGCCTGGCCACAGACTGACTGAGAGCCAAGAGAGGCTGGACATGGGAAGCTGTAAGAGAGAAACTCCCAGGGCACCACACTATGAAAGGGGCTTTTACAATCTTGGCTATAGGAGAAACCCTCCACCCACTGGGGCCTCAGGCCTTACAAATGGAGCTGCCTAAAGATTGCACAGAGATGTTGCTCCAGAAAGGAACCCATACGAAATCCCACAGGCATCTGACTCTGGATTAGCCTTAGCTGCTAGCCTTAGCTATACATTTTCAGAGTGTACCTACCAGAGATCTATAGACAGAACTACTGCCACTGCACTGCTCCAAAGAGGGAGAGGGTCCCTGAGAGGGTCCTTACCACCCTGCTGTTGAGACTGAAATGTGAGCATTTCCTACAGCTTCCTGCCCAGGTTGCTTTCCTGGGAGGGGTCTAATATGGTTTGGCTCTGTAGACCCACCCACATCTCATCTTAAATTGTGATCCCCATGTGTTGAGGGAGAGACCTGGTGGGAGGTGACTGGATCATGGGAGCAGTTTCCCTCATGCTGTTCTTGTGATAGTGAGTGAGTTCTCACAAGATCTGGTTGTTTTCATAAGTGTGTGGTTCTTCCCCTTCACTGTCTTTCTCTCTCCTGCCACCTTGGGAAGAAGAAGCCTGCTTCCCCCTCACCTTCCACCTTGATTTTAAGTTTCCTGAAGCCTCCCCAGCTGTACAGAGCTGTGAGTCAATTACACTTCTTTTGTTCATAAATTACCCAGTCTCAGATATTCTTTATAGCAGTGTCAGAACAAACTAATACAGGATCCTGCCCTCTCTGGTCCCAAGCCAAAGGTGCCATTTTGAGAGTTTAACACTGGGCTGCACCTCACCTTTGGGTTGCTGCACCTCACATTGGCTACTGCCTAGCCAGTGAAGGGCAGATTTTTTTTCTCTACTTATTTTACTATATTTTATTTTAATTTATTATTTTTTTCTATTCAAATTTTATTTTAGGCTTAGGAGTACATGCGTAGGTTTGCTACATGTGTAAATTGTGTGTTGCAGCCATTTAACATAGAGATAATTTTGTCACCCAGGTGATGATCATAGAATCTGATAGGTTTTCAAACCTCACCCTCCTGCCACCCTCCACCCTCAAGTAGGTCACAATGTCTATTGTTCCCTTCTTTTGTACCATGTGTACTCCATATGAAACAGACTTGAGAAAAAAATTTAAAAGAAAGTTCATTGTATAATGATAAAGGCATTAATTTAGCAAGAGGATATAACAAACCTAGGTAGATATGCAGCCAACATTGAAGAACCCAAATTCATAAAACAAAAATGCAAGAGATTAAGGACCCACAACTTGGTTCTTTCAAAGGATAAACAAAGTTAATAAATCACCCGTTAGACTAACCAACAAAAGAGAGAAGATTCAAATAAACAAAATCAGAAATGAAAAAGGAGACATTGCAAGTGATAACACACAAAGACAAAAGATTATTAGAGACTATTATAAACAACTATACACTCATAAACTAGAAATTAAGGAAATTGGTTAAATTCCCAGAAATGTACAACAACCCAAGATTTCACCAAGAAGAAATAGAACTCCTGAACATGCCATTAATGAGAATTGGGAATTAATTCATAATAAAACTTCTCCTTCAGGACAAAATAGATTAACAGCCAAATCCTACTAAACATTCAAAGAAGAACTAATGCCAATTATTCTAAAACTATTCTAAAAATTAAGGTGGAAATATGTTTTCTAGATAATTATATGAGGCCAGTATTATCTGATACCAAAACCAGACAAAAAAAGACACAGCAACAAAAAAAGAAAACTACAGACCAACACCTTTGATGAACATAGATGCAAGGACTCTCAACAAAATACTCACAGATGAAATCCAGCAGTGTGTCAAAAAGATGAAATATCATGATTAGGTGGGATGTACCCCAGGAATGCAAAGATGGTTTAACATGCACAAATCAATAAATGTGATACATCACAATAACAGAATTAAAAATATAAATAATATGATCCAGTCGATAGATGCAGAAAAAGCATTCAATGAAATTAAGGGTCAAAAAGTATCCAAATTGGAAAAGAGGAAGTCAAATTATCTTTGATCATGGATAATATGATCTTATATCTAGAAAACCCAAAATACACCACCAAAAAAACTCTTAGATTTGCTAAATGAATTAGTAGAGTTTCAGGATATAAAATTAACTTAAAGCAATTATTAATGTTTCTATACATTAATAACAATCTAGCCAAGGACCCAAACAAGAAAGCAACCCCATTTACAATAGCTACTTAAAAAATGCCTGGGAATATATTTAACAAAGGAGATGAAAGACATTTGTAAGGAGAACGATGAAGCACTAATGAAAGAAATGGTATATGAAATACAGAAATAGAAAACCTCCCACACTCATGGGTTGGAAGAATTAATATTGTTAAAATGACTGTACTTCCCAAAGCATTCTACACATTCAATGCAAACTCTATCAAAATACTAATGCCATTTTTCACAGAATTTGGAAAAATAATCTTAACTTCATATGGAACCAGGAAAGATGCCAAATAGCCAAAGAAATCCTAAGCAAAAGTAACAAAACTGGGTCATCACATTACTTGAGTTTAAATTATATTACAAGTAACTACAAGTAAATTACTGCAAGTAATCAAAGCAGTGTGGTACTAGTATAAAAATAGACACATAGATCAATGAAACAGAATAGAGAACCCACAAATAAAGCTACATATCTACAATGAACTGATCTTTGACAAAGTTGACCAAAATATACAATGGAAAAATGACACCACATTCAGTAAGTGGTGCTGGAGAAATTGGATAGCCAAATGCAGAAGAGTGAAACTAGACCCATATCTTTCACCGTGTATAAAAATTAACTAAATATTGATTGATTAATTACTTAAATATAAGACATGAAACTCTAAAAATCTTAAAAAGAAAACCAAGGAAAATGTCTTCTAGACATTTTCCTAGACAAATAATTAATGACCAAGTCCTCAAAAGCACATGCAACAAAACCAAAAATAGACAAATGGACTTAAACTAAAAAGCTTCTGCACAGAAAGAGACAATCAACAGAGTAGAGACAATCTACAGAATGGGAAAAATGTTTGCAGGCTATGCATCTTGTATTTAGAATCTGCAAGGAACTCAAAGAACTCAACAAATAAAGAAGCCCCTTAAAAACTGGGCAAAGGGCATGAACAGACATTTTTTAAAAGAAGACATACAAGCAGTTAAGAAACCTGAAAACATGTTCAACATCACTAGTCATCAAAGTATGAATGTGATTTGAATGTGGTTCAAATATGATTTCTAGGAACATTAAGAAGGAAGGCAGGAGTCTAGAAATGAGAACTGTCTTTTCACCTTGGCTTTCACATGCTATTATCATCACTACTTAAACCTGCCAGCTCTTTCTCTTCTTTAATCTTGCCAGTGTTTCATGGAGATAAAGTATTAATATATATTTTTAAAAAGCTTGAAGATTTGTGTTTTTAAAAGATATAGGGTTGAAATCTGTATCATGGTTATGAAAGCACTCTTTCCAAGGTCTCATGTTTAAAGTGTGGGTCTCTCAAAGTTCTTTGCATATTCTAATGTGGTATAAATAAAAGAAAACAACAACAAAAAACTGTTCTAGTTAGTCCCATTTCTTTTGTCATCCTATTTCTTTCTTGGGCATTGCTGTCAATCAAGTATAATTGTGAAATTGCCTAGTAGATGGATATAAATTGAGACTAGTTTGAAACTCATTTTCTTTTAGCCCAGTTGGACAATTTAGCTCCATGCCATTTTTTGGACATACAATGGATAACAACCCTTTATTTAAAGGACATCTGGTCATCAATATAATTTGATTCACATCTACAGGAGGCTATGTGTGTGTGTGTGTGTGTGTGTATGTGTTCAGATTAATATTGAAGACCTAAAATATGAATGATCATAAGCAGGAAGAGTAAAAGAAGTTTAATGAGAAGATTATAATCAGAAAATGCAATAATGGGAAACTTGCTTAATGAGGACATTGGTGCCAAACTACATTATTCATAGGGCATTCTGATTAGAGACAAATGCAAAATTCCTTGGTGGAAATCTTCATTTACATTTCAAATAAATACTATTACTCTAACCTTTGAGTAAGAAAATGAGCTTTCATTCTGAATAACTAAAGACTCCCCTGTAGATAATGGTGTACCAAATATATTGTTAAAGAATAAATCGAGTATTGAATTACATTTTCTTGATTTTAAGAGTCATGTTTCATTGTAGATCCAGTACAAGACACATTTTTTTATCCCACTAATACATCTACTGAATTCAAGATCTTTGTTCATAAAATATGGCTATAAATAGATTTACACGTTTTTCCCATTTCATTATATTCTAAAAGCTCCCATTCTCTTTTTAGGACTAAATCAGCTTAACTGATTAAAGCAAAGTGATAATAAAATGTGGACTACAAATTATTCCTTTCTTGATATAAAATGGATTTTATGGATTTCTTGACATAAAATGGAACATTATTCCTAATGAGTGTGTGTGTTTATGTATCGATTAGTAAGTTTATCATGATCACCTGTAGAAATTTTTTCCATTATAGAGTCTTTTGGGAATGAGGAATATGAGTTCGGGTCAGTATTATAAATTGAGAGAGACTCTGAGCAGAGAACCACTGGTAGAGAAGAAAATGTCAAAATAAAACTCCAAGCATTGATTATACTTGTATACAATTGTATACTGAATAGAATCTATAAACGAAGAACACATATTTTAAATGAAGCATAAGTTGATGGGTCAACTCTGATTGGACAGTGATTACTTTACTTTGTGTGAAGAAAAGCTAAGGCCAGGAACTCACTCTATGGATAGAACACAGAGAAACTAACAGGCAAAATACCCTTTAAACTTTAAGAACAACAAATAGACTTTGTTAGTTTAGATTTCTTGGTAACTGGTGTAAAATTTTATCTAGAAAAAACAAAAAGTCCCAGATACTCAGGAAGCTGAGGCAGTAGGATTGCTTGAGCCCAGGAGTTCCAGGCTGCAGACAAAAGCAAGACCCCGTTCCTCGAAAAAAAAAAATAATAGTAACGAAAAAACCTGTAAAGAATTTATAAATAACTACCAATTGTCAGTGACTGAGGGAAAAAAAGAATATGGACTAATAGTCTTGAGCTAGGAGACTAAGTGGTTACAAAAGACAGGCATCTGAGGGCAGTTTGAGAAGCATATTAATGCCATCCTAGCCCTTTCAATTATTGACCCATAGAGAGAGAGGTTCCAATGCAGGTGAGGTGATACATAGATTAATATCCACACAAATGCTATATCTTACACAATATCACACAATATCACACTTCGCTAAGGCTGCACACAATCAAGAGGTACACATAGGCAGCAAGATGTTTGGACCACCCTATGTGACTCTGGATTTTTCTTTCCTGTAAGAGTCTTGTACTCTCTGACTGAGTGTACATTGTGTTGCTAAAGAGGTACGCAGGTTAGTTCATACCCCAGTTAGGATGAATTTAGGTTATGAAAATCTCCATTTCATATCTCAGAGCCTACATAACATTCTCTAGAGAACCATGCTTCATAAATCAATAGATCATATATTTGTTTATTGTAAGCAATTCTCAACCAAGATCATCTCGCAAAAAGCATTCCATGTATTAGGACTCTCATAGCAAATATCATTAGTCTGTACACCTGGAGGTCAGCTATCAGCATGGTTACAAGGATATTAGTCCTGTTATCTGCTTCTTTTCTTCCCACAGGAGCACCTCTTCAATAAAGAGAGGAATATTTCACAGGACAATTATTTTAATTCCTTGCACTGTAGAATTCAAAGTTCTAGTGAATCAATTTCTCAGTTGAATCACGAAGGAAAAGATATATTAGCATTTTCCACACTTACTGTGCCATTAAGCCTGTTTTACATTCTGTCATGTTACACTTTGTATTGTTACACTTTGAAGCTCAGAAGGACTGTAATATATGTGAGACGTTGCAAAGCAGTTGAGATATTCCCCAAATGGCAAGTACTTGGTGTTCTTCTGAGTTTGAAGAGGATAGAATAGTGCAAGTTATACTGTATTTTGATTTCTCATAGACGCTATAGACAGCAGACTTGTCTCTTCTGGCCATCTTTGAAGATTTCAATTCTGTGTCTTCTTTTTGGTTGTAAGACTAGATAAATTAAATATACCTTTGGATTGTTGGGTGAATGCCAAATATGTTTATTGCAATATACTGCTTCTTTCCGCCCCACAGTCAAAATATGATTGTTTTGTGTCTTGTGTTCTTAAAGTCAAGCTCTCCCTTAACAGCATAATTTGCTTTATTAATATGTTTATGACTGAAGCCATTTAGTGTTTACATCTCTCAGATAACAATTTTCAGGAACATAGATAATACAGTAATTTAATAAGATTTTTGTTTCAGAGTGGATAGATCTATTTTATCTAATAGTCTATTTTTCTGTGAATTGTTTAACTACTGATTCTAAATGACTACAAATTGCATTTATCTCTTAGTAAACAAACAGTAAATTCTTTCTTGACAGAACAAGCTATAAAAATGTGGCATTTGTCTTTATCTATGCAGATGTAATTTTTCTTTTAATAATTATTTATTTTCTCAATCATTCAGCAGATGAGAAAGCTGCTTTCTTGGACTGCAGCTATGTTGAAAATTATGCTTGTATTTCATGCAAATTATATTTTAATACTTCAGAGCAAGATATAAATGGAATTGAAATGAACATTTATTCTCCCAGTCATTTCCTAGAACACACAATACCCACAGCCATAACTTGATATGAATAATGGTGATATTAATTATCAGCACTGTTGTTTTAATTGAATAGAGAGTGTGATGGCATTTATTCAAATGTTCATCAACTGCACATAATAATTGTTTGGCAACATGCTATAATAAGTGACACAATTACTATTACTTTGGTACTCATTTTTAGAATATGAATCATACTGAATTGTTTTGGTATTCATGTGGATGTAAAATATTACACCACAGGAGTCCTATTGTAATTTGTCAGAGCACTAATTAACACTACTGCATAAATATGAACAGATAAGTTACATACAGAAATGAAACAAGGAAAGCCATAAATGGCTGTATATCATTTACCATCTTGATGGCTATTTGTTTTCATGTATGAGAAAATACCTGCCAAGTAGAAGTGGTGGCCCAATAAATCAATCCATACCTGTGATACTCAATGAGTTATTGGAGAATCTTAAACCTAGTGACACCAGAATTAATGATAATTTCAGGAAGTTTATCTCATCAGAAGGTTCTTGCCTCGTAAACATTTAGAGGTCTCTGTTTTGTATACCTCAAGGAAATAGCTATCTTGCAATCTTCCAGGTATGGGGAAGAGGCATCCTCATGACAGAAGTCACTGTCCTCAAGTGACTACAATCATTTAGGCAAATATTGTCAAGTCACATAACTTATAATGAGATATACAATTATAACCACATGAAGAAGACATTTTCTAGTTTAGGATATAGGCATTATTGAGCTCAGCATCATGTTGCAGGGATGCAAAAGATGACTGTGAATGTGACTTCTCCATTTGCTGAAACTATATAAACTTCAGCAATTTGGTTAACCTCTCTATTATCATGGATACACTCTGTAAAACACATACATATCACACACACACACACACACACTACACAAAACACACATGGGCACACAATATGCTACTTCTCCCCACACCCGTACTCTTCTTTTACAGCTGTATTTTCTTGGCTTCTAACACCACTGTTTACTCTTACCTCTATTTTCTTCCTAATGAGCATTCAATCAGTTTCCATTTTTGACCGTGCATAATTCTACACTGTATTTACTTATATAATGAATGATTTATTTATTTTTATTTCTTAATACAGGACAGATTGCCATGGGAGTGGAATCACCGAGGGAATGATATGTGTACAGGTATTATTGTAATAGATGTACTATATGTAACAACCTACATTTTTACCAGCAAGGTATGAGGATACTGTTTTCTAAAGTCCTTCTAACATAAGATATTATCACATTTTTCCTTTGCCTGCCTAATGGTTATAAAATAATATCTCGTTATTTTAATTTTTATGACCCTGTCTAATTAGTGAGTTTGAACAGCTCTTTATGTAGTTGTTAAATTTTGGGGTCATTAATTGCTTATTACTATCTTTGATCTCTTTTCCTTGAGTTGTCTGGCTTTCTGTTACTATGTTTTTAGATTCTTTCATATACTATAGAGAACTATACTGATTTTTCAATTCATTCTAAACATATTTATCCATTAGATTCTATTCTTAATTATAATGTTTATAATCATGGAAAGTATTATTTGTAATTAATAATTATTATATTATTTTTATACTCTGTAATTTTGTACAAAATGGCAGCTAATGTTTGTTTTTTGACATTTAATGATTATTTTCTACTTTAGATTTTGACATGGTGTATTATAATATTAGATGTTTTAATATTTAAACATCATGTTTCAACATTATTTAATAGTGCAGTATTATTATATTATTTATTACTCTGTATCTGGAAAATACACCAAATGGTCTTATATATCATTACTGCTGATATATTACAATATAGAATTATTGCTAATATATTATATTAATACATATACAAATTGTGTTTGTTAATATGCAAGAAAGGGGTTTAGTTTTAGCACCAGTAATTGAAATTAAGAGTGGTTTATTGTTTATTTTAGAGCTCTTTTTAGCTTGCATTAACTGAACTCTATACCCATCAAACAATCCTGACTTTTCGCTACACTCAGCCTCTGACAACCATTTTACTTTCTATCTCTATGAATTTCACTGTACTAGGTAACTCACATAAATGAAATTATACTTTATTTGTCTTTTTTAAAGTGTCTGTTTTATTTAGCATGATGTTCTCAAGGTTCATGTTACATAACATCTTAGAATGCTCCTCTATTTTAAGGATAAATAATGTCCCATTGTTTGTTTTACTACATTTTGTTTATTCATTAACCTGTAGATAGACACTTGTGTTCTATCTTTTGGCTAATTTGAATAATGCTGCTCTGAACACGAGTATGCAAATATCTCTTCAAGACCATACTTTCAGTTTTTTTGCTACATATTCAGAAGTGGAATTGCTGGATAATATGATAATTCTTTTAATCATTTTGAGGTACTACTATACTGTTTTTCATAGGAGTTACATGATTTCACATTCCCACCTGTAGTGCACGATAGTTCCAGTTTCTCCACATCCTCGCCAACATTTGTTATTTTCTGTTTGTTTGTTTTTGGTAAAAGACATTCTAATGGGTTTGAATTTGTAGTATTTCATTGTGATTTTGATTTGCATCGCCCTAATGACTAGTGAGGTTAAGCTTACAGATCATTTGAGCATTTGTTCTGGAGAAATGTCTGCAAATTTTTTGCCCAGTTTTTAAATGGGTTGTTTGTTTTATTGTTTTATTGTTGAGTTGTAGGAGTTCTTTATTTATTCTGCATTTTAACCCCTTGTTAGATATATGATTTTGCCCAGTTTTTAAATGAGTTGTTTGTTTTATTGTTTTATTGTTGGGTTGTAGGAGTTCTTTATTTATTCTGCATTTTAACCCCTTGTTAGATATATGATTTTCATTTTTTTCAGTTTTTGCTTGCTTTTTTACTCTGTTGATTGTGTCTTTTGATGCATAGAAGTATTTAATGTTGATGTAGCCTGATTTATCTAGTTTTTTTCTTTTGTTTCTTTTACCTCTGGTGTAATATGCAAGAAATCATTGCCAAATCCAGTATCATAAAGTGTTTCCCCTGTGCTTATTCTAAGTGTTTTACAGATTTAGCTCCTACGTTTAGGTCTTTGATCCATTTTGACTTAATTTTTCTATATTATGTTAGGTAAGTTCCAACTTTATTATTTTGCCTGTGGATATCCTGTTTTTCCCCCAAAAAATGTTCTTTCCTTGTGAACGATCTTGGGCACCCTTGTTGAAAATCATTTGACCATATATGTGAGAATTTATTTTCAGGCTGTCTATTCTATTCTACTGGTATATATGTCTGTCTGTATGACATTATCACACTTTTTATTACTGTAGCATTGTAATTACTTTTGAAATCAGAAAGTGAGTACACCAACTTCTTTCTTTCATTTTTTCTTTTTAAGATTGTTTTGGTTCTTCAACATCCCTTTGGATTCCAAATTAATTTTAGTATGAGTTTTTCTATTTCTGAAAAAAATAATGCCATTGAGATTTCAATGGGAATTGCATTGGATCTGTAGCATAGTTTGAATAGTATTGACATCTTAACAATATTAACTTTTCTAATCCAGGTACATGAGATGTCTTTCTATTTGTTGATGTCTCCTTTAATTTTTTAGTAAGATTTTGTAGTTTTCACTGCATAAGTCTTTCACCACCTTGGTTAAGTTTATTCCTAGGTATTTTATTATTTTTCATGTAATTATAAATTGATATTCTTTTTGAATTGCTCATTGTTAATGTATAGAAACATAATAGGATTTTGTGTTAATATTGTATCCTGTGACTTTGCTGAATTCATTTGTTTATTCTAATATTTTTTGTGTATGTGTGTGTGGGATCTTTAGAGTTTTCTACATATAAGATCTGTCATCTGCAAACACAAATAATTTTATTTCTACCTTCCCAATTTAGATGCCTTTTATTTATTTTTCTTGTCTAATTGCTCTGATTAGGACTTCTGGTACCATGTTAAATAGAGGTAGAGAAAGTGAAAATCTTTGTCTTGTTCCTAATCTTAGAGGAAAAGCTTTAATCGTTCAACATTGAATATAATGTTTGGAATTGGTTATAAAGTTATGTTGAATTCAGAAAAAATAATTTTAGAGCTCTCTATAAATATAGAGACTTGGAATGGATTCTTTAGAAATGAGGCAGAATTCAACTGCAAAATTTTATAGCTCTGGTTAGTTTATAGTTATAGTTTTTCATTGGTAAGTACTTTATCATATTTTCTTTCTTATGGTAATTGGTTTTTTAACGTTTTTCACTTCATTTTGGGTAAATTTTGGTATTTATATTGAAGAGGTACTTGTCTGTACCCTCTAGGATTGTAATTATTTTCTGTAGAATTGCCTACATTTTCTTATAAATAATTTGATCATATTTTATGTATTTTTTCTCCTAATTCTTAATATTATGAATTTTAATCTTTTATTTTTCCATTATCAGACTCACGATGTTTATATCTCTAGATATTTTACAATATATTTTTAAAATATTTATGTATTAATTTCAGCTTAAAACTAATACATTTCCATTTTTTTATTTTTAGTTTAATTTCTTAAAATAAGTTTAATATTTTGTTCCCATTGTTGTCCCTCTTCATAGTGATATATTTCATGGACACAAATCTCTATTGAAGATTGCTTATATAAACTGTACTGTCATATAGGTTTGTTTTAAAATGTTCTACTTTGCATTGTTTTTCATATAGTTGATAATATCAGTATTCATTTTTAATATGATCTAAGATGTATGTAGAAGTGTTAATTTCTTGGTAGTTAAGGCTTGGTGGAGATAAATCACCTTGTTCTTACCAATATCTAGATATACTGGTTTAAGATTAAATATTGATCAAACCACAAATGTGGAATTGGTTGAGGTTTTACTTTGAGCCAATATATGATCAGTACATATATATTTTTAATGTTCAGGGCTTTAAAAAGGGATAGTAAAAGAGTTTAAGCCTCTGTATATCAATAAACTACGTTTGTTGATTGAATTAAATGCTCTATATTTTTACTTTTTATTCTATAGGAGCTGTTAAGTTTTGAAAGAGACGTAGGAAAATATTTTATAATAAATCAATTTTCTTTACAATCCTAATAGTTTAGAGAGTACATATTTATCAGCAACTTAGGTGGTACGTGTTAATGATTATAGCATTTTCTTTATACGTTGGGCCTTTTATTTTTATTTAATATTTTCTTTTCTCATGTTAAAGGCTTTTAATCTTACATTTCACTTACCTGATATTAAATAGGCCTCTATCATTTTCTTTTTAGTTGCATTTGCTTCATCTTTTCCTGCCAATGTCTTTATTTCTAACTTTCTTTGTGTTATATATTGTTTTAGTATATTTGTTATATACATCTACTTTCTACTGTCACAATAATGTGTCATAAAGAACTACAAAACTCCAGTGTTTTGCAATAGTAATCATTTATTTATAGCAACTAATTTTGCGGCAGAATTCAGCCGTACTGACCTATGGCTGGCTGATTTTAACTAGATTTATTTTATCTGTCTGCAGTGAACTGCATATGAATTGGAGTTCAGGTTTTCATCAGGTTTCTCTCATTTACCTGAAAGTCTGCTATCTGTTAGCTGATCAAGGATGGTCTCTACAGGGACAACTTGGGCAACTTAGTTTGTGTCATGTATCTCATTCTTAAGCTGACTATCCCAAGCATGTTGCTTTAGCCAGGACGGTGGACCAAGAGCAATGCAACATGCACCACCTTTCAAGACCTAGCTTCGTACCTCGGTACACTGGTACTTCTAAATCAAATGACACATCCAAGCAGTGAAATGACTCTGCTTCCTTTGTAAAAGGACTGTATTTATGTAACAAAAGGTATGGATTCAAGAAGAAGCAAAGAATTTGCATTATTTCTCCAATCTAAAACAAACACAAAATTTTACTTCTTCTTAACTCAATTTGACAAGCTGTTTCTTTTAATTGAAGAATTAAGCTCATTTTATTTCTTCCAATGTTTTAGTTTGTAACATATTTTTTCTCTTTTATATTTTTATTATATTTTCTGATGTGAACACAGCAATATTTGTCATTTATTTTTCTCTTTATAATTTGTAAACTATGCTATATTTTACTATTGTTTTAGTTTTACTCTCCCTATAATGGTGTTCATAATCAAACACTTGTCTTCAGTTTTGTATGAAAATAAAATACTAATTTTCCCACCAAAATATTCTGTTTTTTCAAAGCTTAGCCATCCTATCCCTCTATCTTTCTACCCAAATTTTTCTCCCTTTTTTATATTAATTAATTTGGTTTGATACTTTCACTTATCTTTTTCTCATTAATTAAAAAATATTTTAAATTATTATGGATACATAATTAAATTACTATGAATACATAATAGGTATATATTTATGTGGGTACAAGTGATGTATGTATTTTAAGGGTACATGTGATGTTTTCATACAGGCATATCATGTGTAATAAGCATGTCAAGGTAAATGTATCCATCACCTCTAGAATTTATCATTTCTAGAGGTGAGAAACATGTGAGAAACATTCCAGTCTCATTTTAGTTATTTTAAAATATACAATAAATTACGGTTGACTGTAGTCACCCTCTTGTGCTGTCAGTTAGTAAGATCAAATGCTAGATCTTCTTCATTCTACTTCACTCTATTTTTGCACTCATTAACCACCCTCACTTACCACACATATTACCTACCTTTCCCAGCCTCTGGTAACCATCATTCTGCGTCTATCACTGTGAGTTTAATTGTTTTAATTTTTAGTTCCCACATATGAGTGAGAATATGTGAAATTTGTTTTTCTGTTCCTGTCTTAATTCGCTTAAAAAAAAATCTTCCCGTTCCATCCATGTTTCTGGAAATGACAGAATTTAATTCCTTTTTATGGTTGGATAATATCGCATTGTGTTTATGTACATTCTTTTTTCTTTTCTTTTTTTTTTTTGAGACGGAGTCTCGCTCTGTCACCCAGGCTGGAGTGCAGTGGCGTGATCCCGGCTCATTGCAAGCTCCACCTGCCGGGTTCACGCCATTCTCCTGCCTCAGCCTCCCGAGTAGCTGGGACTACAGGCGCCCGCCACCACGCCCGGCTAATTTTTTTGTATTTTTAGTACAGACGGGGTTTCACCATGTTAGCCAGGATGGTCTCAATCTCCTGACCTCGTGATCCGCCCGCCTCGGCCTCCGAAAGTGCTGTGATTACAGGAGTGAGCCACTGCACCAGGCCATATGTACTACATTTTCTTTATCCATTCACCCACTGATGGACACTTAGATTGATTCCAAATTTTGGCTATTGTTAGTAATGCTTCAATAAACATGGCAGTGCAGGTATCTTTACAATATACTGATTTCTTTTCTTGTGGATATATATCTAGTAGTAGGATTGCTAGATTATATGGTAGTTCTATTTTTAGTGTTTTGAGAACCGTACATACTATTCTTAACAGTCGCCATACTAATTTATATTCCCACCAAGAGTGTACAAGGGTTCTCTTTTCTCCACATGCTCACCAATATTTGTATAGCTTGTCTTTTGGATAAAAGGCATTTTAACCTGGGTGAGATGACATCTAATTGTCGTTTTGATTTGCATTTCTCTAATGATTAATGATGTTGAGAATTTTTTATGCATCTATTGGTCATTTATATCTGTTCTTTTGTGAATTGTCTACTCAAATCTTTTGCTCATTTTAAATCAGATTATTGAATTTTTCCTATGGAGTTGTTTGAGCATATTATATATTCCAATTGTGTACTCTTAAATTTGTTTTCCCATCCTGTGTATTGTCTCTTCACTCTGTTGATTGTTTACTTTGCTGTGCAGAAGTGTTTTTAAAAATATTTTATGTGATTTCATTTGTCCATTTTTTTCCTTTGGTTTCCTGTGATTTTGAGGTATTACTCAAGGAATCTTTACTCAGACCAATGTTGTGGAGAGTTATCCTAATGTTTCCTTTAGTAGTGTCATAGTTTGAGGTCTTAGATATGTCTCTAATCCATTTTGATTTGATTTTTGTATACAGCGAGAGATAGGTGTCTAGTTTCGTTTTTCTCCATATGGAGATCCAGTATTTCCAGCACCATCTATTGAACAGACTGTTTTTTTCCTAATGTGTGTTCTTGGCACTTTTGTGAAAGACGAGTTCACTTTACATGTGTGGATTTTTTTTCTGGGTTCTCTATTCTGTTCCATTGGTCTACATGTTTGTTTTTATTCCAGTATCATGCTGTTTTGGTAACTATAGCTACATAGTATAATTTGAAGTCACATAATGTGATTCCTCTAGTTTTGCTATTTTTGTTCAGGATGACTTCGGCTATTACACAAAATACTTATCTAAAATAAGTATTTTGTGCTTCCAAATAAAATTCAGGATATTGTTATTTCTATAAAGATTGTCATTGCTATTTTAATAGGGATTGTATTAAATCTGTAGATTGTTTTGGGTAGTAGACTACTGAGTGACTGCATGCCAAGAAATTGAAACTCTATGATAAATGGATAAATTTCTACACAAGTACAACCTACCGAGATTGAACAACAAAGAAATTCTCAACCTGAATAGACCAATAACAAGTAGCCAGATCAATGCCATAATAAAATGTCTCCCTTCAAAGAAAACCTCAGGACCTGTGGCTTCACTGCTGAATTTTAGCAAACATTTGAAGAAGAACTAATATTATTTATACTTAAACTATTCCAAAAGAATAGAGGAGGAAGAAACACTTCCAAACTCATTCTACAAAGCCAGTATTACCCTGGTACCAAGTCCAGACAAAGACACAATAAAAAAGACAACTGCAGGCCAATATCTCTGAACATTGATGCAAAAATCCTCAGCCTATACTAGCAAAACCAATTTAACAACACATTAAAAAGATCATTTATCATGACCAAGTGGGATATATCTCAGGGATACAAAAATGCTTTAACATACACAAATCAACCAATGCAATACCTCATACGAATACTGAAGGACAAAAACCATATGATCATTTCAATTGATGCTGAAATAGCATTCAGTAAAATTTAACATCCCTTTATGATTAAAAACTCTTTAAAAAACCAGGTATGAAGGGAACATATCTCACCACAACAAAAGCTATATACAACAGACTCACAGCCAGTATCATAATGAATGCGAAAAAAAATGCAAGCCTTTCCTCTAAGTTCTAGAACACAAGGATGTTCACTTTGACTGCCTGTATTCCACACGGTACTCAAGGTGCCAACTAGAGCAGAACAAGAGAAAGAAATAAAAGACACTCACATTGGAATGGAAGCAGTAAAATTATCCTGGTTTGCAGATGATATGATCTTATATTTGGAGGAACCTAAAGATTCCACCCAAAACTATTAGAACTGATAAACAAATTCTGTAAATTTTCAGTATACAAAATTAACGTACAAAAATCAGTAGCATTTCTATATGCCAATAGTGAACAATCTGAAAAAGAAATCAAGACAAGTAACCCCATTTACAACAGCTACAAATAAAACAAAATTATTAATAATATACTTAACCAAGGAAGCAAAAGACCTCTACAATAAAAACTATAAAACATTGATGAAAGAAATTGAAGAAGTCATTAAAAATGGAAAGAATTCCATGTTCATGGAATCAATATTGCTAAAGTGTCCATACTTTCACTTCTGACCCTTAAAATTTTCTTTTCACCTTGGCCCTTCAATTTCAAGAAGTGAATACAATAAGTGTTATCTATTTTTTATATTCTATCTTGCTTATTATTATTTTTGGTAGCTATATAGTTAGTTAGAAATGGTTAAAAGCAAAGAATAGACAAACAACAATGCAAGAACAGCAAGAACATATCAAAGTGTTTGTTGCATTCCTGTTTTCCCTCCTTTTTCTTACTTATCTTCTGATATGTTTTATTTGTTGTCTGTGTAGTCTACTTTGGGGAGTATATTTTTCTTAATTTTCAACATATTATCTTATTTAATGTTTATCTCCTTATAGTTGAATGATATAATTTTTGACTTGGTGTCTTCTCTCCTAATAGCCTATAGATATTATCCCACCATCTTCAAGCCTAAAATGTTGCAGATGTAAGGCTGAGCACAGTGGCTCACACCTGTAATCCCAGCACTTTGGGAGGCTGAGGTGGGAGAATCACCTGAGGTCAGGAGTTCAAGACCAGCCTGGCCAACATGGTGAAACCCCATCTCTACTAAAAATACAAAAATTAGCCAGGGGTGGTGGTACATGCTTGTAATCCCAGCTACTTGGGAGGCTGGGGCAGGAGAATTGCTTGAACCCACGAGGAAGAGGTTGTAGTGAACTGGGATAGCACACGAGAGTGAGACTTCATCTCAAAAAAAAAAAACAAAAAAAAAAACCACACCACATTGCAGATGTAACATCTATATTGATCTACTTTTTTTTAAATAAGTCATTTTTATTTTAATTTGATAACTTGTGATATTTTATTTCCTTGATTTTGGAATTCAAGAATTTTAGCACTAAATACCTGAGTGTGTTTTCTCATTAATACCTATGAAACTTGCTAGGAAAATTCAGTCTGAGATTAAGTTTTTTCTTCAGTTTAGGATAATTTTTTCATTCTTTGCCTCTTTGAACTGATTAAGTCAAATCTCATTGATAATCTTCTTTTCTTTCAATTTTCTACCAAAAATGTTTACTTGAAAATCCCTTTTTTTTCCAATCCATGGAATTTTTCTTTCTTTCTTTTGTGTGCTCTACATGAATCTCCTTAAATACTAGAATCATCTTTGTTATTTAAGTTTACAATTGCTCCCTCTATCAGACCAGGCCTACTTTTTGGGAAACTGTGTGTGTGTGTGTGTGTGTGTGTGTGTGTGTTTATATGTTTGGTTATTACTCTCTCTGCCTTCTGGGTCCCATCCTTTGTTATATCTTTCAATTAGTTCAGTGAGTCCAGATCAAGCTACTAGAGAACATTAAATAAAATGTTTATCAAGAATAGGGGAGTCAGGCTGGTGGTATAACAGCAGGTAGTCATTATTCCCCTATACAGATAGCAGAAAGAGGCTTCTCTGTTTCTCTCAGACTGAAGTGTAGATAAGACTCAGATCATATATTCTGACCATCCTCAATTCTCTGAGAAGTAATAAGTAAAGGGAAGTCTTATTAAGGTGGTCTATATCAGCCCTTCCTTGGAGGGTCCTTTCCTGTCCATTGGCCAAAGTCTCACCATAACTTATTCCAGATCGGTCTTTGTTTTAGTGTTCTCTTGCACCGGTGTCCAGAGACTCAGGTGTTTCACAGTACAGATACCACAGTAATTGTCTTGATCGTTCCCTTTATGTCCTAGCTATTTACCTGTCCCAGTGTCTTCCTGGCTTACAAGAGGAAAGACTTGCTTGTAACTGAAATAGGGGAAGAAGAAACAAGATACTTTTTGGTACCTCCTGGGAATCTCCTTCACTTAAACCTATCTTCTGCCATAATAATTCCAAAACTGCATGTCCTACAATATAAATAGAACCTAATCAATATGACATTCAAATTCTTCCAATTCCTTATTTGCCTTTAACTTTATTTGGATGTATCTGTCTGTTCTCTCTTCTCTGAGGCTCAATTTCTATTGGACAGAACTTTGCCTTATGTTACCAAGGTATGTTCAAGCTGAGTAAAATATCTCTTTAGCTCTTAAAATACTTAATATATAACATTGGAATAAAGAGATGAATGAAGTAATACATAAATACCTAATTCTGTCCTCTTCCTTGCCTGTTTGTGATAGCAAAAAATAATGTATTGCCCTGTTGGAGAGTATAAATCTAAGGCATTCACTTTTGCTTCATTTCACCAATTAGAATAGATGTTTATATATGTCAATCATTATGCTTTTATTCTTATGGTAATCTTCTTCTCAACAATAAGAACATATTGGTAATTACTAAATGCTTGTCCACTGATTTATCTTATGAAATAAAGCTGAAGAGAATATTTGTGTTACCTGTTAGCAAGTAGCATTTAAGAAAAACCCTGAGAATTAACTTTTCTTGTTGGCTCTGCCTGCCTGCTTTCAAATTCTGGTTCTACTCATTTTGGGTTTCCTTATCTCTAAGCATAATCCAATAACAAAAGCCTCACAGGGTTGTTTTGAAAATTAATCATGCAGACAAAATTCTCACGCCAGTGCCTAATGGAAAACATTTGCTCAAAAATGTTATTATTATCATTATTCTATTAGCCAAAAACATGAGCGTATTTATTACACACTAAAAAGTCATTAAATAAACACAAATATTGAACTCCATTCTTCCTATGCTTTCAAAATAAAGCATGTATATGAATAAACAAATATTATTTAAGGTGCACATATGCGTAGAGTTAGGAGAAGACTATACCCCATATCCAAGTAATTATCACAATTACATGACTTTAAAGCCATATTCATACTCATCTTAACTGAAAGAAAATGGCTATCGTGTGATTTACCTCTAAAGACTAATATACTCAAAAGTGTAATAACAGCTAAAAGCTGTAAAGAGCCATTGATTATTTGAGAGAAGACACAAGTAAGCATGGGTGAATGTCATTGTTGGATCATACATACACACACACATGCAGAAACACACACACATGCACACGCCACCACTAACTGTAATGCATCAAGGATGGGTAGTAAAACCATTTTGTGAGTACCATGGCAGAATTAGCAGTGAAATCTTGATTTGAATTTTTTTCAGTACAGCTTTAAAATTCTATTAACTTTCATTCCTAATATCAAATTTTTAAGGAAGAAAAGAAAAGAGCAGCTAAGTATAAAAAAGGTCAAATGAAGAATTATCTTAAAATGACATTTTTATGATTATAGCCATGTTTAATAACTTCAAATGAAGAATTATCCCCCATTTGATGTTTTTAAGACCGAGACCATATAAAAACGTCATTTTAAAATGACGTTTTTACAATCAAAGCAATCTGTAAAAGTGTCAGGTGAACAACTCAATGAATTAAATATTTCTAAGGATATAAAATAGGTTAAAATGTTCAGTGGAGCATTTCATTGACATTTGATTTTTTAAAAAGAAATATTAATCATAAAAATGTGGGACTTAGTATGTTACTATCTTTAATTTTTTAGTTGTCTGATCCGTGGCAATGACTAATAAGTAAATGTTCTTCTGATCTAACATTAAGATGATAGATGAAAACAAAACAGCATCAAAATATTGAAATATATGGAGTGTCTTAAAATTAAGTTTGCAAAACAGAATTAAATGTTAAAAAGAAATTATATACAAATATGCCATTTTTACTATTTAAAGTATTTTGTAATTTGTATATGCTATTTTATACCCAAGAATAAAATATAAGGTTGATATCATCACGTATTTCTCACAGAAAATCAAACTTCACAAATTCTCAGTATAGCTAAAATTTATATACAGAACATCCTCCTTTTCTTAAATGTGGAAATTTGATGGGGATGTGCAAATGGAATAAAACTTTCTGGATGTTGGTCCAATATTATTTCAAGTATCTGTCTATAGCAATTTTCTTTAGTAAAACTTTTGACATTGTGGAAATTTCTATATCTGCACCCTCCAGTGTGGTAATCACTAACTGTGGCTACCGAGCAGGTGAAATGTGCCTTATATGATAGAGAAATTCAAGTTTAATTTAATTTAATTCTAATTTACTTTTAAAAATTCACATGCACAGATTTCTAGGACCTAAATTTTAGTTTGTTACATGATTTGCATTGAGATATGGTTCAATTCTAAACTTTCTGTTAGGTCAGAACAAACTTTTACTATGTAAAAATAGTAAACGTTGTTTTGTAAGTCATGTATAGTATGACTTCAATGTAGGGCCATTAAAATAAATTGAATGCCTAAGCATAGGCAGTCAGATTAAGCCTGTACAATACAATGCTTTCAAAAGTAATTCTAATAACACATTCATTCATTTTTAATAAATAAAAAAGATTATATGGATTTATTTGCAGTGTCATAAACAATAAAAACTTTAAACTTATCATAAATAGGCCTAACTAGATATGTTTATAGGCAAATGTTTGTGTGCTCACTAACACACACACACACACATAAACACATACACACATGTAGATATATATACTTATAACAAAAGTTACCATTTAAGCTTTCTCTGAAGCTTTAAAAGTTCTAATTTCAACTTATTAAAAATAATTTGTCATTCAGAATAGCTCTTTATTAGTCCAGTATCCATGACATATTTCCATTAAGGATCTTGAGGTAACTAACAATGCTCACTTACATAAAATGTTTTAGATTTTAGAAAACATTTCTCCATGCTTTATTTCTTTCAAAACTTATGATGATGCAAAGGGCAGGTCTTGCAACTATGTCCTTTTTCTTCACATGAAGATCTCAAGGCCCGAAGAAATTAAGGTATAGAGAGATACCACAGAGAAAAAAATCACCACGATGATGATGATAATGGTAATGCCTGACACTTACAGGACCTTCCAATCTGTAATCATATCTAATGACCATGCTGTTCCAGGAGATTGAGCTCTCTTGATTACCACTCCTGTTTCATAAGTAAGAGGCATACATACTCCCGTCCAAGTCACTGTTAGTTGAAGCTAAAATCCATGTCTCATGACTCCCTGCCTAGTGGTGCTTCTAAGAACTGGATGGACATCATGTGGAGATATACAGTGCTAGAAAATAAAAAAAAAAAAAAAAGAGGTTTGGCTGATTGATTGCAAATGAGTTGCAAAGGATTTCTATAAATCAAATATGACTGAAAGATCAATGCTTTGATAAGTGGAAGAGATGAGAGGAGTGTCAGTGATAATGGAAAATTTAGCACAGGGGAGTACTTAGGGAGCATATAAGAATTCTGCCTATGTCATCTTGAATTGTAGTTATGTCAAGTCATCGAGTATTTTATGCCCTGTAAATGCATTGTGACCCTTATTCTGTCCACCTTGCAGAGGCTGGACAATCTTAAAGGACGTTGTTTGAGCCATCTTTTGCATGGTTTTAACATTTTCTGCTTTCTCCTCTATCCTATCTGTTCTCTCTTATATTTCTCTTTTATTATGCTTCTCTGATATTGTAGGCCAGCTACATTTCTTTAAGTTTTTACCACCCACCAAGAATTGTCTGAAGCACTTTACATTCACTATTTAATTTTTTCCCTCCAACAACTCTATGAATAAGATTTTATTATATACATTATACAGATAAACAAACTAAGGTAAGGATTATAAGTGACCCTTCCCAGAGATAACTAACGAGTGAGTTTTGAAACCAGAATACAAACATAGATATGTCTATCTACAAAGTCTTTCCCTGCCCATAAGAATTATGCTCTAAGTAACATGGTGTTAAGCTAGTAGTAGCTCCTTGATTAACCCATATTCTCCCTAGATTTACACATCCCTAGGATAAACTCAGTAGAAACCTATCAGAATTTAAAAAATGATACTGTTTGATAACAGAGTAGGATGACTATAGCTAACAACATATTGTATTTCAACATGGCTAGAAGAGATAATTTGAAATGTTCCCAAAACAAAGAAATGATAAACACTGGAGGTAATGTACACCCCAAATATACTGACTTGATTATTAGATAGTCGATGCATGTAACGAAATATTGCATGTACCCCACATATAAGCACAGATATCATATGTCAATAAAAATAAAATAAATAATAATGAGGAGTAAATAATTAACAAAACCTCTGCCAGAGACCTGAGGGTAGCAATCAAGTCAGGTTTTTTCAAAGGCATTATATCCACTGCAGAACCTTTACTGAAAATTAAACAAATATTAGATGATCATAACTTACAGAGAAGAGTGTTTCCTTTCCCTCTCTGCCATTTGTGCAAGTGCCAATTAAAACTTATACTACTGCTTATGTGTTTCCCACCATGCACTGCCTAACACACATGAGGGCATATCATGGGAGAAGATTTGCAGAAAAATTCTCTCTAAGTTTATATTTGATGGAAAAAAATTGTATTACCTCTTAGTTATGTTAAAGCAAGACTTCTTTTTTGACCTTTAGGATACAAGAAGCCACAATTTCATGGCTAGTTAAGTTGGAATGAACAATAAGTGCTGGATGCAAAGCAGCATTTTATAGATAATGTAAAGATTTTCAATTTGTGGAATGTTTATGGAAAAAATGAGTTTGGAGTTTGAGGTAAAAATCAGTGGTGCTACCAAATATACACATTTATTTTATAAGATGAGTAAGAATAAGCTTGGGATGTTTTGTTTCCAATAATTATCAAAATTGTTTAAAACAGCTGACATTTACTGAGCAATTAGTGGGCCAATTAGAGTACTGTTAATCAACATATAATATCTAATTTACTGCTCACATTCTTATTTAGGTAATTCCTATTGTTTTTCCTCTTTAATAGATGTGAAAACTGAAGTTTAGCAACTTGAATATTTTCCTAAGTCAAAGAGTTTATATGTGATAGAGGAATAAGTAAAGCCTAGATCTACATTTCTCCAAAGCAGCATTTTTAATGACTGGAAGTTTAGCTTTCTGAATCGGAAGCTACAGTGCTTACTCTAACTGATTTCATGGACAGAATATGTGAGTGTACTAATTTCTACAAGGATAGAAGAAACAGCATTCTGTAACAGGGATATGTTTCACTCTATTCTTAGATTTTCCCTATTTGCTTAATGAAAATTAGCATCGTCTACTCATATGTCACAAGTGTATTAGGAAATATAAAAAGAATTCCTTTTCATTTATCCACTTAACTTCATCAAAATAATTCAAACTGTCAATATATTGAGTTAAAATTGATATGTTTAGAATGACCTAAGCACAGAGACTTACGGTACCAATTTTAATTAGCCTATACAATATAAAAGAAACACAGTATCTTAAAGAAGTTAACACTTTTGGAAACTGCACTTTTGGGTCAAGACCCAAGACCTGAACAGAGTTCAGGATATGAAATAGGCAAGACAGATCGTGTTTCAAATTTTCTGTGTCTGAATTAAAGCTGAGTATTTATAGATATAGAAAGCATTATAAAAATAAAGTTTACAGCAACATAATAAAAGTCAGAAAAAATAATATGGTTTAGGTAGTTCTTGATTTGGAAATAACTTCTCAGCAAGACAGAAGAGGATTAATAATAGAGTGTTGTGAAAAATATATTGTGGGCAAATTTTGAATGAGTATTTGGATGATATAGTGAATTATATAACTATAAATGCAAGACAAGTGTGTACTAATAAGCTCATTCTTATTATATTAATACTACTTACCATAAAAACCTATAAATCATCTAGAATTTTGAAACTAAAAAAATCCTTTAAGGTAATCTGTGCTAACATCATAATTTGAAAGATTAAATTATTGAAGCATGAGAGATTAAATAATAAAGCTGTAGCATATGCTCTCATGGTGAGATTTAAGACGAGAACCTATATATTCTAGCTCCTGGCCCATCATGCTTTCTTCATGTTATTTTTTTCAGCTAAAATATAATTATGTAAATCTAAAAAGAAAATCAGCTATTTGCAATGTCTTAGGAAAAGATATCTTAATTAGAAAGAAAAGTAGAGATTAATCAACAAAAACCCTTATCTCTATTCTGTCCAATTTTCTTCATAATGACAGAAACACTACAATTGCAAGGATCTTCAATTGGTTTGGAAAATAAAACATTGCTTTAATTTCGAAATAGCTTGTTTGTGTTTAATCTTTTTTTAAAAAAATCTTTGTTGGCTGGATCCGGAATTTGTAAAAATTTACTTTGTACATTAATGGGTAAATTGAATAACACAAAAATGTTGGCAATCTTTTTACTAGTGAATCTTGAAGCTTAGGTAATTCCTAGCTGAAGTCTACATGAGAAACCAAATAAATACTTGAATTTTAGCAATTGAATGGGTAAATAAGATATGATGGTCCTTCTTTCATTTTCTCTTTGTTTCCTATTCTATGATAATTCCCTCCACAGTTCGCTAACTGCCCCCAACCCCAAAAAGGACATTAAAAGTAGACACAGTGGTTCTCTGCTTCCATCCAAGATGGAAGACAATGAACAGATTTACCCTCCCACCTAAAACAATTGTAAAGGTAGATTTTATATATATATATATTTACCTTGGCAATTGTTTGTATATATTGATTGTATATATAATATATCATTGCAATATAAATATATTTGAAATATATATTTTATATGTATTTATATATATTAAATATATATATAAATATTGCCATTCCCAAGTCAGATTGGAAAAAAATAATATGTATATATATACATCCTCAAGACACTGAATAGCAGCAAGAAAGAACAGTATGTGCTAGAGACAGAAAACAAATGAAGTAAGTCCTATGATTTCCTGAGCTTATTGACTTGAGAGAATTTCTAGTCTCATCACAGATGATGGTCCCAAATAGAGCCCAGCAGACACTGTGATTTGAAGAGATAGAGCTGAATATCAGAGGAGACCAACAAAGCTAAGGTTCACAGGACAGAATTCCTGAGATAAAAAAACTATGGAGCAAGAACCCTTCATACCAGCAGAGGATCACCCCGGAGTATTCAGCAGAATACAGATCAATACATGCCTGTGAGGAAACTATCTGAAGCAGTGGAAAGAACCATATGAAAAATCAAGAGGTAACAGTATTCAGCCCTGACACAGGGCTGAAAATATTGCCATTCCCACAAGTCAGAATGGAGAACTTTATAAGTCATGGACAATTGGGTAGAGTAGTCAGAAAGGCCTTGATTTAGTAGTAGAGAATAATTATCCCTAAATGAACTGCTGCTCTGTCACACCTAATAAATGTTAAACGTAAGACCTGAAGGATCCATGTTTCCTAATTACTTAATTGAAGTTCAGAAAAAAATATATTAAGCAAATTTATAAAATTTGCATTTATAAAAATGCAAAAATGGCTAGCACTCAACAAAGTCAAATTCATAATGTCTAGCATCTAATCAAAATTACCAAACATTCAGAAAAACAAGATAATGCAATTATTAATCAGGAGAAAAATTAATGAATTGATCCAACTGTAAATCAAATGTTAAAGTAACATATGACGGCACTAAAACAGTTATTAGAATTGAATTCCATAAACTAAAAAATTTCAATAGAGAATTGAAGAAATAAAAATGATGCAAATAAAATTTCTAGAGGATAAAAACTACAATGCTTGAAATGAAATATGTACTAGAACAAATAAACAACAGATAGAGCAAAAAGATCAGAAATTTGAAAGCACAGTAATATTGATTAACTGAAATAAAACATACAAATACAAATAAAAATAAATAAATTGAAAAAGCCTGTATAAGCTATAAGACAACTTCGAGTAATTTAATACATTTATAATTTGAGTTCCAAAACTAGAAGATGAAAAAGAGGTTAAAATTATTTTAATAACTTACAGAAGAAAAATGCCAAAATTTGTGAAATCTATAAACATTCAGTTCCGAGAAGCAAAATAAACCAGAAACACAAGAAAGCGGAAGAAAAGCATACTATGACACATTACAATCAAACTGCCTGTAGCTAGTCATAAAGAGGAAATCTTAGAAGCATCCAGGAAAAAGAAACATGATACTTTCAGAAGAACAGATATTAGGATAACAAAAGACTTCTCATTAAAAACAATACAAGCATAAAGAGCAACATCTGTCAACTGCCAAAGAAAAAAGAAAAATTGTCTTCTCGCAATTGTTAACTGTGAAAATATTTTTTAAAAATGAATATAAGAAGTACTTCCAAAATGAAGGACTAAAACTTCTGACAATCGCTTTTTTACAAAGGCAGAATGCACACGAAAAGAAATAGCAAAATCAACTTGTTTTGTAGCCTGGAAATTAACCAAAGGCTTGAATAATTTTAGGAATATTTGTTCAAGAAAGGTGGCTAAATCTTGATGAGAACAGTGAGTTTTCTGGTGTTTTAATTTGTCCTATTCCCACACTTCGCTCATATCTATGAGATAGCCTTGAAAATCAGCAACCTCATGTCAGGGACAGTGGCTCATGCCTGTAATACCAGCACAATTCTCCCAGTGGGAGGATCACTTGTGGCCAGGAATTTAAGACCAGCCTGGACAATGTAGCAAGACACCCATCTCTACACATTTCTTTTTAAAATAAATAGCTGGGTATTATATCTCATGCCTGTAGTTCTAGCTACTCTGGAGGCTGAGGCAGAAGGATCAGTTGAGCCCAGGAGTTTGAGGTTGCAGTGAGCTATGACCACTACACTGCATTCCTGTCTGAGTGAGGAGCAAGACCTTGTCTCATAAAAAACAACAACAACAAAAATAAAACAAACAAACAAAAAAAGCAAACAAACCTGCAGCTTCAAAAATCTCACTACAGTAGCAAGGAAAACCAGCAGCCTGGAAGCTACTGAGAAACAGCAGAATGAGTTTTGAGGTCTCCAAAAAGACTCATTCCCAGAGAACTGTCACTATTTTACCTGTTGGCAGCTAGCTTGAAATGGCCCATTTATAGAGTTTTTCTTTATACTTGATTCAAATCTTGCTCCATGAGAAAAGAACTATGACATTTATCAGAAAATATCAACAGCAATTGCTTAACATCATAGCTGACTGAGAGAGTAACGCTAATTGAGGCCCAAAAGATGACCAGAACATGTATATAAAAAATCATCTCTGTTGTGATATTTCCATAGGAGGAATTAAGGATATACGACAGATTTCGGGATATACAGAAGATTGAGTACATATGAAAGGCTGTGGACAAACCCAAAGAAAGACCTGAGAAGACCCTAATTGCTCACCTCTGGATGATGTTGAATAAATGCCTCCTCATGTGCAAACAATCTCTTGACAAAAGGTGAAAGGATTATTGGCTAAGGAATCTGAACAAATTTCTGTCTAGATACTCAGTGACCACTAAGGTAATTTTCTTCAGTGGCTACACACAACAAAGAATAAAAACTAAACAGAATTTGTCCTAGAAAGTCTAATTAATTTAGGAAGATTAAAACAAAACAAGCAAAACAAAAATAAAAGGCAGCAGCAACCATGAAAACAGAAAGAACAAATAACAAGAAACCGTTGGGGTGAGGAGTGGATTGTATTCCCAGAATGGAAACATCATATTATATTAATGCCAATTTATACAAATAATGACAAAATTTTCAAATAAATATAAAGGTATGATTCATACACATTTTTGAAAAGCAATCAATTAAAAAAAATCCTGAGGAAGCACACGTGTTATATTACTAAAAGTCTATTTTTTGTAATTCCTGAAATTTGATGTAAAACATTAATATATACATCCAAATAGCTCAACAAATTACAGGTAGAATAAACATAGAACTTTACACTTAGGCACATCATAATCAAAATATCAAAAGTTAGAGAAAAAGGATCTATCCAGAATTAAGCTAGAAAAAAATGACACATCACATAGAAAGAATCTTTAATATAACTAACAGATGACTTCGCATTAGTACTGAAAGTCAGAAGGCATAGGATTAAATATTCAGTGTTCAAAGAAAAACAAAATTAATCAAAAATTCTACATCCAGAAAACTATTCTTCAAAAAACAAAAAAGATGTTCCTAGATTGTTAAAAATTTTGAAAAGTGGGATAATTAATTCTGATAAAGAAGTTCTTCAAAAACTACCAAAAGGAATCCTTCATATGAAAAATAAAGGACACTACACAATAACTCAAATCCACAGAAATAAATAAAAAGCTTTAGTAGCCTGTAATCCCAGCACTTTGCGACGCCAAGGCTGGTGGATCACCTGAGGTCAGGAGTTCAAGACCAGCCTGGCCAACATGGTGAAGCTCCATTTCTACTAAAAAATATAAAAATCAGCCGGGCATAGTGGCGGGTGCCTGTCATCCCAACTACTCAGGTAAATACAAAGAGAGTATAAAATATTTTTGTTGTAAAACTTTTTCTTACCTGACTTAAATTATTATAAAAAGGTATGGATAGTCTTATAATGTATAAAGATTTAATCTATTTGCCAAAAATAACAAAAAAAGAGAAGAGATAACCCAATATTACAGTATATTGCAGCAAAGTTTTTATATTCTGATTAACTGAAATTTACAGTAATTCAAATTAGAATATTTCAAGCTAAGATGTTAATTGTATTTCCCAAGTAAATTATTATAAAAACAGCTTTAAAATTAGTAAAAAACAAAAACAAACAAAAACCAAGCAAATGAAAAATGGATTTAAAATGGAAGATTATCAAAAATGTTATCACACAATAAATCCATAATTAAGGTATAAGATAAACAAAAAATGGCATAAAATATATAGAAAAATAGCAATATGGCAGGTATACATCATACATTGTCCACAATACATTAAATATAAATGGACTAAACACTTCAATCAAAAAGCAGAGACAGAGAATGGATTAAAAACAGCATGATAAAATTACATTATTTCTACAGGATACATAGTTTAGATACAAAGATACAACCAGATAGAAAGTAAAATTGGGCAAAGCACATGCCATGCAAATATTAACCAAAAAAAGAAGGTATACTGATATCAGCCAAAATAGACTTTAATTGAAACACTGAAGTTACAGAAAAATAAGTACATTTTACAAGGATAAAAAGGAGAAATAATAAGACACATATAAAATTATAAATATCCATCTAACTAAAGAAATTCAAAATAAATAAAGAATAATAGACATAATTGAAGAACATAAACAACAATAATAGTTGGAGATTCTAATACTTCACCTTTAATAGTGAATAGAACAATAAGTAGGAGATCAACAGTTTAATAGAAGACTTAAACATTGTAAGTCAACCAAATGAACATCTCTGGAACACTTTACCCAAAGCACACATTTTCTCAAGTACAAATGAAAATTTCTCTGGGATAGGCCACATGCTATATATGCTAGGCCAAAAACATTAAAAGAGAGACACAAATAATTGAAGGTTAAAATCATACAAAGTATATTCCTGACTTCAATGACATTAAATTAGAAAGCAGTAATAGAGGAACATTTGGGAAATTCATAAATACGTACGAGATAAACAACAAATTGCTTTTGACCAATAGTCTAAAGAAGAAATCATAAGTGAAATTAGAAAATACTTTTTAATGAATGAAAACAAAACATAATGTACCAAAATATATATGCAATAAAAGTAATGCTCAGCTCAAAATCTATAAATGTAAGTGCCTAAATTTAAAAGAAATAAACATCTCAATTTCTTAGTTTAACCTTCAACCTAAAGAAATTATTAAAAGAGTAGACACTAAACACAAAGAAACCAGAAGGCAATAAATAATAAATATGAATTGAAATAATAAAAAAGAGTAGAAATCATAGAGAACACATTTAAAAAACATAAAATTGATTTTAGGATGGAATCAAAATTTTTGAAACTTTCAGCTAGACTGAACCAAAATATGAGAGAATATTCAAATTATTTAAATCAAAAATGAAAGGTAAATAATCACCACTGCTTTTAAAGAAACGAGAAGATTATAAGAGGAGACTGTGAGAAACTCTATGTCAACAAATTTGATAACCTAAAAGAAATGGATGCTTCTACAAACCACGGAACTCAACTAGAAACATGAACTGGAAACAGAATCTGAAGAGACCTGTAACAGTAGCGACATGGCATTACTAGTCAATACACTTAAAACATTGTAAAGCCCCGGACTCAATGCTTTCCACAGAACACTTAAGGAATAATTAATGTGAAATGTTAATAAACTTTTAAAAAGTTAAAGAGGATGAAACAAACTCAATTCACTCTAAAAAAGCCAGTTCAAAAACACAAACTGCAAAAGGTCATCCAAGAATACGTAGATAAGCTAAAAGACTTTATATCTTTTAAAGATACTGAATTTGTAAGAAAAAAGAAATCTGCCCACAAAAATTATCCAGGCCCAGATGACTTTATTGGAGATATCTACAAATAATATCAATTCTACACAAAGTTTTTCGGAAAACAGTGATACCAAAAGCAGATGAAGACATTGAGAAAAACAAAACAAGAAAGAATTGCAGAGCAATATCCATCATAAAAATACAACACTTTAACAACACTTACTAAATTAAATCCAACTATATAAAAAGGGGATAATATATTATGAACAAATAGAGTTTATCCCAGGATTGCTAGGTTGGTTTAACATTCAAAATCCAATTTCTATAATTCATCATATTAATAAATAAGAAAGAAAAAAAAACTACGATAATCACTCTCAATATATGAAAAAAAGCCTGTCAAAATTCAACATTTGTTTCTTATAAATACTATGAGTAGATGATACTTCCTCAACCTAATAATTGGCATGTTTCAAAAACCGGCATTTAATGTTAAAGCCAGATGGAGTACACATTTTACCACTCCATTTATATTTAACTTTATAGAAAATGCAAATGAATCTATACCATCAGAAAGCAGAGCGGTGGTAGTCAGGGGTTGGAATGGAGAGTTTCAGGGATGGGCAAGAGGTAAAGGTTACAAAGAGACCCATGGATACTTTAGGAATAAATCTATATTAATTGATGTGATTGTGATTATAGTACAGTGACATATAAATATTTCAAAACATCAAATTGTACATTTTTCTATGTGTAGTATATTGTATACTAATTATGCCTCAAGAAAAGCATTAACGTAGCATGTGCTTTGATTTCATCAGAAATAACTCCAAAGGAATTTTTCCAAAATCTTTCAATAGACCAAATTCAATCTAATGCAATATGATCAAAAACATTTTCTTTTGAGGAAACAAGAGCTTGAAATATGAACAGTTTTTGGAAAGGAGTAAAGTTCAGTGAGGCTTAATTACCTAAGTATAAATTAAAGTTTTTAAAAAATGTAATTATAATTTTTCTATAGAAACAACAATATAGTTTCATTATGAAAACTACTGGTGAATATCTTTACGTATTTGACAAGTGAATAAAGTATGTGGCATATACATTCTGTCCATAGAATAATTTAAAAAAATTTTTAAAATATTTAATTTTTTAAACATCTATTTTTTCCCTCATAGCCATTTAGAACCTTTTTGTCAAAATTATAATATTGAATGTATTTGCCATCTGCGGCGATGCATACAAAAGTTGCAAGTATATCTTATTTTCTTCCTGAATACTGTATCATGTCTTTGATTCCTTTCTCTTCGAAGGCCAGAAGATGTTGCACATTTCAAGCAGACAAATCAAGCTGTAGAAGATTGTTTCTTGGAGGACTCAACCAAATAAAAAATATCTAAAGTTGCATGCTTTGTTGCAAAGGAAGTATATTAAACATATACTCTGACAAGATTAACACAGCAAGATTGCACTTACATTGTATAATCACTACACAAAAAGCCAATAATCACTTTGTTCAAAAGAGATAATGCCACATAATATAAGTAGTAGTTTAAGCAATTATCCAGTAGAACAGTTAATCATCGCCCTCAGTTCACAGCCTTTTGTTTCTCACCAATACACATGTCAGATTGTAATTAAATGCACTCACACTGTTCAGGGCAGAATGAGAGTCCTGGGTTGAAATGTGGGAACCAAACTGAAAAGCACAATAAAGACAGGTTTAGACAGCTTTTTAACTGTATCTGCCTGGCATGGGGTCTTGGTTGACAAATTGGCTACATAAGGGTGAAACCACACTGGGGCACCTTATTTATAGTAAAAAAGAATTTATGCCTATAGAAAAGTTATGTTATTCTGTTTATAAATTTTCCAAGCATTGACTTTCTGAGTGAATTATTTGCCAGATATGTATTTTTTGAAATTAGATTTATAAGAAAAGAGTTTTTAGTTGCACTGGTTTGTTCAAACTGTTTTATGATAAATATTTTAGAAATGCAAACAATGCATCTGGATCTCCGTATCTTCTCTTTCACTTCTGATAAATAATAATATAGGGTTCCATTTTGCAGTTACAGTAGCAAAGTATGCTACAGTATAATTTTGCTATTTGATTGTTGTATTTCTATCCCCTGAAACACAATAATCAAATAGCAAAACTATATTCACTTCTGTTGAAATTGTCTTTTTACAACTTTATAATTTTTAGTAGAAAATAATGATTTATAAATATAGAAAATAAAAATATTCAGAATCAAATGCAATCTAATACCATGATGAAATGGATGGTGAAGTTTTCATTCTTTCAATATAATCACAATTTCATGACTACTGTGGTTTTGTTTGATAATGTGATATTGACTTCCATGTCCTTAACTCTCACCCAGCTTTCCTAGTGAACTCTGGACCTATGTATCTAACAATCTACTAAAGCAGTACCTCTCAAACTTTAATGTGAATACAAATAACCTGGAGCTCTTTCTAAAAATGCAGATTCTGACTCAGTTGTACAGGTACGGGGGCTGCAAATTTACATTTCTAACAAGCCCATAGGTGATCCTAATATTGTTGGATCACATTTTTGTCCAAGTTCCTGGGTAAACCCCACTTAGGTTTCTGGTAGGCATTTGAAACTCAAAGGATAGAAAGAGGAATTAAGCCTTGATCCTTAAACTCCAAACTTGGTCCTCTTTAGCATTCTTCATCAAGTTTATTTGGTTCACTATATATTTGGTGACAAGGCTGAAGCATATGAATCAGGTCAGATTTCTTCCTATTTTTCAGACGTTGCATCCAACTTATGAACTAGGTCTCTGATATGACCTCACACACATTTTGTGGTTTGTTCTTATGTTTAATTTTTGTGAATTTATAATAGGCCATATATGTTTATGAGTTGCATGAAAGATTTTGATACAGGCATACAATGTGTAATAATCACATCAGTGTAAATGAGGTGTCCATCATCTCACGTTTATTATTTCTTTGTATTTAAAAAATCTATATACATTCTCTTAGGGTTTTAAAAATATACAATAAATTATTATTGACTGTAGTCGCCATGTTATGCTATCAAAAACCAGATCTTATTCATTTCATTTAACTACACACACACACATTACCCTTCTCAGCCTCTGGTAACCATTGTTCTACTCTCTATCTCATGAGTTTTAATTTTTAGCTCCTACAAATAAATGAGAACATGCAAAGTTTGTCTTTCTGTTCCTAGCTTATTTCATTTATAATGATTGCCTGCAGGTTCATCCATATTGTTGCAAATGACAGTATTTCATTCTTTTTTTACTGTTGAAGAATGTTCTATTTTTTATATGTGTCACAATTTCTTTATCCATTATTCTGTTGATAGTCACTGAGGTTAATTCCAAATCTTGGCTATTGTGAATACTGCTGCAATAAATATGGAGTGCAGCCAGCATTTTGATATGCTGATTTCTTTTTCTGAGTACATTCCTAGTAGTGGCATTGCTGTATCATATCATAACTCTATTTTTAGTTTTTTATAAGGAACTTCTAAACTGTTCTACATAGTGGTTGTACTAATTTACATTCCCACTAACAGTATACGAGGGTTCCCTTTCTCCACATCTTTCCCAGCATTTGCTGTCATCTGTCTTTTGGATAAAATCCATTTTAAACTTACTATAGTTTTGATGTGCATTTTTTCTGATAATCAATGATATTGAGCACCTTTACATATACCTATATGCTGTATGTCTTCTTTTGAAAAATGTCTTTTCAGATTTTTGCCCATTTTTGAATCAGATGATTAGAGTTTTCCCTATAGAGTTGTTTTAGCTTCTTATATATTCTGGTTGTTAATCCCTTGTCAGATGTACATTTTGCAAATATTTTCTCACATTCTTTGGGTTTTTTCACCACTTTGTTTCCTCTGTGTACAAAACTTTTTAACTTGATGTGATCCCATTTGTCCATTTTTGCTTTGTTTGCCTGTGCTTACGGGGTGTTACTCAAGAAAGGTTTGTTCACTCCAATACCCTGGAGAGTTTTCTTTCAGAAGTTTCATAGTTTCAAATAATAGATTTAAGTCTTTAATTGATTTTGATTGGATTTTTGTATACGGTGAGAGATTAGTGCTTAGTTTTATGCTTCTGCATATAGATATCTATATTTCCCCAGCACCATTTGTGGAAGACTTTTTCCTCAATGTATGTTCTTGTCACCTTTGTTGAAAATGAGTTCACTGTAGATTATAGCTTTGTTTCTGTTTTCTTTACTCTGTAATATTAGTATATGTTTCTGTTTTAACTCCAGTACCATGCTGTTTGGGTTACTATAGCTCTATGGTAAAATTTGAAGTTAAATAATGTGATTCTTCAAGTTTTATTATTCTTGCTGAGGATGGCTTTGGCTACTATGGGTCTTTTGTGGTTCTATACAAATTTTAAGATTGTTTTTCTATTTCTGTGAAGAATGTCATTGATATTTTGATAGGGATTGCATTCAACCTGTAGAATACTATAGATAATATAGACATGTTAACCATATTGATTCTTGCAATTCATAAACATCAAGTATCCATCTTTTATTAGCCTCCTCAACTTCTTTCATCAATATTCTGTAGTACTCATTGTAGAGATCTTTCACTTTTTTGGTAAGTTATTTCCTAAGTATTTGATGCAATTTTAGCTCTTGTAAATGAAATTGCTTTCTTGATTTCTTTTTCAGATTGTTTGCTGTTGGCATATAGAAATGCTACTGATTTTCATATGTTGAATTTGTATCCTACAACTTTAATGAACTTGTTTGTCAGTTCTAAGTTTTTCTGGAGTGTTTGTTTATTCAAATATAAAATCATGTCATCTGCAAACAAGGATAACTAGACTCCTTCCTTTCTATTTGCATTTACTTCATTGTCTTGTCTGATTGCTCTATCTAGGACTTCCAGTACTAAATTGAGGAACAGTGGTGAAAGTGGACATCTTGTCGTGTTCCAGATCTTAGAGGAAAGTTCTTAGAGGAAATATTTTTTCCCTATTTAGTATGATGCCAGATGTGGGTATACTTTATATGGCTTTTCTTATGTTGAGGTATATTCCTTCTATGCCCAGTTTTTTAAAGAGATTTATGTTTTAATCAGAAAAGAATGTTGAATTGTACTGAAAGCATTTTAAGCATCAATTGAAATGATCGTATGGTTTTTGTCCTTCGTTCTGTTGATACGATGTGTGTAATGGTTAATATTAGGTGTCTACTTGTTGGATTGAAGGATGCCTAGATGGCAGATAAAGTGCTGTTTCCAGAAGTGTCTGTGAGGGTGTTGCCAGAGGAGCTTGACCTTTGAGTCAGTGGACAGGGAGAGGAAGACCCACCCTCAGTGTGGATGGGCACCATCCAATCAGCCACCAGCACAGCAAAAGCAAAGTGGGCAGAAGAAGGTGGAGTAACTTTGCTTGCTGGATCTTCTGGCCTCATACAATAAATTTGGAAATATTCCATCTTCCTCTATTTTTGGAATAGTTTTAGTAGGATTGGTGTTTGTTCTTCTATACATGTTTGGTAACATTCAATATTAAAACTATTGGGTCCCAGGTTTTCCTTTGCTGGGAGAGTTCTTCTTACAGCTTTGATCTCATTAGTTGTTATTGGTCTTCTGGCTTTCTGCTTTTTCTTATGCTGAATTCTTCCTCCTGCTCCTCCTGCTCCTCCTGCCCTTGGACATCAGACTCAAAGTTCTTTGGCCTTTGAACCCTGGCATCCCTGTGATAAATCTCACTTGGTCATGATGAATAATCTCGTTAATGTGTTGAATTCAGTTTGCTAATATTTTGTTGAGGATTTTTGCATCAATGCTTAGCAGGGATATTGGCCTATAGTTTTCTTTTTTGTGGTGTCTTTTTCTGGTTTTGGTATGAGAGAAATACTGGCTTCATACAATACATTTGGAAGTATTCTCTCCTCTTTTATTTTTGGAAAGTTTTAATAGGATTGGTATTAGCTCTTCTTTAAATGTTTGGTGTAATCCAACAGTGAAGCTTTTGGGTGCCAGGTTTTTCTTTGCTGAGAGAGTATTTATTATGGCTTTGATATTATTACTTGTTTTTGGTCTGTTCACATTTTGGATTTCTTAATGCTTCAGTCTTGGAAAGGTAAATTTCTGGATGTATTATAGGTTTCTCAATTTATTGGCATTTATTTGCTCAATAGTGGCCTCCAAGGATTCTTTAATGTCTGTGGTATTGGTTTTAACGTCTCTTTTTCCATCTCTGATTTTATTTATTTGGTCTTCTCTCTTTTTTCTTTTCTTAGCCTTGCTAATAGTTTGTCAATTTTATTTATCTTTTCAAAATACCAATTTTTTTGTTTCATTGATCTTTTGTATTGATTTCTAGTTTTATTCCATTGTGGTCAGAGAAGATACTTGATATATTTCAATTATTTTTTTCAATTTTTTAAGACTTCTTTTATTGCCCAACATATGGCCTACCCTTGAGAATAATCCATCTGCTGAGGAGAATGTGTATTCTGTAGGTACTGGATTAAATGTTCTGTAAATATCTGTTAGGTCTTTTTGTTCTATAGTTTAGATTAAGTTTGTTGTTTCTTTGTTGATCTTCTGTCTGGATTATCTTTCCAATGCTGAGAATGGATTGTTGAAGTCCTCAGCTATTATTGATTTGGGTTTATCTGTCTCTTTAGCTTTATTATTTGCTTCATATATCTGGGTGTTCCAGTGTTGGGTGCCTATATGTTTACAATTTTTAAATCCTCTGGCTAAATTGATCTCCTTATCATAATATAATGAACTTGTCTCTTTTTATAGTGTGTCTTGAGGTCTATTCTACTGATATAAGTATAGCTACTCATTTTTTGGTTTTCATTTGTATGGAATATCTTTTTCCATACCTTTATTTTAATTAATTGTTTTTTTGTTTTTTTGTTGTTTATTTTTTGAGATGGATTCTTGCTCTGTCGCCCAGGCTGGAGTGCAGTGTTGCAATCTCGGCTCACTGCAACCTCCGCCTCCTGGGCTCAAGAGATTCTACTGCCTCAGCCTCCCGAGTAGCTGGAATTAAGGTGCCTGCCACCATGCCCAGCTAATTTTTTTGTATTTTTGGTAGCGAGGGGTTTCACCATGTTTGCCAGGCTTGTCTCAAACTCCTAGCCTCAAGTAATCTGCTCATCTTGGTCTCACAAAGTGCTGGGATTACAGGCGTGAACCTCTGCGCCTGGCCAAACCTTTACTTTAATACTATATATGTCTTTACATGTGAATTTTGTTTCTTGTACTCAACAGACCACTGGGTCTTTTTTTTTTTAATCCATTCAGCCACTATATGACTTTTGATTGGAGGGTTTCTTCTATTCTATTTACATTCAATATTATTATTGACAAGTAAGGACTTCCTCTTGCCATTTTGTTATTTGTTTTCTGATTGTTTTGTGTGTGTGTGTGGTTTTTTTTTTTTTTTTTTGCCTTCTTTGTTCCTGGCTTCCTTTTAGTAAAAGCAATTTTCACAGGAGATATGTCTAATTTCTTTCTTTTTATTTTTATTTTTTGCATCCATTCTGTTTTCGATTTCAGATTACCATGAGGCTTTCAAATACTATCTTATAACCCATTATTTTAAATGATGACAATTTAACACATTGCATAAACAAACAAACAAGTGTTGAGAAAGCTAATAAAAGCTATACACTTTAACTCAGTTTTCCCACTTTTTAACATTTTGTTTTATTTATATATTATTGTACTGTGTCTTGAAAAGTTATTGTATTTTTTATTTTTGATTGGCTCATCTTTTAATCTTTCTATGCACAATTTGAGAAGTTTACACAGCACAGTTATAGTGGTATAATTTTTGGTGTTTGACTGTGTACATGCTATAACTAGTGAGTTTTGCACGATGGTTTCTTATTGCTCATTAACATTCTTTTATTTCAGGTTGAAAACCTTTTACCATTTTTGTATGACATGCCTGATGTTGACGAAATCCCTTAGCTTGTGTTTTATTTTATCTTATTATATTTTTTTAACTTATATTTTAGATTAGGGGTTTGTTATATAAGTGAACTTATGTCATGGGGGTTCGTTGTACAGAGTACTTCATTACCCAGGTATTAAGCCCAGTACCCAGTTGTAATTTTTTATCCTCCTCTCCCTCCTCCCACCCTCCATCTTCAAGTAGACACTAGTGTATGTTGTTTTCGTCTTTGTTTTCATCAGTTCCCATTATTTAGGTCTAACTTATAAGTAACAACATGCAGTATTTGACTTTCTGTTCCCTTATTAGTGTGCTAAGAATCATAGCCTCCAGCTTCATCCATGTTTCCACAAAAGACATGATCTTGTTCTTTATTATGGCTGCATAGTATTGCATGGTATATATGTACCACATTTTCTTTATCCGATCTGTCATTGATGGACATCTAGGTGGATTCCATGTCTCTGCTATTGTGAACAGTGCTTCAATGAACATTCACGTGCATGTCTGTCTGTGGTAGAATAATTTATATTTCTCTGGGCATATATCCAGTAATGGGATTGCTGGATCTAGCGGTAGTTCTGTTTTTAGCTTTTTGAGAAATTGCCAAACTTCTTTCTACAATGGTTGAATTAAGTTCTACTCTCACCAACAATGTATAAGTGTTCCCTTTTCTTTGAAAACTTCACAGCATCTGTTATTTTTTGAATTTTTAATAGCCATTCTAACTAGTGTGAAATGGTATCTCATTGTAGTTTTGATTTACATTTTTCTAATGTTCAATGATATTGATCTTTTTTCATAAGCTTGGTGTTGGCCGCATGTATGTCTTCTTTCGAAAAGTGTCTGTTCATGTCCTTTGCCCACTTTTAAATTTTTTTTGTTTTTGTTTTTCTTTTAAATTAATGTAAGCTCCTTATAAATGCTGGACCTTATAGATGTTAGACCTTTGTCAGATGCATAGTTTGCAAATATTCTCTCCCATTTTTTTGGTTGTCTTTCTATACTGTTGATAGTTTTCTTGTTTTTTGTTTTTGCTATGCAGAGCTCTTAAGTTTAATTAAATTGCATTTGTCAATTTTTGCTCTTGTTGCAATTGCTTCATGTATCTTTGTCATGAAATCTTTGCCCATTCCTATATTAAAGATGGTATTGCCTAGGTTATCCTCCAGAATTTTTATAGTTTTGGGTTTTATATTTAAGTTTTTAATCCATGTTGAGTTGATTTTTGTATATGGTGTAAGGAAGGGGTCCAGCTTCAGTCTTCTGCATATGGCTAGCCTGTTACCCTAGCACCATTTATTGAATATGGATTCTTTTCTCCATTGCCCGTTTTTGTCAGCTTTGTAAAAGATCACATAGTTGTAGGTGTGTGGCCTTATTGCTGGGCTCGGCTCTTGATTCTGTTGCATTGGTCTATGTGCCTGTTTTTGTACCAGTACCATGTTGTTTTGGTTACTGTAGCCCTGTAGTATAGTTTGAAGTCAGGTAACATGATGCCTCCACCTTTGTTCTTTTGCTTAAGATTGTGGTTTTGATTTGCATTTCTCTAATGATCAGTAATACTGAGTAATTTTTTATAAGCTTGAAGATAGAGTTGAATATAGCTATCCAGTCTCTTTCTTGGTTCCATAAGAATTTTAAAAGTTTTCTCTAGTTCTGAATAATGTTGTTTAAGAATAGCATTGAATCTGTAAAGCATTTTGGGCAGTATAGCCATTTTAATAATATTGATTCTTCCTATCCAAAAGCATGGGGTATTTTTTCAGTTGTTTGTGTCTTTTTTGATTTTTTTGAACAGTGTCTTGTAATTCTCTTTCTAGATATCTTTCACCTCCCTGGTTGGATGTATTCCCATGTATTTTTTATTCTTTTTGTGTCAATTGTAAATGGGATTGTGTTCCTGATTTGGCTCCTGGTTTGGCTGTTGCAGGTGTGTAAGAATGCTAGCAATTTTTGTACATTGAATTTGTATCCTGAAGCTTTACTGAAGTTGTTTGTCAGCTAAAGAAGCTTTTGGGCTGAGACTATTGGATTTCCTAGTTACGGAATCATGAGGTCTGCAATCAGGAAAGTTTGACTTTTTCTCTTCTTATTTGGATGCACTTTATTCCTTTTTCTTGTCTGATTGCTCTAGATAGGACTTTTAATACTATATTGAAAAGGAGTGGGGAGAGGGCATCCTTGTCTTGTGCTGGTTTTCAAGGGGAATAGTTCCAGATTTTGCCAATTCAGTATGTTGTTGGCTGTGGGATTATTACTGATAGCTCTTATTATTTTGGGGTATATTCCTTCAATACATAGTTCATTGAGTTTTTAACACAAACTGTTGAATTTTACAGAAGACTTTTCTGTATCTATTGAGATAATCATGTGGTTTTTGTCTTTAGTCTCATTTCTGTGATGAATCACATTTATTGATTTGCATATGTTGAACCAACCTTGCATCCTGGGGATGAAAGCTACTTGATCATAATGGTTTAGCTTTTTAATGTGCTGCTGGATTCAGTTTGAAAGTATTTTGTTGAAGATTTTTGCATCAATGTTCATCAAGTGTATTTGTCTGAAGTTTTATTTTTTATTGTATCTCTGCCAGGTTTTGGTATCAGGATGATGAATTAGAGTGGAGTCCCTTCTCCTCAAATTTTGGAAAAGATTCAGTAGGACTGATACCAGCTCTTCTTTGTAGATCTGACAGAATTCACTGTGAATCCATCTGGTTCTGGGCTTTGTTTTGGCTGGTGGTCTCTTTATTATTGATTCAATTTCAGAGCTCATAACTGGTCTGTTCAGGTAATGAATTTCTTCCTGGTTTAGTCTTTGGAGGGTGTATGTGTCCAGGCATTTATTCACTTCTTGGTTTTCTAGTTTGTGTGGATTGAAGTGTATATAGTAGATTCTGATGGTTATTTTTATTTCTGTGGGATCAGTAGTAACATCCCCTTTATCATTTCTAATTGTGTGTATTTGAAGCTTCTATCTTTTCTTCTTTACTCATTTAGCTAGCAGCCCATCTGTCTTACTATTTAAAAATAAAACCTCCTGGATTTTTTAATGTTGTGAATGGTGTTTCTTCTGTCTCAGTTTCCTTCAGTTCAGCTCTAATTTTGGTCATGCCCTGTCTTCTGCTAGCTATGGAGTTGATTTCTTCTCGACTCTCTAATTCTTTCAGTCTCGATGTTAGGTTATTAATTTGAGATCTTTATAACTTTATGATGTGGACATTGAGTGCTATGAATTTTTATCTTAACACTGCCTTAGCTTTGTCCCAGAGATTATGGTAGGTTGTAACTTTGTTCTCATTAGTTTTAAAGAACTTCTTCATTTCTACCTTAATGTTATTATTTACCCAAAATTCATTCAGGAGCATGTTGTTTAATTTCCATGTGTTGCATGGTTTTGAGGAATTTCCTTAGTCTTGAGTTCTACTGTGCTGCAATCCAACAGTATATTTGGTATGATTTCAGTTATTTGGATTTGATGAAAATCATTTTGTCTGATTATGTGGTCAGCTTTAGAGTACGTGCCATGTAGCAATGAGAAAAATGCGCATTCTGTTGTGTTGTGTGGAGAGTTCTTTCGAGGTTTATCAGAACCATTTGGTCCAATGTTGAGTTCAGTTCCTGAATATCTTTGTTAATTTTCTGCCTCAGTGATCTGTCTAATACTATCAGTGGAGTGTTTAAGTTTCCCACTATTATTGTGTGGGAGAATATGTCTCTTTGTAGGTCTCTAATAAGTTGCTTTATGAAACTGGGTGCTCCTGTGTTGGGTGCATACGTATTTAGGATAGCTGTGTCTTCTTGTTGAATTCCATTATTTACCATTATGTAAAGCCCATTTTTGTCTTTTTTGATCTTTTATGGTTTAAAATCTGTTTTGTCTGACATTAGGATTGCAATGCCTGCTTTTTTCTGTTTTCCATTTGCTTTGTAGATTTTCCTGCATCCCTTTATTTGTGCCAATGAGTCACTACATGTGAGATGACTCTCTTGAAAACAGCATAGCATTTTATTTTATTTATTTATTTTTCCAGCTCACACTCTGACCCTTTTAATTGAGTCATATAGCCCATTTACATGTAAGGTTAGTATTTATATGTGTGAATTTGATTATGTCATTGTGTTTTTAGCTAGTTATTATGCTGGCTTGTTTGTGTGGTTGCTTTATAGTGCCACTGGTCTGTGTATATAAGTGTGTTTTTGTATTAGCTGGTAGCAGTCTCTTCTTTCTCTACTAGTAGACTTTTCAAGATCTCTTGTAAGGCAGGTCTGGTGGTAATGAACTCCCTCAACATTTGCTTATCTGTAAAGTATCTTATTTCTCTTTTGTAGAGGAAGCTTAGTTTGGCTGGATATAAAATTCTTGGTTCAATTTTTTTTTCTTTAAGAATGTTAAATATAGGTCCCCCAATCTCTTCTGGCTTTTAGGGTTTCATCTGAGAGGTCTGCTGTTAGTCTGATGTGGTTCCCTTTGTAGTTAACTTGCCATTTCTCTCTGTCCACCATTAACATTTTTCATTCATTTTGACTTTGGGAAATCTAATGACTACGTGTCTTGGGTGTAATCTACTTGTAAAGAAACTTGTAGGAGATCTCCATACTTCCTGAATTTGACTATTGGCCTGTCTAGCAAGCTTGAGAAAGTTTTTATGGACAGTATCTTGAAATGTGTTTTCTAAGTTGTTTACTTTCTGCCCCCTGTTTTTCAGGGATGTCAATGATTTGCAGATTTGAGCTCTTTACATAATCTCTTACTTCTTGAAGTTCTTGTATATTCTTTTTCATTCTGCTTTTATTTATTTATTTATTTTATTGTTTTGGTCTGTCTGTGTTATTTCAGATTCCCTTATTCAAGTTCTGTGATTTTTTTTTCTCAGCCTGGTCTATGCTGCCATTAATACTTGTGATTACATTGTTAAATTCTTGTATTGTATCTTTTAGCTCTGTAAGACCCATTAGGTTATTTTCTATACCAGTCATTTCATCCTTCAGCTCCTCAGTCGTTTTATTGTGATTCTTAGTTTCCTTGTATTGGGTTTTGCTGTTCTTATGTATCTTGATGACCTCCATTTTAATCCATATTCTGAATTATATTTGTTTCACTTCAGCTAAGAACTCATGTTGGAGAACTTGTGTTGTCATTTGGACATACAACACTCTAGCTATTTGTTTACCAAAGTTCTTGCATTGCTTCTGTCTCATCTTTGTGTGTAGGTGTTCCTTTAACTGCAGTGTAGATTGAGTACATTCATTAGATTTCCTTTTTGGATGTTTTTACAGGGCCAAGCGTTTTTTGTTTGTTTGTTTTGTTGTTGTTGTTGTTGTTTTTGAGATGGAGTCTTGCTCTGCTGCCCAGGCTGGAGTGCATACACGTGATCTTGGCTCACTACAACTCCTCCTCCTGGGTTCAAGAAATTCTACTGCCTCAGTGCCCCCAGTAGCTGTAATTACAGGCATGTGCCATCACATCCAGCTAATTTTTGTATTTTTTTAGTAGAGACGGGGTTTTGCCATGTTGGCCAAGCTGGTCTCAAACTCTTGACCTCAAGTGATCCAGCTGCCTCAGCCTCCCAAAGTTCTGGGATTACAGGCGTAAGCCACCATGCCCATCTGGGGCCAAGGGTTTAGAAGTTTCGTTATTTGAAGCCAAGTTCTTGCCTTTGGTTTCACCGGGGTGTATGTTAGTGAGCTACTTTTGGTGTTGAAGTTTTGGGGTATGATTTAGTAGGTGGCACTTACCTTTATTGGTCAGTTGGTAGACTCTAGCTCCATTGTTTGGCTCCCCTATGTTTCCTCTCAATTGCAGCTGTATTTCCTCTCAATGCACTGAAAATGTGGTGTCCTCTCCCCATGAGGGTTGGCTGTACGTTGCATCTTGGCACTCCTGGGCTGCCTACTGAAGCTCTGGGGCAATCTTAAGGTTTATGTTCCTTTCCCAACTTGGAGGCACCAGAGAATGGGACATTTGTATTGGTTGTGGCCAATGGTTGTTTGCTTGTCTCCTGGGGGCTCCACCCCAGAGAGATGCAAATCATAATTGCTCAGCGCAATCAGCACAGCATGGAGGTTCTGTGCTGTGGGCCCAAGCCAAGGGCTCCTTGTCTGATGATGAGCAGCAGGGGTTGGTGGGACCCATGGGAAACAGACTGGACTCCTCTTTTTCTGTCAACTGCAGCTTGCTGGAGGTTTTGATAAGACACTTAAGGTCTTTGCTCCTCTGTGTCTGAGAGTAGCAAGGGCAGTTCCATTGCAGAAGCAGTGCAGAGAGGCTTTCAGTTGCCCCTGGAGGCTCTGTTTAGGGAGCTGCAGAACTGCTACCAACTCAATTGCCCCAGCAGGGTGTGGTTAGTGGCCCAGGGTTGGAGGACCTGCCTGGTGAGGAGATATAGGAACAGGCACCCACATAATAGTCTGGCCACTATTCCATAGGGCTGCTGCAGTATGCTTGGGAACTGCTCCAGTTCTTAGTCTCCTCAGAATTTCCAGTAGGTTGAAGGTCTCAACAGTGAAGGCTGTGAAACAGCAAATATGGCAGCCTGCCCCTCCCTCTGGGATCTCTATTCCAAGGGGATATAAACCTGTTGACAGCCTGAATACACCTAGAGTAGGAGGGTGGAGACTCCAGTTCAGAGGTTCTTCCCAGTGAGGAGGAACAGAATTAGGGACCTGCTTTACAAAGCAGTCTAGCCACATTTTTGTGGAGCAGCTGTGCTGTATTGGGGGTCTGCTTCAGCCTCTGGTTGCCTTGGACTCCCCAAAGCATGAAGGTCAGAATGACTAAGTTGTCAAAACATTAAAGATGGCAGTCCATTCTTCCCTCCGGGAGCTCTATCCTAGAAAAGTTTGAAACCTCTATCAAGCCAGAAAACACCAGCAAGGGTACCTGGAGGCCCTGGTCAGGAGATTCCATCAATGAGGGGAAATGGGATCTGGGATGGAGTACACACTTATAACAGCAGCCTGACCATGTTTTTTTAGAGCAGCTGTGCTGTGTTGGGGATCTGCTTCAGTCTCTGGTTGCCTCAGAGACTGAAGGCCAGAACAGCCAATTTGCCCAAACAGAAAAGATGGCAACCCACCTCTTCCTCTAGAACCTTCATTCCAGGAAAGTTTGAAACCTCTCTTGGCAGGAGAACACCAATGGGGTTAGCTGGAGACCCCAGTTGAGAGATCCAACCCAGTGAAGAGAAACAGGACTGGGGACTCATTTTAAAGCACTCTGGCCACATTTTTTTAGAGCAGCTATTCTATGCTGGGAGTCAGCTTCAGCTCCCAGTCACCAAGTTTGTGTTCTTTTTTGTTTTGTTCTTTTTGTTGTTGTTGTTATTGTTGTTGTTGTTTTTGTTTTTGTTGTTGTTTTTGGAAAGTGTTTATTTCTCTTTCACGTTTGAAGGATATTTTTGCTGGACATAGTATTCTAGGATAAAAGTTTTTCCTTTGGCATTTTAAGTATGTTATGTCACTCTCTCCTGGCCTGTGAGGTTTCCAATGACAAGTCTGCTGCTAGACATATTGGACCTCCATTGTAAATTGTTTGCTTTTCTCTTGTTTCTTTCTCAAGGACTCTTTCTTTACCCTTGACCTTTAAGAGTTTGACTGTTAAACGCTTTGAGGTAGTCTTCTGTGAGTTAAATCTGCTTAGTGTTCTATAACCTTCTTGTACTTGAATATTTATATCTATCTCAGGTTTGGGAAGTTCTCCGTTATTATACCTTTGAGTAAACTTTCTACCTTTATATCTTTCTATACTTTCCCTTTATGGCCAATAACTCTTAGATTTTCCATTTTTAGACTATTTTTATATCCTGTAGGTGTACTTTCTTCTTCTTTCTTCTTTTTTCTTTTGTCTCCTCTTACTATGTATTTTCAAATAGCCTGTCTTCAAGCTCACTAATTCTTTCATCTGTTTGATCAATTCTGCTGGTACATTAATTCTGATGCATACTTCAGTATGTTAATTTCCTTTTTCAACTCCAGAATTTCTGCTTGAATATTTTTAGTTATTTCAATCTCTTTGTTAAATTTACCTGATAGAATTCTGAATTTCTTCTCTGTGTTAGTTTGAATTTCATGGGGATTCCTCCAAACTGCTATTTTGAATTCTCTAACTCCAAGGTCACATTTCTCTGTTTTTCCCAAGATTGGTCCCTAATGCCTTATTTAGTTAATTTGGTAAGGTCATGTTTGCCTGGATGGTCTTGATGCTTATGGGTATTTGTTGATGTCTGAGCATTGCAAAGTTAAACACTTATTGTACTTTTTGCAGTCTGGCTATTTGTACACATTCTTTTTAGAAAGGCTTTCCAGGTATTTGAAAGAACTTGGGTGCTGTAATCTAAATTTTTGGTCATCACAGCCATATCTACATTAGGGGGCACTTCAAGCTTAGTGACACTTGTCTCTTGCAGACTCATATAGGTACTGCCTTGGTGGTCCTGGATAAGACCCAGAAGAATTCTCTGAATTACTAAGCAGAGAGTCTTGTTCTTTTTCCTTACTTTACCCAAATGAACAAAATCCCTCTCTTTATGCTGAGCTATCTAGAACTGAGAGAGGAGTAATACAAGTATCTCTATGTCCACGCCATTGGGACTGTGCTGGGTCAGATCTGAAGATAGCATGGTACTTGCTCTCACCCAAGACATGTGGTAAACACTGCCTGGCCAACACCTGTATTTACTCAAGACCTTAGGGATGTGTCCTGTCCTTCAATTTGGCTAGCCAACCTCTGGCCCCAGTCAGGTCTAGAGATGTCATCTGGGAGCAAGAGCCTGGAGCTGGAAACCCTAGCAATCTGTTTGTTGCTCTATTCTGCTGTGGCTGAGCTGGCCCCCAGGCCATAAGACAGAATTTTTCCCACTCTTTCTTTTCCTTTCCACAAGGAGGGGAGCCTCACCTCATAGACTTCATAGCCCCACACCCACAGTAAATACTACCTGGCTACTGCTGGTGTTGACACCAGCCAGTCCTGATTCCCTCCCTATAGGGCAGTGGGCTCCCCTCTTGCCCAGGAAAGGTCAAACAATGCCATCCAAGATCCAAGGCCTGGAATCACGACATAGTTTGTGCCCTACCCCACTGTGGCTGAGCTGATAACCAAGCTGCAAGACAAATTATCATTTACTCTTCCCTCTCGTTTCCTCAGGCAGAAGAAATACCTCCTTTTGGCCACCACACGCAACTGTGCTGGGTCACTTCTGAAACCAACACATTTGTGAGTCTCACCCAAGGCCCATAGTGAGTACTGCTGGGTATCACTGATGATTATTTAGAGCCCAAGAGGTCTTTATTAGGATAGGCCCCAAGGACTCTTTAGTTTCCTGCCCAAACTGGGTTGTTTCCTTCAAGTCTTCAGGTTACTTTCTGGCCAAAGATGTGTCTAGAACGTTCATTCAGGAGCTAGCCTGGAATGGGGACCTCAGGACTTTGCCAACTGCCCTTGGATATGGAACTGGTATCCAAGTTATAAGACAAAGTCCTCTTCACTCTTCCCTCTCCTTTTCTCAAGCAAAGAAAAGTAGTCTCCCCTGGAGCTGTGGGCTGAACAGCCTGAGGTTTGGGGAGGGGGTGGCACAAGCACTCCTTGGTCGCCCCATCTGGTATTTCACTGGGTCATGGAACCACCAAATCCACTGGCTCCAAGCCCAGCATGGCATGAGGACTTGCCCAGTAATTGCAATACTTAAGGGCTAGCCTGTCTTTCAAGTTTGCTTATTAATCCAGAGTACTTTTGCCCATGGTTGCAAGGCTTGCTGAAACTCAGGTTCTGACTGCTGGGATGGACAATTGCTCTGGTTAGAGCTGAGGCTCCTTTTCTCTGCTTGAGGAGAGGAGAGGGAAGAGTAAAGAAGACTTTGTCTTGCAACTTAGATACCAGCTCAGCCACAGTAGGATAGGGCAGTGGACAGAGTTCTGAGGTTCCTATTCCAGACCACTAAATGCTCCCTCTGTGAGTGCCAGCTGAATCCTGCCTTGTGTTGTTTTCCACTGTGATAGAACAGCATGGAGCTTTAGTGGAAAGTCCTCCAATTTCTGTACTCTCCCTCTCCTAAGCCCACAGATTCTCTCTGTGCCATGCAGCCATTGCTTGAGGACTGGGTAGGGGTGGCACTGGCAATTCAAGACACTTTTCTACCCTCTTCGGTGCCTTTTCCTGTGACATGAAGTTAAAATTAAGGACTGTGATTTCTCACCTGATTTTGGTTTTTATAAAGGTACTTTTTGTGTGTGGATAGTTGTTCAATTTGGTATTCTTGTGGGGAGGAAGAACTTCTAGTGAAGTTCTGTTCACTAGAAGGCTTCTATCTAGACATTTTCCTCCACTTTTTTTTTTTTACTGTCTATTATTCTCTTCATCTCCTCTGCCCTATTTTAGTTCAGAACACTGTCATCTCTCAAGTCTTATTATTGCAGCCTTTTAATTGATCTACCTTAATTTTAATAACCTAGTCCCTCTTTCACTTGCAGCCAAAATAATATTCCTCACTTTAATTCTGATTACATCAACCCATTTCTTAAAATTCATCACAAACTTTAACATTTTCTACATTCATTGTCATAACAAACCACTCACTATCTAATGTCCATGCTCAAGCTACACCAGATGTCTTTATGTTGCTTGACCCCCTCCATTATTTCTTTCTTCCAGGCACTTCCACATTCTATTTCCTTTTTAAAAACTCTCTTATTTTTCCTCCAACTCAATATATCCAAATTAAATCATGTAATAACCCTCCTCCCAACTTATTCTTCTGATTTTTCCATCCTAGTTATGAGAATGTCTATTTACTAGGAGCAATCCTAGATGTTTTTCATTACCACATTTCTCAAGTTATTGAAATATGTGTCCCTTTAAGTTCTACACTCAAAATATTTATGCAGGTTATCTTCTCTCATTCTCACTGATTTTTATATCAGTTTTATTCATATATAATTAACATAACATACAATTTGCACATTTAAAGTATACATTTGAAATTATTTCAGCATATTCACAGAACTGTACAATCATCACCACAATCAAGAGTCTGTGCTTTGAAACAGAATATTTTCTTCATGCCAAAAAGAAATTCTGCACATAACAGTAATTGCTCCCCATTTCTTCCCAACATCACCTGTCCTAAAAATATTTCTTATGATTTGGTATAACATCTAAAATATCTATTGCCTAAATCAAGTTAGCAAATCTTTAGATCCATATTTTCTTACATAAGTTTTAGCTATTGCATTACATTTTAATAAATGTAATGTCTTTGAGGAATCACCACACTGATTTCTACAATGGCTGAACTAATTTATGCTCTCACCAACAGTATATAAATATTTCCTTTTTTTCTCTACAGCCTCACCAGTGCCAGCATCTGTTACTTTTTGACTTTTTAGTAATGGCTACTCTGACTGGTGTGGTATCTCATTGTGGTTTAATGTTTTAATTTAACTTTTATAAATGGTATAAGGTAGGGTCCAATTATTATTATTTTTTTGCATGTGGATATCCAGTTGTTCCAGCATCAATTTTTGAAGACATTATTTTTTCCCCTATTGAATGGTTTTGATGCTCTTTACAAAACTCAGTTGACAATAAATGTGAGAGCTTATTTCTGGACTTTCAATTCTTTACTATAGGTTTTGTTGATTTTTATGTCACTAACACAATCTCCTGATTACTGAAGTTTTTAATATTATAGTAGCCTTTGAAATGGGAAAATGTGTCTTCCAAATTTGTTCTTCATATTCAATATTGATTTGAATACTCTGGGTCCTTTGATTTGTGCATGTGAATTTCATAATCTGACTATCAATTTCTGTAAAGAAACCAGTTGGTTTTTTGATAAAGCTAGTACTGAGTTTGTAGATAAATTTACAAAATATTTCCACCTTAACAATATTAAGTCCTCTGCGTCTTAAAATGGATATCTTTCTATTTATTTGGAGTGCTCACATTTCTTACGATATATTGAAGTTTTCAGATAATAAGATTTGCATTTGTTTTGTTAAATGTATCATTGATTTTTGTGCTATTATAAATGGTATTGTTTTCTTTTTCTTTTTTTTGGAGACAGTCTCCCCCTTTGTCACCCAGGCTGGAGTGATGTGGCACGATCTCAGCTCACTGAAACCTCCACCTCCCAGGTTCAAGTGATTCTCGTGCCTCGTGCCTCCCAAGTAGCTGAGACTACAGGCATGCACCATCATGCCCAGGCCAATTTTTTTTGTTTTTTTCGTATTTTCAGTAGAGACAGGGTTTCACCATGTTGCTCAGGCTGGTCTTGAACTCCTGAGCTCAGGCAATCCATGCACCTTGGCCCCCCAGAGTGCTAGGACTATAGGCGTGAGCCACCACACCCGGTCAGTATTGTTTTCTTAATTGCACTTTCAGACTGTACATGGCGATTATAGAAACTGTTTTTGTATAATTTTACAAGTTTTTTTATATTATATGTTATACAAAACACAATCTTTTTAATACATTTTTCTTGGATCCTGCAAACTAGCTGAACTCATTTATTAGGTCTAATAGTTTTTCATAAAATCCTCAGGATTTTCTATGTACAAGATGAGGTCATTTGTGAATAGGAATAGTTTTATTTTTTTTTCCAATTTGGATACTTTTTAGGAGTTGTTAATTACCTTAGCTAGAACCCCTAGTGTAACATTTACTGGAAATGTAGAAAATTGACACATTTGTCTTGTTTCTGATCTTAGGAGGAAAACTTCCGGTCTTTCACCATCAAGTGTGATTTTATCTGTGAGTTTTCATGGTGTGCTATTATATTCAGGATGTTTTCTCTTATTCCTAATTGGCTCGGTGATGTTTTTAAATCATAAAATGCGCTGAATTTTGTCAAATTCTTATTCTGTGCCTGTTTAGATAATCATGCAGTTTTTGTCCTCTATTTATTGATATGGTGCATTTCAATAATTCATTTATGAATGTTAAGCTGATGCTGCATTGCTGGAATACACTCCACTTGGTTATAGTGTATAATCCTTTTTATATTCTCCTAGATTCTATGTAGTAATATTTTTCTGAGGATTTTTGCATCATTGTTCATAAAATATTAATCTATAGTTTCCTTATCTTCTCAGGATAACACTGGCCTGATAAAAATAGTAGTTTTCTGGTTTTTTATTTTTGGAAGGGTTTGCAAAGAAGGGATACTAATTCTTAATAAAATATTTGGTAGAATTTACAATGAAACTATCTGGGCCAGGAGCTTTCCAATGGAATGTGGTAAAATTACTAATTCAATTGAATTTTTGTTACAGATCTATTTCTATTTTACCTCATTTATTGAGTCAAATTCTGCATTTTGTGTCTTTCTATGAATTTATTGATTTAATCTAAGTGTTCTAAATTTTGGCATAGTTTTGCTCTGAGTATCTTCTTAGAATCCCTTTTCACCTTTGTAAGGTTGGTAATAACATATGGTCTTTCATTTCTGATTTTAGAAATTTGAGTTTTCTCTTTTTTTTATATAAGTCTAGTTTAAATTTGCCAAATTTATTCATATTTTTATAGACTTGAATTTTTGTTTTGTTGATATTCTCTATTATTTATAGTTATATATAAACCTATATGTATATAACATATACAGTTATATGTATAGTTATATATATATAAACAATCATCCATTTCATCAATTTTCACTCTAATCTTCACTTTTTGTACCATGTGCTTTCTAATAATTTAGCTTGTCTTACATTTCTGGTGCATTAAAGTTATGTTTTAAAATCTTTTTTATTTTTAAAAATAGCCTTTTTACCATTTTCAATTTTCCTCTAACCTCTATTTTAACTACATCCTATGCCTTGATCTGTTTTGTTTTCATTGTCATTCATCCCAGGTATTTTATAATTTCCCTTATGTTTTTTTCTTTTGTGACTTAGGAATATAATTTTTTTTTAATTGCAAGTGTATTTGTGGATTTTGGGAATTTCTTCCAGTTAATTAACTCTAATTTTACTTCACTGTGATCAGGGTAACACTTTTGTATGATGCCAAGTTTTTCAAATTTATTGAGACATTGTTGGCCAGTGTGTTGCATATTTCTGTAGAACAACATTGCATGTACATTTGAGAGAAGGTATATTCTGCAATTGTTAGGTGGTGTTCCATAGATATTCATAAGTTCTAGTCGGTTTATACTGTTGTTGAAGTCATCTGTTATTCTGCTCATTATCTGCCTAGTTGTTTTATTATTAATGAAAGTAATATATTGAAGTCCTCAACTACAATTGTACTCTTCCTTCAATTCTGTTTTGCATCCTGTATTTTGCAGTTTTGCTTTGTTGTTTGGTGCATATATTTTTTATGCCTTTCTGATGGATTGACTATTTCATCATTACAGAATGTACTTCTTTGGCTCTAGTTAAAATGTTTGACTTGAAGTCTGTCTTATCTGCCATTAGTATAGGCACTGCAGCTTTCTTATGGTTGCTGTTTGCATAATATATATTTTTGTATCCTTTTGCATTCCACTTTTGATGTTTTGCTTCTAAAGGGTGTCTCTTGTAAACAGCATATAATTTAATTCTCTTTTTTAAATCCTGTTTGGCAATGTTAGTCTTTTGATTAGATTTTTTAATCCTTTTACTGTAATGTTATTATTGATAAGTTGGATTTACTTTTTGTCATTTTGCTTTTATTTTCTCTATATCTGATACCATCTTTTTTCTGTTCTTTTTATTACTTTCTTTGGCATAGCAAATATTTTCTAGTGTAATATTTTAATTCTATTTTTTAATATATTTTGTTATTTTCTTAGTTCTCTCAGGCATATCATATACATCTAGCTTTTCAGAATCTACAAATCTCTACTATTGTAATTGCAGTAAAATATAGAAATGTAACTCCTATGAACCTCTTCTTCATCTTCCCTGTTTTTCTGCTGTTACATCATAAAGAGTGCTGTGCTTCAAATAAAGGCAGTTTCTTTAGGAAAAGCTTCAGAACACTTTGGTCTTACAATTTGCATATACACTTGGGGGAAAAAATTTCCTGAGCTACTTTTCCAGAGCTGGGATTAGGTAAAGTGACCCACTACTCTTGATGTGATGCCAGTGCTCCATGAGTAGCATTTTAGTGGGATGGTAATCCCTGGTCTTCTTGGCTTTCATCTAGTGTGAAACCTCTACCCTATGAGCAATTTGGGATAAAACCAATCAGTGTCACAATATTCTCAATCTCCCATTGTGAGGGCTAGAACCTCTGCTCTAGAAGTGGGTATTTGGTGGAGAAAGGGAGTCCAACCTCCTAGCAGCACTCACCTAAAATTTAACCTCTGAAAAACTGTAGCTGCAAGAGAACAAATGAAAAATTCTGGGGGCTTGCCCTTCCTAGTAAGATAACACAACCCTTTACTGAGACATGGTAAGAAAGGGAGCTTCATCATTTTGTCCACCCCACTTGTTCTGCAGTTTCCATAAATACTCAGCATAAGTATAAGCTGAAAGGCTTTGAACAGGTTGTGTTGTATCCAATATTCCACTGACTCGTATTGTTGTTATTATTGATTCTAATTAGAACACTAATTGGACTAATTCTGTTATTTTTTCTCAACTTAGCTTCCTATTATCTCCCCCAATACTGTAATATCATTATCTAAATGTATACTTGTTGTTATTCCATTCATTAATCTTTTACTTTATCCTGAAGTATTATTTCCTTTGAACTAACATAACACGCATCTATACTCCTTCAGAAGTAATGTAATTTAACCATTTTTGATGATTATTTCTACAAATAGAAATAGTTCTCTTCACTATGGGCTCTCAAAAATAAATATTATTTTAATATTAAACTTAACAAGATGTCTGTGAATAATTTATAAAAATGCCTGTCTTCCATCTTAACTAGAAATTCTTATAGTTTATTATATAATAACTTAAATTTATAAATATTAAAAAATAGTTTTGATGTAATCATACTCTATCACTATTTATTTTTCTTTCCCATATATTCCCCCAAAAGCACAGTATATGCATTCAATAAATATTTACTGAAAAACTAATTGAAATTCAGTCAAGAAACATGATAGTGAAGAGAATATTTACATAGTTAAGATAATGTATTTTTATCCTATTTTTCAGAATCATAAAATTTAAGGAATAGAAGAGGCCTCAAATATCAAGCAGGCTCTAATCAGCTTACTGAGATTTCTTACTTTGTGAACTTCTTAACTTTACACAATGAGAAAAATATTTCCACTTATGAGGGGCATTCCAGATTTTGGAATCCTAATTATTCAGAAGTTGTGTTGTTAAACCATAATCTGTCTTCATATAGCTACAGTTCACTGATATTTGTTTCACTTATTGAAGACACTATAATATGTTAGATTTTAAATTTATGTAATTTATTATAACAAGTTTATAACTTATTGTAGCAAGATCCCTATAGAAGCTATTTTTTGGTCAATTTTTGTACATCTATTTCGTGACTTAGAAACAACATCAAAGTCATGATTTATGAAAAAAATATTTAAAAAGTTGGATCTCATTATCTGTTCTGTAAAATTTTCAGGGAAAAGAAACTATTCTGTATAATACTATAATGATGGCTACATGTCATTATGAATTCATCATACCTATAAAATATACAATGCTGAGGGCAAATCTTCATGTAAATTATGGACTGGATGGTAATAATGGATCAGTGTTGGTTAATCTATGGTAAAAATGTACTCCTCTGTTGCATGATACTGTCATTGAAGAAGCTGTGTAAGTGTGCGTAATACAGTTTTAAAAAAATAAAACTAACTTTGAAGAAAACCAACAAGTATATATGATAGTACTTTTCAGGATTATATGTAATTTACTGAAGTAGCTATTCAGATTTGGATAAGGAATATATAACATTTTGTTTTAAGTTTCCTGAGTTTCTCAACACATTGTTCTATTTTATGTTTAGTATTATTGTCTAATCTTCTTAAACTACTGCTACTACAGCATTTGCACTGCTCCTGAAATTTCACATACTTAATGAACATTCTTTCCAAAAAAGAAAAGTTATAATTATTCTTTCTTAAAGTATTGGGTACAGTTTGTGAAATATGACTTTTTATTTGTCTTTTTCTATTCTAAAATGCATAATAATCTAACCTTGAAAAATTTATGTGTACACCACATAAATTTATGTGTACCTAACATTCACTTTTGCCTTTTTATTATATTAACGAATCATAATTTTATATTATTTTTCCTGAGTTTCAAAAAATAAGTTCTTTAATTGTTACTTTATCAATTCAATGTTCTTTTTTGCGGGACTACATTAAAATACAATGTAATAGCATGAGATAGGCTTACTTCCTGCTTAAACACTGAAATTAAAATCTAGACAAACTGTTAGTCACCTTGTTACCATATTTGTTTTCCAATATTCCCTCATGAGAGGTATTAAGCACTATCACAAATTATAAATGTTTAACCATTATTAATAATTTTAATTCACATTTTAGTTTTGAGTAGAGGTCTTAGATTAGGTCATGGCCAAATTTAAATGTATTCTATATCAGTTTTAGAGAAATTCACATCGTCTGCTGGAGCAATCTGGAAGAAAGGAAATTTAAAAATAATAGTGGTAACAACAAGAACATTCAAAAATATACAGACAGAAACTAAATGTCTAATAAGGCTTTCTCTCTATGTAGTTATTTGCAATCATAGATGAAACTTTCACAGATAATAGTTTAGTAATTCATTACTCCACCAGAAAAACAGTCTTCTAAAGACAGCACCAAAGGCAGGCCAATCTTTGTGAAGATTTTTCTTTTCTCTGAAATGGACTTCATATGAAGTTAATTCTGAGACATCTAGGACTAGATATAAAATATATACCTATATATTATACATACATATGTATCTCTCTATATAATATATTGTGTATGTATGTATTATATGTTCATATACATATATACATTAAATATATATAGTCTGTGAGAAAATGATTATACACCTCTTTCATAGTATTTGACATTTTTTATGTCTACAGTTACCACATGTCAAAGGCACACATACAAATCAAACTAGTACTCTGACATCCTTCCAATTAAAGAGAAACACTAATTAGAAATTCAGTACTCTATTATAGAATAGGTTGAAAATGAAAAGTAATTTTAACCTGAAAAATTAATTTGGATCCTCTGTATATTTTAATGAATATAAGATGCAATATATTTGAGCACCTTTTTTCTTAATTATTGTATTAGTCTGGGTTCTCCAGAGAAATGGAATCATTAGAGAGAGAGAGAGAGAGAGAGAGAGATTATAAGAACTTGGCTCACATAATATTCAAAGTTGGGAAGTCCGTTATCTACAGGCTGTGCCAGCAGGCTACTGCTGGGCAATTTTCTCTTGCTTAGGGAGCTGGTGTTTTGCTCCATTCATGCCTTCCACTGATGGGATGAAGCTCACCCACATAATGAAGGGAACTCTGCTTTGCCCAAAGGTCACAATTTAACTGTTAATCTCATCCAAAATTACCTTTTCAATTGACATATAAATTTAACCGTAACAATTATATACATAAAAGACAAACTTGATAAACGGTCACTATTGGTATTTCTTTTTCACCACTATTAAATTAAGTAACAATTAACTCCTGCTTAAGGTAAATCCTATGGGAGAAGAGCAAACACTTAACAGTGATTCATAGATAGTAAGATATCATGTGGATTTTTTTTTTTTAATTTGCTTTGTCCTAAAAATATGATCAAGGTCCTAAGCTGGGGAAAACAAGCATCAAAGAAAGCAATCATTAGATGGGGCAAACAGCTTTTCCAAAGGATTTGCAGAATGCTATGAGTATAAAATGTGGACGTTCAAAAAAGACTGGCACAAGAGTTCTGAGAGAGTTATCACTCTTTTCTTTTTTTTTTTTTTTTTTTTTTGAGATGGAGTCTTGCTCTGTCGCCCAGGCTGGAGTGCAGTGGCGCAATCTTGGCTCACTGCAAGCTCCACCTCCCGGGTTCACGCCATTCTCCTGCCTCAGCCTCCCAAGTAGCTGGGACTGCAGGCGCCCACCACCACGCCCGGCCAATTTTTTTGTATTTTTAGTAGAGACGGGGTTTCACTGTGTTAGCCAGGATGGTCTCGATCTCCTGACCTCGTGATCCACCCGCCTCGGCCTCCCAAAGTTCTGGGATTACAGGCGTGAGCCACCGCGCCCGGCCCACTCTTTTCTACAGTAATTTAATTGGGAAATAAATATTCTCTCCCCAAATCCAAGGAGTAGAGTTCTGTGAATCAATCCTAGAAATTATGAGTGTTTGTAAGATAGAAACACTCACATCTCAGTATCTCCAGCATAACAAAGTATGTGAGAAGAGAGTTCTCTGGTAATTATTCTGGGAGCCTAACAAATTAAAGTGTTTATTGTTAGTCCTACTCCTCAAATATGGTGAAGAAGGGAGACGTATTCTTTTCCTCTGAAATTTGAGGACATTCTTGAATATAGAAAGGAGCCTACCTTTGGGTAGTTGAAAAAAATGGTATCTGAAAGAGTAACTGAACCCAGCATGGCCTGAAGGGACTATGTTGTAATGGACCTGGGAACATGATGCATGAAACTCCCATTCCAGTCTACAACTTTGCAGCCCCATGAAGTGGCAGAGGAGGGTCCCAGTGGTTCTAGTGATACCACAGGAATGAGCATGTAGGATAGAAAAGAAGCAGGCTCTGCCATGCTCTGCTGAAGGCTTCTGTGCCAAGTGAGGGTAAGGAATCCTAAAAAGGGTCAGGGTGATCTATTCCTGGTAGGGTCAGGGCAAAGTATGATGTCTTTTGGAAGGTTTCCTTATGAGCAGAGAAGACTGAAGGGTGCTTAATTCAGCCTGGCAAAAAACCACACACACAATTTACCTGAAACCACCAAATTAACAGAGATTCACAGCATCAGGAAAAAAAAAAAGGCAGAACCATAACAGGACCAACAATCTATTCCCCAATGACAAGTGGGCAGTAAGATAAGGAGACCCCTGTCTGTTTTACTTTTCTTTCATATCCCTAACCCCTGAGAATAACCCACCTAGAAAAAAATGGAGGAGTGGATGGTCTTAGAGAAAGAACACAGCACCCTCTCCTCTAATCCAAGCAATGGTTGTTCAAGTTATAACAACTTTGAATTGAGTTTGAGGCCAAAACTTTAATGCAAACCAGGATTAGCTTCAATTCATGTCATAAGATTGCATTAGTCATTTAAGATTTATGAAAATTTTGTAATTGCAGTCAGCCCCAGGGGAAAAGTGAGATCCAATAGAGTTGAAGGTAGAGATTGATGTCAAATGGTGAAAAAAAACAAACAAGAAACAAAACCGAAAACTGTCTACTGTGTTAGAGCACTTGCAATTTAGTTGCCAAGACAGATATACAAAACATTTACATGTAACTTAGAAGTTACTGCTGAAAAGAAATAGGCAGAATAATAACGAATATAAATAGAACTTAACACAAGGTTTTCCATGGGTTGTATCACATAGAGCCTAATTAAGAACTCTAGAGACCTACCAAATTCAAGTCACAGAATAATTGTAGGATTTACTTTTGGCCTTTTCAACAGTAATACTAGGTCCTTAACCTATTTCATAAAATTACAGCAGTGGTTCTCAGTGGCTAAGTGTCAGGGCTGGTGAAAATTGTGTCCCCTAAGGGATATTTGGAAGTGTCCGGAGATATACATGTTTCTCACAACAGGCCCGGGGTGGTTAGCATAGTGCTACTGGCATCAAATAGGTAGATACTCGCAATGTCGCTAGGTATCCTGTGATGGGAAGGGCAGCTGCCTACAATTAAGAATGATCTGAATTAAATATCAACAGTGCCAAAGTAGAGAGATTCATATAAATGATGCACAAGAAATATGGGAGCACGTGAGCCATACGAGTTGGGTGGGTTTAGGGAGATGATTCAGTTGCCATCTCAAAATAGACTTTCTAATTAGAAGAAAATTGTTGATACATTGTATTGTGAACTTTAATAACCAATATAAACCATTACATTTCTTTCCTATAGATGCTGATAAACATCCTTGATAAATTAATCTAATTCAGCTGAGTTTATGATAACCCCGAAGAACCACCACCAACACACACAAACTAGTCAGACCACTGGAACACAGGTTTTAACTTAATTCTTTGTAAATCTATTTGTTTAAGTTGGTATTAATTCAAAATATTTATTCAGACATATTTTTGAAAACCATTTATGTGCTAAACATTAAGTAAGACATTAGGTAGACAAAAATAAACCAAAAAAATGGTCCCAAGTTTAGAGATCAGCAGAACTGAAAACAAAGGATTATTTAAAAAAAAGAAACAGCAAAAAACAAGATTAATCACCTTTCACTTTTAATTTTTTGCTTTGCTGATTAAAGAAAGTATGCCTTAGGTTAAACCAGAATGTTGTTATAAGTACCAGAATCAATATATTTTAATTTGATTGAGAATATTGAAGAATTTTGTAGAAAAGCAAGAACAGGACCTAGAGCAGTGGCTCACACCTGTAATCCCAGCACATTGGGAGGCCGAGGGGGGTGGATCACGAGGTCACGAGATCGAGACCACCCTGGCCAACATGATGAAACCCTGTCTCTACTAAAAATACAAAAATTGTGGTGGAACGTGCCTGTAATCCCAGCTACTCGGGAGCCTGAGGCAGAAGAATCTCTTGAACGAGGGAGTTGGAGGTTGCAGTAAGCCAAGATCGCGCCACTGCACTCCAGCCTGGCAACAGAGTGAGACTCCGTTAAAAAAAAAAAAAAGAAAAGCAAGAACAAATTTAAAAGGCCATATATTTACATCAATAATTCTATAGCTTCCATGGAAATATAATTAATATAACAAGTTTAGAATAAGAATTGATTAAATTTTAAATATTTTACATGCATTTGTTATCACATTTTAACATGAAATATATTACTGTATAATTAAAACCAGTGATAAAATGATACTAAACTTCACTTTTTTCTGAAGATAATTTTATCATAATGTACGTTATAATTTGAAGGGAATATCTCAGAGAGCTATATCTAAACGAAACCTAGATTATTTTGGAAATGAGGTATTAAAAATCAAACAAAAAATATTCTACAAAAAGTTAAGTCACTTACTCCCATATGTAAGCGTATTAAACTTGGCATTAATGCAATGAGAATAATTTGTTATTCTTTTTAAGGAAAAATTTAAATGTTAAACATATCAAGAGCAGTAAAACTACCAATGTTTCAATTTTGCGTCAATCTCTCTTTTGGTATGTGTGTGCATCTAGAGTACGTATTATTATTTTAAAATTCTTAAAGTGTTTAGTGGTTTACTTGCTGTTTTATGCTGTGATTATACATCACAATTTCCTCCATGTTAAAAAGAGAATTTTTCCTCAGTCATGAGCAAGACTAAAGTATCATTTAAATATTGCAAGAAAATTTAGAAACAATATATTTTATATTATATATACTGAATTTAAAAGCACACCAGCATATATATCTGATTTCATTCTTGTATTTAAAATTATTTCTTGTATATAAACCATGCAATATATGGATGACAAATATAAAACCTGTAAATTATATAGCCTAAGAAGTAAGTGTTGATACATTTTTCACAGATGAAATTATTCAGAAAATTAATATTTCAAAATATTTCATTTATCCAAGTATGCAGCTTTCATCTTAATAATTTTTAACTCAGATATTAAGGATCATTATGAAAAAATTTTATTACTTTCTGATTTTTATAATGTGTTTTAGATTTCTGTGGTAACCCAGGAGAAATTTCTTAATTATATAATTATACACAGAATTGACTGAGCTATAGATGCCCTCATTGGAAATGTTGCATCGCTGTAACGACAAGTGAGGACTAATGGGAAAATCTAAAATGAAGGTCGGGCAACTTCTCCTAAGTATCAAATCTTTATGGATTCTTTACATAAGTTATTTTTTTCAAGCTAAATAAAATGTTTTCTTCATCTTTTTCTTTCATGTTTTTGCATTGATTCAAATTCTGTATTTGTTCATAAACACAGAAGTGTTCTGTACAATTTATTTTCACAGACATTTTAATTCTGTCTACATGCATGTATTTGTCTGGCTAGACTGTCTCTATGTATATGCCTATAGTTATACATATATATATATATGTGCACATATATATGTATGTATGTTTATATATTCTGGTGACTGTATCTCCAAATGGGTAGTATAAGGCATTCAGGAAATACCTGCCATATACATATATGTTGACATAAAACATATACCTTTTCTTTTATGTAAAAGGATATAATACTACAAATGACAACCTTTCTAAGAATTCAGTTTTTCAAATCTGTGGTTAAAATAAAAATGGAGCATAGGCATCTCTATTGTATCTAAGGGTAAAAACAATCAAGGAAAAGCAGTAAAGGCAGTGCAGTTTACAGTGGTCTTTTTAGTAGCTGCATACAAGCAATTAATTTGATCTACAGTCTATGAAGCATTTTATAATTAATTTCTCAGCATTTACTACATACAAGCCATCACTTTAAAGTGCTATGTCATTAACAAAATCCCATTTTTTTTCCATAAAGAAGAGGCATACTGATCTACATTTTTCCATGCTGCCAAGGCAGAATGGACTCGAGGGATATTATCTTATTCAGAAAGAACCTTTCAAGGTTGAATAAAAGAAATGGTGCAGGGTCCCTGGGAGAGGGAAGTGATCATCATTTTCACCTTCAACTCCTCTTTGATGTGGCAGAGTCAATTTTTAATCAGCAGCCATCAGACTGGGCTTCATTTCGCCTTACAAAGTCCTATTACTCTGCCACTTTCTGGAAGGAGGTGATAAGGACAATGCTCTTCTTTTTCTCTTCATAGAACCCTGCATATGATGAGTCCCTTTGGAGAGGCTTGATAAAAAAAAAAATAATAAAATAAAATAAAAACAGAGTGAGTATGTAGGGATAAAGGTCACCTCTCTGTCAGAATTAACTCTTCAAGACAACAAACTTTGATTTTCCTCTGTTTGTTTTTAGGAACTCTCCTATTGCCTTTGGAGGCAATGGCGCTAATAAGCTGATGTGAGGGAAACAGCTAAAATGCACACAGCTTTTGATGAAAATGATATTAAGGCTTATTAGTCTTACCCAGCTAAACAGCATAGTAGATATAATGCTAATGAACATTATAGATATTAGTGACATGTAGGGAAAGCACACAATTAAAGTCTACTTCTTTTAGTACACCTCAAAGAAATCATTTATTATTAGACCGCACGTAAGCGCCGCACAGACACAGTAAGAGAAAATCGCTTCTGTGGATTCAGCTAAATTGAAAAATGAAAAGAAAAAAGAACCTACATTTTTCCCCTCTGGAAGTGTTTTTCTATGTTAAGTAAACCTAAATTATTTTTTAAACTATGCACTCATGCAGAAAAACCTCCGTAATCTCTTAGTATCATTTATTGTAGTCAGCAGTCTTAATTGCCTCACTGAAATGGATCAGAGTTCTGGGAATTACCTAGTAAAATGATGTTACTACTCTCCAGCCTTCACATCCTTTGATATAATCTCATTAAAAATATCAGGCCTCTAGGTGAGGGAATACATATGGATAGTAAATGCATGTTAAGCAGCAGCACCCAAACTGATGACCTAGTTATTACAGAACAGAGCAGCAGACGATGAATTTTAATTTTGAAGTACAGCAGTTTCTTTCTTGGTTAATACCATAATTATTAACATATTTTTGGAATGAATCTGCTTGTTACCCTTGAAAAAGATAATAATATTGAACCAACCAAAATACTGAAATGACATTTTTTGGAATAAAATAAACTCTTATTTTCCAGAAGACCACACAAGTGAAAAAACACACGTAGTTTCATTAACTATAATTACTGAGAGGAGATGGGAAAAGATGTGTGCCAAATCCCTTTTTGTGTGTGTGTTCTCAAAATGTAGCTGGGTTGAAAAAATATAAACCTCCAGAGGAAATACACTCATCACCCAGCCAAATAAAGAGGGAAGGAGTGGAGGGGAGAGTCATGCTGAGTCCACCATATGAAATAATTAGATTTTTATAGAATTGGATTTCCTGTTGTAAATTGGAAAGCATAGTTCTGCAAAGGGTGAGTGTATAGAGCATAAAACTACCCTGTGCTACGCAGTCCAATGTATTGCAATAACAAACCATTCTCTCTTTGGTAGTGAATAATGTGACAGACGAAAGTAGCATTGTATAGACAAAGACTTTTGTTTACTTTTTTAAAAAAATTTGAATATTTACTTACTAATAACTCATAATTTCAAAGGTTTAAAAAGCCCAGGTTTCCAAAATCCGGGTAGTCGGTGAAATTTGGATAAAATGGGCTGTTTATATAGTAAATGCTGCTGAAGTAGACAGTTATGAAATGATGTTATAGATAACTTCTTCCCAACTTCAGCACAATTTTTGGAGTGAAGGTCTTTTTTTTTAATTATATGGAAACTCAATCCTGATCCTTTCTTTTTTTTGTTGTTCTTGCCTTCTGCATCCTAAATGCAGCTATTATTTTGCAGTGCTGAAATTTGCTTTGGAAATAATATGTAGCAATGTTCTTTTTAATTTAACGTATTGGTCAAAAGTTGATTGGCTAGTAGATAAAAATCAAGAAATGTATCTAGCAATATGCAGGTTAATATGTTCCAATGTAATGCTGATGGGTAAAATGAGAAAAACATTACCATTTGGTCATAACTCACTAAAATGAGGGACGTGATTTGTTTATGTCACACCATTTCCCAGAGATTAATAGGACTTATTATAGTTTTGCCAGTCATTTCTGTTCTTTGTAGAGACCAAATTATTTTAAAAGGCAGGCTTTACAAAATAAATAAGTAAGTAAAAGGGCACCAATGTTCCATGGTCAAAACATGAAGGTGAGACGGGAGTAGAAAGGGTGGGGAGGGATGATTCTACTAGGACACGTATTTATTTCAGGCCTGCATTTCAATGCATGTAACGCAAAATTTGGGCTCAAATAGACCTTCCCTAGACCCATGAGTCACATTGTTTCTGACACTAGACATCCTTCTTTATCCTTCTTTAAGGTGATTTATCCTTCAAATCACCGTGTCTGTTGTTCAAGCCCCATATTAAGAATAATATCCCAAAGTTGTGTGTTTTTTTTTTTCTCTCCTTTACTCCATGTAAACCTCTTTCTTCTTTGTTCCCAATATTGACGAGGCCTACCCCCGGAAATCTTACCCTGTTACCCCTCTAGGGCTCTATCTTCTGTCTCTGGCTGTATGCTTTCCTAGTGCATTATGGATGCAGAGCTGAATAGCAGAAACTCTGAGGAGGGCTCTGCATTTCATAAACATCTACCATAATTTTTTTCTTCACCTTCAAGTTTCAATTCTTGATTTATGAACAATTCTAAGTATAGAGACTAGAATTTCATAAGGCCATTTTTCTCCTTTATTACATCCATTCTGAAATGAAGATATGCATTGCCACGATATAAATGTCAAATTAATTTGGCAATCAAGAAAAGTCAAAATATAGCTTTACTGATTATTCCATAATAGTTTATTTAAAATATTTTACAGACTAATGGTATTTATCAAGATGGCAAAAATCAGCATGGGGTCAATATGCCTAAACAGATCAGTGGCTAGGGTATATTTAAAACAAATCAGTAATGTTATGTGGATATTTCATAAATATATTAGAGTTTTACTTTTACTTCTTCTAGAACCCTTCATCTTTTCTCCCCCGATGAGAGTAAATTGGCTGATAATTATGTCTTCCTGTTGCTTTAATCTCAAAATACAGTCACTCATTTCAGAGAAATTACTGTAGTATATTTTAAATGCATATTTTTATATATTTAGCATATATTTTCTATACTAAAACCAGGGCATGTGGTGGTGGAGTGAGGACAGGGATTTTTAGCAGGATCGTTTTATTCCAGCCTCAGAACCAAATGTATTTCAAATTCTGTGGGATTTCTATAGCAAATGATAAAGGGAGACAGAACAAGGCATTGTTACGACAAAAGTTGAACTTTATTGCAATCTAGTGACCATTCATAGTGGGCAAGATAAGATTGATACAAGATCCAAAAGGGGAACAGGCTGGAGGGAGGCTCCTGGGCTGGTCTGCTCTGCTCTCTGGCTTGAGTATTTTTCTTTTTTTTTTTTTTTGGAGACAGTCTTGCTCTGTCACCCAGGCTGGAGTGCAGTGACACGATCTCAGCTTACTGCAACCTCCGCCTCCTGAATTCAAGCGATTCTCATACTTCAGCCTCCCAAGTAGCTGGGATTACAGGCTCACACCACCACTCCTGGCCAATTCTTTGTATTTTTAGTAGAGACGGGGTTTTGCCATGTTGCCCAGGCTGGTCTCCAGCTCCTGAGCTCAGGCACTCCATCCGACTTGGCCTCCCAAAGTGCTGGGATTACAGGCATGAGCCACCGCATCTGGCCTTGGCTTGAGTATTATACACCTCAGGCATTTCATGCCTTTAAAGCCACTGTGTGTTTACATACAATGTGTTTACATACAATGTTATCCTACCTGGAATGCCATTCTGAAATTTTCCACCTGGTAAGGCCCTACTCATTGTTCAAGAGCCAAATAAATCCTGAGCCCCAAGATTTCCCTTCTTTACTCAAATTTGACATTTATCTTTTTATCTTGAAAGTCTCATTGTTGCATTAGCTACATGGGGGAATTTTTGTTTTCTCTAAATTGCTATTAGTTAGAGCAGTCCTCAATACTGTGGCATCGCTTTGATAACAACTGTGTAATTTTTTTTTCCTCCACTTGTGGCTCTATGTCTGTATATTCTAATGTTGGTAAAAAGAGAAAGGAGGAAGGGATGAAGGAGGAGCAGCAGGAGAAGAAACAGAAAAGGTCTTTGTGGCTAGGGAGAGATTCATAAGGGTGGTAGAGAACTGTGCTAAGATATTGTCAGGATATAATACCTCAGCTGGCCCACTTAATTTTGCTTCAGAGCAAGCATTGAATGGTCAGCATCAGCATCTCATTGTAATGCATATATTTTGGGAGTGACTTTTGGTAGGCACCATATAAAATCTTGTTGTATACAGATTTGTCTACTTTTATATATATCAAGCATAGTCCTTCATTCTCTTATCTCTTTTAGGAAAATAAAAATTCTCTAAGTTTAGTAATCACTGAATAAAACAGAATTTCTTTCAGTGAAGGATATATCCTTTCCTAGCTTCTTAATACATAGTTGACATTTTCATTTAGCTTTGAGAAAATGTTAGTTTTCATGTTAAATTATGTGATTTGATTTATCACAATGCATCAGTTTCAGTATTTATCATACTTTTCCAATTCAATATTTCTAACCTCTTTTGAATATTCTATTGAATATTAGAGGTACTGGTCAAATAGGACAATACAATAGTTCTTCCTGTTTTCTCTTTGGAGTCATCTATGATATTAGCAAAAATGTTCACAAAAGTAAGAACATTTGTGAACCTAGCCTTCTTACCAATATTTCCCATATTTTTGGACTATCACCTTATAAAATACTATACATAGACAATAGAATCTCTGTGACTATATAGTCTTTAAACAGTTGGATGTAGAGTGTAATATCTAAGATGTTTTGTTTTGATTAAAAACACAGTTGTGTTTTTAACCACAAATATGTACAGATATATCATAAATAGAGTATTTTAAGCACTAAATCCTGTTTAACCTCATTTAAATTGAGGATCATTTCAAGTGATAGCAAAAATAATCTTTCAGTAGAAAAAGTGTTATGAGAAATAATGCTTCCTGTGTGATTCTTTCCACTAGTATTATTTTTCAAGACATATAGAAAATAAATTTAATTGCCTATATAGAAAAATAGAAACTTTTTGGCCATCGTGTATTTTTACATCACAAAGGGAGAAGGTCATATTCAATTAAATTACTTTGAATAGGCAAAACCTTCCTAAGACATATACATTTGATTTTTTTGTAACCAAAGGAAACATTGTATCTAAAAAATCAATTTAGGCCTATTTTGTTGTATTTATTTTTTGGGAATTTCAAAAATATTTCCTGCTAAAACCGAAAAATATTAACATTTATTGAGCACTTACTATGTGTCAGGTCTTTGCTGAGTGATTTTCCTGCTTTAACTCATCTGCTTTTCCCAACAACTTTGTGAGGTGATATTTAACACTGTTGTACAGTCAAGGCTTAGAGAAAATAAATGATAGACCCTAAATCAAAGAAAGAATAGATGGCACAATTTTTATTTGGGTAATCTGAACTTACAGCCTGCATACTTAATAACTGACCGTAAAATACGTTTTCTAATTCTTTTCTGGAAAGGAAGAGAGAAAAATAAATAAAAGCAGGATAATTGAGTGGAATGAGAACATGTTCTGTTTGCTGTAAGAAGACTTATGAATTGAAATATAAAAGGATTTACCTTTACATATTTAAATATGTATTTTAAGTCAGTAAGCCTACACGAAACATACTTAATTTTCCTATCCATTTGACTCAAAGTCATTTCATACACGATATTACTGTCATTCTAAAAAATATGTTTGAATAAATGGAATGGTCAATTGCATAATTGGTCTCAATCCTTCTCCCCACCCTGCATTCACATCTTCACTATGGAATCAACGTGAATGTAGTTTACTTCCCTGTCTGCTGATATTGAGCTTGGTTAATATCAAGCTCAATATCTTTCTATGACCGATGACGTATGTATGCATGAATCACAATATTATCATGGTATCACGTAAAAGGTTAACAGAGTTCAGGAAGGAGCTGTACATGACACTGCTACATCTGCTCTTACTGTATAACTTTAGAAAAGTCTTTTCATCTTTCTGATCTTCAGTTTTGTCATAGAAAAGTAAGAATTCAAAACAGATTATACATGTATTCCTGTTTATACTTTCATAATCTATATGTCTTGGCACAAATATATTCTCTTCTTTCTCTCTATTTCATAAATATGTACAAAATAATTATAAATTATATAATAAATCATTATTATATTTATTAAAGCAGGTAACAGAACTGATGAATTATGGATGCTGCAGACAAATCTTTCTTTTCTTTCTTTTTTGTTTTGCGATGGAGTCTTGTTCTGTTGCTCTGTAACCCAGTTTGGAGTGCAGGGGTCTTGACTCACCGGAAAGATAAAGTAAATACCCACTGGATCCTGATACAAATTCTTGAGTTTCAGGATATCCAACATTTTACCTGTATCTGCTGTACATCAATCAGAAAATTTAGGCCATTTTTTCCACTATAGCATGGAATGTTACATAAAACTCAGAAATCTTTCTAATAGGCTCAGATTTGGTTCAAATAATGTTTACCCAGTTTTGATCTTTACAAATGACTTCACATCTAGAAGTCATCTTAGACCTCATCTTTTCCCTTTCCTGTCACATTTAAACATGTGCTAGATCTCATAGAATAGATTTTTTAAAATATGACTTATTTTTTCTTCCATGTGTCTCTATCAACAGTAGCCTAATTTAAGATCTAATCAAATTGACTTTTTAAATAATATATTAATAAGGTTTTCATATTGATGTTAATTCATCACTATAATTAATTAAAGGGTTATTGTGAGAATTAATTAAAACAATAGATGTGGGTGCTTAGAATATACTATATACTCATAACATTGGACACAATGTGTACCAAGAGCAATACTGAGAACAATAATCATTTTTTGAAAATATGATTCTCTTAAACATATCAAAGCAATCAATGCTTTTATCAAAAGCAAATAAGTAATTCAGTACCATTTCAGTGGTTGTAGAAACATCTTCAGTACAAGGAAATTTGTTTAGATCACCAGCTTTCCCTGAAACATTCAATTTGTGCAAAAGGACTATTGTGGAATGTTTTTATTTAGATTTGGAAGTTAAGCTCTGTTGATGCCTTGTTCTTAAAGATCGTGTAAATACCACTTAGATGGTTCATCCTTGTTGTTTCTCTGCATGTTGCTTGTGCCTACATGTTAATTGCATGAATCTAAATGTAGCTACATTGCGTGTCCGTTAACAACAGAAATACTTTCTGAGAAATGCATCATTAGGCAATTTTATCTGTGCAAACGGCATAAAGCATACTTATACAAACCTAGATAGTATTGCCTTCTACACACATAGGTTACATGGTATGGCCTATTTTCCTAGGCTACAAACCTTTACAGCATGTTTCTGTACTGAATACAGTAAGCACGATGGTAAGTCTTTGTGCATCTAAACATATCTAAACATAGAAAAGGTACAGTAAAAGTAAGATAATCTTATGCAAACACCTTCATATGATGTGATCATCATTGATCAAAACATCATTATGTGGAACATAACTATATTCTCATCAAAATCCTCAAAAGTAAACAGGTGATTATCATATTCAATATTTATTTGAAAAATGTTACAAAAAGTGGAAAGATTTAATCACTTATTAAGTATTGGAGCAAACTGCCCTAAAGTAAACATATTTTCAATACAAAAATAATCATTAACAGTTTTCCCTATTTTGACAAAGTAAATGCTTTATTCAAATGTTATCCAAGTAATATTTTATATATCAAACTGCACTTTTAGGGTCAACACTTTAATGCATGACATTTTTTCTTACTACAAATATAAAGGGTGCTGATAGTTGACATATTTAATTCTCAATTTGACAAGAACACCGTCTCGGGTAGTATCATTGTTATTTCTGGGTTATGGTCATGACTCCAATTAAGCTACATTAAAAACAAAACAAAAAGAGACAGAAAGAGAGAAAGAGAGAGAGAGAGATGAGTGGAGATACCAGGCATCCATTTCTTTGATGATTTGGTGAAGAAAGTTCCATTGAAAATTCATATACTAATTTTAAAGCTAATGTATACTACATTGAATTATAGAAACAAGAAGGTATGATGAAGAAAGAGCATCTTTGCCTAGAAATAATGCAAAATTTTTAAACATTATGGAAACGATGAAAGGGAGATGAATTACCTATTGCTTTTAAATATCAACTGACATTATGAAGCAAGTTGTGTAAGAAATAGCCATTTTTAATCAGTGGAAAGTAATCTAGCAATCTGCTAAAGTGATAAGCAGAGAAAGAAAATGTTGCTGTATTCTATCGTCAATGTCAATAAAACAATTAAATGCAGTGCAATGACTCATAGCCTAAGAATAAATGTATCATGGAAATAGCTTCTGTTTTTTTTTTTTTAATGTAAAATGTTGCCTTACTCTCCTTCTGGAAAAAATTAGTTAAATGTAAATGCATATTTTCATCACACCTAAAGTGAGTGCCACAACCTCAAGGTAGAATGCAATAACCTGATTGAAGCCTGCTATGTAAAGTGGAAAGACTTAATCACTTATGATACCTGGCCATACTGGCTCTCATTCCCTAGCATAATCTGTGAGATTTAAGTGTGTGTGTGTATGACTGTGAGAGAGAAAAAGACAAAGAGGAAACTACTAGTGGAATTGAACATGCACATGCACACCCACACAATCTTCAGACACTGTTTTTATGTGCTTTGCAATTTTGGATCAATGGTTGAAAGCTTTACTACCTAGAAACACAATCAACATTTTTGAAACAGACAAAAAGAAGGCCATATTCAAATGTAGACAATACGTTTTCTAAAGAACAACTCCTGAAAAAGTATCAACTGCCTTTGGAGAAAATACTATAGAATGATGACCAAAAGCAAAGCAGCCATGTGAACAGAAGACAGGATGAGCTTGAGGTCATCTTCCATCAAACTAGTTTATTCTTGTGCTGTCACACAAACCATATTTTTGTAACACCCTAGTCTCAAATTTATGTACTTTGTTCTAATCACTGAAATTGTAAAGACAATTTTGAAATTAAAATAGAAAAAATAGAGATTTTTTTTAGTAACAAGGTTGTGATATACTCTCCCTCTAACAACCATTATGTCAGTGTCAAAAACCAAACATCAAAAATTAATGAAAATGTTCTTTACAACAAATATTCTTTCATTAGCACAACAAAATGTAGAACATTTCTAATTACAATGAGTTGCCAAAGTGGAAGATTAATTATCTGAAATAAAATGAGCTATAAATGCTTAATTAGTTAAGACAGTGCTTTTATTCTCTCACGTTTCATTATAGTTCACTCATTTAAGTTGCTTTATTTTAATTTTGCCATTTTCTTGCTCTAGTGTCAAATAGTTCACTTATTTAAATAGTACAAAATGCAAGTTTTGCACAGTGTTAAAAATCATGTTAACTTGAAATTCTTTGTCAATATGTATTAATATACGCATGAGTCTAATTTTTAATAGAAATGAGACACTTTTCAAAAAAAGACACGTATGCAGCCAACAAACATATGAAAAATAAAACTCATCATCACTGGTCATTAGAGAAATGCCAATCAAAACCACAATGAGACACCATCTTATGCCAGTTAGAATGGTGATCATTAAAAAGTCAGGAAACAACAGATGCTGGAGAGGATGTGGAGAAATAGGAACTTTTTTACACTGTTGGTGGGGGTGTAAATTAGTTCAACCATTGTGGAAGACAGTGTGGTGATGCCTGAAGGATCTAGAACCTGAAATACCATTTGACGCAGCAATCCCATTACTGGGTATATAACCAAAGGATTATAAGTCATTCTACTATAAATGCACATGCACACGTATGTTTATTGCAGCACTATTCACAATAGCAAAGACTTGGAACTAACCCAAATGCCCATCAATGATAGACTGGACAAAGAAAATGTGACACATATACAGCATGGAATACTCTGCAGCCATAAAAAAGGATGAGTTGATGTCCTTTGCAGGGACATGGATGAAGCTGGAAACCATCATTCTCAGCAAATTAACACAAGAACAGAAAACCAAATACCACATGTTCTCACTCACAAGTGGGAGTTGAATAATGAGAACAGGTGGGTACAGGGAGGGGAACATCACACACTGGGGCCTGTCAGGTGGTAGGGGGCAAGGGGTGGGATAGCATTAGGAGAAATACCTAATGTACTGACGGGTATGTAGATGATGGGTTAATGTAGATGACGGGTTAAGGGGTGCAGCAAGCCACCATGGCACATGTACACCTATGTAACAAACTTACATGTTCTGCACATGTATTCCAGAACTTAAGTATTAAAAAAAAAAGAAATTAGATGATCTGCATGCATGACCAACACAAAATAACTTAGCCCTTTTTGCTTATGAGAACATAGAAAACATGGCTGTGAGTGACAGCTAATTTCCTCTCTCCTCCTTCTGGCCTACTGCTAGTAATGCATAGTGATACTCAAATATTATTTAGAAAAATTAGTCATAAACATGAAAAAAGCAAAAAAACCACGTTATCAATTTTAGGCTAATTAAAGGAGTTAGAAATGCATTTCTGCTATTGAAGAAGAAGAGTGTAATGGTGGCCTAACCATTTTGTATGAAAAACAATTACACACCCAAAAATGTGTTATAAATTACAGATGTTTTCCGATATTAGAAAAATAAATTTTGCTTTTAGCATATGTAAGCATACCATATGGAATTCATTTTCATCACTTCGATGCTTTTAAAAAATGTTTCTTGAACAAATACTCGGGGAGTTTGATATGGAGATGTAAAAATCTTTAATGTATGTTTTTATTCTTTAGTATTAAAAGAGTTCAAAGTAATTTAGAAATTTAATACTGAACAGTATAGTTAGGAACTGAGACATGTAATATATAAAATTTCCCCATTTTTTCATGAATATAGGTCTTTTTACAACTTTTGTTCCGTGTAAAGCCTCATGTGTATATCAATTAACTCTCACATTTTAGTTGATACCTTCTTTCTTTTTCATGACTATTTTTAGTTTAGTCCTATAACTTTGAAATTTCCAAAAATCCCTATAGCCCACTCTTAGACTTCTGTCTCATTTTTTTCTTAATTTTTAAATTTAATAATCTAAATGGTGACATTCTCTGAAATATGAATTAGAATGTATTAAGCCAAGAATCAAATATGGAGAAATATAAATGTGCTTACATTTTTTCCTTATTTTTCTTTGTTATATTCTTTATAACGTACAGTTAAAAGCATACATTTATTGTTATATTCATTTAAATAATTTTAATTATCTATATATTAGGATAATTAGAATCATTCCAGTTATTTCATCAAATTTCATTATTTTTAAGTGTTTAAAATCTTTACATGTGTATTTTTCCTTTGCCATTTTCTCTTGTAATTACCTGGTAAGTCATCTTTCCCCCGTGCTGTACAAAGAATTTTTCTTTTTTTACAGAATGAAAATTTCAAATAATTCTTGGAAAAGACTGTTTATTCTTAGTTTCATCAATAAAGAAAATCACCTTTTTCTATGCTTTTTTCCAAAATATATTTGTGTGATAAAAGTATGTCAAACCCTTAGACATGGAAGATTGGTTCACAGTTTTTAAACTGCAAAAAAAAAAATCACTTTGGGCCAGGCATACTGGCTCTCACCTGTAATCCCAGCACTTTGGGATGCCGAGGCAAGACGATCACCTGAGGTCGGGAGTTTGAGACCAGCCTGACCAATATGGAAAAACCCTGTCTCTACTAAAAATTAAAAAACAAAAAATAGCTGGCATGGTGGCGCATGCCTGTAGTCCCAGCTACTCGGGAGGCTGAGGCAGAAGAATCACTTGAACCCGGGAGGCGAAGTTTGCAGTGAGCCAAGATCATGCTATTGCACTCCAGCCAGGGCAAGAAGAGCAAAACTGTGTCTCAAAAAAAAAAAAAAAAAATCACCTTGGTCCCTTCCTAAAAATAATTCTAGATCTACGCTCTATAAATTCCAGTTCAATATGATGAAATAGAACCAATGAACTTTCATTTTTGAAGAGTACATTTGTGATTATGATGAATGTCACTTGAACCACACTGTGAAAAACAATGAAATAAGAGAAAACGTTGCACTGTTCAGCTTAAATTTTTTGTATAGATGGTATTCTTTGTATTTTTGATCCCAAATGACTTTTCCTCCCTTCCAGGCTTTTTCTGTTGTGTGCGTTAGTAGTATCACTGAAACATAGAACAATGACCTCAAAAGGTAAATCAGTATATAATTCATGATTCACTCATGTAGATGATACTGAGAATATTTATACACATTGATTTATGTACCTGTATAGAAATGACATACTACTCTTCTCTAATCATACAGTGACTTTTCAAAGATACGATCTAGTGCAATGAAAATTGCACTAAAGCTTAAATCTTAGTTTTTAATGTTCAGATAGTTAAGTTTGGTAATGGATTTGATTGGGTATTCTCAGTGGAAATATGAAGGGATTATAACCCTCAGTCATAAATACAATTTCAACTATTTAACAAGGGAAAAACAGGTCCATGTATGGGGAAGGTTGGTTACCCTGTCAGCTTTTGCTCTGTTCCCTTGGAAATTCTGCTTCTCCTTAGGGTTTTCTTATTTGGATTATTATAACAACCAGAGACTAAATCTCATAGATAATAGCTTCTTCTTCCAAGGATCTGGCTAAGCAAAGATTACACATAAAGTGAAATATAAAGCAAATTAATAATACTATAAATAACCCATATTATATCCTGGGTTATTTCTTATGCAAACAATGCTGACTCTGTTCTATGGTAAAATATTGGTCTTTCTCATAGGTTGCAATCTGGGACAGGTGTGCCTGTAAGAGTCCCGGTTTACACTAGTGTGATTACTAACGGTAGTTCTTTTCAATCTCAAATATCCTAGTTAAGATGATCAATATATGATTTCTCTACCTATGTATTTCTTTGAACCTACTTTCTATTATATATCTCCTAGTGTTTTTTTCTTTTATATTTCCCGGTAGGCCTGTATGTGGAAGAAACCACTTTATTCCCATGGCTCATCAATCATAGAGTTTTAGTTCCTTTGAAACTAAGACTAACAGAGCAATTTAGCCTCTGCGACAATCCTAATATCTTGTCCATGCAGTTCACTTTCTCTTACATAATAAATAGAAATCTAACTATTGACTTTAGAGAATGACTTAGATTGATAATTAGCTAATAGAAAATGAATATATTGTGTGCACAATAAAGAAAATATCTGCATAATATGAGGATAAAGTGGCTGAAGCATAATGGCCAGTGGAAGAAAAATAAGTAAAAGAGGGTAGAAAGGCGATCAAGAGCCAGGGTATGCAAGGTTTTTAAATCTAGTAAAGAGTTAGATTTTATTGTGCTGGGAACCCACTAACGGACTGGAAGGTAATACAATCTCATTTATACTTTTTAATGATTACTCAGAAGAACAGATTGGAGAGAATGAAAGAAATAACTAGGAGCCAATGGCATTAATTTAGATTATAGAAGATGGTAATTTAAACTATTGTGGTAATCATAAAAAACAAGCAGAAATAAATCGGTTCAAAGCCATTTTGAAGCTAGAGTTAGAGATTTGTAGAGGCATGGGTACAGAAAAAGCATCTAAAGAGGTAAATCAGCAGAGGTCCCTGTAAGATGGTAGGTTATGATAGAGGAGAAATTAGAAATTCTGTTTTGCTTTCATTAGTTTTGATATACCTATTAGAGATCATAAGGCTATAATGTCAAAAACACTGTTTAATATATAAATCTGCTGTTCTAGAGATAGGTTAGGGCTAAGAGATACTTATATGTCATTAGTGTATCAGTGTTAATTTCTGGAATCTGTTCCAAGATTGGCCCTAGCATTCAGTCATTATACATTGTGCAGAAAGTGTCCATGCTTCTGAAATATTCATTACCTACTCCTTGTTTCTTTAAACTTAGCTATTTTATGTCTCACTACCCTGAAGTTTTCTTTTCACTAATACACTAAATACAAAGTAACACCATGCTAAATAATAAAGACATACATGTTAATTATCTTAAGTAGACGGTCTTTTGACTAATCCCATTGTAATAGACTTGCTGGTTCATCAAACGTTTTCTGCTTCCTTTTTGTGTATACTGACTGGTGGTCGTGGCATGCTTCATGCTCTCAACATGTTGTCTACTTACTTGTTTGCACAGGCAAACTGAAGCTTAATGCCTACTAAAACTTGGTTGTATTTGCTATATTTCTTATGGCAGCTTCACTGGCTACCTAACTGTATAGTTGAATTAAACATTTAGATGTCATATAAATATGAAAATAGCATTGAATGTTTGAAACTTCAGTTGAATAATTTAAAATTATTCAACAATGGTAACTTAAAAATGATTACTGTCAAATTAGATATGGGCCAAAACATCAACAAAAGACTGGAACATTTATAAAATATTAAAATTGTTTTGTATTTAGAATCTTTTATAAGTGTCTAAATTTTTGTTTGACTTTAAATAAACTTATACTAATACTCATAGTGATACTATGAGTATCACTATGTCAAAGAAAGTATCTTTGATACTTAGTATCAAAGAAAGTATCTTTGATACTTAGTATCAAAGAAAGTATCTTTGATACTTAGTATCAAAGAAAGTATCTTTGATACTTAGTATCAAAGAAAGTATCTTTCATACTTAGTATCAAAGAAAGTATCTTTGATACTTAGTATCAAAGAAAGTATCTTTCATACTTAGTATCAAAGAAAGTATCTTTCATACTAAGTATCAAAGACAAAGAAAGTGATACTAATACTCATAGTCATTATATCCTTGGCTATTTATGCAAAAGCAACAGTTTAGAAATGAGAATAAGCAGAACTACATTAAAAGATTGGTCTCATATCAAAGGTTGACAAGTCAACACATATTTATATGTTTTAAATTAAAACAACCTGTTTAACATATTCAGGTATTATTTTTATGATTTGCTGCCTCACCTGACTTTGTAAAACCAACCACTGCTTGAATAACATCAAATAATAGGGCTTTTATTATACTTCAAGGGATGTTCAGTGGGGGCTACTAATTCTTAAAATTTAAGAGACTTTTAAAATACTGTAAAGAGAAAAATGTTTTAAAAGATAGGCCATTCAGATATCATACACACACACACACACACATATATATTTGAAATACATATATACATTATATATATATATATATATATATATATATATATATATACACTATCTTTTTAGCATGAGTGTCTAATCTAACAATTCCACATTTGGATACGTTTGTCCACATTTGCTGACTTCGTGTCATCCTCTAACATTCACCGTGAAACCTATTTGAATCATCAACTATATGAGTGCTCTTAAGAGCACCAATTGCACTTTCAATGTTTATCTATTGATAACGTGACCTCTATCACATGAAATTGTGGCAATTCTTCCCTTGAAACATTGTCTGTCCTTATTTCCTGTAACAATCTTGCTTTGGCTTTTCTTCCTACCTCTCTGGATACACATTAAGGATTTTCTTCCTGCTCCTTAAATGTTAGTAATCAATAGGGTCTTCTTGCTTCTTTTCTCTCTCCACATACCTCATTCTTCTAGTCTCATGGTTTCAAGTGATCTCTATATATTTAATGTCTCTTACTCTAAACAAAGGTAGATTAACATCCTGGGCAATAGTCTTGACCGTCCTACTGCTAACTTAGCATGGTATATGGATGTCCTATGGGTACCTGAAAGGAAAATTTAAGTGGAAATAAATATGGTCAAGGATAATAAAAACATTCCTAAAAAGAATACAAAGTTAAAACATTCATAACATAAATTCAACATATGTTTTCAACATATGAAAACATTCATAACATAAATACAAAGTAAAAATATTCCTGAAAAGAATACAAAGTTTCTTTTTTTTAACCTGGTAGTATGATGTATTTTAATGATATAGCTATTGGGGAGAATGACATTGGTTAAAAGAGAGATGGGTAAGCTAGCAGAGCAGAAGAGAGTGTAGAAACAGATCCACAACATAAATACACATATGATTTATAGAGATGGTAATACTCAAGATTTTCTTAATAACGTTTTCTGAGTTTATTGAAAATGAGGAAAATAAACTTGATCTTTACATCACATCATAGATAAAACAATAAATAACTCCACATACACTTTGGATTTGAATGTAAAAAAATTAAATAAATAAATAAATAAATAAATAAAATTACAGCTTTTAGAGTAAATCATAGTAACAAATCTTTGTGACATTAAGATAAACAAAGATGTTATTAAGATCACACAAAATACTGGCCATAAGGAATAAAATGGTTAGAATCATGAATTAATGAAGAAAAACTTTCAAAACCAACACTTTTATCAGTTAGTAGTTTTCAATCAAGAGTTTACAAAATAAGGTTATCTACTGGGAAATGTGGGCTAGTTGAAGTCCTTTCATTCATTCAACAAATATTTATTGAGGCTATATTGTGTATCAGGCACTGTTCTATTGAATGCATGATAAGAATAGTTAATATGATAAAAATCTCTGCCAGGCGCGGTGGCTCATGCCTGTAATCCCAGCACTTTGGGAGGCCGAGGCAGATGGATCATGATGTCGGGAGATCGAGACCATCCTGGCTAACACGGTGAAACCCCGTCTCTACTAAAAAATACAAAAATTAGCTGGGCGCGGTGGTGGGCGCCTGTAGTCCCAGCTGCTTGGGAGGCTGAGGCAGGAGAATGGCGCGAACCCGGGAGGCGGAGCTTGCAGTGAGCCGAGATCCCGCCACTGCGCTCCAGACTGGGCCAAAGAGCGAGACTGTGTCTCAAAAAAAAATAATAATAAATAAATAAATAAATAATAAAAATCTCTGCTCTCACATAATTTAGATCTTATATGGAAAGACTGTGAATAGAAAATAAAAATTGTATATAAATAATACATACATATATTACATATTAATTTGATGCATTTGATCTCATATATACAGATATAAAAATATGCCTATGTGTGTTTATGTGTATACATACACATAGTGATGCTTGCTGGGGAGAAGATAAAGGGATGTAATTTGAATAGGGGTGTTATTATGGACTGAATTTTTGTGTCCACCTCAAATTCATATGTTAATGCTCTAACTTCCAACATGATGATATTGAAAGTGGGTCCTTTGGGAGGTAATTAGGTTTCGATGAAGTTACAAAAGTAGGGCCTCCATTATGGGATTAGTGTCTTTTTTTTTATGTTTTTTATTTTCTTTTTTTTATTATTATACTTTAGGTTTTAGGGTACATGTGCACAACGTGCAGGTTTGTTACATATGTATCCATGTGCCATGTTGGTGTGCTGCACCCATTAACTCGTCATTTAGCATTAGGTATATCTCCTAATGCTGTCCCTCCCCCCTCCCCCCACCCCACAACAGTCCCCAGAGTGTGATGTTCCCCTTCCTGTGTCCATGAGTTCTCATTGTTCAATTCCCACCTATGAGTGAGAACATGCAGTGTTTGGTTTTTTGTCCTTGCAATAGTTTACTGAGAATGATGTTTTCCAGTTTCATCCATGTCCCTACAAAGGACATGAACTCATCATTTTTTATGGCTGCATAGTATTCCATGGTATATATGTGCCACATTTTCTTAATCCAGTCTATCGTTGTTGGACATTTGGGTTGGTTCCAAGTCTTTGCTATTGTGAATAGTGCCACAATAAACATACGTGTGCATGTGTCTTTATAGCAGCATGATTTATATTCCTTTGGGTATATACCCAGTAATGGGATGGCTGGAAGAGAAAGAGAGACCAGAGTTCGTTCTCTCTCTCTCTCTCTGTTTCTCTCTCTCTCTCCCTTTCCATCATGTGAGGAAAGAGCAAGAAAGTGGCCATCTGCAAGTCAGGAAGAGAGCCTTCAGCAGAACTGAATCTGCCAGCACCTTGATCTTGGACTTCCCAGGTTTCTAAACTATGAGGAATAGAACTATTCCAGGTAGAGGGAGTAGAAAATTCAAAGGTCCTTAGGCAAGTGTTTGACAAGCATATTCAAAAACTTACCAGGAAGCCAGATTGACTGGAGGGAGTGAGCAAAGATAAGAATAGTATAACGATAGGTGTCAGAGGTAGCTGGGTAGATAGGTCACATAGAGCCCTATAGGCCCTTGTAACGACATCAAATATTGGAGGGTTTTGATAGGAGTGATGTTATGTTTGTTTGTATTTTAACATGATTGTTCTGACAGCTGTGTAGAGAATAAACTAAGGGTAGTAATAATAGAATCAGGAAGAATACTAAGGGAGCAATTATAAAAATCTGGCAAGACAAGAAGCATATGAAAAAAATGTTCAACATCACTAATCATCAGATAAATGCAAATTAAAACCACAATGAGATATTACTGTACACCAGTAAGAATGACTGTTATTAAAAAATCAAAATGTAACAGATGTTGGCAAGGATGTGGACGAAAGGAACATTTACACACTGTTGGTGGGAATATAAATTAGTAAAACCTCTATAGAAAACAGTATAAAGATTTCTCAAATAACTAAAAATAGAAGTATCATTGATCCAGCAATCCCACTACTGGGTATCCACACAAAGAAAAAAACTATTAAATAAAAAATACTCTTGCACTTGTATGTTTTTCACAGCCCTATTCACAATAGCAAATATAAGGAATCCACATAAGTTCCCATCAGTGGAGGACTGAATAAAGAAAATATGGTATATATATACAAAGAAATACTACTCATTCATAAAAAAGGAATGAAATAATGTATTTTGCAGGAACATGGATGAAACTGAAAGCCATTATCTTAAGTGAAATAACTCAGAAAAGAAAGTCAATTATCACATGTTCTTACTTATATATGGGAGTTGAATAATGTGTACACATGGACATAGAATGTGGGATAATAGCCACTGGAGACTCATAGTGGTAGGAGGCTGGAAAGGGGGTGAAGGATGAGAAATTTATGAGTACAATGTAATTTATTCTGGTGATAGTTCTACTAAAAGCCCAGACTTCACCACCATGCAATGTATGCATGTAACAAAACTGCACTTGTACCCCCAAAATCTATAACAAAAATGCAGGCAAGAGATGATGATGTTTTGGAACAGTAATCATAGAGGTGGTTTGAAGTAGGCAGTTTATGGATATATTGTGAAGATGGAACTCTGGTATTGTTCATGGATAAAATGTATAGTTGGAAAAATGAGGAGTTCCTCATGATTCTTATGACTCGGGGCCTGAATATTTGAAAGAACAGTGTTACATACTGAGATAATGCAGACAGAAAAGCAAGGTTTTTAATGGATAGTGAAGAGAAAAATTAGAAATTCAGTTTTGATATGCTCAATTTGAGATGTGTATTACACAGTAAGATAAACAAATTGAGAGCTCACAGGAGAGTTTGGGGTGGAAGTAAATTTTGGGAATTGCATGCCCAAACAATATTTAAAGTTGTAAGACTTTGTGCAATCCACAGAAGGAAAGATGTGGAGAGAAAAAATAATAAGAGCGGTAAGGACTGAGTCCTTGGGTACAACATGTAGTGTTCGAGGCTAGGAAGAAACAGTGAAGGGAAACAATCCAAAATGGCTCAACAGCAGGAAAAATGTTAAAACTTAAAGCCCAGTGAGAAAACGTGCCAAGGAAGTTTGGGTACTCCACAAGATTAAATACTGCTAAGAAATAAGAATTCACCATTGGACTTAGTAGTATGAAGTTCACTGGTGACTTTGTTAATGACCAGTGGATTGGTGGAGATTACAGTTTGACTGGAGTGAGTTCAAGAAAATGGAAGAAGACAGCAATGACTGACAACTTCTAGGAGGTTTTCTATAAAAAGAAGCGAATGGATAGCTAGTTGTTCAGATGGGGAGGAGACAAATGCACAGGGTAAGAGCAATAATAGAATGGAGCAGTAGACAGGAAAAGTTGATGAGTAGAAGAAATACTTAAATATTTCAGGGTATAAGTGTGATGGAGCTAAAATGTTGCTGCTTGTGCAATCTCGTATATAGGAAAGACGAGAGCTCATTGAAATTATTGCTGGTGTTTACAATTTGATATTTTCAAGATATTAGAAATAAAAACCCTAGGCAAAACAAAGAATCAGGTCATGTTTGAGGTTTTGAAATATAAATATATTGCATTATATATCAACTTTATGCTTAGTTGTTTAAATTTTTGAAAAAAATATGTTTCTTTTATGATGTTGAAAACCACATTTGCAATTCTCATCTCTCTCCACACACCATGAATCTCTCCCAAATGCAGACCTTCCATTGACTTCAAAGAAAGAATTTCACATGGAATCAATAGGACTGGGTAAAGAACTGAACCCAAATAAAATGCAGATATTGCAGATATATTGAGAGATGTGGCAGACCATATATTCAGTAGACATTTGCAAATGTATAGGAAGTTCATTCTGATAATATATCTTTTGATAAACAAGTTGAAATTGTTATTGAAAATTTTACAAAAATGCATGTGTGCACTATGTATTTTTACAATAAGCCAATACACCTGTGTTATTTGATATAAAGCAAAATCAAAATTTTACTGCCTTCTTATTTTTATAGATACATTAAGATTTTACATTATTTAAAATTTTATAAAACTTATTTAAAAATATATAAATATTTCTAGATTTCTGTGTATATGCACTATCAAACATATTAAAAATCTTTTGAAATTTAATTATCTTTAGTTATTTAAAATAATTTTAGCTCTGTTACATATTAAATTCAAAAATTATATTTTTAATTATTTTTTAATTTATGTATGTATGTATGTGTATATATATATATATATATATATATATATATATATATATATATGTATTTATTTATTTATTTATTTTGAGATGGAGTATTGCTCCTTCACCAGGCTGGAGTGCAGTGGCGGGATCTCAGCTCACTGCAACCTCCGCTTCCCAGGTTCAAGCAGTTCTCCTGCCTCAGCCTCCTGAGTAGCTGGGATTATAGGCGAGTGCCACTAGGCCCAGCTAATTTTTGTATTTTTAGTAGAGACAGTGTTTCACCATGTTGGTGAGGCTTGTCTCGATCTCATGACCTCATGATCCATTCACCTTGGCCTCCCAAAGTGCTAGGATTATAGGCATGAGCCACCGTGCCCAGCTTAATTATTTTATTATTACTGAAACTATCAAAACTCACGTATAAGCACGACGACTAGTAGGACAGAAAGATAATTATGAACAGTAGGGAGTTATGTAGTATTGAAAAATGTACATATACAATAATGTGAATATTCATATATGACAAAAATATACACATAAGTTTAAAAGTTGGGTAAAATAAAATATAATTTATAATTTCTTTACTGATAATGACATTCATTTTTCTAAAAAGACAAATTAAAATTTGGAAAGAACTAGTAGGAGTTTTATAGTTCTTATCTTTAGGCTCATAAAATATATATCACAAAGATAGATACAATAAAATGGCAATCATGTCATTCTTACCATCCATTTTATAGCTTATTGTATAATTTTAATTCATATAAACTACAGATCCTTTATGTAGAAAACACATACCATTAAGACAAACAATAACTAAAGAAAAAATCCAGCTAGTGTGTTTTGTATCTGTTAAAATGTTGACTCTCAAATGTTAAAAATAAAAATGAAATGTTCATGCTCTTCTTACTTTATTCCCTTTTCTCTCTCTCTCTGTCCCTATTTTTCTTTCTCTCTTACCTTAGCTCTGTTAACTTGATTGCTAAGGTAATCTTTAAAATAATTATACCATTGTGTTATGGCTCCATACCAAAAATATATTGCTGTCTATTCAATTACATATTTCTCCTCCTGAGGACAAAATATTATTTTCACAAAGAATAATGCTATGAAAAATAACAGGAATCATATGAAAAATAATGTCTCTTTTATTTGCATTTTTTTATATACTTTAATTTCTGGGATACATGTGTAGAACATGCAGGTTGTTACATAGGTATACACATGCAATGGTGATTTGCTGCACCAATCAACCCGTCATCTACATTAGGTATTTCTCCTAATGCTATCCCACCCCTAGCCCTCCACCCCGCAACAGGTCCCCATGTGTGATGTTCTTCTCCCTGTGTCCATGTGTTCTCATTGTTCAACTCCCACTTATGAATGAGAACATGTGGTGTTTGGTTTTCCTGTGTTAGTTTGCTGAGAATGATGGTTTCCAGCTTCATCCATGTCCCTGCAAAGGACATGAACTCATCCTTTTTTATGGCTGCATAGTAGTCCATGGTGTGTATGTGCCACATTTTCTTTATCCATTCTATCATTGATGGGCATTTGGGTTGGTTCCAAGTCTTTGCTATTGTGAATAATGCTGCAATAAACATACGTGTGCATGTGCCTTTGTAGTAGAATGATTTGTAATCTTTTGGATATATACCTAGTAATGGGATTGCTGGATCAAATGGTATTTCTGATTCTAGATCTTTGAGGATTTGCAACACTGTCTTCCACAATGGTTGAACTAATTTACATTCCCACCAACAGTGTTAAAGTGTTCCTATTTCTCCACATCCTCTCCAGCATCTATTGTTAACTGACTTTTTAATGATCACCATTCTAACTGGCGTGAGATGGTATCTGATTGTGGTTTTGATTTGCATTTCTCCAATGACCAGTGACAATAAGCTTTTTTTCATATGTTTGTTGGCCACATAAATATCTTATTTTGAGAAGTTTCTGTTCATATCTTTTGCCTACTTTTTGATGGGGTTGTTTCTTTTTTTCTTGTAAATTTGTTTAAATTCTTTGTAGATTCTGGATATTAGCCCTTTGTCAGATGGATAGATTGCAAAAATTTTCTCCCCTTCTGTAGTTTGCCTGTTCACTCTGATGATAGTTTCTTTTGCTGTGCAGTAGCTCTTTAGAAAAACTTAGTGCTTAACACAGCATTAGGAGATACACCTAATGCTAAATGACGAGTTAATGGGTGCAGGAAATCAACATGGCACATGGATACATATGTAACAAACCTGCACATTGTGCACATGTACCCTAAAACCCTAAAGTATAATAAAAAAAAAAAAAAAAGAAAAACTTAGTGCTTAACATTGGTTTTGTGTATTAAAACCTAAATAGCCATAAAGAATGACATCTTAACAGTTTGTGAATCTATCAGATATATTTGTGAGCACTTTAGTAATTGTCAAGGTAAATATTTCCTTAAGAAAAAAATTTGAAGTTTATGGTTTTAGAAATACATGAAAATCTCATGGATTATAATTTTACTCAGTGTCAAAAATATTGAAAGTAATTATTAGTACACATATAATTTCTGTTTTTTCTTTATACTTTTAAGCAGCATAAGGCTATTATCTAAAAGTTATGCCAATTTTGTAATGTAATGGTTATATTCTAGAATGAATATATGGGAAAGAAATCTAGAGCTGTAAAACAGTAGTCTACAATATCTTATTTGTTCACACATATTTTGTTGTTTGTTTTTACAAATTTCACTCATTTTTATTCATGTGTAATGCCTGTACACGATAGAACGAAATAAATAACTCCCAAATTTTTAGACTTTCAAATTAAATACTCCATTAGTTTACTTAACTTCTCATTAAAAAAATCAATCTCTTGTGAATTTGTACCAGTTATGCGCAACATAAAAAGTAAAGAAACTATATGTAGCAATATTTTCAGAATGTGTAAATTATATAGTAGTATAAATTATGTAAAATTATTTATTTAAAAATTCAGAAGATTAATAATAATGAACATATTTTTGGAATGTATAAATTTTATAGTAATAAAAATTATGCAAAATTATTTATTAAAAATTTCAGAAGATTAATAGTTGAACATATTTTTTGATAAGGAAAAGAGAAAAATAGCAATGTTTACAAGACAGGTTAGGAAAAGAGGATTCTGGAAATAGAGTAGAAAGCACCACTAATCTCTCTCCAACCTAGACAAATATTTTATTGGCAGAATCTGTTGGATGTAACTATTTTGGAAGTTTGAATTCTATTCAAGGTTTACAACTTCTAGAGGAAGACTTAGGTGGTAAACTGTTGTTGATTTTGGTCAATTTCAGCTCTTAACAGAATAGCAGCTCCCCATTTCTCACCTCTAGTCCTTTAACAGGTAGCTGTGTGGGTGTTCCTGGAACATCTTGCATGCAGCTTGTGTTAGCCAGATTGGGCAGTAAGAATGCTGTCCTCTGAATATTGGGAACTTGTGTTCTGATCTCTGATTGCTACTTTTATCATGGAGATGCAGAAAGAGGCAGCTGGCCATTGTTTTCCACCTCGTGTAATTGTTGCAAGCCTCTCTTCCTTGGCTGAAGTGATTTCCAGTGAATGTGAGACTAGTGTCCTTTCCCTGCCTGCCCTGTTTCATTTCTTTCTATCTTTTTTTCCTTTTTGAAAATCAGACATCAAAGATTAGGACATTCCAAAGTAACTGCATATATGAAGAAAATTAGAAAGTTATATTACCCTTACAGAAAAAAGCACAGGCTCAGAAAAGACCTGAGGAGATCTTAAGTGTACACATCAGGCTAATCTTTAACAGGGAGACAGCCTGCAATAATTACAACACCAAAAACAATAACAAAAAACAAAAAGCCCCTTGGCAAGGTAGAGAATCTGGTTTTCACGGTTACCACGTTATTACATGGAAATGTCCAGTTTTTTCTTTCTTTTTTTTTTTTACAATTTATTTATTTATGTATTTATTTTTTATTATACTTCAAGTTTTAGGGTACAAGTGCATAGCGTGCAGGTTTGTCACATATCTATACATGTGCCATGTTGGTGTGCTGCACCCATTAACTCGCCATTTAACATTAGGTATATCTCCTAATGCTATCCCTCCCCCCTCCCTCCACCCCACAACAGGCCCCAGTGTGTGATGTTCCCCTTCCTGTGTCCATGTGTTCTCATTGTTCAATTCCCACCTATGAGTGAGAACTTGCAGTGTTTGTTTTTTTTGTCCTTGTGATAGTTTGCTGAGAATGATGGTTTCCAGCTTCATCCATGTCCCTACAAAGGACATGAGCTCATCATTTTTTATGGCTGCATAGTATTCCATGGTGTATATGTGCCACATTTTCTTGATCCAGTCTATCACTGTTGGACATTTGGGTTGGTTCCAAGTCTTTGCTATTGTGAATAGTGCCACAATAAACATATGTGCATGTGTCTTTATAGCAGCATGTTTTATAATCCTTTGGGTATATACCCAGTAATGGGATGGCTGGGTCAAATAGTATTTCTAGTTCTAGATCCTTGAGGAATCACCACACTGACTTCCACAATGGTTGAACTAGTTTACAGTCCCACCAACAGTGTAAAAGTGTTCCTATTTCTCCACATCCTCTCCAGCACCTGTTGTTTCCTGACTTTTTAATGATGGCCATTCTTACTGGTGTGAGATGGTATCTCATTGTGGTTTTGATTTGCATTTCTCTGATGGCCAGTGATGATGAGAATTTTTTCATGTGTTTTTTGGATGCATAAATATCTTCTTTTGAGAAGTGTCTGTTCATGTCCTTTGCCCACTTTTTGATGGGGTTGTTTGTTTTTTTCTTGTAAATTTGTTTGAGTTCATTGTAGATTCTGGATATTAGCCCTTTGTCAGATGAGTAGGTTGCAAAAATTTTCTCCCATTCTGTAGGTTGCCTGTTCACTCTGATGGTAGTTTCTTTTGCTGTGCAGAAGCTCTTTAATTAAATCCCATTTGTCAATTTTGGCTTTTGTTGCCATTGCTTTTGGTGTTTTAGACATGAAGTCCTTGCCCACGCCTATGTCCTGAATGGTATTGCCTAGGTTTTCTTCTAGGGTTTTTGTGGTTTTAGGTCTAACATGTAAGTCTTTAATCCATCTTGAATTAATTTTTGTATAAGGTGTAAGGAAGGGATCCAGTTTCAGCTTTCTACATATGGCTAGCCAGTTTTCCCAGCACCATTTATTAAATAGGGAATCCTTTCCCCATTGCTTGTTTTTGTCAGGTTTGTCAAAGATCAGATAGTTGTAGATATGTGGCATTATTTCTGAGGGCTCTGTTCTGTTCCATTGATCTATGTCTCTGTTGCGGTACCAGTGCCATGCTTTTTTGGTTACTGTAGCCTTGTAGTATAGTTTGAAGTCAGGTAGCGTGATGCCTCCAGCTTTGTTCTTTTGGCTTAGGATTGAGTTGGTGATACGGGCTCTTTTTTGGTTCAGTATGAACTTTAAAGTAGTTTTTTCCAATTCTGTGAAGAAAGTCATTGGTAGCTTGATGGGGATGGTATTGAATCTACAAATTACCTTGGGCAGTATGGCCATTTTCACGATATTGATTCTTCCAACCCATGAGCATGGAATGTTCTTCCATTTGTTTGTACCCTTTTTTATTTCATTGAGCAGTGGTTTGTAGTCTCCCTGAAGAGGTCCTTCACACTCCTTGTAAGTTGGATTCCTAGGAAGCTTTCAATCATGGAGGAAATTGAAGGAGAAGTGGGCTTGTCTTACATAGCCAGAGTAAGAAGAGAGAGAGGGTGGCGTTGCCACACACTTTTAAACAGCCAGATCTTGTGAGAACTCAGTATTATGACTAAGGGGGATGTGCTAAACCACTTGTGAGAACTCTTCCCCCATCATACAGTCACCTCCCACCAGACTACACCTCCCTCCAACACTGGGGAATACAATTTGGCATGAGGTTTGGTGGGGACACAGATCTAAACTCTGTCAGACTTCTACTGTAATTCTTATTCTTGTTCCTCCACACAGCTCCCCTACCCAACAGATTCTTTCAAGATTTTGTCTTTGTCTGTGGTTTTCTGCAGGTTGAGTATATAACCAAACGAATTATTTTTGGTATTTATTATTATGTGTCCTTTCAGTTTCCAGGATCTATGGTTTCATGTTTGTCATTAATTTTGGAAAGTTCTTGGGTGTTATTCCTTCAAATATGTCTTCCCCTCTATTCTTTATTTCTACTTTTTTTGTATTATAATGATGCTTATGTTACATCTTTTGAAATTGCCTCCACAGTTATTTGATGTCCTGTTCTATTTTTTAATTTGCTATATTTTTTCTCTCTGTATTTCAGTTTAAGAAGTTTATGTTAACCTATTTTTGAACTCATTTTTTCTTTATTCTGCCATGACCCATCTACATATGATGCCACAAGAAATATTCTTCATTTCTGAAGTGTTTTAAATTTCTAGCATTTTTAGTATTTTTATTTTTCTACTTTTATTTCCCAACGGGTTTTGCTATTTTTTCCAATGAAGCTGCTAACATATTCCTCATAGTTATTTTAAATTTCAGATTCAAAAATTCTAACATACATGTTATATCTGAGTATGATTCTGATGCTTGCTTTAGTTTTCACATTTTGTTTTTTATTTCTTTTTGGCATGCCTTATAATTCTTTTGTTGAAATGGGGACTGTTGTTTTAGATATTAGGAACTGAGGTACATCAGCCTTCAGAGTGAAGATTCATGTGAATCTGGTTAGGAGTTGTGTTGTGTTTAATATCTTCTGTAGCTGTAGATGTCAACGGCTTTACCCTCGTATAGAGTCCTTGTTCTTGTATCCCCCTGTGACGTACACTTTACTAGATTATGAGAAAAAACATAAATAAGTTGGTAATCTCAAAACAGAGATAAAACTGTTATGTGCCAAAATCAGAATGAAACTGAAACCTAGAGGCATCAATGTCAAAAAAAACTCGTGGGGGCTGCATAACCAGATGTATCTCTATCTGGATTTTTAGTGCCTAGACAAGGCTAGAAGTAACAGTCCTATATGAAAAAGCAGTGAGGAACTGAGCTCCTTCTCACACAGAGTATATGTCTTGCAACTGTTTAGGTTATAATTCACCCTTTTTATTTTAGAGTCATGTTGGGGTGATAGTAAGATGCAGGGAGAAGAAAAGAGCTATATTCTTAAATGTAAATGTGTATTTTTACTGGGCCTGTGTTTCTGGACATTAAAATTCACAAATGTTTCTTCTGTGGTACAGGATTTCTACTGCCCTTTGGTAAGATAGAAAGACAAGTGAAGATGGAGTGGAAACAGTGCCCTTCTGTGAGCTAGGAAAAGGTTCTGGTAGGGATTTTTTCTTTGAGAGTGGGGTTTACTTTTGGAGGATATTCTGGTTGCATTTTACAGAGAATTGTCTTTGCTCCAGGCTAGGGCCACCAAGGATATGTTTTTTGATCTTCACTATATGAACCTAGTACAGCTAGTGATAACAAATCTCACAAATACGTGGGGATCTCCATTAGACTGAAGCCTCCATGAGCTCTCACTCTCATGCCGGCTCACACCGAGTCTTCACCAATTTATCAAAAGTACCATTTAAGTGTTCTTAGATTATGGCTCAAGTATCTTCTGCTCCAGGTGTGTAGATGCCAGCTCTCACTCTCTGAGTACACATGACTTCTTAGACTTGGGAAAGTGAGCTTCTCCTGCATCCTCAGTCTTCTGGAGGATCCGAGTAAAGCCATTTTATTGTTTTTTCTAATTTCCATGGCGTTTTGGTTTGTTAGCTTTTTCTGTTTAGGGTGGTAGAGATAACATCAGAGCTCTTTACATGTCAGAGCCAAAACTGCAAGTCCCCACTTAATATCTTCATTATTTAAAAATATTAAAAGTCATTTGATGAATCTTCAGGATGGATTCCATTCAAAATTACTAGCAGTGGTCCTACCATCTGTGTATTTTCACAATATTCAAGTAAGTTTTCTGAAAGATTGTTTACACTTTTTACTTCTTTGTACAAATTAAGTTATTGTGTCTATATCATATCGTCTTTAAATTGACATTTTTCTCATTTCTAACTCATATAGCCCAATAGAACATATGGTAAGTCTACAAGCATCAAAATCACAATGTTGGACCATTCCATTTGCAATGAGGCTCAGGTATTAGATATTAATTAGAAGATGTCAAACTAAAACTAAATGATGATATAGCATTGCCCCAAGAAAACTCACAGAGCTGACATTTATTTTCTATTTGTATAGTTTACATAGTCCCTTTAACTGCAAATTCTGGTTTCTCACTGAATTCTATTCCTGTGTTTATTTATGATAGCCATTCATCAGATTTATAAATGCATAGCCATTGCATAACTCTTTAGGTATGTGCACATAAAATAAATGAAAACAAATGCTTTCATTAACACAGCTGCTCTATAATATTTAGTTCAAATAATTCTATACTTACTTTCCACAGACAAAAGAATTGGGAAAGAAAAAGGAAGTTAATATAAAAATGCAAATATATCTCTCCTATTAGTCAAAAAGCCAGGAGTAAGGGAACTGATACTAACACTGAAAAAGCACATAGAGAGTAGATACTAATGACAAATAGCATAAATGTAAATGCTAAAAGCATCACTCTTACAGTGCCATCCAAACATGTACCATAGTTTGAGTTCCAAGGTTCTCAACTAAGAGTATTTTAAAAAGACTATAAGCTATAACCTTGCTAAATACGCTTCAGATTTGTTTTAAGACATTGAGAAAATTAAGACATTTCATTGCAAGAGCAAACCATTTTAGATCACCAAGGGAAAAAAAGTCAAGAAAATATCCCTTATTCCCATCTGAGAGAAATTAAGCTACATTCATGGATTAAACTGTACTTGCCTAAGGTAGTATTTTTTTTTTAATTTAGAGATATCCAGCCAGGATACATGATCAGTGGACAGTGGAGAGGAAGTTGACTGGAGATTTACCTATATGTCATGGTCCAGCATAATAATACATATAAATCCTGAACTGAATACAACAAAGAAAAATAGAAATATATTATTGGTCTCAAAACAAAGATCAAACTGGTAGATGCCATCATCAAAGGGGAAATTCAAGCCTAATGTAGTGAGAGTGAGTTCAAGCCAAAACAACCCAGGGGAGATGCATGACTAGGTATTTCTATATTTGGATTTTTAATGCCCAAAGTCAGAAATATAATCTTACATACTTCAGTAGGTTAGACCTAAGCTCCCTATATAAAACCAGAAACCATAAGGGAACTATTTTCCAGAACATTATTTGCCACTGTATTTATTTACTAGGGCTGCCATAACAAATTATCACAGATTTAGTGGCTTAAAGAAAAAAAAAAAAAGAAATAAATGTATTCTCTCACCGTTTTGAATGTTAAAAGTCCAAAATAAAGGTGTTAGCAGGGCCATGCTTCCTCTGAAGGCTCTAGGGAAGAATCCTTTCTTCCCTCTTCCTACCTTCTGAAACCTCCCAGCAATTCTTGGCATTCCCTTGGCTTATGGGAATGTATCACTTCTGTCTATATGTACATTGTTAAAAGGTCTCTGTTTTTGCATCCTCTCCCTTTTCTTGAAATACACCAGTCATTGGATTTAGAATCCATCCTAAATCCAGTGTAATTTTATCTTAAGATACTTAACTAACTGCATATGCAAAAATTTTATTTCTAAATAAGGTCACATTCTGAGTTCCTGGTCTGACACAAATTCTCAAGAGACAGTTTTTAACCTACAACATTCACTATGCCAAAAATCTGGCATTGGAGTCGGACATTCACCCTGAGTATGGTTTCAAGGGGAGCTACCAATGAGAAATTGTAAAGCCAAATTTGATGTTACCTGAATTTACCTCACCTTGCATCATAGAATACCACAACAGTAGGTCTTAATATAAAATCTTCCCCAGGTCAAATAAATTTATAGTACCTTGTCAGATACAAGGGAGCTTTCACAGCTCACAGCCCACTGAAGATTAGAAACTAATTTAAATTTGCTCTATTGATGATCACTAAAGCATTACAAAATGCCTAATTAACTTGTTTGTCTTTACATATTTCATTAGCTTTATATGTTGAATTGGACATACAAGACAAACGGTATGAGCAATGCACAAGAAGTGAAATTGTTTTGGTTCTTAGCTTTGACAATAATCAGCTAGCTGATCTCATGGAACCTCAGTTTCTCATAAATAAAATTGAGATTATCATAATATTTCTGCTTACAACACAAATTATTGTGAGGACAATCTAGAACAATGAATTTGAAAACATTCTAAAATCTGGACGAAGCTATGCAGATGAATACAAAGGATTATGAAGTTTCAGAAAATGTCTATCATGAATGAAAAATAAGTCTGAGTATCCAATGTTTAAATGTTAATGGAGCCAAAAAAATTCAAAGTATAAGTAGAAGAATCATTAAGGTGGCTAAATGTTTTTTCAAAAGAACAAATAATTTCAATCAATTTCTTCTACCTAAATTGCATGGTTTTAAATGAAAGTAAAATTTAAAAAATGAACAAAGTCAAGCATGTTCTTTAGCTAACTAGACCCATTTGTCAATAACCTGTGCTTAAAGATTTATATATAGGTTTATCCTTAACCATGAGGCAAAATCTGCAGTGAATTTCTCTGTTGCCTTTCTAGGTGGTTTCACTGATTCTAAGTCACACGGAGCAAAAAACAACAACTCGCACTGATACTAAAATTAAGATCCTAAGGGAAATTAGCCGAGCGTGGTGGTGTGCTCTTGTAGTCCTATCTACTCAGGAGGCCAAGGTGAGAGGATCACTTGAGCCCAGTATGTTGCAGTGAGTTATGATCCTGCAACTGCACGGCACTCTAGCCTGTGTGACAGAGCAGAACCCTGTCTCTTAAAAAATAAAATACTAGTGTGAAAGAAAAAGGTTGCTTTTATGAGCTCAGTTCAGAGTTTACTTCATGCAACAAGCGTTGCACACTATATCCCACATGCAAAAATATCACTACCAGAATTTTATTTTCTTACTGGCATTAAAAAACAAATTACAAGATTTCTCCTATGCTGTGCAACCTTGTTTGGGTGTCACTATTATCTTGCCTGCAATGTGCTACAGAAGCCCAAGAAATAAAGATAATCATTTTCTAACACTGAAAAATTCTCACTTTATTTACCCAATGAAGGGGCCAAATCAACCAGTGACTGACCAAGTTTTACTAACCACCAAGACCGTAGCTCTCAATTCCTGGTTGAGATAGTCCACTCTCATTCCACTAAACCAATTCCTTATTCATTCTCTGCAATCAGGAATAGACCTAATTAACAAGAGAGCTGTCTGGGAATGATTAGAATAATATGTATCTTTTGCATCTTTCTCACATCTTATGCATGGGGTACATGACACAATCTTTAGCATACAACCAAAAGTGCATACTGGCCACCACATTCTTTCTATCCAGCTGTTAAAACATCAAACAAGATTACTTCCTCTACTGTGCATACATTAGTGAAATTGAGTATGCCACTTTAGAAAACATCTATGATGTCAGGTTGTTGGAGCACTTTATAACTCCCTTTCTGATACAGTGGGAAGAAGCAAATTCTCAACGGAAAACACATGTGGACATATTCCCAGCTCAGGTCCCTTTTGCTACCTTCTATTCGAGACCTCTTTTTCTAGGTCTGCTTTCTCCATTTTTCTTCCCTTTGCTTTATATTTTCCCGCCTTCCCTCCAAAACAACAACAACAACAACAATTCTGCCTAGACTTACTATTGAATGACCTGGAATTTGTCTCTCTTATTTTCTTCACCTTGTTCATGAATTATACACTAAAGACCTACAGGAGACAAGCCTGAGTATCAGGGACACTACGACTATGCTGGAATTCTCCACTCCAGGCTCCCTTTCTTCTTATAAGAAACTTATGATCTGTCAGGCAGTATATTAGGACCAAAGATTAAAATAATAGAAAGATAATTTCTGCTTTGAAAGCCTCTCAATGATGTTCACTTGATTTCAGGAGAGACATGAGAACATATAATTCTAACATCTTACAATAAGTGGTAAAATGGTGATGTTTCCTGAAAACTGTGAGAAAAGAAATAATCAAATATTAGTTTTGTTTAAATTAGTAAAGAGTTGGATAAGTAATATGACCTTTTCTTTGAACCATATATAAATGATCCCTTGACTGGGAGGCTATACATTCAGATTGATGTATATCAAGGAAAGAAATGGCATTGCAGTATGCAGCAGATAAGTATGAGAGACTAAGATTATGTGGAAAAAAAGACAGGAATGTTGTTACTACTGTGACCTTGAATAGTGTTACTTTACTACACAATTAGAAAAAAGAAATTATAATTTAAAATAAAATTTGCAATTACAGTTTCTGCTTATGTCTACCCCAGTACTATAGAGTATGGCGGATTTGGGGAATAATTCCTAAATTCCAGAAATGTTTGTACTACCTTCAAAATTTTGTAATATTTGTTAATTGTCTACACTGTTATTTAATTTTTTAAAGTTATATATATATATATATTTAAAGTTTTACTTTATTTTTAATGGACAGGTAATAACTGTATGCATTTAAGGGGTACAATGTGATGTTTTGATGCATAAATACATTGTGAAATCATCAAATCAGGGTAATTAGTATATCCATCACCTCAAATATTTATCATTTCTTTGTAGGGAGGACATTTAAAATCATCTCTTAGCTATTTTGAAATATGCTTTACTCTATCATTAACTGTAGTCACTTTGCTGTGCAATAGAGCACCAGGATTTATTCCTCCTATCAAAATGCAACTTTGTAGAAACTGACCATTGTTTCCTTTTCTCTGTCCACCTCCCCTAATCACCACCCACCCCTAATATTGGTATGAAAACCACAAAAGAACTCTAGTAAACTAATATTGACAAAACTGCCCCCAGTGACCATCATTCTACTTGCTACTTCTATGAGTTGAACTTTTTTTAGATTCCACATATAAGTGAGATTATACAGTATTTTTTGGTGCAGTAATGGGGTTGCTACATTATATGGTAATTCTATTTTTAGCTTTTTAAAAAATTTTATTATTGTTATACTTTAAGTTTTAGGGTACATGTGCACAACGTGCAGGTTTGTTACATATGTATACATGTGCCATGTTGGTGTGCTGCACCCATTAACTTGTCATTTAGCATTAGGTGTATCTCCTAATGCTATCCCTCCCCACTCCCCCCACCCCACAACAGTCCCCGGTGTGTGATGTTCCCCTTCCTGTGTCCATGTGTTTTCATTGTTCAATTCCCACCTAAGAGTGAGAGAACATGCGGTGTTTGGTTTTTTGTCCTTGCGATAGTTTGCTGAGAATGATGGTTTCCATCCATGTCCCTACAAAGGATATGAACTCATCATTTTTATGGCTGCATAGTATTCCATGGTGTATATGTGCCACATTTTCTTAATCCAGTCTATCGTTGTTGGACATTTAACCGGCATCTTATTTTTCAACATGGCTATACTAATGTAGAATACCACCAATGGTATATAAGGGCTTTCTTTTCTTCACGTCCTCACCAACACTTGTTCTCTTTCATTTTTTTTGATAATAGCAATCTAACAGGTGTGAGGTGAAATGTCACTGTGGTTTTAATCTACAATTCTCTGATTATTAATAATGTTAAGCATTTTCTAACATATCAATTGGCTGTTTGTATGTCTTCTGATAAATGTCTATTCAATTTATTTACTTAGTTTTTAATGTGGTTATTTTTTCCTGTTATGGAATAGTTGGAGCTCCTTATATATTTTGGGTATTAGCCCCTTATCCAGTGTATGGTTAGGAAATATTTTCTCTCAATCCCTAGGTTGTCTCTTCACTCTATTAGTTGTTTTATTTGCTATGCAGAAGCTTTTTACTTTGATGTAATCTTATTTGTCGTTTTTTTTTTTGCTTTTGTTTCCTGTATTTTGGGGGTCATATCAAGGAAATCTGTGCCCAGACCGATGTTATTAAATTTCCTCCTATTGTTTCTTCTAGTAATTCTACAGCTTCAGGTTTTAAGTCTTTAATCAATTCTGAATTGATTCTTGTAAAAAGGGTGAGATAAGCATTCATTTTTATTCTTCTGTATATAGATATCCAATTTTCCCAATGCCATTTAATAAAGAGACCATCTTTCCTGCATTGTATGTTCTTGACATTACTGTCCAAAGCCAATTGCTTATAGTTGGATGTATTTATTTCTCGAATCTCTATTCTGTCCCACTGGCTCATGTGCTTGTTTTTATGCCAGTATTATGTTGTTTTCATCACTATAACTTTGTAATATATTTTGAAATCCAGTGGTGTATTCCATGCAGCTTTGTTTTTTGTTGTTGTTGTTTTGTTTTGTTTTGTCAATATGAGTTTACTAGAGTTCTTTTGTGGTTTTCATACCAATATTAGGATTTATTTTCTATTTCTGTACAAAATAACTAACATTTTTACAGAGGATACATTGAACACCTCCTCTTTCTTCTCCTTTCAACCTGCTTAACATAAAGATGACAAGGATGAAAACCTTCATGATGATCCAATTCCACTTAGTGAACTATAAATATATTTTCTCTTCCTTATGATTTTTTAAAAATCATGTTTTATTTTCTCTAGCTTACTTTATTGTATACAGTAAGTTGACACAAAATGTGTCAATCAACTCTTTATATTATGGCTTTTGGTCAACAGTAGACTATTAGTTTAGTTTTGGGGGAATCAAAAGACATAAATTTTCAACTGCACAAGGTTCAGTGAGTCAACCTTTATGTTGCTTATGGTTCAACTGTATTTTTGCATCTATTTTCTTCAGTAATACTGGCGTGTATCTTGATTTGTTTTTTTGTTCTGGCTTTGATATCAGGGTGATGCTGGCCTCCTAAAATCAGTTTTGATGTATTCTTTCCTAATTTTTTAGAAAAGTTTGAGCAAGATTAGTATTTTTATGCTTTCTAGAGTTCAGCAGTATAGCCATTTAGACTTAGACTTTTCTGTGATGAAAGATTTTAATTACTAATTCAATCTCCTTACTCATTACTGGTCTGTTCAGATTTCCAGTATCTTTTTGGTTCAGTCTTGGTAGCTCATCTGTTTATAGCAATTTAACCATTTCTTCTGAGTTATTCAATTTGTTGGTTAATAATCGTGCTTTCTTACTTTATGATTTGATAATTTTCTGTAGTGGTATACTTTGGATCTTTTCATCTTTTGTGTATCTATTATAGACTTTCACTTTGGAGTTACCCTCAGAATTATATATAATATATTTTATTTATAACAGGAAACTTTGAGTTTTTAACAACTTAATTTTAATCACATACGCAAACTTCATTTTTGACTACCCATCTTTGAACACTTAATGTTTTCTTTTTCATTCATTGAGTATTATGGTTTGTATCCATTAAAAATTATTTTAGCTTTGGTTGTTTTTAATCGTTTTGCCTTTTAACCATCTTACTAGAGATATAATTGATTTACCCACTGAAATTACAGTATTAGAGTGTTTTGTATTTGACAATGTACGTTTACCAGTGAGTTTTGTACTTTCATATGTTTTCATAATAATTTGCATCTTCTTTCTGTTTAAAGAACTCTCTTTAGTATTACTTATAAGGCAGGTCTAGTGGTAATAAACTCTATCTGTTTCTATTTGTCTGAGAAAGCTTTTATCACCCCTTTGTTCTAAAAGACAAGATTTCTGTGTATAGTACTTTTATTTTGCAGTTTTTTGTTTAATTTCAGAATTTTAAAAGTATTATCATATTCGCTTTTGGCCTACAAGTTTTCTCCTGAGAAATTCACTGATGAAGATTTCTTTATAAGTAATGATTCACTTTTCCCTTGCTGCTTTCAAAGCTCTCTCTTTGTTTTTAACTTTTGATAATTTGATTATGATGTGTATTCATGTGGGTCTCTTTGGAATTGTCTTATTTTGTCTACTGTGCTTCCTGGATCTGGCTTTCTATTTTCTTCCAGATAGTGAGGAGATTTTCTGACATTATTATTTGAATCAGTTTTCTGTCCTATTCTCTCTTTTGCTTTTACTTCTGACATGCTGATAATTCATAAGTTGCTCTGCTTGATAGTGTGCAATAACTCTCATAAGCTATCTTTATTCATTTTTATTCTTTTTACTTTTTGCTCATCAAATTGGATGTCTTTGAGTTTACTGCTCCTTTTTTTCTGCTTGATCTAGTCTGCTGTTGAACTGCTCAACCAAAATTTTCAGTTCAGTTATAATATTCTTCTGATCTATGGTATACATTTTGTTCTTGTTTATACTTTATAACTCTTTGTTGAAGTTCCCACTTTATGATTGCATTGTTCTCTTGAGCTCAGTGAACATCTTTCTGGCCACTGTTTTGAATTCTCTATTGGGTAAATCACAAATGGCTACTCCACTAAAACTGGTTTCTGAAGACTTATTTTTTCTTTTGTTTGAAATATATTACCCTGTTTCTTTCTTTTGCTTGACCCTCTGTGTTGATTGCTGCACATTAGATGAGAAAACTAACTTTCCCAGTCTTTTCAGCTTGGCCTCATGTATGAGAAGAATATCAGTAATCCATCTGGCCAAAGATTTTATGGTGTCTCTCAAGTGTTTGTTTGTTCAGACTGCTGTCTCTGTTTTGGTTGTCCCTTGGACCTTAGGATGTGACACATCCCATTAGTATACTGAGACCAGAAAGCCATGCTTTCTAGATATAGGTGGAAAGATTGCAGTGTCAGATATGCATTTTAGTTTTTTCCATCCTCTCAGTGAAGTTAAATGTGGGCGTTTATTTCCTACTGTCTCTGTCTTAAGCTGGGTAGAGGACCTGTTGCAAATGTCTGTACTCACACTTAGGCTGCACCCTTTAATCCTGGGGAAATATCTGCTAGCAGCAGGCCCATTACACATTCACCTGTTGGTTTTCTGTGGTCTAAGGCACTCAGGAATGCAAAGCCCCATAGACTTCCAGAACTAGTTTGTTAAGGAGGTAGTCCCTTGGTTGGCAGCTATAGTTGTGACACTTGGTGCATGGGCAAATTCCTTCCAGGATAATGGATAAGCCTAAATTTATCAGTGAGGTGAGCCACAGAAAAGGTTCATAAAGTGCCAAGCTCTGGCTATGGCTGCTGGAGGGCTACTGTTTGTCTCATTAGCTCCCTGATGCATATTCATCAGAAACCAGGTGATATGGTTAGGCTTTGTGTTCTCACCCAAATCTCATCTCAAATTGTAATCCCGAGGTGTTTAGGGAGATACCTGGTAGGAGGTAATTGGATCATGGGGGAAGTTTTCCCCATTCTGTTCTTGCGATAGTAAGTTCTCATGAGATCTGATGGTTTTAGTAGGTGTTTGACATTTCCTCTTACGCACATGCTCTCTCTCACCTGCCACTATGTAGGACATGCCTGCTTCCCCTTCTACCATGATTATAAGTTTCCTGATGCCTCTCCAGCCGTGTGGAACTGTGAGTCAATTAAACCTCTTGTCTTTATAATTTACCCAGTCTCAGGCAGTTCTTTATAACAATGTGAGAATGAACTAATACACGAGGCCATCAAGTGGCCACTAGGAGTTTCTGTTGTACCATTCTGGTGTTAAAACAGGAGGTACACATCGCTCATCCCTTTCTGCACTGCTCCAAGAGAGTGTAGCCCCTCAAAGATTTTGAACACCTGTTTAAGTCCACGTCGGTGTTCTACTAAAAGGTAAAAAGGCTTGTATATGCCTAGTGCTTTTTGCTGCTAGAGCTAAGAGGTTTAGGATAAAGTCCTCTGTGAGGCAGCTATAAAAGTTGGGCCACTTAACGCATGGCATAAACCACTTCCAGGAAGAAACAGGGAGCTGCATTTTTAAGCACTTTGTCAGCACTGATCCTGGGGGATAAGTCCCTGCTAGTGCTTACACACCCATATAAAACTGCCACTTTTACTGTCATCTAGATAGACTTGCATCTATTTTATTCCCTTTGCTTCCAGAGCTAGAATGTTTAAATGCAGTCACTCAAGTGGAAGTGGTAAAAGTTAGTGTGCTTGCTGCATGGACAAACTCCTTTCAAGAAGAATTAACAGACCTGAAGTTTTCACTGCGGCAAGCTGTGAAAGCAGGCTCAGAGGTACAATCTACTTCTCAGGCTGCTGGCTGGGCTCATATTTGTCTATACCTTTAACTCTCTGATGCAAGTTAGTTTGAAGCCAGACCATTAAGCAACCACTGGAAGGGTGTGTCATAAGACCCTCCTGGGAAGAAACCAGAAGCTGCATTTTAAGTCCCTTCTCTTTACTGCTCCTAGGGGATGAGGCCCTGGGAAGCCCTGGAGAGTCCATATCAAACTGCTATTTTTTTCTTGTGGTCCAGAGAGACTTGTGTGTGTCCAATTCCTTTCACTACCAGAGTTGGTGAATTAAAAGCCAAACTGTAAGGAAGCTTAGGGTTAGGATGCTGTATGTGAGGGCAAAACTCTTCTCTTTACAGGCAGAAACTGGGTATTAGAAGTCCCTTTCCTGACTGTATGTCATAGTGCCTGGGGTAAGGTTCATGCCTGAATGCTCCTCAGCTATTCCAGGCTGTGCAGTGTGAGTGTTTTCTCTGTTGTCTGATGGGTAGGAGTCTTGCAACTAGTCTCTTAACCTTCTTTCAGAGGAAAACTGATCCATGAATAGATGTTTATTAGGTGTGTCCATAGGTGGAGGGAGGGTCAAGGCTTCCTATGCCACCATGTTGCTGATGTCAACTCTATATACTTTTTGGTTTTGTTTTACTTAGCCTACCCTTCAGTAGTGTTAACTTTAAATTCATGAATTTGACGTGCTATTAAAATAAATATGTAAGTGCTAAATACAAGAAAAATGTTATAGATAACCCAAGTATAAATAATTTTGCCTACTTTGGAACTCAGACCACAGTTTAAGTCTATAAAGGCTGTATCTGTCTCAAAGTAGACACATACAATAGTTCATTCCTACAGGGATTCTCATTTTCATCATTTTGACCTTTTATTCTAGGGGTACAGAGTGTTAAAAACTTGAATTTAAATACTGAATACACTACTAACCAGTGAGGTGGCTTGGGGAAATCTACTTACCCTCTGTAGGAAAATGACACCTACCTCTAAGAATTATTTTTAGGGTTGAATGAGACAATGTACTTAAAGGCTTAGGCATGGTCTTTGGCACACACTAAGCAAATTATGAACTATATGTTTTTGATATATTTTTATTATCTCACAAAATGGAAAAATTATCTCCAGAAAACAGCTGTTACATTTCAGTTGGATTATGTGGAAAGCATTCTTAGATCCTTTTCTGTTTATTATTCTGAAGCAGAATTAAGGAGTTTTTTTCTTACATAGTAAGTTCTTGAAATTAGGAGAACTAACAAAAGTTTATAAACAGAAACTTTTCTGAGTGATAGGTCATCACATAAGGGCATGAGAATACAAGAGCAGCCTAAGATGATTTCTTATATTAGCTGCCATTTAATTACCATTTACTGTCCCAAATGTATATAGTGTACCACTTCATTCTTTCAATAATTTTATAAGTCATGAACCTTAGTAGATGATAAAACCAAGGTTCAGAGGGTTAAAGCAAAAGCCCAAAAGCAAAAGCGCAGGGTAGAAGCAGACACTGTAAATCATGTACATCCGACTGCAGTGCACATGGTGCTTATTGTGTCTTCCAAGAAGATGCAAGACACGTACAAAAAGAGAAGAGAACTAAAGGCAATCTTTATTTTATAGACAGTTTTGCTTAGGGATATCATGGAGTACAAATTCAAGTGATATATCCTAAACAAAATAAGGAAGAAGAAAGGCAATATTTGAGTCGCAAAAAAGCCAATCAGGAAAAACTAATCTCCTTTTCCTTGCACATATTTTCAAAGTAGTCTGATAGGCATGTCAACTTAAATGGAAAAATTAGCATAAGAGCTTCAATATTAGATGCAACATGATGGTGAGATTAATCTTAGGCGTTTAATGAAATACCATCTCCTCTTTAACCGAAAGTCTGACAGCCTAGTGACAGTACATATCTGTTCTGCAGGCCATTTAATTAAGAACTAACATTGTAAAAACCTATTTCGTTCACCAAATTAAAAGATTCTTGTTTAAATCAAGATATTCACATGGTATGGTCTTGAAGTCAAGGATATTGCTTGCCATACTTAAAAGTGACCTTAAGTCATTTTTGTATTGAGTTATGACTAAGGTACCCCCAATTTCTCATTTTAAGCTCACTTGATCATCCTACTTTAATCTTAGGTATTGTTTATTTTTATTTTAAATTTAATTTAATTTTAAGTTCCAGAATAAATAAACACATTTGTTACATGGGTAAACATGTGCCATGACAGTTTGCTGCACCTATCAACCCATCACCTAGGTATTAAGCACCACATGCATTAGCTATTTATCCTGATGCTCTCCCTCCCCTGCATGCCTCAACAGGCCCCAGTGTGTGTTGTTCCCCTCCCTGTCTCCATGTGTTCCCATTGTTCAGCTCCCACTTATAAGTGAGAATACATGGTGTATTAGCCCATTTTCATGCTGCTGATAAAGACATATCTGAGACTGGAAAGAAAAAGGGGTTTCATGCACTTACAGTTCCACGTGGCTGGGGACACCTCAAAATCATGGTGGAAGGTGAAAGGCATGTCTCACTTGGCAGCAGACAAGAGAAGAGAGCTTGTGTAGGGGAACTTCTCTTTTTTAAACCGTCAGATACCATGAGACTCATCCACTATTATGAGAAAAGCATAGGAAAGACCTGCCCCCACAATTCAATCACTGCCCACCAGGTCCCTCCCACAACACGTGGGAATTCAAGATGAGATTTGGGTGGGGACACACTCAAACCGTGTCATGTGGTGTTTGGTTTTCTGTTCCTGCATTAGTTTGCTTAGGATAATGGATTCAAGCTCCATCCATGTCCCTGCAAAGGACATTATTTTGTTCCTTTTATGGCTGCATAGTATTCCATAGTGTATATGTACCATATTTTCCTTGTCCAGTTTATCATTAATGGACATTTGGGTTGATTCTATGACTTTGCTATTGTGAATAGTGCTTCAGTGAGCATATGCATGCATATATCTTTATAATAGAATGATTTCCATTCCTTTGGGCATACACTCAATAATGGGATTGCAGGGTCAAATGGTATTTCTGGTTCTAGGTCTTTGAGGAATCACCACATTATCTTCTGCAATGATTGAACTAATTTACATTCTCACCAACAGCGTAAAAGCATTCCTGTTTCTCCACAGCCATGCCAGCAACTGTTGTTTCTTGACTTTTTAATAACAACCATTCTGACTGTCATGAGATGGTATCTCATTGTGGTTTTGATTTGCATTTTGCTAATGATCAGTGATGTTGAGCTTTTTTCATATGTTTGTTGGCCATGAAAATGTCTTCTTCTGAGAAGTGTCTGTTCATATCCTTCGTCCATTTTTTAATGGAATTTTCTTCTTGTAATTTTTTTTAAGTTCCCTGTAGATTCAGGATATAAGACCTTTGTTAGATGGATAGGTTGCAATAATTTTCTTCCATTCTGTAGGTTATCTGTTCACTCTCATGATAGTTTATTTGGCTGTGCAGAAGTTCTTTAGTTTAATTACATATCAGGTGTCAATTTTGGCTTTTGTTGCAATTGCTTTTGCCATTGTTGTCATTAAATCTTTTCCCGTACCTATGTCCTAAATGGTATTGCCTAGATTTTCTTCTAGGGTTTTGATAGCTTAGGGTTTTACATTTAAGTCTTGAATCCATCTTGAGTTAATTTCTGTATAAGGTGTAAGGAAGGGATCCAGTTTCAATTTTCTGCATATGGCTAGCCAGTTCTTTTAACATCATTTATTAAATAGGGAATCCATTCCTCATTTCTTGCTTTTGTTAGGTTTATTGAAGATCAGATGGTGTAGATGTGCAGTCTTATTTCTGATATCTTCATTCTGTTCCATTGGTCTATGTGTCTGTTTTTGTACCAGTACTGTGCCGTGCTGTTTTGGTTATGGTAGCTTTGTAGTATAGTTTCGTTTTAATTCATTTAAAAGTTTTATCTTCACCAATGAGAAAACAAATGTGTTTTTTACAATATACAAGTAAGTACTACTTTTATGTAACAACTAATATTTCTGTTTACATTATGAAATCAGATATGGTTGTTTTAGTAAAAAGTTAAGTAATTATATAGTTTGAACTTTCAAATGGGACACATGGCACACAAAGTTTTCTAAGAATTAGAGGAAGATTACAATAGAAAGTGTTAATTTTTTGGCATTGGGCTTCTTTTCTTTGGACTCAGAAATGCTTGACCATTGCTTTCCAAAGCAATACATTTTCATTCACATTTTATGTAATTAAGTTGGTTATTTTCCCTCAATTACAGTTTTTGGAAATATTCGAGAAAAATTAAAACCATCTATATGTATTATAATTTGATTCTGGAAGGAAGCTGAAGGTAAACACAAACGAAAAAGATGGAAATCCAATATTTATGGTATTTACATTACAGTTATGTTAAAGCTATTTGAAGATAGAGTGCAGTTTAATCATCTGTTGTTCCCATTATCCATGGAGTCTGGTTCCAATCTAGTATCTCTTAAGAAACACCAAGTGTGCATTGGCAATATTTTTGTATTGTTTAGTTTTAAAATGTATCACAGTCTTTAAATTCTTCAAATTACAGTTTTTAAAACCTTTTTATAGTTGTTATCTCATTTTTATCCTCATATATCTATTAAGGATGCACAAGCATTAATGTATTACTAATTTGAAAATGCAGAAAATTAAACTCTAAGGAGCTATGGGACAAGTATGGGTGCTACACTGATAGTCCAGCAGGACCTTTGGGGAAAGAGGGGCCTTGTTAGGCCTCAAATCTTTACTGGGCACTTAACATTTGAAACCTATCTTGTAAAATAGCAACCAATTCTCCAGGAAGGTATTTGATTTGACGAAGAAATGTATATGCAATCAAATTCTTATTTATAAATAATTTTATTCTGAGCAGATAAATCAACTTTAGTAACCTTGTAGATGTTTTCTTAATAAGCCCCAAAAATAACTACATTGAAAAAGTAAATCAGATAAGTTCACATGTTGTTCCCATATCATAAGTAACAAGCTGATGACCTAAAATGTCAAAAAGCAGTTGCAGAATTCCAAATTACTTTACAAATTGCTTTCTGATTTATTTAAATTCTCCTTTCAGAATTGTTTAATTTTTTAAAGCTATTAATATCTGATATTAGAAAGAAATTATCCTCCCAATATTTACAACATATATAATATCATTTTTTCATTATCCCACATAATTAAATTGCAAACATTTTTGCATGAGGAACATATTTTTATGCTGAAGCATCTGTTATTGTGTCCAGATATTCCAAAGCTGGACCCATACATCATATTCATATAAAAATAATTATCTCTTTTTAAAGAGTAGACTCTCTACTGTGTACTTCCCTCCCAAGCTTTTAACAAGCATATGGACATTTTAATAAATCATACTTTTCACTGACTTGTTTGAAATCAACCACATAATTTCTCAATACTAGCCAACCCAGCAATAGTAGCCTGGTTTAGCAGACAAGATAAAGAATAATATCCAATTCATTCCCAGTGTGTAAATGGTGAATTTAATGATTACTGCTTTCTCATTAAGAATATGTTCAATTATGCCATAGATAGAACACCTTTTGGTTTAATAAGGAATTAAAATGAATGGAATTAGATTTAAACTAAAATCCCATGAGCATTAATGCAGTGATTAAAGTGGGTGTGGAAAATCTTTTTTTAAATTATTTATTTCCGGTTCCAATAAAAAAGCTTCATTCCCAGCAAATCCTAAGAAAAATTAAATCTTACAGATTTTTTAACTGAAACTGCCACTTGCATCAACTTTTTTCTCTTTGACTCACAAAATAATATGTGTAACTAAAATACTTACACTGATTCTCACTGTTAAAATATTACATTGTTCATTGTTTAATTTGCCCTATAAAAACTCAAACTTATATAATAATTGTTAAACAGTTATTAGATACTTATTACGATCCAGATAATGAGTTAAATGCCTTTATATATTACCTCTTGGCAATCCTCACACCATCGGATTAAACAGACATTCCCATTATATTTACAGGGAAATTAACTTTGAGAGGTTAAATGACTTGTACAAACTCATAAAGGGTAACAGGCAGAATTTTAACATGATTTCCAAGATCCTTATATCATGGTGTACATACCCTGCATAATCCCTGAATCTGTGCCTATGATAGATTTCGCTTTCTGAGATTATTTGACACAGTAGATTTTAATAAAGAGAGATTATCTTTAGTCAGTGTGACTTAATGAGGTGTGCCCTTCCAAGGCTTCTTCTGGAGCCAAAGACTTAAAGTCAGAGGGAGTAGATGCATGAAGCATTTGACAGGAGAGAAAAATTCTTCTCTGTTGGCTTTGAACATGGAAGGTGTCATGTAGAAAGCATCCTAGAGTATCCTCTGTGAACTGAGAGTGATCCACAGTAGATAGCTAGCAAGTAACTGGGGATCTCAGTTCTACAACCACAAGGAACTGAATTTTGCCAATAAGTTGATTTAACTCGTAAGTGGATTAGTCCTAGGAGACTGCAGACAAAAACTGAATCCTGCTGGCACCTTGATTTCAGGCTTAAAGGAAGCTGAGCAGAGTTCACAGTCATGTTGTGCCTGGACTACTGGCTTTATACAACTTGAGCTAATTGATTAATGTTTTTAAGCCATTATGTGGTAATTTGTTACAGAGCAAGGAAAAAATACAAAGAGTAACAATTTACATGCAGAAAGTCAGATTGTATTTTCTCTCTCCTTCCACCCTACTTCTACAAGCAGTCTGGACACTGCTTCATGGAAACACAGATTTATTTATTGCTCCTGGTTGAGTATGCCCTTCCGCAATCCTCTGTGAATCAATGTGATTTAATGGAAAGAGAACGGGAATTGGAGTCAATAACCTTTACCTCGTGAATAAAATGATGCTATTTATTTATTTGGAAATTGTTTTGGAAACAAACTGGCATATTAGAAAGTGTTAAATAAATTTAGTTCTTTATCTGACTCATAAGTGATACTCAAATGATAAAATATGAAAGTTGCCAAACTGTAGCATAGCTATACATTATATGTAAGAAGTTGCTTCTATTTCTAATACTTTTCCTGGTTTTACATAATCTATGATGAAGAAAAAATTACTACCCACTTTCAAAATTTACCATATTTTTGAATACCTCCCTAATCTCCTAGATGGAAGTGGTAGCGGAAGCTTTTTAATGGATTCTGATTTTAAGTGATACTAACTATTTACATGCAAATAAACTGTTGTTTCTTGTAAGCAAGTTTAGTGTTTTATAAATGTTAATATTATAAGCACATAGCACAGGAGTATATATGTAAGACACTCAGTAAATGTTTGACAAATGAATTGAAATGATCTTCTGAGAAAGATAGGTACTTCAGAATTAATGCTTTTCTCAAAACCTGTAGAATAAGTTATATGATTACTATTAAAGAAGATATTTATCTCATTGATAAATCTTGGCATAGTTGTCTTAGAATAAACATTTTAGTATTAAATGGATTCTTTAACATTCCTTTCACTAACTAAACATGAGTAAAATATCTCTTTTGTTCAACAGAATGAGCCCTGATTTATAGATAATAGAATTTGTAGAATTTTTAAGTATTTATTTTAGGGAAGCCATTCAGAAAGTAGAGATTGGAAAACACGTTCTTCCAAATTAAACCTACTCAAACTCTGAGGTGTCTGAATTTTTCACTTAATTCAAATCTGTTAAATTTTAAGTTGGTTTTCCTTTTGGAAAATGTAGCTTCCCGTTACTAGGGCAAAAAAAGTCTAAAAAAAATCTAAATACTTACTGAACATAAAATTGTTCCTACCAAAGAATAACTTTGATTAGTCTGGTGAATTGATTTATAGCAATACAGACCTTCTCATTTTATTTTATTATTATTGACACACAAATTATAAATCTACACATTAGAAGTTCAACACATTTTGTAAGTATCGCTTTACGCAATTGTTTTTTAATATCAGATAGGAGAAGAAAAGAGTGATGTACCAAAATACGTTTATATGCAGAACATAATCTAGAAGAAGTGAGTACACCAGAAATTGCTCTTTAGCATTTGTCAGCTTGACTATGAGAAATCTAGGATTGTGCTCCAGATTGTTTTCTATAGGTTTGTGAATGGATATTTAATAGCCGATTTAAATTCTTTGTCTAGTAAATTCAATATCTGTGCCCTCAGGGTCAGTTTTTATTATTTTTTCCAGTATGTGGGTTATATATTGTTGTGTTTATATCTACCTCGTATTTTTTGTGTGGAAAATTGAACATTTTAGAAAAAATAATGTGACAACTCTGGAAAGCATATCTTCTCCATCTACGGAGTTTGTTGGTATTTTTAAAACTGACTTTCCTATACTAACCATGCAATTTCTGCTAACTGATAAAACTGCTAAAAGTTACGGGAGACAGTGTCTTAAAGATACTTGATAACTAACTCTCCACATTTCACTTCACTCAGAAAATCTTTCAAAAGAATAATTGGTAAAAAAAAAAAAAAAGTAATACTCTGCTTACATAAAAAAGCAAAATTCTGCTTATAAAATTTAAACTGCATTAAAGAATGGGTGGAAGTCCATTTCTATAAATAGTCATTTTGAGTAATTGCAATGAAACATTTATGCACAAAGCCTCAAATTAATATATAAATTAGTATAAACTTTATGTTTGTGTGGGACCAGATAACTAATCACAATTTTCCTGAAGTTTGATATTTATGTCAGGCAGATAAATGAATCTTAGTTTATCATAATTTGTTTACTTAACTGATAAAATACACAGAATTTTGAAAAATCTTGTGAAGGAAAAGAAACTTAGAAATTAAACACAGATGTTTATTTTAAAGTATTTAGAAAAATACCACATATAAGTGCTTAAGAAATGTTCGATTACATAAAATGGGATCTGTGTGTTTATGTTCTTAAATTTTCATACTAATAACTAGTAAACGTGATCCAAAATGTCCAACAACCTTGAAATAATACTGATACTTCAGAAACAAAGCAAATATTCTGAGTAATTTATTATCTGGAAAAAATAAATAGCAGGATTCTTTTGGGCAAAGCCCGTGAATGGATTTGAATGACTCAGTGAAACCCTAAACAGCACACAAAATGTAGTGTGTAGTTGCTTTTCTTTAGTGAGAAATCAGTGGCTTTCGTTAGATTATCACAGAGAGCAGACAGCTAGATAGTCCTTCCCAGTTTGATTGAAGTGGTGAACCCTTAACTTTCTTGCTGCCCTAAGATCTATGCCAAGTTGTGCATTAGAATGCCCATGTGAATATCCCAGGACATTATCAGGTCTCTCTCTTTATGTCTTTCTTTGCTTATATTTTGTCTCACAAGATCATATGCTACTCAGACAATTGCAACACTTTCCGTATAAGGCCTCTTTAAAAATGCGTATTAAGTAACTGAATAAATGTCTGCGCTGCAAACATTTTGGACATAATTTTTTATAGCAGTTTCCTGAAAAGGAAAATTTTGGAGTCTTTCTGTTCATTGTGCAACAATATCAACATGACAAAAGGATTGTTATATTTAATACTGATTCTAAATAAAATTGTGAATTAAATTATTTTGTCTATCATTTTCTCCTCATAACTAAGGACTTATCCTCATAGACATTTATGGAATCAGATTTCCAATTTCCTAGTTTGGTAAATTATTTATCTCTGTTTTATATCTGTTAATCTCTTCTGTTAGCTTTCATATTAAAAAAAAACTATGAATCTGTGATTTTCCACATGAAAAGCTTATAAAATCTGCATGAATCCAAAACAAACAAAAAAAAACACATTAACAAACACATGGTGCCTGGATCGTATTTCCAGAGACTGTGATTCAATGGTCTGAGCATGGCCTTTCAACTAAGTTACCTTGAGAAAATTAAACTTGAGCACCCCAAGGCATGCATTGTATGTAATAATTTCTTTCCCACACTTCTAGAATTGCATCATTCTTGGGATAATTGAGATATACTATTCAAATCATTTTTTAAAAAATTGTGTGGTTCAATTGAAGATCCAGGGTTGAAAAAACCAGAAAGTGATGACAAGGCATTGAATGTGCAGCCAGATTTAACATAATTGAAATTATATTATTTTTCTGTCAATTGATGGGAATTTTGCAAAAATATTCCTTTTCCTATGTATAGGTCAACTCCAAAATTATTTAAATATAGCATTAGTCATTAAGTTTTAGAACCTCTAAATATAGTTTATCAACTAGCTATTTAGTTTATATCAACTAAACGCCTCTTACTCTCAAGTTCATGAGTTATCTCTATTCCCTATGAAATTGGCATTTCCTTTGAGTTTTTTTTTGTTTTTTATTAAAATATTCATTTTCACTTGAGATTAATTAAAATTTTTAAATTTCAGTTTACTTTATGGTGAAGTTTAATAAAGTTTAAGTAAAAATTATGAAAATATGCATAGTGCATTATTTGCCCATGAATACTCAGAACATAATTACTTTTTCTCATTGGTTATTGAAACAGCTACCATTTATGGAACAATAATTCAGAATTATGCCATGTATTTGACATACACTTTATATTTGTAAAAGTTTATTTGTTTTTTGGAGAAAGTTGCTTCTCCAGTTGTTTCTTGTTTCTCTTTTTTGAATGATAATTTCACTAGATATGGAATTCTATGTCTGTTTTTCTTTGAATACATTCAATATTTTATTCCACTCTCTTCCTGCCTGCATGATTTCTGAAAAGAAGCCTAGTGTAATACATATTCTTATTCCTCTATAGGTAAGGTGTTTTTGTTCTGGTTTCTTTAAAGATTTTCCCTTTGCCTCTAATTTTCTTCAGTTTGAATATAATATGTTCAGGTATAAATTGTTTTTCCTCTGTTTACTTCTGTCCCTTCTTCTGGTTCCCTTTACTCATATGTTATACCTTTATGAATTGTCCCACAATTCTTTGATATTCAGTTTTATCTTTTTAATTCTTTATTATTTTTGCATTTCAGTTTTGAAAACTTCTATTGATATTTATTCAAGCTCACTGATTCTTTCCCCAGCTGTGTTCAGTCTACTGGTGAGCCCATCAAAAGCATACTTTATTTCTCTCACAGTGTTTTTGATTTATAGCAGTTCCTTTTGAGCCTTTTTTAGACTTTTTAGCATTTCCATGTCTCTTTTTATCCACTTCTTCTCTTGTATGTTATTTACTTTTTCCATTAGAGCCCTTAGCATATTAATCATAGTTATTCTAAACTCTCTGTTTAATAATACCAACATTTCTGCCATACGAGTCTGGTCCTGATGCTTACTTTATCGCTTTAGACTGTGGGATTTTTGTCTTTTACCATTACTTGTAATTTTTTGTGGAAAGGTAAACATGATGTATTGTGTAAAAGAAAGGTAAATATTTCTTTAGTGTGAGGTTTTCTGTTTATTTGGCTAAGAGTTAGGCTGTGCTCAATGTGTGCTATAGCTGTAGTATTAGAAGCTAATATTTCCTCTGCTGTATTTGTTTCTGTCTTCTCTGTTGTCTTTGGATTTTCCTTGAACCTCCTTAAAGAGGGCCCAATATTTCAGTTCTTTTACCAGTAATTTCCTGCTATTATACAGGAGCCCTGTTGGGTTGATGAGGTATAGGGGGAGGTAAAATCTTCTATAGTTCTGTAATTAGGTATCAGTCTTTTAGTGAGCTTGAGTTATGTATATCTCTTTCTTCATGTCAGTTGGGTTTGGGTAGCATCCTAGTCATTTAGGCACTGGTAAAATAGTTTCTCTTGAGGACAGGCCTTGTCAAAGAGAACAGATAGCTCTGGGTATATTCAGAAATGATTACTTACCCCCCCTCCCCTGCCGCACACACACACACCACACACACAACACCCCACACCAGAATTATGAGAAATTTGTCTCTGATCTTTAGCGTAAAGGATCTAGTTGGGCCATTGGAAGAAAACTCGGAACTAAGTGTGAAGGACTCCCTAAAACTAGGCCTTCTCACACTTCTTAACTCTCGAGCTCCTCCACACTGATCCTCTAGCAACTCATCATTACAATTAGAAGTGTCTTTACAGATGATGGCTCTGGAAGTGGGATTCTGTCCCTGCTAAACTGTAATTCTCTATATATACCTGTCTGTTTCTCCAACTCACATGGCCGCAATTTTCCCCATGACTTCAATTCTCTGATGGGCCTAAGAAGAGTAGCTGATTTTCAATTTGTTAAATTTCCGTTGTTGTAGGAATAGCAGTAACAACTTTTAACCTCTTTACATTTGGGAATGCAAACGAACTCTAGAAGCTCATTTGAAGCTCTAACAACACTATAAATTACCAATTCACATCCTCATTTTAGGATTATGGAACTGATGCATAGAGATTAACTCACCCAATCCACTTTCCACAGTGTGAAAAGTTGTAGAGCTGGGATTAGATTCCAGATATGCTGACAGTAAAAGACTCTACTTTTCAATAGCATCCTAGTATACTTCTTGCTAAGATTAGAAAGACTGTAAAATGCAGTTTCACATATTCCAAATGAAAATAAAAGCTTACATATGGTGAAGATATATTGTTCATCTACATCAAATCTGAGTTAAGGATCCTTTGTGACTAACTGCAAGTGGTATAAGCAGGCAGAAGCTCAGAAGCAAGAGGAGGCTTCAATAATTTAAGATACAATTTTGCACGTGGATCTCTGTAATTAGCAAATATGCAGATGAGAGAGAGAAGAAAAGCTCATGTGTTTATAGTCCTAAGCCTTCTCCTTTTCTGCCCTTGAGGTACAATGGTGCAATTTGAAAGTTAGATCATCTATTCTGGCCTCAATTATTATTATCCCACCTGTGAAATATGTCATTTAAAAGCTAGCTGGAAAGTCTTAGTTTTTCAGATTTTTATGGATATCTTGTTAAATCATGTTGCATTTCCTCAAAAATCCACCATTTTCCCCCATAAATTCAGGGAAAGAGCATAAGACTTTCCCCCAAATGATATATACTAACCCTTTACAAAGTCTTTTTGTAAATGCCCAATGGGTTCATCTTGCCCACCACCCAGATATAGCCAATTTATCAAGACAGAGAAATTGCAACAGAGAAAGAGTTTAATAGATGTAAAGCCAGCTACACAGGATACCAAATTTATATTAAGATCTGCCTCAAATTAATTTCCTCAAAAATTCAGGTGCTATGGTTTTTTTAAAGATAGCTTGGCAGGTAAGGGACTAGGGGATGCTGACTGCTTGAGTTGGGGATGGAATCACAGGGATTTGAAGCTGTCCTCTTGCCCTGAGTCAGTTCCTGGGAGGCGGCCACAGGAACAGATGAGCCGGTTTACTGATCTGGGTGGCACCAGCTGATCCATCAGAATACGGGTTCTGAAAAAATACCACAAACACCAATCTTAGGTTTTAACCATAGTGATGCTATCCACAGGAGTAATTGGGGAGGTTAGGAACCTTGTGGCCTCTGCCTGCATGACTCTTGAGCCATAATTTCTAATCTCATGGCTAACTTGTTGGTTTTACAAAGGTGGTACCCAAACACGGAAGGCGTTTCCTTTGAGGAGGGGCTGTTATCATCTTTGTTTCAAAGTTAAACTGCAAATTAAATTCTACCCCAATTTAGTTCAGCCTACGACCAGAAATGAAGAAGGGCAGCTTGGAGGTAAAAGCAAGATAGAGTCAGTTAATTCAGATCTCTTTCTCTGTCATAATTTTCTCACTGTTATAAACTCTGCAAAGGTGGTTTCAGTTTCATCTCCTTAAATATTTTAAACTTACAGTTTATTTCTACCAGTATAATATATCTTAATCAAAATAATTCTCTGAATCTGCAGTGTTTCACTTAAAAGAAACTAAACATCTGCATTTGGGGAAATATTCAGAAAATTATCTCTTTAAAGTTAATTAGGCTGGGTTTTCCAATTTTATCCTGATGTTTAATATGGGTTTGCAATAATCCAGACTCATAAAAATCCTAAAATGGAAAAAGCAATATGAAAGAGAATATACAGATATGTAACATAATATGTTTTACAGTACAATAAATTAGAATCTTCAGGAAATTATTTACAAGAATTTGTGGCACTAATTATGCATTATTTACCTGACAGGTCATAACAGCTTTCTTTTTTAAAAAAGTGTTTAATGTAAGCCCTGTTAAAAACACATTTGTCACAAAAAATTTCAAGAAGCCCTTCTGGGTACTGTGTTGGCATCAGTTTGTGAAAAAACAAACATCACATTCTATTTATTTCTAAAAGTGTTTCTGGCCCATCTTGTTTCCCCATAGCCTGATTTTATACTATATTAAGTGCCTAGCTGAAATAACTCAAGGTTAGCTATTGCACAAATAATTTATTTTTATACATTATTCAATATTGTCTTCTTATAAGCATTACCCGAAAATCAAATGGGAATTACTCTGTGAATTATAATTTGAGGCAATTCACATAATATGGCATATCCAGTGCTTCCCAGATGAACAAATGTTGAATTTTTTCTATTGATGGTGATTCACATTTTTGAGTATTTAGTTCACTTGTTCATCTAAAAAACACTAAACAATAGGTATGATCATTACTTCTGTTTTACAGAGAATGAAATTGAGTTACAGATAGTTTCCCCCAATCACATAGCTAATAACTGATGGTGCCAGGATTCTAATACAGATATTTGGACTCTAAGAACCAAAGCTATTTACTACTCTGATAATAGAAGGAATATGGAGGGTGTGGAAATTTCCTCTTAATGAAAATATAACTATTAAATAGTCTTGGATTGAATTTGAATCCTGAGCATAATGGAATCTCAGCTAGGTCCTTGGTTCAGTAGAGTGACACCATTTTTTTCTTTCTTTCTTTCTTTCTTTCTTTCTTTCTTTCTTTCTTTCTTTCTTTCTTTCTTTCTTCTTTCTTTCTTTTCTTTCTTTCTTTTTTTTCCTTTAATTGCTTGTACTATTAAGCACTCACTAAAGTCGTTTTGTTTTCATTCACTATATAACCCTAAGAGACTGTGGGCAATATAGCCTTGGTTTTCTAGAAGTTCCTCTCTGTTACCCTTTTGTCACCACCAACAGCAATTTGATCATGGAAAGGAAGACACTTGCCATAGTTTGATCCACATCTTACAGCAGCTCTCCACTGATTACTTTTTTTTTTAGTTTAATAGCAAATTATTCATTCCCTTTACCATGTGTTGCATCTACAACTCTCCTCCTTGTCTTTAATTTCGATTTGACAAAGAGTGTGCTGCCTACAGATTACGCCTATAACAGCCTCAAATCTTTTCAGGGCCCAACTGTGGTTAAACTCAGCTTAATATAATTTAGATTTAGTTATATTTCTCTTTGCTAAACTGGCTAGTCATTTATTATAATCTAGCCGCTTTGTTCTGAAAATAGTTATTTTAAAACTTCAAAGAATTCCTCTATCCAAAGAAATTCTATATTAAGTTATTATATTATTATTAAAGAAAGTAATTATTTGGCCTGCTTGATAATAAATAATCCATGTCAGTGGCATTATAAATGTTAGCAACCTTAATTATATTTAAGTCATAATATACAGATTATACTACTAAAATTTTATTTTCAGTTATGGTTATTTTAATGTAACCATTAAAAATAACAATATATTTCTTTATTACTTAGTATAAAACTTTAGCAAAGAAGTTGTTGGAATTACCTTTAAATTTATACTTAAGTTACTGAACTCATTATTTCAAACATCTTGGTCTGAATCAATATCAGTAATGATTCATTCTTTTGATTAAGAAGTGACTCTGTCTGTAGATGTCAGATAATTACCAAGATGACCTATAATGAGAACATTTCACAACTCTCTGACTTAAGTTTCTTATTCCCTCAACAGCATAATGACTTCCTTCTCGATCTTTTTATAGTGTCTCCATGCTCCTGGGGTTTATTTTTATGATCAGTCACTATCAAGGGTGGTTCCTATCATCTGTTTTTAGACAAAGAAATGTGGCTCTATACAATAAAATTGTGTTTTGTCTAGATATTTTAGAATTCTGGCATGTTTTCTTATTTTTTTAAAGAAAGGTTTGTCCTACACATCTGTATATAAATTGCATATAACTGCAACAGTAAAAGATGATACAGGATACCCTTTATTATTCTGTTAAGTGCTCTGGGGGGAATTAAAGTGGTTTCTTTTATATAAAATATTAAGATTAGAAATGCAAGATGTTCTTCTGATCCTGCCCCTTAGGAATATGGTATTTAAAAGCAAGTAAGGAAAAATGGTAACATCTTGATGGCACTCACTATGAGTCTTGAAATTCACAGCAATGCCAATATACAAAGAGCACTTTGTAGATGAAATAAATTTGTTGTTAAATCACTTGATTCTTTCTTAAACAATTTCTAGGAATAGAATATTGCACCAACCTTATAATTTTTCTTTAGAATTCATAATAGATTCTGAAAATGCAGATACAGTTACTAATGTTAAAAATTTCTTGTGTGTTAGTAACATTGTATACTTTTTTTTCTCATGCTAAAAATGTAATTTTTTTATTGACCTTTAAACTGATTGACAGATTTTCCATAGCTGTCAGCTTTGTGGCTTAGTTCTTTCCTAGTTCATGTCTAGTGAAGGCCAGGAAGTGACCTTGTTTGTATTCTGTGTCTTTGTTAAAGTAACATGAATGGAAGACTAATGCTTATATATGTTCAACATATTTGAGGTTGTTCTTGACTCTTAAAAACAGTTTTATATTTCAAGACAAACTTTGGTGAGGAATATAAACCCTATTAACATCTTGATTCTGTCTTAACTACTGAAGCCTCAAATTGGTTAATTAGAGGTCGTCATTCTTTTCATAATATTTGCATTTGTGTTAGGTATAAAAGTTGTTTAAAGAATTGGAACTCTAGAAATAATGATGACTCAAATGACAGATTCATGCTTATTTCCCAGAACCTACAAAGCAAAGGAGAGGAATTTTTCTTCTAAGTTAATAAAACTATGATGTGCCAGGAGAAAACCAGATCCTACCACAAAAACAAACCCCTACAAAACAGCACAGGTACATTTTCATTAAAACATCTGATTCTTCTGTACTTTGTAACTAGTACTTCTCTTAATTTCAGTTCTTATATTAAAATTATAAGCATAAATATCTACAAATTAAATCCAGACCATTTAAGAGGTTTCCATGTTCTAGTTATGGAAGTCAATCAAAAGAACATTGTGTGTTTGAAAGAGAATGAGAATCATGACCATCTCTTTCTCCAATTTGCCATGTTGGAGAGTTTCCATTTCTTTTTATCTAAAAAGTCATAGGCTTTGTAATTAATTTCCTATAACCTTCCCATCACATAATTCTTCAAAACTCTACAAGTCTGAGAAGAAAGCAATAAATGCAAAATCAATGTGTTCAGATTTAAAATCTCAACCGTTTATATCTTCTAAGGGAAAAAGACCATATTCAAAGTAACATGATTTTAAAACTCTGGATCCTTCAATTAGCATCTAAAAATAGAATAACAATGACACAGAAGTGTTTCTTTCAACTTAGTATGTAGCATAATAAATGGCTTAATTCAAATAATATTTGATAAATGTGACTGAATGCCTCTTTTCTGCCCAATAGTGGAAATATGTATGAAGCTAGTATACAAAAATATATACTTCCTCAAAACTGTGTTACTAGTTTTGATTCTGTCACTAGTCTGGTAGATGCCAAGGCTGTGGGAAACTCAAACTTTAGCTTTGCAGTGGCTTTGGTAATTGTATTAGTTATCTGGGGCTGCCATAACAAAGTACCACAAACTGCGTAGCTTAAAACAACCGAAATTTATTTTATCACAGTTCTGGAGACTGAAGTCTGAAATCAAAGTGTTAGCTGTGTCAGCTCCTTCTGAAGGCCCTGAGGGAGAATCAGTTTCATGTCTCCTTCCTAGTTTCTGGTAGTTGTTGGAAATCCTTCATGTCCCTTTACTTGTAGGCTCATCACTCCAATCTTTGGCTGCATCTTCACATAGTAGACTCGTGTGTGTGTGTGTGTGTGTGTGTGTGTGTGTGTGTATGTGTGTGTATCTGTGCTTCTTCACTTCTTATAAGGACCTTGGTGGTATTGGATCAGAGCCCAAAAGAATCCAGAATAACCACATTCTTATATGATCACGTCTTCAAAGGTCCTACTTTCAAATAAGGTTCGATTCACAGGTACCAGAGATTAGGATTTCAATGTATCTCTTTGAGGTCACAATTCAACCCACAACAGTAACTAGTCTGACTCTAAGCCCTAGTCTCCTCGTCAATAATACAAAAAGGAGAAAAATACCTGCATTTCAGGAATAAATGAGAGACTATTTATAAAAGTAATTATTTAACAACTGTATAATAAAGACTTTTATAAAGAACACAGTGTCTGGAACGAGACAGTATATATTAAAGTGAAAGAAAATTACAGCGTTTGAGTTACAACTTCATATTTTAATGATCAGTTTCAAAGATATCCAAAGATATTTTATAAATTAAATAATATGCCAAATATGTAGACATTTGCAGTGTATCTATTATTTTACTATCAAGGAAAGCAATTTCAAAGTTGTGTATGTCTCTATAATTGATGGTCAAATTGGGATGAAAGCTTAAATGTCCTTCTCTCCAGGCTTGCCCTTATCTACTCAAATATGTTCCCTGTGGTTTATAATGTACTTTTATGTAGGCTTACAACTGGATGTACTATCTTATTCCTTTATCTCAAGTCTGTGGTTATACCTTTCAAACATAAAAGGACATAAATATCATCCAAGAATTTGCTAGAAAAATGAGGAAGTAGCATCATAATTATTTTGAAGTTTAAAAGCATACAAAAATTTTTGGAAGCATATGAGAAAGTGGCCACTCAGGCAATCTCAACTATTTCATATTCATTACAGATACATGTTTCATGGTAGATGAATCTTATATTGTTGAAATTTTCTGTTGAGTGGTATTAGTTTAGAATCTGAGATGGGAGAGTTCCCTTGACACCCTTGAGGGACTTGAGACAGGGGTGGCTCAAACCCCTTGTGGAAGGGTGAGCATACAGTTGAGCAGGTGGAGGAGCTGGGGAATGCCTTTGGGCGATGGCAGAAACAAACCTTGTACCAGCCTGTGGCAGCATCCAGGGGTTGCGCATGACCTCTGAAGCCCCAGAAGGCAAGTGTTACAAACAATGCTTTTTAACATTTTCTGTCTATGGACAGCTAAGTGTTGATCAGCTCAGTAGAGGGTCAGGGTGACATCCTTTTACTCCTTGCCCTCTGGTAACCGGGTTCTTGTCTAGCATCCAGGAAGAATCAGGTCACATGAACCTGAAGGATGGTGAATGCAGAGATTTATTGAGTTCTGGAAGTGGCTCTCAGCAGGTTGGGGAGCTGGAAAGGGGATGGAGTGGGAAGATAATCTTCCCCTGGAGGTCAGCCATCCCTGGACGAAATCCTCTCTGACCATCCCTGGAAGAACTCCTTTCTGACTGTAGTCCCTGGTGTTCAGTTGCCTCTTCTCCTCTCAATATTCAGATGCTTCTTCTCTTCCCTCCTTCTCTGCCATGCTACTCTGCTCCTCTGCTAGTGGAACTTGGGGTTTATATGTTTACAGTATGGGGTATGTGGAGGGTCCAAAGGCAACCTTTGGGCAGGAAAACAGGGGTGTGAAGTTCTCATTTAGGGCCACAAATCCAGGCTTGAGGGTGGAACCCTCACGAGGGACCCTGCCCTCTTCTACCCAGGATTTCCATGCCTCCTGTCCATATCAAATCCGTGTCCATGAAATCACAGAGTTAAAGGAAGTCTGGGAGTTGTCGAATTTATACTTTCATGTACAAGTTCACTTCCTAATGTTGAAAAAATTACATAAGAAGAGAAGCCAAAATTCCTCAGCAGTTTATTCTTTTAACTATATATGAAAGTAATAATTTAAATTTCTCAGCAGTGAACTCTGGGCATTCTAATTTACTTGGATCAATCTTGCTGTTGTTTTGCTGAACACCACACAAAGGTGACTTTATGAGTAAAAGTATGAGGTAGCAGAATAAATGTGGTCCAAGAGAGTCAAAGCTTTCACCTAGGCATCAGTTTAGGTCAGAGAGAAAGAAAATTTAAAAAGAAAAGCAGTAGAGAGCGGGGAAGAGAGAAAGAAAGACTGAGAGAGAGAAGATCTAGTCACTATCTATAGAAGAGAGTGAAGCCATACTCCTCCTCACCAAAGGGCTTTTGGCTGATGAGTGCTGTGCTCAGATAGGCTTCTGGGAACCTGAGGAGTTTCCCTTGCTTACTCATCATGTGGCTACTGAGAAGTGGTTTCTCTCTCAGGGGGCGACTGTCCAGGCTTAGTCTCCCCCTGACCTTGCCCATCAACATTTCATGGTCAGCTAACCCCCTGCCAACCTCCAAATCAAAAACTTGATTTCTTCTTGGTTGAAGAAGAACAGTTGTTCTTTCTTCAAATACTATATTTTCATATTTCATTTGTCAAGTCCTCATTCCCCAGAATAGAAAGAAGGAAAAACTAAGGAAAGAATACAGTGGGAAGGGGAAAATGGGAGGGAAATAGCGAAAAGGAAGGCCCCTGCAAGTATCTATATTTGCAAAGACAAGAAAGAAAAAAAGGCAGAAGTTGGGTGTTCATATTTTTAATATATAATATATAAAAATAATAAAAAGAGACCATTTCAATACGCCTGCCCATTACTCCACACTGATGAGTAAAATTCCTTAGACGTCTTCTTTGTTATGCTGCCATCAAAGTGTAGAAAATGTTCGCCATTGACCTAAAATGAAGTACACAGAGAATGGAGTTACTCGTCCTCTTTTCCATCTCTGATAAACAATGTACGTTCTTTAAAATTTCCACACAGGTAGTCTTTGCAGTATTTTAACAACCTTTAAATTCTAATCTGATAATCTGTTTACTTTTCAAATTTTTATTTATTTTTTGTGAAAGTAAATTTTGGGAAGAATACACTGATCCACTGCTGTGTATCTGCATAAAATAGGAAGAAAGAAATGAGAGGGATAGACAATAAAGAGAGAATAAAATAACAGAGGAAAAATAAAATGAGTAATACTCATTAAAAAAAGCATTTGGGGGCTTCATTCATCTCTCATTAGACAGATTCCCTTTTAATTTAAAGATGGAACTTAATTTTCTGATCTCTCAATTTCTCAACTCCACTGGTGGTATATATGATAACACACACACACACACCTCTCTCTTTCTCTCTCTCTTTTTCCCTCTCTGTGTCTCCTGATCCAACTTAAATTGTTAACTCAGAGAGGGGTGGGACTAGATATACAAATCTCTCTATAACATTCCAAGTAATACAGCATCTGACACTAGTAGCATAAAGTTGGAATTGAAAATTATGTATTTTGGGTTTTTTAAAGACAGCGGTACTAGCTTATATTACTTAAATACACTGTTTTACTTATGGTCTTAACATGTTTTGTTGCTTTGTTTTTATGTCAGTCTCACTTAAACCTTGTTTAAGGAAATGGAAGAGTAAATGCCAAGGTATTAAAGAGCTGCTTTGCTTTATTTTACTTCATGCTTCTCATTGTGACACGCACTTAAGAAGGGTCTGTAAAACAGATTTCTATCTTGTATATTGCATACTGATCGGTTATATACCAGGGTTGAAAAGAGAAGCTAGCATATGAGAGAAAACTGCATGGAATCCTTTATCCCAAAGGATTGCTGGGGACCCACAGACGTGCCTTAATAACCTTAAATTCAGCACAGACTTCTTGGGAACAAAAGAGACAACACTTGCCTACTTTCCATCTAAATGCTTGAGCTTTAATAAGAGCTTTATTGTTTTCTATAGGAAGCTATAAAATCTGAAACATTTCTCAAAACTTCACACGTGGGTAACTCCACTGCCTCTCATTGAGATTTCTACGGTCTCTCAGGGCATATTTCAATTTCACTAGGCTTAGCACACTTTTAGGATATGGCCCACAATGAGCAAAAGAAAAATATATTTCTGCCAAGCTAGACTAATTGTTGCTTCTCATCTTTTTCATTTAAAAAAAAAAAACAGTCTGCATATAATTCTCTAGTTGCTCACTCAAAAAAAGAGTGTTGTGGGAAACTTGCTATGCAGTAATGGTAAAGGGTCAGGTATAACTAAGGAGTTGTATGTAGTCATCTTGGGTGGTCAAGAATATTGTGGGTTGAAAAAGTTTTCTTCAAAAAGTTCTGGCAATAAAAAGAAAGCCTCTATTGAAGCCATGTTACTCTTCCTTTGCTTTTCTAGCTCAGAAATATTTTCCAAATCAATATAAAATTTTGAAATTAAATTATGAGCTAGTGTTCCAGTGGATACATAGTCTTGGTTAAAATTTTATTTGGTAAGCACGTCCCTTTTTTCATAAACACTCTCTGATGCATTGTCTGTATATCACACCAACATTAGGTGAGTCTTTAACTGCTTCCTTCTTGTAAAGTATTCTTAGCCTCGTTTCTACACAGAAACACTCATTGCTTTTACACAAAGGAAGCATGTATGTTTCCCTGGTGTGAATTCAGTACCAACAAAGCCAAAGCATTTCCATCTGTCATTACGTACCAACATAGCTAAGATTACTTAGAGAATCATGTTGATAAAATGACTCAGACAACCCCATTTTTCATTTCATAGGTAGATGTGTTTTATTACGTATTTTACTAAGCAGAAGAGAAAAATGTTTGCATTTTTTTCTTTTAAAAGTGGGTACATTTGAACCATATTAAAAAGTAATAATTTATCTTAAAATATAAAATTCCTATCAACATTGCTGCTTCTTTTGTTTTGGGGATACATATTATTTATAAAATGCTTTAGAATTTTTTATTATTTTGTTTTTTCTTTCATAATAAATGTGACAGTTTGAATGAATGTGACAGTTTTTAGTTTATGTGTGTGTGTATATACAGATCCAATTGTCATTATTTTTGGATTCTGTTTTTGTGAGTTTTTGCCTATTTGCTAAAATATATTCATAACTCCAAAATCAGTATTGGTGGTGCTGCAATGGTTATTCAGAGCAAAAAAGTGAAATGGCTCCATGTACACATTTCCAGCTAAAGTCAAACAAGAAGATGCTCTGTTTAGTGCCAGATTTTTCACATATTTGTGCTTTCTCTTGCTGATTCCATTGTTGACAATGGCTCTATAGTGTTGAATTGCTATAATGTTTCTCAGCACAGGAAGGTTGTGATGTGTCTTATGGGGAAAATACACTTGTTAGATAAGTTTCATACAATCATAGTTTTCTTAGTTGTAATTTCAAAGTTAACAGATCAACAATATGTATTTAAAAAGGTATTTTTATACAGAAACCTACCTAAAAATATTTCTCAGTTGATGAAAATGTTGTAACCAGAGACTTGCAAGAAGCTAACCCTGCCTTTCCCCTAGGTGCAATGGTTCACTAATTCAGTTTTCATGCTGACTTTGTAGAATACAACTATTGCAAATAACAAAAATCAACTGTATATTTTCAAAATAATGTAAACATTTTTTCATATATATTTAAGTTGAACATACATAAAATGTTTTATTGAACTTCTTAAAGAAAAAGTCAGGAAAATGTTCAAAAGATAACTCAAGAAATAGAGATTTCTATGGTCAGTCATATGAATACTGAAATGAACTTACATAGCTGGTTAATTTCTTTGAGGCGATTAACCATAATATCTGGAGTTATTTTTCTATCAGAAAGAAATTATTTGAATCTTTTTATTACACAAATCTATAACTTATGCAACTTCAGTAAGTTCATGATCTTTAATCAATGGTTACTAAATGTGTTCTCTTAACATATTTCTCTATAACAAAAATAATATTAAAAGCATGCTTTTATGCAGTCGGATAATGCCATAGTCTGAAGAAAATAATTCTTTTACTTAAAATTGGTTTTGAATGAAGTCTATAGTTTTATGCGCTATGCAACTTAAAAATATTATCCAATGGCATTTCATCATTCTCTCACAAATATATGTACAACTCATTGATAAATCCAGAATTTAGTATGATATTTATAATAGGGAAAAAGCTAGTTGCATTTCATGCACATGGTTCTATTTGCATACTCTATTTTGAAGCATATTATTTACCTTAGTCCAAACCATTACGTTGTTAAATAAAAGTAGGTGAGATTAAGAGGAGCCCTGGATGAAGTTTTTTAAGATATGGCCTAAAAAACCCACATGACTATATAGTGGGACGATATTTAGAAATAAACCAAGTGGTATTTATTTTCAACTTTAGATCGAAACTTGTAGACATGGTGGTAAAATTACTTCAAACATAGCAATCCCAGATGCAGCCTAGACAAATTATAGACAATTTAAAGAACACTCCATATGTTCAGCATGGAGCCTTTGCTGAGGAACAGAAATGACTGAGCCCAGTGCCCAGGTAAATGGCCTGAGTTAATCTTTCACTTCTCTTGACTACTCCCACAGCAAAGAAAATCCAGTAGTACTAAACTCTGCAGTGGAAAGTACCTTAAAAAGCAGTTGGTGCTTCCTCACCATAATTGGGAGAGTATGACAAGACTATAAGGAAAGCAAAAAATCTAAACAAAAAGCTACTGGATATTGCGAGTCAACCTCAACAGACTGGCAGTGCTAGGGAGATCCAAACTAAGGGCTAGTTATGCAACAAGGATTCAATATACCAGATTACTGGAAGACCAAGCAAGTACCCGAGGAACAGCCTGACTGTCACACCAGTCTACCCATGCCTGGAGGATGTGTATGCTTTTCCCTGTGTGCAGATAGCATCTTGAAAGTTAGAAGTGGAAAATCCTTAAGTAATCACCTGAAAGAGACCATGTTAAGCAAAAATAGAGAAAAATTTCATTGAGAATTGGAGCATTTTTTCTCCTATCTGGGGGAATGGTCTTTGAAAGAAAGTTGATCAGATATATGGAAAATTGCACAATATTTTACAAAATATGGTAGAGAATACATGTGGTCATAAGTCAATTGGAACTATTTACTCAAGCAAAAATACAGTATTGCCAAGAAGTTGGTAATTTAAGAAATGAAAAAAAAATCCATTTATTGACTTATTGCTTGGTATTTGGGGTTTAGCCCAATATACCATTTGCTGTAATCACAGTGAAACCACTGAATTATACCATGAGTAAAACTATACACTAGAGAAGTTTAAAGTGCATTCCAAGTCCCAAGGAGCAGTATCCCTGTAACAAATTGAAATGGTTATGGGCTGAACAAGTAGCAATAGCTACTGGTATGTTGCAAGAGAATGAGACCTTTTCATTAATGCAACTTGTGCAGGTGTGACTCCTCTGCCAGACGTGAAACCAAACCATACTAATAAAAATGCAAAAAAAGTTTAGTATCATAGCAATAACATAGTAGGACATTGACTAATTCATCCCTCTTCTCCACCCTCCATCATGAACACACTTTTGAAACAAACATTTAGTGTAATAGAAACAGCTTCCATGTTGTTATTCCAACACGATTCCTCTTTTTCCAGTTATTAATATAATACTCTCCCCAGTGTTCCTCAGTTCTTTTGCCACTCTCATCTAAAATTTATCACTTTCTGTAGGAGTAAAATATGGGCTCTGTAAATGAACAATTGATGAAAGAAAACAATGTCAACACAAATCCTTTATAACAATTTCTTAATTACTGGCCATACATTTCAGCACTTTTTAACTACCACTGAGGTATTACAGTGCCTTGAATGAGAGAGGATAATGCAATTTACTTAAATAAATTGTACGTGCCATGCAGAATATGTGAAATTTTTACTAATACAACACAAATTAAGTTACAAAAGTCAATAAGAAATCATGCCAAATTTGCAGAAGTTTTGCATTAAATAAGCTTCCCTTTAATTCTCATCTTCAGAATTAAAAGTGTATCAACAGGTTCTCACTGTAACTGCACAGAGAAAGATATCATCTCTCTGTCTATTTATGCTGAAATTAGCAAACCAAAAAGAATCACTTGTCCACAACAGCCACATATAGGTTGTGTTTTGGATAAGAGAAATCCATACATCACACCCTGAGACTATTATAATAAACTCACTTTTCTCTAGCTACTCTTTCTCTCTAGTTACCACAGAGCTTGTTGAAAGAATTGTGTATACTCTCTCTTAGTTTCTAACTCTTCATCTCTCATGGACAACTGAACCTGGTGTGCTTTTGTGTCCATTGTATAGAAGGTGCTCTCACCAAAGTTAAATGTGAACTTCCAATACCCAAATCAAGTAAATATTTCTCAGTTCTTATCTTACCAGATTTGCCTATCTGCTGGCATGATTCCCATACCATTTTTCAGAAACAGAAATTGTTAACTACTGCCTTCAAACACAGAAGATATAAGTACAAACTTCAAAAAAACCCATTTATCATAAAAACCTATGTTTCACTATTTCAGATCACAATTGCATCACACCCCATCTTCTGAATATTCTACATTTCTTAAGTTGCTCATCCAGAAACTACTGTTCATATTTAGGGAAAGAGAGGTTGCCTCTGAACCCATGGCTGAGAGAGATTTGCAACCTGATGAAACTTCACATCAGCTGTGTGATATTTGATAAATGACTTAGGATCTATTAATCTATTTCATCTTGTGAAAAATGAAAATTTTAATACCAACAAATAACTAAAATGTAATGGGAGTTGTCCCTGTGTTTAGCAGCATTGCTAAGTGCTTTACCTGTATTGACTCTTTTATTCTCAAAACAAATTTATAAGAAGTATGTCATTATAATCTTTCTTTCCCATATTTAGAAAGCAAAGTTTCACAATTTTGAAGTACTCCCCTTAGGTTACAGAGATAGTGAGTCGGGCAACTAAGATCCAGCCTTTGTCCATTTACTCAAAAACTACCAAACTCACAACATTGTTATGGTATAAAAAAATCTACTGTTATGTCCAGCATATAATTATTACTCATTAGGTAACATCTGCAATTAAAAAATATTGAAATTATTTAATAATATTTCAAAATGTAAACATTTCTGAATATATCCTTTTTATCTTTGCAGGAGTATTGGCAAAAATATGTACTAGCCAAGAATAAAAATTAAGAACAAATTTCTTTTTTTTTTTTTTTTGCTTAAAAAAGGCATCTAGCACAGAGAGTATGGGAATATTCACAAATGGATTAAAATGCACAGATAAAAAAAAAAGTGAAATGAAAGAAAAGTGGCATCCAGGAGGACAAGAAAACTCAAAGAATCTCCCAATGTGACTATGTCTGAAATAGCTTCAAAAGTTTCAGTCAGCTTGAATACACAGGCCAGCTAGAGGTGAGCTGGTGCTCTGGAATAATTATTTCCATTCTTACCTTTTTCACATATAAACCAAAATAGTGCCGGTATTCCTCTTTGTCTTATGAGATGAATGTCATTTGTTAGTTCTCTTATATTTTTTCAGAAATTGTATTTTAAAAGGTAAGCCTATTTGTAGAACAAACACAAAGGAAATAAATGCCTTTATAATAAATTATTGTCGCATTAAACATGCATTCAGCTTGATTATAAAATACTTTCAGATAAGCACAATATCTTTTCCAGTTCACAGTATTTAATTTTCTTAAATCTTCCTACACATATCATACAGATTTTTACCTCAGAAAGCACATGATAAATAAAATAATGTAATTTACGATTAGATCCTATGGATAAGTGAAAGAATGCTGTTGTCCAGGGTGGGCTAAATGAAGTGAATACCTTTGAAATTTTGATAATTAATTGAAAACATGTTAAATGATGTTATTAGCGATTATGTGAACTAAAAAGAATACAAAATTTGAGTAGAATCTGCATAATTTTGTGTATTATATAAATCTTGTGAAATAGTAGCTATGGTTAAAAATTAGTGTTCAGACGCTAACTTGCCTTGCTTGTTGCCGCCATTAAGAATTTTCAGTTTATCTCTTGAACTTTTTTTTCCTATCCTGTGTGCTGTCCCTAGAATTTGGACCCAGAGTTCCTTCTGTATGGATTCATATATTTGTTTCTGGCCTTCCCACTATTAAGGAAAAAAGCTCTGCCCTCTTTCACTCTGAGGAAAAATAATAATGCATACCTTCTCACAGCTTTATATATCAGCACATATACAAAAATATGAGACCTTGTATTTTCCCTTATATAAGAAAAAGTAAAAGCAAATTGAGAAGTAAAAATTAAAATTAGACATTAAAAATCAAGTGCGTCACAACTTAAGAAAACAAATTTGCGTACATACAAGACTAATAAGAATGATAATGTAACTATAGATAATCTGAAAATTAGTGAATAAAAATAATGTATGAACAATCCTGAGAAAGTAGTGATTTCTCTACCCATAAATAAACTGTAGGTATATATGTGTGTATATATATATATGTGTGTGTGTGTGTGTGTGTGTGTGTATGGCTAGAAAATCACTATTATATATACATGTATAAATATGTTATGTATATAAATAGTAATTTTGTAGCCATATATAGTAGCCATATGAAAGCCTAAATCCTATAAGAAACGGATTATCAAAAAGAAGCAACAATATTTACAAAGCATAAATGTTTTAATTGTTATTTCAAAACCTAAGAAAAATGTAGTATGAACTCCATCTTATATTTGAATTTTTCAAATCATTAAGTATTTTCTCATGAAATATTTTGTTTGCGTAATAATCAGTTATAATCAATTACAAGAAAGGATTTGCAAATTTAAAAGTATTTAAGTGATTTCCAACCACACAGAGGTGTATTAATCCACCCAAACATAAACTTCAAAATTATTCCAAGAAAAGTGTAATTTTCAAAACTATATAATGCTACAAAAAAGAAAGATTATCAAAAATAAGCAACAATATTTACAAAGCCTAAAGGTTTTAATTGTTTTTTCAAAATCTAAGAGAAATATAATTCTCATAATATAAATTTTTTAAAGAATATTAGAAAGATGGAAAGCTACCAAATTCATTTAATGAAGCCAACATAACATTATTAAGCATTCTCGAGAAAGAAGTAAAATAAAGGAACTTGTGGACTCTTTCCATTTAGGACCTCTGAGAAGAAGATTCAGTGAGGGCAAGGAATTAATTGAGGAAATACATGTGGAAGGCTGGGAAGAGCAAGCAAGAAGCGTCAGGGAACCCCTTCAGACTAGGAAGTTAGTATTATACCTATGGAAGGAGAAGGGGAAGGGAGAAAAAGATTGAGGAGAAAGATTCTTAGAGAAGTGCAGGCCTGAGTCTTGTCCAGCTTCATGGGAAGTCTGAACATATAATGTGACTGAAGAAGAGTCTGAGATTGATATGGCCAGGTTCTAGGAATCCTAATCGCCTTAGACTTTGGCTAGAGCTGCCCAGGAAGAATGTGCTCTGAGCTTGAATGCTGCAGAGAAAAACAAAGGCACTGCTGCTGCAGGGAGGCGGCTGACTGTACACCTTACATATAAATACTCTCTTGATAGGAGAACTACCACACATACCATGTACCATGTAACTGTCCCATAGATCTATATTACTAATTAAATATAGGTGCCAAATTTCTAAATGTAACAGCAGAAAATTTTAGTAGCATTATAATAAAAGTAATATAATTTATGCTATACGTTATTTTATATTATAAATAACCATTATAATTTACCACTAGTATTAGTAAGACTTTATATTATAAATAAGAAATTATATATACATGCATTTACATATTATATACTTTTTATGTAGAAATGCAAACCAGTCAAGAAAATATAATTGCCTTTTGATGTTTGGTTAGTTGCTTTAAAAATTCAAAGATTCAAATTTTATACTTAACGCAACTAATTATATCCATTTATATAAAAAGTTAAATGTAAAATAAAAGAATTAAAAGAAAGTACAGACCAATGTCTAATATAAAAAAGTCTTCTTAAAAAAATTGTAAATCTTGATGTTTGACATTTAAAAGTAAATTTACAAAAAATAACAAAATAAATTATAAAGTCAAATAAACTTGGCAAATATATTGAGGAAAAATTACAGAAAAGTGGCTAATAGCCATAATTTATGAATAGCCATTACACATTAATAAAATTATATAAGCATCTCAACTAAACAATTGCCAAAATTTTTTTTAAGTTTAATCCTTGATGTTGTGATGCTATAGATAAGCAGATACTACATACATTAGTGAATGCACATATATATCTCTCTATATTTATGTATATATTTTATATATATTTCAGAGCGTTTCTGCATTGCCATTTTGCAATATGTATATACTGAAAGATTATATTTATTATTTCCTTTAGAGTGATTTTTTTCCTAAAAACTTTTGAAAAATTTAAAGTTACATAGAAAATTATATAAGATACATAATATAATATTTATGGATATGCTCTTATTTAAAAGTTTTATTGTTCAATTCCCACCTGTGAGTGAGAACATGCAGTGTTTGGTTTTTTGTCCTTGTGATAGTTTACTGAGAATGATGTTTTCCAGTTTCATCCATGTCCCTACAAAGGACATGAACTCATCATTTTTTATGGCTGCATAGTATTCCATGGTGTATATGTGCCACATTTTCTTAATCCAGTCTATCGTTGTTGGACATTTGGGTTGGTTCCAACTCTTTGCTATTGTGAATAGTGCCGCAATAAACATACGTGTGCATGTGCCTTTATAGCAGCATGATTTATAGTCCTTTGGGTATATACCCAGTAATGGGATGGCTGGGTCAAATGGTATTTCTAGTTCTAGATCCCTGAGGAATCTCCACACCGACTTCCACAGTGGTTGAACTAGTTTACAGTCCTACCAACGGTGTAAAAGTGTTCCTATTTCTCCACATCCTCTCCAGCACCTGTTGTTTCTTGAATTTTTAATGATGGCCATTCTAAGTGGTGTGAGATGGTATCTCATTGTGGTTTTGATTTGCATTTCTCTGATGGCCAGTGATGATGAGCATTTTTTCCTGTGTTTGGGGTGGGGGGAGGGGGGAGGGACAGCATTAGGAGATATACCTAATGCTAAATGACGAGTTAATGGGTGCAGCAAACCAACATGGCACATGGATACATATGTAACAAACCTGCACATTGTGCACATGTACCCTAAAACCTAAAGTATAATAATAATAAAAAAAAGTTTTAAAACAACTTGAGTTCTCTGTAGTTGGAAATCACTTAAATAATACTTTTAAATTAGAAATCATTTTCTGTAATTGATTATGACTGCTTATTATACACACATAAATTACGTTATGAGAAAATGCTTAATGAAGTGAAAAATTATTACAATGTATGACAGAAAGAGTTTTAAAATACAGTTGTACATCAATTAACAACAGGTATATGTTATGAGATGTGTTTTTAGGTCATTTTGTTGTGCGAACATCGTAAAGTGCACTTACAGGAATCTAGATGGTAGAGCCTACTACACACATAGACTATATGCTGTAGCCTATTGCTCCCAGGCTACGAACCTGTACAGCATGTTACTATACTGAATACTGTAGGCAACTGTAAAACAGTGATAACTATTTGTGTATCTAAACATGTCTAAATACAAAAATGGTACAGTAAAAATACCATATAAAAGATTAAAAATGGTACGCCTGAATAGGGCACATACCATAAGGGGAGCTTGAGGGAGTGGAAGTTGCTTTGGGAGAGTCAGTGAGTGAGTGGTAAGTCAATGTGCAGGCTAGGACAGCACTGTACATTTAAATTACACAAAATTTACAAAAAGTATTTTTCTTTCCTCAGTAATAAATTAATTTTAGCTTTCTGTCACATTTTTCATTTATAACCTTAAAAAAAAAAAAAGACATGATCTCTTTGTATTGTCCAGGTTAGAGTACAGTGGCACAAACTCTTGGGCTCAAGCACCCCACCCAAAATAGCCTCCCCAATAGCTGGGAATACAGGCGTGAGCCACCATGCCTGGCTTCCCTTATACACTTTTTAATCTTTTTGCCTCTTTTGTAATAACACAGCTTAAAATAAACATTGTCCAGCTGTACAAAAATATTTTCTTTCTTTATATTTTATTTATAGACTTATTTTTTATTTTTATTTATTTATTTTTTTACTTTTTAAACTTTTTTGTTAAAAAATTAAGACACAAACACACACTTGAGCCTAGGCCTACACAGGATCAGGATGATAGATATCATTCTCTTCCATCTTCACATGCTATCCTGCTGGAAGATTGTCAGGGGCAATAACACATATGGAGCTATCATCTTCTGTGATAATACTGCCTTCTGGAATACTTCCTGGAGGTCCTGCCTGTAGCTAAGCTACAGTCAACTTTTTGTTGTTAATAAGCAGAATGAATATACTCTAAAATTGATTAAAAATAGAGTACAGTAAACAAATAAACCACTAACATAATTGTTTATTATCATTATCATGTATTATGTCCTATATATAATTGTATGTGCCAGACTTTTATACAACTGGCAGTGCAGTAGGTTTGTTTGCACCAGCATCGGCATAAACACATTAGTAATGCATTACTCTTTGCTGTTATGATGGCTAAAATGTCACAAGGTGACAGGAATTTTTCTGCTCCAACATTACATGTGGGTCCCAGTTGAAGCGTGCGTGACTGAATGATATTCCAAAATAATTGTTCTAAGCATCAACTAAAAGCAAAATATCAATTATAGAGTTAATTATACATGAACAGGAATAGAATTGCACAAACACACAACAGAAAATAAGTTTGATTCTGAAAGAATAGACATATACCTTCAAAATATTTTCGATAAAATCTATTAGTGCAATAGCATGAAAGGACTAGTGTTAATAATACTATGATCTGATTAATCTTCCACTGTGAAATAAAACAAAGTTTTTATAAATTTTAGGCTGTTTTATAGGGAGAGAGCCTCCCAAAACTTTTATTTTCTGAGTCATACACTCACACTCCATGGTAAAATAGAAAGTCAATATTTTTAAGCAGAAAAAAAAAACAGAACTAAAGTGTGAGAATTGGAAATAACCAGTTGGATGCTATTTGGGGGCTAGAAGTTCTGAAAAGGAGGGAATCAAAAAATAGATAAGATTTAGTTATGAGATGAGGATTCCTGAACCAAGTACATTCGGCGTTGTCTCACCTCCTTGGAGACCGCAGTGGAAATCCAGGTGCTTCTACCTGGGCTGGGTGTGTAGTTTTCACGTGGCCTAGAGAAACAAACAGAGCAAGAGGAAAGGAAAAGAAGGAAAGAGATAGAGAGAGAGAGAGAAAGCAAGTGGCTACTGAAGAACCAGTGTTATTCTCAATTATTAGAGGAGACAATACAAAACACAGAAGTGGATGGTTGGTACTTACCAGTGAGCATAGTGTTTCCTGTCATCACACTGAAATTCCATCACCTACATTTTCTCTCTAGTCCTTTCTCTTTATAAAGTAGGTTTAGGTGATGAAATGCTGTCAATTCACCTGTCAAATAGTCCCCATACTATTTCATCTCTATCAGGACAAATACTGTTCTTTCATTCAGGCCATATGGAAAACCATTGTATTTTTTTGTCTTATTTCTGCCTGTTTAGATTTCATCAGGAAAGATTTTTTTTCCTATTTTCCTTAATATTTTTCTGTCCACATAATTGTTACTAAATCTGAAATGCTGGCTATCTTCTACCCCAACTGATTCATTTTCTGTTTGCAGGAAAGCATCTCATGGACCTTTCATGTGGGTGTGAAAGAGCAGTAACCTCAGTGGATATACACACAGAAAAATAATTTTAAAATATTTATTTTTATGAATTTTCATTTTCATAAAAAATTTCTCGTAGTATCCCCACAGCCAATTTTTCCCAGCGTAGAAAATCATATCAGGAAGCCCCTGAAAATATCAATAAAACACCAGCCTATGGATAATCTAAACGAAAATCATGCCAAGGGCTGGATTTGCAGTTTCGGTCCTCCTTATCATTTCAGGAAACATCATTGATGAGAGTTTAATCCTAAGTAAGAGAGAAAACAAAACAAAAACACCTTGAACCAGGCAAGGCAGGGAGAACGTCGGGAACCTTAGGAAATCCTCTCATTAGTGCATGGAGACAGGCAAGTATTGCATCTGGTTGAGTCTTTTGGAACTGGAAGAATGAAAAGTGGTGAGCAAGACCTTCTTAATGCAGGATTCTAATCTAAGACTATACAGAGTTACTGAAATTCCCATTTATTGTATTCTCAGTGTATTGATAGTACTTACATTGTTACTTATCCTTGAGATCTAAGCAGCAAAATGGGCCAAGAGTCATCCCTATCTTTGAGCTAGTCAATACTATATTCCAGATAAATGTTACTATGTTTCTAAAAATATGTAGCTCAACATTAGAAAGGATTATTCTGGTTATGAAGCACCTACAGATGCACTAGTCTGAGCTTTTTTACTTCCTCTCCTCTCCCTTTCCTCTTTTCGTCCTTCAGTTCTCTTATTCTACCCTTACTTTCAAAGGACTTTGGGCTCTATAATACAGAATCCACTTAATTCTTTAAAAAATAACCATGAAGCAATGTAAAGGGCAAAGTTGGCAAGAAAAATCCTCTGACTTCTATTTAACAACAACAATAACAACAACAAGAAACAGCAAAGCTGTTTGTAATTTGGAGGCTCTTGCAAAGTCTTGCTCAGAAAGAATATTAGACAGGATTTTCATTAGACTGGGCCTTATATATTAGAATTCTACACAGTTGTTGTTACATTTCTCAAAACAGTGGATGAACAAACTGTCTAGAACTAGCAGTTATTAATATATCCTATTCAAAAAAAAAAACAGAAAAAAACCCAGCTTGAATGTATATGTAACAAATATCGCTCACAAAGGAAGCAACCACACTTTCTTCAAAATACAAAGAAGTCTCACATACACCAACCCGCCAGGGGGAAGATATTTGGCTTGCAAAACAATCAGTTTTATCCCCAGAAAATAGGTCTAATTTACTGACAGCTATAAACTGAACAGTAAATTGACTCTTTATTATATCATCTCTCCTAGTATTACACTATGAGCCTGGTTCAAGAATCATTGTCCAGCTGCTCCATGAAAGCCTGCATAGAGATACATGGACCCTGAAAATAATCTATTTCCCAGTTCTTTGTGGCCCTGGAAAGGCACAGAATTTATGGGACTTGTTAGAGAATCCAGGCTAACAAAAACAGAAAGATACCCGAGTGTTCTTGGCAGTACCTTGTTCCTATAGAGGTAACAGTGTTTAAGCTTCTCTGTCCAAGATAATGTTCTTGCCATCCAGTGAATGAAATTGTAGGAGAAGCTAGCCAATAATGTTCAACAATGCATTCTATTTATTGTACCTAGTAATAATTAAATCTGTCCAATGAAAAATGGCATTTTGTTTAAAACATTTCCTATTCCCTTATTATTGTTTCTTTTGCCCTAAAAATGCAATTATCTTATCTATAGCACTGACAGTCATAAAGGTTCTCAGAGGAACACAGTGATGAGTATGGCATAGAAGGGTTGATAAAACGTTAGTAATAAAATGATGTTTTTCACTCTTTTAAACCTTTTGTCATTCTCTTTTCTAGAGCCAAATCTTCTATTAAACAAGGAAAGAAACTGATATAAAGAGGTAATTACTTTTTATGATTGTTTTTGAAGAATCAGGGATTTTAGACAATCAAAAATATCAGACGTATTGATGTGTTCAATGACCAAAATTTATTTGAAAAAGAATAATATGGGTAATGGTAGGCAAGGCTGTTATGATTCTCTGTATACTTATTACTTCTCCCTGCATATTTCATTTAAAACAGTGTAATTTTGTCAGACATAAGTGGAGTGAGTTATTGAAAGCAGTGGATGTGAGGAAAACCTTATCTTTCTGAAAAATGGTATAATCAGACTATATTTAAATACTTTTGCACAAAAGAATCATCTTTATATCTACCAACATAGAATGGAAAGAAAGAAATAAAAGTAACACACGGACTGGACTTGAGAAGAAAAAGCAGTAAAGTCAAATAATTGTTCTGATTTTTTTTTTTGAGAGCTGTTCTGTCTGATATAGCAACCACAGACATGTACAAGTATTTAAATTTAAGTTTACGTTTAAATTAATTTTAAGTAAATAACATTAAAAATGCAATGTCTCAGTGTCACTGGCCACATTTCAAGAACTCAGTAGCCGCAAGTGGCTAGTGAGTACAGTATTGGGTCAAAAAACATATAGAACGTTTCCATTAAAACAGAAATTGCTATTGGGCAGTATTATTCTAAAGAACACTCATTATCGTCTCTACAGACCTTTCATATTCCTGGAGTATTTTCTGTAGTCTATGGAAAGTACCAAAGCAGTAACAAAAGAGAAGCAAAACATTTATTTTATAACATTTATTGTACTTATCTTGGCCCTGCAAGAAATTAGAATGACTCTTATTTACAGAAACCTGTAAGAGTAAATAGATTCTCAATATTGTTGCAATAGCTAATGGTCAAGCCCATTTTAGCTGTAACACAGTGTGGAACCTATCAATCAAGGAGTATGTTTTCGGGGGTGCTATTATCTACCAAGCACTGTTCTACACACATGAAATATAAAAGTAAACAGAAAAGAAATCCTTGCATTCAAAGATCAGCATTCAGATTTTGCTTCAGTACCTTCTATAATTATCTGGCACTGCCCTGAAACTTTAGTGGATATTAAGAGGCCTACAACCCTTTCCAGATATTATTTGAACTCAATAAAACTAGTTATAAGCTATTAGTAAACGGGGGATTTAAGTGATATCTGGTTTTAGTAGAGTCTCTTTTCTCAACATGCATTTGCTTTATTTCTTTTACTTTTAAAATTGCCTAGTATTGTTATTTTTTTTTAGTTTGCTATCTGTGCAGGTTGTCTCAGAGGCAAGAGATATAACTAATATGCCAGATCTTAAATATGAACATCTTTCTATAGTAAATTCTGAATAATAATGGCAAGTCTGATAAATCTGACAGAAGTATAAAAACAAATTAAAAGACTGATGTTTGTTTTCAGTAACATTTTCAAAATTCCAAATTGATCAAATTATTGTAAAAAACTTCCCTTTATTATCTCTATTGATTAAAAAATAAACGTACAACCCTGTTTTTCAAAAAGACCTACTGCCAATTTTTCTCTAAGCCTTATTTCTCTCTAACCTTATTTCATCATTAATTCCATTTCCCTGCCACGGCCTTTACATTTATAACCCTATTCTTCACAAGAAATGAATTTGAACAAGAAAACTTATTTTGGCAGAAAAAATATCAACAGAAGCTGTTAACCATAAATATTCTTACACTGTCATACCTCTATAATTTATACTGAAATCACAGAACTCGAATTATGTGTGCAATTTTGTAGTAGACACAATTTCTTCCCATGTACACACATATACACATACCCACGTGCAAAGTTTAAATACATGTATTTTTAATTATACTTTAAGTTCTGGGATACATATGCTGGACATGCAGGTTTGTTACATAGGTATACACATGCCACGGTGGCTTACTGCACCCATCAACCCATCATCTACAGTAGGTGTTTCTCCTAATGCTACTCCTCCCCTAGCCCTACACCCCTGCACAGACCCCAGTGTGTGATGTTCCCCTCCCTGTGTTCATGTGTTCTCATTGTTCAACGCCTACTTATAAGTGTGAGCATGCAACGTTTGATTTCCTCTTCCTGCGTTAGTTTGCTGAGAATGATGGTTTACAGATTCATCCATGTCCCTGCAAAGGACATGAACTCATGCTTTTTTTGTTTTTGTTTTTCTTTGTTTTTTGAGATGGATTCTCATTCAGTCGCCAGGCTGGAGTGCAGTCGTGTGATCTTGGCTCACTGCAACCTCCAACTCCCTGATTGAAGCAATTCTCCTGCCTCAGCCTCCCAAGTAGCTGGGATTACAGGCATATGCCACCACACTCAGATAGTTTTTGTATTTTTAGTAGAGATGGGGTTTCACCATGTTGGCCAGGTGGTCTCGATCTCCTGACCTCATGATCCACCCACCTCAGCCTCCCAAAGTGCTCGGATTACAGGCGTGAGCCACTGCGTCTGGCTGACCTCATCCTTTTTTATGGCTGCATAGTATTCTATGATCTATATGTGCCATATTTTCTTTATCCAGTTTATCACTGATGGGCATTTGGGTTGGTTCCAAGTCTTTGCTTGGTTCCAAGTCTTTGCTATTGTGAATAGTGCTGCAATAAACATAGGTGTGAATGTGTCTTTATAGTAGAATGATTTACAATCCTTTGGGTATATACCCAGTAATGGGATTGCTGGGTCAATAGGCATGGGCAAAGACATCATGACTAAACCACCAAAAGCAATGGCAACAAAAGCCAAAATTAACAAATGGGATCAAATTAAACTAAAGAGCTTTTGCACAGCAAAAGAAACTATCATCAGAGTGAAAGGCAACCTACAGAATGGGAGAAAATTTCTGCAATTTATCCATCTGACAAAGGGCTAATATACAGAATCTACAAGGAACTTAAACAGTTTTACAAGAAAAAAGCAAACAACCCCATCAAAAAGTGGGCAAAGTATATAAATAGACACTTCTTAAAAGAAGACATTTATGTGGCCGACAATCATATGAAAAAAAGCTCATCATCACTGGTCATTAGATAAATGCAAATCAAAACCACAATGAGATACCATCTCAGGCTAGTTAGAATGGCATTCATTAAAATGTCAGGAAACAACAGATCCTGGAGAGGATGTGGAGAAATAGGAACGCTTTTACACTGTTGGTGGGAGTTTAAATTAGTTCGGCTATTGTAGAAGTCAGTGTGGCGACTCCTCAAGGATCTGGAACCAGTTTAAATATGTTTTAAAGTGACGGCTTAAGTTACCATAAGTCTGGCTATTCCAAATTAATAGCAAGACTCTGTCTTTATCCCATCTACTATTACAACAGAGTATCAAAACCCATCCAACCACTGTGCAAAGATGAGAAGTAAAGTAGATGAAATTTATTGATGGATTTTTAGATATGTTAAAATTGATTTCAAACATTAGGTAGTCACTTAAATTTTAAACTGTTAAAACAAAATATGGAAACCACAGACTTTCTTCTTGCAGGATGTCACTAATTTTGAGTGTATACTTTTATTTTCAGAAAAGGTGATGAGCAGGAATTCAATGAGTGTTAACACCAATTTTAGGTGAAATTTAGGACATGTGTTAATGCACTAGTTCCCCAAGGATTTAGTGAGTGCTCACGTGTGTCAGGCCCTTTACCAAGCATTGGCAGAGGTGAGAAGAATAACACACTCATCCTCACACTGTAACTAGTTAATAAAAGATGCCCAAATAACTATCTGTAAGCCATTGTGATAATTTCCACAAAGAAAATATTCATGAACTTGAGTTGGGGCCCAAAAGAGAAAATGATGCATTAAAGAATATTTCATATGCATTTTAGACTAACGATTATATTGATGTAAAAGAATACTTAATGAACACAGTTGCAAACAATCCATAATAGGTATTATAATTATGTATTAATACTCTAGTCATTGTTATGTCCAAAATGATATTTTTCAATGAAGCCCTGTAAATACAAACCTTGAGTGAGAAGAAATTTTCAAATTTTGCAGAAAATGCAGGCATCTACCTATGAGGTATCATGCTTTAGAGACAGTGTTTTAGACATAGTAAAACATATATTTTGGCAAAAAAAGGCTGGGGTAAATATTTTTTGTACTTGGGAAATCTTCTGGAAAATGGAGAGATTTCTATATCTTAGGTGTTCTAGGAGAGAAATGGACGTATAAGTTAGTTCAACATGAGTTTTGGATTCTTTTCCAGTCCCCAAGGCCCAGATAATGAAAATTTCCTTAATGTAATTCCATTCTAGCACTGTGTAGTAAGAACTAAGCCATACTCCAAGGGTGAAGCAAATGTAGAGACCCAGTGAGCTGGCTTATAACAATCCCCTGTGAAGGAGTAAGGCATCATTTTTCTATTACAGAACCAATGACCCAGAGAGTGAGATAAAATCACCACACTCAGGTTAACGACCTCTCCTCTATAAAGTTCTTCTTTGGCTTTCAGAACAAGACAGTTGTAGATTTGTCTAAGCATTCAATGTTCCAAACATGTCTCAACTGGAGCTCTCAGAGAATGAATTACCAACATAATACCAAGATTGGGTTTGCTTGGTTTGTACATGAATCCTGCCCCATTACCACTCTAAAGTCCAGTGATATTTTGGCACTCAAAAAAAAAAATAGGGAGGGATGGTTAGCTAGCTAGCTAGCTAGCTAGCTAGATGTTAAATAGACTGAATAAATTCTGCTCATACAAAATTATCTGAAGATTAATTAGCTAGGTGAGAGAATATTCCATTCATTAAACTAACTCATTTATATAAATGATAAAATACGTAGTAATGCTATATTTCTTGTAATTTCTAATTACTACAATATTTTGAAAATATATTCAAATGCTACATAATTAGTTTCTCTCTTTAGAAATACGTATCTCAGACAAACGAAATTAATTAACAGCATCAATCTGATCCAAGGGTCCAAATTCCTCACTTATTACTGGAGTTGGTGGTTTGTGGAATGAAATGTGTGTTTGTGCATGTGTGCATGTCTTATTGAGGCACTAATTTTGTAACCACAGACTTACTCACCCAGAATCAAAGAGTGAGATTTCAAATACAGTAATTTATTTTACATAGACCATTAATTACATTAGTTTTCTGCATATATCCAGATGTGCACATAAACATTCATTGGAGAATATACGATCTTTCTGCTCTAAAATAGTTCACAGCACAGCAAACACAGGCATCCATTTTCCCGAGGGATAGGTCTTCTAACATCAATTTAAATAGACATGGGCTGAAATTTTAAGTTTGCTTTAGAACTTGAGCTTTCACAATCTTAGCCTTACACTGGGCCTTAGTTCATTCTTCCTGGGGAGTTTTTAATGGCATCTCAATCTCCTAAACAGTGTGCAGTACATTCTGCTTTTTACATTACCATTCTTAATGTGTCCTTGAAATACCTGGGGTACTTGGGATAGTTCAGCCACAATGCCACAGTGTTATGTAGCTGGAAGAATACTTAGAAGCACTAGTAAAAAAATGACTATATATAGTTTTTAACAATTTATTTAAAATTTTTTAAAAATATATTTGAAATGTTCTCACATCAGTATTCAAATACCTGTATCTTCTATGCAATTAGATTTTTAAAACCTTGTAAGATTCTTCTTGACACATGATTTCCTCCTCTCTGAGAGACATAGAAAAAAATCTTGTATAGCATGAGCAATTATGACTTTTAGAAGGTGTTATTCTTTGAGTCTTGGTAATCTCTCTTTGTGTAAGACTCATTATTGATGGCTTCCTTTCAGTTCCAAAGAACGACAGCTGACAAAGGTTCTCATAAATCTAGCATCTGCTCTTCAATTTGTCTTCGTAGGTATAATATTTCCTCAGTGGACATATCATGCTTCTTATTTGGAGAAACATAATCATTAAATACAAAATCTGTTCAAATTATTCATAAGAGCTGATTTTTAAAACACCAAAGGCCGTATAGTTGTGTGACTTGGTCATTAGCTGAATACTATTAGCTTTACTACTAACACACATAAATAAATAGGAGAGAAAATTTTGGCTGAATGTGAAACGTGAAATTTATGAATTTTTATGAATTTTATGAAATGTTATGAATTTTATGGGTTTGTGATCTTTTGGGGATTACAGTTTACTAACTAATGATAAAATGCAGCTTCTTAGAACAGGAAGGAAAGAGAGAATTATTTAAAAGATTCTCACAAACTTTCCTAGACATGAGATGACTTTCCTGAACAATAATATGACAAGTTAAGTGCAAATGAATCAGAACATATGGATTAAATTTCTCTTGAAGTATACATGGTTTTGTAAATTATGAGCACAAAAAAAGGAATGGGAAAATGCAGCTTCAACTTTGCCAAAACCAAGACATTTGAACAATGGTTCAAGAAAGTGTTCCAGACACATATTTTCCTCTTTTAAATCCACCTAATATAAGAAGAAACACTTTGAACTTATATAGCCAGTTCTTTCTCAGTAACTCAAAGTTCTTTTGGAATTTCCTCATGTCTTCCTTATACTAGCCTTGCAAACAAATTTTAGATATAATATTGGTATTGTATGCGTGTGTCATAATGGGAAAAGTTTAAAAATTATGTGCTTTGTAAGCAAGGAAGAACCAGGTGTTACAACTTACATTAAATGAAAGCCAATGAATTAGATTTTCCCCAAACTCTATGAATATATTACTCTCAGCAACATTATAAAGAATAAATGTAGAATCCTAGTATGAATTGATTATAGAAGTCTGTAACTATTCTGAGGCAAGACAATTTTCCATAAATACATTATACCCAATATCTATCAAAAACGATTTGATTATCTTCCAATTTATTTTTCCAATTATTTTACTGTACAAAGAAGATGTTTTCCTTTAAATATAAATCAGAGAGTCTGGAAGCGATGGCTCAGACTTTGTAATTCTGGCACTTTGAGAGGCCAAGGCAGGAGTATAGGCTGAGGTCAGGAGTTTGAGACCAGCCTGGGCAACATAGTAAGATCCCAGTCTTGACAAAATAAAAATCAGAAAATTAGCCTGGCATGGTGACATATACCTTTAGTCCCAGCTGGAGAATGCTGAAGTAGGACGTTTGCTTGAGCCCAGACGGTTGAGGCTACAGTGAACCATGAATGTACTACTGCACTGTATAGCCTGGGACGCAGGGTAAGGCACTGTCTCAAAAATTTTTTTTTAATCAGAGATGATAGATACACCACAAGGGGATGAAAATCAAAAATACCATCTATTGCTAACATTTTGGGGGTATATTTTCTACATTTCTCCTTGAGTATAACTACATGCATATATTATTTATAATATACATACCATAATATAAATTTTGTTATTTATTCTAATTGATTTTAGACATGTGTAGTATATATGTACATTATATGCACATATGTTATACATTTTTATAATTGCTATTAAAATTAGACCATACTATGCACATTATTTTTCAATCTAAATTTCTCCATTAATTTATTATTTTATTTTAATATATCTATATATCAATATAATTGACATAATATTTTCTAAGTCACACTTGTTGTATGCATTTATAGGATCAACGTTTTTCATATATATTTTTTAAATTTTTAGTATTAATTTTCTAGAGATAGGGTCTCGCTCTGTTGCCTAGGCTGGAGTGCAGTAGTGTGAACATAGCTCACTTCAGCCTTCAACTCATGAGCTCAAAGGATCCTCCCACTCCCAGCCTCCCAAGTAGCTAGGACTACAAGTTTCAGGTGTGTATTACCATTCCTCATGCCTGGCTAATATTTTCTTCTTGTTCTTCTTCTTTTCTTCTTTTTGTTTTGTTTTTTTTTGGTAGAGGTGAGGTCCTGCTATGTTACCCACCCTGGTCTCAAACTCCTGAACTCAAGCCATCTTCCCACCTCAGTTTCCACCTCAGCCTCTGAAAGCTCTGAGATTACAGGTCTAAGCCACAGCTGTGCCCAGCTGATGTTTTCCATATTGTCAAAAAATAGGTATAGGCAAATTTTTAAGTTACCAATATATGGAGCTTACAAACTTCAAAAAGATCACACTGCTCCTGGCCAAACACATTTCAGTTCTTTTTTCCTATAGACCTCACAAGGGATAGGAATCTTATGTCTTTGATTCACTGCTAGATGACCTGGGCTTAGAACAGTGCAGTACATAAGAGGGATTTGATTCAAAAATGAATGAATGCATACTTCTGCCCTACCATCCCTTATATACCCCACTCTCTCTGAATATCACTGTGATCTGCTAGACACTTTTTAGTCTCTACCAGCATGAGGTAGAATGCTGGTCCTCTTCCTCTTATTTAAAACTCCATATTCGTCCTACTGACAATGTTCTTGGTTTACTTTTGTGGTCAGTTTATTTGGTTTTTTTATTGAGGTGAACATGCATTTTTTATTATAGAATTCAACCTAAAAATGGAAACCTTGTTTGATGTATTAAGTCACAGGATCTATATTAACTTGAAAACTACAGATACAAATTGGCGGAAGCTAATAAGAGAGACAGAGAAATTTCCATAGAGATTCCTTTGTATCTACTCTTCCCCTCCTGAGATCTATCTATCATCTATCTATCTATCTATCTACCTACCTACCATCTATCTCTATTAATTTTATATATAAATATTGATTAATATATAATTAATTTATATATATTAATTTCAGTCTCTCCCCAACTCCACTACCTCTGGCATCATTTTCACTAAGTGGCTAATACTTGAGTTGCTTACTCTATCCTTTTGCTCAGCAGAAGCAGCTAAATTTCTTTTCAATCACTCTTCGTCTTATCCAATGATTTTCTTTCTTTCCCTTTTAAGTCTACATGAAGCAAAAATAACAAATGTTTTCTTTTTTTGCCAATAGATTTTAAATAAGCACAGGTTTATGGGCATTATAATTATTATACATCATGAATTTTCTTAAAACAAAAGGCATTATTAGAAAATTCAGCCAATCGAATTACCATAAACAATTGTCATATGCCCATTTGATCAGCACTGTGTCTTTTATTAGTATATTCAACAAATGATGATTAAATGCCTTCCATGTATTAGGCACCACAATGAATTTTAATAGTATGTTAGGTGCAGAAAGAGGTGTTAAATTTCTTGTATTTAGTGAAAGAGAAACAAACAAACAAAAGCCATAACAAGAGACTATGTGATAGGTTGTATGACAAGGAAAACAGAAATTTGTGGGAACAAACACAAAAACTTGTAACTGTGTTGGACAGAGGGCAAGAAACACTACATAGTAGAGCTAAAGTTAGGAACTATTATTGCAAAGGGGACTAGTTTTAAAAATATTTAGAATGTAGCATCAGTAGGGCTTGGTGAGCAATTGGATACTGGTAGGGATGGAAAATGGATCCTTGCATTTCTTTGTGATTTCTTGCTTGGATGACAAAGTAGATGTCTGATAAACAAAGGGATGTGCAAATGCGTTGAAGATCCTGCCATAGATAGAAATTTGGTTAGATATTGTTTAGAGGAGTGGCAAGTATATAGCTGGGATTTTGACATAGGTCAGATCTTGAAGGACAATGAATGCCCCAGAAAGCTGGACTCTCAAGAAATGTATTCAAATGCTTTAAGGATATTACAATAATCTTTATGATTTTCGTGAATATAAAACATATATTCTCTAAAATTCAAATAATGCAAAAGAAATACATTTTAAAAAACAATAACTGACTATAAAAGTATTATGAGTAAGTTATGTAGCTAGATGAAAAGTTAAATGAGCTAGATTATTTATGTCTCACAGTTTACATATCATATGTTTTTTATTTTAAAAATGAGTCAAGCCAGGTGCAGTGACTCATGCCTGTAATCCCAATAACTTGGAAGGATGAGACAGAAGAATCACTTGAGGCCAGGAGTTTGAAAGCAATCTGGGTGACATAGTAAGACCCCGTTTCTCCAAAATGAAACAAACAAACAAACAAAATAGCCGGATATGGTGGTGCATGCTTGTATTCCCAGCAACTCAGGAGGCTGAAGCGGGAGGATCACTGGAGTCCCGAGTTAAAGGCTGCAGTGAGCTATAATGGTATCTTTACACTCCAACCTGGATGACAGAGACTGTATCTCCAAATTTTTTTTAATGAATCACTGTCAACATAATAATTTGTGGCTTACTTTTTTTGTTGTGAACATACCATGAACCTATTTTCACCTCAGTTTATATAAATCTGTAAGTCTATCTAATACTCATATAGCAGCCCATTGTATGGGAATAAAACAATGTCCAATAAGATGTTGAACAAATAAGTACTACTGCATCATGTAAAGACTTATAAACAGCAAATTACATGATCACAGTTTTGTATTAGAAAGATTCCTCTAGCAGGACATTTTGGAGGAGTCACACTAAGAGAAAAGGAAGATTATTTGGGAAGCTATTAAGGTATTCTATGTAAGAAGTGATTAAGGTCTGAATTGAAAACATTGCAACTACTAAAGAAATTACTTCACGGCCGGGCGCGGTGGCTCACCTTGTAATCCCAGCACTTTGGGATGCTGAGGCGGGCGGATCACGAGGTCAGGAGATCGAGACCACGGTGAAACCCCGTCTCTACTAAAAATAAAAAAAATTAGCCGGGCGTGGTGGCGGGCGCCTGTAGTCCCAGCTACTTGGAGAGGCTGAGGCAGGAGAATGGCGTGAACCCAGAAGGTGGAGCTTGCAGTGAGCTGAGATCGCGCCACTGCACTCCAGCCTGGGCGACAGAGTCAGACTCCGTCCCCCCCCCCAAAAAAAAAAAAAGAAGGAAAGAAAGAAACTACTTCACAAAGAATGTCAGTTATAAGTAGGTACTGGAAGTATCAAATGCGTAGAATGGAGAAACTTTATTTAAAGATATTTAGTATGCAGAATCAGAGGGACTTGATGACCAATAACATATGTGTAGGGGGATGAATATGAAAAAAGCAATAAAAATTGAATTGAGAATTTTGGCTTAATGTGGTAAGGAGTAGAGTGATATTATTTTCACTGGCCAAGAACACGGAATGAGTCCTGCCTGTGGGAGGTGAGACTGAGAAGTTGAACCCAGTTTGGGATTTTGCCTTGGGAGAACTTGTGGGAGATTTTGGAGACTGTGCTTGTATAGCAGACACTAGGGAGGGCCATTACTATCAGTGCCTTCTGCAGAGGCAATAACTGTAGTCTATAGCAAAGATAAGATTGTTCAGGAATAGGGTGCACACTGAGAAGGGTTGAGAGCAGAATGCCACACAACAAGCCCGAGGACCCAGGGAAGGAGGCATGGAGAAGAGAAAGCCTTCAGAGCATTGTGGCAGAGATGGAGTCAGATGTTGCTTTGAGATCACTGATGAGAAGTTTCAAATTGTGATCAACAGTTTTTACAAATAAGATGACATCAAATTATGGAAAGCAGTACTAGTTAAGACATAAATCAAGAATTCATGTTATAGGTGATTAAGAAATAAATGAACTTGCGGAAGTACAGTCAAGGAATGTAAACCTTTATCAGGGAGATTGGCTGGAAAGGAAAGAAAACAGCTGAGGAGAATTATCAGAGAACATGCAGACAGAAGAATATCGGTAACTGCATGTTTCATGTATGCACACGTGGCCTATGTGTGCACCTGTGAGAAGACTGGAGAGACTACTATGTTTGTGGAGAAGGCAGAAGCCAGTGAAAGACTGACAATACATAGAAAAGGAAAAAATAAAGAAGGAAGTGAGGCATGGGATTCAGAGTTCTGGTGGTGGAGAGATTATCTTTTGAAAAAATATATTCTGTTAAAATGGGAAGAAAGGAGAAAGAAATCTCGCTATGTGTGAAGGAGGTGAAAAACAGGAAGAAGCTCGTGGTTGGTGGTCTTTAAGACAACATGTAAACAAATCTAATAAATTTGAGTTCAGCAGAGGAAATAACGAATGCAATGGGGTTAGTTTGGAAGGACCTCAATTTGTTTCTGGAACCTTAGTTTGCTCTGTCCCACATTCATGAAGATATGTGGAAATAGCAAAGAGAAATTTAAATGAGTTCAGGATGATAATAAGCCATATCTGGGAGTTTTGAAGCAGAAGGCAGCTAAATATCACAGTTTTTTCCCTCATCTTAGCAAATAAACATTTCTACGTCTGCTAGTTTACCCTTAGGTCAACTCCTGAGAACTACAAATTCATGCTTGCTTTATAAAACTAACCCCACAACTCAGGTCTTGCTCTCTTCTTCAGGACCTTACTCTGAAAGTTATTATAAATACCTCACTTTATTTTTTAAATTTCCTGTTTCAAATAAAACTATCTCTAGTTGACTAGAGATAAAACTTGACTCTAGTTTGTCAAATACTTAACCTGCTCTTGCATCCCAAAAATCTTGAACCCCGAGGTTTACTTAGTGACTGAATGTCTTCAACATGCATCTCCTTTTATACCATCTCTCTTGCTTCTGTTCAGACACTTATATGAGATTCTTCTCTGTGAGGTTATCTGTAACTTATTGATATACCAAGTGTCTTTTTCTCAATTTTATTCTCTATTGATTTTCTGAAATGTTCAAACTTCTGGATATCCCTTAATACCCTAGATACAAGCATTGGTTTTAAACTCTTTTGTAGGATAAATTTAAAAATCACAATGTTGTTATCTGTGTTCACCAACATTCACATTTTCAAAACAAAAATTGGAACTCATGAACTGATTAGAGAATTTTAAAAAATTATAATGATGTTATATATGAAATATGTAAGGGTATAACATTAATGACACAGTTAAATTATGCATTAAAAGATATTATATAGTGTGTTTTAAAAAATAATATGTCTCAAAAACTTGGGATTGTTCTGGAAAATCCTGGGAGTATCCAACTACAAAGTAGCAAAGTCATTTATGATGCATGTTTCAGGCTTAAATGCAATAAATTCTACTGGAGGATAACAACCTTAATTCACAGTGTTAATAACTCAATTCAGTAAAACAATTTTAAATATCTGTCTGATTCCCTACTCAAATAGGGAAAAAAGTACAAAACAAAAAGTACAACACGTCCAAACTACATTGTAGTCAAAAGTGTTCTTTATAGTATATTATCATGAAGGTAAAAATTTAATAATAACTTTAAAAAGTCTCATAAATAGTTACTTGTTTTTCACTTGGAAGGGGTTCTATTTTTCTGGTTTTACCTCAATGGTTCTAACTGTACCAGCATCCTTGGTTTGCACCAGACACAAACAAGTAGTAGGTGCTGGGGATATAGAAATGACCAAAAAAGTTTCCGTGGAGCTTTCTGTCTGCTGAGTGATATAGTTGTTAGTCAAATTATTACACAAATAAAGATAAATTTACCACTGAATTAAGGTTCCAGTAAGGAACTGCATGGTTCTGTTAGATTTGAAGATGAAAATGTTTCCTGGAGGAAGTTATATTTGAACTGATATCTGAAAGAGGACTGGGACAGATGGGTGTGGAGAGTGAGATTGCAAGACAGCACAGATAATTTGAGGAGGTAAGAACACTATGCATGGGTAACAGAGCAGGAGAAAATAGGGTCAACATAAAGAAAAAGTCTGTGTGCCTACAATGAAGCTACAATGGATGACTGAGTAAAGCGAGGGTGCTAGAAAGAGAGGTACAAAGTCTTGTTTACCAGACCATCCTAAAGCTTTAAAACTATACCTAGCTCTGAGAGAATGCTCAATTGATGTTTGAGGTAAGAATAAATACATGTTACTTTAAAAATGTTGAAAAGACACCACTTTGGGAAGTAAACAAGGGAAGAAACGGTCCCTTATGATTTCCAACAGGATTGGCATTTGAGAAATATTTGAACGTGCAGTAAAAACAGAAAAACAGCGACACATTAAATTAGGGCACGCAACAACAAAGGTGCTTTAACACTGTGCCATTACAAAGGACCAAGAAACAGAGAAAATTTACTACCTTTAAATTCACTCACACCCCAAAGGATTATTCACAATAGCAATAATTCCGGATTCATATAGCAATGTTGCCAGATTCTAGGATTTAGTATTGTTGATTTAACTATATAGTGCCTGTTGTTGGACAGTAATGCAAGCAAATGTTGTATTCCTAATTAACCATCTTCATAAAAACAATATTCGTGAAGAATTTACTCTCAACTTTCCAAATTACCTTTTCTATTTAGATGCTTTCTACATTACCATGTGACAGAGGTTTCTATAATATAACTAGACTTATTTTTTTAAAACTGACATTTCTTGTATCTTAAAATCAAATCTTAAGAATGTGTAATATTCTGCTACTTATATGAATGCCTTATAAAACTTTTTTTGGTGTGCTATGGCAAGAACTTTGATATTGAGAATTATTGACCATAAACTTCATCAGCTTACACAGTCTAATAATCAGTGGCAATTTTTGTACTAATTTTTCTTAAATTAAGAAAAGTAAAATAACATAACAATTTAAAGACAATATTGCAGTTTAAAAACTCTAGAAAATGTAACATAAAAACTAATAATATCTTTGAAGCACCAAATGTTATTTTCCATTTCTAAATATTTTAATTTTTCAATGCAAAGCAGAAATCTTCATTTGTCTTCGTAATTCTCTGTTTCAAAGGTACCATTGCTCTTTGATTCTTCTTTAAATCAAATTCTATTATTGCCTATTAAGTTGGTTTTGATATCCATGGTGGAAGAATCATATGGAAAACTTTTGGTGTTTTATTAAATATTTATTTTAGATTTAATTTTATCAAATCTAGTGATGTCCAATTTAGCAATTTCAAATATTGTGAGAACTCTGAAACCTCTATATCTTTTAGTGTCGATTTTTGACATGTCATCTTTACATGATACTTATAATAACATCAATAATTTTCTAACAGAAATTCATTTACAAAGATATTTTTGGGAATTTTACAAGCCTTCAGATAGTTGGATATCTAAAATTCTGTAATAAAGTCAAAGTTAAAAAAATAATTCTCTAGGTCCGTCCATGTTGTCACTTAGGCAGGATTTTCTTTTTTTGAAGGCTCAATAATATTCCTTTTTAATGTACAGACTACATTTTCTTTCTCCATTCTTCTGTTGATGGACAGTTAGGTTGTTTCCATATCTCGACCATTGTGAATAATCCAACAATGAACATGGGGTGCAGATACCTTCAAAATTCTGATTTTAATTCTTTTAGGAGGACATTATGCTAATTGTAATAAAGCAGTCACAGAAGGACAAATACCGCATGATTCTACTTTCTGAGGTTTTAAAGCAGTAACATTCACTAATAAAGAGTGAAATGGTAACTACCAGGATCTAGAGGGAGGGGTAAACATACTATTCAGTGGGTATAAGTTTCAGTTACTCAAAATAAAAAAGTTCTAGAGGTCTGCCGTACAACATTGTGCCTATAGTTAACAATATTGTATTGTGCACTTAAGATTTTGTTAAGACAATAGAGCTCATGTTAAGTGTCCTTAAAGAAAAATAACCATACATAGAAGATGCAAATTCATTTAAAAGAGACACTTAAAATACAATAGTTGTATAGAGATAATGGATATATAAAACAAACACTGTAATATTACTTTTTCCCCATTAATTAAATAAATGTCATCATAAGCCTACAATAGATAGACATATTTAAAAAAAGAGAGAACAGAAATTATGTTCTCTATATATGTTACACAATGGAAAAACATATATTTTATATTTTCACCTTAATTTATACAACAAATATGTATTATTTTACATATGAGAAGAGTTCTTAAAAATCAGTCTGTATTAAACCTTTCATTTGATATTAATAATCATTGTGATAATAATTGTATTAATTATAATATCACATTATATTATATATTAAATTAATATAATGCCAATAATACTATATTATGTGAATTTCAATTGTATTAAAAATTATTAGGTATAATATCATTCTTTACTATACTAGTAATTAAAATTTTAAATAATAGAGGTTTCTTTGTCATTCCATATACTAGCTTACAAGCTTCATGAAGTCCAAGACTTACTTATATTAATTCATCTGAGTAGCTTTGGCTTTGTATGAAGGATATATGCCTGAAAAATTTAGGTAGACAAGAACTATATTGGGTGTGCAGTGTAGGAGTGACAGGCCAAATTTTTACATTATTAAATAAACAATAGAGAACACTCATTTTCTTAAAGAGAACATTTTTTACTTGAAGAAATAAGACATTTTAGTTCATACACAAATTAGAAGCTACAGAAATGGTTAAATTAGAAGCTACAGAAATGGTTAGTCACTCTAGTCCTGGTCTTCTTTTCCATACTCTTAGATAACAATTCACAGCCATACAAACAATAAAAATGTAAACATATATATTTTTATACATAATGTTTAAATTCAAATTTAGAAAACTAGAAAATTATTTATGGTGACCATTTGCCAAAAACCACATGTGTCAAAATAATAATTAAATTATCAACTGCTGGTGGCAAAACAGTTGAGTAAGAAATGTAAAACTTCAATTTTTTTATAAAAGATTTTGATCTAGACTCCTTTTATTATTCAACTATTATTAGGGCATTAAGAAAATATAAATTGCTTCTTTAAATGACACCTTTTAATTTAGGACAGCTGGGTCTCTAGCTATACAGTGGTGAGGATAGTTGTTCTGAAAAGACAAAAAGAGAATGGAATTCTATAAGATTCTCAGAGATGAGAACAATATATAGATCCATTTATTAGAGCTTGGGCAATGAGAAACGTATAATTCATGATAAAAGGAGTAGAAGAAATCTAAATGAGTAATTCTTATCAAATGTTGTTATTTTTAAATCTTTATCCACAATTCTAAAATAAGCCTGACAATCTAAGAAATTAAAAAGTTTGGCGACAACATATTTAGGAGCAAAATCAACTTTCCCTCACTCATCCTTATCCCACTTGCTGTAAAAATACTGATGTGTTTGATCAGAAGGCGCTGCCCCAGTCTCTGTTGTGGTGTTCTTTTTCCTATTGTAGTATTTTCACTTTCAAATGTGAAATATTGATTTCCGGCACTTGTTCCCAAAGGTTGCAGATTGGATGGTGTGGACCAAATAATGTACCAACAAATTTGGTCCTCTGCTCCTTGATATCCTTAATTTCCACTCATCCATGGCCCTGATACTTTTCTTTCTTTAATCATCCTACCTTCCACCAAATCTATCCCTGTTTTTGTAATAGTTTACCCCCAAATCTAGCGTGTATATATGAGGGGTGTGTGGCTAGGAGTTTGGGACTTATTTTATATAAAGACATATTTATTTTCCTAGAACGTATTTCTTAGAAATGTATTTTAGATCTTGTAATCAGCAATGTAGTGGGAAAATGCAGTGTTTCTTATTTGAATAATGGGATATTCCCCCTTGGGCAGCACTGTGTATATATGGGGTTCTCTGATGTAAACTTTTTAAAAAGATGTTGTGAAAACCCGATATTTTCCTGACAATATTCTTCTAAATTCATGAGACTTCTTCGAAAATATCACAAGGGCAAATGACAATGTTGGTTAAGATAACCTTCCAGTGTGGTAGCTATTCTGATATATCCAGAGGATTCTAAGTTTTTAAGTCTGCCTTAGAATTTGTTGAAATACAGAAGCATCTGAAAATGCCAACAGCCACGAAAGTACTTCCTAGCATCTATAATAGGATGACACTGTAATTTCTTAAGAGCATCAATATGGAAGGGGTCCTAAAAATGTTATGATCTTACCTCCATATGCTTTCATATATTTACAAAACGAAGATGCAAAGAATCAATCTCTACTTTCCCTTCTTAACTCCTCAAAATTCAGTATTGAATCCTTGCTCTTCTTTCTGTCTTATCTGGGGTTTTGTTCTTTTGTGCCCCAGTGTCCTAATTTTAATACAGATATAATAATAGTATCTGATGATAGGGTATTTAGGAAGACTAAACCTCTCAAAGAGGGTCAGGCATGTCGTAAGCATTCAATAATTATGAGCGTTTGTTACGGTGTGGTTGGAGCTTTGATTGCTTCATTGGCTAGTAGAAAAGACTATTGGTAGGTGGTGTATACGAATGTGATAGCAGCAGAAGACAGACAAAGTCTTAGACAGGGATGGGTCCCTGGTGAAACCCGACCTTTAAGCCAAAGACAGCCTGAAGCCTGAAAACTGAGCTGCCTTTCCAGGGTAGAGTCCACGGCTGGAGGGCTGGAGGGAGAACTTTCTCCATGCCTTTAGCCAATCAAATGGTGCTTTTTCCAGGCCCACCCGGGGACCACACAGCACACATGCCCCTATTCTGATCCCATAAAAACCCTGGACTCAGCCTCACAAATGACTACTTGTTTTGGGGCTTCCTCTCACAAAGAGGGTTACCTACTTTGGGTCCCCTCTCATCGTGGAGAGCTTTTCTGTCGCTCAGTAAAATTCTTCTCTACCTCACTCACTTTCCAGTGTCTGTGCACCTCATTCTTGTTGGTCGCAGGACAATAACCCAACACCCACTGAATGGCAGGTGCGAAAAGAGCTGTAACACGCGTTTCTGCTGGCGGAGCAACAGGAGTGAAAAAACCGCTGGGCACCACAGGCCCCCGTTTGCTGAGCTAAGGGTGGCAGGAACAAACAAGAACCGTAACACTTCCTGGGGACTCAGAACTCTGGACTTTCCAAGCAAAAGCTGTGACACCCCTTGGGGCTCTGCTTTTGCTGGCTTCTCCATGTTTTCGGACGCCATCGCATCCCCCTCGTCTAGATGTCGGCACCCAAGGAGGAAGTCAGTTGCGGCATGGCCGGACCAGCTGCAGGCTGAGAGCAGAGCTGCAATGGGCATGGGGTCCAGGCCAGTAGTGTGAGCTGAGCGCAGCCTGCTGCCGAGTGGGCGGAACGAGCCTACTGGCGATTTTCAGCTGGTGAAGTGGCACCGAAAGAATCCTGTATCAAATGCATCCAAATGGGAGTGGAGGGGGAAGGTGAAATTGATAGTTTTAGTATTTTGAATGCTTGGGGCACTTGCGTCTTATGAAGCTTGCAAACCAGCAGATAAGACAGATGTAAAGTAATAATAATGATGTAGGTTGAATGTTCTTGATTTGGTTTGGCTCTGTGTCCCCACCCAAATCTCATGTCGAATTGTAATCCCCAAATGTCAAGGGAGAGACCTGGTGGGCTGTGATTGGATCATGGGGGCAGATTTCCCCCTTGCTGTTCTCGTGATAGTGTGTTCTCACGAGATCTGGTTGTTTGAAAGTATGTGGCATTTCCCCTTTCGCTATCTTTCTCTTCTGCTCCACCATAGTCAGACATACTTGCTTACCCTTTACCTTCCACCATGATTGTAAGCCTCCTAGTCATGATTCCTGTACAGCCTGTGGAACTGTGAGTCAATTAAACCCCTTTTCTTCATAAATCACCCAGTCTCAGGTAGGTCTTTATAGCAGTGTGAGAACAGACTAATACAGTTCTGATAATAAATAATATACCTGAGAAATATACACTGATTTAATTTTACTTTAGCTAAAGATATTTATGTAAATAGAAATATAATTGAATGGAAAGATGGATAGAAACACAGATGATAGATATGAAATTATATTTTAGATATATAATTATTCAAGTATAAAAGAGTATCTGATAAGTTAATAAAAATGTGCATGTTAAAATCAGTAAGCATAAATGCAATAAATTCCATTTGTTATGATTACAGTTCTTATTGTCTGTATGCAGGAATTACCAACAACTTTATATTGTGCCTGCTACAAGTTCCCAATGTTGGACAAAATAAATAAAAGCCAATATATTTCTTTAAAAAGTTAACTGCATCCAACATTGCTAAACACTACAAAGCACCACCTTACAGGGGTAACATTCAAGTTGATTAATATAATATTTTCTCTCACAAGTGGAATCATGTCACTATAATTCAAGGATACTGATGAAGAAGTAATGGCCGAAGTGAAATTTCTGCCAACTGGCAATATAGCCATATCATATAGATCATTTCTGTTATGTTTTGTCAAAGAACCTTAAATTTTTTCCTATCTAAACTTTCACCAACATAAATAATAGATCTCTTTCCATATTCTCTGCAATAACATTTGCAGTAAATTTAATTTATAATACTGTACCATGTATCCAGTGCTATACTGTCATTGAGATTATTGAAATGATAGTTCTGCTAGATAATCTATCAATCCAAATGGCAGAACTTGGACCAATCTCGTCTATATTAAAATTACCTTCCCTGTAAGAAACCTATAATTCTTTTCTTCTCTTTCACAACTTTGCCTCTGTTTTGAGTTTTATGAATAATTGCATTTCTACTGATCAAAAACAAATTCTAGTATACTAGATACACTGTCATTGATCACTATAAGCACTAATGTATGAATAAAAATATGTTTATGTTTCAAACTAAAACTGACATTTCTGTAATAAGAAATCATACACAATCTAGCACATTATCATCCCTCTACCTGGGGAGGGAGACAACTTGGGCTTTATAAGAGTCAAGATTTGATCTAATAAAATATTGATGAGTTGCATGACTATCATTCTCTCAATGTCCTACATGCTTTCTCTTTTGTTAATATAATACATCGAAGGCATTGCTATCAGTTAGTGCAGTGTCACAGAATGCGAAACCAGGACAAAAATTCTCCAGCTGAATATCATCCTGTTCACAGTCTTGAATAGTACTGTGGGTACAGTTTGTCTAGGATGGATAAGGGTAAAATAATATAGAACATTTAAAAATTATTTTTATTGTGATTTAAAATGGTTACTTGTTTCAACTCTGGAAACTAGATTCACAGTTTTTTCCTCTAAAGGGGCATTAGTTGGGTCGATTCTTATTAAGTCCTTACTAAGCAAGAGAAAAACCATGCACAGGAATCTCCAAACTGGAAATTCTTTTCAGAATATTTTGGAATGCTAGAAGACCAAGACCTAAAATAATAATGTAGCTGCAGCACTTAAGCAACTAACTTTGTGGACTAAACTTATTGATATCCTAACTAAATTAGTTGCTTATTTGGTGTAACATGATCCTAGGAATTGGAAATTCTAAGTCAAGTCCTCAGTGTCCATGTCCTTTAACTTCACTGATACTTGAAAAGATAGGGAGTCTTTCTTCAAAATGAAGAGAAAGGTTATTCCTTGAGAAGGCATTTGAAACAAATAGAAAAAAAAAAAAACTTAATTGACAATGAAAATTGGCAGCATCTTTCAAACAATACCCTGGCTGAAAATATCAATCAATTAAAAACCTTGCATTTTAAAAACTGAAAAAGGAAATCGTAGTGCACACTTAGTGGTGCCATTTATGAAAGTATAAGGAGAAAACCTCTTAGTGGTCTGGGTTCTGATGTAAGCCTAATGAATTTTGAGAGAAGAAACCCAAAGATGAATGCCAATGAAAAGTAATATGTTCTCTCAGATATGTTTCATATCTAGATAGTACCAGCAACACCAAAACATTCAAATAGGTCAACTGGGTAGAAAAATAATTAGTTATTTCCCATTGACTAGATAAAGCAACTTGTTTAACTGCTTTTACTTCATTTGGTAACCTGTTAGTATTACATAATACAAACATAGCTGTATTTTAAAAATAGTAAACCACAGTTTTGTTACAGAATAAGCCACAAAATATAGCTGTGAGTGTTAGGGTTTTAATAAGGAAATGGATTGCCATTTTTTTCAGTTTATTCCAAAGCAGCTGATTCAGTCATTAGAGGAATCATTTATAGAAGAAAGATGCATTAATTCCTATTAGGTAAAAGGCTGTCTCTGGCTATGCATAGGGTTAAAAAAATAATGCTCAAGAAATGAGTCCAATGAAGTTCGTATATACTTACCTTTCATTGTTCTTACTCAATTTAAAAGTATTAAGCAAATAATTCACTATCCCTGGGGGTCAGGGGAGAAATAAATCAGCCAGCCAAAGATTCTGATTCTTGTTGTTTGTTTTGTTGTAATTTAATTGTATTTTTCAAATAGGTAGTTCAATCATATGGTGCAAAGTCAAAACAATATTAAAAGACAGAAATTAAGAAGTTCTCTTTTGTTCCTGTCATTATCCAAACCATTCTTACCCACAAATCCCTGTCACTTTAATTAGTTTCTAGAATAGCCTCCTGGTATTTCTGTATATAGATAAAGAATATATAACATGACTAGACACACAGAATATATAAGTACATATTCTTATTTTTAAAATTTTTTTCTTTTAGGAATTTTAAAATTATCTTTTAAGAATAAGAATATAAATATTTTTATTTTAAAAATTGACAAAGGTAAAATTTACTTTTTTTGTGGTACAGTTCTATGAGTTTTAACAGAGTATAGATTTGTAGAACTACCTCCACACTCGGAAGAAAGATGAGTTCCATCATTCTCCAAATCTCTCATGGTACTTCTCTGTGATTATACTCTCTCTCCATCCCAAACCCCTGGCAGCCATTCATCTGTTCTCTCTCATTAAAGTTTTACCTTTTTAAGTATGCCATATAAATGGAATTACGCACACACACACACACACACACACACACACACATATGTAATCTTTTATGATTGGCTGCTTTTGCTTAACATAATATATTTAAGATGCATCTAAATTTATGTATCTGATCAGCAACATGTGGGAGCACCTGTTCCTCCAAAGTGTCACTAAAAAAGCGTTTTGTGAAACTTGGCTCTTTTGTTCCTTCTAGTTGTTTAGAGTTATCTGTAAGACACCAGAAAACAATCATTCTGGGTAAACACAACTCCTTGTTTTTCATTCTAATTTCATAAAGAATACATACATACAAAATGTTAAGTTGTTATAAGACAAGGTAAGATCTCTGGTGCTTAATCACTCCACGTGGACCACTTCGTCTAGAAAAGTGCTTTAAAAGACCAAAAAAATCTTTCAAACAGTAGTATGAATATGGTTTATAAAGTGTGTCTGATCTCATTTTATGAATTTAACACCTTCACCTGTTTTATGCATCCATTCCTTTCCCGATGTTTTGTTTTATTTTATTGAATAGGTACACGTTCTTTTTAAACAAAAAACCAAAAGCATTTTCTCCCAACTATTATGGATATTTCAACAGAATTATATTTGTTTATTTGATTTTTTATTGAATTACTTTGCTAACTATCTTCATTTCCCATTTTAGTTTGCCAAAATAAAGCAAAAGTTCTTAGGAGGAAAGTTTCAACTGAGACTATTTTTTTCTAACACAGGGACTTCTAAATGTGGTCTTGGTTTCAGTCCTGGGACTCATAGTTATTGCAACAACTATATCCAATATTTAACATTTAATTTTTCTCATTAAACTTGAAATTTTTACTAATTCTTCAGTTACTCTCTCATATTCATCTTAATCATAGAAAGTTTGTTGTCATTTCCTATCATATTTTAATTCATTATTTATGAAGAGTAATTTCAATTTGCCTTTAAGCATTAACTCTGGATTTTTCAGGATTTTCTGTTCCTTTTAAGTGTTGGTTCTGTAGTCAAAATGACTATTTAAGGGCCACTATTCTCTTATAAACATATATTTTGGGGGCTTTTAGAAACAAATTATATAAAAATATAATTATGGGCCTTGTATGAGAGTTAAAGACAACTATTTATTTTTGACATACGCTACTATGTGGGAAAAATCATACTTTGTAAATGAAATGAGAATAACATACCCAGTATTAGAAAAATGTTTAAGGCTAACTCCAATTATAGTATCAAAATATAATCAACATAATAACTCTAATTACAATAAATTATTTAAAACAGGTATAAATCAGACCAATTTTTATGTGAGCTTTAAATAGTCTGAAATAGTTTTATTGCAATTAAACCTCATGAATCATGCAAGTTTCTAGTCAAATAAAATTATTTTATTTGCCTACTATTGCTAATTTTATACTTTAGCACAACTTGAAGGTCATAGCAAAACTATATACACTAAGAAAAACCTCTCAATTTGTTTTTAATTGTCTAGTTTATTCTGTTTCCTTATTACAAATTTATTTTTGTGATATTCTAATATAGGTTTGTCCTGGGTTTATTTAGATGAGTTATAAAAACAAAAATAATTTCTGACTCAATTATTATAATCAATGAATACGTACAGGCAAGAATTACTTCTTTTAGCAATTTTTAAAGGGGTTATACTACACATAAGTACTTCATACGTTCAGTGTTGAATGGTATGTTTTCAGTGGAACTTTGATAAAACTGATTGTATCCTGAGAAGAATGATCCAAATGTAATAAATTATCTAAAATTGTTAAATCAGTTATGTTTAGTCATTTCACATATTTATATAGTGCATTTATACAGTTGCTTGCCAACTATGTGCCAATCCTGTTCCAGGTACTGGTGATCTATCTTTGAACAAGACTATCTGAATCCATGCTGTAATGGCAGGGGAAGTTTCACCCGAAAGCAAAGATAACATTTTGACAACTTATAACAGTTTAGGACAGAAAAATTTCCAAATTTGAAGCAATATAGCCAACCAATATTTATTATGCATCTACTATGTTGTAATTACTGTGCTTCTTGCTAAGGATGCACATATCATCCACATTCCCTACCCCTGAGAAGATCACAGTAGAGTGCAATTTCAGAGGCAGAACAATGGTTGCAAAAGACAAGGAGCCATATTTGGTTGAATATAAAGTATATATTAATGATTATATCATTTTATTACAAGGCAGCCCCAAATAGAAATAGGCTGACTTATAATGAGCTCCTTGTCCCTCAAAAGCTGAATTATTACTTTTCAAAGCTGTTGAAGTAATTCTATAGAAGACAGTACAGTGCAAAGAATATTGCATTTGAAGTAGAAGTGGTTTCTGTTTCCCAGTTGACCACTTTGTGGAAATATTAAAAGGGAAAAGTGACTCACTGAGTCTAAATTTTGTTATTATCCTGTAAAAGGATAAAGGGACTTGCTTTTTTGAGCTATTTCAGGAATGATCTAAGATAATACATGTTACAGTATTTTGTGATCTATAAATGAATGTGTAAATATAAGATTTTAGCGTGTTGGCAAGATGTCTAACATACTGTTTGGGACATAAAAGGCTAGATCAAATTAAACTAAAGCCCTGTAATTCTAGAGCTCGAAGAGATCTTATTTTATCAAGTTTTCATTTTGTAAATGTTGAAATTACAGACATATGAAACTATAGATATCAAACAAACATATACTAGCTAATGGCCAAGAAGACCCTAGAAGATTCTTTATCTTGTCTTCTCCCTGAAATACTGCAATGTCTAAAAATTTATTTTCTGTTTCTAAAAGTATTTTAACTTTTTTTCTATCATAGTCTTCTAGATTTCTTGTAAACAGAACAGATATGATGTAGTAAAAAATAACAATTCTGAAAATTTGCACCTAGTTACATGGTATTTCATAATTATTATTTTGTGTTTTCTTAATTTTAATAGGATTCTAAAAGATGGACAATAAAAATACAAAATACAGTGCTAAAGTATTTGTCATATATATTATTGTCATGTATTACAAAAGCAGTATTTGTTATATGTATAAGAAGGTATTTTTATGATTGCTGAGTTCAAGTAATCCTACATTTCTTTAATATTTTATAGTTTTCATAGCATTTTAGGTAGACTATAAATAATGACATATTACTGATTTGTTCAAAATGAAACATCAAATTACAAATCCTAACTTTAAAATGAGTTAAAGCTCAGCAAAGTCAGAATATATAAACTGATAATCTTGTAAAATCGTGGACCAACATACATTTCATGACTGAAAAATTTAAGGAGCAATAGTTTCTTATAAAAAATATTCTTGCTACTACCATTTTTGCCATTTTTTATGGCATTTTATTGATTTCAGATGTGGGAGTGGGGACTCATTAAAACTTATGTAACCTAACAAATTACAATTAATTTTAATAATTCATTTCAAAGAAACTAACTTTATATAAGACCATTAGTATGACAACAAACATTACAACAAATTTAAATATAAACTGATATATTTAGCTGAACTAATAGTGACTATAATTACAATTTTATTGTAATTTATGTAGTTCTTAAAGGCTAAAAAGGCAATATGATTAATGGCCTAAGAGCAAAATACAGATTTTTAGTACACAATTTTTTGCAATTTGTTATGCAAGTTTTTTAGAAATAAAAGAAAATGTTGGAATATTCACTCTCTTTAGGGCATACATTTTGAGTGGCTTTGCCCATAGACTGATTAACTGAGTTTATAATTTGTTTGGCCCTGTTTTGTGCTGTTTTGAGGACACCTTTCAGAGCAATTTATTACAGAGTTAAAAGCTGTTAGTACTCTAGAACTATCATTAAATAAAAATCTCCGTAAAAGTGCCTTCATGTAGCATTTCTTTAAAAATACACTTCTGTCATTGCAACAAAATGAACTTGGATGATTTATGCAACCGATGGTCTTGTCTCATTAACAAAGTCTTTAACCAACCAGCATAAACAGCTCTTGGTTACTTGTTTGTTCAAAAATATATGTCGTCCTGGCAAAATACTCACTATGAATAGCTAGTAGATTTTAATTTCATTAAATAGTCTCTTTTCTGGTTCTTTGCTTATGTGTAGAGGCAAACACCAAAGAGAGGAGAGAATTTAATTATCCAGATAAGTTTGAGTAACAAGACATTTTCATCAAAATCTTTCAGGGTATTTAGGAAAATAGTATTTTTGGAAATTATCCAGACATTATAGGATTGGTGGCTGTGTGCTAAAATTAACTAGGTGAATGCCACAATTTTTCAATTTATTTTTAATTTGTATAGAAAATCTACATAGTCACTTAAGTTATATTAAGAAATAGCAGCAGTGCAAAATTTTCTGTGTAAGAACAAAAACTATGTTGAAGTTATTTTATTAATATATTTTAATGGGAAACAAATGGGAAAGGTTTTGTTAGTTTCTGAATTGCATTTTCTTTTCTTAACTACATTATATTACAAAAGCAGTAAAAACAAGCAGAACTATATGTTAAACATACACTTTTTAAAATATACAATCTCATGTTTATTTTAGTCACTTTTCATTTCATTACCAAATGAAACATGCATATAATTTTAGAAATCGCGTAACTGAAAGAGAAATCAAAATCATGCTCAAATATATCCAAAATAATCATCAAGCTGGAAAGCATATCCAATGTATTTTAAAGGTGCATTGTTGCCTGATTTAAAGGCAGACAGGGGCCACATTCCATGACAGAATGCCTCTTGAGACATCTTTGATCATTCTTTGTGATGCATAAAATATGTCACAGTTGTACTATAAAAGATATCAGCCATCAGGTAAGGCCGTCATTTGCTCTTGTAGTATTATATTGGAAAAAATACGGCTTTTCTCTCCAGTATTTGTATGGGATTTCTGCTCATGAAAACACAGCCTATTTAGTCTGTGTGCAACCATTATCGTACTCCTGGTTTCTTTCAAAAGAAAGTAGTCATAAATAAACATGCTAAAGAGAATAGATCTGGTTGATATTTTGTTTCAACATTCACCCATTTCTTAAGTTGTTATAAGCTGTGAATATGTTAAGTACTGGTCTACATTAAAGCTGGGTTCTACAAAAGGATTGCATATTTCTCCAGAGACTAGTTGCTTTCATTTGATTTCTGTTATGCATACATCTTAGTTTACTTCAAAATCTGAACCTATGTCACAAATAATATTTATAACAAAAGAACAATAGCAGTAAACTATTTCAAAATGCTGTATATTTTTCAGCCCCTCACATATTTTTAAAATTATACTGTATGTGTGTGTGAGAGAGAAAATTGGCTTTGCTAACATATTTAAGATAAAACAAACTACAATTTTGTGTGTGTGTATGACAGCAGTATCTATCCATTAGATTTGTCTCTCAAGTATTAACATACATAAATCATTTTACCTTTTATATAAATTAGTTTCCTCAAATTTCATTTAAATGACAATGAGACTGAGTTGATATTCATTTGGAAAAAATATTTTTCAAATTGTGTAGAAAACCTGGAAATATTTTAAAGTGAAATCCAGTGAAAAATTGTTTTTTACCACTGAAAACTCTAATTACTGAAGCGTTTATCAAGTTTCATTGTTTAACTGGCTCCATGAATATTGGCAAAATTTACTAGTTTGCCAAGAGTATAATGCTGTCTTCTGAAAGCATTTGGCTACTAAACCAACAAAACCCCAGACAAATAAGATATGTAAGCAATATTGAATGTGCTAAATCTGAAAAGCTGACAAGTTTTGCTCAACAAATATCTTTCAGATAGCTTTTATCTCTTTAAAAATTTGATGCCTTTTGAAACTATTCACAATTTATAATTTCTATATTGCAAAAGTACTTCTGCTTGTACTTAAAAATTTAGCAATTTATGTAATTTATAAGTTGGGAAGGAAGAACTCCTTTTAATGGAGAAATAACATACGGTATAACAGCCCGGATCGATTAAAGGCCTCCATCTGGTGCAAGTCTACAAAAGTTGCTGCCATATGTTTGAACAGTACAGCAAAACTAACTGTTTTATACTGTCACCACCTCCAGATCTGTTTTATAAATTGCATTTTGTTTTAATATAATGCATATATATATAAACATCGGGTATAGTTTCATTTATGGCTGTTTGCTTAATTGGAAAGCAGACACTATATAAAAATTTTAAAAGGCTCTTGGTCTTCATGCATGGTTCACTGTGAAAGGCAGTTGACAGGTCTAAATAAGAGAAAAAGAGAGACACACATAGACTTTGCTGTAAATTAAACAATTTACAGTAATCAGTAATTTTTAAACCTTAAATGACTTTAGAATATTCTATTATATTCATCTTTGAGAAATGATCATTCATCTTTGAGGATTACTAAAAATATAGAATAATATAAAAACATCTTAAGGGAGAAAACTGTATAAAATTCATGTAAATATTAAAGACTGGTAATATCAAAATGTATTCAGTAGTCTTGTTTTTTTTAAGGTAAAATTTCATAAAGATAGATTTAAAAATCATAATATATATGTTGCTGTTGGAAAAATAACATATCAGGTTCAAATGAAATTTAGGAATGTTAATCTCTTTTGCAGCTGCTATTTTTGTTTTATGGTATTTTTACAGCTGTTTTTAATTTCTTTTAAGAAATACTAAACCTTTAGGAGAATTCCCATGTGAATAACCACAGTACAGATAATTGGTTTCATTGCAATTCAGATTATGAACATCATTTTTCAGTTGTTACTTTCAAACTATATACATAGCTAAATCTGTAAGCCATTTTCTTTATTCAGCTACTATCAAAAGGGGGAAAATCAGTTTAAAGCATCACAAAGTCTTATTCTTTACCTGATACGTTTGGATGTTTAAAAATATTTACCTTCCTCAATAGAACATTAATATATCCTATATAGTATGTGCAGATGTGAGCTATAGTTTTTATTTAGAAAACAGAACAACATAAATTATGAAAATTGTTTCAGAACTATGATGACTTTAATAAATTTTAGAAGTGACATTATCATGTGGTTCTATTTCTATACCTAACATCTTCTTTGATTAATTGTTACTACAGATTGTATATCTTCATTTAGAAGCATCCTTGATTAGCAGCCACACCTATACCATGCAGTTTTTAATGGAAGCCACTCTTCCTATGCAAGCCGCAGGGGAAAGTAATTAAATTTAATAGAAGCCGTCTTTGTTTTATAGCAACCCTCAATTTAAAGCCACAGGGGTAAGTAATTAAATTTAATAGAAGCCATAGCTTCTAAACAAAGATATACAGTATCAGTTAGGTATGCAGAGGTATAGAAATAAGACATACCCTATCTTGGGAGTTGTGAAGAGTGTAGGTTTATATGAAGCAAATATTTAAAAATGTAATACTTCACAAAATACTTTCTCTAAGTAATTCAAAATGGGCAGAGAAACTGTAGTTGTCACCCTGCGTTTTCCTAAAGGGCTGTAAGAGAGGTGGAGCTGCTAGATGTCCTTGCTAAACCACAGTGGCTTGGGCAATTGCCTGCTGTGAGCACTGGATGCTTCTTTCCTTCTAAGATCAGTTGAACATGTCCAACATAAAATGCCTTGAGTGGGTTAGCAGCAATTCATGGGGGCATAAGAAGGTTGATGTCTCTGTTTATTTTTTCTAGATATGAGCTATTAAATTTTTGTTTGGTGTCTTTTTTGTTTCCTTGTTTTTTTACATTATAGTGAACATAAGTCCTCAATTAGTTAATCCTGCCTATAGCCAATGACTTGCAAAGCCTGGATCAAGACTAGAAGCACCATTTGGGTGGCTAATTTCAGCTTCATTCTAGAGAATGTTTGGCAGGCTGTCTCACCACAGCATCTAAGCACTTTGATGGGCATATAAAAAAGGCTTATGAGGAAGTAATCTAGAATTCACATTGGCCATATGGCAATTTTCAAGGCCCTTTCCTCAAAGTAGTATGTGCCATGTAACCAGGTTTGATTCTTAAATTTTATTTTGAGCTTTAATACTGCTTTTAAAATACCAAATTTTCAAATCATCAGGAACATGTTTAATCTGCTCTTTGCCGTAAATGGTCCTTTAAAAATTCATAAGACTCATATAGGGAAAAAAAAACCCTAAGTGGAAACTAAGCAGCTGGTAGCATATCCAGTGATATTCTAAGATCATTGCTTTTAAAAGATAGTTAATAGTTATTAAAAAAAATAAAAAACAGGAGAGGAGAAGCTCTGAGAATCAGCAGCCCAGATGGTAAAAGACAATAAGGGCTGTTGGTAGGCATATGGTACACAGAGAATGGACCAACCATGTGTTAATAAGAAAATCAAAACTTGTATTTGAAGCAGCATGTGAGTGCAATGTGGATCATGACTAGGAGGGTTGAAAATAAGGCCCTAAGAAATTCTTTATGTAAGAGAAATATAAACACAGAAATATAAAAAATTTTACAACATGTAAATTTAGTGATCAAATATCTGTGTACACTTATAAGTTGTTGATAAAGTGTGTGTTTTGTTCTTAACACATGTACAAGTTCATACACATATATACATATAGACGGATAGATAGATAGATAGATAGATAGATCAATAGATTTACCAGTAGAAATGAAGTTTTGTGGCTAGTAACTGTTAAATTCCTATTTTATTTTCATATCCATTGACATGCATCTAGAATGTTCTTCAAAGAATACAAGCCCTATGTGTGTATAATAATACATTTGTTTAAATGAATTGCTTTGCCTGTGACACTGCTTAGTGGAAACTAAGAAATGTGGAGTTTTTTCAGTTGGAAACAAATATGGAGTTTTTTTCAGTTGTAAGGAATTAAGAACATCTCTTTATTTAACTTGCAACAGCAACTCTCCTTTAATTAAAACAAACAAACAAACATAGAATATCAATATGGCATTTATTTTCAAGTTTGTGATTATCTCATTTAAGTACTTAAAGGTTTTTTTTTTTTTGTCCAAGTTTCAAAATATGAAGGTTCAACATATTCAGTGTTAAATGTGCATGACCATATTAGGCTTTCCTATTATCATTGCAACTTAACTGAGGAATTGTTTCATATATATGTATTCCCCTTTCCCTTTTAATCATTAAAAAAATCAGACTCAGAAATGAGTCTGTCTACTTTTCTGTCTATTAGTTTCTTTCCATTAGGGTTTTTCTCTTGTTTGGATTACTGAAACAGAATAATTTCACAGGTTTTTCCTATTATCTTGTCCTTGAGGCAAACCAATAATACTTTTATTCGTTTAAAGGGGATTCTAATGTTATCAGAACAAAAAAAATTATAAAGTCTCAGTTCCCTGCCATTGTTGTCAAAAAGACTATTTTTTCCCAGCTTGACTTTATCATGTGTGGCTCAGGTAAATCATTGATCTCACACAAATTAACTTATTTGGATGATGCAATCACAGTTATTTGGAACTGCTTGTATTGAATCATATAACCCACCAACTGCAAAACATAAAGCAAATTATTGTATTTTTACATTCTCAAGGAGCTAGAAGTAATAAAATTCCTATTTTATTTTCATATCCATTGACATGCATCTAGAATGTTCTGGCGGTTTCTGGTGAATGTAATGAGAGGAAGGGCATTTAAGGTCACTTGAAACCCAGCTTTAATATGGCAAGTGGTTACTACCTCTGATTAATAAAATGTCTGATATGTTTGTCCCAAATTTTTCTGTTCTTATTAAATCCACCAATTATCAAGTCATTTTCCTATTTAAAAGTTTAAAAAAACTCTGAATGGGAAACAGTTTTATTTTTATTATAACATTAGAAGAATATTACAAATACAACAAAAAAAGGAGCAGGATGGTTAGAAATTTGAGGTTACCAAGACATGTCCCAACCCTATTTCTCTTATTATACACACATACACACATGCCTATACATGCACACACACAGCACATTAAAAAATGATTTCTTCAAACGGAGATTGTGAGAGAAAGAAAAGTTGTAATTCCATGCAATTCCTGATTCTGTCAACACACAAAGCACTAAAGGAAGTTAAAATATATCGTTAAAATGACTTTATCCAAAAGAATATGACACAGCTCTACTATAATTATCACCATAATATCAGCTCAGCAGAAAGAACAGAAAAATGAATTATGGATGAACATAAAACTAGCAGATTCGAAGTGGAAATGTTTTACAAAAACTATGAACTCACCTCTTCCTCCATTAGAGAAGGTGACAAGCTCATGGCGCCTCTTTTCTTTTCTGTTCTTCTCTTCTCTTTTCTTTTTCTTTCTTTCTTTCTTTTTCTTTTTTTCCACCGTGGATGGAGGAGTGGGAAAGAAGAGGTAAAGCCCAAATGGAAGAAGCAGCAAGGTAAGAGAACAGATATTCTTAGGGCCATCTGATCACCTGACTCGTGGCAGCAATTCTCAGATGCTAATTGGGTTCTTAATAAATAAGGCATGCAGGATTAGGAGCTGGTGCCCCTACCCTCAAGACCTCAGCGCATCCCAAGGCCATCTCTTTCCCCATCGCTCTGCCTTAGGGTGGAAGCCTCCACTCCTTACCGGGTTACCTAAGGGCAAGCTGGCTCTTACTCTTAAGTGACACCTACTGGAAGAAAAAATGAACTGCACCACCAAATAAAAAACTTGACAGAGGAGCATGTTGCCAGTGAAATAAATAAGCTTCCAGAGACCTCTGGACTCTCAGCCCCAAAGGAGATAGTGAGTCGGCTCATAGGTCAAATATATTGTTACAATAAGCAGCATTTGGGAAAATCATCATGCAAAAGGTATCAAAACCAAAGAACCCATACAGAGAGTTGGTCCCTTGAAAGTACCCAGAAACAAAACTAAATGATGATACATAACATACATCACAGTCATATTCTTAAGGAAAAAACAATAAAACCTGTTTTATCAGAGACTAGGATTGCAACCCCTGCCTTTTTTTGTTTTCCATTTGCTCGGTAGATCTTCCTCCATCCCTTTATTTTGAGCCTATGTGTGTCTCTGCACGTCAGATGGGTCTCCTGAATACAGCACATTGATGGGTCTTGACTCTTTATCCAATTTGCCAGTCTGTGTCTTTTAATTGGAGCATTTAGCCGATTTACATTTATGGTTAATATTGTTAGGTGTGAATTTGATCCTATCATTATGATATTAGCTGGATATTTTGCTCATTAGTTGATGCAGTTTCTTCCTAGCATCGATGTTCTTTACAATTTGGCATGATTTTGCAGTGGCTGGTGCTGCTTATTCCTTTCCAGGTTTAGTACTTCCTTCAGGGGCTCTTGTAGGACAGGCCTGGTGGTAAGAAAATCTCTCAGCATTTGCTTGTCTATAAAGGATTTTATTTCTCCATCACTTATGAAGCTTAGTTTGGCTGGATATGAAATTCTGGGTTGAAAATTCTTTTCTTTAAGAATTTGAATATTGGCCCCCACTATCTTCTGGCTTGTAGAGTTTCTGCCAAGAGATCCCCTGTTAGTCTGATGGGTTTCCCTTTGTGGATAACCTGACCTTTCTCTGTGGCTGCCCTTAACATTTTTTCCTTCATTTCAACTTCAGTGAATCTGACAATTATGTGTCTTGGAGTTGCTCTTCTCAAGGAGTATCTTTGTGGCATTCTCTGTATTTCCTGAATTTGAATGTTGGCCTGCCTTGCTAGGTTGGGGAAGTTCTCCTGGATAATATCCTGCAGAGTGTTTTCCAACTTGGTTCCATTTTTCCCGTCACTTTCAGGTACACCAATCAGATGTAGAGGTAAAGCACTCCTCAGCAGATGTAAAAGAACAGAAATTATAACAAACTCTCTCTCAGACCACAGTGCAATCAAACTAGAACTCAGGATTAAGAAACTCACTCAAAACCGCTCAACTACATGGAAACTGAACAACCTGCTCCTGAATGACTACTGGGTACATAATGAAATGAAGGCAGAAATAAAGATGCTCTTTGAAACCAACGAGAACAAAGACACAACTTACCAGAATCTCTGGGACACATTTAAAGCAGTGTGTGGAGGGAAATTTATACCACTAAATGACCACAAGAGAAACCAGGAAAGGTCTAAAATTAATGCCCTAACATCACAATTTAAAGAACTAGAGAAGCAAGAGTGAACACATTCAAAAGCTAGTAGAGGGCAAGAAATAACTAAGATCAGAGCAGAACTGAAGGAGATAGAGACACAAAAAACCCTTCAAAGAATCAATGAATCCAGAAGCTGGTTTTTTGAAAAGATCAACAAAGTTGATAGACCACTAGCAAGACTAATAAAGAAGAAAAGAGAGAAGAATCAAATGGACGCAATAAAAACTGATAAAGGGGATATCACAACCGATCCCACAGAAATACAAACTACCATCAGAGAATACTATAAACAACTCTATGCAAATAAACTAGAAAATCTAGAAGAAATGGATAAAATCTTGGACACATACACCCTCTCAAGACTTAACCAAGAAGAAGTTGAGTCCCTGAATAGACCAATAACAGGTTCTGAAATTGAGACAATAATTTATAGCCTACCAACCAAAAAAAGTCCAGGAGCAGATGGATTCACAGCAGAATTCTACCAGAGGTACGAGGAGGAGCTGGTAACATTCCTTCTGAAACTGTTCCAATCAATAGAAAAAGAGGGAATCCTCCCTAACTCATTTTACGAGGCCAGCATCATCCTGATACCAAAGCCTTGAAGAGACACACAAAAAAAGAGAATTTTAGACCAATATCCCTGATGAACATCAATGCAAAAATACTCAATAAAATATTGGCAAACCAAATCCAGCAGCACATCAAAAAGCTTATCCACAACGAACAAGTGGGCTTCATCTCTGGGAGGCAAGGCTGGTTCAACACATGCAAATCAATAAATATAATCCAGCATATAAACAGAACCAAAGACAAAAACCACATGATTATCTCAATAGATGCAGAAAAGGCCTTCGACAAAATTCAACAACACTTCATGCTGAAAACTCTCAATAAATTAGGTATTGATGGGACATATCTCAAAATAATAAGAGCTATCTATGACAAACCCACAGCCAATATCATACTGAATGGGCAAAAACTGGAAGCATTCCCTTTGAAAACTGGCACAAGACAGGGATGCCCTCTCTCACCACTCCTATTCAACATAGTGTTGGAAGTTCTGGCCTGGGCAATCAGGCAGGAGAAAGAAATAAAGGGTATTCATTTAGGAAAAAAGGAAGTCAAATTGTCCCTGTTTGCAGATGACATGATTGTATATTTAGAAAACCCCATCATCTCAGCCCAAAATCTCCTTAAGCTGATAAGCAACTTCAGCAAAGTCTAAGGATACAAAATCAATGGGTAAAAATCACAAGCATTCTTATACACCAATAACAGACAAACAGAGAGCCAAATCATGAGTGAGCTCCCTTTCACAATTGCTTCAAAGAGAATAAAATACCTAGGAATCCAACTTACAAGGGGTGTGAAGGACCTCCTCAAGGAGAACTACAAACCACTGCTCAAAGAAATAAAAGACGACACGAACAAATGGAAGAACATTCCATGCTCGTGGATAGGAAGAATCAATATCGTGAAAATGGCCATACTGCCCAAGGTAATTTATAGATTCAATGCCATCCCCATCAAACTACCAATGACTTTCTTCACAGAATTGGAAAAAACTATTTTAAAGTTCATATGGAACCAAAAAAGAGCCCACATTGCCAAGTCAATCCTAAGCCAAAAGAACAAAGCTGGAGGCATCACGCTACCTGACTTCAAACTATACTAAGGCTATAGTAACCAAAACAGCATGGTGCTGGTACCAAAACAGAGATATAGACGAATGGAACAGAACAGAGCCCTCAGAAAATGATACCATACATCCACAACCATCTGATCTTTGACAAACCTGACAAAAACAAGCAATGAAGAAAGGATTCCCTATTTAATAAATGGTGCTGGGAAAACTGGCTAGCCATATGTAAAAAGCTGAAACTGGATTCCTTCCTTACACCTTATACAAAAATTAATTCAAGATGGATTAAAGACTTACATGTTAGACCTAAAACCATAAAAACCCTAGAAGAAAACCTAGGCAATATCATTCAGGACATAGGCATGGGCAAGGACTTCATGTCTAAAACACCAAAAGCAACAGCAACAAAAGCCAAAATTGACAAATAGGATCCAATTAAACTAAAGAACTTCTGCACAGCAAAAGAAACTACCGTGAGTGAACAGGCAACCTACAAAATGGGAGAAAATTTTTGCAACCTACTCATCTGACAAAGGGCTAATATCCAGAATCTACAATGAACTCAAACAAATTTACAAGAAAAAAATAAAACTCCATCAAAAAGTGGGTGAAGGATATGAACAGACATTTCTCAAAAGAAGACATTTATGCAGCCAAAAAACACCAGAGAAATGCAAATCAAAAGCACAATGACATACCATCTCACACCGGTTAGAATGGCAATCTTTAAAAAGTAAGGAAACAACAGGTGCTGGAGAGGGTGTGGAGAAATAGGAACACTTTTACACTGTTGGTGGGACTGTAAACTAGTTCAACCATTGTGGAAGTCGGTGTGGTGATTCCTCAGGGATCTAGAACTAGAAATACCAGTTGACCCAGCCATCCCATTACTGGGTATATACCCAAAGGATTATAAATCATGCTGCTATAAAGACACATGCACACACATGTTTATTGTGGCACTATTCACAATAGCAAAGACTTGGAACCAATGAAAAAGTCAAACAATGATAGACTGGATTAAGAAAATGTGGCACATATACACCGTGGAATACTCTGCAGCCATAAAAAATGATGAGTTCATGTCCTTTATAGGGACATGGATGAAACTGGAAACCATTATTCTTAGCAAACTGTCACAAGGACAAAAAACCAAACACCACATGTTCTCACTCATAGGTGGGAACTGAACAAGGAGAACACATGGACACAGGAAGGGGAACATCACACACCAGGGACTGTTGTGGGGTGGGGGAGGGGGGAGGGACAGCATTAGGAGATACACCTAATGCTGAATGACTAGTTAATGGGTGCAGCACACTAACATGGCACGTGTATACATATGTAACAAACCTGCACGTTGTGCACGTGTACCCTAAAACTTAAAGTATTATAATAATAAAATTAAAAAAAAAAGAAATGGCAAGTAGGCATCCTTACGTTTTTTTCTAACCTTAGAGAAAAAACTTTCAGTTTTTCACCATTGAGTATGATATTAGCTGTGGGCTTCTCAGATATATCCTTTATTATAGTGAAGTAATTTTGTTCTATACATAGTTTGTTGATTGCTTTTTATCATGAAAGGATATTAAATTTTGTCAAATGCTTTTTCTGTATCTTTTGAAATGATCAAATAGTTTTTATCCTTTATTCTGTTAATATAGTTTATCACATTGATTACATATTATAATTCATCTTTGCATTTTGGGAATAAATCCCATGCAGTCATGATGTATGATATTTTTAATGTGTTGTTAAATTTGATATGCTAATATTTTGTTAATAATTTTTCATTTATAATCACCAGATATGTTAACCTGCAGTTTTATGTCTTTGGTTTTTTAATAATGTAATGCTAGCCTCATAAAATGAGTTTGAAAGTATTCTTCAATTTTTTTTGGAAGAGTTTGTAAAGGACTGGCATTAATTCTTCTTGATATAGTTGGTAGAAAACAGCAGTGGATCTATTTGGTCCTATCTTATTTTTGTTGGTAGATATTTTATGACTTGTTTAATCTCATGACAACAATGTATCTAATCAGATTTATATTTCCTCATAATTTAGTTGTGATTAAATGAAAATCTCTAGGAATTTATCTATTTCTTATAGCATAATTGATTTTTTTCATATAATTGTTCATAGTGTTATCTTTTAATTTTTTTTGTTTCTGTCATATCAATTGTAATGTCTCCCCTTTTAGTTTTGATTTTATTTGAATCCTGTTTCTTTTTTTCTTAATCTAGCTAAAAATTCATTGATTTAGTTTCACTTTTCAAGGAGCAACTCTTAATTTCATTGATTTTTTCTTTTGTTTGTTTATACTTTTCCACTTATTTCTGGTCTGACTTTTGTTTTTTCCTTTGATCTGTTAACTTTAGGTTTAGTTTCTCTTCTTTTGCTACGTCCTTGGTGTACAGAGTTACATTTTTTATTCAATATTTTTCTTTTCCCTACATGGAAGTATTTATTACTATAAAGTGTATATGTCTGTTAGGTACATTTGTTCTATAATGTTGTTCAATTCTCTGTTTCATGGTTATATGTCTGGATTTTCTATTCATTATTGTAAGTTGAGTATTGACCTCCTACTGTTATTATGGGGTTGCTGTCTATTTCTCCCTTTCATTTTGTCTATGTTTTCCTCATATGTTTGGGTGCATATGTACTTAAATTATTATATCTCTCTGGTAAATTGACCTTTTTATTATATAACATCCTTCTTTGTCTCTTGTGACAGTTTTTGATTTAAAGTTCATTTTGTCTGCTATGTGTGGCCATGCCTATTTTTTTATTGCAACTTACATGCAATAATCATTTTCCATTATTTTACTTTCAGCCTATGTGTGTTCTTTAACCTAGAGCAAGTTTCTAATAGATAGTATATTTTCAGATATTGTTTTTGTTCATTTTGTCCATTTATTCACTGTATGTCTTTCAATTGGGAAATCTAACCCATTTATATTTAAAGTACTGATGAGAAAGAACTGACATCATCATTTTCTTTCTTTTTCTGCCTTTCTTGTTCTTCTTTTGTCCCTCTTTTTTCCCTTTCTTTCTTCTTTTGTGTTTATTGATTTGTTTTGAAGTTATATACCTTAGTTTCTTTTTAATTTGTCCGTTATGTCTTATATAGGTACTATAGTTGCAATTAACATGGGGCTTACATAACACGTCTTATAGTTATGACAGTTTATTTTAAGCTTAATTTCAATCACCTACAAAATCTCTACACTGTTACTCATCTCCATTTACATTGTATATTATTGATTTCACAAATTACATATTTTATAGTGTATTCATTAATATATTTATACTCATAGTTGTTTTCAATACTCTGTCTTTTCACTTCTACCGGAATTAGAAATGATTGATGTGCCAGAGTTACAGTATTATAATATTCTGTACTTGTGTATATCTTTACCTTTATCAACTAGCTTTGTATTTCATTATGGTTTTGTCATTCTCTGGTATATTTTCCTGTCAACTTGAAAGACTTCCTTTAATAGTTTTTATAAGGAAGTCTAGTGATGATGATTCCCTTAAATTTTGTTTATCTAGGGAAGTATGTATCTCTCCTTCACTTTTGAAGGACAATTTTGCCAAATGTAGTTGTCTTGACTGGCAATTTTTTTTCCTTCAATACTTTGGATACATTATAATATTACCTTCTGTATTGCAAGGTTTCTGCTAACATTTCTGCTGAGAGTTTAATAAAGGTTCTTTTGTATATAACAAGTTATCATTGTCTTGCTGCATTCAAAATTCACTTTGACTTTTGGCAATTTGATTATATAATATGTCTCACTGTAGACTTGTTTGATTTATCCTAGTTGTGATTAAATGGTCATCTTGGATGCCCATTTTCTGTCCTAATTTTGAACTGCTTGGGCCATTATTTTTTAAAACAAGCTTTCTCTTCCTTACTTTCTCTCCCTTCTCCTTCTGAAACTTCTTTAATGGATATATTTTCTACTAAATGGTATATAGTAAGTCTCTTAGGCCTGCTTCACTCTTTCTCATTCTTTTTTTTCAGTCCTATGACTGAATAATTTCAAATGACTTCCCATTGAGTTTACTGATTCTCTCTTCTGCTTGATTTAGTCTGCTGTTGAATTCTTCTAGTAAATTTCTTAATTCTGGTATTGCATTTCCCAGTTTCAAAATGTAAGTCTGTGTCTTTTTATATATTTCTTGTCTCTTTGTTGAAATTCTATTTTTGCTCAGGCATCAGTTTCCTGAGCTCGCTAAGCATCTTTTCAATGGTTATTTTGAATTCTTTGTTGGGTAACTCATATACCTTTATTTATTTAAGGTTATTTTCTGGAGATATTTTGTTATTTTTGGTCAGTTTCATGGTTTTTTTAATGCTACTTATACCTTTTGTGTTGGTATTTATATATTTGAAAAAAAAATCCAGCTTTCTCTCCCGTTCTTTATGGATTGGCTTCATACAAAGAAACCCCTTCACCAATCAGCTCAACTAGAGAATCTGGGAGGCTTTCCAGCCTTTTTCTGTGTATATATCCTCTCTGAAGTTATGTGTGTTAATTCTGTAGTAGAAGGCTTTCCAGTTTTGTCTTTTCAGGAGCTGATAAACTCTTAACTCTTTGTGGTGCCTCTATGCTATACCTGGTTCCTTTAAGCAACAGCACTCTTCCAAGCTCTTTTTTTGTTTTGAGTGCCTCCTACGCATCAGGAGTTCCTGGGTGTCATCAGTGCTTTGAAATAGGCAAGACAAGACTATTCTGTTGGGCAAAGCCCTAGAAAGTAGAATTAATGCTCAATTCTTTTTTTTCTTTCTGACGGAGAAGCTGCCAACCTGTATTGACCTCTGTCTGCTGGAACAGCAGCATGCGATATCACTCTTTTGCTCTCAGCAGGCCCTAGGCATCTAGAGTATGCCACATCCTGTCAGCATCCTAGACAGCTGATACAGAAGCTAGAGGCCAGTTTCTCGGGTAGGCCTTCAGCACCCAAAAAGTCAGGAAGTTGAATATAGTATTCAGTCTTCTTGTTGCTTCCCCAGGGGAAAATTGGAAGATGGGAGAGTACTACTAATATAGTACTGTGCCAGTGAGAGGGGCTATGATAGAAAGCGCCACAATGTTTTCTACTAATACAGTTGATTTTTTGCTTTCCTGGGGGCATAGGAACTTTTCTTTTTGATTTCTCATAAAGGAAAGTGATTATGTATTGTTGCTGAATTTGGTATTTCTGTGGGAGACAAAAGATTTTGGATCTGCCTGTCTTACCATTTTACTCTCCTTTTACTTATCTTAATATTAGAAATCATAATACCTTTTTGATGAATCTTAAACAATTTAAATTGATGAGAATAGATATTATTAAAAATAAACAGTAATTTAAAATATTATGCATGTCTTAATATGCTTTATTTTTAATAAAGTGGTTTTAGTTTTATGCTTACATCAAATCAAGAAATGTGAATCATCTTTTTTGCAATATATGAATATTGTAATATGTGTGAATGTATGTAAATGCAATTTTAAATATCACAGTATAAATATGACATCTGACAGAAAATTAGCTATGTAGCTAAACAATTTATACTATTTAAAAGTTTATTATAACTAATATAAATTTTCATTCCATGAATTTATTTTGTTGCTTATAGTACTCTTAAAAATACTCCATATAATAGACATGTGAAATGTAACAATGTTAACTACGAAATACAAAATTTGAATTTTCATAGGGAAACTTTTTTAAAAATGTAAAACTCTATTATATAACTTTAAGTATAGTTTAGCTATAATAGTCTTTAAACAAGGGAATATTAATGAATACTATCAAATGTAAAAAGAATCCTAGAAAAAAACTACTTTCTTCTTCAATAATATGAACTATTAACCATAAAATCATTGAGGCCTTAAAGCTATAAAAATTGGGAGGAAAACGTATGAAAAAATATTGAAAACCAAAAGTATTTCTAAGTTGAATATAAATTTAAACTACTGCAGAGAAAACTGCCCCAAGTTGATGAGTGAAAATTCTGGGGGAAATTCTTGCCTCTTTAGTTCTATCACATTATCTTAAGATTTATGTGGTCTGAGTTACCATTCCTTAGAAAGACAATAGGAAAAGATAATTTTCGTATGATTTCTGTCACAGGAAAATTCTTCAAAGATGATGTGTTGAATTGTAGCTTCATACATTTCCTTCTTTTGTTTTTTGTTTGTTAAGGATGCAGCTAAAGTGTTAGAAAAGACTATGCTAAAAATATATGATGTAGGTAATCAATGAGCTCATGCAGATTTAGTGTCCCTGGAACTCATTTATACCCATTTAATAGGATTTCTATTGAAGCAAGTAAAATGTTCATATCTATTGCTGTCGAATACAAACACAAATTATTTTAATCATTAGGAAAGAATTTCAGTAATAAGTAATCAGAGTAGGCGTGTAGGACAACAAAAGCTGGCATGATTAATCTTAATCAGGGGGATGAAAATTCAGTCGAGCAGTATATTAGTTAAGAATTCAATTGAAAACTAAAAAGAAACCAATGCTGCATTCAAGTATGTAAACTGAGATTGCAACCTAATATCATTTTATAATCTAAATAAAAAACAAAACCCTGCCTTAGGTTTAAAAAAAAAAGACATTATTTGACTTAATTATCTAGATAATTTAGGTGAAGGTACACAATTTTTATCTAAACATCCTAGATTAAGGCCTTAGTTTTCCATTTCACCTCTTTGTGTTGGAAATGTTTTACGTACTTCATGCAGTATTAGATGAGGAATAGGAATTAGAGCCACTACTACTGAGTTGAGTACAATGAACCTATTGGGGGCAGCAATCTGTAGGGAATTTTGGACATTTCACTAATAATGTATACCATGACAATCTGGTCAAATATTCACAGATTATGATACATCTACAGGTAGATTTTATCAGATTGTGTATTTCTCTTTACCCACAAAAACTAACATGTTTGGATATTAAATGAGAGGCAGAATTAAGTTTGCATTTAGTTTTGCATAATTCCTGGAAAAGTGTTTTATAGCTTCATCAGATACAAACAAATATAGATTTATTTTCTGGTATATTACAATATTCTAAGGACACTAGAGCATTTAAAGATGAAGATATTAATGAAAACGACAAATGTGATTCTTGGAAATGTTTCATCTTGTTTTAGGAGATGAGCTATGGAAAATACAGAGATATTTCTCATCATAATTTAATGGTTAAAAGTGTCTTACCTATTTCACTAAGATGTTTAATTTATCTATAATGAAGGTCATACATGTATATACATATGAGACAAACCTCAAGTGAAAGTGTTATAGATCTTATTCAAGTGGAAACTGGAAAATTATGATAAATCTGATAGTGACATGGTAGAAGGCACAAAAGGAAACCAAAAAAATGAAGATACAGAGCACATTATGTAATGATAGTATATATGTGAGATATTGACAGTAATTTAGGCCAGGATATTTGTATAAAAACCTTAAAATTCATGGAAAAAAGGCAGAGAATTTTAAAACAATTATGTCATTTCCAAAGTAGAACATAACAATTGGTTAAATATAACCATCCACTCTATGCCTGCATCTATGTAGCTAAATGCTACATACATTTTATGTGGATAAAAACATAAAATCATGTTAACTGGTCTAATTTAAAATTATATACTTCTTTTAAATCAATGCTATAGTACTGCCCCCAAAAAACTAATATAATTATCAAGTCCAGTTTTCTACCTCTTGTTTGTGCTCAAATTTTTAATATCTTCTTCCCCATCCTGGCCTTTAGCTCTTAATGTTGTTCCTAATGAAAATATGCAGAATAGAAGGGAAAATCCACAAACTCCCAACATGACATCTATTTACATACCTGCATTTAGGCCTATATATTCCGCATAAGTTGTCCATGTTTCAATCTAAGAGCACTAGAACTCATTTCTTTTACTCAAATGCTTCACTTCTGCATACACATTCTTCAATAATTATCTTTTTCTCAGATCCTTGAATATTTTCTTTCACTGACTCATTGCTCTCAGAACACAAATCGTATCAGACTGTTAATTATAACATTAATGAATACTAACAGTATGTTCTGTGTCACTCCAAATACTTGCCCTCGCCAGTCTCAGGATTTTAACTACTTGTTCCAATCTCAGCTGCCACTGGGTTTACAAACATGATATTGATTCCAGTTAACTTACCTTCTGCATTACATCTAGGTACTGTGTTCCTCTCACGCAGGTTGTCATATTTATGTTAAAGCACGGGGCACCATAGGATACTCTGGGTGCTAAGCACGTGGAATCCAAAAGGGCAGAAGAATTAATACTACAGGGAAAATTTGACTAATGGGAAAGTGGAACTTTCTACCCCTAATGGGAAAGAGGAACTTTCCCATTTCCCTTGATAAAATTTCCCTGGATACCCTGAACAGAAAGTCTTGAGAAGTAGTCCTTATTTTGGCTTCTGGAATGGCAATACTATGAGATCCAGCTATCGGTCACATTTAATATCAAGACGTAATAAAACCCATCCCAAATTTCTCCCCTCCCCTGCTTCAACCCCATTTTCTTCACTTTGCTCTCTGGAATTGTATTCTCTATATAAAGTAATGGCATACTTCAACACAGCTTCCTGGGAGTTCAACACGGTTGATTTTGGTCATTAATAAACACACATATATACACACATGCACCCTTTATTGACTTACTCTATTTATTTGTTTTCATTCATCAATAAATTTCTTAAAATACATTTTTAATATTTCCTGTCTACAATTCCTCTCTTTCCATTTCCAATTTTCATTCCCTATATCTCCCCTAACCTTCCATCAAAACTTCTCTGTCAAGGTCACCTTCATGTTGTTAAATCTAATAAGCAACATATATTTCTTACGCTAGCCAACTGTACTGTTTGACAAAACTGATCCTGTTCCTCACCCAAAAATATCTCCATTGGCCTCCAGGAAGGCATAGTTTCCTGGTTTTCCCCTTGTTTCCTTCTCAGGCCTTTTCGTTGATTCTTCCTCCTCTACTGTAATGTTCCAGAGTCTAAGTCCTTTGATTTATTCTCTTCTGTATGTGCTCAGTTGATGGTCTCACCTTACCTCTTCGCTTTAAATGTGACAGAGCTGAGAACTCCCAAATATATATCTAGAGTGTGATCATCTTCTATGTTCTCAAGTTGTAGCTAATTGCTCGTTTGACATCACTATATGAGTATTTAATCACTTTAAAATTAAAATGATCAAAACTGGGCTTCTGATTTTCTCTTTTAAGCCTGTTACTGTTCATTCTATCTCAACTCTCCGAATAGAAACTCTACCTTTCTATTCATGTAGGCCAAACCTGCAATCATCTTTGCCCCTTCTCCTTCACACCCTATCTCCAATCAGTCATCTAATACTTTTGATTCTATATTTGTAATATATACACATTTTTACCTCTTTTTGCCACCTCCACTACTACTGCCCCAAACCATATCTCCATTTTCTTATCCTTGGATTACTGTAATAGATCATGGTTATTCCAGCTATAGTCTCTCTGTTCTATCATTTCCCCCCATAGTTTATTTTCAATAAATATGTTTTTTCTTCATTTTTCACTCTTAAAAATATGTCTGATTATGTCTTTTCTTAGCAGAAAACTTCCAAAGGCTTTCTGTCTCACTCATAGTCAAAGCCTTAGTGCTCTTAAATCTCTGAGGCCTAATTTTATCTAAGCCCACATTTCTTGCTACCCTTCACGTTGTTCACGCTTTTCCAGTCACATTTGCCAATTAACTGTCCATGGATTCTTTTAGGCATTCCTTTGTATTTCCTGTTTCCTCTGTCTAGAATGTTCTTCTCAAGATATCCAGTGGCTTGTCCTGCATCTTCTCCAGGTCTTGTCTAAACCCACTATTTCAATGAGGTCTAAAATGAAAACCTTATTTAAAATATGAATACTTCCTCCCCTGCACCTCATATCCTCCCGTTATGCCTTATTTTCTATGTAATGCATTGCAACATAATATATGTATTTATCGTTAATTTATTTATTGTATATTTCTCCCATGAGGATGTAAATTTCATGGTGGCAGTGATGTTTGATTGTTTTTTTCTTCATTGTTGCATTCCTATTAATATAAATGGGCCTGCCAAAAATATTGCTTGAAATATTTTTGGATAAAATATTTGAATATTATGCACCATTCTGATCTCCTGAAATGAATGTATTCATTCATCAGGTAGGGAGCAGACATATACATGCCTGCATAAAAGAAAACAGCTATTTGAAACTACATTAAATCAAATTATATGTACTATTCAAAAGAAAATAAAAATTAGTTTTTATTAAGATTATGTATTTGAAGATCTAGCACTTCTAAATATTTCCTACTGTAAAGTTGTGCTTAGAATACTTTTAAAAGTTCTCAGAGAAACTCATTTCAAAGTTGATTTTTCTTAAATGAGAGCAGATTCTAAAATGGTTTTTACCATTTTGTGATGGTTTTCACATTGTGTCTAGAAAGATTGGAGATATGTGTAAATAAAACTATAGACTATAATTGAAATAAGCTGTACAAGATCAAATTAATGAAGTTATTCTTCATAGTGACAAGTATTACATGAAACATTATTTAAAATATATCTATGCAAAAAGATAAAACTATTCAAAATGCAGAATCTCAAAAACCAATCCTCAATAGCATAAAAATTAAGTATTTCAAAAGGATCTGCTGGTGCTCTATGATTAGATATAGTTTGCTTACAAATTTTAGGAAATATAGAAACCCATACTTCTTTGTAAATAAATATTAAATCCAAAGTTCTACTAGCTATTAAAAGAGCAATTCGTATTGAACTAATCTACTAAACAAAGCCAGAGTAAAGTAAACCTTACTTTAGGCAAAACATACCTTAGTAAAATTATATATCCGAATAAACTAGCTTGCCAATTTTTTCTTCTTAGAACTACAATATGACTTCTGAAATTCACTAAATTATAATTATCTCAAATTTTGATATGAGTATTTTGTCTATGTTACTTAAAGCTTGGAAAATATACTGGGTAACATCTACTGATGTACTTTTGAATGTAAAAGATCACTCTTTAATTTATGTTATGTTCATTGTTTCAAATTGGTGATACTTTAGTTTTCTAGGAAAACTGTATATTTATTCTTCTTAGGTATGTTATGTTTGCAATCCACAAATATATATAGTAAACTCTACCTAAATATGAAAAAGTAAATTATATTTCATAGATCCAGCTTCGTGGGAGCTTAGAGTAAGAGCACAATATAGATAGATACCATTCAGGTATTTAGTTGAATAATTAGTAGACAACTTAAATATAGGTTCCTGGAAGATATCTGACTTGCGCCTTGAAGCAATAGCAATAACGAGGCAGTAAATATTGTGCCTTGTGCAGTGACCCTCAGTTAAGCAACTTGAGGGCAGAGATGGAATCCTGCCATATTTACAAACACAAATGCACACACAGACCACAACACATACTCAATGAGTATCTGAATGAATGGAAGAAAAAATGTTCTGACTAATTAACTCATTATGAACCCATGATAAATGGCCAAATACCCTCCCTTAATGGGATCTCTTCCAAAAAACTACCCATTTAAATTTCAGCCTTACTGGTGTGAAATCAATCAGTTTCCTTCTTGCCTCTTATTTGTGAATTTGGCCGTCAGTATTTTTAGTGGAAGCAGGATGTTAGAGCAGTCAAGAGGGCTTAAGAAGAGCATGTTGTTTGTTATTCCTTTGTGATAACTAAGAAAAGAGGTATACAATTTAGCTCGCTTTTATCAATCTTTATTTAAAATTTTATATTTAATTAATTGCAGGCTTAATAAAACTTGAATAAACTAGTTTAAACTATCCCCTTATGCCCCTTATCCAGCTTCCCAATGTCAACATTTTATCATATTTGCTTTTTTTTCTCCCTCTCTCTCTATTCCCAATCCTGCTCAGGGACTTTGTTTTCCTGGACTGTTTCTGATATATGTTTCCTGAACTATTTGCATATATAATGACCCTTTGCCCCTAAATACTTCAATGTGTATTTATAAAAATTATGATATTCTCTCATAGAGCCACATCATAATTATTAATTATTAAAATCCAGGAATTAATATTGATATACTAATATATCATATTATTGATATAATACTATTGTACATTATATTGTACTATATATTGTACATAGTATTGATATAATACTAATATATATTATATCAGTTATATCAATAATATATCGTATATCAATAGCATAATATACTGATATATGATATAATATTGATATAATACTATTATGTAAGCTACACACTTTTTATTCAAATAAAAGTCACCATTTCTCTCACTATAAAAAATAATGGTTTCCTGGTCTGCACTTCTACCCAGAGTTACTTGATGCATTTAGTTGTCATGTCTCTTTAATCTTCTTTAATCTGGATGAGTTTCTCAATATTTCCATTAAAATGTATGTTTTTAAATCTTACGACCTTAACATTTTGAAGAGCACAGGCCATTTGTTTTCTAGAATGTCTCTCAATTTGGGTTTGTCTGATGTTTTCTCATTACTAGATTCAGGGTGTGCATTTTTGGCAGAAAAACCACAAAAGTGATATTGAGTTCTTTTCGGTGAACCGTTTATGAAGCACATGACAGGCATCAATAGTTGTTAAGCAAGACCACATAAAGCACTCTGCAAAATATGACTTTCTCCCTGTATCCCAAAAGCACATTTATTTATGTTTACTTAAGAAAGGTATTTATAGAACCCTAGCTATGTTCCAGGCTTCAGGTGTGTGATAAATTGCTATGTAAGTTCCAGAATAGGTGGGCAAACATTAGCATCATTGAGAAAAACCTCACAGAAACTTTCAGAAGACCCTGAGCTATGGAAGGATGAAGAGTAGGATGATGGAGGGCATTCCAGACAAGAAAACCTAGGAGGATGGAATTCATCACTTTGCAAAGTTAGTTACCTAAACTTGGCCCATTCTGAAATCTTATGTAGTGGTTATGGTTCACGTGAAATCATTTTTTTCATTACTCATACTATAAACCACAATTAACAAAACTATTTACAGCAGGAATTAGTTTTCAGAAACCCAAGATGTCTTTTGTTGTTCATAATGGTGCACTAAGTCAGAAAATGTATTCTTATTAGCCCATCTATTCAAAATAGACCGTTTTAGTGTTGTTTTGCTTCCAGGTCCTTAAATATGATCGACTATATATAGTTGCTGTGCATTTTTGTTGCTGTTGTGATTTATTTATTTGTCTCTCAATCAATTGAAACTCATCAACTGAATTATCGCCCAAATGAGCTTATCTGTTTCTTCTTATTTCCGATGTAAGATACCAGGTTTTACACTAAAGGAGCCCTTAAGTAAATTGAAACACATATAAAGAGCAAGTACTTTAACATTCCATTAATTTAAGTATTCAAGGACTTGACAGTATAGGTCTGAATAAGAAACATATTGTATGTTCAAAATCTGGTAATATTGGTCATAGAGAATCTTTCCTTTTTTTGGGAGTGTCTTTTTTATGGTACAATTATCTCTTATTAGTTCTGAAGCTTGAAATAAAAGAGCAACACAATCCTGCAATTAGGGTACAATTGTACCTGAAATCTTGTAAGTTCAAAGTCAGAGCATTGAAACTTACGACTTATAACTACCAGAATGTGAATGTTCCATGTGCATTTGGTTAATCTATAACACATTATTCTATTCTTAATAGATATGTGACCTGCAACTGATATGCATAGTTCAGTAACTAAGGTTAAACTGAAAAGAAAAAAAAAACTCTCTTTTAAGGCATAAGTTACAAAATTACAAAGGTGAAAAGGTTTTGAGGTATTTAATTTCCTTTTCTGCCTTGAAAAGAAAGAATAGGAAATAGAGAAAATACTCTATACATTTTATTAATCACATAGTCCAGGTCAATGCATTACATACACAGGAATGTGAAATGTCAGAGTCAATTAAATGAGTGTTTGTAAAATAAACCATTTCACCATATGAGCATATTTAAGTCATAACATGGTTAGATAAATGTGCTAAACATTCAAATAAACGTGTGGCTACTTGACTAATTATTGAAATAAAGACATTGATTTCCATGTACGATGATGCAGACAGACCATGTCTTCTTATAAATATTCATTTCTGGCTTTTGACTTATATCTTTTAAAAGTGGGCACATACAGCAACAAGTAGCATGATTTCTTCATATACTCTCAACACTGTAGTTTTTCCAGTACCTCAGTTGATGGGGGAAGTTAAAATCAGCGGTAGCAAACATTCAAAAGCAACATGTGCTTCAATATTTAAGGCAATAGAAATATTAACTCTCTAGATTGATTGGTGATGTTTCAAGGCCTTCATATCTACTATTATAAACATATACATATACATATAAGCATTTTTAAAGAATTAACTATTTCTTATAAGTATAATAACAGTAGTAGGCAACATATATTGAGTGCCTGCTCTATGCTAAACAATGTAACAAGGTTTTTACAAACAGCTCTAAACCTCTCCAAAATCCTGCCTGGTCATCATTAGTGTATTAGTGTTCCTTTGCTTTTTTTTTTTTTTTTTTTGAGACGGAGTCTCGCCCTGTCGCCCAGGCTGGAGTGCAGTGGCACAATCTTGGCTCACTACAAGCTCCGCCTCCTGGGTTCACGCCATTCTCCTGTCTCAGTCTCCCAAGTAGCTGGGACTACAGGCGCCCGCCACCACACCCGGCTAATTTTTTTTTTTTTTTTTTTTTTTTTTTGTATTTTTAGTAGAGACGGGGTTTCACCGTGTTAGCCGGGATGGTCTCGATCTCTCCTGACCTGGTGATATGCCCACCTCGGCCTCCCAAAGTGCTGGGATTACAGGCGTGAGCCACCGCGCCCAGCCAACATTAGTATTCCTTTCTTAACAGATAAATAATCTTCCTCAAATGGACTAAATAAGTTGTCCAACATTGTTTAAGACTATGGTTCATTAGGTTTTCAGATTAGATATGTTGAATTTCAGTGTAAATTATTCTAGTATTCAATATAGTGAGAATGAGTCAGTTAATTGACATTGCATGGATTATTTTTTTGCACGCCTATGGCCGAAATTTTGTTGTGCTTCTCCTATCACATGATTTTTGTTGTAAATTAGATCTGTAATTTTATTTATATTTTTAAATATTTTTCTGATGATAAAGATCTCCCTGTTGAAGAAAATATTTAAATAAAATTAACATCAAAATAATAAAATTCCACAATTCTATAACCTAGATATAAACAGTGATAACTTTTTTACGTATTTTCTGACAGTCTATCAAAAGGATATTTATGAATATGTAATACTCAATAGCCTGCAAACATTTAATTGAATTATTAACAACTCAAATATTTATTGGATGCCTACTATGTATCACTGCCTAAGATGAAGAGATGAATCCAGTAGAAAAAATGCTTGGTTTCTTATTACGTATACACACACAAATACATTTGTATATATCTTAGACATTATCAACTATAAAACAAACTAAATTGAATATAAAAATTGAGTATAAAAATACTTTTTGACTTTACATAATATCAATAAATTTTTCAAGTCTAACCATTATAAGATACAATATTTGATACATATTACAAGGTAGCTAAGTGGATAGATCATGGTGTTTTTAAAATCTAGGTTCAAATTTCAACCTTGCCCCTATGTATTCCCTTGACCTAGTGTTCTAACTTTAACATTTATGTCTTGAACCATAAAATGAAATTAAAAATTAATATGTATCAACAAGACTCTTTGAGAATAATTTTTTTTTTTTTAAGACAAAATCTCACTCTGTCACCCAGGTTGGAATGCAAGGGCACAATCTCAGCTCACTGCAATCTCTGCCTCCCGGGTTCAAGTGATTTTCCTGCCTCAGCCTCCCCAGTAGCTGGGACTACAGGTGCCTGCCACCATGCCCAGCTAATATTTTGTGTTTTTAGTAGAGGTGGGCTATCGCCATGTTGGCCAGGCTGGTCTAGAACTCCTGACCTAAAATAATCCACCCACTTCGGCCTCCTAAAGTGCTGGGATTACAGGCCTGAGCCACCGCACCTGGCCGAGAATTAGTTTTTATGCTTTGTGTGGTAACACTTTTCAATTTGTACTTTTGTTATTATAATCTCATTTTATCATATCGTAGTCAGCTAATATATTCTATGTAATTTGTGTGAAACCCTTCTACACAAATAGCATCAAGTCTAGTTGTTTCATGCTGGTCTTCACATGCATCCAGTAAAAAAATGAGTGGACTTATTTAGAGCAAAGACTTAGGACACATTTGAAGCAACATAGAAAGAAAAATAGCATCTGATTAAACATTTAGCATTGCTACTGAGAACTGGTCAACACCTCTTGCATGGCATTGCCTATTGTTGCAGCAATACCCTTGTATACCACCCTGCACAAGCTGAAAGCCCATGTTCCATGCCTCGGGTCCTATCCTGCAGCCCACATTCACACATACAACTGTTATTCCCAAGCACATGTCCCCTCACTCAGAGAGTGCTTCAAATTTTCAGCAGCACCGTGAGCTGGAATCTGTGTCTCCCCAATACCACCCAAGCCTTGGATTTGTACTGAAGTTACCCTTTTCTTTCATGATAAATTCTCATTTAAAGGAAACTCAGCATTATGTCTTGCCCATATAACACATTGTAGCTCATCTGAGACTATCATAGATGTTCTAAAAATATGGACCTACACAAGGAAAAAACTCAAGATCTCTTAGCAGGGCACGGTGGCTCACACCTGTAATCCCAGCACATTGGGAGGCCAAGGTGGGAAGATCACTTGAGCCCAGGAGTTCAAGACCAGCCTGGGCAACATAGCGAAATCCCATCTCTATAAAAATATAGAAAGATTAGGCAGGCATGGTGGTGGACTAGTGTAGTCCCAGCTATTTGGGAGGCTGAGATGGGAGGATCCATTGAGCCTGAGAAGTCAAGGCTGCAGTTAATTGTGATCACACCACTGTTCTCCAGCCTGGGCAACAGAACAAGACTCTGTCTCTAAAGAATCAGGCTTTGGATTCTCCACTTACACAGTTTCCTGGGTTCAGGGCAAGTATGAAGAAAAATGAAACCTCATCTGCTTCATATTTTTTGATGAAATTTTCTTTTCTACCTTTTTACTGTATTTTTCCTACTCTTTTCTCCTACTTAAGGAACATAGCATAAAATTCTCAATAAAGTTGGCTTTTAATAGACAGGACTTGTGATTGTTTTTAAGCATCTTTTGCTTTTAATCTAGTTTTCCCTAAGGCAAAGAAAAACAAAAATTTGGCTTCCTGACTCGGGGGGGTTCGGATGGGGAATAGTAGAAAAACTTGAGACTAAAATGTAATCTATTAAATTTGTATTTTAATAGATTATTTTTATGCTGACTTTTTTGAACCTCAGGCATCTGATAAAATTTGTATATAGTAAGAAGAAAAATTTCATATCCATTATGTAGATTCATTTATTAGGAAGTAGTTGGTTTGTGAAAAAGCATTAGTATAATCTCTGATGTGTTATTTTACAATAGTGTCTGGACATGTTAAAGTCTTCTTAATTCCTCTTTATAATTATCCATCTGAATAGTTTTGTGGTTGAATTTAATACCTAGCAATTATGCTGGTCAAGCAATATGTACACAAATATTTTTAAACAGATATGTCTCTGCCAATTTCATGCTGCAATCTTCAACCTTACTTTTCTGGATATCATACAAAATGTAGAGAGAATCTATTACGTAAACAAACTTTTTCAGGGCTAAAAATGAAAACATTTTTATTTACTTAAATCTTACTTGCCCAGGCTATTCTCTGAAACCAGTGACTTCTATAAATCTGAATTATACTAAAATGTTTTTGAGGTTAATGAAAATTGCATATTATGTTTTTATGATAATTCTCATTTGTTGAAATGTATCATGTGGCTAGCAATGTATTTAATGTTGTATGTATATATGTCATTTAATTCTTACAACAACGTTTTGAAATAAAGATTATCAGTATACTATTTCTGTGGTTAGGAACTCTGAAGCTTAGAGAGGTTAAAAAAATTTACCCAAGATCACTCAACTAACAATTGACAAAACAAGAATATGAACTTAACTTTTTAACCAGTTGTGATGGATCTTGTGCAAAGATGGCTACCAAGAACTTGTCCCATTCCTGTAGGCATATGTTGTTCTGTTCACAAAGGGGAAGACTCTATTTCTTCTCCCTCTGTATTTTGGCAATCTTTGTGATTTGTTTTGACCAAGGAATATGGAATATGGTAGAAAGTGTTATTTTGTTAGTTCAAGCTCTAAACCTAAGTAGCCTGCCAGCTCACACGTTTTTTTTCTCTTGAACAACAGCCACCATGTGAAGCAGCCCAGCTATATTGCTGCTGAGACAAGAGTGGAAAGAAGGATGCTTGAAGAATGAGCGACTAAGAAGGAAGAGAAAGAAGTTCAGCCAACCCCTAGCCATCTTACCTGAGATAAGTCAGGTAAGACTTACCTTGATAGTCATCTTACCTGAGATATCACATATATAAATAAATCTTCATGCAGCCCTAGTTGAGTTTCCTCAACCAAACCACATAAAGCACAGGCCCAGACAGGCACTGCCAATTTGCAAAATTGTAAGCAAATAAATAATGGTTGGGTTTTTTTAAGCACTAAATTTTGGGAGGTTTGTAAGGCAGCAAGAGATAACTGAAACACCAATACAACCTTTCTGATACAAATTACAACCTTTCTGATGCAACATTTCTGATTGATAAATTACAACCTTTCTGATACAAAACTCTTTTATTTCGTTTATTATTTAATTTTAAAAATATTTAATGTTTATTTAAATAAATTATTTCATATTATTATTAGTATTTCAGAGACTTCAAGAAAAAGGCCATCAAAAAGTGAAAAAGAAACTGAATGAAGAGTAAAATACTTTGTTTCCACTATATTTTTCTCCTTGTAAAACTCCCCTCATTAACATTCTTACTGTTTAAATACTCTGAGACCCCATAGGAAAGTTTCCAAACAAAGCCATTTTAAGTAATATAATTGTTAGAAGCAATGACTTAATGTCTTTAATAAAATTATTCCCAAATACTGAAACCTACAATAATGTGACCTGTTCATGTATTTCGGGTTGTATATACTTCAGTCAAGTTCTTAATGAAAATATTAAGGGTGCTTAAAATATATCTAAAGTCTGAGATGAATTTCATCTAGTTTTTAAATATATGAGATATTTAGTAGTACATATATCACTGATAAAATGTACGTGTTTGTTATGTTATTTAAGAAATCGTATTTCCACCAATCTCTGTAATCAATTTTACATTTAAAATTCTTTCTATAACAAATCAATATGCATAATTTAATTATATTTTATATATCACAAGTGTTTATGAATTCTTTCCATATTTAAAATACCAAATATTTCAGAAAGGACAATAAATAAGTATTAGTTCCCTTTCTTTTGCTGACATTACTTAAAAGCATGTATAAAAAATCTGAAGCACAGTTCATGAATGCTGGGATTGCTAGATGATGATACACTGTAAGATGAAAGACTATCAAAGCCTTTAAAATATTACCCAAGATAACTGCTCGGTGAAAAAAAAGTGTGTTGTAAAACAATATCTAATACAATCTTATGTTGTTAAAATATTGTTATTTGCAGATATCAATATATAATGCTACATGTAATATATCTATAATAATTGAAAAATATATAATACATGTGTGTCACCTCATAAACATGAAGAAAACCTCATAAATGTCTTTGGTGGAAAAGGAAGAAAGAACGTAAACAGTGGAGTCAGAAAGACCCACCTATAAATCCTGAGTTTGCCACTTAATAATTCTATGGGATTTCAGTCAATAACCTAATTTATCAGAACCTGTTTCCACGTATTCAAAGTGGGCAGAACTGTATCCACTTTCAGAAATATAATAATAGACATCAGAGACAAGCTAATGATGCTTAGTAAATGACAATTGTTCTAATTCTTATTAGTTCCTAACAGTCATCCTCATCAAACACAATTTGCTACTCCATCAGGGGAATGTTTTTCACGTGGTTTTCTAGTGGGTCTGTGTCCCCACAAGGGTATTTTTGGCATTCTGCAGAAGTCCCAATCAAATTTCATAAAAGTGTAATTTAATTTTTAAAAATCTGTATTTCATATGTTTTTGGCTCAATAAAATAAGAGCAAAGCTTAAGGGTACCTGCTTAATGAATATTTTCCTGAGCATTGTTCAGTAACAAAAAAAGCTGGAGAGGGGATAATTGTCTCATGATTACCTTTAGCATTTATTTCAACATGGATAATTTGAGTTATATACTTAGTAAATTTTACTTTATTTTATTGAGGTGAAATGCCTTTAAAGTTAAAAAAGATTTACTGATTACTAAGAAAATTTTAGAAGACTGTTGGATATGAACGTAACAAGAGTTATCAGGTTTGAGAAAAAAAACAAAAAATTACTGTGAGCAATACTAAATAGCTCACATTAACTGGTAAAAATATGAAAGTAAAGCAACTTGCTCAAACAACATTTAATGTAAGGTAATTCGAACAACAAAATCAAAACAAAGCAACACAGAAGGGTGATTCTTTCTTAAAATATTTTAATTGACAAATAATAACTGTATGTACTTATTTTTTATTTTTCTGGGTACAAAGTAGGTGTATATAATTATAAGGTACATATTTTGATAGAGGCAAACAAAGCATAATAATCACATTAGAGTAAATGGGGTATCCATCCCCTCAAACATATATATTTATTTTTGTTACAAACAATTCATTTATCCTCTTTTAGTAATTTAAAAATATACAGTAAATTATTGTTGACTGTTGTCACCCTGCTGTGCTGTCAAATACGAGGTCTTATTCATTCCTTCTAATTACTTTTTTATTTATTTTATTTTTTTTATCCATTAACCATCCCCACTTCTCCTCCACCACTATCCTTACTGGTCTCTGGTAACCATCCTTCCACTGTCTATCTTCATGAGTTCAAATGTTTTGATTTTTAGTTCTCAAAAATAAAAGAGAACATGCAAATTTTGTCTTTCTGTACTAGCTTATTTGACTTAACATAATGGCCTCGAGTTCCATGCATGTTGTAGCAAATGACAGGATTTCATACATTTTATGGCTGAATAAGTACTCCATTATGCATACGTACTACACTTATTCATTCATCTGTTGATGGAAACTTGAGTTGCTTCCAAATTTTGGCAATTGGGAAAAGTGTTGCAATACACATGGGAGTGCAGATATCTCTATAATATACTGATTTCCTTTCTTTTAGGCACATACCTACGAGTGGGATTGCTAGATCATATGGAAGTTTCATTTTTAGTTTTTGAGGCAGTTTCTGGTGAAAAATGGAATGTTCTCCACAGTAATTGTACTAACTTACATTACCACCAACAATGTATTAGTGTTCCCTTTTCGCCATATCTGTGCTGGCATTTATTATTTCCTATGTTTTGTATAAAAGTAATTTTAACTGGGGTAAGATGATATCTCATTGTACTTTTGATTCACATTTTTCTGATGATCAATGATGTTAAGCATGTTTTTATATACCTGTTTGCCATTCATCTGTTTTCTTTGAAGAAATGTCTATTCAGAGATTTTGCTCATTTTAAATCAGATTATTAGGTTTTTTTCCCATGGTCTCATTTGAGATCCTTATATATTCTGGTTATTAATTCAACATGATATCATCCCATTTGTCCATTTTTGTTTTGGTTGCCTGTGCTCACGGGGTGTTATTCAAGAAATATTTGCCCAACCCAATGTCCTAGAGAATTCACCCAATGTTTTCTTTTAGGAGTTTCATAGTTTCAGGTCTTTGATTTAAGTCTTTAGTCCATATTGATTTGATTTTGTGTATGATAGGGGTCTAGTTTAATTTTTCTGCATATGGCTATCCAGTTTTCCCAGCATCTATTTTTGAAGAGACTGTCCTTTCCCCCAGTGTATGTTTTTGGCAACTTTGTTGAAAATGAGTTCAATATAGACATATAGATTTGTTTCTGGGTACTCTATTCAGTTCTATTTGTTTATATGTCTGTTTTTATGCCAGTACTATGCTGTTTGGGTTATTATAGCTCTGTAGTATAATTTAAAATCAGGTAATCTGATTTCTCCAGTTTTGTTCTCTATGCTCAGGATAACTTTGACTATTCTGGGTCTTTTTGGGTTTCACATAAATTTTAGGATTTTTTTTCATTTCTGTAAAAAATTTAATTGGCATTTTGATAGGGATTGCATTGATCTGTAGATTGCTTTGGGGAGTATAAACATCTTAACAACACTGATTCTTCCAATCCATGAACATGAAATATCTTTCCATTTTTTGTATGTTCTCTGCAGTTTCTTTCATCAATGTTTTATCATTCTCATTGTAGAAATCTTTCACTTTTTTGCCTAATTTCTAAGTATTTAATTTTATTTGTTGCTATTATAAATGGGATTACTTTCTTGATTTTGGATTTAGATTGTTCACTCTTGGTATATAGACATGCTACGGATTCTTGTATGTCGATTTTGTATCCTGAAACTTTCTTGAATTTGTTTATCAGTTCTAATAGTTTTTTTTATGGAGTCTTTAGCGTTTCCAAATATACAATCATATCATCTGCAAATAAGGATAATTTGACTTTTTTCTTTCCAGTTTGGATGCCCTTTAGTTTTTCCACTTGTCTGATTGCTCTATCTAGGAGTTCCAGTACTATGTTGAATAACACTGGTGGAAATTGGAATCCTTGTTGTGTTCCGTATCTCAGAGGTAAGGATTTTAGTTTTTCCCCATTCAGTATGATACTAGCTGTGGGTCTGTGTTTTATGGCTTTTATTATGTTAAGATATGTTCTTTCTATCCTATTTTTTTTGGGGGGGGTGGAGGGTTATCATGAAGGAATATTAAATTGTACTGACAGTTTTTCCAGCATCTATTGAAATGATCATATGGTGTTTTTAAGGATTTTTGCATCAATGTTAATCAGGGATATTGGCTTACAGTTTTTTGTTTGTTTTCCGTGTCTTTGGATTTAGTATCAAGGTAATACTGGCTTTGTCGAATGACTTTGTAATTATAACCTTCTTCTTTATTTTTTGGAATAGCTTGATTTAAACTGGTATTATTTCTTCACTAAATGTTTGTTAAAACTCAGGAGTGAAGCCATCAGGTCCTGGGCTTTTCTTTGCTGAGAGACTCTTACTATGGCTTTAATCTTATTATTTGTTACTGGTCTATTCAATACTTGTTGGCTTCAATTTTTACTTGTTATTGGTCTGTTCAAGGTTTTGGATTTCTTCATGGTTCAATCTTTGTAGGTCATATCTGTCTAGAAATTTATCCATTTCCTCTAGGTTTTCCAATTGATTGGCATATAGTTGCTCATAATAACCTCTAATGATCCGTTAAATCCCTGCAGTATCAGCTACAGTGTCTTCTTTTTCATTTCTGTTTTCGTTTACTTGGGTCTTCTCTTTTTTTTTCTTAGTCCGACTAAAGATCTTTTTTAAAATTTTGTCTTTTCAAAACCAATTTTTATTTCATTGATTTTGTGCATTGTTTTATTCATTTAAATTTTATTTATTTCTGCTCTGATTTTTTTTTTGTATGCTAATTTGGGGTTTGGCTTGTTCTTGCTTTTCTAGTTCCTTAAGGTGCTTTGTTAGGTTGTTCATTTGAATTTTTCTAATTTTTGATGTAGTTACTTATAGCTATAAACTTTCCTCTTAGTACTGCTTTTGCTATATTACATAGGTTTTGATATATTGTGTTTTTATTTTCATTTGTTTCAAGAGGTTTCTAATTTTCTTCTTAATTTATCATTGACCCACTGGTCATTCAGAAACATATTGTGTAATTTCCATGTGTTTGTATAGTTTCCAAAATCCTAGTTTTATTACATTATGGTCAGAGAAGACAATTGATATTATTTCAACTTATTTGAATGTTTTGTGACTTGTTTTGTTACCTCACATATGGCATATCCTTGAGAATGATTCAAGTGCTGGGAAGAAGTATGTGTATTTTGCAGCTGTTGAATTAAATGTTCTATAGATATCTATTATGTCAATTTGGTCTATAGTGCATATTAATTCCAATATTTCTTTGTCAGTTTACTACTTAGATTATCTCTCTAATGCTGAAAGTGAGGCGTTGAAGTCTTCAGCTATTATGGTATTGGGGTCTGTCTCCCTTTTTAGTGCTAATAATATTTGTTTTATATTTCTGGGTGCTTCAGTGTTGGGTGCATATGCATGTACAATTGTTATGTTCTCTTGCTGAATGGACCTCTTTGTCAATACATAACAAGCCTGTTTGTCTCTTTTTATAATTTTTGTCTTGAAATTTATAGTCTAAGTATAGCTAGCTACTCCTGCTGTTTATTGATCTCATTTGCTTTTTATTCCTTTATTTTTAGTCTATTTGTGTCTTTATAGACTGTGGGCAAGAGATTATTAGATCTTTCTTTTTTAAGCCATTCAGCCACTCTGTCTTTCAACTGGAGAGTTTAGTCTATTCACATTTAATGTTATTACTGATGAATAAGGACTTACTCCTGAAATTTTATTTTTTTTTATTGTTTTGTGGTTTGCTCTTCCTTCTTTTCTTCCTTCCTGCCTTCCTTTTAGTAAACGTGATTTTCACTGGTGTATGTTTTAATTTCTTGCATTTTATTTTTTGTGTATATGTGGAACTTTTTTGATTTGAAGTTACCATGAGACTTTCAAATAATATCTTGTATCCCATTATCTTAAACTTATGAGACCTTAACACTGATTGAATAAACTAAAAGCAAAGAAAAAACTAATACAACCTCTGCCCTTTACCTCTACACCCACCTCCACTGTTAAACTTTTTTTGTTTCTATTTATTTATTATTATCCTAAATATGTCTTTAAAGGTTGTTACAGTTCTTTAAAATATACATTATTATCCTTCTACTCAAGAATAAGTAGTTTACCCACCACAATTACAGTGTTCTAATATTCTGTGTTTTTCTGTGTACTTATTATTATCAGCAAATTTTGTACCCTCAAATGATTTCTTTTTTTTTTTTTTCAGTTATTAGATTTTAAATTTCTTTTTTTTTTTGTTCTTCTTTTTTTTTATTATACTTTAGGTTTTAGGGTACATGTGCACAATGTGCAGGTTTGTTACATATGTATCCATGTGCCATGTTGATTTCCTGCACCCATTAACTCGTCATTTAGCATTAGGTATATCTCCTAATGCTGTCCCTCCCCCCTCCCCCCTCCCCCCACCCCACAACAGTCCCTGGAATGTGATGTGCCCCTTCCTGTGTCCATGAGTTCTCATTGTTCAATTCCCACCTATGAGTGAGAACATGCGGTGTTTGGTTTTTTGTCCTTGCGATAGTTTACTGAGAATGATGTTTTCCAGTTTCATCCATGTCCCTACAAAGGACACGAACTCATCATTTTTTATGGCTGCATAGTATTCCATGGTGTATATGTGCCACATTTTCTTAATCCAGTCTATCGTTGTTGGACATTTGGGTTGGTTCCAACTCTTTGCTATTGTGAATAGTGCCGCAATAAACATACGCGTGCATGTGTCTTTATAGCAGCATGATTTATAGTCCTTTGGGTATATACCCAGTAATGGGATGGCTGGGTCAAATGGTATTTCTAGTTCGAGATCCCTGAGGAATCGCCACACTGAATTCCACAATGGTTGAACTAGTTTACAGTCCCACCAACAATTGAACTCAGCTCTAAACAAAGTGGACCTAATAGACATCTACAGAACTCTCCACCCCAAATCAACAGAATATACATTTTTTTCAGCACCACACCACACCTATTCCAAAATTGACCACATAGTTGGAAGTAAAGCTCTCCTCAGCAAATGTAAAGGAACAGAAATTATAACAAACTGTCTCTCAGACCACAGTGCAATCAAACTAGAACTCAGGATTAAAAAACTCGCTCAAAACTGCTCAACTACATGGAAACTGAACAACCTGCTCCTGAATGACTATTGGGTACATAATGAAATGAAGGCAGAAATAAAGATGTTCTTTGAAACCAATGAGAACAAAGACACAACATACCAGAATCTCTGGGACACATTCAAAGCAGTGTGTAGAGGGAAATTTATAGCACTAAATGCCCACAAGAGAAAGCAGGAAAGATCCAAAATTGACACCCTAACATCACAATTAAAAGAACTAGAAAAGCAAGAGCAAACACATTCAAAAGCTAGCAGAAGGCTAGAAATAACTAAAATCAGAGCAGAACTGAAGGAAATAGAGACACAAAAAACCCTTCAAAAAATTAATGAATCCAGGAGCTGGTTTTTTGAGAAGATCAACAAAATTGATAGACCGCTAGCAAGACTAATAAAGAAGAAAAGAGAGAAGAATCAAATAGATGCAATAAAAAATGAAAAAGGGGATATCACCACCGATCCCACAGAAATACAATCTACCATCAGAGAATACTACAAACACCTCTATGCAAATAAACTAGAAAATCTAGAAGAGATGGATAAATTCCTCAACAAATACACCCTCCCAAGACTAAATCAGGAAGAAGTCGAATCTCTGAATAGACCAATAACAGGTTCTGAAATTGTGGCAATAATCAATAGCTTACCAACCAAAAAGAGTCCAGGACCTGATGGATTCACAGCTGAATTCTACCAGAGGTACAAGGAGGAACTGGTACCGTTCCTTCTGAAACTATTCCAATCGATAGAAAAAGAGGGAATCCTCCCTAACACATTTTATGAAGCCAGCATCGTCCTGATACCAAAGCCAGGCAGAGACACAACCAAAAAAGAGAATTTTAGACCAATATCCTTCATGATTTCTTATTGGTCATTAATGTCCTTTTATTTCATATTGAAGAGCTCCCGTTAGCATTTCTTATAGGAAAGACAAATTAAATCCCTTAGCTATCGCTTATCTGAGAAAGTCTTTCTCTTTCATGTCTGCAGGATATTTTCACAGCATGTATCATTCTAAGATAAGAGATTTTTTTCCTTCAGTACTTTAAATATATCATGCCACTCTCTTCTGTTCTTTAAGGAAACCAGTGAGAAGTCTGCTGCCAAATGTACTGGAACTCCATTGTATCCTATTTGTTTCTTTTCTCTTGCTGTATTTATTATCCTTTCTTTATCTTTGACCTTTGGAAGTTTAATTATTAAATGCCTTGAGATATTCCCATTTGGGTTAAATTTGCTTGTTGTTTTATAACTTTCTTTTACATGTATATTGATATCTTTCTCTAGGTTTGGGAAGTTCTTTGTTATTATCACTTTAATTAATCTTTCTACCCCATCTCTCTCTCTACCTCCAATTTAAGGAGAGTAACTCTTATATTTGCCCTTCTGAGGCTATTTTCTATGTCTTGTAGATGTGCTTTATTCTTTTTTCTTCTTTTGCTTTTCGTTTCCTCTTTGTATGTTTAAATAGCTAGCCTTCAAGCTCACTAATTCTTTCTTCTGCTTGATCCGTTTTGTTGGTAAGAGACTCTGATACATTATTTCTACACATTCTTCTTGGGAAGGCTTTCCAGGTATATTAAAAAGGACTTAGGTGTTGTAATCTAAATTTTTTGTCAGTACAGCCACATTTGCATTACGGGCACCCCAAGCTGAGTAACGCTGTGGCTCTTGTGGATTTGCAGAAGTGCTGACTTGGTGGTCTTGGATAGACATGGAAGAATTTTCTTGATTACCAGGCACGGACCCTTGTTCTCTTCCCCACATTCTCCCAAACAAACTGGGTCTTTCTCTCTGTACTGAGCTGTCTGGAGCTATGGGAGAGGTGACGTAATGACCCCTGTGGCCACCACCACTGGGACTGTGCCAGGTCAGGCCTGAAGCCAGAACAACATTCGGTCTCACACGAGGCCCATGGCAACCACTGCCTGGCTACTGCCTATGTTCACTTAAGGTCCTAGGGCTCTACGACCAGCATTTTGTAAAGCCAGCCAGGCTTGTTTCCTTCCTTCCAGGGTGGTAAATTTCCCCTAGTACTTTGTGGGTGCAGATATGCTATCTGGGAGCCAGGGCCTGGAGTTGGAAACCTTAGGTATCTACCTGATTCTCTAGTCAGCTGGGCTGGGCTGTCATCCAAGCCAGAAAACAAAGTCCTTTCCACTCTTCCTTCCAATTTTCACAAGCAGAGGATTCGCTCCCTATGAGCACCTCCACCCCAGGCCCACAGTAAGTATTGCTTGGCTACCACCAACGTTCTTTCAAGGCCTAAGGGCTCTTTAATCAGCTTGTGGTGAATGTTTCCAGGCCTTGAACTCTCACTTTAGGGCAGTGAGTTCTCCCGCTCTGGCTCAGGGAAGGTCTAGAAATGCCATCCAAAAGCTAAGGCCTACAATCAGGGCCTCTAAGAGCCTGCTTGGTGCTCTACCCCCATGTGGCCAACCTGGTAAGTAAACTAAAAGACAAAATCCCTTTTAGTCTTTTGATTTCTCAAGCAAAATGAGTCTTTCCACCACAACTTGGAATGTGCTGGATCACACATAAATCCAGCAACTGTGTTTGGGGTCGGGGTAAGAGTGACTCAAGGACTCTCTTGGCCTCCCTGTCTGGTGTCTCACTGTGTCATGTGCCACTCAAATCCACTGACTCTAAGTCCAGCACAGCACTGGGACTTTTCCAGGAATTTCAGTTTTTGTGGCCTAGACTGCCTTTCAAGTTTATTTAGAATTCCAGAGCACTTTGGCCCACAGTAGTGAGGCTTGCCAAAACTCAGGTTCTGTCTTCTGGGATGGGTGATTTCCCTCTGGCTAGGGCTATTCTAATTATTTCCTTTGTGGGTGCTGTCTGAGTTCTGCTCTGTGTTGTATTCTGCTTTGACAGAGCAATAGTGAATTCCAATGCAAACTCCCACAATCACTTTGCTCTCCTTCCCCTCAGACCACAGATTCTCTATGCTACATGGCTGCTGCCAGGAGATGGAGGAAGGGTAGCATCAGCAATTCAGAACTGTCTTTACTACCCTTTTCAGTGCCTCTTTCAATGATAAGAAGTTAAAACCAGGTACTGTGATTACTCACCTGATTTTTGGTTCTTATGAAGGTACTTCTTGTGTGGATAGTTGTTCAATTTGATGTTCCTGCAGGGAAGCAAATCAGTGGAAGCTTCTATTTGGCCAAACTGCTCTGTCTCCTCTCAAAACAAACCTAATTGCATATATTTAGGAAGTCCAATTTGATGTTTTGATATATGTATACATTGTGTAATGGCTAAAACAATAATTTAAATTAATCACCTCATACATTTGTTAATATTTGTATGATGAGAGCATTTAAAATTTACTCATTTAGTATTTTAAAATATACATTATTAAAAACTATCATCACCACGCTGTGCAATAGATCACTAAAACTTATTCCTTCTGTCTAACTGAAAATTTGTACCCTCTGAATAACATCTACTCTTTCCTCATACCCCTGACCCTTAGCCTCTGGTAACTACCATTCTACTCTCTACTTCTAGGAATTTGACTTTTTCAGATTCTGCATATAAGCGAGATCATGCAGTATTTGTCTATCTGTACTTACCTTATTTCAGTTAGCATAATCTCTTCTAGGTTAATCCATATTTTTGCAAATGACATAATTTCCTCCTTTTTAAGGCTGAGTAGTTGTCCATTGTGTATATAGACAGTTTATTTTATTTATTTATTTATTTTAGAGAGAGAGGATCTCGCTCTGTTACCTAGGTTGGAGTGCAGTAGACTGATCATAGCTAACTGCAGTCCCAAATTCTGAGGCTCAAGTGATCCTTCTACCTCAGCCTCCTGAGTAGCTGGGACTACAGGCATGTGCCACCATGCCTGGCTAAGTTTTTCTTATTTTTTGTAGAGACTGAGTCTCACTATATTGACCAGGCTGATCTTGAACTTCTGGCCTTAATTTATCCTTTCCAGCCTCTCAAAATGCTGGAATTACAGGTGTGAGTTACTATGCCCAGCCCCACATTTTCTTTATCCATTAATCTGTTAATAGACAATTAGTTTGATTCAGTATCTTGAATATTTTGAAAAATGCTACAATGAACATAAGAATATAGCTATCTCATCAACATACTAATTTCAATTCCTGATATGGTTTGGCTGTGCCTCCACCCAAATCTCATCTTGAATTGTAGCTCCCATAATCCCCACATGTTGTGAGAGGGAACTGGTGGGAAATAATTGAATCATGGGAGCAGTTTTATACCATCCTGTTCTCATGATAATGAGTAAGTCTCAAAGTCTCACGAGTTCTGATGGTTTTATAAAGAGCAGTTCTGCACATGCTCTTTTTCCTGCCGTCATGTAAGACTTGCCATTGTTCCTTCTTTACTTTTCATGATGTTTGTGAGGCCTCTCCAGCCATGTGAAACTGTGAGTCCATTAAACTTATTTTTCTTTATAAATTACCCAGTCTCAGGTATTTCTTTATATGAGTATGAAAATAGACTAATACAATTCCTTTGACATACCCAGTAGTTGAATTTCTGGTTCATATGATAATTCTATTTTTAGTTTTTTGAGAAACTTCCTTATTTCACATAATGGCTTTACTAATTTATATACCCACCAATGGTGTATAAGAGTTTCCTTTTCTCTACATCCTCACCAAAACTTATATTCGTATTCTTTTGATAATAGTGATTCCAGCATGTGTGAGATGATACCATATACAAAATCCACTCAAAATGGATACAAGACTTAAACAAAAGAATAATTATAATTATCAACTTTTAGAATTTATATTTTGTAATGTATGTTCGAAGTGAAATTCTAAAGAATTCTATATAGCACATGTGAAATTCTAATGTTATTCTGAAAAAAACATAAAATACAGAGAAAAAATGTCTCTTAAAATATTTACTATAATAAGGTTGATTTTATTAATTATAATTAAAAAACTATATTAGAATTTGAAAATGAAAATAATTTAAGTGTTCAAAATATGTTTTTCTGTATTTAAGGGAAAAACAACATAAATTTGTTGAAAAATCATGTTAAACATGTACTGTTGGCATTTACATCATTGTATTTGATAAATATACTTGGGTTTTTTGATATAATCAGATAACATTTATACAATTTTTTGAAAAGATTTAGCTTATATTAATCCTTTAAGTTTTTTTAGGTTTTTAGGTATATGTTGCTGATGTTAATTAATGTAAGCAAATATTAGAGGATATTAATTTTGTAAAAATGCTTGATGTATACAAAAGAAAAAATATACTTAAATTATTTTGTATATAATTAATTCCTTTGTTTTTCAATATTTCTAAGGAAGCATTTAGTAAATGTCCACTATGGGCTAACTATATTTCATTGTTATGTGGATAAGTTAATTAACCGAAAAAAATGTAAGCTCTGAAGAAAATATAAAGGCAATGATAAAAATTTTCAAAAGCCTCTGTTTTTTATGATGTTTTTAAAAAGCTATTTTGAAAATGTTTCCACATAGTTACTACCTGTAACTGATATGGTTTGGCTCTGTGTTCCAACCCAAATGTCATCTCAAATTGTAATCCCCACGTGTCATGGGAGTAACCTTGTGGGAGGTGATTGGATCATAGGGGTAGTATTGCTCATACTGTACTTGTGATAGTGAGTGTGTTTTCATGAGATCTGATGGTTTCAAAGTATGCTACTTTTCCTCTCTCTCTCCTGATGCCATGTAAGGCCCTCTGCCATGATAGTAAGTTTCCTGAGGCCACCTCAACCATGTGGAACTGTGAGTTAATTAAACCTCTTTTCTTTATAAGTTACCCAGTTTTAGGTAGTTCTTTATAGCAGTGTGAAAACAGACTAATACAGAAAGTTGGTACCAGGAGTTTGGGGCACTGCTATAAAGATACCTGAAAATATGGAAGCAACGTTGGAATTGGGTAACGGGCAGAGATTGAAACCTTTTGGAGAGATCAGAAGAAGACAGCAAGATGAGGAAAGATTTGGGACTTCCTAGAGACTTGTTAAATGGTTGTGACCAAAATGCTGATAGTGATATAGACAACGAAGTCCAGGCTGAGGCAGTCTCAGAGGTAGAAGAAAAATTTATTGGGAACTTGAGCAAAGATCACTCTTGCTATGCTTTAGCAAACAAACCAGCAGCATTTTGCCCTTGTCCTACAGATCTATGGAAGTTTGAACTTGAAAGAGATTACTTAGGGTATCTGTGGAAAAAATTTCTATGCAGCAAAACATTCAAGGTTCACCTGGCTTTTTCTGAAAGTATACAGCTGTATGCATTCACAAAGAGATGTTCTGAAATTGGAACTTATGTTTAAAAAAGAAGCATAACATAAAAGTTTGGAAAATTTGCAGCCTGACCATGTGGTAGAAAACAAAAATCTATTTTCAGGAAAGAAATTCAAGGCCAAGCCAGCTGCAGAAATTTGCATAAGTACGGAGGAGGTAAATGTTAATAGCCAAGACAATGGGAAAAATGCCTTCAGGGCATTTCAGAGATCTTTGTGGGAGCCCTTCCCATCAAAGGCCTGGAGGCCTAAGAGGAAAAAAATGATTTTGTTGGCTTAGCCCAGGGCCCAGTTTCTCTGTGTAGTCTTGGGACATGGCATCCTGTGTCACAGCCGCTCCAGCTCCAGCCATGGCTGAAAGGGGTCAAGGTATAGCTCTATAACTCAGGCTCTTGCTACAGAGGGTGTAAGCCTCAATCATTGGTAGCTCCCATGTGCTGTTGGGACTGCAGCTGCAAAGTAGACAAGAGTTGAGGTTTGGAAACCTAGATTTCAGAGAATGTTTGGAAATGCCTGGATTTCTAGGCAAAAGTCTGGTACGTGGGCAGAGCCCTCATGGAGAATCTCTACTAGGGCAATGCAGACGGGAAATGTGGGGTTGGAACCCTCACACATAGAATCTCCACTGGGGCACTGTCTAAGTGGAGCTGTGAGAAGAGGGCCACTATCCTACAGACTCCAGAATGGTAGATCCATTTACAACTTTCACTGTGAGACTGGAAAAGCCACAGGCACTCAATTCCACCCTGTGAAAGTGGTTCAAGAGCTGTAACCTGGAAGATCCACAGGGGTGGAACTGCCCAAGGCTAAGGGAGCCCACCTCTTACATTAGCATGCCATGGATGTGAGACATGGAGTCAAAGGAGATTATTTTGGGGCTTTAAGATTTAATTAGTGCCTTGCTGGGTTTCAGACTGGCATGGGGCCTGTGTCCCCTTTATTTTGGCCAATTTCTCTCATTTTGAACAGAAATACTTACCCAATGCCTGTACCTCCATTGTATCTTGGAATTCATTAAATTGTTTTTGATTTCACAGGCTCATAGGCAGAAGGGACTTGCCCTGTCTCAAATTACACTTTGGACTTGGACTTTTGAGTTAATGCCAGAATGAGTTAAGACTTTGGGGGACCATTGAGAAAGCATGATTGGTTTTGAATTCTGAAAAGAACACGAGATTTTGGAGGTGCCAGGGGTGGAATGATGTGGCTTGGCTCTGTGTCCCCACTCAAATCTCATCTTGAATGTAATCCCCACGTGTCCAGGGAGGGACCTGGTGGGAGGTGATTGGATAATGGGGGCAGCTTCCCCCATGCTGTTCTTGTGATAATGAGTGAGTTCTCATGAGATCTGATGGTTTAAAAGTTTGGCAATTCCCCCTGCTGCCACCTCTACCACTACATAACACATGTCTTGCTTCCCATTTGCCTTCTGCCATGATTTTAGGTTCCTGAGGCCTTCCTAGCCAGGCAGAACTGTGAGTCAATTATACCTCTTTTGTTTTTAAATTACCCAGTCTCAGGCAGTTCTTTATAGCAGTGTGAAAACAAACTAATACAGTAATAAATCTAAAATTAACTATTAAGGGAAATAGTCTTCCTATAAAACAAGTTGAAAAATTACCATTATAGTCAATATTATGAAGATACATATAAAATTCCCAGCTTTTTATTTGAAATTATTTGGATAGCAAGTACAAATATATATGTTTATGTTAAAATATCAAACTATCTCAAAAACAAGAGCTGCTTTGAATATTTCAAATGCTATCAGCTACAGAGATATAGATAGAGATATAATTATTTTGATATTTACATTTATATAGTGATAAAGAAATTTTATCTAAATTTTTTACTCAAGAACATGGATAAACACCAGAGATATATTATTATTGTTTATAACAAGTGCAACTCTAGCTATGTTTAGTGACTATAAATGTTAGATGCTTACACATGTAACATGAATATCAAATTTGAATTCCACCCTTAAAACAAAACGTATTTTACTCTTTGTGTATAAGATGTTATTATCCAACAGTAATAACCTCTCGGTTTCCTGGGAGAAAATATGAAGCATCATCAATTAGCTCATAATATTACAGGATACATTTAAAAATATTTTTACTATAAAAATTAATATATAAATGGTGAGAAAATTATATCCTCTTCCCATATTAAACACTTAAGAACAAATATGAGGAATCTGTGGATATTTTTGTATTAATATTTGAAAAGGCTGGGCACAGTAGCCCAAGCCTATAATCCCAGCACTTTGGGAGATCTAGGCAGGAGGATCACGAGGTCAAGAGTTCAAGACCATCCTGTCCAACATGATGAAACCCGTCTCTACTAAAAATACAAAAATTAGCTGGGCATAGTGGTGAGTGCCTGTAATCCCAGCTACTTCAGAGGCTGAGACAGGAGAATCACTGGAACCTGGGAGGAGGAGGTTACAGTGAGCCGAGATCATGCCATTGCACTCCAGCCTGGGTGACAAGAGTGAGACTCCGTCTCAAAAAAAAAAAAAAAAAATTACCCAGGCGTGGGGGCATGCCCCTGTAGACCCAGCTACTCAGGAGGCTGAGGCAGGAGAATTGCTTAAACCCCAGAGGTAGAGTCTGTAGTGAGCCGAGATCACGCCACTGCACTACAGCCTAGGCGACAGAGCAAGACTCTGTCTCAAAAAAAAAGTAACAATAAATAAATAAATAAATACATCTCATTACTCTTTTTTAGCATATGGATCAGATTAATCGAATAGTAAGCAGAAAGTGCCATGTAAACTGTTGTCTCAAAATAACAATAATGTTAACTTTTGCAACAGCCTGTTTGGGTGGATCACAATGATCTTACTAATGGGCAAACAATGCACACACACAAAAACACAGAAGTTGAAGGCTGCGCTTAAAAAAAATTACAATCATCTTTCTTTAACACCTGATTTCAAGTTAGTATTCATGAAACTTTGTCATCATTTTTATTGTTGATTTGTTAGTACATATGTGTATAAAGTCACTCAAATTTACTGACAAATAGTGCAGTAGCACTCACCAAAGCGTGGATCAGTGATTTTTGCAACATTCTATCTGTAAAAAACCGAAAGCATTCCTCTGCTAAAAAAAAAAAATAAATAAATAAAAAATAAAGTTTCAAAACAACTGTTACACATTTCAGATTTGTAGCAATCATAGTTTTCTATCATTATTCAGGGCAAAAACAACCGATTTTGTTTTCTGAGCAGTTTCATAAACTATTAAAAACAAGTCAATAATATATAACATTATTTTAAAAGTTTCTTTAAGATTTTTTATTTTCTCTTACTTAAGTCTAGTTAGGATATGTCATACTACTCTAGAAACCTTTTAATACATGTGTAGGGAAACAGCAAATAATCCCACTTTAATTCATTCTAATTAGAAAAGAAATGTTGCTATCAGTTTTACCTACTGTCTGCAAGCTTGACAGTGCTTTGCTCATAACTCATAAAGCCTCAGGATCCAGGAAATTTGTTGGACTTAAAATATGAAAAGAACTGCATAATTTTTATTTATTAAATAAAATAAAGTCTGATTTAGAATACAGATGTTTTCATCTTTGATGTTTGAATGTCCTTGGTAAACATATTAATGAGACTCAGCTGTATTAGCTTAGCTCAGGTAGATTGAAGTTTTATGATCTTGTGAGTTTAAAATAATAACTGTGTTTTTGTTATAATGCCTTTTGTAGATCATCTTAAAACCAAATAAATAAATAAATTCAATAAGGCAGAGTCTTTTCTCTCCCATATGGCATGCTCTTTTGAATGGCAGTAATAATAATATTGACAATATTTATTGTAAGTTTGCTTCAATGAAGATTTTTTTTTAATTGAAGAGCAGCTTGGTAGAAACACTTAAGTTACTCAAAAAATTCTAAACAAGTAGAATAGTAGACATATTTTCCATGATTGGCCGTTTTCCATGCAATGGGGTGTGTTTTAAAAAAACACATTCTTGGCCTTTATCGAAAAACCACAGATAGCTATAATTTGGGTAACTTTTACAGATAATTTATGACTTTGCACTCAACTTAATGGCCCATAAAAAACTCAAACAGCAGTGTTAGGACATTGCTTTAGCATTTAAAAGGATTCTGAGGACTGCAAGGGTTTTTAAAAAGGGATGTCTGTCAAGTGGAATTTTTGAATTGTACTTAAAAATATGTTGTTTGATTCAAAAATTGTCTGTGTCAAAGTTACACCCTGGCTACACTGATTCTTGCCAGTGTTTATGATAATAATACTAAGGAAAACAATTGGTCTGTTTTTTAGGTTACCTTTTAATATACTAATATAATACAACTACTGTTAGAAAATGAATGCAAACCTGTTTGTGACAATTTACTGCCCTTGAAGTGACTGTATATATTTTGACCATGGCAACTGATGTCTGTGATTTTTTTTCCCACCATGGCTTTTAAACAGTTAACATCACCTGCTGCTGTTTGTGATGAAACCCCACAGGAAATGAATGCCAAAGGTACAAGATGAAAGAGAAAGTAATTTTCTGGGAGGGGAGGTAAGAGTAATCTTGCACTTTGAGGTGAAAGGGTGAGAAACCAAAAGATGTGTGAGGAATTACTTATGAAACTGGAAATGAAGGTAAAAGTTGGAGGCAAAGGGAGCAAATATAGAAAAGAGAGAAAGAAGAAAACTCCTAGAGTCATAGAGAAAAATAAAGGGACAGTAGGTTGAAATATATACCTAGAAGATGCCACCAAGAAAATGTCATTGTCATATAGAGGAAAATCTCAAACCTACTAAAATATTATATACAAACTCAATATGTTCAAAGGGTAAAAAAAAATCACAAACAAGTATTCTTAAGTCTTTTCTCCCTCACATTCCACCATTAGGGATAATTCTATCGTTGCCTTTTCTTTTTCTGATTTTTCTGGTGAAAAATCAAGGGAATGTGAAGTAAGAAAGAGTAGGGGATGCCAGGGAGGCTAAAGTTATTATTTGAAAGGAGAAAGTTTATAAAGAGCAAATAATAGTATTTATAAATATAATGATAAAGAGAAAACTACAAAACTCAATGTAGACGGAGCTGAGGAGTGAGATGAGAGGTATTTGCAGAGACAGTTACTGGGTAGCAGACAGACAAGGAAAGAAAGGATAAAATTACCAAACCATTGCTATATATTTTCAACTGAGAGACATCAGGGGATATTTTTACATGTTTCAGTAAGTTGGTGGTGATTGAAACTGTGTTTATTTGAATGCAGCACTCTTTTAAGCCTGAACCACAAGGTAGTTTCATGCTGTGTGGTTGATATGTGAAAGTAAGCACCAACAAAATATTAAAAGTGATTCTTCTCACTTAAAATCATTATTAACAAACATTTATTACTGGTTCCACTACCGATATGAAATGCGTAAGTCAGCATCATTCCTATTCTCTTCTGGATGTCATCCAAAGATAAAAACAAAGAACAATGGAGAGAATCCCTGGTAACTTCAATTAGCATTAATTTAAGACAGACATATATTCCTTTTTTAACTTTTATTTTAAGATCAAGAATAAACTGCAGGTTCATTACATAAGTTAACTTGCATCGCAGGAGTCTGTTGCTCAGATTATTTCCTCACCCAGGTATAAAGTACCCATTAGTTATTTTTAGTTATTTTTTCTGACCTTCTCCCTCCTTCCACCTTCTGGAAGGCCTCAGTGTGTTTTATTCCCCTCTCTGTGTTCATATGTTCTCATCATTTAGCTCCCATTTATAAATGAGAGCATGCAGTATTTGGTTTTCTGTTCCTTTGTTAGTTTACTGAGGATAATGGCCTCCAGCTTCAATCATGTCCCTGCAAAGGACATAATCTCATTTTTTTTATGGCTGCATAGTATTCTATGGTGGGTATGTACCACATTTTCTTTATCCAGTCTATCATTGATGGGCATTTATGTTGATTCCACTGTATTTGCTGTTGTGAATAGTGCTACAATAAACATATGTGTGCATGTATCTTTAAAATAGAATAATTTATATTTATTTGGGTATATACTTAGTAAAGCATTTGCTGGGACAAATGATATTTCTATCTTTAGGTTTTTGAGAAATTGGCACACTGTCTTCCAAGATGGCTGAAGTAATTTACACTCCCACCAACAGTGTAAAGGATTCCCTTTTCTCCATAACCTTGTCAGCATCTGTTACTTTTTGACTTTTTAATAACTATTCTGTCTGCTGTTAGATGGTATCTAATTGTGGCTTAGATTTGCATTTCTTTAATGATCAATGATGCTGAGCATTTTTTATGCTTGTTCGCCATATGTATATCTTCTTTTGAAAAGTGTCTGTTCACGTCCATTGCCCACTTTTTTATGGAGTTAAATTTTTTTCTTGTAAATTTCTTTATGTTCCTTATAGTTGGTGAATATTAGATTTTTGTCGAATGCATAGTTTGCAAAAATTTTATCCCATTCTGTAGGTTGTCTATTTACTCTGTTGATCGTTTCTTTTGCTGTGCAGAAACTCTTCAGTTTAATTAGATCCTATATGTCAATGTGTTTGTTGCAATTGCTTTTGGCATCTTTGCCATGAAATCTTTGCATGTGCCTGTGTCGTGAATGGTATTGCCTAGGTTTTCTTCCGGGGTTTTTTTATAATTTTCGGTTTTACATTTAAGTCTTTAATCCATTTTGAGTGAATTTTTGTATATGGTGTAGAGAAAGGGTAGAGTTTTAATCTTCTGCATATAGCTAGCCTTATCCCAGAACCATTTATTGGATAGGGAATCCTTTCCCATTGCTTGTTTTTGTAAGTCTTGTTGAAGCTCACATAGTTGAGGGTGTGTGGTCTTATATCTGGGTTTTCTATTCTGTTCCATTGGTCCATGTGTCTGTTTTTGTACCAGTACCATGCTGTTTTGTTACTGTAGCCTGTAGTATAGTTTGAAGTCAGGTAGCATGATGCCTCCAGATTTGTTCTTTTTTGCTTAAGATTGCCTTGGCTATTCAGGCTACTTTTGGTTCCATATTAATTTTAAAATAGTTTTCTCTAGTTCTTTGAAGAGTGACAATGGTAGTTTAATAGGAATAGCATCAAATCTATAAGCTGCTTTGGGTAGTCTGGCCATTTTAATATCGATTCTTCCTATCCATGAGCATGGAATGTTTTTCAATGATAAACCAAATCTAGCAGCATATCAAAAACTTATCCACCACAATCAAGTGAGCTTCATCCCTGGGATGCAAGGTTGGTTCAACGTATGCAAATCAATAAATGTGATTCATCACATAAACAGAATTAAAGACAAAAAACACATTATTATATCAATAGATGCAGAAAAGTCTTCTGATAAATTCAACATCCCTTTTTGCTAAAACCCTCAATAAACTAGGTATTGAAGAAACATATCTCAAAGTAATAAGGGTCATATATGAGAAACCCACAGCCAACATCATGCTGAATGGGCAAAAGCTGGAAGCATTCCCTCTGAAAACTGGCACAAGAAAAGGATGCCCTCTGTCACCACTCCTATTCAACACAGTGTTGGAAAGTTCTGGCCAGGGCAATCAGGCAAGAGAAAGAGATAAAGGGCAGGCAAATAGAAAGAGAGGAAGTTAAATTATCCCTCTTTGTAGATGACATGATCCTGTATCCAGAAAACCCCATAGTCTCAGCCCAAATTTCTTCTTAAGCTGATAAACAACTTCAGCAATGTCCCAGGATACAAAATCAATGTGCAAAAATCACTAACTTTTGTACACTGACAACAGTCAAGCCAAGAGCCAAATCAGGAAGGCACTCCCATTCATAATTGCCACACACACACCCACACACACACACTAAAAAAATAAAAAAAAAAAAAACCTAGAAATACAGCTAACTAGATAAGTGAAAGATCTCTACAAGAACTACAAACCACTGCTCAAAGAAGACAGAGACATATTCTATAAGGACAGTCCAAATCAGTCAAAATTGGTAAAGATGAGTGAAAAGCTCCACAAAATGAAGTAAAGAAATGAGGGTACACCAGGCATGGTGGCTTACACCTGTAATCCAAGCCCTTTGAGAGGCAGAGGTGAGCAGATTACTTGAGCCCAGGAGTTAGTTCAAAATCAGCCTATGCAACATAGGGAGAACCCCCATCATCTCTACCAAAACAAAAAACAAATAAACAAACAAACAGCTAGGCGTGGTGGCATGTGCCTATAGTTCAAGCTACTGGGGAGGCTGAGGTAGGAGGATCCGGAAGACCTAGCTGGAGAAATCAGGCAGGAAAATGCAGTAAAAGGCAACCAAATAGAAACAGAGGAAGTCAAACTATGTTTAGAGATGATGATATTGGCTTTTTTCATGTAGTCATGTGCATTTGTTTCACCTGTGCCTCTTCATGACTTAATAGCTCATTTGTTTTTAGCAGCAAATATTTCATTGAATGGTTGTACTAAAGATTATTTGTCCATTCACTTACCAAAGGCCATCTTAGTTGATTACAAGTTCTTGCGATTATGAATAAATCTGCTACAAACATATGTGTGCAGGTTTTTGTGTTGGCATGTTTTCAAATTCTTTGGGTAAATACCAGTAAGGGTGATGGAGGATCATAATGTCACAGTACACTTAGTTTTGTAAGAAACCAAAAAATTTGTTTCCAAAGTGGCTGTAACATTTTGCGTTTCTAGTAGCAATGAATGAATATGCTTTTTAAATGTTATTTTTCATGTGTGAACTATGTGGATGCATTCTATGAATATATTTAATAAATGAGTTTTTAAATCATAAATGGTATTCTTTAAAATATAAAATATTTTAGAACATTTAAATGTTTGCTTAAAGATTATTGATAACTGCAATAGACAATATAAAAATGTAACTCAGTATATATCAATTATATTAGAGTTAGGGTTTACAATATACTTATAGAGAATAGTAACAAAAGAATATTATAGTATACACTATGGTGACTTCTTTTAAGAGTGAGTGAGCATGTGTAAACCTGAATTGGAGAGGAATGAAAAGATCACACTAGCATGTTGTAGCTGCCCTTCTCCAGGCACATTTTGTTGTTTGCTCCCAGTGAGTTTTGTCTTTTTCTAGTTTTCTTCTATTTTATGAGTTTTCTTCTATTTTATGAGACTGACAAACTGCGACTACACAAAGAGGGCCACACAAAGAGGGCTCCCTAGTTTTCCTCTATTTTAAAAGTTTCTATCTTGAACATACTTTTATGTGTTCAGGATAAAGTAATTAATATATTTTCTAAATGGATCTTCTCTAATTTTAAGTATGACACAATCATTTAAAATCCTCCTTATACAAGATAAGGAAAATAGGTTATTACACTAATTTCTTTCTTTTCTAATTTTTGTGGATTACATCTATAAATTGACCTCCAAATATGTCTCTTTTTCTAATGCTTTTATTCATGAAGTCATTCCTTTCAAATCCAATTTAGAATGCTATTAAAAACATATTGATTTTTTTTCTATTTAACTAATTGTTTTTAGTATATACTGCCAGCTCTTTATACATTTAAATTTCTCATTTTGAGTTCTTCATCTTTGTTTACACCTTTCAGTAAATAAAATAAAGAAATTATAACTTGTTTTAATTAGTTTTCCTTTTTTCTCTCTGGATTCTTTCTTTTTTTTAATCTTTGGTTTTCTGAAATCTGAATATGACATATACTTATGTGTATTTTGGTTTTTGTTTGTTTGCTTGGGAGTTATTCTGCTTGTGATCTCTGAATTTCTTGGATCTGTAGTTTGATGTCTAACATTAATTTGGGGAAATTTTTCAGACTTTATTGCTTCAAATATTGTTTCTGTTCTATTCTGTCTTTCTTTTCCTTTTGCTAAACTATTACACATGTTGCATCTTTTGTAATTCCACATTGGATACATCCCTCAGATACTGGATATTCTCTTCTGTTTCTTTCAGTTTTTTTTTTTTTCAAACTTTGCTTTTAAGTTTCAGAAGTTTTTATTGACATTTTGACATGTTGACATGTTGACATTTTGACATATTCTCATGCTGTGGAATTCTTTCCTGAGCCATACCCAATCTACTAATGAGCCCATTAGAAACATTATTCATATCTATTATAGCGTTGTTTATCTCTGACATTTCCATCTTGTTTTCTTAGATTTTTTCTCTGTTTACATCATCTACTAGTTCTTATGTATTTTCTGCTTTTTTTTTTAAATTTAAAGTTCTTAGTACATTTTTATAGTTGTTGGTTTTCTGTTGTTTGTTTTTAATTCCTGTTTTGATAATTCCAACAGTTCCTGCTATTTCTGACTCTGGTTCTGACTCTCGTTCAGTCACTTCAAACTTATTGTTAAAATGTTGTGTTTGTATGCCTTGCAATTCTATTTAAAAGTGAACATGATATACTGCATAAAAAGAATTGCAGTAGTTAGGTCTTTAATAATGTAGTGGCAAGGTGTAGGGGGAGAGAAACTGTTCCATAGTCCTGTGATTAAGTCTTACTTTTTTTGGCAAGCCTGTGCCCCTGAAATGTGAACTTCACCAGTGCTTCTCACTCTTCCTCCACCTTAGGTGGAAGAGGATGCCTAGAGTTTGATATTTCCCTCCCGCCCATATAGAAAACCAGAGGGAGTTACATTTGGATGTTTCACTTCCTCCAGGTCTGTTAGGCTCTGGTAAGTCCCCCATAGGTTAGATTCTTGTAAGATAGTTGCTCCTCAGGGAAATTTTTGTTAAGTAGAACAAAATGTTCTGGAGTATTTCTAAATGCTTGCTTTTCCCCTTTCTGCTACTGGAAGCAGAATTTTCTTTGACATTCACTGTAAGAACCTGTTGGAGCACCTGGAGGTCAAATTCATAAAAGTGTAGGGCCCTCCCAAATGACAGAATCCTTTTGGAATTTTTAATCTCATATTTGTCTACACTGAGTCTCTAGCAACTTTCCAGCTATAGCTGAGAATTTTCTACCCTAGCACTGATACCCCTGAATGTTTCTACTCATGGTTTCTGGTTTGGTATGTTGTGATTCTCTGCATCTGCCTATCTCTGCAGTTTAGGTGGCAGCAGTTTGTCCTGTGGCCTCACTTCTTTCATGGATCGAAGAAGAGTTGTTGATTTTTTATGTTGTTCAGCTTTTTCTTTATTGGTGAGATGGAGTGGCAACTTCTAAATTCCTTGCATGTTGGATTAGAGACTGGGGTCCATTCGTTTTTTAAGTTTAATTTTTTTATCATTTTAGTATATTTTTATTTATAATGACCATAATAATTATACATATTTATGGAATACAATGTGCTGTTTAAATACATGCATACATAACATAATGATCAAACTGGGGTAATTGCTATATTCATCACTTTAATTATTTCTTATTCCTTAGTAGTGACATTTAAAATCTTTTCTAGCTAATTTGAAATATACGCACACTACATTGTTATTGGTTATAGTCATCCTACTGTGTAATAGAACACCGAATTTTATTTTTCCTGTGTAACTTTGTACCTATTGACCAGCTAACTGGTCCTGGTCTCTTTTCCCCCTGTCCTCCACAGCCTCTGGTAACCAATGATCATACCCTCTACTTCTATAAAATTAAGTTTTTAAGTATCCACATATGAGTGAGATTATGTGGAGTGTTTGTCTTTCTGTGCTTGGCTTATTTCACTTAACTTAATGTACTCTAGGGTCATCCATATTGCCACATGATATGGTCTGGCTGTGTCCCTACCCAAATCGCCATCTTGAATTGTACTACTCCCCACATGTGAAGGGTGAGGCCAACTGACGATAATTGAATCATGGAGGTGGGTTCCCCCATACTGTTCTCATGGTAGTGAATATATCTTACAACACCTGAAGGTTTTGTAAATGGGAGTTCCCCTGAACAAGGTCTCTTGCTGGCCACCACAGAAGATGTGACTTTGCTTCTCATTCACCTTCCACCATGATTGTGAGGCTTCCCAGCCATGCGGAATTGTAAATCAATTAAACCTCTATCCTTTATAAATTACCTATCCTGGGTATGTCTGTTCAAGGTCAATGCTAAAGTAGAAATCTTTTTTTTTTTTTTTTGTTGCAATATTTTTTATTTACTAGTTTCTAAGTTTCTTTTTTTTTTTTTTTATTATACTTTAGGGTTTTAGGGTACATGTGCACAATGTGCAGGTTTGTTACATATGTATCCATGTGCCATGTTGATTTCCTGCACCCATTAACTCGTCATTTAGCATTAGGTGTATCTCCTAATGCTGTCCCTCCCCCCTCCCCCCACCCCACAACAGTCCCCGGAGTGTGATGTTCCCCTTCCTGTGTCCATGAGTTCTCATTGTTCAATTCCCACCTATGAGAGAGAACATGCGGTGTTTGGTTTTTTGTCCTTGCGATAGTTTACTGAGAATGATGTTTTCCAGTTTCATCCATGTCCCTACAAAGGACACGAACTCATCATTTTTTATGGCTGCATAGTATTCCATGGTGTATATGTGCCACATTTTCTTAATCCAGTCTATCGTTGTTGGACATTTGGGTTGGTTCCAAGTCTTTGCTATTGTGAATAGTGCCGCAATAAACATACGCGTGCATGTGTCTTTATAGCAGCATGATTTATAGTCCTTTGGGTATATACCCAGTAATGGGATGGCTGGGTCAAATGGTATTTCTAGTTCGAGATCCCTGAGGAATCGCCACACTGACTTCCACAATGGTTGAAAGTAGAAATCTTAAAGGAAGGTAGGAAAAAAGGCCGGATCACATACAAAGGGAACCCTCATCAGGCTAACAGTGGACTTGTCAGCGGAAATTTTATAAGCCACAAGAGATTGGGGGGCTATTTTCAGCATTCTTAAAGAAAAGAAATTTTAACAAAGAAATTCTAAACAAAAATCTAAACTAAGTTTAGTTTTTTCCTGCCAAGCTAAGGTTCATAACTGAAGGAGAAATAAAATCTTTTCCAGACAAGTAAACACTAAGGGAATTTGTTACCACTAGACTAGCTTTACAAGAGATCTTTAAAGGAGTTGTGAGCAGAAAAACTAAATAACAATACCTGCTACCAAAACAGCCCACACTTAAGTCTATAGCTCACAGACTCTATAAAGGAACCACACAATAGAAATTACAAAGTAACCACTAACAACTTCACAATAGGATCAAAACCTCACATATCAATATTAACCTTGAATGTAAATGGTCTAAATGTCCCAATTAAAAGACACAGAGTGGCAAGTTGGATTAAAAACAATACCCATCTGTCTACTGTCTTCAAGAAACCCATTTCATGAGTCATGACACATATAGACTCAAGTAAACGGTGGTATAAAGATCTACCACAGAAACAAAAAGCAAAAAAGAGCAGGAGTAATTATTCTTATACTAGATAAAATAGACTTTAAACCAACTACAGTAAAAAATGGACAAAGAAGGGCATTACGTAATGATAAAGGGTTCAACTAAAACAAGAAGACTTAAGTATCTTAAATATATAATGCTCTACATTGGAGTGCCCAGGTGCATAAAACAAATACTTGTAGACCTAGTAAAAGACTCAGACTGCCACATAATAATGGCAGGGTTCAACACCCCACTTGTGGTGTTAGACAGATCATAGAGGCAGAAAACTAACAAAAGAATTCTGGACTTAAATTCAACACTTTATCAACTGGAACTGGTAGATATCTACAGAATACCCATCAACCACAGAATATATATTGTTTTCATCTGCATAAGGAAAATACTCCAAGATCAACCATATACTCAGCCATAAAGCAAATCTCAATTAATTGAAATACAATTAGAAATCATACCAACTATAATATCACACCACAGTGGAATAAAAATAAAAATCAGTTCCAAGAAGATCTCTCAAAACTGCATGATTACATGAAAATTAAACAACTGGCTCCTAAATGAATTTTGAGTAAAAACAAAAATTAAGGTAGAAATTATGAAATTCTTTGAAATAAATGGGAAAAGAGACACAACACACCAAAATCTCTGGGGTACAGCAAAAGCAGTGTTAAAGGAGTTTATAGCACTAAATGCCTACCTAAACAAGTTAAAAAGATCTCAAATTAATGATCTAGATTACACCCAGAGGAAGTAGAAGAAGAAGAACAGAGTATCCCCAAAGCAAGCAGAAAAAAATAAAGAAAATGAGAGCATAACTCTTTTAGTGATGGTCATTCTAACTGGTGTGAGATGGTATCTCACTGTGGTTTTGATTTGCATTTCTCTGATGGCCAGTGATGATGAGCATTTTTTCATGTGTTTTTCGGCTGCATAAATGTCTTCTTTTGAGAAGTGTCTGTTCATGTAATTTGCCCACTTTTTGATGGGGTTGTTTGTTTTTTTCTTGTAAATTTGTTTGAGTTCATTGTAGATTCTGGATATTAGCCCTTTGTCAGATGAGTAGGTTGCAAAAATTTTCTCCCATTCTGTAGATTGCCTGTTCACTCTGATGGTAGTTTCTTTTGATGTGCAGAAGCTCTTTAGTTTAATTAGATCCCATTTGTCAATTTTGGCTTTTGTTGCCATTGCTTTTGGTGTTTTAGACATGAAGTCCTTGCCCATGCCTATATCCTGAATGGTATTGCCTAGGTTTTCTTGTAGGATTTTAATGGTTTTAGGTCTAACATTTAAGTCTTTAATCCATCTTGAATTAATTTTTGTATAAGGTGTAAGGAAGGGATCCAGTTTCAGCTTTCTACATATGGCTAGCCAGTTTTCCCAGCACCATTTATTAAATAGGGAATCCTTTCCCCATTTCCTGTTTTTGTCAGGTTTGTCAAAGATCAGATAGTTGTAGATATGTGGCATCATTTCTGAGGGCTCCGTTCTGTTCCATTGATCTATGTCTCTGTTTTGGTACCAGTACCATGCTGTTTTGGTTCCTGTATAGCCTTGTAGTATAGTTTAAAGTCAGGTAGCATGATGCCTCCAGCTTTGCTCTTTTGGCTTAGGATTGATTTGGCGATACGGGCTCTTTTTTGGTTCCATATGAACTTTAAAGTAGTTTTTTCCAATTCTGTGAAGAAAGTCATTGGTAGCTTGATGGGGATGGCATTGAATCTATAAATTACCTTGGGCAGTATGGCCATTTTCACGATATTGATTCTTCCAACCCATGAGCATGGAATATTCTTCCATTTGTTTGTATCCTCTTTTATTTCATTGAGCAGTGGTTTGTAGTTCTCCTTGAAGAGGTCCTTCACATCCCTTGTAAGTTGGATTCCTAGGTATTTTATTCTCTTTGAAGCAATTGTGAATGGGAGTTCACTCATGATTTGGCTCTCTGTTTGTCTGTTATTGGTGTACAAGAATGCTTGTGATTTTTGTACATTGATTTTGTATCGTGAGACTTTGCTGAAGTTGCTAATCAGCTTAAGGAGATTTTGGGCTGAGACGATGGGGTTTTCTAGATATACAATCATGTCATCTGCAAACAGGGACAATTTGACTTCCTCTTTCCCTAAATGAATACCCTTTATTTCCTTCTCCTGCCTGATTGCCCTGGCCAGAACTTCCAGCACTATGTTGAATAGGAGTGGTGAGAGAGGGCATCCCTGTCTTGTGCCAGTTTTCAAAGGGAATGCTTCCAGTTTTTGCCCATTCAGTATGATATTGGCTGTGGGTTTGTCATAGATAGCTCTTATGATTTTGAGATACATCCCATCAATACCTAATTTATTGAGAGTTTTTAGCATTAAGGGTTGTTGAATTTTGTCAAAGGCCTTTTCTGCGTCTATTGAGATAATCATGTGGTTTTTGTCTTTGGTTCTGTTTATATGGAAACAACAGGTGCTGGAGAGGATGTGGAGAAATAGGAACACTTTTACACTGTTGGTGGGACTGTAAACTAGTTCAACCATTGTGGAATTCAGTGTGGCAATTCCTCAGGGGTCTAGAACTAGAAATACCATTTGACCCAGCCATCCCATTACTGGGTATATACCCAAAGGACTATAAATCATGCTGCTATAAAGACACATGCACACGTATGTTTATTGCGGCACTATTCACAATAGCAAAGACTTGGAACCAACCCAAATGTCCAACAACGATAGACTGGATTAAGAAAATGTGGCACATATACACCATGGAATACTATGCAGCCATAAAAAATGATGAGTTCATGTCCTTTGTAGGGACATGGATGAAACTGGAAAACATCATTCTCAGTAAACTATCGCAAGGACAAAAAACCAAACACCGCATGTTCTCACTCATAGATTGGAATTGAACAATGAGAACTCATGGACACAGGAAGGGGAACATCACAATCCGGGGACTGTTGTGGGGTGGGGGGAGGGGGGAGGGGGGAGGGACAGCATTAGGAGATATACCTAATGCTAAATGACGAGTTAATGGGTGCAGCAAAACAACATGGCACATGGATAGATATTTAACAAACCTGCACATTGTGCACATGTACCGTAAAACCTAAAGTACAATAATAATAAAAAAAAAGAAAATGAGAGCATAACTCAATGAAGTTGAGTTCAAAAATCCACACAACGAATCAATAAAACCAAAAGTTATCTCTTTGAAAGAATATACAAGATTAATAAACCATTAACTAATTAATAAGAAAAAAATGACAGAATATTTAAATAAGCATAATCAGAAATGGCAAAGTTGACATTACCACTGACCCCACAGTATACAAAAGATCCTCAGAGACCTCTATGAATGCCTCTATGCACACAAAATAGAAAATCTAGAGGAAATGGATAAATTCTTGGAAACACATGAACTCCAACGATTGAATCAGAAAGAAATAGAAGCCCTGAATAGACAAATATTAAGTTCCAAAATTGAATTAATAATAAAAACCCTACTAACCAATAAAAGCCCTGGACAAGAGGAATTCACCACAATATTCTGCCAGATGTACAAAGAAGAGATGGTAACCATCCTACTCAAACTATTCAAAAAAATTGTAGAGGAGGACTCCTCCTAACTCATTCTACAAAGCCAGTACCAACCTGATACCAAAACTTGGCAGGACACAATAAAAAAAAAAGGAAATTACAGGATAATATTCCTTATGCACATGGACACAAAAATCCTTTAAAAAATACTAGCAAACCTAATTCAACAGCACATCAAAAAGGTAATTCACCATGATCAAGTAGACATTTTTCTTGGAATGCAAGTTTGGTTCAACATATGCAACTAAACAAATGTAATTAGTACATAAACAATTAAAAAGCATATGATCATCTTAATAGACAAAGAAATAGCTTTTTATAAAATACAATATGGCTTCATGATAAAAGCCCTCAAGAAATGAAGCATCAAAGAAACACATCTCAAAATAATAAGACAACTATGACAAACTAACAGCCAACAGTATACTGAAAGGGCAAAAACTGGGAGCAATCTTCTTGAGAACTGAAACAAGACAAGGATGCTGACTCTCACCACTCCTATTCAACATAGTACTGAAATACCTAGCCAAAGCAATCAGGAAAGAAAACAAAATAAACAACATATGAATAGGAAAAGAAGAAGTCAAACTATCTATCTTCTACAAACAATATGATTTGATACCTAGAAAACCCTGAAGATTCCACCAAAAGGTTCTTGGAGCTGATGAATGACTTCAGTAAAGTTTCAGGTTACAAAATCAATGTACAATAATCAGTAGCATTTCTATACAATAATAAAATTCAAGCTCAGAACCAAATCAAAAATGCAATCCCATTTACATCAGCTACAAAAAGATAAAATACCCAGGACTAAATGTAACCCAGGAGGTGAAAAATGTCTACAATGAGAAATATGAAACAGTGCTAAAATAAATCATAGATGACACAAATAAATGGAAAAATATTTCATGCTCATAGATTGGAAGAATCAATATCATTTTTCATGGCCGCACTGATAAAAGCAGTCTGAAGATTTAACTCTATTTCTATCCAACTACCAAGGCTATTCTTTACAAAACTTGAAAAAAGAAAAACTATTTGAAAACTCGTATAGAATCAAAACAGAGTGCTTCTAGCTAAAGCAAGAAGTGCAAACTCAGAGGCATCACAATACTTGACTTCAAACTATATTATAAGGCTACAGTAACCAAAACAACATGATACTGCTACAAAAACAGACACATAGATAAGTGGAATGGAACAAAGAACAGAAATAAAGTTGCACACCTACAGTCATCTTGTTTTTGACAGATTTGATAAAAATAAGCAACAAGGAGAGGACTCCCTCTTAAATAAATTGTTCTAGAATAGCTAACTGTTCAGGAGAATGAAACTGAACCCTTGATTTTCACAATATACCGAAATTAACTGAAGATGGATTAAAGACTGAAATGTAAAACTTACAACTATAAAATCCCTGGAAGATAACCTAGGAAATACCATTCTGAACATTAGCCTTGGAAAATAATTTGACTAACTTCTCAAAAGCAAATGCAATTTAAAAAAATTGACAAGTGGAACCTAATTAAAAACCCTCTGTGCAGCAAAAGCAGCTATCAACACAGTAAACAGATAACCTACAGAATGGGAGAAAATATTCACAAACTATACATCCAGCAAAGATCTAACACTCAGAATCTATAAAGATCTTAAACACCTTAACAAACAAAAACCCAAATAATCTCATTTTAAAAAGTGGGAAAAAGACATGAACAGGTATTTCTCAAAAGAAGACATACAAGTAGCCAACAAACATAGGACAAAATGCTCAGCATCACCAATCATCACAGAAATGCAAATCAAAACCACAATTAAATACTATCTTGTACAAGTCTTGATGGCTACTAATAAAAACTGAAAAAAACAACAGATGCTGGCAAACCTGTGGAGAAAAGGGAATGCTTATACACCATTGGTGGGAATGTAAATTAGTTCAGCCACTGTAGAAATCAGTTTAAAGATTTCTCAAAGAACTGAAAGCCTATCATTGGGCCCAACAATCCCATTACTGGGTATATAGCTGAAAGGAAACAAACTGTTCTATCAAAAAGACTCATGCACTTGCTTGTTTATTGCAGCACTATTCACAATAGCAAAGACGTGGAATCAATCTAGGTGCCCATCAATGCTGTATTGGATAAAGAAAATGTGGTATGTATATACCACATAATTTGACACAGCCATAAAAAAGAAAGAGATCATGTTATCTGCAGCAACATGATAGCAGCTGGAGGCCATTATGTTAAGTGAATTAATACAGGCACAGAAAACCAAATACTGCATGTTCTCGTTTATAAGTGGGAGCTGAACCTTGAGTACTTGCAAATATAAAAATGGCAGCAATAGAAACTGAGGACTATTAGAGAGGGGAGGAGAAGAGAGGGACAAGTACTGGAAAACTAACTATTGGGTACTATGCTAAGAACTTGGGGGATGAGACCATTTGTACCTCAAACCTCAATTCTACACAAAATATGAAGGTAACAAATCTGCACATGTGCTCCTTGAGTCTAACATAAAAGTTGAGAAAAATGTACAGTGATCGAGATTTGTTATATGATTGGTAGTTGGATGTATAAAACTTGCAATATCACATGAAAATATATTAATAATTTGTAGTCTTGCTACAGGTTTAAAACCTTGAAATATAAAATTTGAAAATTTTTTTTGATGTGATTCTCTCAAAGAATAAAATGTTTTGTGTATATGTATGTGTATATTAATTATGTATATTGCTGATAGAAAATTGCCTCCATATAAACTGAACTTGTATGAGAACTAAATCTTGTACTTAATATTTAATATGTCTGTTATGTAGAATAAATTTCTATAGACTAACTTTTGACTATGTATATTTCAAATATTGTTTCTTCACCACTGCCAACACACTTTTGGTAGCAGATCCCATATGACATATTCATGTTGACATATGGCTTCTTTCATTGCATATTTGGTCCATGACACAAGTGAGTAGAAAAGTATTTCTATACTGGGACAATTGTTAGTAATTAACTAGTAGAAGTGAATACAAACCATATACATATATCGCACTAAACCAGAACAAAAATATGCCCCAAAATAAAATTACCTAGATTTCAAAATCGCTATTCCTATGGCCATCTAAGTTCCTTTGACAGGACAAAATGTATAATGAAGAAAAATTTGCATGTTAGGGGTCTGAAGCTTAAGCTTTATTAGCTTTGTTGTGAATCAGCTTCTCAGCAGGACATACTTTAATAGCCCTCAATGGGCCTATATTCTCAAGAAAGGCTTCTATGAAGATTGACCTCCAGGAACCCGATAACTTATATGTTTTTTCTATCAAATATAAAAGACATTAACAAACTTCTGTGGCAAGGATGGTCTGAACTAGAAATGTAAAGAATAAGCTTTCCTAGGAGATAAAAAGTAGAAATCCTGGGACGTACAGAAAAGTGTGTTCTTTCTTTCAAGGGTTTTGTATAGAATAAGAGAGAGATAAATGTATTAATAAATTATTATGTCAAATTGTCATTAACATTTTATGGATTAAAAACAGTTTAAAAGTCAGAGATTTTGAACTTATTTATGAAAAATTACACAATTACTGTGTTTCAGAACATGAACTAGAACTCAGTTTCTTGCCACAAGACTCAGCAATTTTGTTTATTACACTTCACTGCCATCTCTCTATTTTTAAAAAGCCACCCCTTCATGTACTACAGATGTATACCGGGGTTTCCTCATAATATAAAGATACATGTTTGAACCTGAAAACACACCTGATTCCTATTCCTAATCAGAAATACATCCCACTATTTATATTGAGCTAAATTATATGAAATTGCAACACTAGTGGACCAAAAATACTCAAGTGTTGGCATTTTCACATCGTTCAACTAATATGCACCATATGCAGGTTTTTGAATTGTGTGTCATGTTCTGCTTTTTCTTATTTACTCAGGCCCCCTGCCTCTTAACTCTACTCAGAAACTCTTCTCAACATTTCCATCCTTTAAGTGAACAAATAGTTGTACTCTAGTATGTATCTAAAAATGATTAAATGTAGGTAATTTTGTATTGTTCATTCTAACATTTCAGATGTTTTGAATAGTATGGCATGCTCTCCCATTCATTATAAATTTAGAATTTAGGCTTTAGAATATTCATAACTTATGGGTGAAGTAAGATCTTAAACAGCACCTTAAAAAAATTAACATTAGTTAACCCCAATTGGAAAAAAAAAAAGAAAACAAGTACAGAACTATACTTAAATTATTTCTTGCTCATTTGAAAATGTTCTACTTGCAGCAACATTAATAATTTATCTGCCTTTAGTAATTTTCTATGACTAGCCAATAATTTAATTTTAGTATATTCAAATGGGTCAGAATGCTTATTTCTAAGAAATAATCCTCTGTAAATTATTAGATCTATTGTATAAAACTTAAAACATTTGTTTTTGATATATTATAATTTATTTATCAAACTAATAAGCCTACCAAAATTACATTTTCTTTTATAAAAGCAAAAACCTGCCCTACATGTAGGTAGACTGGTATGCAACTGCTTTTTGCCTCTAAAAATGACAATTTCATGTGGTGTAAACTAATATGTACTTTAAAAAGTTAATCATCCAAATATACTTATTTTGGAAGGTTAGATACACACAATTCAATATCCTATGAGTCTTTAGTTTTATAAGCATAAGAGAAAAATGTATGTAGTGTTCAGAGATACAGAATATTTCACCAAGATAAAATGGCCAAGTTTTCTTTGCCTTATTATTTTACTTTGCTTATTATTCACTTATTATTTTATCTTTGCTATCATTACTATGAAGAATGAACAGCAAAGGGTTAAATTTCCAAAAATAGAGTTTGTCATATGTCACTGAGCAATGGGTATATATTCTGAGAAATGTGTCTTTAAGTGATTTTGTGGTGTGAATATCATAGAGTGTACTTACACAAACTAAAATGATACAGCCTGCTATACACCTAGGTTATATGAAATAGCCTACTTCTTCAAGGCTACAAATGTGAACTGATTACCTTAGGCAAGTGTAACACAAAGATAGTATTTGTTTATCTTAACATATATAAATAAAGAAAAAAGTATAGTAAACGTATGGCATAAAACATATTAAAAATTAGTACTCCTAAAATAAAGGACACTTGCTGTGAATGGAGCTTGCAGGACTGGAAGGTGCTCTGGGTGAGTCAGTGCACGAATGGTGAGTGAATGTGAAGGCCCGGGACATTACTGCACACTACTGTAGATTTTATAAGCACTGTACACTTAAGCTACAGTAAATTTGTTAAAAAATTTTCTTCAGTAATAAATTAACCTTAGCTTATGTAATTTTTTACATTATAAACTTTTTAATTTTTAAAACTTTTGTACTCTTTTGCAATAATGCTTTACTTAAAACATAAACACATTGTATAGCTGTACAAAATATTTTCTTTCTTACATCCTTATTCTAAAAATTTTTCTATTTTTGATTTTTTTACTTTATAAACTTTTTTGTTATAAATTAACACACAAACACGCACCTTAGCTTAGGCCTATGCAGGTTCGGGATAATTATTACAACTGTTATTCATCTCTAAATCTTGTCCACTGGAATGTCATTAAGGCATTATCATGCATAGAGCCGTCACCTCCTATGATGACAGTTTCTTCTTCAGGAATACCTCATGAAAGCCTTTCCTTGCGTACAGCTAACTTTTAAAAATAAGTACAATTAGGACACCCTAAATAATGATAAAAACTATAGTATAATAAATATATAAATGGTAACAGTCATTTGTTTTCATTATCAAGTATTATGTAGTGTACATAATTGTGTGTGGTATACTTTTACAGCTATGATGTCCCTAGGTGATAGGAATTTTTCAACTCCATTATAACACTATGGGACCATTGTCATATATACAGTCCATCATGACCTGTGTACATGATTTTAGCTCATTATATTTGTATGTAGAACAGCTAAACATGTAAGCAATGTTTTTTTGCTGCACGACGTATTTGTAAAACACTCAATTGAAATACAAGGTTTAATTTAAATCAAACATATATTAACTAACATGACGTATATACAACATCAAACTAAAACTGTAGCTAGTGTTGCTAGCTGGTTTATAAACCTGGCAAGCCCTACTTATAAAGAAGGTATTAGTGAACTGTAGGGGCTATTCCTCCTAGGGGTCACTTTTTTATGGGTAACTTTTCAAATAACATAAATAAATAAGATTATAACTAAAGGGTGCCTGTCTATTGTAGAAAACTGATATACAGATTATCACAAAGAAGAAGAAAACCACCTATAGTCACAACCATCAAAGAAAAACATAGTTAACATTAAGTAGATTTATTTCTATCTTATTTACTGCACCGTTTCTTCTGCCACTGATGCTTTTGAATTCCAACTGCACGTCTCATCCAGAATCCTCCTTGGCTCTACCTTTCGAACCTATTGGCAGTCCTGCAGGTGTTGGGAAATTACACAGCTATTTTCTCACCAACTTAGGTTTTAAAGAATGCAATAGGTTATGTTGACCATTTTAAGTTTTATTGAAGAATAGGTGACAATTTCATTTTTAGCGTCTTTATGTTCTTTCATGCTGCCAATAGTTTTTCTACTCATCTTGGAAAATCCTCTTCCATCGGTCTCCAACCTATCCCTACTTTGTAATACTTCAAGCCTCATGGTTCTGAGCTGTGGTTAAACCCTCAGTTCTCTTTCATGACTACTGTGGCATATGCCATCTTTAAAGTACATTATGTTTGTTTGTTTTTCCTTTTCACTATTTGAATATGCTTTTTTGGGTAAAATTCTTACTTTGACAAAGGAATTCTGTATGTTCTTTAAAATGTTTTTTTCTACCTTTGATGACTTTCCTTTTGATATAACTGTAAGAGTTGTTTAAACCAATCACCCTACAGAAGAATTCTGAGGACCCTTAAAAACGGTGTAAACTGGCATGTTAGAAAAATAGTAAGGAAAATCTGCAATGGAAAAAAATACCTTAGAAAGCATTGTGTAAATAATCCGGAGTCAAAGGAAAGCAAAATAAAAGGGAAAGGTGATTTTTATATACCTTGTCTTGCTTTTAAAACTATTTCCCACTGAGTGCAAAATGGGAAGTAACATCTTTATTAAACATTTTGAATCAGTAACCTTTAGTCTAAGTGTGTGCAAGAAAATAATTTTCCACTGTAAATTTTCATTTTCTACAGTAAGTGGTATGTATCTGCATATTTGTAATATTAAGGTAGGCAGGCAATTTATAAAATGCATTTGGAGATACTAGAGCTAAGAAACAAAGAACTTCTAGTAGCTTATCTGATTCTGTTAATCAAGCTCCCTAGCTTCAAGGGGCTAATGCAGTATTACCACATACTCCATAAGAGTAGCACTTCCAAGCATCAAGATGATATAATGATTACAGACACAAGAGAAAGATTTCAATTAAGGGTAGCATAACCACGTGCTACATACCAAAGTTGCACAGCATCACACTAATTAAAGTGCAATAAGCCAACAAAAGCCATCAAACATTATACTCCCAGAGGCTGATGAACCAAAGCAATTGTTTTGTTTTTAAAATCAAAGTGCCAATATGATACTAACTAGTAAGTTAAGAATAAATATGAGACATTAAGGAATGGAATATTATGAAAATTTTAATTTTAGAGCAGTTATTTAATCGATATCTAAGAAGTAGAATTGTGAATCCTTAAATATGCCCCAAATTGTGTAGTGTATGTATACGTTTGTGTATACACATGTAACATACACACACAATTTTATTCTATTAAAATTAATGCTTAACATTACTGAACAAATATCTTCATTGAACAGCTAATGTGAGAAAAGCAGTGAGTTAACTAAATTATTGTACATTCTTATTCATAGTACATTCTTATTCATATCAGTGAAATAGTCTCCTTGAAATTGAAGCATGTTTATGCACTAAAATGTTTTTCTTTGTGCATAAAACAACATTGTCTCTGAAGGAAATGTGGTATTATATCAGTGATTGTTAGGCTGAAAACAATAGGCAAGTCAAATAAATATGCATAATAATAAGAATTTGTAGAAGTCAATTAAATGTCAATTTAATATATAGGCATATACTTTTCTCTAAAATTAAAAACAAATTTTTCACCAGAAGTCATAATCACTGAATAGACATAAACAAATGAAGGAAATTATTTTATAACGATCAAAAGCACTTTAACTTTGTGGTGATGTAATTTGGGTTTGTAGTCTGTCATTTGAGAGCACCAAGCACATCAAAACATGTAAGATGGGTCCAAAACATTTTGAAGAGATACAAAGAGTATAATTACAAATATCATGATGGGTGCTCAAAGGAATTATTTGGAAGATCCTGAATAAACAGGACATTAATGAGAATGTTGCAATAAAGCTGTAGACTGAGCTACAATTCTCAGTTGTATAATGTGAATTACAACATATAATTATAGCATTTACAATCCAAGTTATGAAATCAGCTAGTATTTATGGCCAATGTCCACACATGCTGTTGTTAGTGGCTGGTGAATATACACAGCAATCACTGCACTATAATGAAACTCCAGTTTTCATCTTTTGTCTTTGAAATTTTACATTTGAACTAATGCTTCCACAAAATGTTTAAATAAACAAATATTAACAATATTTTTATTTTTTTATTTTTATTTTTTTGTATGCTTTATTTTATTTTGAGATGAAGTCTGGCTCTGTCACCCAGGCTGGAGTGCAGTGGCGCGATCTTGGCTCACTGCAACCTCCGTCTCTTGGGTTCAAGCAATTCTCGTGCCTCAGCCTCCCGAGTAGCTGGGATTACAGGCGCCCACCACCATGCCTGGCTAATTTTTGTATTTTTAGTAGAGATGGGGTTTCACCATGTCGACCAGGCTGGTCTCGAACTCCTGACCTCAAGTGATCTGTCCACCTCGGCCTCCCAAAGTGCCGGGATTACAGGTGTGAGCCACAACACGTGGCTATTGCATATATTTTTCAGTCAACCAATTCCAACAGTACAATTACTATTATACACATGGGGAGCATTAAAAACGGTTCTTGAACCTGAAAATGTCAGGAACACTGATACAAGAATTTGGCGCCCAGTCATTTGTGTGTGTCTGAAGTTGAAACTGGAGTGGCCTGTTTGGGTCCTGCTTAGCCCCGCTCTGTGGGGGTTCTGGTGGCCTCTATTTGGGCCCCTTGAATTTCAGAAGAGGTTGTTAACCCTGAGCAGCTGTCTATTCAAACATTGAGATTTACACTTAACCAGCAATGTGGAATACTTTGGATCCTTGTTAGATCAGAGCCACAACCTCAAACTCACTGCTGTTCAATAATTAGCAAACATTTGGTCGAATTGAAGAAACATTTAGGAAGACTTGTTTCCATGGCAGTACAAAGAAAAAGCATGCTCTCTACTCGCAGCACTTCTGGCCCCAAATACGTGGCTTTTCCATATCTCGAAATTCTCCGGTTCTCTGAGGATACCAGCTGGGTGTCCAGTGATTCAATTCTAGCATGAACAAACTAGAGTTCCATCAAAGCATGCAGGTTAAGGGCTCAGTCTCATAAGCCTGCCCCCCACTTCAGAAGCCAATCTCAAATAGTGGGCCCCCAGGTTATTCACACTTCTGTCTGACTTGGCTACAAACTGGGGACTTCTATGAACCCTTCCTCAGGTCCCGTAATTGGTTCTAACGGCTCACATAACTCAGGGAAACACTTAATTTGTGTTTGTTGGTTATTCTATGGGATACAATAAAGGGCACAGATGGAAGCCAGGTGAGGAGCAGGTACAAAGGGAAAGGTCCCACAGGCTGCCAAGCAGAGGAGCTTCTGTCCTCATGAAGTTGGAGCGCACCACTCTCCCAGAACAGATACCCACCCAGAAGCTCTCCAAATGCCTTTTTTGTTTGTTTGTTTTTGACAGAGTCTTGCTCTGTCACCCAGGCTGGAGTGTAATGGCATGATCTCAGCTCACTGCAACCTCCACCCGACGAGTTCAAGTGATTCTCGTGCCTCAACCTCCCAAGTAGCTGGGATTATAGGCGCAGGCTACCACGCTCAGCTAATTTTTGTATTTTTAGTAGAGACAGGGTTTTGCCACGTTGGCCAAGCTAGTCTCGAACTCCTGACCTCAAGTGATCCTCCCACCTCAGCCTTTCAAAATGCTGGGATTACAGGCATGAGCCACTGCACCTGGCCTGTTTGGGGTTTTTATGGAGGTTCTGGTTATGAAGACATGATTGATTAAATCTTTGGTCATTAGTGATTACCTCAATCTGTAGCCCCTCTCCACTCTCTGGAGGTGGGGGTATTTGTGGAGTAGGGGTCGGGGAATGGGGAATAAAGGAGCTGAAAGTTCCAACCCTTTAAAATACATGGTTATATTTCCTCTGGCCATCAGCCCCAGCCTCCAAGTGTCAGCTTATTAGATAAACTCAGGTTTGGTTGAAGAAGGCTTATGATAAGTAACAAATACTCCTCACTCCTATCACTCAGAAATTCCAAGGGTTTTAGGAGCTCTGTGCCAGGAACATGGGATGAAGACTAAATATATACTTTTTATTGTATCACAATATCATGGGCAGTCACACATTCATTCATGCACGAGAGAGCTCCATTCCTCATTAGCATTTATTTTGGGATTGAATATGGCGGCTTGGATGACCCCCTGCTTTCCACTCCAGTAGGACTGCTTTATTTACACTCACATGAGTTAATGTGTTAACTTAAATAAGGGAGGTTAACAATCCTCGTGGTACTCATTGTTTTGTTTACTGTAAAGATGGTTTTAGGGCCTTGTTTACTGTGTGACACAGGCCATTTGGATAGAAACACATGGAAGAAATACCTTTCTGGTCTTGGAATTTGTCTTCTTCTGAGCACCAGCTTTGTTTTTATCCAATGGACGTTGTGAGTAATACAGCTGGTCTTGTTTTTTCTTTGCATAGGTTGCTGGGAAGCTGAGTCAAATTGTGACCCATATCTAGCAAGTGTAAAGGACTTTCAAGGCAAACATTTGGGCACATGTACCTTAAAACCTAAAGTATAAAAAAAAAAAAAGAAACCCCGTCTCTACTAAAAATACAAAAATTAGCCGGGCACGGTGGCATGTGCCTGTAGTCCCAGATACTCGGGAGGCTGAGGCAGGAGAATTGCTTGAACCCAGGAGATGGAGGTTGCAGTGAACTGAAATTGCACCACTGCACTCCAGCCTGGGTGACAGAGTGAGACTCCATCTCCAAAAATAGAACAAACAAAAAAAACTGCACAAGGATATGAATTTCTGAATAGATTTCTGAGTCACATTCCACTATCCAGAGAATAAAGATAAGTCCATAATTATGGTGTCCAGTATCAAGTACATATCAAAAAAAGACTTTTGAAAGGATGCAAGTAGATAACACTTCTTTCTTTCTTTCTTTTTCTTTTTCTTTTTTTTTTTTTTTTTTTTTTTTGAGACAGAGTCTCGCTCTGTGGTCAGGCTGGAGTGCAGTGGCGCGATCTGGGCTCACTGCAACCTCCACCTCCCGGGTTCAAGTGGTTCTCCTGCCTCAGCCTCCCAAGTAGCTGGGACTACAGGCGTGCACCACCACTCCGAGATCTGCCAGCCTCAGACTCCCAAAGTGCTGGGATTACAGATGTGAGCCACCGAGCCTGGCCGATGACAATTCTTTCTACCACAGTAATCACAGGAGTGGTAACGAAATGATTATTCTCAGACTAAAATGAAAACTTAATACCCAATAAAATCCCTGAGCTTCCAAGATCAGAGTGGCACAGAGAGCAGTATAAAAGGCCAGGAGAAAATATAAGATTTTAAATATTTTATGTGTACCTTTCTTTTTATTTTGCACTGACTGAAAAATAAAGGAAAAATATTTAAGTTAAGTCACAAAATACTTTTTTAAAAAAAGACATGGAGGACATTAGGAAGAAGGGAAAGAAAATTAGGTCGAAAGAAATAAAGTGAATCCAGGGATAAGATTAATAAACAATATTTTTAAATGAAAAGAAGATGGGATTTTTTTGTGGGAGACCAGGATATGCCACCCCAAATTATGAATTGTTGATCTGAAGACAAGAGAAAGCAGATGCAGAATAACTGTCTGTCATCCCTGTATTTGTCGAAAAGCAGGACATATATTTACAAAAGCAAATGATATGCCCCACCCCCTCCAGCCCTCCTGCCACACCAGGACATCCCCTTACCCCCAACCCCTACCCCCATCACTGCTTTGGACCTTTATGGACCTGGAAGATTCTGCCACAGGAATCTGTATTAACAAGCTTTACTATTCGTAATCTGGCATTTATTTGCTTCCCCCAAATTGCACCCCTAGAGACTCAAAGTTCTTTCTTTTTCTTTTGTCATTTCTCTAAAAATTTACTTCTCTTTGTTGAACATGCTACATAATCTGGAATTCAAAGCTATCTCTTAGGGAAGGAATGACTTATTTCTTGGGTATATTCATGTGTATATGAAATATACATGCTAGTAAACTTCTGTTTGTTTTTCTCTTGTTAATTTACCTCTAGTTACTGGTTTCCTTCCAACTAAGAACTATGTTGAATAAAAATGTGTTATTCTTCCCCTACAATCTCAACAAGCGATTGCTAAGCCATTAAGTTAGTGTGTGATAACTCTGTCACTACGGAACAACTAAACATGACTGTTTCCAATCATATCAAACACCATAAGTTGTAAAATATTTCAGCCAATGTTCAGAGATACATATTCAGAGGTCATAGAGATATCTTAGATTTACTGACTCTTTTGTGAGTTGGAAAGCACTGTAGATTTTAGAAAATATAAAACAACAAAAAGGAATTTTCTGTCTGCAATATTTTTATCTGCAAAAAGTATATATTACCTCTAATTGGATGAAACTTTTTGATCAGATACTAGAAACAATAAGAGGATGTACATCTCAAAATATGGGTTATATATCTATATGTTTGCTTTAAAAAATAGAGTTTGAAAGGCAGAATTCAAAGGAGCCTGCTATTCTGAACATGTACAAAGGAAATGGTTTCCTTAGCAACAGGAAACAGGTGAAAGCTCTCAGGAGTGATCCTTCCACCCATGTTCCTTTTGAGTTTGGTAATGTTTCCAAGCTCATGTAGGAAAGATAGAGTGAATTTATCATGAAGAAACAATACGGCTAGTTAGGGAGCTTTCTCCACATTTATGAGTTGGGAAATGCCTTGTTGTTTGATGTTGTTGGCATAACAGTAGCCGTCATAATAGAGACAAGGTTTCTTTTTTCCCCCTTCTTTATATTCCCCAGATGTATAAGCCCTTAAATCTATGTTGTGGATTCTTAATAACTTATAAGGCCCATCCTGATAAAATAGCCACACATAGAAATAACGTCGCAGGTTTTTGTACAAATCTAGTTATTCCACCAATTTCTGAAATCATCTACATGTATGGGTTAACTTCTGTCTTTTTTTTTTTACAGAGAAATGGAAGCATTTATTACATAGAAATTAATTTTAAAATTTTCAAATGGAATTTTTATTTATTAGTTTATACGATAGACATTTCAATAATAATAACAAAACTTAGCCATACAGCATTTTATTTTTGATTTTTAAACTTATATTCCATCTTTAACTTTGGCACAATGAAGATGTTTAAGACATGTTTTTGAAACGAATGAATTGCTTCACTTTTGACATGCCTTTTTCTCCGAATCATCAAATCTTATTTTGCTGTAAGGAACCATAGAAATTAGAACTTTCTTGGCTAATTCTATTTAAATACTTAATTTATCATGCACAATGCTAGAGGCTGAGAATATAAAGATGAATAATGAAGAGCCTTGGCCCCCAAAAGGCCTGCAATCATTTTCACTATGTAACTTGAAGAATTTGAAATAACTTAGTAATTAGGCCCATAGTTCTCTAATAGTTTATGATACTGTACATAAATGAATCCTCTTCTATCAGGTATGTATGAATATCATAATTATGTTTAACAATAATAAAGAACAGAAGAGAAGAATGATCCTGCAGAATTTACATATCTACAGAAAAAGTTTTCAGCAGAAATTTGATGGACTTAGATGTTTTGAAAACAAATTTAAAGTGAAAACTCGAATGAGACAAACCAGATGACATAAACAAGTTTTATATAGAAAAGGCCTAAGTATCAAATTGGTGATGGCTGAAGAAAATTAAGTCTGTATTCGAATGAAATCTTATAATTATGCAGTGTTCCAAAGCATATCTCAACAGCCTTTTGTCTCAAAATTAAAATAGCTTTTATTTCTGAGTACCTATGTGCAGTTATACAATGCAGAATAGCTCATCAAAGTACTTAGAAGGTACTTAGAAGGATTACAGGTAATCCCTTCACCCACCTGAACTTATTCTAGAAAATAAATGGAAACAATAATTCTAGTAGTAAATATTTATTAAGCTCTTAATCTGTGCCATCTTTTGTGTATTCACCTCATTATTGTATACTTATCAAAGAAAATAGGTAATATTAACACCCTGAATTTACAGATAATGATACCATGGCAATACAGAAATTAATAACATGCACAATGCCAAGCAGCTAGAGAATGGAGTACTAGGGATGGCTATAAAATCGTATAGCTATATCGTTGTCTTTCTTGCTCTCTTTTTTCAAAGAAATTGGTATCATATAAGATATGTTATTCTATTCCACAATTTTATTCTTACTCATTTACTACAAATGCATAATGTAGTATTGCAGATATATCTGTAAATGGTATTACCAAAATATCTTGTTTAGCTTATTTCTTTTGCAGTAATAAAGATTTAAAAGGAATGAAAATAATGGAAATTAATGAACATTTATTTTCTAAAATATCAACACGTTCTTTCTCAATTGCTGTGCAAACCCATGTTTACATTTTTTTTTCAACCTTCCATGATAATTGCAAAGGATTAGGATGGAAGACATTGGTTTCAGCACCGTGACTACATTTATTCAGCCATTAATTCAAAAATATTTATCAAACATTGTGCTACAGCGAAGTCTCAGGATACAAAATTAATGTACAAAAATCACAAGCATTCTTGTACACCAATCACAGACAAACAGAGAGCCAAATCATGAGTGAACTCCCATTCACAATTGCTTCAAAGAGAATAAAATACCTAGGAATCCAACTTACAAGGGATGTGAAGGACCTCTTCAAGGAGAACTACAAACCACTGCTCAATGAAATAAAAGAGGATACAAACAAATGGAAGAACATTCCATGCTCATGGGTTGGAAGAATCAATATCGTGAAAATGGCCATACTGCCCAAGGTAATTTATAGATTCAATGCCATCCCCATCAAGCTACCAGTGACTTTCTTCACAGAATTGGAAAAAACTACTTTAAAGTTCATATGGAACCAAAAAAGAGCCCGCATCGCCAAGTCAATCCTAAGCCAAAAGAACAAAGCTGGAGGCATCACGCTACCTGACTTTAAACTATACTACAAGGCTACAGTAACCAAAACAGCATGGTACTGGTACCACAACAGAGACATAGATCAATGGAACAGAACAGAGCCCTCAGAAATGATGCCGCATAGCTACAACTATCTGATCTTTGACAAACCTGACAAAAACAAGAAATGGGGAAAGGATTCCCTGTTTAATAAATGGTGCTGGGAAAACTGGCTAGCCATATGTAGAAAGCTGAAACTGGATCCCTTCCCTACACCTTATACAAAAATTAATTCAAGATGGATTAAAGACTTACATGTTAGACCTAAAACCATTAAAATCCTACAAGAAAACCTAGGCAATACCATTCAGGACATAGGCGTGGGCAAGGACTTCATGTCTAAAACACCAAAAGCAATGGCAACAAAAGCCAAAATCGACAAATGGGATCTCATTAAACTAAAGAGCTTCTGCACAGCAAAAGAAACTATCATCAGAATGAACAGGCAACCTACAGAATGGGAGAAAATTTTTGCAACCTACTCATCTGACAAAGGGCTAATATCCAGAATCTACAATGAACTCAAACAAATTTACAAGAAAAAAACAAACAACCCCATCAAAAAGTGGGCAGAGGACATGAACAAACACTTCTCAAAAGAAGACATTTATGCAGCCAGAAAACACATGAAGAAATGCTCATCATCACTGGCCATCAGAGAAATGCAAATCAAAACCACAGTGAGATACCATCTCACACCAGTTAGAATGGCCATCATTAAAAAATCAGGAAACAACAGGTGCTGGAGAGGATGTGGAGAAATAGGAACACTTTTACACTGTTGGTGGGACTGTAAACTAGTTCACCATTGTGGAAGTCAGTGTGGCGATTCCTCAGGGATCTCGAACTAGAAATACCATTTGACCCAGCCATCCCATTACTGGGTATATACCCAAAGGACTATAAATCATGCTGCTATAAAGACACATGCACACGTATGTTTATTGCGGCACTATTCACAATAGCAAAGACTTGGAACCAACCCAAATGTCCAACAACGATAGACTGGATTAAGAAAATGTGGCACATATACACCATGGAATACTATGCAGCCATAAAAAATGATGAGTTCGTGTCCTTTGTAGGGACATGGATGAAACTGGAAAACATCATTCTCAGTAAACTATCACAAGGACAAAAAACCAAACACCGCATGTTCTCTCTCATAGGTGGGAATTGAACAATGAGAACTCATGGACACAGGAAGGGGAACATCACACTCCGGGGACTGTTGTGGGGAGGGGGGAGGGGGGAGGGACAGCATTAGGAGATATATCTAATGCTAAATGACGAGTTAATGGGTGCAGGAAATCAACATGGCACATGGATACATATGTAACAAACCTGCACATTGTGCACATGTACCCTAAAACCCTAAAGTATAATAAAAAAAAAATAATAAAAAAAAAGAAAATACAAAAATATTTATCAAACATTGTGCTATTTTTAAAAATTTAATAGATTCTGCAGATATAGCAATGAGTAAACAATTAATTATATTGTGAACCCTACCTTCTAGATGGTCCCTAAAATCTGTCAGAAAAAGTCGAAGGGAAGAGTTATGGCTTTTGATGAATCCAGAGAGCACAGGAAGCAAAGGAAAGGTTTTGCAATCCTTGGTAAGCATTTTTTTAGTGAGAATCCTAATTTCCCTAGCTCTTGCCTCTTCGGTTTCTCTTATACAAGAATTGGCAGTCGTCTTTCTTTTTTTTTTTTTTCTTCTGAAGAATTCCTTACCTTTCTTCCACTTTTCTTCCATGCTGTAATGTTATCAAGCTTCCAAAGTGCCAAGCTTTGCTATTCCTAGGAAGATTTAAGAAGGTTGCATATTCAAATGTTTGTATCATTGCACACAATTGCAGAGTTAGAGATTTGGTTTTATTCTATTTTCGGTGTTAATTTGGTGACCAATTACAATTCCTTGTTTTTATATAGTTTTTCTTATACTTAAAAATATTATCTTTCATGTTGCTATTCATAACATTATTTGAGGTAAGGAAGTATTTAATAATAAAAACGTAAGGTAATCAAGGCATTAGAGAGCCTAATGATCACAAGTAAGGAGTTAATGTTGATAAAGCAGAGAGAAAAATTTGACTTTTCCACACTCAGTCTCTACTTACGACTTATTTCCTCTCTTTGGGTGGGTCCTGATCAATTTGTTACAAACAAGCACATATTCATTTATTCAAGAATCAGATTTATAAAGCTGAAGCAAAGTGATTAATTAGTGCTATTAATCACTAATATATATAAAGTTAAAAATATTTTTTAAAAAATCAAAAAGAGTCATGACCATTTCTTTTTGGATAGGCCATTTCAAGATTTTCCCCCCAAAACAGAGAGTTACTTGATTAATACAGAATCATTTTATGAAAATTGAGAAATTTCATGAAGTTGAATCTATCAACCAGGATAGTCTAATGAATTATACTAACATTTTGGGGGTACTTCTGATTATTTGGAAATAGAGTATACTCATCCTAAGGATGCTAGCGAAATACTAATATGTTCTTCTTTCCTCAACTCCTGTTTTCCCCTTGTGCCCCAGGCTCTTTGATGATCATTGAGTTTGTACCTGTTATTACATCATTCTTTCTCATTTCAACATACTCCCTTTTCATATTAAAATTTAAAATTTTCCTTCTTCATTTACATGTATTAATGACTTCTGGGAGGCACCTTAATCATATCAGTAATGAGCTGTTAGCTTCAATTAAAGAAGGTAGCCCTTCTCTAACCTGGTTGTCCTTTTCCTGATCTTTATCTATCAGATTTTACAGGTTAACTCTCTAAGCCTGTCTGTCCACTGATTATAATAACCAGTTTTCCACAGCCTTATTCATGTGTCATTGACTTCTTCCCATCTCTTTTTGAGATTGTAAATAAAGTGAAAATGAGGTATGTGTTGTGTAGATGCATAATTATGGCATACAGAAAAACAATGTTGTACATAAAAACAATGACTTCTGACATAAGAAACAAGTAACATTCTTGTGGCAGGTATTGTGTGTGCATGTGTGTGTGTGTGTGTGTAAAGTGTAGATATTGATCATCCATGTGAGAGAGGGTAAAAGAGAATCACTATCTCATTTTCAGTTAGACCATTAAGGCTTGATGAGTGCATATGTTGTCAGGATGTCCTTAAAGAACAGAAACCAGGAGTGGCAGGAAAATGAAAGGAAATGAAAAAGTGATCTGCAGCGTATTCTAGAAAATGCACATGAGTTGGCAGAAGATTTCAAAACATTCAAATTCTGCTTCTTATTATGCTATTAATCATGAATGGCCTTGGATATGGTAGACTGATAAAACTCTCTCTACAGAATACTGAATAACCAAGTGTCTGCCTTAAAATTTAGACAGTATAAATCTGTGGAGCTGCATGATAGATCTATTGCTGCTGAATGAAGTGAGTGATGGGAATCACTCACACACAGTATATCAAAACCTGCTATTAGCTAATAGGACAGTTGTGAAAACAAAAGTGAATGGATAATTCAAATTAAGTTAAGTAATTCTATTTTCTACATAATGTGCTCACTCTGCATTTTTAACACTGTCACTTAACATTCTATGTGGTGCTAGGTTCTCTGATAGAGCAGTCCACCTTGCATTTTAAAATTCTTTCTGGGTAAGGTATTTGCAATAAGGACTAAGCCCTGCCAACCACTGCAATAATCCAAACACTGGAGAGAACTCCACCTCTTCATTTCACATTGTTTTCAAAATTACATACCTTCAGGGAGATACAATCACAGTAGTAGGCAAAATGACTTTTTCTTAAAAAAGGTGGAGAATAAATCTAGGCAAACTTTGTGGAAGAAAAGGGCACTAAGGAGAAACACCGAATAGAATAAGGCAGCAATACAAAATGTAATGAATATGACAATTTGAAAAAATATCCATGAAAAAAATGTATCATATACTTTGGGTAAGAAGGAATTAAGACCATTTAAAAAACATTAGAATACAAAAATTAAATGATTATTACAGAGGGAACAGCTAAGCTGTATGTCAATGAAGAAGAAAAAAACAGTAAAATACATAAAAATTATACATGGAACAAAAAAAAATCTATAATCAAATTTTCCTTGAATAGTTACAGGGCTAGAAGTTTCATTATCAATGTAAAACAATAGGTTATTAAAAGGCATTGAAAATTAATTTCTATAATATAAATTAGCAAGTTGACAAAGTACTTTTGCCCTGATTAAGGGACATAAGAAGATGTCTAATCAACTCCATCTCTCTCATTCTTCTTGCTCTTAGATTTTATTATTTTACTGTTCAAGGAAAGGAAAATAATGGTTTTGCGCTTTAAGATTTGGTTTAGGTGACAATATTTTAGGATTTAAGATAGTATAGACAATCGAGGAGTAATTGCTATAATTTCATTTTAAAGGGTTCAATTTCAATTTTGTTTTCTTCTACCACTAAAACATAAATATACATATAAGTGTGTGTGTGTGTATATATATATATAAAAAAAATTAAGTGTTTTGAGTGACAACTACTTTAAAAAATGGCACAGAATGGAAAAGATAGGTTAACAAAGTAGCATTTTAGAAAATTGAACACTTCCCCACTTATGAACAAATTTTGTTGTAAATACTTTATAAAATGTGTATTGAAATATTTCTTTAACCTAACTTGAAAAACATTGATGAAAAATGTAACGACAAAGGTCAACAGTTTCACAAAGCCTTTAGCCAAGTTTTCATAAAGTAAAATAATTATATTACAGCATATCATATCACTTAAAATGATATGCTGTAATATAATTATTTTACTTTATAACTTTGGCTATAATGTGATTCCACCTGAGTCATCAGTTAATCAGTTTGAATAACCTGCATCTGGAGAGACTGGGCAGATTGATCATTAAGAATTGCTCACACTAGCTCTGCTGTGTAGCATATGCATTATATTTCTGACAGTTTCATATGAGACTAATTCAACTCAAATCAAAAGAATCTATTAAACATCTGCTAAATAGCTAACCTGGAGAAATGGAAAGAAAAAAAATTAAAGAAAGAAATTTTAAAAACACATTTTGCATTGTCAAGGTATTTAGAAGCAGTAGAAGAGGAAAGAAAAAAGGGCCACAAAAAAGAGCCAAGGGAAAATCATTTTCATTAAGCAAATAGAAAGTACTGCTAAACATTATGGGTGAGCAGCCAAATCAGGCCAAAGGAAAAGACTAAATTCTAGTACAGTCTACAATAACTAAATGTATATAGTGACTAAAGTGCAAGAAGTATGCAGAACCCAGTCTAAGTAAAACAACAGAAGCCAAGAATAGTAAAGAAACATCCCCCGAATAAAGAAAAAGACAGCTGTCAAATTATTGTTCAGTGAAATGCTCATGGGTTACTTTATTTCACTAGGAGGCTTAGAAACCTCTCAATCTCATTCTCCTTACAAATACGTTAGTACTAAATCTCTCCATAAAACAGTTATTTTCCCTCTAGCATTTCGAAAATGTTTGTTTCATCAATTGTTTCAGAGTTTGAAATGTTTCAGAGTTTGAAACACTTCTTTGAGCAATATTTACTATATATTTTTGCTTCTTTTGAAATTTCTGTCATATAGTATCTGTCACAGCTTTTAAAAATAAATATTCTGAAGTCTAAATTTAAGTAAAATAGCTTTGCATTTATGCATTTGATATAAATGGAGTATGTGAATTTACTATTGGATTGATTTACAAGTAGAACCATTAGATGTACAGACCGTTTAAAGTGTTGTAGCTTTCTGGGACACCAAATTGTGTAGGGAACTAGAGAATTGTTCTGTGCATAAGAAATAATATCCTGCAATGCCAAGTAATCTAATTTTTCACATATTTTATCTTGGTGATCTGACAGGGAAGAGGAGGCAGAGAGAGAGAGAGAGAGATTTAAAATTAATACAGTGACTTCAATGTTTCTGAAATGCAGCATCAGAAAAGAAGTCTTAATATTCCTACAAAGTTTTGAGGTTTATAAATTATCTTCAAAACTCAAACTCAATTTAAATAACTCAAAGTCACACTTCATATCTGATGAATATATCTATAGTTCTATCATTGTATGCACAATCCTGACTAAATTCTTTGCACATTTTCCAAAATTTAAGTTCACATTGAATGGATAAATATCTGCTGCAATGTATATTAGTTGCTCAAGCTTCACTAGAGACCAGTTTGGAAAATTTGGGAAATAATTTTTTTGTTTTCCAGGTCCTTCTTTCTCTCTTATAATAATAAATTATCAACTGCATAGCTGCACAGTCACATTTCACATATGTTAGAGTTTGATGATCAGCCTCTAACTATGATCATTAATGATGAGCCTCTAAATCAATTATGGTTAGTTTTCATTTACAGATTTACTTTACTACCAAAAATAAAAATAAATGTTCTTACATTCATTAAAGTTTTCTTTAAAAATTAGGAAAAAATTAATGTAAGTTTATATGCTCAATTTATGTTGAACAGGAATCTTTTCGGCTTTGAAATACCTAGTTAATTCTTAGATTTTGGACATTCTATATTAGTATTGTTTTGTTTTTTTCCAAATAGTATATATTTGGATGAGATTGAGTTCTCACATGTATTTTTAGGAATTAAATATAGAACAATTGAATAATTCATAATATACCAAGTAATTTTAGTTAAAAAATAATTGATGATTTTACAAATGAGATTTATCAAATACCAGTATTTATCAAACTCCACTTCCTATAAGAATATAGGACCCAAATTTGTATTTTGCAATACAGACCTTGGAGTTAAATGTAAATGTTTTACTAACTATATAGCTTTACAGAATTTTTTATTAACAAAGTAGTTACCAGTTTGGCAAAACCTAGAGAAAAAAGAGTGTTTCCTTTTCCTAAACCATCTATTATTGTATGAAGTCAGCCAATTTCAAATATGGAAAGCTGAATATTTTTGTGCATGTAGAAGTTATATTGAGTAACTTTCATTTTTCATGGGAAATGCGGACATCATCATGATGCCAAAACTCAAGCAGCTCCCCTAATTTCAAGCTCCATTAGCAACATGGGAAATATTACATTGCTTACATTTATAGAACTGAAGAAATACAGACTCTCAATGTAAAACAAAGTAAAGGCTAATTCTGTTCAGTTCCTGAAATATAAGGTCTGTATCTAAAGTAATTTGCCTTTTCATTGTTATATTTGCAGTCACAAATTAAGTAAAAGCTCTCTTCAAAATTTTTAAACATTTTTCTATACTCATCATGCTTCAAATCCTAGCATTTTTAGTAATAATTCTGTTTTAGTACATAACCATTATTTGAAAATAAAAATTCAGGAGTTTAATAAATAATTATTTGCATTGGTGTGACTAAGGCCAAATAATATATTCTAAAGTGAAAAAAAAGGTTAGAAATAAATTGTAAAAGTTATAATTTTTCTAAAGATATTTACTAGTAAAGTTTATTCGTTCTTGAGCCGAATACTTCCAACTTCGCATCTTGGATACTCCAACCCTAAACTCTCACTAGAAGACCAGACTTTAATAGACAATTTGTAATTAGTCATTCCAAATATATATCTAATTTAATATAACTAAACAGAATTCTTGATTTCTCTATTCCACTTATTTCAAATAACATCACATGTAGCTCAGTTAACAATCCAGAAGTAAAATTAGAATCTCCTGTTCCACAGTTTTTTAGTTTTACTCCCAATTATCCAATGACTTCTTAATAGTTACCCTATTAATTACCTAAGTTCAAATCAACATCATTTCTCCACTGGACCACAACAATGTTTCCTAAGTGCTTCCATTTTGTGTCACCCACTCTCAAAAGTACCTTCATGTTTATTTTCCATAGAGCAGCCCAAGGGATCTTTTCAAGCCTAAATCAGAATATTTTCACTTCTGCTTAAAACTGTGCAGTGATGTCTCATGCAATTAGAGTATAATTTAAACCTCTCATTATTACTTAGCTTTAGGAAACTTAAAATTGATGGCTCATGTTTATTTTTCGAATGCTACACAATTTTTGTTTTATTTAGTACATTTTGACCACCTTCACCAGCTTTCTAGTCCTTTAACACTCGGCGTAAATCTTGCCATAGGGTCTTGGCATTTACTCCTTTCCTTGCCTGGAATTTTTTTTTTCCTGTTTGGTGTGTGTGTGTGTGTGTGTGTGTGTGTGTGTGTGTGTGTGTGTGATTTGTAAATTCATAGTTCTTAACTCTAACTTAATTTTCTCCACTCCTTCAGCGAGTTTTGATTTCTTCATAATCATCACAAGTTAAAATTGAGTTTTGCCCATGGTCATTGTCTATCTGTCACCCAGAATATTTCTTCCAAGGGGACCAGAAATGGGATTTGCTTGTCTTCTTCACTTGTGTATCCGTAATATCTAGTGCAAAGCTTATCACATTATTGGTTCTCAATAAGAAATTTTAATGAATTAATTGTAACAAAATTGTTCATTTTGTCATGAGGTCCAAGCTACCACACCTGTGATTTAAAAATGAGACCTGATTATTATTTCTTCAAGATAGGTAAAATTAAAAGAATGTTCAGATTAATGAAGAATCCTGTTTCCCTTTGACTGTTGTTGGTATCACCTCACATTCTGGCTGCTGAGAATAAGCGTTTTGGCTGCTCTGGCATGGCATTTTCTTATTGCTTAATGATTTTCCAATGATAGAGGAATGCACTGCAACTGAGCCATAGAGACTTGAAAGGTATCTGCTGTACCCGACATAGAAATCCCTCTCATTATCAAGACAATGTACTGGCACTGGTTCTGCCTTAATTGTTTAGACCTCACAATGAGGATGTGTAGAGGGAAGAGCAACTCTTTCCATCAGTGTCATCAACATTGTCAGTCCATAATCCATAGTTCTATGTTTCCCACTTATGACTCAGAACTCTTATCAGTTCCAAAGCTTGTCTTAGGGCAAAAAAAAATGTACAGTCATGCTCTGCATAACACATTTCTGTCTATAAAAGATTTTATATATGATGGTGGTCCCATAGGATTGTAATGGAGCTGAAAAATTTCTATCACCTATAGATGTCATAACTGCAGTACCGACATAGATCAACAGATTACTCCTGTGTTGGTGGTGATGCTGGTGTAAACAAATTTACTGGACTGCCAGCTGTATAAAAGTAAAGCACATACAATTTTGTACAGCATATTATACTTGATAATGATAATGGCTATGTTTCTGGTTCATGTATTTACTATACTATATTTTTTATTGTTATTTTAAAGAGTGGTGATGGGTGCCTGTAATCCCAGCTACTTGGGAAACTGAAGCAGGAGAATCTTTTGAACCCATGAGGCAGAGGTTGCAGTGAATCGAGATCGTACCACTGTACTCCAGCCTGGGCAACAAGAGTGAAATTCTGTCTCAAAAAAAAAAAAAAAAGTTATGTGTAAAATAGTCTCAGGCCGACTGTTTTTCAGCAGGTTTTCCAGAAGAAGGCATTCTGATCATAGATGATGATGGCTGCATGCATGTAACAGCTCCCAAAGACCTTCCAGTGGCATAATTTTATGGTTAACAGTGATATTGATCACTATATCAATGAAGACATTGTTATTGATAATTCCGACCCTGTGTAGGCCTAGGCTAATGTGTGTGTTTGTGTCTTAGTTTTCAACAGAAAGTTTGAAAAGTAAAAAGAACATTAAAATAACAAAATGCTTAAAGAATATGAATATAAAGAACAAAACAAACTATATTATTTTATTATATTGGCCAGAGGTGGATCACTTGTCTATGCCCTAATTATAATGATTAAAAATGAGTTTCTGACATCTTCATTCTTTATAATGGATGATCAGGTCTAGCCTTAAGGAAAAAGAAGATGCAACTATGTTTGCCTCCAAATCCATTTATTTGCTATATACATGAAGTTATTTTCCCAAAGTCATGACAAAATACTAGAATGAGGCAGTAAGTAGGATTTTCTGTATTAAACACAAAGTGCTCCCTAAACCATCTCCTTCCATAGCCACTTCCTCTAGATTTCTAAGAGAGTAACCAGGTGGTTCTATTTCTTGCGCTCACTCCATTTCCATCCTTTGAAAGAGAGATTTGTCTTTTACTAGAAAGTCCCACATATAGGTGAAATAGACAGGAGACTAATATTCAGGGCAAGTACCGAACACATACTACCTGCAATCAACCTGGAAAGGTGGCGATACAGCTCACAAATGCAGGGTATGTGAAGGAAAAATCAGAGTTGTTTAGGCATTTTAGTCAGAAAAAAATGAATACACAAGTCATTTTCTCATAAAATATGTGAGTACTAGAATTGTGAGCTTGATGTAATCATGGATGCACAATTATTTAGTATGTAAAGAGAAAATGTTTTAACACTCTGAAAAGAGTACCAGGATAGGTACAAGGCATATCAAGATGTGCCTTGTTTGACAATTAAAGGGCTTAGAACTGAACCTGCAGGAAATGCAAAACAAGCTGAGAAAAGTTGAACATAAAAGTGGTATGATTATATCCTTATTAACTTAATTCATTATTAACCTTTATTAACTCTTGCTTAGACTACTAAGGTTTCCTATAATTGGTCTCCCTTCTAATGTTCCCTCATAGTAATCTTATTAAGTCAAATTTCCCCGTGAAATAACCCAGAATCACTTGACTTCCCCCTGACGGAGAACATTCCTACATCCTGAAGAAGTCCTCTGGCTGCCCCATTTCTCACTGTGCAAGAGCTATGACTTCCTTTGATGTAAAAATCCAAATATAAAAAAAGAGACATGTCACTTTTTGACAGGATAAGATAGATGGAAAATATATTTAAAATGTATGAATAACAAGACATTTTATATTATTTGATACTATGCATAATTTATCTGGAGAAGTCATGATATCATTGGCGTTTCAAATTTTTCATATTGGAAAATGCTGGTGTCATTAAAAATTATTGGGGAGCATAAAAATAGTAGTTTCAGGAAATAGTTTCAGGAAAAAGTACAGAAAACAGGTGTAAATTGTTAAGGATTTGATAAGAAATTAAGATATTGAATAGAAACTATTCACCACAGGACCACTGGATAAAGCAAAGAAGAGACATCAGAGGATGGATTTGAAGACTCAAGGAAGGTAATTGATTTTAGAATATATGGGAAGTTGTGACACCAGAAGAGTAAAAATGAAAAGAAAAATATTTTGTGGAGTAAATCTTTGGAAGATGAAAAAATACTTCTTTTGCTAGAAAATGGCTTAATAAGTGAGCAGGAAAAGATTGAGGGAGCTTGAATTGAAAGAATTGTATGAATATAAAGTAATTTAGTTTAAGATGCATGCTCATGAGAGAGGGCTTGAAGATAAAAACATTGTTTAGAGTAGCATCTAAACAAAAGCCTTAAAAAAGAACAGCTACATTGAAAAGAGGGCTGGCGTTGACTGGCGTGCATGTCTAGGAAAATGAGTGCTGTTTTAAGACTTCTCCAACTGAGTAATGATTAGCATCTAGGAAGAGAAACAGAAATAGCTAATGTTTTCAGAATCCTTATTTGAGATTGGCAGGGAAGAATTGTGTAAGAACAGAGGGCAACGGGACCAAAAATGTCAGTAAGATAATAACTGAAAGAACAGAAATTGGAAGTCCAGGAAAGTGTACATGCAGTCAGAGGGAGCTGGTGAAAAGGACAGTGGGGGGATGGGGAAATGGAAGTAGATATATTAAGGATGAGAAGTTTGGAAATGTGGAAAGACAGTAGCTTGTGTTTAGAGATTGCATATTTGAAGTCCAAAATATATAGAGAGTTCTTCTAAGGAATAAACAGTTGTGGTCATGTCAAAAAGTGGTCATGACATCAAGTGGAAAAGAAAGTTATAAGAATGGCAACATCAAGGAATTGGGAGTTTGGCATGTACTTCTGTAGTTTTTGGCAGCCTATCACCCATTCACTCTTCTTTTAGCAAAAATAACCCAATTTTTCTTAAGGAAATATTCCTTCAATATTCTAAGTCCATGTGATTCAGGTGTAATCTGCCATTGAATACTGCAGCCCCATGAGTGGTTATGAAACCCACGTCGGCAGTCAAAGCAACACGAACATGGCCATAATAGTTAGTTCAGGACCGGCTAAACATATAATACAAACCAGTACAGTTCTAGGACTTTAAAAAATATTTGTGGTCGCTCAAAGTTTAAAATGTAAGCCTGAAAGTGCTTTTAAGTAAAATGATACCTCAAGGGGATTAACTGCCTTAGAATGGAGCCAGATTCAGGGAAAAGCATAGAATAAATGGAAAAAGGAAACTTAAGACCTATGATATAAGAGCCCCTTGATGCTGCCATGCCTGAAACTAGAGTCCATAACTGGACTTTCCAGTTAAATTTTACTTTAAATGCCTTTATTCAGTTCATACTATTTAAATTGGGCTTCTGTTGTTTGCAACCACAAAAGTTTCTAATTTTAAATAACAACCAACACATTTTTCCTTCTTGAGGAAAAAGGATAGGAAGAAAATATGATAACAGAAGCTCATCAGCAGACTCTTCCTGGTAAATATTTTCCTGTTTTTTATTATTCTTGTCTCTCTTCATTTTACACAAATCTTAACTGCTCTGATCAGGAAATTTAATTAATTTGTTCTAACCACATTCAATGTAATGTTTTTCAGCCAATATGACTGAATTTAAAGCAAAAGAAATAACATAAATCTTTTAGCTTCTCAGGGAAAAGGTGGGTGTGTTAATAAGAATAACTTCTAATCTGTACAGTTTTCATTTTCTTTCATGAAAATGTGTGTTATTTAGAAAATAGTTCTCTATAGTACGAGGTTACCCCTGAAAAAGGTTGGAAGTACTATCACCTAAGTAAATAATGTAATAAGTACAACAGGAAATAAATTAATATTTAGTGTAGAAATGGATGTTTTATTTCAGTGACTTGGGTAGAAAAGGTACAATTATGGAGCTTTCAAAGATGATAGCATAATGATACAGTTCTTTATCTGATTTATGGAGAATGCTGCCATTTGAAACAAAGGAAACAGAGTAACTAGGACAGAACAAGCTCAAATTAAATGACCACGATACTCAGATTTTTTTCCTCTCTTAGATAAGAAGATATCATTTGGCTGAAAGAATGAAGAGAAAAATAGATGGACTCTATGGTTTAGGTGACTGCAAATGGAATACCTTTCACCTCTAATTGACTGACTGAAATGGAGGCAGTCTCCATAGAGACTGAAATTCTTCTCTGAGAGATGGCAGTTAGGTAGAGAGACTGCAGATGGAGGGCTGCATCTCCATTCCTAAGAGAGAAGAAGTATGACTTTAAGACTAGATTCACCGGTTTCCATAGCTGATCTGAGCTATTATCAATCCCCAATATTTTAAAATGTAGTGCTTCTGAAAAAATTGTGATTTAAAGAAATATAACTAATTATCGTAAGACATTAAGAAATGGGGAAGTGTTTGAGTCAATCTTGTGCTTAAACTACTGCTAAAGCTATTAAGCTTCATGTTTCTGTATGATTATGCTCTGAAATCCTGTGATTATATTGTCACAAATAAATATGATTGAAAGATTCAAGTACAGTGCCTCTCAGATATAGGATAAATTTTAATAATACAATAAAGCATTTTAATAATCAAATAGAAAAGGAGGCCTTTTGTTAACCACTGTCTTCCTATAGCATCTTCCTTTAGCTTGTGTCCACCATCCCATTTTCTACTGGTTTTTCACCTACATCGTTGACTACTTGTCACGTTTTATATTTCTTCTCCGAACTGTTCTGGCTATTCTATGTGGATCATAAGTGTTATGTTTCATCAGGATTGCCTTCAGGCCATTATCATATCTGCAATGAACATCCTTCTAAACTGCCTTCTGTTTCCCTCAGACTCCCATTTATAGACTCTCCCATCTTCTACTGAGAGAGGGGGATCTTTTTCTCTAAACGTAAATGGGATGATGAATTCCTTTCATGGCTTTCTGTTGCAGAGAGAACAAAATTCAGAACTCTATAAGGTTCTGCATTAAGTGCTCCTTATTCTGTGTAACTGCCCAACCCTCTTCTCTCTAGTCAATATACTTCAGCCATAGTTTTTCTTAATTCCTCAAAAATGCTGAATTTATTGCCTGTAGTTACATCCTTTCTACAGCTCTTCAGATGACTGTCTTTCTCTCTTCCTTTGGTCTGATTTTAAATGCAATTGCTCCAAAGAAATCTTTCCAGACGATCCACTTGAAATAAATTCCCCAATATTATTCTCAATATTAACTCTCAGTATGCCTCCCTCAAATACATAGTATACTCTGTATTTATTTTCTTGATTGGGCTATTTACTTATATTTTTTCTTTCTTTAACACTAGAACACAAGCTCCATGAAGCCCAGGACTTTCTGCATTCCCTGCCACTGAATCATCACAGCTAATACTCTGCTGAATAAATATTTGTTATTGGATTATAATTTGACACCTCAATATTTTTATGATTTTTTGAAAATGATCTTACCTCATTCCCTCAAGTTTTGCATGATTGGAACCTTGTTGGGACATTTCAAACCACAGCCTTCTTTCTGTTTTCCTCCAAAACATTTATCACAATCTAGTGTAGAACACAGTTAAATTAGTCATTCGTTTATTGTCTCTATAGTCTGTAAACTTCATGCAACATTTTAAGACTTTTCATTCGATTGCCATTGTTTATTGTTTCTCCACTGATCTAGCCTCAATTCATGATGAATTTTCACTGAATATTTGATTGATGTTTCAGGTTGAGCGTAGAGGAGGATTTCCTGGTCAAATGGTTTTGTGAAACAAGACATCATATACTATTATCTTAAACATTTACACCATTCATACAATGTAAAAAGTTCCTGATAAATGCTTCCATGATAAAATATGTTAACTTTGTTTAACTTAGTCTTTTGTCAGTGTATTTACTCATAGAACTGCTATTAATGTCTAGTAGAACTAATGTCCTAGGGATCATATTTTTGATAGAAAAAAAGTTTTTCCATCACCTTGTAGCAAGGAGGCCAAGACATTTATTCATTTCACAACCCAGAGAGGGGTCCTATTTATTTATAGTGTGGCTAATGAGTTTCACTTCATTAGGCTAAACTCAGCCATAGTTACTGGAATAATGGAGAAAAAAACTTCTAGTTTCAATCGCTCCATTCTTCTTTGAATACAAATCATTGTTCATATAACAGCAGTGATCTTCATAAGGCAGCAGTAATCTTTCTGGAAAACAATTACAATTATGCCATTGCTTCACTTAACATCTTTAATGGCCCTCTCTTCACCAACGTTTCTCATTTTTGCCTTTGGAGTGCGTTTTAAAACTTAACTATACAAAGCCCACAGTATCTTACAGGTCACATCCCTAGCCCTACCCAATCACCAAAACAAGGGATACATTTTTAAGGCCCTGAACTCTTTGTTGCTTTCACCTGGAAAACCTCTTTTGGCCATCCTTTCCACCCTCCACCACACACATACACTGGCTAACCCAGTCTTATCTGACTGGCTAGCCCCTACTCATAATTCATGTTACAGCTTAGCCAGCCCTTCCAAGGTTCTGTTGAGTTTCCTTATGTATTCCACAAGCTTAACTTTATCACAAGTCTTTACCAGTCATTGTAATCGCTTGAAAGGTAACAAAATAATGCCATTTTCTTTACCACATTTCCAGTGTCTGTTTCAGTACATGGCACATATTAAGCACTCGAGAGATTATGGAAGGATAATGAAAGATAGGCCATCTGTCTGTGACTGCCTCTTGGAGATGTAGACTTTATGCAGTTGTGTATTTGAGCTCATCAGTGTTTTCTGTTTTTCTTTTGAGAGCTTTAAGTATATTCCTAGCTTTCAAATTAGCTGATATAAAGGTTTTATCCATATTAAATTTAGCACTTCTTTTTTATGTCTCTATTTTCTCAGATGACTTTTTGAGCAATCTGTTGACAAGGCATTTTATTTGGAATAGTATGAACTTCTTAGAAAACACTAATATCTATAGAGATACAAATTTTTCTCCCTACAATTATACGTTGCTGCTCACTGGTGAAAACTGTTGCTTGAACAAGCCACACATTACAAGCTCCTAACACCAGCCACCCAACTCTACAACAGCGAGTTCTTCACGTCAACTACCTAACAGTATTTGCAGCAATGATATTTATATTATGTGTGGTATTTATAACATATTAATTTTAAAAATAAAACTTATTTGGTAAATTTTCTATGTCAAATATTCTTTTAAATTATAGCATTTGATTTTTTTATAACTCTATAATGTAGGCATTAATATTATCACCCCTTCATACTTGGAACTAATAATCATAGGTATTGTTCTGCATACAACTATTGAGTGTCTTCTTCTTGAAATTATGGGTCTGTATTTATTTTTCTTTGAATGGTCATCACTTGAGTCAGTGCCAAGAAGCTCCCTAAATGCATCCAAGATTAGAACTGGAGCTCAAAATTTCTATCTGAAAAGTTCTATGTTTTGGTTGTTTTACTTTATCAGTCTATATCAAACTCAGCAATATTGAAGAAAATATGAGGCAAGAGTTCTCATCAACAAATATTGTAAAGGGTACTTTTACATATTACTGAGGCAAATCACTGTACTCAGCTTCAACTTCATACTTACTTACACAAAAATATATTCTGCAAATACTGGCACCTCCCAAAGTACCTACCCCTATTCCTATCACATAAGGATAAGATCTCTGGGAAATAGATTCTGAGATAGTGAGCTTTCTTCAATTTTAAAAACTCACTAGATGCTCTCTATGAATTGACATGTGTAAGGGAATAAAGGAAGCAGGACTGGGCAGAGGGAAAGGTGAGCTGCATTGTAGTTGCAACAAACACCTTGTCGATCAAAGAGCCGTCACCTTCTAAAACTGAGATGCAATCTCAGAGCTGTCTCAGTTAAAGCAAGGGAGCTGATATGGTTTGGCTCCGTGTCCCCACACTAATCTCATGTTGAATTGTAATCTTCAGTGCTGTGGAGGGAACTGGTAGAAGGTGACTAGATCATGGGAACAGATTTCCCCCTTCCTGTTCTCGTGATAGCGAGTGAGTTCTCATGAGATTTGGTTGTTTAAAAGCACACAGCATATCCCCCTTTATTCTCTCTCTCTCCTTCTCTGCTATGTGAAGATTGTGCCTGCTTCCACTTCAACTTCCTTCATGATTGTAACTTTTCTGAGGCCTCCCCAGCCATGCCTCACGTACAGCCTGTGGAACTGTGAGTCAGTTAAACCTCTTTTCTCCATAAATAACCTAGTCTCATGTAGGTCTTTATAGCAATGATAGAATGGACTTATACAGAAAATTGGTACCAGAGAAGTGGGGCATTGCTATAAAGATACCTGAAAATGTGGACATGACTTTGGAACTTTGGTAATGGGCAGTGGTTGGAATAGTTTGGAGTGCTCAAAAGAAGAAGGAAACATGAGCGAAAGTTTGGAATTTCCCAAAGACTTGTTGAATGCTTGTGACTAAAATGCTGATAGTGACATGGACAGTGAAGTTCAGGCTGAGGTGGTCTCAGATGGAGATGAGTAACTTTTTGGGAACTGGAGTAAGGGTCACTCTTGCTATGGTTTAGCAAAGATACTGGTGGCATTGTGCCCCTTTTCTAGAGATCTGTGGAACGTTGAACCTGAGAGATATAATATAGGGTATCTGATGGAAGAAATTTCTAAGTAGAAAAGCATACCAGATATGACCTGGCTGCTTCTAAAATCCTATGCTCATCTGCATAAACAAAGAAATGACCTGAAACTAGAACTTATATTTAAAAGGGAATCATAACAAAAAAGTTTGGAAAGTTCACAGCCTAATCATGTGATAGAAAAAAAATCATATTCCAGGGAGAAATTCAAGGCTGCAGAAATTTGAATAAATGAAGAAGAGCCAAATGTTAATAGCCAAGACAATGGACATTTAGTTAATGCTGGAATGGGTTAAGACTTTGGGGCACTGTTGGGAAGGCATGATTGGTTTTGAAATATGAGAAGGACATGAGATTTGGGAGAGGCCAGGGGCAGAGTGATATGGTTTGGCTGTGTGTCACCAACCAAATCTCATGTTGAATTGTAATCCCCAGTGTTGGGAGAGGGACCTCATAGGAGGTAACTGGATTACAGGGTGGATTTCCTCCTTGCTGTTCTCCTGACTGTGAGTCAGTTCTCATGAGATCTGGTTGTTTTAAAGTGTGTAGCATTTCACCCTTTCTCTCTCTCTCTCTCTCTCTCTCTCACACACACACACACACACACACACATACACACACACACACACACACACACACACACTCTCCTGTTCTGCTATGTGAAGAGTATGCCTGCTTCACCTTCATCTTCTGCCATGATTGAAGGTTTCCTGAGGCTTCCCTAGCCATGCCTTTTGTACAGCCTGTGAAACTGGGAGTCAGTTAAACCTCTTTTCTCCATAAATTACCCAGTCTCAGGTATGTCTTTATAGCAGTGTGAGAACAGACTAGTGCCAGAGCCAAGCCATTGTACACACATTTCTACCAGTCACTGTTTACAAGCTGTCTCTGAAGAAGGGCCATAACCTTGGGCTTGGAAGTTCTGTTGTTTGAAGGCAATTCCTTGAGAAAGGAGTTAGCTGTGAGCCATCAGCAGCCAGGCAGCTGAGGGAATGAGCTCCTCAATCCCAAAGAGGAGTTCTGAGTATCCGACTATAGTTTCCAATTAATCTACATATTTAGTGGACACTAAATGTGATATAATGTCAAGGTAGCACTTTTTTAGAAAATATTGTTTTAGAATAGCCAAGTTAACTTTATTTCAGTATGTATTTGTTAGCAGAGCTATTCTTTGGCTTAGGTTGAAATTCTTAATTTGTATATATATATATATATAAATTGAGATATATATATGTCAATTGATATATATATATATCAACCTAAACCAAAGAATAGCTCTGCTAACAAGTGTTAGCAGATGTCCTACAATTTAATGTCCATTAAATTGTAGATATATATATGTATCTCAATATATATATATTCTATTCTCTTTCTCTCTCTCTCTCTATATATATATATTCTATTTATATTCTGTCTCTCTGACTGTATGGGAACCATACAGACAAAAACAAAATTGAGGCTCTTGTATACCTCTGCAACTTGAGTACCTAGAAAATTATCTGGCTAATAGTAAGAATTCAGTAAGATGTGATGTGTAAATGATTAGATGGAGTGAGGAACACTTTGAGAATCTGCACAACCATCACAAATTTTTAAACAAAGTTAATGTACTAGCTTCTGTAGCCTTAACAAGTATTTTATTTAGGTCTGAACTGACTCCGAATTAATGGTGCTATTTTGTATTTTGTTGAAACAAATATCAAGAAGTATCTGCTTCAATTCTGGACATTATTTATTACTCAGTGTTTATGCTTTTATTTATAATGTGTTGTGACTTACTGTCACTAAGGCAATAAAAATATCAAATGTAGTTGAGACAAAAGTTATACTTAGTGATTTTATGCAGTGCATACGTAAAACAAACAACAATCTCTTCACTGGGGTACTGCGAAAAATACTGTGTATCTGATATATTAGAAGTTTTGCTCTTTCTGAGCAACTGATTTTGTTTATGTAATTAATGAATTACATAAAATCTTCACAAGAATCTGGAAATCTGATTATCTACTAAGTGTTTTTTTTTTTTTTTAACAGTCATATAAGTCTTAACAAACTGCAATTCCAGATGAGACAGACTGTTAAGAGCCCCCAGAATAGGAAAAGTAGGGTTTGCTTTTATTCAGGACTTTTCTTTCAGTTTCTTCACTCTAAAAACATTTCAGGCATGTGTATCTGAAAGCAAGGTCACCAAAAACAAATGCTTCAATGTGTAATGTGTCTAAAGCAACTGTCTATATGCAGTGTCTGCTCAGTTTTTTAGGTAGAGGCAGTATTCAGCTCTATACTGATAATGAGAGTGGAGTTTCATTGCCGTTTTCAACAGTCTTGTTCTCATTGTCAGGAAATAAGGTGTGTTAGAAATTGATGAAATTATAAACACAAAAAAAGAACAAGGCAAACAAAACTGTTATTTATCACTGAAGAACTTCTGTTGCTATTTAAGCTATATGAAAGGGACATCTAATTGTTTCCTAATTATAGCTTGCTCTTATAAAAATCATCCAATTGAGAAAAAAGTGCCTCCTTTTAATTTATATATATATATGTATACATATATGTGTGTGTGTGTATGTATATATACACATTTTATCTTTAAAAGTGCCCTTTTAAAGAATTCATTAACTTTATTGTATAAAGTTGTATAAGTGACTCTTGTTTACTAGAATTTGCATTTTTAAAGCCCCCAATGGAATATTCATGTTGTAAGAATTGATATATACTTCCTTCCAAAAATTTTCTCTCTCTCTTCATGTCCCATCCTGTTAACCTTACCTCCAAGTTATCACGTGTTATGTATTCACATTAGTAGCATTCAGATATTCTTCTCATTTGAACTGGTAGAAAGTGATTTGAATTTTTGTTGTAAAATTAACCCAGTTTTCTTTAGATGAATCTCATTTATATAGGCCTGAGATAGCCCGATGAGTCCAAACTATAGAATTGGGACTCAATTTTTCCAGATCCCAGGTTTCCATTTTCACTGGCTGTTTTCTCCAAGCTCCTCTCTCATTTTCATTCTTCAACCATGTTCAATGATTTCTCAACCTAATGTTCTCTCGACTCTTCCAAATGCAGTCTCAACAAGAACCTGAAGATCATCTTGAAGATAATCTTTAAAACTCTTCATTTTCCTAGGTTGAACTAAATGCAACTGCATATTTTGTGAGTGAAATACAATTGAATACCAGCAATATTTTATATTTTAAAGGATATACATGAGAAAGCTGAAATTTAAAGGGCTTAAATAATTTGCCCAAAAGTCAAACGTTGGGGTAAACTGGGAGACTAGTCCAGAAACTAGATATTTATTTTTCCATATACTCACTATTATATTCCACTAGACTGCTTTACACGTACGTGTTACTTTCCTTACTCCCAAAGACATTGACTTGGGGATTCCAGGTAGGCAGCTACTTATTGCAACAACTCAAAATACTTATCCTGTTTCATACTGTAGAAATGCAAAACTGACTTTCTAACATAGTAGTGATACAAAAGATACAGTAGAAGAACCTTTATGCTTCTTAATTTCAGTGAACAATGCAGTGAACAATCCTAGTGCCTCCCCCTTTAAATATCACCCTCAAGAGCTACATTTCAAAAACGTTGACTCTGACAACCACCTTTGCATCTCCCACAGTATAATGTTTCACAAAGTTTTGTTGAATTGAATATAATGGAACTGAGTGAAACATGAAACCCCCAGTTCCTACGGATTTTTGTCAGACACATACTCCCTGGTTGTATTTCTCAGTTCTCAAGGTTTCAAGTTTCCATCCTCATTGTTCTTGCAAGTTATTTTACTGATGCCACAAATTTAGTGCTAAAACTATTTTTGGTTCATAAGGTCACAGTTTAAAATTAAAAATAAAAAAATATATTGGAGGTTACCTATTTTGTGAGGTTTTTTTCATACTGTAATAAAATAATTCTTAAAAAAAAGTTGAGGAAGTTAATTTTATCCCTGACTAGACATTTGGAAATCCTCTTCTCTGATTATAAGAAGAGTCATTAAATATCTGTTGGCTCACCTCATTCAAATCAATTGTTTCCAGTGAATTCAAATAAGAAAGTTACTGAAATAAATCACCAACTTTAATATGCAAGGCTAAACTGCTATCTATCAGTTAATAATCTGAATTCCTAAAATCAATTTCTGTATATGTTAAGAATTAATCACTTTGGTAAATTAATTAATATTGAATAGTTCTGTAATATTCTCACTAAAAAATTCAGTATTAGGCATTTTCTCCCTTTGTTTTTAAGTTTTATGTGTTTCTTCTGATAGGTTTGTTTTGTACTTAGCGGATGCTCCTATGTCAAAAAATAAAATATTTGCACCTAATCTTTCACAATCTCTCAAATGAGATGCACTAAAAGATCAATATATGTAAGAGCTGATTTTAAGCTTTTTATTGCAATTAAAGGTGTTTTCATACATACTACTGTCTGTTATGACTGTTCCTGAAATGTTAACCTATTCAATATGTTCTGTGTATTAGATAATTAGGATGATTCCCCCAAAGCAATGATATTAACTAAGGTTGACAGTCAGGGACTAATGAGATAGGAGAAATAAAAATGCAGGGAAAATTGCAGGAGAAAATATTTTTAATATAAAGATCAGCAATACAAATATAGGGTATAAGTTCTTGACTTAACCCAAAACAGATAATAGAAAAAATGCAAATATATTTTTAATTATGGGAAATACTGATTGAAAGTATATATAAAAATAATCGACTAAAATCATATATGTGTTCAATAACCAGTTGCAAATATTCAAGTCAGCAAATTGAAAACTGCAAGCATCTGTGGCTATCCCCAGTTTTATTTCCTTCAACACTTTCAGTAATTTAGCAACACAAGTGAAACTTTGTGGCAGTCACAAAAGCATATAGCTTAAAGGTAAACTTTGGATAGTTTCTGTTCCTTTCAGGATACGTCAAACATCACACACATACAGAAATAAACACTCGGTGAATGCATTCATTGATCGATAACAGTTTGCAGGTTGGTCATTGTATTTTTATTTATTCAACTTTTGTCTTTGCTTTTTTTCTATTCTTTTCAAGTAGGGTCAAACACAGTCCTTCTGATCCGCTACAATCAGGTGCTCTCTGTACAACTCTCCCTTTCTTCTTCACTGGCTGTTTTCAGTAGGGGATGCATTCACCACACTGATGCATGGCTTTTGATGATCCGAAAAATGTGGGTGTTCCTCAAGAACTACTGATCTAGATGCCTTCATTGCTAGAAATAGATCAAGGGAGACCTTCTCCAAAACTCTAGAGTCATATCACAAAGAAAACCCAAGATGATTAAAGTTTTACTATTAAATTATACTCTCACCACTAAGCAAATCCTGTACCTCTTTTAAAGTTTGGTAGAAAAACCAACGAAACTAGTTATATTAATATGCTATGCTTATAATCAATATCTCATTCTTTTTTCTGAAAAAGGGGGTAAATGATCACAATTCTTTAGGTCAAATGATGAAGCCTATACCTACCAGAATCAGCAATGCATTTCCGAATTAACTTATCTATATTGGTAGGAGTTACTGAGACGTTTGAGACCCTTGATGTATCACAATTTTAGGGAAATAAAAGTAAAAATACTTATCTGTTTGGATTTTGGTTGCATCAACTTTGAAAGGGAGAAATAATTGATCTGACAAGTAAATGTAAGGGTATTTTTCAAGTATACATCTTAAAGCTAAATGCTACAAATGTATAATAAATTTACTTTGGCAAAATTGTGTACTACACAGTTTGTAGAAAACAGTTTGGAAAATGTGATAACTTAACATCTTTATTTATTGTGATAATGATGCTGATGGCAAATTTTAAAATCATCCAATGTGCCAACACCATAAATTAATGCCACTTTCAAAGCAGAGATGGAAAGTTTTACTGTAATATTTTTTTTAAATGTAAACTTAATTTTAACTTTTTTATAAAATGTAACTTAATTTTTACAAAATGTCTTTTACCAATTTTATAGCCTAAAGAAGAATGCGTTCTACCAGAAACCATAAGCTAAATGGCTTTTTGATTCTTGGAGGCCATTCTCACTTTCTTTGATATCCAGTTACTTATTTTTGCCATATGCACAACGGAGACAAAATTACTCAACATTCTTCTTAAGGGGCAAAAGTCACTCCCCTTACCTTATTCTTCTGAGCACCGCAGCTGACATTCAATTCCTATATTGGCATTTAATTATCTGTATAATGAAGAGAGTCAAATTTATATAATAAAAATAAAATTAGTGGACCTGGAACATAATTCATATTTTTAAAGGGCTTGATATTTGGGAAAAACAAAGGTAAATACAAATTATGTACAAAAAATACTGAATCGAGTTTGAAGAATTAGGAATTATTTGGTGGATCATGGATCCAGTCACCTCCCAGATGTAGAAGCTGTTGCAAATTAACTGAAAAGGAGTCAGGAGTTGAAGAGGAGACAGAGATATCACAAAGAGCTTTTAGTGAGAGCTTAATATTTATAGTACTTTTAGGCAAGGTGAGATTAGTCAAACTTGTCTAAATTGGATTCAAAGTGATACCATGTGGGTTAGATTCTGTACTGGTGAAGCTTTAACACTGCTCTACTGAAATAATTGTCTTTAAAGTAAGCAACATATTGCCTTTTTATGTGCTGCTGAAATTTATACAACGTGAAGGTAATCTTTGAAAGAGTAAAGATAAACTTGAAATTAAAGATCCTTAAAATCAATTAACTGATCAAATTGTATATCCCTTTAAAATGTTTGATACTAACAATTATCTATTACTGACAGAGAAACCCAAGAAAGCAAAAATTCAGAATTTAAATTTTTTTATAAACCTGTGTCTCATTTTTTACTGTAGTGCTCGAACTGTCATATCCTTGGCAATTAATTCTGATGTAACTTTATTCCCTTTTTATAGTTTTAACACTCAAATTAAGGACATAGTCTAATGTAAACCTAGCTGAATTGAAAACAGAAAATGTATGTAAATATGTATGAAAATATGTATATAAAAATATGTATTTTTAAAGTTACTTTTAAAAGTCTTTCATATTCTATATTACACACACACACACACACACACACACACACACACGATGTGAAGATCACTTCTAACCACCCAATATAAGTGAGTATATTTTTAAGAAATATAGTGTTCAAATATTGTTTTATCCCATACAAGACAATTTATGGCTGTTTTATGGTTTTCATCAGGCTATGTCACTGTAAACCAACTTTGCTAACAAAGGGTAAACACAGTAGGGAATGAAATATCTTTTAACAAATAAGAAACACAGCAACAGCATGTATGCGATAGGAAAAATTAAAAGTTCCTGAGTAAATAGTATACATGAATTGACTTCAATCTAAAGTGCTTTGTTATCCCTGAAAATTAGCCAAAATTCATTGAAGATTATTAGGACCCATTTGAATGTTTCGTCTACTTGGATTGGGTGTCTTTTTAGTATCAGAACTGAACGATACCTATTAGATTGAATATTTGACACTCACAAGAGGTTTAAAAAACTAATCAACAGAAGTAGACTGTATGTTAACTAATCACTAAGTGACTCGATCAGAATTGAGCATTGCCAAGAGGCTCTCAAACAGGAGAGATCATGCCCTTTCTTTCTTAAGAGGACCCTGCTGCATAGCTGTGTTACAGTTTCTTCAGTAAAGGAGAACTCTAAAGAAAACTACACTATGAATGCCTAATGTAGCTGTCCAGTTCATTGCAAGGTTCAACTGTAAAACTGTAAAATCCAGCTAAGACACTTATAAGTATATCCTGTGAAAGAATTCTTATTCTATTGAATGTCATGGTAATGTTAAATCTAAAATGCTATATCAAAGTAGTATTTCACTGGGATCCAATTTATTATATAAAATAATAATCAAAATCTTAGATATGATATGAAGTATGACTTATATTTATTTTCTCCTTCTCCTTCTTCTCCCACTTCTTCTTCTTCCCCTTTTCATTTGCCCCGTTCTCTTAAAATCTATGGTCTTTTGAATAAATTTATTTTAATTCCCCATCCTTAGCCTCAAAACTAATCTTCTTTTCTTAGAATACTTAAAGGTTTGACTGTATGTATTCTGTTACTGTGTGTGTGTGTTGCATTTATTTTCCCCTCTCTGTTCTTTGCAAATGTTATTTCTTCTTTCTAGAATGTGTTTGCACACATTAGAACACATTGCACACAGAGGTAAATACTAGAATGTTTACCTCTGTGGTTCGCAGTGTGAGCTGCATATTTGGGTTACCTAAGGACCTTGAAAACCATCTCTGAGACTGCAGATTTATTTTATTATTTCTTAGGGATGGGTCAGGAATTGTTTTTAAGTTCACCAATTATAATGCTCAGTCAAAGTTATGAACCACTAGAAACCCGCCTTAAACACTCTTGGAGATACAGGACAAGTGACACCTATAGGTTTGTTGCTTTCTATAACACACCTTCAGAAAAAAAAAAAAAATCATTTTCCTTTCAACCGTCAGCACTTATGCACCATCCTAGTCATATAGTTGTCAATATACTGTTGAAGAGCCTCTTAAATAGTGATTTAAGACCTTGTTTATTTGTGGGCATATTATATTGTCTTATTTTTCTTGCTTTCTTGTAGATTCTTATGGTCAGACATTATGGTTTATACATCTTTGGTTGGTGCTGTGCCTAGTGTACTTCATATACTAAGTAAAGTTTTGTTATGTTAGTGTAAACTAATGTATTTTCCACAGCTAAATAAATTCGGATCCCATAAAATTAAATATACTTGTTCTACAATCTTCACATATAATTTATCAGGAATTGTTCATCAAATAAAGGGTGTACTCAAATACATATATATAAGTATTAATATTTAGAAATGTGTGTGTATGAACTTCCAAGGAAGAATTAACAATAAAATAAAAGTTTTAAAAATAAAAGAAACAAATCCAAGATGATATTACTACTATTTGTTTTTTATATTAAAAAATAAAAAATGAAAAGGATATGTCATATTCTAATCTTACTAAAGGCATGTATGTGGTTTTCTTTTTCCCTGAATTTCCATGCTTTGAATAGTACTTAGGTCAATATAAATGCTTGATAGCATTTTATGGATTTAAAGAATAACGAATCTATTTTTATGTATCCTATAAAATAAACATAAATAAATATAGAATTATAAATTCAGACTGAATCAAATGAATTTTTCATTGTAAGAATTAGGGACTGAGACAATAAAACATAAGCATATAGATTATAACAACTTCCCTGATAAGAAGTCCCAGCTATCTGAGAAGGATTTCTATAGAATGTCTTAGGTATGGTCTTTTTGGTTAGAATACTTGAACATTGAACTATGTATTTTTTTCAAGATAATAAATTGTAATAGGCCAGCTATGATTTGGAGAAGATAATTCTCAATAAAATAAGATAACTTGGCTTCAACCTATAATGTGTGCCCAACACTTTGTTTAAGTGGCTTTCTTTCCTGGAGTAGAATAAGTTTTATACCATGCTTATGTTGAGTTGTTGCTATGGTAACTATGTATGTCTTGTAAAACTGTAAACAATTGTGTAAAGTGGTCAAATAGAGCACATGTTTATAGCTGGACTAGTTCATTTCAAATGTATACATTCCATTTTTAATATTATCTTTACAAAGAAATATTTATTCACTTCAGATGGATGCTCAGAACCCTAATCCAAAAGATTACAGCCATTTATGTGTGGGTACATGTGTGTAATTGGGGGGAAAGTGACTTTTCTTTCCACTTTCCAAATCATAAAATGAGGTGATTATAATATAGACAACTAGAATTCACAGTTCATCTGTATAATTATTATGAGTAGTCTCTGAAAACATGCCAAAAGCTTTTCTAAGAATTAGGCCCTCAGGTATAAAGATTAGCATGGTTAAATTGACTGCTGGCGATTTGAACAATCTCTAAAGGCTCTGCATAAAATCCATTGAAATGAAAATTTTCATTTGAAAAATGTGCTGCCATGGGCAATCTATGCTAACCAATTTATAGTCTCTATTTTTATGGGAGTTTGGAAGAAAATGCTTTTAAATCAGCCAAACAAAACTCCCTGAATATGTTATAGATTAATACGTGATGACTTTGCCACCACAAGAAAAGATAGAAATTATAAGTCAGAGGGCATGCATCTCCTGCATGCATCTAGCTCTGCTTATGGGTTTGAAATAGGGAGTGATGTTTCTGTGTTGTCCTCTATGCTACCTTGAATGAGACAGTGGAATGTAAGACTAAGGTTCTTTTCTAATAACATTTATTCCCAAGGAAAATTTAACTTTAAAAAGCACTTATAATATACAAAAGTTAATTATTAGTAGCTACACCACAGCCATACTCAATATTCATATATTTTCAATGTCATATGAAAGAGTAACAATTTAGATTCACTCACTCAACTAATAAACACATTTTCTAATTAGCAATATATAACTATTGCCATATTTGGGGTATGCTATAGATTTTGAAAAGTACTGTTAACCATGGAAATGAATAGCACTTGCTATCGCCAGATTGGTCCCAAATCTGGGGATAGAAAAATAAAATTTTAAAAAAAAGCTCAACTTTGACTTACCTTTTTTTTTATTTTCCTAATTTCTGGAAATGTGTTGTATTTATCCATTTGAAAGATGTAATGTTAGCAAAGTCAGAGCACTAAATATAGTTAAAAATTAAGTGTGTGAGACAAAAGTCCAGACAACAGATTTTTATAGCTAGAATGAGAAAAATGAGAATGTGAGAAATTATGTGTTATGCTATTACCCTAAGGAATGATACACTTTGACTGTGACTAAATGTATTAATTATCCAGGATATTTTCTCATTATTGTCACATGAAAGATGAAATTTCATCATTCTCAAAAAATGTTGACTTTGTTTTATCCATCTTTCAAATATCAACACAGAATAGAAATTACAGAAATAAGTAAATTTAAGAGAAAATTGTGATGTCATCTATCTGCTTAAAAACTCAAAGAAAATCTTCAGAACTTTCCCAAGGCAGATACCAAAGGTTGGCAATTATATTAAGCAGTACAATAATGGGACAAATATACAAAGATAATATCTGTAGGCATCTCAGCATAATGGAATCATAACAATAAGCAATAGAGTCATATGAATAATACTTCATAGCAGGAAGAATATATTGTGGTTTTAATAGAGTAATACAGTTAGAAGACGAATAAAAATGCAGTAGCATATATATATTTATGCTTATATTCATAGCATATATATGTATGAATATATACCTTTATTTTAATAAAACACACAATACTATGTTTCACAAAATTTTACCTCTGAATTTCATTCAAAAGGCAGGTAGCAATATGAAAGTTTTCACATGCACTGAAAACTAAAGACTGTAGAAAGTTTTTATGGACTGTAACTATTCTTCCTATAGTTAAATACTACAAATGTATAATAAAGTATAGATTATAACTATTCTTCCTATAGATATAGTGAAGAGTTAACTCACATTTAAGAAAAAATAATAAAAAAGATAAATTAAAATTTAACTCCTAGTATATAATTTTATGTGAGTTAACCATGCACTCATGTAGTTTGAGGAAAATTGGGAAAAAAACAAAATGTATTGAGAAAATACAACACAAAACATGGTGAAATATAGCTATGGATACCCTTGTTGTCCCATGCCCTCTCCTACATACAGATTAGAACTTCCTCTGCACACTAGGGGAAGAAGCCACATACATTTGCAAATCAAAATAAAATGTATAGCATAAGAGCTATTCCTCAACTCTATTATATGGACTTTATATATGTAACAATATACTGAGCAGCAAGACCTAGTGCTAGACAATGGCAATACAGCAATATATGAGATAAAGACTTTCCTTCCTGCTTGTGAAGCTTGCAGGCTAAAACAAAACCCAGAACTAAAGCAAAAATCTAAACTCTGAACTGATGCGCTAATGGAACAGTTATTGGTTGGGTTGTGTGGATTAGCATTTCAAAAGAAAAATATGAGCTACCCTCTCAATAGTGTTATTAATAATACAGCATAATTCCTGTATCACTTATTTATTTTACATTCATGCAATTCAAGCAAATTTGTCACAAATTAGTCAAAATAAAATAAACACCAAGGAAGCTGATGGGATTTTGAAAATAACAATAAAGATAATATGTGAAGTTTAATTCAACCGGCATTTTTGTGTGGGTGTATCAAACTCTGGGCAAAGAACTAGCTATAAAAGAGTAATGATTACCATATAAATCTCTGCTCTCAAGGACTCTAATTCTAGGTGAAGGGCAAATTGATAATTTAAAATAATGTGATGAGTATTAAGAAAGAAACAAGAAGTATAAACTGTAGAGTAGGGAAAATAGACCCACTATGGGGTTAAGGGAAATTTTTCCGGAAACAAATATGCCTCTCACTAAGCAGTAAGCTAAGAAAAAGATGTTGAAAGAGGAATCCTATGTATGGGGTGAAATATACATAAAAGTGAATGATAATAGTGTGTATGAGTAAGGTCAAACAGCTCTGTCTTACTAAGTCATTAAACATAGTACAGGGAAATGAAGGAGTAAATTTAAAAGGCGTAGATTTCCTCCTTTCTAAGGGGATTGGTATTTATTCTAAGAATGATGAGAAATTATTAAAAATACCCTATACTATTAGTAGAGGAGAAAAAGGAGGAAAACACTGGATGTGTATTTACCAAAAGCTGATTTCCTAAAACTGTGCTTTGGGTTAGCTGAGATGGCATTGCCTTGACAGTACCAGGCTTGGAGAGTTGAAAGTAATAAAGTTACAATTTAAACTTGTTTTATAAAAAAACAAGTATTTTTTTATACTTGTATCATATGCAGAAAAACGTAATCATCCTCTCTATAGTGGCCTTACGTAATTATTTTCTATTTCATCTTCTACTCCATTTCTTCAAGAGTAAACGTGAGACTGACCTGGAGGTTTGGTGACAAGTATGCAGGAGAGTGCTGTGAAAGCAACAATGTGGTCAGCCATGAAATCCCTGCTGAGTATGGAGAGACATGAGGCCAGGAGCAAAGAGAGAAAAAATAGTGTACAGATATTCACAAGTTAGTTTTTAACTATTTATCCACTAAGACAGATATTTTGGTTTCTTAAGTATTTACAGATTAATGAACTATAGATTATGAATTATCAATTTGAGGCACCACACTGTGATCGATTTACCATGTTCAATGCTATTGTCAGAATAAAATTAGTCAATATATATAAACTCAAAGATCAAGCTGTTGAACTAAAATGATACTATTTATCTCTTCACATTCAGAATTTCAAATGACTAAAAATATGTATTTCTATGGGGGTGAATTCTGCCCTTATTTATAGAATGATTATCCAAAGTGTCATTGAAGACTTAAAACACCTCAGTTTTGTACAAATTTAAAAGGTAAGTCACATATGAGATTAAAATTGTGAATATGCTCAGTGATTCTTCATAGTTAAATTCTTCAAATTTTAAAATACAGTTTTCTGAGATTCAGAAAAAGAGAAATATCCGAAAAAAATTACTCTTTGAATTCAGTAAGTTTGCCCCTTCATTATTAACACTGCAGTATTTCAAAGAAGTGTGTTTATGATTTGTCAGGGTCTTTTTGCTCTTTTACATTACAGAATATACAAAAAAGCATAGCATTTATTTAATTAATACATAGAATCCTTGCCTACATGATAGTAAATTTTATTAGGAACTTTTCCTAAATTAAGGAAAAAACATGAACTAAAACAATAGGCTATAATTTGTTAATATAAATTGATGCAATAAAATTTGATATGAAAATATTAAAAAGAAAAAAATATTTTTGTAACAAAGAAAACCTGGAGTCGAATGCAAAAACCAAATACTACCAACCAGAAACCATAAATTTATATAATTACAAACTTAGACTCATTACACAATGCAACCAATAGACATTAATGCTTTGGAAAAGTATAAAATGAACTATGAGTGGCTGCCGTGAAAATTCTCAAGTGGAAAAAATAGCCTGAGGCTGATTACCACTGCTGCTGTGGCTCTGGTTGAATGATCCCTAATTTGACTGTAAAGTGACAATTTCACCAAAGTACAACAATGAGGAATATATAAAGACAGCCATTTCAGCACAATGTTTTCAGAGGTGGGTTGACCTAATATTAGCGTCAAAATAGGAAGAAATTGAATGAATTTCCTAAAGAGTAAAAATCCAGAAACATTTAGGATTTAGCTTATTAAGCCAGCCAACAGTCTTCAATAGGAAAGCAAATGTTAACTCAATGGACTGTCATATTCAGAGTAAACCTAATGGACATATGCTATTACCTAAGATTATACAAACAAGAATCCAGTAACTGAAGACAGCTATAAAAATTTTCATTAGGTAATATGTAATTTGTATGGTATACTATATGCAAAGAATTAATATAAGCATATTCTGGTCCATTAATATTTTAAGACTATTGCCTCTCATTTTTAATCAAAAATATTCAAAGAGAGAGAGAGATAGGCCTAATTTAAGTTTGTACATACTTAAGACTGCTATTTTAAAATTTTGTGACAATGAGAGAATACCTGAAAGAATTTTTTCTCTTTAATGTGAGTCGAAGAGATTTTTGTAAAACATAAAACATCTTTGCATTTTTAAAAATAATTAGTAATTGCTTGTATACAAAAGTTCCTCAATTAATATTTATTAAATAATCAATTTTGTGTTTCCCATCGCCCAATATATTTGTGTCTCTTCAACACCCATTTCATACTGAAGTTAACATTTATAGATATCTTTTAGGAAGTATCATGACTAAAAAAGTTGCATGTGTCCATTTTCCCAGCCTATCTGAAAAATAAAAAATAAGAATCAGAATGCATAGCTATTGTAGTGGAAATTTGTACCCCTGTCTTTTACTTGCAGCTCATCTGTTCCCTAGACGCTGTTGACTGTTGGCTAATACCAACTTCTGCTTTCTCTGTGAATTCCCCTCACCTAACTGGGAGCTTCCTCTATATGGAGTCTGTGTTCCCTCAGTAACTGACTTTCAGCCAGATGCAAAAGCCTGGAGCACTCTCTTCAAGGGAAAAGCTAACTCTGTGTTGTAGCCATATCCCAGAAATTGCATGGGTTGAGACTGAAGTTAGTCTCCAATTGAGAAAATATCTTTGTTGAGTTCATTCACTACCTTATCTTGTTTCTTTCACTCCCTTTCTTCTGAAAGAACTCCCTTCAATAAAATATTTGAACAAATTTCTCAGTTTCAGGCTCTGCTTCTAGAGAACCTAACCTAATAAAATAATTGAGAAAGATAATCATTGCATTTCAGAGGGAATATGAAATAATTGAGGTGCTAGTAACAATGTATTTCAAATAAAATTTTAAAAGTACTTGAAAAAAGATTTTTTAAGTAAGTTAAATGATTTTAATTATTCATTCATTAGTCACCTTATTTGAAGATGACTGATGCTTAAGAATCTATGCCTTCTCAATCACACACAACTACTGGCCTTTAAGGTCATACTGCTGCCTGTCTGTTGGGTTTACAAATTCTACAATAGAGAAAGAGGTAAAATGATAGCCCACAGCCCATGTTTTAAGAGTAAAACTGTATTTCATGAATGCATTAGTAATATATTCATGCATAACAAATTACCACAAACTTATTGCCTTAAAATAACACATATTTCTTACCTTACAGTTTCTGGGAGTCAGCAATCTGAGTTTGACTTAACTAGGTGCTCTGCCCGAGGGTCTCTCACAGGATCGCAATCAAGGTGTCATACATGGGTCGCATCTGAGGGTCCAGTAGCTGAAGGATCTACTTCCAAGTTCAGTGGTTGTTGGCAGGAATCAGTTCCCCAATGGCTTTTGGATAGAAATATTCCACAGTTCTTTGTTAATTTGAGTATCTCCATCAAACGGTGCAAGTCAAAAAAGCAATGGAGAGTATGATTTAGCAACATGGAAGTCACAAACTTTTGTAAGTTAATTACATGATTGACATCTCATCAACTTACTGTAGTTTATTGATCACTAGGATTAGTTTATACTTGTGAGGAGTGGAATACACAAAAGCATGAATACCAGGAAGTGAGGTTTATTGGGAACTAAATTTGAAGTCTTATTAGCACAGTCGAACAAAAAATTGTTGTTTTCCCTAGTAGTCAGATCTCTAAAGAGCCATTTTAATTCAAAAATGTATTAATTCCATTTCACTTTCATTAAAACAATGAAACCATGCCACCCAACTACTACTTTGTAACAAATGTCTCCAAGAGCAATGGACACTTGTAGTCTGACCAGATGTATACTCTAAAGTGGTTTCACAACCCCTTGAGAGAAAGAAAGTGGAAATCTGAAAGAAGAGGGAAAACAGTTATACAAATGGCAAGTGTTTAAATTTTTTGTAACCTGGATAATATGAACAATGTTACTGGAATTGCAGTTGGATAAAGAAAGGGACAAAGGTAAAGGGATGAAGAAGAAAGCCAGAGTAATATTTTTTTTTAAACTAGTATCAAATCATGTTACTTGTCTTCATTTAACCTGTCAGTAGCATCTCTGAGCCTTGGGACTTAAACTTATCAGTTCCCCATACTCTGCATGATCTCGAAGTGATTTTGCTCCCACCTAACTCTGACCTCATTTCCTGAACTCCTCTATTCCACACCTGCCTCCCCCATAGTTCAATGGAGTCATCTTTAAGTCCTCATGAACTGCAAAATTTTTCCAACCTTGGATATACTTACTTTTCCCTTTGCCTGAAAGTTTTTATTTCACATTTCACATAATGAATCCTTCCCAAGAGTCTGTGTTCACTAATACCAAGTCACGGCCACCCTTTTATCTGAAAATTACTTTTAGCCAAGCAAGAGCAGGCTCAAGCAAGAGCTGCCAAGGAATAGGCAGCTATTTCCTTCTACTGAGCTATCCCCTCCCTCAGACTTGAATCCATGACTTATTGAGTAGGATACAAAAGGAATAAGTGTCTCTTCATCGAAAAGACATGAATCGATGCTCATTGTTTCTTTATAGTAGGTATCACTGTTTATAATTATTTTATTCATTTTTTTGCTTATATTTGTCTATTGCTCCTATTTGGATGAAAGCTCGCAAAAGGAGGTAGGATCTGTCTTTTTTCTTGATCACTGTCAAAACCTCCACAATTAGGAAAGTGTCCAGATTATGGTAAGCTCTCAATAAATATATTTTTTTTATTAAAATATTGTGAATTAATTATTTATTTGATCAGAACTGAAGTGTATACTTTTGGCCCTATTTAAATTTAAACAATGGCATGTCTTGTCTGTCTTGGCTGCAGCTATGGCTTGGATATGATTTGTCTATCCCCACTTAAGCTCTTGTTTGAAATTAATCCCCACCTTCAGGTGTGGTGGTGTTGGAAGGTGGGGCCCAGTGGGAGGTGTTTGGGATGTTGGAGCAGATCTCTCATGAATAGCTTGCTGTTCCTCAAGGTAGTTAATGAGTTATTGCTCTCATGAAGCTTGACTAGTTCTCTTGGGAATGGATAAGTTCCAATGAGAGGGAGCTGGTATGAAGCCAAGACATGCCCCAGGTCCTCTCTGTACACATGTCTGCTTCCCTTTTGACCTTCTCAGCCATGTTATGACTCAGCATGAAAGCTCTCACCAGAAGCAAGTGCCATGCCCTTGAACTTCTCAGCCTGCAGAACCATGAGCTAAACAAACCACTTTTCTTTATAAGTTACCCAGTCTCGTGTATTCTTTTATAGCAACACAAAATCTAGTAAGCTCTTTTATGTCTAGAATTAAAGTAGTACATTGTAGTGCCCCCAAATAGTCACAGTTCATATTTTGGTGCCTATGTAATTATTAATACCACTCTCTTTATTCTCAAAAGTATCCTGGTTGGAATGATAAATTAAATGGCTACTGTATTTGCGTCTTAAAACCTCTCTCTTCCAATCCTCTATTACCTTTTTTTTATGAGCTTGTTACAAAGAAACATCTTTGGAAGAATAAAATTTCAACTCTCTTGGATGTAAGACCTTGAATAAGACAAATGTCTTTCAATGTATATTTAGTATCTTTTAAGGGCATTACTCATACCCACATTGTAGGGGTGTCATGATTTGTAAATGACACAATGCTCATAGAGAATCAGATATTAGGCATTTAAATGATACTTCCCCTCACCAAAGATAAACATGACAGCCAAGCTCCCAGGATTTTTTTATATATTTAATATTTTTGTATAATATATATTATGTTATATATAAAAATATAATATATATTATATATATTATTTATTGTATATCATATATTATATATTACTATATTATAATATATATTAATATTATATACAATATATTACTATATATAATATATATTAATATTATATATTAATATATTTTATATTTTATACTGATATATAATATATTTTACATATTATACATTAATATATTTTATATTTATATATTTTTTATATATTAATATATTTTATATTTATATATAATATTTTATACATTAATATATTTTATATTTATATATAATATGTTTATATTATATATAATATATTTATATAACATATAAATATATATTTATATAATATATTTTATCATATATAAATATATATTTATATTATAATATATATTATTATATTTATTTTATCATGTATAAATATATTTTTATTATATATTTTTTATATTTATATCATATATAAATATGTAAAATACTGGGTTAGATGCATACTTTACTTTCTTGATCTGTTGAACTCGGATATATAAAATATTTAAATGGAGCTGCGGATAAAAGAAAGCTAGCACATAGTATCCTTTCTGAAATTTAGTCCTCTCCAAAGCAGACACCCACTTTGATGACCAAGCATTAAAATGTTTATAAATAGTATGTTTAAGATTTACTAAAATACGTTAAATTTGTGCATTTAAATTGGGAATGAATGGCATCTTTTAAAGTATATTTATAACCTAAATTACAAATATTAATGTAAACAATCAAAAAGGAATGATCATTACTTTTAATTATGTTAAATGTTTTCTTTTTTCTTGAGGAACATAGAGAATCTATGTCAGTATTATCTGAAAATTAAATTTTTACTTTTATGCTGCCAATAAGTAACACTTTGGGTACATGCATTTAAAAATTAATTCTAAGAATGGTTATTTATCCCAATTTACTTATCAAAGCAAAGGAAGCCCTAACAATATGAGAAGATAATTAGAAAATCAAATAAGCTCCTTAACCACAGCTTTAAAAGTATCTGGGTTATAAAGCCAAAATTCTTCTATTTGAAAGTCAACAACTCAAATCAACGTAAAGGAATGTTGTTTTCAGTAGAGATTATTGAAGTCAGACTATGATGACATCCTCTTCCCTCAATCTGTCAAGCAAATAGACAAAAACTACTTTAAGTTTCTAGTTAGATACATAAAAGTGTGAGAAATGACTCAAAGCTAGAATTACTCAAGCCTTAAAAATACTGAATTTTTTTTATTAAGATAGTAAAGGAATAAAAGAATGGCTACTCCTTAGGCAGAGCAGCCTGAAATGTTTTATAATTGAGAGCTCCTACTCTGCAGCCTTAAATAAAGGCCTTTTTATTAACAATTTTTGAAAGATCAAGTAGAGAAAAACATTAATGGGCCAGGATGTGGGACTTTTGGTGTCTTCAGCAGCTACTGTTGACCAGCCTTTTGTTTACTCTATAATAGCAAGTAGTAGCAATGATACAAAATGAGAAACTATTTGACCAGGGTGAGTGATAGAGCGAAAGGTTATCTCATATCTTTCAGAAGCCTTGGAACATCTGGAATTGTTCAGTTTATTTCACATGGGCAATAAAATGGAAAAGCTGGTGTATAGTAATTTAGTGGCTTCCCACTTCATCATGCACTCTTTGTATTTTGCAATAGATTAGATATGTGTTTTTATTTTTGAATGCTAAATGGTGTTCATTATATAAATGAAATGAGCCACTTGGTGACTATGGAGACATTGTTTCTACAACCTGCCAAAAATTAGCTGAACAACTGCCATGAGTGATGATGGGGAACTAAGTCTTTGCATATGCTGAAAAAATATAAAAAATAAATTCCATGTGTATTGCATGTCCTTCAATTCACAGCTGGTTAAGCCATTAAAAGTACCACATTTTTTTCCAATTTGCTTCACACTGAATGGAATTTATGAGTCTATTTGTAAAATTAACATTCATTCTCCTCTATTATTAAGATTCTGATTATCTTGTTTTCAATTTCCAAGATTACAGCATCAACTCTTTCTCCCTTTAGTCCTCTATTTTACACTGCTTTTTTCATTATTTGTTGCTAAGTCAGATGATGGCCTGGCAAAGTGGAGAAATAGCGAAAATAATGTATCTAACAATTTATCAAAAGCCTTGATGAATTTGGAGGTTGATGGGTATTTAGATAATAGCTTGATGGGTGAAAAGACAGATGAGAGACAGAGAGAGAGACATTTCTTTCTCTCACACACACATACACACACACAGACACACAAACACACAGACACCCACCGCCCCACACCACCCCCCCACATTTATATATGTGAATACCCTCAATCAAGTCTCGCATAGGGCAGGGACCCTTTCTTACTTCCTGACTCTGCTCAGATGTTAGTTTTATAAAGTTTAACTTTCAACGCTCTATTTATATTGAACTGGTTGATTTTATTATTAATATTTATGACTCTCTTCCTGTCTTTCATGATCATTAAATTGCTTTCACTTCTTATCCAGTGCTCAATTTTACCCATTTCTTAAATTTTACTCTTAAAAAATCAGGGTTCAAGTTCATTTAATGGCTCCTCATTTAAGAACTATATAACCTCAGATAAAATTAACTTCTTTGAATTTCAATGTCTTCATCTAAAAAATAAAGTTATCATGACTCTTATTTATTTTACTAGAAGTTTGTAAGAATGAATAATAGTAAATGTGAAAATTTTTGTACAGTATAAAGTGTACATAAAATTAAAGAAATTATTAATGGCTAAGACAACATACAAGCCACATTGTGGAACAAGTCATTTCAGTCTATTTAATAAGCCACATGTAACAGTCAGGGAAAAGGTAATGTCATAATTTTCTTCGGTTTCCTTTGTTTGCCAAACACAATTTTTTACATGTATTAAAATGTGGAATAAATAAACCAAGCATCTCTTAATGACTATGTGCTTCAATAATGGCTCTTCTACCAGTTTCAGTAGAAAAAATTTCTTAAGGCATTCATATAAGAATTACAGTTTTGTTTCAGCCATTAAGATTATAATAAAATGTGATTATTTTTGTCATTTTTTAAAAATTACAGGTTGTAGCCATCTCAGTGCCAAGCTTAAATATGGTATATACAAAATTAATTTATAACAACACATGCATAAAACTGATTTTTACAAAATACCTTTGTGGAAATACGAACAATACAAGTGAACAATACAGCATTAATTAATTCAATCAAGTGCTATCTTTTTAAAATGTGTTTTTCTAAGACACTTAAGCTTAAATGATATACTATTAAGTATCTCTTCTTAAAAATGCAGATCCTAATTTTGAACGTACTGTAATATGATTCTGAATATGAAACAAAGGGGAAATGATCCTGATTCTAATTTATTTTGATAACAAACCAAGGTTTACAGTGTTACTCATATATTAAAAAAAAATAAGTAGGCATTTGAGAAATAGGCAGAAAATGGAGAACCTTAATACTTTGAGACCTGAGACATTTGCATATTTTCACAAGTGTTTTGAGAGTAACAAAGACCTCTACATGATTTTTATATTAAAAACAATTTCTGTTGCCAGTAGGAATATCTTAATTTCCATACTCCCATTGGTATTGTAAAATTTCTTGGAAGAAAGAGAAATTATCATTCTGCATCTTTTAATAATTATAAAAGCCATTGGATGCAACTTATTCTTCTGAACATTTTACTAAAAATTTGTTTTTTCTAAATTAAGTTTACAAATATTGCTATAACCAAAGTTGAGAATTTGAAGCATTACAAATCTGTGTACTTTTTCTACTTCCTAGAAAAAAGTTGAAGAAGCTAGTGTTATTATGCTAGCTGTCTAGTAAGCATATTAAACAGTAAAAATAGAAAGACTATATAGAAACTAATATGCTATTGAGGTCAAATTAGCTTATAAATTTGCTTTTCAATGAAGAGGAAATCCTCATATATACAAGCCCTGGTGATAAGAGGAAAAATATTTCTGTCAAATATTTCTCGGCTTGGTGAATTAACTGTTTCTCTCTTTTTACATTATTGCATAATTTCTTTTCATCTCATAAAAAATTAGGATTCCTTGAGACAGGTAGAAAAATCTTTTGTTTTAAGTCAGTAGGACAAAAGATATGTAGGCTACCATGAAAGTCTTCATAAATTCTCCTAAGAGATGATCTGGCTCAAACAATTGCTTGTCAGTTTTTTCTACTGCAAGAATGTTGAAAAAAAAAAGTGTACAACTTCTCTAGCACATTGCTAAGAAATATTTGTCCTGATAGATTCGGAAACTCCCTTAATAATACTCACAGAATCAATTCTGATGCCAAATTATGCTTGTCAGTATTGTAACAAAAGTTCAAAATGACAACATTTCCAAGGTTTTTGTGACTCATGGGGCAGATTGCCATAATATGGGCTGGTGACATTTAGAGTCACTGAATGAAGACATAAGTCCAAATTGTTTACTTAAAATGTTTTAAAAGTTGTCTCTATGCAAGAACTCATCCAAAGAAAAAAATATTCAAGGAATGCATGACCTAAAACTGAATCTGGAGAATTTGGCTGTATTTTTAAACAATACATAGAGGTAGAATTTTGGTTCCATATATAAAAATAGAAATAAACCTGGAAAAGGCTATGCAAAAATCTGTGAATATTACGTTGAGTCTTCATAGTTCATGTCCCTGGGATGAACATGAGCAAGATGGTTCTGGGAAACAAAGTTCACAAAGCTCAGAAAGAGGTGTTCCTGGAATAAGGTTGTGTCTTGAAAGCTTTCCTAGGTGTCTCACCCAGCTGCGTGAAACTGAGTCCTCATTTGATGTAGTTTCCATTCACAGCTGTCATAGTCTACAGTGCAGTTCTTTTCACCCAAAAATATGTGTGGTTTTGACAAATGTTCTCCCTAAAATAATTCAGAATACATGATAAGATTATTAATAGGCATGCTCCTAATAGACAATGTCATTAATTTTAACACTTGGTCATTCAAAACTCTAGAAATGCTAATAAAAAATATGATGGCTACTAAAGTAATTTAGGGAGAAAAAAATGACCATAAAAATAACAACACTGTCTTTATGGCACTAATAATATCACTAGAATTATTAATTGACAATATGCACTAAAAATACAAAATTAAAAACTACTTAAGTTAGTAATGAATACTAAGATAATGCTACCAATGTGTTAACAGTCCTTGGTAGATTGTGTATCCTCAGGAAACATAGGCTAGACTCGTGTAACTACTCATTTATTCAACCTAGTCAAATCTTGCAGGGCATTGGAGGTTTAAAAACAAGATTCCAGAAAAATGGCTAATTCTGTTGTTGTTGCTGTTGTTGTTGTTGTTGTTGCTGTTACTGTTTTGAGACAGAGTCTCACTCTATCACTCGGTCATCCAGGCTGAAGTGCGGTGGCGTGGTCTCAGCACTGCAACCTCCGCCTCCAGGATTCAAGTGATTCTTTTGCTTCAGCCTCCCGAGTAGCTGGGATTACAGGCACCTGCCACCACACCCAGCTAATTTCTATATTTTTAGTAGAGACAGGGTTTCACTATGTTGACCAGGCTGGTCTCGAGCTCCTGACCTCAAGTGACCTCCCTGGCTGGGCCTCTCAAAGTGCTAGGATTACAGGCATGAGCCACCGTGCCCAGCCGCTAATTTTTTATAAGGAAAGCAATACCTCTATTTCATTGAACGCTTACTTTACCATTTTTTAAGGATAATTTCATTTGATACTCCAACAACCTATGAAAAAGCTACTATCAATTCTGTTGTAATAGTAGAGAAATTGAGGTTTAGTAATCTTGACTGGATAATCTAATTATATTCATCAAGGTGCAGAGCCAACTGCAGCTTCAAATTCTTCTTCAAAGGAAGAATTTGATGATTCCAAAAACCATATGGCCCATTCATTCAAATGTTGGCAAGAGAATGAGCCTATAAGTAAATAAATGTGCTCAGTTCCAAGGTAAACACCAAAAGTAATAGGGTACTCAGTAGTGAAGCGTTGGCCAGGGGTGATGAGAGAGGCTACAGAGTGAATCTTAGTGATTAAGTAATTTAAAATGATGAAACAGATGTAGAGACCAGAATTCGTGAAGGCTTTAGCAAGTTGCCTTTGAAAGCTTCTCTAAATGTTGGCTTTTTTTTGCACTTTGAAAGCAACAATTGTTACAACTGAAACAATCTTTTTTTTTTTTTTTTTTTTTAGTCTGAGTACTTTGGAAAAGACAGTAAAAGTAAATACCCCTAACTCCTCAAGACTGAAGATTTATTCTCTAATAGCAGAAAGACAGTATTAAATCTGACCAGAAAAATCCACATCTTGCCTTGAGTAAAATTATACATGTGTTTGTGTATGTGTATCTTTACATTTATATGTATGTATATATTTTTATATTTATATTTATAAAGGTATATGCATACGTATGATTCATAATTTTAAGTGAAGACATTACAGTATATTAAAAGAATATTATCTGTTCTTATAGCCAACTATTTGAATATAAATTAATATTAGACATTAAAATTCTAAAAAAAAAAAGTCTATTTATATTTTAGTTGCTGGAGATAAATTAAATACTGCATCATTCATCAACTGAAATTCTTCTTCCAATTGTCTCAAAACCAAATTAAAAAAACTAAGCAAATTTTCTAATTTATACATTTTAAAAATTTATATTTCCCCCAAATTAACTTAATACATATAAATTAAGGCTTTTACTAATTCACTAGAAAACTTTATATATCAAGAACTTCCTTTGGTCATAATAGAAAACAAATAACATGAAAAATATTGATATTTATTGCCAAAGAAGAGTAGAAGAGATTTTGAACTTCATATAATCTTACATTTTATCATTTTACAGGAGAAGTAGAAAAAAAATTCAGCAGCAAAATGACTTGTTCAACATCAAAGAACAGAGCAAGGATTGAAACTCAAAACTCTCTTTCATGTGGGACAGTTTACAAAAATGTCCATCTATCTAGTCTGTTCCTCTCATTAAGAAGTAGTGCCAATTTCTCCATGCCTTTTATACTTGGTAGCCTAATGCTAATTGCTTTCCACCACTGTTACATTAACAAATATTCAAGTGGATGCTTTAAAAATGTGTGTGCATTGAGGCTTGCTCTCTTTCTGCTCTTGGAACCCTGGTAAGCATAGGATAACATGCATGATGATTAGAGTCATGTATCCCAAATGTCTGTATCACCTTGGCCAACAGCCTGCTAAACACCTCATGTATGAGTGAGCATAGTCTATATCATTCAGCCAATGATCAACGTTCCATCTACTCACAGCTGTGTTTGTATGCATAAGAGTCAGCCAAGCCAGTATCAAACAAGTTAACCTGGAAAATAATATATATCCATCAGAACAACAGAATCATCAGTTAAACAAATCTTTGTTGCTGAAAGATACTATATTTTGAAATGATATGTTACACAGCAAAAGCAAACTGATACAAATAAATTTTCAACTTCAGTATTTAATAAGTAAGATTTTCACAAATCATCTTCCCAGGGTTACCCCAAAAAGCAGATCTCCCATGTATATCATGTTGAGAAAATCAAAGGCAAATGAGAATCTGCTGCTTAAAACTTGTTGGAACTACCCTAAATCTATTGAAAAGTCTTCTAAGAGACCACTGCTAAGGCAAATAATTCCCATTAAACATGATAAAAGACTTTCTTTTATCAAATATGTGTAAGAATTTCAAATTACAAAAATAAGAGATCCCAAATAAAAGTGACTAAGAAGGCAGTTTGATAACCTTGAGACATCAAATAGAAGAGAAAAACAAATAATAATGATGTTAACAAAATATGGTCAACCTCAATGATAAAAAATAATAAAAATTCACAAAGAATTCAGAGAATCTTAAAGAGGTTAGGCATATTGGAATACATTTTTTATTACTCAATCCTGTATTCTCAGAAGAAAAAACAGAGCTAAAACTTAGCCCAGTTAGCTGATTTAGGGGATATTTAAATTACTTTTAAGTCTGTCATTTTATTGATAAAAGTATTAAGTCAATGTGACACACTAGTCACAATAAAACAAATGGCATAAATACTTGTATATCTACAATTGATAATAAATTAAATGAGTGACTAGTGGAAAGCTGTGAGGTACTGATTTCAGCAACATACAATTTTGGGAGGCAAAATATTTCCCAGAGAGTTTAGATATGAAGGCTTCTAAAAAATTGGAGTTTATCTCCCTTGGAATGCTAGGATACTTTGCAGGTCAGTTAGGTGGCTAACTGACCACGGTGCTTTGATTCTGAGACAAGGCCGAATTATATTCTCCAGATTCACCACTTTGAGGATTAGGAAGGATGAAAGTAACACTACAGCACATTATTCTTTTCAGTAATGCATACGTTCACTTCAAATTTTCATCTTAAATTTTAAGTAAAATTCAAGTTAACATTAGAATGAACAAGTTTCCATTACACAAAGTTCCATAATATATCACCACTAGAAATTAGTCTCTATTTTTATGTGCTTAATAACAAACTTGACAAATTTCAAATGCTATAGGTTAGAGGATACCAATGCTTCTTGTACAGATAAGGCTAGTTCTCCAAGAAATGAAACATTTATCAAGATATTTGAAGCAATGCAGGTGAAAAACCTTGGGAAATGCAACGTATTACATACGTGAAGACAATTGGCAAGGGAGACGTAGAGAAGGGTAGACGGTAAGAATTATAGTAGGAGGAAGTGGAGTAATATTTGTGAAAGATGATTTCTAAAATATCTTATGTGAATTTGAGCACACCAGTTAATTGCAGTAATGTTTCCTTAATTTTTCATTAAAACATTTTAAAGTTACCCATATTCAGCTTAATATGTGGTAATTTTAACTTGATTAGCATCATGAATTATGTGAGTGCTGCATGCAAAGGCATGGAATTTTAGAGAAAGGCTATTTCCATTCTTTATCTGTTCAAATTGTCAAAACATAGATTATCTGACTTTCACCAAATTGTCTGTACTTCTGTTACAGGATTTTTTGCCATTCACCATGAAATACTTTTTATTATAAAAACCAGCTTTCAACTATTTAAATAGAATGAATATTCTGTGGAAGAGGAATTAATTTCATCTGCAAAACTATAGAACTACAGCACATTTTAGAAACTCTGTTGGTCTTGACCATATCTTTTTGTATATAGAATTTTATGCAGGAGAAAAATTAGAATCTGAAAATCAGGTGGTTCTGAAAGTGCATGTCTGGAGACATAAGAATTAAGATAAACAGGTTAGTTTGCTTGTTTTGGCTTGTTCGCCTTGGTGTCATTGTCATTGTTAGATGTTTAACTCAGTTATATACTCGTTGTGTCTATTATTTAAGAGTTTTTACTCACATTGGGAAGGGATGTGTGTGTTTGTTTGTGTGGTGTGGCTTGGGTGTATGTGTGTGGTGCATATATTAAAATTATATGTATATTTTAAATAACTTTAATCTTTCTGATCATTTGAAACACTGGTTATTGTTTAAGCTAAAACACAAAGTTTCAAATGGAATAAAAGAAAAAGGGAGAAAGTGAGAGAGAGGGGAAGGAGAAAAGGAGGGAGGGAGGGAGAGAGGGAAGAGAGAGGGAGGGAGGGAGGAGGAAGGAAGGAAAGAAGGAAGGAAGGGAGGGAGGGAGGGAGGGAGGCAGGGAGGGAAGGAAGGCCGCCCAAGGAGTTGTAGATAAGAAGTATGGGATAAGTTGGGAAAAATTTATGAATGTTTTAATTGTTTAGGTCTATAGGATATGAAACCAGATTTTTAAAAGGACCCAATTTTGCTCCATTTTATGCTTTGATCCACTGATTAACATTTGCAACCACTAACTCACTTTCCTGATGGAGCCAACTGTCAGATAGTGATGCTTCCAGGGCCCAGTACAAAGTTTCCAGCTGTGGATGTAGACAGATCAAAGCATATGATGGACTCTCTACAACACAGTCTATCTGGAATACTAATAATAGTCTGTACTACATGTAAAGAATCAAGTCATTTTTCTCCACTCCTTCAAATAATAAGGGTTTCCTTGTACATGCTATTAATTGATTCAATATGCAGAAGGAATGTCTGAACTTTTCCCACGCCTTAACTTACTCGTTTTTTATAATATACATTAGTCCACCTCCAGAGGTTGTTTTAATTCAAATCAGGTTGTTATTTTTTTTTTTTTCATAAAAATGGAGTGGGTAAAACTTACTATGTTTAGCTTTATATGCTACGCATCTTCTTATGTTTTATAATTATTTGTGTACGTGCAGGTGCCTACCCTATGCAATTTTGATACTGCTTAACTTGTTTTTGGTAGAATTTCATTATATACTTTTATAAATATTGAAAGTTTTACCATGAATACTTTACAAAGATTGCTTGGTCCTATGAGACCCTACTTAATATTTTGAAGCCCCTAGTTCAAAGAACTCTCCACAAACTGGTAATTGTCTTTAAGCTTATAACACTATGAAAGACTGAGGTATTTTGTTTGTTTGTTTGTTTGTTTCATATGGGACAGTAGGTGTTTGCTTTTATTTTATTCCAGATTCACCATTTACTTCTCAACCGTCTATTCTCTAGTCAGGGAATTTTGGACAATTTTTACCCAGGCGATAGTTTCTATAGCTTGATTGTTTTAAGACTCTGGAGCATGGAAGATGCACCCACAGTCAAGATGCATGCCTTATGTCTTCTGAAGGGAAAAGCATGAGGGCCAATGCTTCTAATTTCTAGCCATATAATCATGTATTGTACACCTCAGATCTATAAAAGCTATATGATAATGATACAGAAAGGACATAAAATAAAACATGTATAACAAAAGGATCTCTTTCCTCACATAGCTGACTTCATTTTTCTCAGATGGTTTGTAGAGTTGCTCAGGAGTCCCTATGTGATCATTATTTATATACACTCAGAGTAGATAGAAGAGTGTCCTTTAAATTTTCTATATGCCATTAAGTGAAGGGAAGCTTCTGCCTTGGGCATTACAAAGATTCTATTCTTGACCAAATTTTTTTTTTTTAACAAGGCCTTGACCTTGGACTCTGTCTTTGGCTTGCTTAGTCCAGTTTAGCAAGAATCCTGCTGAGTCAATTTAGTGGAAAAACTCCACCTTTGTTATCTGGTGACCCTCTACATCTAATCGAATTTCTCATCCTCATTCTCAATATTTTAATCATCATGGCTTGCCTACAGCAAATATCCTGTTGAGCCTTTATATTTTCCCTTCATAACTTTCCATTCACTGACCCCCAACTCTAATCCTTGACTATAAATCTCCACTTGTCCTTTTTGTATTAGGAGTTGAATCTACTGCAAAGACCCTCTTGCAGTAGTCTCTCTTGAATAAAGTCTTCCTTATCATGTTTAACATGTGTTACAAGTAATTTCTTTTTCTTTAACAGCTTTGATGTCCATGACATAAAAAATAAGATTCAGTATTCAAGTGTGCACCATTGTCTTTGCTCCTGGATGATTGATCAGGGATCCATTGTTGAGGACAACTCCTGATTCCTTGCTCACAAGGACAGTCCTTGAAGCATGGCAGGGACAGATTTTGATCTTATAATTTTGAATGCACTCTCTGAAGCTGGGTTAGTCTCAGGCTTCTTTTCAAAGGTACGTCTTGTGCTGGAAGTGCTTCCTAGCTTCTTGTTTTGAATGGGATTAATTCCCGGACTCCTAGGATGGAAATGATTTTTTGTGGAAACTTGCAAGGCCTTTGTTCTTTCTATTTGACTCTACTCCTCCCATGAGAACCCCTCTGTCAACTGAAACTCTCCTCCTCAAACTCCTCGTGACTATACTTTAAAGTTACCCATATTCAGCTTAATATGTGGTCATTTTAGTAGTTAGTGACTATATGTCACCACAATAAATTTGTTGGTCTCTTTCATTGATGGCATGACTCTACTAAGGGTATTTTGAATTTCAGTGGCTTATTTGGGAAATGCAAGATCCCTAAACTGGCTCCATTAAGACCTCTCCTTTCCCATTACCTCTTGTATTCGTCCGTTTTCACACTGCTATAAAGAACTACCTGAGATTGGGTAATTTGTAAAGAAAGGAGGTTTAATTGACTCAGTTCTGCATGGCTAGGGTGGCCTTAGGAAACTTACAATCATGGCAGAAGGCAAAGGGGAATCAAGGCACATTTTACATGGTGGCAGGATAGAGAGGATTGGGGGAAATTGCCACACATTTAAGCCAACAGATCTTGTGAGAACTCACTCACTGTCACAAGAACAGCGTGGGGTAAACGATCCCCATGATCCAATCACCTCCCACATAGCCCCTCCCCTGACAGAAGGGGATTACAATTCAAGATGATATTTGGGTGGGGACACAAATTCAAACCATATCACCTCTGCTCCTCCCTCCGTCTCCCACAAACCTTCAGTCTTCCCTTCAACTCTTTTGAATTTTTTGTTCAGGTGTTATGAAAAACTGTAGCTTACAGGTCTAACAAATTTATATGCCATGAAAAATGCAATGAGAAAATCTTACTTTGTCATTTTAAAAGATTTTGACTCTTCCCACTACAAATTTCTCATTTCCAGCTCTAAGGTTTTAGCTGTCAGAGTTTAACTCCAGAATGCTATCTACTTGGTTAGCATTTAGTTATGACAATATGTGTGCTTTTTCTTCTGTTTTGCTATAAAATGTTGAGTATGTTAGAAATAAATAAGGTACAATTAACTCAAAAGTTTAAAATAATCCTTAAAATAATGTCAATTTGGTATATGGGAACATTTTACACCAAAATGCAAGTCTACCTATGATGTTTAACTTGAGAGTAAAAGAGCTAAAATTATGGAGTCTGAATGATTTTCTTTCGTTATGCCACTATTCTGAGAGGTTTCAATGCAAATTTACTACTTTTATTATTCTGCAAACAAAAAGAAATAGAGACCCATGTTGCATGTTTCTCTGTTGGACATCACAAGATCAACGTGAAAGAAACAAAATACAACAATCCTCACTTTGTGGCTAGGATGTGAGAGAGGAATCTATCCATGATTAAGCATGATCATGGTGCAATGAAGAACAGAGAGACCTTTTAAAACTATTTTTTTCTAAATTATTCTAAATCTTTAAAAGCATATGTGTATAAATGCTGATATAGTACATTTTACCAGTTTAGATCCCAGAATATTAAGAAAATTGACATTAAAAAAGTTAAGCATTTACCTTTCAATTTGTAAAAAATAATGACTATTGGAGGAATATAAGATTAATACTAGTATTTCTTCAGTATTGTTTTTCTATTTGCAGATCTTTAAAAACAATGAACATGTCATACTTTTCAAACAATGAACATGTCATATTTTTCAAATGATGTTGTTTGTGGACTTTGAAACCATGGATTTATTTTTTTAATTTTTTGAGACAGAGTTTTGCTCTTATTGCCCAGGCTGGAGTGCAGTAGCGCGATCTTGGCTTACCGCAACCTGTGCCTCCCGGGTTCAAATGATTCTTCCGCCTCAGCTTCCTCAGTAGCTGGGAGTACAGGCATGTGCCATCACACCAGGCTAATTTTATATTTTTAGTAGGGAAGGGGTTGCTCCACGTTGGTCAGGCTGTTCTCGAACGCCCAACCTCAGGTGATTCGCCCGCCTCGGCCTCCCAAAGTGTTGGGGTTACAGGCGTGAGCCACCACGCCCAGTCAAAACCACAGATTTTTTAAGAAAATTTATGGGTCGGGATAGGAAGAGGTTGGTTAATGGATACAAAGTTACAGCTAGATGGATGGAATAAGTTCTAGTGTTCTGTAGCATTTTCAGGTGAATATGGTTAACATAATTTAGTGTATGTTTTCAAAAGCTGGAAAAGAGGATCTTGAAAGTTCACAACAAAGAAATGATAAATATTTGAGATGACGAATATGCTAATCAATCTGATTTGATCATTACACATTGCATGCTTCAAAATCTCACTCTCTAACCCATAAATATTTACAAACATTATTTGTCTGCTAAAAGTAAGAGAAAAAACATAATAAAATAAGGGATTCACCATCCTGGAGAAACTGTGACAAAATTAGTACAAAAATTGACCATTTTGTAAAACCATATGCCCCCCCCACAACCCAAAATAAACTACCCACACTGGGCACAGTGGCTCACGCCTGTAATCCCAGCACTTTGGCAGGCTGAGGCGGGTGGATCACTTGAGGTCAGGAGCTCAAAACCAGTCTGGCCATATGGTGAAACCTTGTCTCTACTAAAAATACAAAAATTAGCCAGATGTGGTGGCATGCACCTGTAATCCCAGCTACTCGGGAGGCTGAAGCAGGAGAATTGCTTGAGCCCGGGAGGTGGAGGTTGCAGTGAGCTGAAATCGCACCGCTGCATTCCAGCCTGGGAGACAGAACAACACTGTGTCTCAATAAATAAATAATTAAGTAAATAAATACATCAATCAATAAATACAAAATGAACTACCCAAATGGTAAATACATAAAATATAAAAATCATCTGTTACAGAACTGTCTACAATGGTGAAAATTTGGAAATAAGTTGTCAGCTAAGAGGATAAATATGTATATTGTGGAAGACAATTGAATGTGATGTTACATAGTCACAGAAGTGATAGATATGCTAAAGAAACAAATGGGTCATACCAAATGGAAAAAAAAGTTTGATTTTATTAAAGTCACAGAAAGCAATACATTTATATATCTCATAAAGTTGGAAGAAAATACACAAACTTAAAATATTTATAAAGAGAAGAATAGGTAATTTCATGTTTATTAGAAAAATTATATTTTATTCCATTTTAATGTTGTTCTTATAATTTTAAATATTAGGAATTATAACATAAAATGGATAAACTAATAATTGATTTCCTTTTTAGTATATAGAGAATAACCTATTCTTTATAGCATCAGTAATAAATTTATTACTAGAGTACCTCAAGGAGGAAAAAAGAACAGAATAAGGAAGATTAAGTGTTTTTCTTTGAGTTTTAAAACTGAGTGTCTTATTAAGTGAATCTTATTAAAATTATATCTAGCTGTATTTACATGTGAAAAGTGTATTGAATAAATGGAGAAAACAAATAAATGAAGTGGTATTCTTGTGAAAATGTAAGTACATTTAAAAAAATCTGTATTAAACAAATTTTAAAATTGCTTCAGTTTCTCCCCATTCTTGTGTGAGAAAAAGTTTGTAAAACAAAAAGAAAGTTTGGAAATAGCTTCAAGGCAATTTATATTTTAGACAAAATGTCAAAATAAGCGTTGCTTCTACCACTCATTCAAACCAGTCTCGTGTGTGTGTGTGTGTGTGTTTGTGTGTGTGTGTATTGTCAAAACAGTGCAATTTTCTCCTAAGTGGCCTACACTGCCACATCTAATCTAGTATTGCCCTGCCTCTGCTACTCTTCCTCAATCATTCCATTCTCCACATTGCAGTAGGAGGTATCTGTGAAAAGCAAATCTTATCTTATGTGCCTGTTTCTGAATGCATTACCTTTTTTTTTTTTATTTTTGCTCAGAAGATAACCAGTGAAAATCTCAACACAACTTTCAGGAGCTCAAATCTTGTCCCACTCAAATTTCAATTATGAACTTGCCACAAATTTTCCAGCCTTCTTTTATTCATGCTTTTTATTGCTTCAGAGTTTGATATGTTATTTTTCATATGCTTAGAATCATCCCCCAATTTGGGGGCCTTTGCCTGGCTATCTACTTAACTACTCATCCTTAGGAATACCATCTCTGAGACATCTTACAGAGAACTCGGTACTATACACATATTCTCTCTCTCTCCATATATATATATACACACACACATACACACACATACATACATATATGTGTGTATATACTTAAATACACACACACGCGAAATGGCGATTTCAGAAGGCTTCCACGTGCCAAGAAATCTAGGTTAGAGATCTGGATTATTAGACACTATAGCACTCACCAGAGTTACAATTAAATCACCACATAATTATTTTATAATATCTGTATCTCTCACTAGTCTATTGTTCCTTGTAAACCCACAAAACACAGGGATATTTTCATCATTTTGTGTTTATTTTGAACCCAAATTATGTATTAATATTCTTTAGGATACAAGTGACTACAAAACTAAACCAACTGACTTTCAAGCTGAAAGCAAATATGTAGATTAGCCTAGGTGAACTGGTGTAAGGCTAGCTGCAGGATGAGGAACAAAGCCCTCAGCCATGTGGCTGGACAATGTGACTCTCTCTCAGTCTCAGCACTGTGACTTCTGAGAGGTGGATGCAGAGAAAGCTCTCTGTGGTAGCAGCCGCGTTTCTTCTCTGGATGCTTGCATTCTGGGTGCTATAGGAATAAAGGAGGAGTCTTCACACATTCATTGGTTCTGTTAGATTATGTGTTTGTTTCCACAGTGTCACTGAGAGCTTACCAAGGAAATGCACCAATTGACGGTTCTACTAGTGGAGCTGAGGGGTGAGGGATGGAGAATCAGTTTTACCTAACACAGATGGGCTGAGTGGAAGAAGTGTAGATCATCTAAACCCAAACCACAAACTGGTTACCATAAAAAAAGGATGTGATGATTGTGGCAAAACAATTAATATCTACAATGTCTGGTGCTTTGCACAGTGTAATGCACAAAGGTATCAACATGTATCTATGGAATGGAAGAATGAATGATGACGCCTAGAAAGCTGTGCATGTAAAATGCCATTGACACCTGGTACACTCAATACTTTGAAATTAAAGATGTAGTGAATGTACAATGAAACATATCAAAGAAAATATCAAAAAGAAAGCAAAAAAGTTAACAACTAATCATATTCATAAATGCCATAAAACACTATTAAACTATAGAAGAAGAAGAGACAATATTTGGCTTTTAAACACTTTATATATAAAATTAAAATATGAAAATATTTTCTAGTACTTGAAACACTCTTCTACAATAATTGAAAATGATATAGTCTTTTCTTTATATGACAGGCAAAATGATATTGGTTGTAGTAATAAAAACTGGAATGTGATAGAGAAGAAAACCAAAAATATAATTTTTGCATTTTTTCATGTTTTTTGGCCATTTGTATATCTTCTTTTGAGAATTGTTAAAAAATATAGTACAGTCTTTCTGGAGAGGAAAAGGTAATATGTAAAAGGAGACAGAAAACTTTTGATATAGTTATTCCACTTTGGTTACATTTACCAAGATTTGTTTAAAAAATTTTTATTTTCATAAGTTCTTGAGGAACAGGTAGTATTTGGTTACATGAGTAAGTTCTTTAATGGTGATTTGTGAGATTTCGGTGCACCCATCACCTGAGCAGTATATGCTAAACCCAATCCATAGTCTTTTATCCCTCATCCCCTTCCCACACATTTCCCCTGAGTCCTCAAATCCATTGTGCCATTCTTATGCCTTTGCATCTTCAAAGCTTTCACAGCTTAGCTCCCACTTATGAGTGAGAACGTGTGATGTTTGATTTTCCATTCCTGAGTTACTTTACTTCGAATAATAGTCTCCAATTCCATCCAGGTTGCTGTGAATGCCATTAATTCATTCCTTTTTATGGCTGAGTAGTAGTCCATCATATATATGATATATATATGTGTATATATATATGATATATATATGTATATATATATATATATCACATATATATACATATATATCATATATATGATATATATATGTATATATATATCACATATATATACATATATATCATATATATGATATATATATACATACTAAAAGTAGAACTACCATTTGATCCAGCGATCCCAGTGCTGGGTATCTATGTAGAAGAAAAGAAGTCATTATTCATAAAATATACTTGCACATGCATGTTATGGCAGCACAATTCGCAATTGCAAAAATATGGAACCAACCCAAATGCCCATCAGTCAATGAATGGATAAAGAAACTGTGGTATATATATATATTGTGTGTGTATGTATATATATATATATATATATATATATATATATATCTCCACTCATTGATAAAGACACGAGCATATATATCATATATATACTCGAATGTACCACTCGTCGATAAGAAATAAGCATATATATATATATACACACACACACACTCAAATGTACCAGTTATCAATGGAATATATATATATATCAATGGAATATATATATATGTATATATATGTATATATACATATATATATATATATATATACACATATATGTGATATATACATATATATCATATATACATGATATATATATACACATATATATGATATATACATATATATCATATATACATGATATATATACATATATACACATATACATATATATACATATACATATATACATATATATACATATACATATATACATATATATACATATATATCATATATACATGTTATATACATATATATATATTCAATTGATATATATATATATATTCCATTGATAACTGGTACATTTGAGTGTGTGTGTGTGTGTATATATATATATGCTTATTTCTTATCGACGAGTGGTACATTCGAGTATATATATGATATATATGCTTGTGTCTTTATCAATGAGTGGAGATATATATATATATATATATATATATATATATATATGTATATATATATATATATACATACACACACAATATATATATACCACAGTTTCTTTATCCATTCATTGACTGATGGGCATTTGGGTTGGTTCCACATTTTTGCAATTGCGAATTGTGCTGCCATAACATGCATGTGCAAGTATATTTTATGAATAATGACTTCTTTTCTTCTACATAGATACCCAGCACTGGGATCGCTGGATCAAATGGTAGTTCTACTTTTAGTTATTTAAGGAATCTCCACACTGTTTTCTATAGTGGTTGTACTAGTTTACATTCCTACCAGCAGTGTAGAAGTGTTCCCTTTTCACTGCATCCACGCTCACATCTGTTATTTTTTTATCTGTCGATTATGGCCTTTCTTGCAGGCCGAAGGCGGTATTGCATTGTTGTTTTGATTTGCATTTCCCTGATCATTAGTGATGTTGAGCATTTTTTAATGTTTGTTGGCCATTTGTATATCTTCTTTTGAGAATTATCTATTCATGTCCTTAGCCCACTATTTGATGACATTTTTTTTCTTGCTAATTGGTTCGAGTTAGTTGTAGAGTGTGGATATTAGTCCTTTGTCAGATGTATAGATTGTGAAGATTTTCTCCCACTCTGTGGGTCGTCTGTTTACTCTGCTGACTGTTCCTTTTGCTATGCAGAGGTTCTTTAGTTTAATTAAGTCCAAATATTTATCTTTGTTTTGATTGCATTTGCTTTTGGGTTTTTGTCATGAATTCTTTGCAAGATTATAATTCTAAATGAGAAAAGAATTATTTGTTACCAAATAAGGAATTAATAGCAAAAAGGAGGAAATATGTCAATATATTAATATTCTTAAAAATTAAGGTGAAATAAATTATTGAAATGGTGTTTTGCCTTTTAAATAATAATGAATAAATTAGTAGAGATTCTTATGTTAAATAAAACCACATTCAAGCACAAAAGTATATATTCAATTTAACAGCAATTTCATAGGAATTCTGCTTGAAATGATTAAAATCAGGAGAGTATTTAGGTGATGATAAATGTCTGATGACATGGGAAAAGTAGTCTTTAATATTTGCTTTTTCGGCCAGGCATGGTGGCTCACATCTGTAATTCTAGCATTTTGGGAGGCCAAGGCAGGTGGATCACCTCAGGTCAGGGGTTCGAGACCAGCTGTCCAACAGGGCAAAATCCTGTTTCTACTAAAAATACAAAAATTAGCTGGACATTGTGGTGCACGCTTGTAGTCTCAACTACTCAGGATGCTAAGGCAGAATAATCACTTGAGCCCAGGAGGCAGAGATTGTGGTGAGCCGAGGTGGCAGCACTGCACTCCAACCTGGGTGACAGACTGAGACTCCATCTCAAAAAAAAAAAAGTTTCTTTTTCAATGTTGTTAATATTTATGATACTGTTTGTATAATACATATTATAATTATATGGTACGTAATATATATAAAGTGGTTCAATAATCACATGTGCATTCATATGAAACTCCAACAAGTTTCTGTTGTATCTTTTTACTTTGCAGGTCCTGGGACAAGTTACAGATGCACGGTATTTTTGGCCTGGGCCCAGGGTATTAATATCAGTCTTACTCTCACTAATAGTCTGTCACATCTAAGAACTGGGAACCTTAGAAAAGAAGATTTCCTTTTCTCAGCTTCTTGTCTTTAGCTGGAAGTCTCTTTGCTTCCACATCAGAGCAAATATTACTAATAAAAATAGAAATGATTTCAATTCAAAAGTTACATTAAAAAATTTTGTTTTCTTCCCTGACACATTCCAGTTTTTCTCAACATAACCAATATCATTTTCCCAGTCATAAAAAGAAAAGACTATATCGTTTTCAATTTTGTAAAAGAGTTTTTAAAGTACTAGAAAATATTTTCATATTTTCCCATACATCTAAATTTCCCTAGTGTTCAGCCAACCATAGAAAAGCAGCAGATTGAATGCAGACTTCACTTTAATTATCCGTGGTCATGAAGAACTGAGATAGCACTGGTATAGATAATCTGAAAACCTAATATAACCTGTAATGTAAAGCCTTTCCCACACTCTGTCATTTCTGCGAGTTAATAGGGTGTTAGCCAAGCTGAGTGACCCAAAGGCCATCTTCTCATTTCCCTTTTGACTGTCTGCAGGGAATGCAAATGAGGGTGAATGGCCATTACAGCAAGCAGGAGAAGGAGAGAAAGAGAATCACTTCTCTTGATATTTAGTCTGTACGTGATCCAGAAATAGCGATGTTTTCATTACATTGGAACCAGAATCTCAGAATACAAAATTAGAGAGTTCATGTTGATTTATGGTATGTTTTAACTTATTGATTGTCTACTGTATGCCTGAGACAAATGGGCATTGGTGTTAAAGTGAGAAAGATAGGAAGATCTTTGTCTTCAGAGACTAGAAATCTATCTTTATTATTCCTCTACAAATAACAATGTAACAGAAAGTAATTATAATTTGATTGAATTACATCATGCTAATTTTGTATACTACAGTTCATCTTCACTAGTGCCCAAACAGTTTGGTTAGAATGAAAAGACAAACACAACTCTAATGGACTTTGGATGGAAGCAGATGTGTCTACAACTTAGAGAATAATGACATTGTGTCCTTCCTCTACTTCTTGAAGTTAGAAAAGCTTGGCCAGGTGTGGTGTCTCCTGCTGTAATCCCAGCACTCTGGGAGGCAGAGGTGGGTGGATCATTTGAGGCCAGAAGTTTGAGAGCAGCCTGGTCAACATGGCAAAAACCCATTTCTACTAAAAATACAAGTTAGTCAGGCATGGTGGCACACGCCTGTAGTCCCAGCTACTTGAGAAGCTGAGGCAGGAGGAACACATGAACCCGGGAGGTGGAGGTTGCAGTGAGCCGAGATCGTGCCACTGCACTCCAGCCGGGGTGACGAGACTGTCTCAAAAACAAACAAAACAAACTTGCTCTGACTGAATTTATGATGTTCTATGTAAAACTTAATGTTAGTATTTTCTATAAAATTAATAGAGGAAAACGTTTGTACCAGAAAGTGTTTGCATTTTTAATAATAATTATATAGGTTGAAAAAAGAATTTGTTCATTAAATGTTTAAACTATATACGACATTATAGCTATTAACATTGAAGTTAGACAAATAAATCTATTGGAGGCTTAACTGATTAAAAAAATATCTCTATTAGGAAATGATAAAATAGTATACTTGAAGAACCCTTGAGAATCAAACATATAAATAGGTATAGATGTGTTGTGTATGGTTTAGAATACATCCATGAATGTCCTAGCATTATCCTCTGAAAAAGGCCTAGAAGTAATATACTCAGCAGCAATGAGTACATCTAGAATTCACATCTTTATTTTTTGTCTTCTATTTTTTTTAAAAAAAATCATATTAAACTCCTAGTTTAGATCATTGTAAAATTGTTATGCTGGTGAAAAGTGTATTGAAAAATCTGTGTAGAATTTTTGCCACTTTTCTTGTTATTATATTTAACCAGCAAAAACAAAAAGCCTTCCTTGAGAAAATATATAAAATACACAATTATATTTGCTTTGATGATATATTTGAAAAACCAATTGATAAGCATGTATTACGGCTCAAACTCTATTCCTTAATTGCTATACAAATAATTGCAAGACAATTACCTAAATTAAACAAAGGATAACACATTCATAAATAATATGTCATAGTTCTTCTTGTTTAAACATCATAATCTCTAGCTTTAATTCTATAAAATATTAACACATTCTTGTGATATGTGATCCTTCTCTTAAGGATCCCGTGGAACCTCGTAATCACATTTGATTTATTTTTGAAATATTTATAAAATATTTTAGAAAATTATTTTAAAATATTGAATATTGGCTTATGGAATTTTTATAATAATTTGCATAGATATTGAGTATATCTAATTGAAATAGAAATGTCAATTAAGGACTTTAATTTCTATGGATTGCTTTCAGAACAGTAAATAGAGACTGAACAAAAATTTCTTTCAATGAAGTTAAAATCTTTTTCTATTAAATCTGGATATATGGTTCAGCACTTCAGATATTTAACTACATACTAATTGCATAATTGCTATTTCAATATTTGGGTAAATGTAAATCTAAAAGAAAAAACATTCCCCCTCTCCCTCTTCATATATCTTTTCCACACATTCCTTCTATCTACATACTATCCAGCCTATCATTAATTAATCTGATTCTCTAAAGTTAATCTAGTTCATACCTATATTTAGTTTGGTAATTAAGAAATCAGGCCAGGCATGGTGGCCTGTAATCCTAGCACTTTAGGAGGCCAAGGTAGGCGGATTGCTTGGGGTCAGGAGTTCGAGACAAACCTGGCCAGCATGGTGAAACCCCATCTCTACTAAAAATACAAAAATTAGCCTAGAGTGATGCCCTGTGCCTGTAATCCCAGCTCCTCGGGAGGCTGAGACATGAGAACAGCTTGAACTCGGGAGTTCAAGGCTGCAGTGAGCCAAGATCGCACCACTGCACTCCAGCCTGGATGACAGAGTGAGATCCTGTCTCAAAAAAGAAAAAAAGAAAAAAAATATTGAACTAGATTGACTAATCATTTTTTTAAATTTATGTATTGCATTGGGAAAAATTATTCAGAATCTACCACTTCCAACTTATTTTACCATTACTGGCATTCATTAATTCATATTACTTAGTGTGAAATACTAAACCATTTTCATAGAAACAGTTTGCTATAATAGAAAATTATATCACAAACTTAACACTATCTCTTGTATAGTCATATGTTTATAAAGTGTAGAAAACTAAAGGATTAAATGGCATTAGGATCTTTGTGTTAACATATTTTAAGTTGCAGTTTGAAGCCACATTCATGGCTACTAACTTTGTTTTTTAATAGTTTCTGCCCTTAAAATTTCAAAGTATTTGTGGATATTTCTCAAGGTCGTGATGAAAAAGAAAACTATCCTCATTTAAGGTGTTGCTTTTGTTAATGTAGTTTAGTGGCGGTTTTTCTTCCCATTAAATTGAAGGTGAGAATACCTGCAAGAATGTATACAAGGTTTGAATGAAGTTTCCTTAGGAAACTAAATTAAAAAACATTTTATTTAACTGAACTCTAAAATGGCACTTAAAAACAAAACTTTAATCAAACAAAGAGTTATGCAAAATATTGCCTTCAGGCGACATCACCAAATGCCGATTGGACCAAAAAAATGGGCTTCTAAGAAGCTCAAGAAATATGTTAAATTGCAAAAAGCACATCAAAACTAGGTAAAAACAAGTCAATTCCAACAGTTAACTTTAGTAGCTAAAAAGACATCACATATCCAATGCCTAAGAGATAGAGTTTGTAACTCTTTTTAGTTGATAACATTGCTTTTATGATACCATGATACCCACTTTTATTGAATCCATATATATAAAATTCTTAAACCTATCAATCAAATTTAAAAGTCTAGCCCCAAATCCCACAGGCTTAATGTTAAATTTCCCCACATTTGTCAAGCCCGCTTATATTGAATTTCCACTTACATCAACCTATTATTTTCACCAGCTATGCTGTGTTTTTGTAGGGCTTTATACCACTTCCTGGTACCACAGAGAGGAGGCGGAAAAATGAAGCGGTAGCCAATGTGCTTTCCTACATATATTGTATTACTTTGTTTTATTGAAATTTCTGTCTAATCTGGAAATGAGATATATATAGTAAGCTTGTTTCACTTTCTATAGAGTTAGCTCAAACTTGAATGAAATTGTGAAGATACTAAAGCTTCAGGAAATATGTAACTCTCTGTCACATCCTAATTTTGAGATTATATTTTAAAATAGACATTCAGGTATTTCCAGATAATTGTTCTATTTTAGAACAAAATGGATGAATTTATTTTTCTTTTAGACTGTAAATGTGATTTGTTTCTAATATATTGGACATAAATCTTACAGAGTCTATCTTAGGGTTATGTTTGGCACTGGAGATCACAGTGGCTATAAAGACAATGTCTTGTAAAGAGTGGACATTGATATCACAGCATTTTTTTTTTTTTGGTTCGACCATTCTAAGGTATGCAAACTTAAATTTATTTTTATTACACTTAAGAAATATTTCTTGCTGTTACATTTTGCCTGAATAGAAAGAAAACATTTTTATAAACGTTCCTATAGCTTTCATGCTTTGAGGAAACTGTTGCAATCAGACTGAATTTATTGAATATCATTTCAATTTTCCTTTGACTTCTATAAAAATTTTTAGTACAATTCTGTTTTTAAGGATGAATTTGTTTTAATAATGTAGAAGAAATGCATTATATGAAGAAAATAATTATCTATTTGTTTTAGATAAACAGGAAATTAACAATCAAGTTTATTCTGAATACAGTTATATTCCAAATGAGTGACTCATGAAAGAGGAAGAGTAAAACGATTTAAGGATGACATGCTGTTTTTAGCCAATATTTTCCAAACTGCATCTTATGAGATATTCATTACCGTCCTGTGGAAACGGGGTTTCTAAACTGTTTAGATACTAAAATGAAAATTTGTGGTATACATTGAGGAAAAAAAATTAGAATTATTCTTTAATTATAAAAATTAATAGTTCCATTGAACATCATTTATTACTAAGCATTCTAGAGATAGAAAGATTCCTGAGGTTGCTCATCCCAACTTCCTAAAACCTCATCAATTGAAACTGGTGTGAGAGAGGATTTGTTAGAGCAATCGAAAGAATGAAAGGATATCTATACATTTTTGTGTCAATTCAGAATTCTTGTTTCAATCCTGTTTCTATCTCTTGAGCTAGGTCTGTAATCTTAAAGGATGTAAGTTTTTCTCTTTTTTTCTGCATAATGGTGATAAAATTACCTATTACATATTTGTTCTAAAAATTATGACATATGTAAAGAATATAGAGTACCGATCGAAATTAGTGAGAAATTAATAAACATTAAATAACACACACATGCACATGCACATATTTTCTTACCTGCACTTGATGTTTTTATGCCATTTTCTCTTCATGTAAATATTTAATATATGAAAATATATTACAATTTTTGTCCAGAGTTACGAGGTTGCAAAGAGTAGCAAACCTAGTCATTATAAAATCATTTTTGCTAACAGGATTATTATAAGATTGATCATTCAAAATTTGCTGTCTTTTTAAAATAACTTACTGCATCCATTATATTTAAGTTATTATATTTGCTGGACATCGTCTACAGAAACTCTAGGAATACACTATAAAGACAGTGTATACACTTAAAAAGAGTATTATTTATACTGGTTAATATGCAAGAACATTAGGAAAGGATGATGATAAGAGATAGCTCTCAAAGGAGATAATTGAGGAAATTAATAAAGCCCTTTAATGTTCTTTAAATGACCTTATTTATTATTATCTTCAAAGTCACACTTAAATAAAAAATAGTACTTTATACAATTTAATTAGGAAAGATGTACATATTTTCAAACCAATGTCTTATTAATTCTTTATTCTAAGACTTAGCATTGAAAATTTTTGTTAAATACAAGGCTAAGTAAACTCATTTTTATAATTTTGATTTTATTTTTCAAAACTAGTTTCCAATTAAACTTTTTATTTTTCAGTATTTACCAGAAAATTTTTGGTGTCCATTGAGTGGCTTTTACATTTTTCTGATGCAAATTGTACTCTGGTAGTAAAGACTTTCAGAAAATTTCAACCCAGCTCAGAAAATGTTAACTGATAGTATGGTAAATTTCATGAATGGGTAAGTATGACAGATTTTGCATTCATTGTTTAACTGACTGCTTCTAAATTCATTGATTCATAATCACATAACAAATATTCATGAAGTGCCAGCTACCGCCTATAGTAGAACTAAGTGCAGTAATGGGAAAATAAGAATAAATAAAGCACAGTGCTGCACTTGTGGCATTTTATAGCATGTAGCAGAGATTGACATATAAATTATACTTTTATTCAAGCTATCAGAAGAAATGTACAAATTGCCATGTGAGCAACAAAAAGGATAGCTCATTCCTGATAAAAAAATAATAATAATGTTCTCTTATGTAATTCAAAGAGCAACCCCATTCTTACCCTATGGTTGACTCCGTATGCAATTTATTCCGTTCATTCATTCATTCAATAAACAATTTGGAAATCTTTTGTGTATGGGAGACACACATACAAACATATTACAATACACTAGGCGAATTTTAAGAACATAGAGAGCTAACTCACTGCCTATGGCTATAGAAAGAGGACTCTGAAGTGACATTTGAACAGTCGCTGAAAAACAAGTAATTTTCCACCTTGGTGGTAAGGGTCCGGAGGAGAGGACGGACTAAGAATACATCTTGTGCAAATTGGGAGCAACATGTGCAAGGAAAGAATGTGAAAGATCAGGTGTTTAGGGAAGTTCTACCAAACTTTAAAAACTGGTATCATTTTCAAGAAAGTGCTACCTAAGCAAAATGTATGACTTTCAGGTTCCCACCCAAATTACAAATCCCAGATTAAAGAAGTTCTGGAGATGGGATGTAAGCACAGTCAGCTATTTATCATGGAATATGTATATTTTAAAAATAGAATTAAATGGGTGACTTTTTCTTTTTAAAATGAGATATAGCATACATAAATCATGCTAATATTAAATGTTCAGCTCCATGATTAAAAAAAACTTACATAGTCACTCATGTAACCATGAACCAGATCATATGCACAAAATTTCCAGCACATTCACCTCTTATGCCCCCTCTTCCACTCAGTAACCACCTACCCAGTGTAATCATTATTCTGACTTGTATCATAATAAATTAGTTGGTGTTGTTTCTGAAGATAATTTAAATAAATACATGTGACATCTATTGTGTTGTGTCAAGTTTCCTTCAATCAAAATTTTATTTCTTGTACATTTTAAATCAACTAAAAGAGTATAATTGAATTGCTTGTAACACAAGGAAAGGATAAATGCTTGAGGCAATGGATACCCCATTTACCCTGATGTGACCATTACACTTTATATGCCTGTATCAAAATATCTCATGTACCCCATAAATATACATAGTATTACCCACAAAAGTTAAAAATTAAAAAAAATCTATTTTGAGATTCATCCTGTTTCTTGCATGTATCAGCTTTTGTTTTTCCATTAGAGCTGTATTATATTCCACTGTGTGAACATACCACAATTTATTTATCCTATTTCATGATGGGCATTTCAGTTGTTTCCAGTTTGGAGCTATTATGAATAAAGCTGGTATGAATATATTTATAGTGAATATCAGCATACATTTTTCTTAGATATATACCCAAGAATGAAATCCTGGGCCATATTTAGCTTAAGTGGATATGAGATATCATTATTTTTAAAATTAAATTTGGCTTGACACTGTAGAGTATTATAAAAAGACAAATAACACTGATAGTAGTTGTATTTATTTGCTAGGCTTGCCATAGAATTCCAGACACTGGGGTGGCTTAAACAACAGAAATTTATTTTCACACAGTCCTGGAGGCTGAAAGTCCATGATTGTGTTAGCAGATTTGGTTTCTTCTGAGGCCTCTCTTTGGCTTACAGATGGCCGCATCTCCTCTTCCTATAAGGACAAAAGTTATGTTGACTTGGGGCCTACACTAATGGCCTCATTTTAACTTAATTATCTCTTTAATGGTCCTATATTGAAATACAGTCACAATCTGATATATAGAAGTTAAGGCTTCAATATATGAATTTTGGGGGAGCACGATTCAATTAATAACAGTAGCTAAGTCAGGTAATCTGATTGCCAAACTTTTTTTTAATGTCTGCAAAAATCCATTGACTCGGAAAAGAATGATTCCCTAAGTATTAATCCATAAATTATAAGTGTTGTTTTATTTCCTACAGTATAAAGTCAAGAAATGTTTTCTGATTTCAGAGTAGCTTATAAAAATATTCTTTAAAAGAAAAAAAAAGAGCTTAAATAAATAAACTCCATCTATAGTGTGCTGATATGGTCTGGATATTTGTCCCCCACAAATCTCATGTTGAAATGTGATTCCCAGTGTTGGAGATGGGGCCTGGTGGGTGATGGGGCCTGGTGATTGAATCATGAGGGCAGATTCCTCAGGAATGACTTAGTACCATCCCTTCAGTGATAAGTGGGTTCTAGCTCAACTTAGTTCATGCAAGATTTGGTTGTTAAAAATCCCCCTCTTCACTCTCTTGCTCCTACGGTCAACCTGCAATGTGCCTGCCCCTGCTTTGCCTTCCTTCATGATTGTAAGCTGCCTGAAGCCCTTACCCCATCTGCTGAAGCCCAGCAAATGCTGGAGCTATGCTTATACAGCCTGCAGAGCTGTGAGCCAATTAAATCTCTTTTCATTATAAATTACCCATCCTCAGGCTTTATTTATAGTGATGCAAAAATGGCCAAATACATGTACAAACATTATTTCATATTAAATCTCAGAACACTAAGCGATATAAGTGTTATTACCCCCATTTTACCAATGTGAGAACTGGGGACCAGATGAGTTAAGTGGTCTAGCCTCAGGAGGCAACATCTTTGCCAATAAGCCTAGTAATCTTTTTAGAATATCCAATTTTAATCAAATATATATTCCATAAGACATTGCCTGTGATCTACAACCAGTAGGCCTTGCACTTTTCATTCATTCATAATCACCTATTTATCCAAGCCTGTAATATGTATTCATTTATTGTGCCAAAGATTGTGCTGAGTTCTGAAGGTAGATGCATAGAGAGACAAAATTCCTATCTTTACAGAACTTAGAGTGTATCATGGAGTTAAATAATTTTAAAGAGCCAAAACAAATGTATTCGATAAATCTATATTGTAATAAAGTAACTGTATTATCTTCTTATATTTGAATTTCAATTGTATTATGGCCCCTAATTTGTTAGTGGAAACATTTTCTCTGAGAATTCGCCCAAGTTTTGGAGATTGCTTGGTACTCAACCCAGACATGGTGGCCAATATCATTGACATAGCGGTGATGATAACAGAGGTTTTGCACAATTTATGCCCACCTTTGCTGAAAATTGTTTGAAACTTACCTGCAATTTTCTAGGACTGCAAAGAATTCTGATATTTCAGAGTCAAACATCGAGAAACATTATTGGGCCTTTTCTCCTGCTTACACAACACGCTGCAGGGTGAGATACTTGAGGATTTGACCACTTCTGTGACTTCATCTATAGGCCTAGTAGGTTTTTTAAGCTCCTAAATTTCCTAAACTCTTAAAGTTCCCACTTTGTGCTCTTCCTGTTGCCTGCTCTCCCCACCTACCTTCTCTGTGGGAACCAATAAGTTCTGTGCTCTCTCGTTTCCTCTAGGACTCCCCCTCTCCCCACTCCAGTCTGGGAGAACTTTATATAGTCATGGGTAATTGGACGGCATGTAATGAGGCTTGCTGTAACTCATCATATACTTTCTATGTGGAAAACTCATTTTGTTAATATATTAAAATACTATCTCACAGTAAAACTAACCACAAAGAAAATTTAAGAAGTGGGTATTATAGAGCAGTGCTGACCTGAGCAGGAGCTGTCATGGATTGTCAGGAAGATTCATAGAAATCGAATTTAAAAGATGGATCTAAAGTACAAGTGGGAATTAGCTGGGGAGAAGGGTTGCATGTGTATGTGATTGTCCTAAAGTAGGGAGAAGGTTGGTGATTTTTGAGGACCTTAAAGAGGACAATGTGTGACTGGAAGGCGAAAGCAGTGGGAAAAATTATGAGGATGAGGCTGGTTGAGGAAGGCAGGGCCATGTTATGCAGAACCTTGAAGAATATGTTAAGGATTTTTGGTCTGTGCCCTAAAAGTAATTGAAAATTCTTCAGGTTTTTAATTACAGAAGGGACTTAATCAGGTGTGATTTTTATAACTGTTAAATAAGGAAAATCGATTGAAGTGGGTCCAAGGTGCATGCTGAGAAACCAGAGACTGTTTAGAAAATGAGCTCCTTTTCAGCAACAGAAAATATCTAATAATAATTAAGCTGTTGATAGATGAGATCTAAGTGCTTACCAGGTGCCAAACACCTAATACTTTTATGTATTATCCCACTGAAATATCACAAAATAGTTAGCCTTGTTTTAAAGGCAGGGAAAATGAGAAATTAAAGAATTTAAACCTAGGCAATGTGCATAGCTCACATGCTCAGTAAATACACTGTTTTGATTCAGGTAAAAGAAAAAGTCACTGCAATGTAAACTTTTACTTTCTCACATCCTTGTAATCAACAGCAGGCATTCACAAGTTGGCTATGGAGAATTAAAGAAGCTAGAGAAGTAATTTATTTCATGTAAATATTAAAGTATCTGTAATGCAATCTAATTAGACCTAATGGAAAATTAAGTTCCAGAAATGGTTTTAAAAATGTATATTAGTAATGATTCATGTTTGTAATACAGAATTTTTAAACATATTTCTAATATTCAAATTACTAAATTTGAAGATTTTTCATATTTGTTAATTATATTAATGAACTATATTTTGAGATTCTATGTGCAATACTAAAAATTAATCATATCCCACGTGTTTTATTGAACATTTACCTCTCTGAAAATGAAATCATTTACTTTTCACAAAATTCTTCTGTGCCACTATATGTTTATTATTTTTCATCTCAGTACAGGTTAAAGGTGTAGTATTCTTTCTAGTTAAAATAAATAAAATACTAGAGGAGACCTAATATTTTGTGAGTAAATGATTCTCTGTCATAAATGCCTTCTATCATAAAATATTTAGAAGTACAGTACCAGAATATACCATCCTACCATTTCAACTGTGATCCATAAACACTGGCTGTGGAATCTCAGAGGTGTTCTTGTTTAGTATCAACAAGTGAAAAGTGAACCACGACATCTGTTGTTTGTGAGTTTTCTCCCTAACATGATTATGTTGGTTTCCAGAGTTGGAGGAGGAGGGGTGTTTTTATTTTAAGAGGTAGCTTGTTTCCATCCTTTGCATTTGGGTTGTGTAATGCTATAATTTTATGTTCGACTACGGAAACTAGCGGAAGGAAAATTCTTTTTCATTGAGAGAAGTTAATAATAGAGTTTAGCAAAATATTTTACTAAGAGCCAAGTGTATTACAATTGATCTAATAGTTCTAGTAGCAATCTAGCTGTGCAGCCTAATGACTCAAAATCTGAGAGAGTTCCCAATCCAATTTTCACACATCCATACACACAAACACACAATTTCATAATCTCTTCAAAAAGATAAAATAATATAGAAAAGAACATAGGATAACATACCCAAAAAGAAGAAATGAAAATATTCTGTTAGAGTTGTATCATATTATTTTATATATTTTTGAGAAATGAATCAATATGAATAATATTGTAATCATCTATGTTCCTCTTTCCAGTGTTATGCCCCAGTAACAATAATTATAATTACTTTTGAAGTTATGAATGCTTTTATATTTTGTAAAGTGTATATATGTATATATATATCATAACATATTTTTCTTTTTAATTGAAGTAAAATATTTTAAAAACTGTATAATATATACACACTTTGCTTGTTGACCCAATGTTATGTCTGTTCGCCAATCTATGTTGATTTGTATAGTTCTAGTTTATATAGTTGGCAGTTGTATAATATTCCATTGTTCAGATATGCTAGCTTGTATTCTTCCATTTCTCTTCTACTAGATAGTGAGTTTCAGTGGTTTAATAAAAATTCTAATGTAAGTATTTTAAGGATATATGATAAAATTTATAACATTTTCTTATGTCCATAAGTGGACATTTTAAGTCATTGGGCATACACATTTTCAGCTATATACACAGTAGTAAATTGCTCTTGGGATCATTTGTAGCAATTCTACCAGTTCTCCTTTTCTTTTCTTGTCAACATCTTCCTATTTTTTTCTTGAGATGGCATTGTCTAGTTTTGTCTACTAAGTTTTATTTATATATATGTGTGTGTGTGTGTGTGTGTGTGTTATAGCTGCAACATATAGAAAGGAAGTAACAAGGACTATGTTTATTTTAAATAAAGAATTGCATATTTATCTGTCAGGAATTGCATATTTCATGGGGTGATCTCATTTAGTCTACTGGTTTTAAATACAATCTATAGTCTAATGACTTTCAAATGTATATCCTAAAACTGGGCCTCTGGGCTTCCACATTGATTCTAGTCTTGTGTAAACAATTGCCTACTATTAATAGAGTGTCCAAATCGGAGTTCCAAATGTTTTCTCCCCAAACCTTCTGCTCTAACCGTCATCTCTGTCACAGTCAATGACCACCTCATCCTTCCAACCTCGTCTCCTGCCCGTCTTGACTCCTCTTTTTCTCTTATATTCCACATAATACTATATATCAAACCCTGTTGCCTCTGCTTTCAAAATACTATATCAGCCACTTCCTAATATCTGTCACATCCACTGTCATCACCACTGTCACAATCCACTGTTCAAGAAAACATCATCTCTGCCCTGATTGTTGCAATGGGCTCCTAAATGGCCTTGCTGCCACCACCCTTGCCCACTTACAGTCTGTTCTAACAGGAGTCATCTGCTGAAACCTAGTTCACATTATGTCACTCCTCTGCTCAAAATCCTCCAACTCACTCTATTTAAAATCCAAAGTTATTGTATGGCCTTCAAGGTCCTACCTGATCTCAACCTCATAACTGTCAGAAATCTCCTATAACTTCCTTCACTGTTTTTCATTAAGCTACAGTGACATTGCCCTCCTCATTGTTCACAGAACACAACAGAGACATTGCTGTGTGTCAGCCTTGGATGGGAACACTCCAACTCCCAATACCTACAATGTCCACTTTTCTAAGCCCCGTAGCTCTTTCCTTTCCTCAAAAGTCACTTCAGAGATGCTTTCTAGCCTCTATATAAAAATTTCAACAACCCACTACATGCAACACACTCAAAGTATTATAATCTCCTTCTCTGCATTATTTTTTCTCCTTAACTCTTATCAATACAAATATGTACTATATTTCAGTCTCACTGGCTCCTCAGCCCTTAGCACAGTGCCTGCTCCCTGGAAGGCACAGATAGTGAATATTTCTTCATTTAATAAAACATATATTCTAGTGAAAGTTATAGGTTTACAGTAAGTTATAAACCATACCACATTTACATTTAAATTGTAAAAATTAAAACTAACACACCTATTTATAAAAGTTAACTTAATTTGGAAGTGAGTATCTAAAGAAATTTCTTTATATTTTTAATGAAATATGACTTTTGATACAATTACTATTTATGTTGATAAATATCAGAAGCTTTGATATTTTAAAATCATTGAAATATCACTGTTAAATAGAAGATTTAACCATCTTCCTGTTTGATTATTATCAAATGTTTTGCATACTAAAGTGAATATTTAACTATATAGGCATTCAAACCTTTCAAAATGCTAGTTGATGATATCTCATTGTAGCGGGTGTGTCTGTGATATCGTAGGTAAAAAATATCTCTCATGATGTAAATAAGATATGTGTTATTACAGTTCCTTTGCTTTCCAAAAAAGTATGCTTATTCAAATACATTTTACTTTATAGTTACATAATACAAATTTAGCAATACTAGCAACTTTTTTTCTAGCTAAATTATAGCCAATGTAATCTATATGTGTACATGTTGTGCATGTGTGTGTGCATTTTACACACACACACATATCAAGCCTTTGAATGCATCAAGCAAATTCAAAACAGATTACAAGAAAATACATACAAGTTGAATTTATTTGGAAATGAAATCACTTAAAATGCCTGTTGTGAAACAATCATTAGAGTATTGTGAGCTGTATTCTTTGGCTCAGTTTTGCTCACAGTACCTAACTCATTATAAATTTACCCACATTTTCTTTAATTTAATAGCATTTTCTCATCCCCATCATCCCCTGCCTTTGAAATAAGTGAACCGCAAACTTTTGATTATAATCTTGTAGCCATAGAAAACTTGGAAAATATAATCTCAATTTAAAATTAACTCTTTCTCTTTAGATTGAAAAAAAAAATGCTTGAGTTGCATACCTTCTCTGAACCACAGGTGATATTTCATAAGTTTAAAGCACATTTTTTAAAAAGAGTACTTTTTCAAATAATTTTCCATGCCTTCATTCAGCAGGTAACCCAAACCTTCATAATCCCCAAATGCTGCACTTCAAAGTTTTGCTCAGGAAAAAAATATTGAAAAGAACAGCCTCTCTTTCCAGTTGATTTAAAACATCACTAGCTTATTTTCAGTACACATATGGAGTTACTTTTAAAAAGAAATCTTGGAATATTGCCAGACTACATACAGGAAAGGCTTTTCTCCAGAGAGAGCTAAAATTCATTATCTGAGGTTTGGGACACCCATGTTCCTTCAAAATTTGGACACATCTTTGTTCCTTCGTGATTAGTGATAGTTTAACTTAAAATGAGAAAGTACTGAATGTGTGACTATAGTCTCAAGAAACCAAATTATTGTATTGTTTGAACTGATGCTGATTAACAGTTACCTACATAAATAAAATATCACTTTGCATGATGATCACTTTAGAATAAGTTAGTCTTTTTAAAATTTGATATTATTTATGAAATATAACACTTCTTATTTGTTTATCAACAGTATTAAAGTTAAATTTAGGCCCTTTTTCGTATCTCTCTTTCATTAAATGGTTAGCTTCTCTCATTTAAATCTATCTGAAATTTTTTATTTCAGGAAAAAAATAATTAAACCCAAATAATTTCAGGGCAATATAATTATGTTATTATTGTTTTTCATCATGATAATGTTTAAACATTTTAAATCTCCTTTTTTTTTTCTTTTTTCTTTTTCTGAGAGGGAGTCTTGATCTGTCGTCCATGATGGGATGCAGTGGTGCAATCTCGGCTCACTGCAACCTCCACCTCCCAGATTCAAGCGATTCTCCAGCCTCAGCCACATGAATAGTTGGGATTATAGGAGTGCGACCACAGGCCTGGCTAATTTTTGAATTTTTAGTAGAGAGAGGGTTTCGCCAGGTTGGCCAGGCTGGTCTCAAACTCCTGGGCTCAAGTGATCTACCCACCTCGACCTTCCAAAGTGCTGGGATTTCAGGCGTAAGCCACCGCACAGGGTACTTTAATCCTGCTTTTGATGCACAAAATGAAACTAATAAAGGTGGAAACATTGTTACACATTAAGAAAAATATTAATATCAGCATAATAATTTCAGTAATAATCAATATTTCACTGTGAAATACTACAAAGTGGTAATTATTTTTAGATTTATTACATATTTTTCCCAAGGCATATAACACATATTAGAGGTTTTTCTGAAAAGGTAGGAACAAAATTCTCATAACTGATGATAAACAGCCTATGAATAGAAAGCAAAATTAATATATACTAATATGAAATAAATTAAGTAAATACAGACCATGCTCTCTCTAAGAGATAACAGCCTAACATGTGCAGTGCATCCACAAAATTGAATAAAGACTAAGAATATGATTTTTTAAATATCGGTTTTATACACATGAAAGAATAAGTGTACTTTGTTATATGCTGAGTAAAGAAGCTAAGGGACCTTATTATCCTCATTTTTAATTATTCAGAAAAGAAAATGTGGAATTACAGAAACCACATCAATGAAGGAAGAGAAAGCTTCGGCAGGTTGGAGGTGCATTTTATATCACACATGAGCATTACCTATCATGGGAGTTTTCACTTACTTTGTTCTTGTCCATAAAATAGGCATGGACACCTTTTGTATATGCATAATTTGATAAAATCAGGTATTATGAACTTAATAATGAGTTATTTCAAATGGAACCAAAGCGTAAGCTCTACTTTAAAGAGTAATGGTCGAGCTAGGCAGGATTACTTCTGCAAAATGAATTAGAACACTATGAACTGTAATATATCAGCAATAAGTCTAGCATATTTCAAAACCGCAGCTATTGGAGAAAAGAGTCTGAATCACTTGAGCATCACAAATCCTAGGCCATATTTTTATTTCCAGCCTAACCCTTTGTGCTGCTTCCAAGTACGCAGCTCCAGTTGATTTCAAAGGCAGTAGATGAGAGATAAAGAGGAGCAAGGATTGTTCTACCTCAGCAATTCATGATCCCTCTAAGGCCATTGATTTTGAAAGAATATGGAGACCTTGGCGTCTCAGCAGAATAGATCCAGCTACTCTTTTCTATCCTACTCCCATGAGGTAGGCCAAGCATTTATCCAGTTTACCATAGCAAATGATTCTCCATGTCCAGACAATTACAACATTCTTCCTCTCTTCACTCTGAGGAGTCATAAAACCTAAATTAAACATAACTGTCCGAAGAATTATTTTCAGTAATGTTAGCATTTCAACAAGGGAAATAAATGGAACAATGTGATTTGAGTATTATTATAATATCAAATATAATAATGTATTATAACATTTAAACATCCTTAATTTAACATTATTCATTTAAAATATTTACTTATTAAATTATTAATTTTAAATTATTTAAATTATTAATATTAAAGATGTGGTTAAAAATATTTTATGGGCATAGGGTAAAGTTGTATAGTATATTACTTAAACATGTGTGCTTATAATTCTCAAAATAGTTAAAGCTTTCTAAATGATATTTCTTAGACATAAATATGACCCTTATACATGAATACCTTTTTTCTTTGAATATTTTCTTCATTTTCATGTAAATAGTGTATGTATGTGTATTTATTTATAAGCCTCATGCAATTATAATGTTCTAGTAATGTGTTTTGGTGTCCAAAATATTTTCAACTAACTTATATAGCTGTGCTAAGATTTGTCAAAATGAACAAATACCTAAAATACACCTTTATAAACCATATTAATTAGTGTATCACATCCTTCAAAAGAAGTGATTAAAACTGCTGAAAGGAATAAATTAAGTTAAAAACTTTGGATATATGTAGTAAAAATATCTGATATTAATTAAAATATTGGCTGGCTTCAGTCAATATACTAAGTTACATACATTATTTTATTTAATTGATGCAAAATCTTTGTGAAATAATCAGTATTTTTCTCCATTTTGCATATATTAAAATGGAGGGCTAGAGGGGTTTAGGAATTACCCAGTTTTAAAGATGGGACAAAGTTGGAACACGGACTCAGGCCTATCTGAATTGAGAATCCTATGTTCTTAAATATTCATATATTTTATCACCTTTCTGTTCTGGTGACATAGTGTCTGTGACTAGGAGAATTTTAAGATAAGATTTCTAGATAAAGAGTGTGTATTTTAGGACTGCATTCTTGTTTTCAAAAAAACGCTTGTTCGATTTAATTTATAAAATATATTCTCTTCTGAAATTATTGGGTTCCATTCGTGTCGGCCATGTTCTGAAGGCTAACAAGGATAGCAAAGATGAGGTCAAGGTCCTTGGAGAGCTAGCCCTACAGAGGAGAGGTCAGAAACTTTTTTTGTATGGAGCCAGAGAGTAAATATTTTCTGGGCCATACAGTTTCCCAAAACTAATTGGCTCTCTTGTTTTTAGCAAGAAATTTGGCACAGAAAATACGTAAATAAATGATCATGGCTATGCCCCAATAAATCTTTATGTATAGATATAAAAAATTAAATTTCATGTAATTGACAGGTGTCAATAAATACTATTCCTATTATGATTGTTTCAACCACTTAAAAGTGTAAAAATTCTTCTTAGCTTCCAAGCCATACCAAAATAGGTATTGGGCTGGATTTGGCCAGTGAACCTGTGAACCAAGGTTGGCCAACTCCTGTGCAGAATTGCCCTGGCCATTGAGCACTTAAATTTGGCTAGTCCAAATTGAGATGTGCTGTAAGTATAAAATACACACCAGATTTTAAAGATTTAGTCTAAAAAATTTCTATGTCTCATTTATAATTTTTATGTTGGTTATGTTTTGAAATAACCAGCTTTTGATACATTGGGTTAAATATCTTATTACAATAAGGTTCACCTGTTCAGTTTTTTCCTTTTTGCTTACCCACTATCTACACATATTTTTTTCTTAAATTGTGCTTAAATTCTTCCCTTCCTGTACCTTTTCTGCCACCACTCTCTTATTTCATAATTGATCTCATAGCCTTCATTGTCTCCCCAACACACATCTTATGTTTTGTTTCTTTCTTATTTTAAATCTTCTGGTTCTTCGTCACATGGTCTTTAGGAGAAGTCTTTGAAAATGAGTTTTTCATATCCAGTGCTTTCTGTCGGGGCACTCTAAGATGGAGTTAGAGGAGGGAAAGCTTTCTGGCTTCTGAGCTTACTGATTCTACTTCAGTGAGTAACATTCTTCTTATTTTCTTTTTTGGACATGGAAGTAAGATTTCGTTTTACATACTTTCAATCCTTAGAAACTTGGCCAAATATTTCATTCTGGCTTCAAAGTACTTACCAACACAATTTCCCTCCTATTTCACACCTCCTACAACAAAGTTGTAAAAGACGGTAAAATAGGTGATTCTGTGAAGGAAAAAAATACGTAGTCAATTTGAAACGCAGAATTTACTAAGGGGGCAATTATGGGCTTTGCATAATTGCCCCCTTAGTAAATTGGACTATTGGCCAGAGCAGGGAAATAAGAAAAAGTTCTTGTTGAGAGTGAGAAATATGAAGAAACACTTTTAGAGAGAAATGAAGAATGTTGCTATTCCCCTCTCAAAAATTGGGAGCAGTCAAGGATACTGTATCTTTTACCTTAATGCCTTGTTTATTAGTTAGGGTTTTCCACAGAAATTGAACGAATAGGAGAGATAGATAGATAGATGGATGCATGGATAGATAGATAGATAGACAGATAGATGATAGATGATAGATAGATAGATAGATAGATAGATAGATAGATGATAGATAGATAGAGATAGATATAGATATAAAATATAAACCCTAACTCATATATATTTCTAATATATATAGTGTGTGTGTATATATATAAAATCTACAACTGAAACAATAGTATATCTATATTAGAACCCTAATATACATATTTAATATATACACGTATAGTATGTGTGCATGTATGTATTAAACTGAAACTGAACCAATAGGATGTGTGTGTGTATATATATACATTATATTATATATACATATATGTACACACACATATATATATGAACTCTATCATATATATATAGTGTGTACATATATGTATGTGTATATATATATTATACAAGAAGAGATTTATTAAGAGAATTGCCTTATGCAATTGTGGAGGCCAAGAAGTCCATGATCTACAACCTGCAAGCTGGAGAACCAGAAAGGCTGGTGGTGTAATTCAATCAGTCTGAAGGCCCAAGAATTAGGAGCACCCATGTGTGAGGGCAGGAGAAGATGAATATCCAGGCTAACAAAAAGAAAGAGCAAATTCACTTTTTTTCTGCCTATTTTTTTTTCTATTCAGGCTTCATTGTGTTAGACGATGTCCCCTCACAATGATGAGGGAGAATCTCCTTTCCAAAGCCTATTAATTCAAATGCTAATTGCTTCTGGAGAAATGTTCACAGACATACATAGAAATAATGTTTTACCAGCTACCTGGGAATTCCTGAGCCCAGTCAAGTTGACAAACAAAATTAATTATCGCACCCTGTGAGGGGGTGTCTTCAGGCTTGTGGAAAATATCTGGTAAGTGTTCTCTAAAACTAAGTGGATCCAGGAAAAGTGGACTGGTGCCTGACTCACCCCGGAGAAAGCAGTAAGATAGAGGCGGTGACACTAATGGCCCGTACTCTACACTTAGATTCTTCCTTGGAAGAAAGCCTAGGCTATGAAGAGAACTGCAAAGTAAACCATGAGTGAGACTGAGTTACAAGTAAGAGTGTTGCAGAGTGTGTTCCTTAGAGATGGGCTCTGAATTTCCCACAAATGCCCTCATAAAGGCACACGTCACATTAACCAAGTCTTAGGCTCAGGGAGTGTGAAGCCACCCAGAAAATAAAACCATCTCTTCTATCCTTCAACCTCTCCTGTCTTCTCCCATTTCAACCCTGCTACAAGAAACAAAAGAAGTAAATGGGGAGCGTGGACAGGAATACCCTATCTTCTTCCAGGAACACACTTCCATTTACGGGACTTCTCGTGGCTTAGAGGCAGAAAAAGCTTTATTTTAAGAACAAATATATTGATTAATATCTTGGACTGGACAAATTCTAATTTCTGAATGGGGGCTTTATTTTAGAACTTAAGATCATTTTATGATCATCTTTTGCTGAAGAGTGAGTAGCAAATTCAAAGAACTTTGTAGTTTGCTCATAGCTCATAAGCCATGTATTTCATATACCATTTATCCAAAATTTGCTTCTGTTACATACATTCATATTCACATATCACTCACCTGTTAGAGAATACATAATGCATTTTTATTCTTTCTAACACTGTCCTCTAGTCTATACTCTTTACTGACTTCAGAGAAGACCTTTTATGGTGTCAGAATGCTTCCAAAGCCCATCTGTATCCTCACTTCCCTTAAGAGGAACCTTTACTTTCCATGCAGACTTAGTCTCTGTGTCATGAGCATTCACTTAAAACTTGGGGCATGGCTATGCCAAAGCCCTTATTTCAGTTAGGATACTGAAAGGAGTAGTACATGGTCTCCTCCCTGAAGAGACTCACAGTGAAATGGGAGATGCTTGTAAAATATAAATCAAAGAGGCTCAGGAGAGGAAATCATTCAATTTTAGCTTTTTGATTTTGTAATTTCCCCAAAAATGGGCAACCAAACTGTCTACAGTAAACAAAGCTATACTATATTTAACTTCATTTCATTGTGGTTATTTGTATTGGAATGTTTTTTCTCCTCTCAAACATAAATGAACCAAAAAAAATTAAGCTCAATTTCTCACAAAAGATCGAGAGAGAATAAAATTAAGGCATTTCTAACATAGCTGAAAAACCCATATTATTACCCCACTTCCTGAAAAATCTTCTTCAAAAATATTCTTTAGCTCCAATAACAACAATTTAAACTCCAATAGGAACTTTTCCTCAAATAATTAAACCACTTTGGCAGTCAGTGATAAGCAAAATCAAGATTTAAAAGCACTATGAGAAGATCCTTGGTTTTGATGGTTTATACTTTAATTTTATTTTAAATTTTGCATACTTGCAAATTTCCTTAGATGTTCATAGATTAAGTCAATTGATTACAGATATTTTAGGAACCCATATGATGCCTACTTTTCAAATTGAGAAGAATAATACTCTAACCAATATAATTATACATATTTATTATGTCAGTTTCCTAAAACAGTGTTAATCAAAATACGTTTGTACACAGAAATAATAATAGGAATTTCTCAAAATTAAAGAAGAATTACCTGGCCCAGTTCATCATAGGTATTTTAGGTTAAGAATCATCAGAATGTCTCTTGCTTTCACTGAGTCTATGGGCGTTTGTATGACTTATAGTTTTTGTTTTTGTTTTTAATTCCCAGAAATGTTGTTAAGCAAATCAATATGACTTCAAGATGTTGCTTCTGCTATAAGGAGCAATCAGCTGAGATAGTCTGGAAAATTCTGAACTAAATTATCTGAGATGTCTAAATTTCCAAACCAAAAACACTATGTTAAATATTAGAAAATTGACCTACAAGTATTTTAGTGCTTTGCTTACTAGCTGCTCCCTGAGGTTTACTTTGGGTCTTAAAGATAGAAATGGAATATGGTAGAAGACACATTATTTCTAAATCTTCCTTAGAATATCTCTTTTTAATTAATAATTAACATTACATAACAATTTTAGCAATAATACAATTAAAATTATAACAAAAATAACGTTCGATGTTTTATTGCAAAGATGTTTATAAATTTTTTATTGACACACATTATGAGAATTTTAACTGCTTAATATATCTTCTGGAAATGACTTCAAAGGCTTTTCAGTTTCACTCTTTTAAAAATGACTAATATAAAATTATAATAACTAACATAATAAAACTTAAATGTGCTCCTATGATAAATTAAGATTTTTCTCTTTGAGCAATTTTTGTATAGAAGATTATTCTTAAAAAGCATTGATCTCTTTCCATGCCACACACACAAGTTCTATGTACAAGAAGTGTATTGCTAAGGAGATTTTATGTCACATTGCTTGCCATGGAATTAAAACTTTTTTTTGACTAACAGAGTATTATAAAGAATATCTTTGGAAATATTGAAATATTCTCAAACCACTTATTTTCTTAATTCAGTTATCAAATACTTATTGAGCAACCAGTATGTACTATGCATAATTCTAGTTACAAGGAAATTAACAGTGAAAAAAGAAAAAGACAAAATTACTTGCCTTCATGGAACTTATATTCTCGCCAAGAATTACAATAATACTCCTTAAGGGAAAACATTAAGATGACTACACTAAAAAGCATATATTATACATTTTATAATGAAGTTTTCTGTTAATATCATATTAATGTTCTCAGAATGTCAAAAGCAACTAACTACTTTTAATCATTAATTAACTTTTTACCTAGTATATGGAAAAAACAACTTAGAAACAAACATCTATCCTTGTGTTTCCAGGTCCTACTCTAACGAAAACCAAAGGAAAGTTTTACAATAATTTAAAGTACCTGAAAAGTTGACTTTTCATAGGCTCAATAATATAAGTTGAAATACTGCTGTGCTGGCGGGCATTCCTGTAATACAATTTCTTTGACTTCACTTTGAGAAAAAGAAACCCTTTTTTTCCTAAGCACTTCATGTAGCACGTTAATTCAGCATTAATTATAGAACATGTCAAACTGTATTTCAGTCAAAGCTCCCTGTAAGTCTCCAGAGCTTTCTTAATGACAGTAATTATAGGTCATAAAAAGAGTCGTCTAAAATTAACATTTCTCCCATGTCTTGATAGGAAAATGTAAATGGCTGCACAGTACAGATGTTTTGATTAGTAAAATTTACACTTCCTTTTTTGTTTCAATGCTTGTCAAACTTCACAGTGTTAAACATAAAGTGCCTCATTTCTCATCTCTCTGAGTAGATAAAGGTGCCTCAAAGTGGTTGCAGAAGTTCTTAAAATGCTTTACCTTATTATTTTGTACTGCAATTAAAAATAAATCAACAATTTCTCCTTCAGTAAAGGATGAGCAAAACAAATTATTAGCTTTTAGAAAAATCTGCAAAAAAAAGTTTAAATAATTGTGTTTAATGGAAATTTATAAAAATGATTTATTAGAATGTAGAAAAACATCACACAACTTATATGCTGACTTAAATCTCCTGGTAAACTATATTTTATCATATAGTATCAGAAAACGCACATAAAGCCTGCTCTACTCAGAACTGTCAAAATTTACTTACTACAAAATGAGAATGGAAACATTCTGGTTTAAACAATGTTAATATTATCAAACATCCAGGGAAATATAACAAATTAAAAGAGAATCACTTCAAAGAATAAAAGGCCTACACCTTAAGTAATAATAAATCTAATACTTGACATTCATCTCCCTGGAAAATAAAATTAGATAAACTTTTGCAAGGGCATTCAGAACAGCCAATCCAGTTTATTAATAATTTCCTGTTTTCATATTGGAAGCTCATATTATCTGGCCCCAGCCACAGTAGACCTCCACAGATATTTAATAAAGCTGCCGTCAGTAATCCTCTCTGATTACCTATAACCTTCCAGCTATAACACACACTGTGCTGCAGCTCCACAGAAGGACAGCACACTGTCACCTGCTATGATGTTTGACAGCTTATTCTGCGACATCAAGCCAGCACAAAATTACTTTTTCCAAATCCATCCTTGGTTAATAACCAAAAGCAATAATGGTATTCAGCATGCGTAATACTCTGAAAAGGCAAAATGAGGCAACAGAGAAAAAAAAAAGATTAAAGAGTGACTATTATGGAGGTGAGATCAAAAATGGAATCTTGTAACATACAACAATGTTTCAATTATAACACCATGCTGAGAGTTCTACATATCACTCTACAAAATCCACACTGCAGGGCTAGAAACATGGAAAAGATTTCCTATAGTATTTACACTAGGTGCCTGATTATTCTAGTTCATCCCACACAACATTAGAGAATTTTCTTTCTAAATTATTCTTAGACATTCTCTTGGGAAACTAGAAATGACTTACCTTTAGTAGAACTGTCTTGCTAATGGAAATGCATTGCTTTGATCTCACCTTATGGTTTGCAAGGGTAATAAGGTATTTTGTTTATAGAATAGATCAGACTAAACTTAATACAAATTTACAAGCACACCAAATTCAATTTAATAGATGTTTTTAAAGATGAAACACCAAATTAAAAGACTCAACCCTCAATTGAAAAATAGTTGTTTATATCTTATAGGAAGGATACAGTATTTTACATTTGTCTTCATTATAAACAAGTGAATGACCTTGGCATAAGGTTGAATCTGACTGTGACAATTAATGGAGAAAAAGTGAACAAATGTTTTCTTTCTTTCCTCTATTAATTCTTTTAACTTTATTTTTCTCTTATTTTCCCTTTGCATGTCTCCCTTTATTCTTTTCTCTTCTTGTCCTACAATCTTTTTCAGTAAGACTTTATGTACTTTGCATTTTATAGGAGACTAACAATAATTACACAATGCTTTTATATTCTGAATTCTTGTATACATAAGAAAGTCATAATCAAGTTAAATACATGATCAAAAACTCATTATGTGTTTATATTTTGTATATCTACACAGATTTAAAGGTGCCTCTCCCTGATAATAATACAGTCATGTGCCACATAACATTTCAATCAAAGACAGACTGAATATACACAACGGTCATCCCGTGAGATAAGAGTACCATATTTTTACTGTGCCTTTTCCATGCTTAGATATGTTTAGATATATAAATATTTACCATTGTGTTACAATTGCCTGTACTATTCAGTACAATAATGTGCTGTACAGATTTGTGGCCTAGGAGCAATAGCATCTAGCCTAGGTGTGTAATAGGTCGCACCATCTAGGTTCATGTAAGTCCATCTATGATGTTCACACAAGACAAAATCACCTAACAATGCATTTTTTAGACATATCCATATGGTTGCATATGGCTGATTGGCACATACCTCTATTTGTATTATATATTTGACATAATGGGGACAAATCATTGAAACCATGACCTCCAAACCTACTTTCCTTTCTGTGGTCCACATCTCCATAACTTGATTTTATACCCAGGGGTTTATGACAGAAATGGGACTGTTATCTTGACAACTCTCCTTCCTTTCTGCTCCATCTCTAATTATTCACTCAGTTCTACTTTTTAAATATCTTTTGAATTCAACCGTTTACTTCTTTCCACCTCTAGTGCCACCCATCGTTCAAAGCCACCATCATTACTCACCTGGACTGTACGTAGACGTACTAAAATCACCTCCTGATCTTGCTCCTCTCCAGCCTAAACTGGAACTTGAAGCAATCATTTGAAATGCAAATATAATGTGTTTTTTTTCTCCTTCCTGAAACTCCTTAATGCTTCGAATGGCTTTTAGTATAAAGTAGAAACTGTTAGTTACTGTGACCTACAAGGAAAGGTATGATTTGGCACTTGCTCACCTTCCCAGCTTTTCTAGGTGACTATTCTAGGTTTCCTTATTCTAAGTTACTCAGCAGTGCTCTTTAGACTCCAGCCAAGCTGGCGTTTTTTCCTGCCTCTGGGCCTTTCTCCTCAACTTCTCCCTCCCATGAGGAAATGCTCCCACACTGCTTGGCTGGTTTTCTCCTATTCAGCTTAAATATCATTGCTTTGTGTATGATTTCTCTGACTACCTAATACAGTTCACCCCTCCCCTATCTTTGTTTTCATGAGTCCTTTACTTTCCCTTCACAAAATAATCACATCTCGAATTAAGTATATTGTAAATTTAATATTTGTGTCTACTGGTAGACTATAGGCTCCATGAAGATAGTGAGAAGACTTTGTTTCTTCTATGTTCGAAGTTCCTACTCCAATGCTTGACACCCAATAGCTTCTCAATAAATCTTTTTTTTTTTATGTTTGTGGTTTTATTTTTTATTTTGTGATTTTTTTTCACATTGCATGCCTATTTGAGCAATGGACAATGGTCCCTTAAACATGACTCACTACCCTAAGGATATAATGGGTCTCAGTCGGATTAATGGGATATTTCTGATGAATAAAATACTATCTACCTGGGCCATTCTGTACCACATAGCACAACAGAAATTATATGAGCAGCAAAATGAAGCTCAAACATAAACTAAATTAGGTAAAGGGTAATTTAAAGATTCCAAATATGCAATACTTAATCTCCAATTAATATAACCTGGGATATATTATTATTATATCTGAAACCAGCGAACTCTAAGGATTTTGTATGTATTCCAAATTTGATTACTTTTTATATGCTATTCTATTAGAGCTGTTTCATAGAAGCAGGTTAGTTCTGGGTATATACACTCTTAGTATGTATATATATTTTTGCGGTACATGAGATGTTTTGATATCAGCATGCAATGTGAAAAAAAAATCACATCACAGAGAATGGGGTATTCATTACCTCAACCATTCATCCTTTGTGTTACAAACAATATAATTACACTCTTAGTTATTTTAAATTGTACAATTAAGTTGTTATCGGCTATAGTCAAAAGAAAGGGATTCAATAAACCAAAGAGATATCTGAACCCCCATGTTTGTTGCAGCTCTGTTCATAATAGGTAAGATTTGGAAGCAACCTAAGAGTCCATCAACAGATGAATGGATAAAGAAAATGTGGCACATATATACAATAAATGTATTTTTAATGAATTCACTGAATATAGACATTTTCTCTCAGCAAACAGATTATTTATTGGACAACTCTAAAATAAACTAATCATTGTGCAGGAGTGTTTTTGCACATTATCTTCCTCATGTTGGATTGCTCAGAAATGGATCTGAGATAATTTGTATGAAAGTTACTAATTAAGGAAGTGTTTTCAGGAGACACTGGTAAGAAATGAGGAGAATCAGAACAAAGAAAGAGAAAGAAAAACAAATAAGGAGGTAACTTCAGGCCAATCATTTCTTGTAACCTAATCTTACAAGGAATCTCTGAAGTGCAAATTATCCCTAAGCATTGTCCATTGTCCCATCTTTAGGCAAGTGAGCTTGAGTGGAGAGATGAAAACTCAGACACATCCGGTTCTCTGCAAATGCATGGAAGGTGACTCCATTTGAAGGAGGGCAATTCTTCCAAAGAGGAGTAGAAGTGTGGACTATTAGCATCCCGAACCATGAGAAGGGGACAAAGAAATGGCAAAAGACAACTAAAGCATAGCATCACCAGTAGCTGTTACTGAATATAAATACTTAGAATATTTTGGACTCTTTTTATAAAAGATATAAACTGAAATTCCATTGCCTTGGTGAAAAGTTAATCACATACTTTCTGTTAAACCTTGTAGAACACGTGTCCCATCATTTTATGCCTAAACACGTCTTTCACCTATTTTGGGGGGAAATTGTTCTGATTTCATATGCTTCTCTATAAACAGTGAAGTGCTATTTTAATACAAAATCCTTGCAGACTGCTGCAAAAACCTGAGTTCCATTTGTGAACTCAGGAGTCATGCCAGGTCTGTTGGTGCAGATTCAAAATAATACTATATTGTATTTTGTTTCCATCAACATTTAGGGCTTCAGCAAATTTTATGTACCATGGTCCCTCTCTTATTTCTCTTAATTTGAGCAATGCACAATGGTCCCTTAAACTTGACTCACTACTCTAGGGATAAAATGGGTTTCATTTGGATTAATGCGATATTACTGATGGATAAAATACTATCTACCTGGGCCATTCTGTGCCACATAGCACAAGGGAAATTATATGAGCAGGGGAATGGAACTCAAACATAAACTAAATTAGGCAAAGGATAATTTAAGGATTCCAAGTACACAATACTTAATCTCTCATTAATATAACCTGGCATGTATTATTATGTCTGAAACCAGTGAACTCTAAGGATTTTGCATATGTTCCAAATTTGATTACTTTTTATACTCTATTAGAGCTGTTACACAGAAGCTGGTTAGTTCTGAGTTTTTAATCTCGTTCTGCATATAGCAAGTAGTGCACCAATATTATTCCGGGTTTTTAGAATATTTCTTTAAACAACTACCACTGTCTTTTGTTCATTAGATGTAATCATTGGTTTGTAGATTAAGGAAACTGTCTAATGGTGTCTTCCTGTAGATACCTTTACCCAAAGTAAATGTTAATTAACTAAAAACTAGATAGATCATATACCAGTTTTGGGTTTAGTGAACTACTAAGCCTCTCTCTATCTGTGGAAAAGAGAAAAAAGAAAAGACACACTGGATTGTTGTTTGAATGGCATCCACTTTTATGTCTTCTATTCTTTTATCTTTCTGTTTCTTCTGTATCTTTTTTGGAATTTAAGCCACTTACACTTACTTGCATATAATTTAAGTTACATGCCAAAATTCAGTTTGGGGGACACAAAGCAATATTTATTATGTTATTACTATGTACTGGGTACTATGTTAGGGACTGAAGATGCCAAAATGAATAAGAGATACCCTGGCTTCAAGGAGAACGCTGTTTTTAAAATTTAAAGTAGATATTATAACGTAAGTAACTGACAATTATCAGCTGCTGGTTACTGCACTTAGAAATTGTACTTATTTTCAAGGATTTAAGAGTGATTTGAAAAGTTTCTAGTGCCACTCACACTTTCCTCCCAACCTACAAAAATCTCTGTGCAGAAGACAAGGTATTTATCACAAGAATTGAACAGATGAGAACAGTGAGGCTCGGAAATACAGTGACTTGCCACCCTCGCTTCTATGGCCAAGACTTCTGAGAGGTATCAATGCTTATCATTTCTCACCTCCTGCTTGCCTTTCAACCCAATGAAACCTGAGTTCTATGCCCAGGACTCTAGCAACTTCTCTCACTAGGAAATTCTACCTCCTCTTTGTTACTAAGCTAGTGTTCCCCTTTCAGTCCTTATCTGCCTCGTTGTCTGCAATATACTACATTGACTGCTCTCTCTTCTCCAGACTTTTGCAGCTTAACGTTCTCTCAGGCTTTCTTTCACCTTTGGTCTTATTGATTGATTGATTTTTCTTGTTGTTCTTTTGCTAGTCTTTAAAATGGATTTACAAGATACTCCTTGTCTTCCTATCTTGTTATTGATTAATTATTTTAATTGGTTTAATATATTTTCGCAGCATTAACGATTACTTGATGAGTGGAATCATTATAACTGCTATCTAGATATTTTTGCAAGAATAAGGTTGGGTCTCACCACTTAAATATAAATAAAAGAGATATAAAAAGAGATAAAGGAGTCTAGGACTTTCCTGACTTTTTCAAACAGGCAGCTGGATAGTTGTTAATGGAAATGTTCAGATGAGGGAATATAAGATGGGGAACAGGTGTGCCGATGGAGATTATATGTGGAGTTTAATTTGGGGCTAAATATGACAGGCTAGTGGGCCATCTTAATGGTGATGGCTAGACCACACAAGAAATATATGAGGAGATAGTAGATTTAAGAGAAATTAGTAAATAGTGGGTAAATTAAACATAAAAAATTAATAGGATAACTGAAAAAGTACAGTCTTAGAAAAAAAGAGGCAATGTGTGGTTAAACTGATTTGAAATATGATTAAGAGTTCACTTTGAGATATGTCCATGTCATCCAAATGTAGATCTCCAGGAGTACAATTATTTTGACATTTTGGCCCTCATATCCCAAAAGTTCTTCAGAGATCAGTGTGAGCTCTCAGGAAAAGTGACAAGAGCAGAACTTTAGGGGTTTGAGGCTTTGAACCCTCCACTCACTGATTCAATCAAAGAAGCTGTAGTATTGCTGATAATTTTATTCGTTCATTGACTGCTGGCATAAAGGTTTGAAAACTGACAAAGAAAACACATATTTATTTAGATGACAAAACTGAGACTACAGAAAATTTAAGCTATTTGATGAAATTTACATAGCTTATAAGTAGCCAAGAATAATGTTGGGTGTTTCTCCCAAACACTTGTTTCATCAGTACCTTACACTGTCTTCTCCATTTGGCTGGCATTCATAGCATCTTTCAGTTCCATGCTTTGCTTTTGAGTCTCATCCATACTTCTTTAATTAATACTATCTTTATCTATCTCATAAATTACAGAGACAATTGTCTCTACGCTTGCCTAACACCACACTACTCTACCTTGCTCAATCCTTTTCCAAATGAAATAATCTTTCTGAAAGGCAAATCTGATTATATCAACCCATGGCTTAAAACCCCTCAGAACACTCAATTGTCCCCAAGAGAAAGTGCCAACACACAAGTTATAAAAACTCTCCCTTATTTACTTTCTGTTTTCGTGTTATATAAATCCATTCAGTAAATATTTCTGTACGTGTTATGTTCCAAGTATTTTTCAATGATAAATAAACCTTCATTCCATTTAATGTGTGGTAGAGGAGACAGATACCTTAAAAATTTAATATACACATTATTTAATGAATACAAATTGTGATGACTTGTGAAAGAAAATAAGATACTGTGAAAGAATGTAAGAACAAGGGTCTAATTTGATCGTACTTTCAGAAAATATTTTTTCTTGGAGTATCATTTAATTGAAGATACATATGGTAAATAGGAGTTAGCCAAACATTCAAGAGAAGGAATTTCTGGCAAGAGAGACAGAATTTGAGAAGGTTCTGCAACAGAAGACAGATTGGTTTCTTTGGGGAGCTGAGAGTGCTAATTGTGGTTGGATTCCAGTAAACAAGAGGAAAGTAGGAAGGAGTTTAATATAGGTATAGAGAGACTGCTTATTGCAGGTACTGAAATAGGCCATTCTTCTCTCTCTCTCCAGTTCTCTATCTCTGTCTATCTCTATCTCCTCTTGCCTAGTATACTTGCTATTCCCTCTGTTTGAAACTATATATTCTGCTTCTACGCATGTTATTTTTATATCTTTTGAATAATTCTTTTCATTCTATAGACCACAGAGTAAATGTTGCCCTATTTGGAATGGGTATTAGTCACAATGCTGTAACAAACAACTCCAAGATGTCAGCGATTAACACAATAAAGCCACCCAACATATATGTTCATGAATAGGCAGTTCTTCTGGAAGACTCTCTGTGTGGTGACTCGCTGACCTGCTTCATTCCAAATAGTGATTCTAATTCCCATTGGACCCACAGGTTCGGTCAGTGTGTGGGAAGAGAGAGGAGATTATTTATGGGTCAGACTTGGAAGTGTCCTGCCTAAGAATAACTTAGCCCAGATTGAATGGGCCAAAATTCTGTCCATGGCCACTCCCATCTATAAGATAGGCTATGAGACAGAAAGGGCAATGGGCATAGTAAACAAGTCATCATTCTCTGCCACATTCCTCTTTTTTGGCCACCAACTATCAGAAATGTCTCAAATTTCTCCTGTGTAAAGAATGCAACCAGCCTTTTCCTAAGACATAGAACCTCAATTCCCATCCAGTCACTGTATCCAGCTCAAAGGTCAGGATCTTTAAGAGAGCCACGGTCCTTGGCATTACATCTAAATGTGTCTCCTTATAGCTCTTCACCCCATGAACCAAAAAGTCTAGTTGTTTTCAACCCAACTTTAAGCAATCACAGGACAGCTGACTGCTTAGAGATATATCAGAATGAAAAACATGTGGAGTCATCTGATTATAGCAAAGGTGAAATCCTACCAAAAAGCAAGGAAGGAAGGAAAGAAGAACCTAGAACACCACTTACAGTATTAGAAACCGAACATCATGGCTGAGGCAGGAGAATCGCTTGAACCCAGGAGGCGGAGTTTGCAGTGAGCTGAGATTGCGCCAGTGCACTCCAGCCTGGGTGACAGTGTGAGACTCCAACTCAAGGAAAAAAAAAAAAGAAGAAGAAAGAAATTGAACATCATAAAGATAATGAGAATTGTTTATGTCAGACACTAGGCTAAGAAGCGTACATTTTTTTTCTTTAAATTCTCAAAGCAACCATTTGAGTTGGGCATTATCATTAGCCCCATTTTACTGATAAAGAAACTTAAATTCAGAAAGGTTAAGCAATTTGCCTCAGTTTACACAGATACTAATTTGTTGGAATTAGATTTTAAGATTGTCTGAATTAAGAATTAAAAATCTTAATCATTATTATATGCTATCTTTCATATCTTAATTTAAATAGCTAAGGAGCCAATTAATGTATTTTTAGATTATTAGTACAGTTTATATACCAGGGGAAAATTAACTAAAAATTCTGAATAGCAACCACTATAATATATAGATTTATATTAGAAGGGTTTTGAAAGTATCTACAAATAAAATAATGATACTTAAATATAAAATTATTTAACTTTGAACCTAATAATATAAACAAGCTCATTGCATTTGAATGATAACTTCAAATTCTCAAATCTTTAGTAAGTCAGATTGCCTTTGGCATCAGGTCCATTACTCTATTTCTTTATTTCTTTTTTTTTTTTTTTTTTTTTTTTTGAGATAGAATCTCGCTCTGTCACCCAGGCTCAAGTGCAGTGGCAGGATCTCCGCTCACTGCAACCTCCGCCTCCCAGGTTAAAGCAATTCTCTGCCTCAGCCTCCTAAGTAGCTGGGACTACAGGTGTGCACCACCACGCTTTGCTCATTTTTGTATTTTTTTTTTAATAGAGATGGAATTTCACCATGTGGGCAAGACTTGTCTCGAACTCCTGACTCAAGTGATCCACCCGCCATGGCCACCTAAATTGCTGGTATTACAGGCGTGAGCCATGGCTCCCAACCTAAAATTTTAATAATAATGAATATATCAGAACAAGGTAACACATCTTTTTAAGATTTTTGTTCTTGAGAAATTGCTTGTAATTAATAAATTCATCATAGTTCACTTCAAATTCACATAATCAAAATAAAGAAATTGTTCTTCATCCAAAATTTCCCCATAGAAATATGAACAGGATTTCTGGATAAATGTAAATGTAAAGGTACATATTTATTTTCATGGAAAGAATCGTAAAGTTTTCTAGTCTTACAATGATAATTTAGACAATACTGTGGAACAGCTAGATGTACTACTTTGTTTAGTAGAGCACGATTTTCCCTAAATGTCAGAAGAAACTGTTTAAAATGGCTTTCTGCCATGTATCTTTCAGGAGGAACATTTACATAGGCAAGATATTTTTGATAGTAGTTGCACTTTATGAATTGAAATGAAAAAGTATCCTTTAAATTTCCCATTCTCATAAAGAATTATGCTCACTATTTTGTAACACTTTTATTCAATAGAAAGTCTTCTTTTTCAATAAGCAGAGACTTTTTCCTACTGAACTTCCAGTGATATCTGAAAAACATAACTACAGTTCTGTTATCACACACAATTTTTATTTTTTTAAAAATAACACACACAGTTCCAATAATACTTCTTGTTAATACATGTTTTCTCTGTAAAGTATTTATTCAATTGGCTAGCGGCTTTCTTCAGACTTTGAATTTATAATTTTCGAAAGGCAAATATAGCAATTAAGAGCCTGGAAGAAATCCCTCATCAAATTAGAATCAACTGGCAAATTTGGACCTTAGCTAATTAACTATACTCTTAAAAAGTTTGCTGAGAAATGAACTCAATTTAAACTTAAATTAATTAAATTAAATATATTCTAAAACTTGAGAACTCAAAACCTATTAATTTCAGTTTAGTGGGTTCGATAAAACCAAGTCTTGCCTTCTGACCTGATACCTGTCTCACCCCAAGAAGTTATGCAGTTAACATTACAGAGTACAAGGATTATGCACTAAACAGTGTCAGATACCATTAACTTGGCCTAATAAAATTATATGTAGTGCTGTTATAACTGAAGCATAAATAAAAGTGAAAAAAACAAAGTAGTCCTTTTGTTTCTATAGTGTCATTAAATTGACTTAGTAAAAAAAAAAAAAAAAAAAAAAAAAACCTTATTTTTCTCAAGCAGTGAATTGTTTCCCTTGCAGATATTCACTAAACTGGTCCCTACTAGCAATTTTATCGTGGTGTGTTTTTGAGAATTTTGTTTTAATGTTCCACAATTCCCCTCTGCACAAATTCTTGTTTAGCACTTCTCAAAAACCCAAGGAATTAAAAGGCCTATTTTATTCAATTCTTTTCAAAATGTTTTTTGTTATGATGTGAAAGATTTTAAGTTCAAGGGATCTATTGTAAAAAAAAAAAGAAAAAAAAAAGGTGAATATAGTCCATTCCAATGTCTCGTATTCTTGAAGATTACTAAGACCGTGGATTTTGACTGTTCTCACCACAAAATGGTAAGTATGTGATGCAATTTTATGTCAGAACTTTCTGTTGTACATAATAAATATATATAACCATGTCAATTAAAAATAAATGATTTTTCTAAAAAGTTCAGAAAGATGAAAATATTTATAAAATGACAAACACCAAATGTTTCTATTGAGAAACTTTGAGTGAGATAAAGACAGCGCTATACTAATTAGTAGGAACTTTAAGCAATTTTGTATAGATGACTTTTGCATAAACAAAGGATATCAGGTGATATGCAGTTGAGAGGGTGGTTATTTTATTTATACCTCATAATAACCTTTATTGCTGGGGTAAAAATAAGACATTATTTTCCTAGTAAAAAAATATTGTTATGCCTGTTATTGTGGTGTACTTATTAATTATTGACAGTGCCTTGCTTGGAATATAAAATTATATAGTTGATTAATTATTATATCCCTTTTGTGTGGAATGGGTACCAAGATTTAGAGAAGCATGTTGAGATAATGAAGGTAAAATATTGTGAGTGAGAGGAAACTCTGAGTCCTCATAGAATTTCCAGACATGCAGAAATAGAATGAAATAGAATGACTGGTTTTTGAAGTGCAAAGGGAATTGTATTTATGTATTTACAGTTTTTTTGGAAGTGTACACGGGGCTAAGTGTAGATTTAGACAACATGTGATGTGTACAGGAAGACCTGACGGGTCTTATTAGTCTAGTGTAGTCATCTACGAAGCAAAGTGAGCAAAACCTAGTTCACTGATGTTGATTTTATCTTGATTTTTCCATTTCTTCTTGTTTATGTTTCACAGTGTGTATAATGTAATAGTTTCATAGTGCTCTATAGGTTTTAAATTTAAAAAAATATGTTGAAGACCTGATTGCAATATCTATACTGATGGGGCTTGGCAAACAAATTGATTTTGGCAACCTTCATCTAACATATGCTGAGTGTTCGTTAGGCACTGTTAATAGTCTGGAGACTATTCTCGTAGTCTGTGATTTAAAGACCCAACAACAGTGCCTAAAATATTTTGACTATTTTTTTATACTGAGTCTTGCCCTATAGTCCAGGCTGGAGGTTATTAATATTACACAACGATGAAAATAGCGTCATGTGGACAACATTTTTCCAGTATTTGTTTTTGGTGCTATACATAATATTATCAGTTAAAAAGTCATCTAAACAGAGTTTCCTTGTAATAATACTCAAATTTTGTTCATGTGATCTACTGAAATACTAAAATGAGAAAATGGAGATGAGTAGTCATTTAGGAAAATATTACAGTAAGTGCTTAAAAAGTCATTAGAAAAACAACTAAAATTTTGCAAAAAAAAAAACCAACAGTATTTAACATTACATCAACACATGAAACAATGTGGTTTAGCATATTATGTAAGTCCTTGGCATGGTAGATTTTTAAAAATTAACTACGTGGAAAGCATTTCAAATTTAATTTTTATTGTTTTTATTATTATTATTATACTTTAAGTTTTAGGACTTAATTTTAAAATATTCATATTCCTGGCCATCTTGAAATTTAAGCCAGATTATGTGAGACACATGATGCATTTTCTAACATACCTTTCAGGATGATTATTCTTTATTCTTCTCTTTTTGAAATAGATGGTGAGACTATAATGTTCATGTATATTGAATTTCTGGCTCTCTTAATAGAGAGAAACTACAAATTTGCAATTTCTGATTCATGGCACTTTTTCAGCATGGAAAGTTTCTATTTTCACTTAGAAGGAAATATAAGCTGTAACTTTCTGACACGTTTACTACAGAAATGTTTTTTTACTTTCAATTTATCAGGCTAAAGTCTTTAAACAACAGAAAGCTAGCATGTAGAAGAGATAATGCAAGTGCATACTAACTTATTCTCTATTGCCAATTTCATACCAAATACTAAAAACAAAGCGAATAAAATCGCATGAACCAAATTTAAGAACCCACAATTTAGGGCCTACCACTACAGGATGAGTTTATGTAGTTGCAAAATTAAGCCTAAATATAATGTTCATAGTCAATGAAGGAAGTTTTTTGTGAAAGTGACAAAGCTCTGAGACAAGGGCCTATGTAGGAAGAGTGATGTAAGTTAAACAAGTATAATTAAGTCAAATTCCTCATGACATCATGTGTAACTGACCCAGTTATCCTAAGAATCTTTACATTTCCATGTTAAAGGCTAAAAAGAAGTCTCCAAATCTTTGAGTGAAAAACTGAATTAAAATGTTCTGAGTAATTTATGTCCATTTTAAAGCTACTTTATCTGTGTCAATGAAATATACATACAAAATAATTATCAGTATTTTGCTCAAAGAAACATAACTTCATATACAATTTTTAAATGACTGTAATAAAAATATATCATTGTTACTCAAAATGTCATTATTACAATTAGTTAAAATAGAAAGACCATTAACACAATTAATGTTATATGATGCTACTGTAAATAAGTCATTTTGAAAGCAAAGGTATTTACCATTTGAGAAAAGAGAATGATTTTTATTCTAAACTTATCTGTGTCTTGCTACAACCAAAGACTGTCAATATAAAATGGTTTTATCATGTACTAAGAGTATAAGTTGGATAATGAGTCTGCAGTCTATGATGTTACAAAGGTAAATATCCAGACAAATTCATAGACACTCATTTTCTGGACAGGCACACTTAATTTATTTCTTTAAGGAAAAACAAATGAACAAAAATGCAATAGTAGTAGATATATTTTCTACAGTAAGCCTCAAAAATATTAAAATGTTGAAAAAAGATCATCTTTGAATTGTGAAAATATGGTACACCTTTTTATGTTAAATTTGGTCGCTGTTTTTTAGAAGGTCCTTATTTATAATGTACATTTGCACAGATAAACTATTATTTTCTAGTATGTGGAGTACAAAGTAATATAAAATCATATATTTTATGACTTACTATTAATCTGTTCAAGTTGAACAAAGAGCCATAGGTTCAGATGCTGGGCTGCCACTGTCTGCATGCATGCCCTTAAACAGCAGGTCACTTGCCTCTTCTGAGGAACAGTTTCTAGTCTGTACTGAATGAGCTGTAAAATCTCGGCGCTATCTTCAAATTGGGAAAGAATGGAAGTGACAGAATTTTTGTCCAGATTTTCTTATTTGGGAATGAATCAATCTAATTTTCTGAAGGAGTCATTTGGCAGGCAAAGCACTATATCTGGCAATAAATAAGCTCATGGTCAAGGTAACTAGAAGGAGATGAGGGCTTTTTGCTGGGCTATCGGAGTTGGGGAACTGGAGCACAGAGAAGAGGCACAGCACAGAAGAAAACAAAAGAGAGGGAGACATACACTCTAAACCAAGTAGACATTCAGCTACACTGAAGGATGGGTTAATAACAGCAGGAGGCAGGAAACAACTTGTTTACTGCTACTGGGAAGAGAACAGAAAGTGCCATGTTGAGGTGGAAATCCACTTTGGGCCTACAAGCAACTTCTAATTCAAAAATGCATTCTCTCCCACTGATATATTTTCTAATTTAACTCCTGGGATATAGCAAAAATTAGATATGTAATTTATGATTTGATTTCAAATGAACAAAACAAACAGTATGTTGTCTTTTGGAGAGAGAGTAAAACACAGCATTGGTGTGCAAGCTCTGAATCTATTCTGTTTAGCTATAGTACTAGCCTCAAAATTTATGAGTTCTTGTGAACTAGGTTGAGTTAATTAAACTTCAAATTTCTCACCTGAAAATAAGGATTAAACTGACACAATGATGTCATTGTGTAGATTAAATAAAATAATATTGTCAAATAATTTAACACAATAATCTGCACATATTAAATGCCTTTTAAGACATTTTTATTATTTCCCAAAATAATTGTTTAACAACTTCAAAATCCTAACTGATTTCAAAAATAGAGTTAAAGGTACTGAAATAGGTATAGTGGAAATCAAAGATGAACACATCTCTTCCCATCAAGAATACACAGATTTTTGGCAAAGAATTTTCAACTGAAATTTTGCTGTTATTATTTAGCCACTCTGGAACAGACAGCTAGGACAGAAGTCCAGCATTTCTAGAATTAAAGTAGAAACTCCCACAAATATCTAGTGCTACTCGGGAGCATTGGTCAAAGGGCACATGATTACATTTACATAGGAGGAATAAGTTCAAGGGACAGATTGTAGAGCATGGTGACTATAGTTAATGATGACATACTGAGTTCCTGAAAAATGTTAAGAGAATGAATATTGTATTCTCACTACAAAGATGATAATTATGAGAAGTAATCCATTTGATAATATACTTAGATTTAACCATTCCACAATGTATATGTAATTCAAAACATTATGCCAGCATGATGAATACATAGAGTTCTAGATTAATTTAAAAATTATTAAATTTGATGAGAGAAGCATTATTTGTCAAGTGGTTTTTTTGCAGCGGGTTACAATTTTTATATGAATTTAAGTTTTGAGTCAAAATAAAATTTTAGTTTAGTTTTGAGTCAAAATAAAATAATTGGTGAATTACTTCATTTTGATTCAAAACTAAAATAACAGTTTATATATATACACACACACATAAATGTGGATATATATACACACACACATAAATGTGTATATATACATATATATAAACCATAAATATGCACTATAATTCTGTATACTTACCTATATATCTATTTATGTAGGAGTGTGTGTGTGTATGTATTTATGAAGGCATATATATGTATCCATTTATGTAGGTGTATATATATATATATATAGTGAGCATAAATATATAGGTATGTATGTAGGTATGTAGATGGATAATGTAGGTATGTATACATATCTACATATATATATCTACCTATTTACATATATATCTACCTATATACATACACACATCTGCATATATATACATCTACCTTTATGGAGATATATGCATTTATGGTGTATATATATAGGTATACATATACACACATTTATGTAGGTGTATATATACCTTCCTAAATATATAGGTAGGTGTATGTACATACATATATATACCATAGGTGTATACCTACATAAATATATTTCTAAATATATAAATTTTTTATTTCATTCTCTCTTCATTCCATTCATTCAAGAAAGAAGCATAAAAATTTAAAAGCATTTTGTCCTCAATAAAAGTGCAAACACATGTCAAAATTTGGGGGATAATATTATAGTCGAATTTAGAGGGAGATTTATAGCACTAAATAGCTGTGTTAGAAAAAAAATGTTGTCAAATCAGTTACCTTATTTTCCATCTTAAGAACTAGAAAAAGAAGAGTAAATGCAGGTATAAATAATTGGAAGAAAGAAGATAATAAAAGCAGGACAGATATCAACAAACTAGAAAGTAAAATCAGGAGAGAAAAATCAATAAAAATGAAATACAATTATTTGAGATCAATAAAATTAAAAAACCTCTAGCCAGACTGATAAGAAAAAAAGAGAGAAGATAAATTACCCATACCATGAATCTTAAAAGTGACATCTATGGAGAGTCTACAGATACTTAAAGGAAACTAAGAAATTAGTATAGACAATGTTGTGCCAATAAATTCAAAAATTTAGAAGAAATAAGAAAATTTGTTGAAAGACATGCACTACCAAAATTCCTTCAAGAAAATATAGATAACCTATACAGCCTTATATGTATCTATTAAATGAAATTGTTGAAACATTTGTCAAACAAGCCAACAAAAGACCTTATAAGTGGCTTCCTTAATAAAATGTACTTAATTAAAAATGAAACTGTATCAATTCTACAAAACTCTTCCAGAAAAACTGAAGGAGAAATGCTTCATAATTTATATTTTTGAGGCCAGCATTAACCTGATACCAAACTGATAATATTACAAATACAGAAAACCACAGAGCACTGTTCCCCATGAAATTTGACACAAAAACTTCTAACAATATGTTGGCAACTTATTTGTATAAAGTGATTGCACATTAATACCAAGTTGGATTTACTCCAGTAGTGCAAGCTTAGTTTAACATTTGAAAATAGTAGAAAAAAAAACACTTAAAATTCATACGGAAATACAAAGGCCTCAGATTGCCAAAGCAGTTTTGAGCATAAAGAGTAAAGGTGGAGGAATCACACTACTTGATGTCAAAATATGTGAAAAAGCTATAGCAATCAAAACTGCATGTCACTGGCATAAAATCAGACATGCAGACTAATAGAACAAAATAGAGAAGCTAGAAATAAATCTGTGCATTGACAGCCAACTGAATTTTCACAAAGGTGCCATAAACATACATGAGGGAAAGGACAGCCTCTCTTATAAATAAGTCTGAGCAAACTGGATATTCACATGTAGGAAGATAAAACTAGATTCCTGTTTCTCATTTTACGCAAAGATCAACGATTTAAGACTTAAATATAAGACCCAGAACTATGAAACTACTAGGAGACTACATAGGGGAAGTGTTTCATGAAATTAGACTGGGCAAGAATTTTTTTAATAAGACCTCAAAATCACAAAAAAAAAGAAGCAAAAACAGACAAATGGGATTACATCAAACTAAAAAGCTTCTGCACACAGCAAAAGAAACATTCAGTAAAGAGACAATCTGCAGTATAAGGGAAAGTATTTGCTAACTATGCATCTGAAAAGTGGTCAATATCCAAAATATATGAGGAACTCAAGCAACTCAATGGTAAATAAACAACGCAATTTTTTAAAAATAAAGAAAATAACTGAAGAGACATTTCTCAAAAGGTGACATACAAATGGCCAACAGAAGTAGGAAAATATGTTCAACACCATCAATAATCAGGGAAATGCAAATTAAACCCAAAGTGAGATATCATCTAATCTTTTAAAATTACTATTATCGAAAAGAAAAAATAACAAATTTCAGTAAGGATATATAGAAAGATATGCACTCTTGATGAAAATGTACATTAGAACAGGCATTGTAGAAAGGGGTGTGGATGTTCCTAAATTAATTAAAAATGAAACCATTGTAGGATCTAGAAATCCTATTGCCGGGTATATATCTAAAGGAAATAAATCAGTAGGTTCAAGAGATATCTATATTCTCATGTTTATTGCATCACTATTACCGATTAATAAAGAAAATTACACATACACACGTGCACACACACACGTACACAGAGAATGGAATACTACTCAGCCAGAAAACAGAATGAAATTTTGTTTTCATTTGCCATGACATGTATGAAACTGGAGAAAATTATGTTAAATGAAATATCAGATACAGAAAGACAAATATTGCATGACCTCACTCATTTGCATAATTTTTATAAGCTGATCTCATGGAAGGAGAGAGTAGAATGATAGTTACCAGGAGTTCAGAAGTTTAGAGGAGAAGAGTTCAGGAGAGTAAACTGGTCAACAGGAACATAATTACAGATAGGTTAGAGGAATCAGTTCAGTGTTATATTTTACAATAGAATAACTATAGTTAACAATATAATTACATTTTAAAATAACTACATTAAAAAGAAAAGAGGGTTTTTAATGTTTTCATCATAAAAAACTGTAAATGTTTTAGGTGATACATCAGCTAATTACCCTGATTTAATCATAACACAATGTGTACATGTATTAAAACATTATCCTATACAATTATTATGTGTCAAAATAAAATGTAAAGAATTACAAAACTGCAGTAATGAAAACATTGTAGTATTGGACTAAACACAAACATAAAGAATTATAAAACTGCAGTAATAGAAACATTATAATATTGGACTAAAGATATAGACAATGGATTAACGCACATGAACATATGTGTGTGTGTATATATATATAAAAATATATATATGATCAATTGGTTTTGAGAAAATTGCAAGGGCAATTCAATGAAGAAAATTAAAATTTCTTTAACATTAAAATTATAATATAAAGCATTATAATATTGGACTAAAGACAGATAATGGATCAATGCACATGAACATATGTATGTGTGTGTGTGTGTGTGTGTATATATATATATATATACGATCATTTTTTTTGAGAAAATTGCAAGGGCAATTCAATGACTAATGTTAAAGACTATTAAAATTTCTTTAACATTAAAATTGTCTTTAACATGATGCTGGCACAAATGGTTGTCCATTAAGTAAAAGAAACCTCTCACACCACATGCAAAAATTATTTAAAATAAAAATAGACCTGAAGATGAAACCTAAAACTATGAAACACCTAGAAAAAAATATTATGAATTTGGTTTTCCAGAAGCATATGGCATAAAGGAGAAAAGTAATATACTGGATTTTATCAAAATTAAGAAGTTCTGCTCTCAAAAGACACTGGTATCAAGATAAAAAGACATGACACAGAGCAGGAAAAAATATTTGCACAGTATGCATTATAAAAAGGATTTGTATCCAGAACATGTGAACTCCTGACAGTTCAGTAATAAATATACAAACCCAAGAAAAATAGAAAAATAATTCAATATGCATTTTACCATAAAAGAGATACTGATGATTAGTAAGTACATGTAAATATTATTAACAGCACTAGTCAGTAGGGAATTGCAAAATAAAAACACAATTACTACTACACACATATCAGAATACCTAAAATTATAAAGTTATCTAATACCAAGTTGGTATCTAATACCAAGTTTCACTGTTGCACATGTGAAAGAAATAAAACACTCATATACTGCTGATGTTATTGTAAAAATGGTACAACCACTTTGTGAAACAGTTTAGCAGGTTTTTTATTTAAGTTAAATATACACCTGCCATACAACTCAGTTATTCTGTGCCTAGTTATTTGCCCAAGATAAATGAAACTATCAACTATGCAAAGACTTGTGCACAAATGTTCAGAGCATCTTTATTACAACAGCCCGAAACTACACCTAAGGGGCCATTAACAGATGAATGGATAAAGAAACTGGTATTTTAATTCCCCACTAATCCACAATAATACAGAATGAAACAGTGATACATGATATAATGTAAATAAATCTCAAAAGGTTATGCGGAAAAAATAAGCCATACAAAAAAGTACATACTATATGATTTTATTTATATAAAATTCAAAAAAGTTCACATTAATCTCTAGTGACACCAAGCAGATCAGCAGTTGTATAGGCATGGTCAAAGGCATGGGAAGAAATATCAGGTAGGAATTATGAAAGATCACAAGGAAACTCTTGGTTCAATGATGGTTTCACAGATATATATATGTCAAAACCTACAAGTTTATACAACTGAACTCTATGCTGTTTATTGTATGTCACTTATACTTTCATAAAACCTTAAACAATTGAGCAAGATAGGCCAATAGGGAAAATTAAGAGAGAAAAATTAAACAAGGAGAGTTCAGAGAGAGAAGATTTAAGAAATCAAGTCAATATATATTTGAGCACTATACAAACAAGAGAAGAAAGATAACTGTGAAGTTCATACTGAACTCCATCAAGTTTTAAAAGTTCAGGAACACTTACTTTTATTAAAAATGAGCCAAATAAATGCATAATGGTTAAATCTCAAAGTTATTATAAGATAAAAGAGAACAAGGACAAAATGATATCCCCATAGACAACAAAATCCCATCAGAAGAACACGCTTTTAAAACAGATTTTAGAACTTTTGCTCCAGAGCAACTTCAGGAATACATTAGGAAAACTGAGGTAACGCACAGATCCTCTGAAGGAAGTGGATTGCTCCTGCAGGACCCTGAAGACACATTGAATACTGTACTGGTATCCATGGCTGAGAGATCACAGATGGTTCACATCACAGGACTCTGTGCAGACTACCCCCAGCGCCAGCCTGGGGCCTGGTAGAGTTGCTGGGTGGCTACATCCAGAAGAGAGAGAACAATCACTACAGCTTGGCTCTCATGAATCCACATCCCTAGGAAAAGGGGGAGAGTACTACATCAAGGGAACACCTCATGGGACTAAAGAATCTGAAAAAAAGCCTTGAGCCCTTGACCTTCCCTCTGACAGAGCCTATCCAAATGAGAAGGAACCAGAAACCTAATTCTGGTAATGTGAAAAAACAAAGTTTTTTAACCTCCAAAACATCACATTAGCTCACCAGCAATGGGTAAAAACTAAAAAGAAATCCCTGATTAACCAGAGAAATAATTTAGAAGTTTAATTATTAAGCTAATCAAGGAGGCACCAGAGAAAAGTGAAGCCCAATTTAAGGAAATTAAAAAAACAAAAGGATACAAGAAGTGAAGGGAGAAATCTTCAGTGAAATAGGTAGCATAAATAAAAAAACAATCAAAACTTCAGGAAACAATGGATGCACTTATATAAATGTAAAATGCTCTGGAAAGTCTCAGCAATAGAATTGAACAAGCAGAAGAATAAAATTCAGACCTCAAAGACAAGGTTTTTAAATTAACCCAATTAAACAAAGACAAAGGAAAAAATAAGAAAATATGAACAAAGCTTCCAAGAAGCCTGCTATTACATTAAATGACCAAATCTAAGAAAAATCAGTGTTCCTGAGGAAGAAGAGAAATCTAAAAGTTTGAAAAACATATTTGGGAAATTATCAAAGAAAATTTCCCTAGCCTTGCTAGAGACCTAGACATCCAAATACAAGAAGCTCAAAAAATACCTGGGAAATTCATTGCAAAAAATCATCACCTAGACACATTATCATCAGGTTATCTAAAGTTAAGATGAAGGAAAGAATCTTAAGAGCTGTGAGGCAAAAGCACCAGGTAACCTATTAAAAAAAAAAAAAAAAAAAAACTGTCAGATTAACAGAAGATTCTCAGAAGAAACCCTACAAGCTAAAATGGATTGGGGCCCTATCTTCAACCTTCTGAAACAAAACAAACAAATGCTAAGAGAATTTTTCACTACCAAGCCCGCACTACAAGAACTGCTAAATGGAGCTCTAAATCTTGAAACAAATCCTAGAAACACATCTAAACAGAACCTCTTTAAAACATAAATCTCACAGGACCTTTAAAACAAAAATCCAAAAAAAGAAAAGAAAAGGCCAAAGTATACAGGCAACAAATAGCAGCAGTAGCTATTCTTATATCAGACAAAACAAACTTTAAAGTTACAGTAGTTAAAAAGACAAAGCGGGACATTATATGAGGATAAAAGGCTTTGTCCAACAGGAAAATATCACAATTCTAAATATATATGCACCTAACACTGGAGCTCCCAAATTTATAAAACAATTACTAACAGCCTAGGAAATGAGATAAACATCACCACAATAATAGTGAGGGACTCCAATACTCCACTGACAGCACTACACAGGTCATCAAGACAGGAAGTCAACAAAGAACAATGAATTTAAACTATACCCTGGAACAAATGGACTTAACAGATATTTACAGAATATTCTACCCAAAAACCACAGAATAAGCTTTCTATTTGACAGTGCATGGAAATTTCTCCAAGATAGATCATATGATAGGCCACAAAATGAGCCTCAATAAATTTAACAAAATTGAAATTACATTAAGCACTATCTTGGACCACAGTGGAATAAAACTGGAAACCAACTCAAAAAATTAAAAAAAAATTCAAAATCATGCAAATACATGGAAATTAAATAACCTGCTCCTAAATGATCATTGGGTCAAAAATGAAATGAAGATTAAAATTTAAAAAGTTTTTGAAGTAAATGACAATAGTGATGCAACCTATCAAAACCTCTGGGGTACAGCAGAGGTGGTGCTAAGAGGAAAGTTCATAGCCCTAAATGCCTACATTAAAAAGACTGAAAGAGCACAAACAGACAATGAAGGTCACACCTGAAGGAACTAGAGAAACAAGAACAAACAAAACTCAAACCAATCAGAAGAAAGGAAATAACCAAAACCAGAGCAGAACTAATTGAAATTGAAACAAACAAACAAAACAATACAAAAGACAAATGAAACACAAAAAGCTGTTTCTTTGAAAAGATAAATAAAATTGATAGACCATTAGTAACATTAACCAAGAAAAGAAGAGAGAAAATCCAAATAAGCTCAATTAGAAATGAAACGAGATATTATGGTTGACACCACAGAAATACAAAAGATTACTCAAGGCTACTATGAACACCTTTATGTGCATAAGTTAAAAAACCAAGAGGAGATGGATAAATTCCTGGAAAGATACAACCCTCCTAGCTTAAGACAGGAAGAATTAGATACCCTGAGCAGACCAACCAATAACAAGCAGCTACACTGAAAAAGAAATTTAAAAATTACCAACAAACAAAGTCCAGGAGCAGAAGGATTCTCAGCAGAATTCTACCAGACATTCAAAAAAAGAATTGGTACCAATGCTATTGACACTATTCCACAAGATAGAGAAAGAGAGAACCCTCCCTAAATTATGTTATGAAGCTATTGCCCTAATATCCAAGCCAGGAAAGGACACAACCAAAAAAAAAATAACTACAGACCAATATCCCTGATGAACATAGATGCTAAAATCCTTAAGAAAATACTAGCTAACTGAATCCAACATGTCAAAAAGATAATTCACTATGATCAAGTGGGTTTCATACCAATGATGCAAGGATGGTTTGACATACATGAGTCAATAAATGTGACACAAAACATAAACAGTATTAATAACAAAAATCACACAACCATCTCAATAGATGCAGAAGAAACATTCAACAAAATCTAGCATCCGTTTATGATTAAAACTCTCAGCAAAATTGGGATACAAGGGACATACCTCAAAATAATAAAAGCCATCTATGACAAACCCATAGCCAACATAATACTGAATGGGGAAAAGTTGAACACATTCCCTCTGAGAACTGGAACAAGACAAGGATGCCCACTCTCACCACTCCTCTTCAACATGGTACTGGAAGTCCCAGTCAGAGCAATCAGACAAGAGAAACAAATAAAGGGCATCCAAATTGGTAAAGAAGGAGTTAAACTGTTGCTGTTTGCTGATGATATGATCATTTATGGAGAAAACCCTAAAGACTCCTCCAGAAAGCTTTTAGAACTGATAAAAAAAATTCAGCAAAGTTTCCAGATACAAATTTAGTGTACACAAATCAGTAGCTCTTTTATAAACCAACAGTAACCAAGCTGAGAATCAAAACAAGAACTCAACCCCTTTTACAATAGCTAAAAAAAAGAAAGAAAACTTAGGAATATATCTAACCAATGAGCTGAAAGACTTCTATGAGGAAAACTACAACACACTGCTAAAAGAAATCATAGATGACACAAACAAATGGAAACACATCCCATGCTCATGGATGGGTAGAATCAATATTGTGAAAATCACCATACTGCCAAAAGCAATTTACAAATTCAATGCAAATTCCATCAAAACACCACCATAATTCTTCACAGAATTAGAAAAAAAAAATCCTAAAATTCATACGGAACCAAAAAAGAGCCTACATAGCCAAAGCTAGACTAAGCAAAAAGAACAAATCTGGAGGCATCACATTACCCAACTTCAAACTATAATATAAAGCCATAGTCACCAAAACAGCATGGTACTGATATAAAAATGAGCCCAGAAATCAATAGAAAACCCAGAAATAAACCCAAATACTTACTGATCTTCAATAAAGCAACTGGTATTCAATAAAGCAAACAAAAACATAAAGTGGGGAAAGAACACCCTATTCAACAACTGATGCTGGGGCAATTGGCAAGCCACATGTAGGAGAATAAAACTAGATCCTCATCTCTCACCTATAAAAAAATCAACTCAAGATGGATCAAGGACTTAAATCTAAGACCTGACATTACAAAAATTCTAGAAGATAACATTGGAAAACCCTTCTAGACATTGGCTTAGGCAAGGATTTCATGACCAAGAATTCCAAAGCAAATGCTATAAAAACAAAGAGTAGGCCAGGCACAGTGGCTCATGCCTGTAATCCCAGCACTTTGGGAAGCTGAGGTGGGTGGATCACGAGGTCAGGAGATAGAGACCATCCTGGATAACTGGGTGAAACCCCGTCTCTACTAAAAATACAAAAAATTAGCTGGGCATGGTGGTAGGTGCCTGTAGTCCCAGCTACTCGGGAGGCTGAGGCAGGAGACTGGCATGAACCAGGTGGGCGGAGCTTGCAGTGAGCAGAGATCACGCCACTGCACTCCAGCCTGGGCACAGAGCAAGACTCGGTCTGAAAAATAAATAAATAAAACAAAACAAACAAAACAAAAAATTAAGAGTAATAGCTGGGACTTAATTAAACTAAAGAGCTTTTGCATGGGTAAAGGAACAGTCCACAGAGTAAACAGACAACTCACAAAGTGGGAGAAAATCTTCACAGTCTATACTTCTGACAGAGGACTAATATCCAGAATCTACAATGAACTCACACAAATTACCAAGAAAGAAAAAAACAATCCCATTATAAACGGGCTAAGGACATGAATGGACAATTCTCAAAAGAAGATATACAAATGGCCAAAAAACATTTAAAAATTCTCTACATCACTAATGATCAGGGAAATGCAAATCAAAACCTCAATGCAATACCACCTTACACCTTCAAGAATGGTTCAAGAATGGCCATAACCAAAAAATCAAAAAATAATAGATGTTTGTGTGGATGCAGTGAAAAGGGAACGTGTCTACACTGTTGGTGGGAATGTAAACTAGTACAACCAATATAGACAACAGTGTGGAGATTCCTTAAAGAAATAAAAGTAGAACTACCATTTGATCCAGCAGTCCCACCACTGGATATCTACCCAGAGGAAAATAAGTCATTATACAAAAAACATACTTGCACACACATGTTTACAGCAGCACAACTCACAATTGCAAAAATGTGGAATCCACCCAAATGCACGTAAATCAACGCATGGATAAAGAAACTGTGGTATATTTATATGATGAAATACTACTCAGCCATAAAAAGGAATGAATTAATGCCATTCGCAGTGACCTGGATGAGATTGGAGACTATTATTCTAAGTGAAGTAACTCAGGAATGGAAAAGCAAATATCATATATTCTCACTCGTAAGTGGGAGCTAAGCTATGAGGATGCAAAGGCATAAGAATGACACAATGGACTTTGGGGACTTAGGAGGAAAGTGTGAGAAGAGGGTGAGGGATAAAACTCTACAAATTGGGGGCAATGTATACAGCTAAAATGATGGCTACACCAAAATCTCACAAATTACTGCTAAAGAACTTACTCATGTAAACAAACACCACCTGTTCCCAATAACCTATGGAAATAAAAAAATTAAAAAAAATAAACTAGCTAATTCCATTGTCTCATACAAAATAAAACAGATTTTAAAACTGTAAACTATTTTTCCAAAAACAATAAAAAGGCTAAAAGAGTGCTATAAGAATGAAATAACATAAACCAAAACCAGAAAAACCCCAAAATATGATAATATAATTTAAAATTTATATTATAGAATTATAATTATAATTTTATAAGAATTAAAATTAAAGAAATATAACTTTATAAGAATTATAAAGGAAAAAAGGGAAAAATCAGTAATGAAAATTAAACTAGAAGGAAACTAAGAACAAATAAACATAACTGACAATGCTTTAATGATAATAGCCCATAAAAAAGAAGTCATAATTTAAAATTCATGAGAAATGAAAAAGATAAAATATTTGGCAGAAATTAACATATATAAGACAGAAAAAGAAGGTCCAACAGTCATTAGATTGCTGTCTGTGTAAAACAAAAAGACTAATAAAAGGACATTCTAAATCTATTGTTCTCTCCACCTATAAAATCAATATCACAGTGTTCAAGAGAAGAAATACTGATATAACATATTATGTAAGTATATTATGTAATATTTACTATGTAAATAATAGTATTTACATTTATTATATAAATTAATTTAGTTCTGAGTTAAAATTGGAAATATCTTCATAAACTTATAATTCAATATATTTATGTGTATATACATTCACACACACATTTTTTTGTGGATTATATATAACTGTATGCATGTGTGTTTATGTGTATTCATTCCATCTACTAAAAGACATAGAAAAAGTAGGCAGCTCAATAGTGACAATTATTCACAGTACCTAGAATGTGCTCTAAAAATATGACTTTTCACACAAGGAAAGCAAAGTTTCCTGATGAAGTGGGAAGTTCTAGCTTGGGGCAGGACATGTCAACATAAGGGTATAACCTATACCAAAATTAAGGAATTACTGCTAGAAGGATTTTAAAAAACAACTCCTGAACTTCAGGAGAGAGATACCAAAGAGCTTTAAAAAGGATGATACTTGCATGTATTCCAAATCAACAAATACGTTAATTTCACTGGCATGTAATCTTATGACCCCAATTAGTGGGTTATAGAATCATCTGAAGTCTGGTTTATCCATATGATTTCTGAGCTGGAAAGAATCAAAAACTGGCATTCCAAGTAAGAGCACACATGGTTTTTCCAAGTGCTTGAATTACACACAGTATTTTGACCATAAGATAGTCAACTTTCTTACGCGGAAACAAGTCTTCAAGTAGAAGTGATCCATTGAATACGGTGGAAGCATCATTGTCTATTCTTAGCCTCAGAAGTCACTGATACCACTTTTGTATCATTTTATCAGTCATAAGCAAAGCACAAACTGAATGAAATTCAAGGATTGAGGACATAGAATTGAACTTGCAATGAAAGGAGCATCAAAACCATAGCATATATAAACAGATAGGGTGGTGATGTTGTTGTCATCTTTCAAATGTATGATCCTCCACTATTTTCCTCATCCACTCTCTCCCCAATACGCTTAAGGTCTCATTCCATTATTACATCAGCTTGAATTACAGAGTCTCATCACCTAACCCAATTTGGGTATTTTTTTGATGCACCAAAGTACAGCTCCTGAATTCTTCCTATCAATCTGAAGACCAGTTCACTGAAGAAACAGGTTACTTTGCTTTCCAAATACCTAGATAGTTTTATCCAAGAGATAGGTTATCTGTTCCCCAATGATGATACAGGGAGGGATAGATACTATCATTCAAAGACAGGGAGAATGGGAGGCGCATTAGAAGTCACTGATATAGAGTATTTCTGAAATCCAGTTGCCCTGCCTTAATTAGTACCCAATTCTACTCCGTTTAAGTTTGCTTCTGTGTCTGCCCTTTGGTTTGTTGGTTCCTCTTTATGGGTTACCCTTTCTTTATCATAAAAAGTAGCCCATACTGGGGATGCAGGGGCCAGAGCAAGCACATCTTCCACAAACCATGGCTGCCCAGAGCAAGTCATCAAAATAGCCACTTGCCTCCTCCACAAAGAAAGACCAAAACAATAAGTAGATAATCATATGCCAAATGGAGTACTTAGGGAGAACACTGGAATTCAGCTAGAAACTGAGAAAGATCCTCTAAATCATAGAAACTTGAGATGGTAGCATAGAAGCATAGACAAGGAAGCAAAAAAGCTAGCTGCCATTGCCTCAGAGCCAAGAGAGACTCCCCATTGTCTTGATTTCTTTTCTTATAAGGGCACAAATCTCATCATGAGAATCTCAGTTTCATAGTCTTATCTAAATCTAATTACCTCCCAAAGGCCTCATCTCCAAATACCATTACATTGGAGGTGAGTTGAGGGGGAAACACAATTTAATCCATAGAAAGTGAATAATAATAAAGATATGTCATGTCAAAATATGTCAAAGGTAGTTCTCTGAAGAAAATGCGTAATACATAATAGAAAAGAGGAAAGGTTAAAAATAATAAAAGCTTGAAAATAATAAAAGTTTGGAAACAAAAAAGACTATAAAGAGAATAGAAACTTAAATACAGAAGAAAGAATGAAAAGATATTTAATACAGGAACAAAAATAAATAACTTTTTAAAACTTGCAACAGAAAAAATCAGCACAGATGATTTTCTATGAAAAAAATAAATCAAATAATAAATTCTAGTAAGAAAAAGTTTGAAAGAGAAAATACAAATTAAATTACCAGTGTGAATAAAATTAGCAATGAATTAGAATTAGAGATTTATTAAAGGATGCGAAACTATAGCTAGATAGGAGGAATACATTCTAGTGTTCCATACCAATATAGAATGACTATAGTTAACGATGATCTATTACATAGTTTTAAATAGCTAAAAGGAAGGCATTGGACATTTCAAACACAAAAAATCAATAAATATTTGAGATTATAAATATGCTAATTACATTGATCTGATCACTGTACATTATATGTATTGAAACATCACTATGCACCTCATAAGCATGTACAATTATTATATGTCAATTTGTTTTAAATAAAATAAAATAGAAAACAGAAGTTTCTGCAGATACTAAGAACATTTTAAATGATCCTAAGGAATTCTGGATGAACCCCCAGTTGAAATTGTAAAATTGCTAGAAAAAACGGAAAAGAAAAGCTCTATGACATTGGTTTGGGAAACTAATTTTAGAATATGGTACGAAAACACAGGCAACAAAAGCAAAAATTGGCAAATGAGATTATGTCAAACGAAAAAGCCTTTGCACAGCAAAGTAAACAATCAGCAGAGTGAAAAGACAGCCTATCACATGGGAGAAAATATTTACAAACCACACATCCAATAAGGGTTTAATAATCAGCAGAGTGAAAAGACAGCCTATCACATGGGAGAAAATATTTACAATTCACACATCCAATAAGAGTTTAATATCCAAAATACATAAGAAACTTAAACAATTCATTATCAAGCATACACATAACACAATTTTAAAATGGGCAATGGGTCTGAATAGGCATTTCTCTAAAGAATGCATACAATGACCAACTGGTATATGACAAAGGAGCTTAATATCACTAGTCATCAGAAATATGCAAATTAAAACCACAATCTGATTTCACTATATCAACTTAATTAGAATGGCTATTATAAAAATATGGAAAATAACAAATGCTGGTAAGGATGTGAAGAAAGGGAAACACTCATGCAATGCTGATGGGAATATATCTTGGTTCAGCTATTACGAAATACAGTATAGAGATTCCTTATAAATTAAAAGCAGAACTACCATAGGATCCAGCCATCACACTACTGGGTATATGTCCAAAGGAAATGAAATCGGCATCTTGAGGAAACATCTGCACTTCCATGTTTATTGCAGCACTATTCACAAGAGCCAAGATATGAAATCAACCTAAGTGTCCATGAATGAATGAATGAATGGATATTATACACAATAAAATATTATTCCACCTTAAAAAAGGAATTCTTGTCATTTGCAACAGCATGGATGAACCTGGAGGACATTATGGTAAGTGCAGTAATCCAGGCAGAGAAAGACAAATACCTCATGATCCCACTTATATGTGGAATCTATAAAAGCTGTACACAGAAGTGAAGAGTAGAATGCTAGGTACTAGAGGCTGTCAGGGATTTGGGGATCCCCATATCAGGGATTTGGCAGGGGCGCTGGTCAAAGGATACAAAATCTTAGTTAAATAGGAGGAATAATTTGAGATAATACTATGTTAATTAGTTCAAATGAGCAATTTCACAATGTATACATATGTCAAATCATGTTGTACATGATAAATATAACAATTTTATATGACAAAAAGGCCACATTTATTGTAATATTGCCTCCATACTCATAATATAATTGATTAAGTTATAAGTGTACATGTCCAAAGTTAATTGTTAAAGTTAGTAAATAAATAAAAAATAAGAACAGTCATGGCCACTTAACAATGTTTCTATCAACTATGGGCCACATATACAACATGGTCCCATAAAATTATAATACTATATTTTTACTATACCTTTTCTATGTTTAAATATGTTTAGATACACTTATAGTTACCATTGTGTTGCAATTGTCTACTATATTCAGTACAATAACATGCTGTACAAGTTTTTAGCCTAGGAGCAATAGGCTGTACCTGTAACATAGGTGTATAGGAGGCTATATCCCCTAGGTTTTTGTATGGCAATCTGTGATATTCACACAATGACAAAATCACGTAACAATGCATTTCTCTCATAGTGTATAACGATTGTTAAGGGCCACGTGACTGTATCCATTAAATAAATAAATAAAACATCCTAAGAAGATACAATATTATAAATACTAAATAATTTGGTCTAAGAAATCTAATATTTAGGTGAAGGAAACAAAATTATAGCTAGACAAGAGGAATAAGTTCTTATGGAAAGAATTTATTTCCTCTTGCAAAAGTATTTCTTAAAAAACAAATTGATAAAATCAGAGGGACGGGGAGGAACTACAGAGTCCTATGTGCCTAAAAATAATTCATAGTAAAAATATCTTCCAAGAAAAATTCTACTCCAGTAGAATTATAAAAAAAAAAAAAAAAAAAAAAAAAAAAAAAAAAAAAAAATTATAGACTAAAAAAATAACAATAAGAAAAAAATAAATACTATCTAGAAAACTCCTACAATCAGTAAGAATCTATTGACATTGATGTTATTAACTATATTATTATTATTAATTATTATTATTATTTTGAGACAGAATCTCACTCTGTCACCCAGGCCGGAGTGCAGTGGCATTATCTCAGCTCACTGCAACCTCCACCTCCCAGGTTCAAGTGATTCTCCTGTCTCAGCATCCTGAGCTGGAATTACAGGCACACCGCACCATGCCCAGCTAATTTTTGTATTTTTACTAGAGACAGGGTTCCACCATGTTGGCTGTGCTGGTCTTGAACTCCTGACCTCATGTGATTCACCTACCTTGCCTCACAAAGTGATGGGATTACAGGCATGAGCCACCACACCTGGCAGTTATTGACTATATTAAAAAGAATAAAGACAGGCAATACAATCTTATCAGTAGACTATAAACAACCATTTAATAAAACTCAAAATGTATTTATGATACATTTATCAATTAAAAAGAAAAAGCCATTAATATGATAAGTAGTAAAGACAGCCAAAGAAAAATGATAATTAATCAAATGCTTTGTATGTCAGTTTGAGATGAGATAGCAATGACTACAATTGCCTTAGGAGTTTTATCCAGTGCAATAAGGCAAGAAAAACTAATAGAAATTATGAATATTGGGATGGAAAAGTAAAAGTGCCATTATTTTTAAAAAGCATATGATTGTATAAAAATATCTGAATGAATTATCAGATAAATTACTGCAATTAATAAGAAAATTTGGCTAGATAGCTCTATGTATACCAATATAGAAAAATCAATTATATTCCTACGTAACTAGGAAAAAAAAATAAGAATATTAAGGCAAAAACAATACCATTTACATTCACATCAATAATCTGTAAGTAACGAGGAATAATTTTAACAAAAGATGCATAAAATTTCCACATAGAGAACTAATAAATTAAGTGACTTAAGTAAATGTATTGCAGTGTCTTTAGATTGGAAGTCTCAATTATTAAGATGTCAATTGTCATCAACTTCTATTTTAACTTAAATGAAATTCCAATATAACTCCAGTGGATTTTAAAAATATATTGGCAAACTAGTTTCAATATGTATGTTAAAATTCAAAAGACCTAGAATCTATAACAGGAAGGTGATCTCAAAAAGTACAAACTGGATTATTTACACTACCAGTTATGAAACTTATTTTTAAAATACAGCAGTTTATACATTGTGATATGGGTACAAAGATAAAGAAATATTTCAATGGCAGGGAATACAGATTTCAGAACAGACACAAATATATACAGTAACCTGATTAATGACAAAGTCACTTCCACAATTCAGTGGGGAAAATGACTGTTTTTTCAATAAATGATGGTGGGTGAATTAAATAACCATATGGAAAAAATGGTCCTTGACCCTACATCACACCATATACAGAAATTAATTCCAGATGCATCATATCATAGAAATAAATGCAAAATCTAAAACAATAAAACTTATAAAAGAAACAAAAATATTTTTGAACTTAATGTATTAAGCAGTATAACACCACTAATAACAAAAAAATCTAATGACTGTTTTTGCACTTCATGAAAATTTAAAACTAAATAAGTTTATAAAATATACATTAAGAGGAGAAAATAAGCCACAGATTTAGTGAATATATTAGCAAAATGTATATTCAACGAATGATTCATTCTGGACTATATAAAAAGTCTTAAAATTACAAAGAAAACCTAATAAAATTATGGGTAAAATATTGAAAAGCCACTTTTGAAAGAAGGATATTCAAATGCTAATAATCATATATGAAAAGATACTTTAAAATGTTTGTTATCAGTGAAAAGGAAAGTGCAACCATAATGTGATATCACTATAGACTTAGCAGAATGGCAACCAGAATATCAAGTATTTCTGAGGTTGTGAAGCAACTGAAACTGTCATAAATTTCTGCTAAGTATATAGATTAGTAGCCCACTTTGAAAAAGCTGGTATAGAGAGTATCTATTAAACATGTACTTATTTTATGATATAGCAATTTCACCCTTAGGTAAAATCTGAAAAGAAAGTAGTGTAAATGTTCATTAAATAAAGTTTTTATTCTTAATAGCATGAAACTGGAAATAATAAAAATGTACCTCAATAATATAATGGATAAATACGTTTTGAAAATGACATAAATTATATTTCATTCTCCCTTTACTGCTCTTGAGTATCTCATTTATATAATGGGGTGGGGGAACTGTGACTATGCGCAGAACATAGATGGGTCTTATAGACACAATATTTAGGAAAAGAGGCTAGATCCAAAAAAGTGAATTGATACCTATGCAGTTCAAGAACATAAATATATAGCGATAGAAATCAGAATTGTATTCTCAGGGGATGGGTTAATAGTGGACTTCTGCAATATTGGAACTATTCTATACCTTGTTTTGGGTGGTGATTACAAAGTTTTATATATATATAATATACACATATATACATAAAACTTTAATGTCTATAAAACTTTGAATATCTATATAATTATACATATATATATGAAAAAATATACTAGAATAGTCAAAGCACACAAATATTTACCAACAGAAAAAGAGAAATACCTTTTTGCATATTTTTGAAATGTGCTATGAACATAACTATTAATAAATGAGAGTTTTGTGTACCTAAGAAGGTATGTGCCCCAAAGATGCAAGGTTAAAAGTTGCAGAAGTATACTTGTACCACTTGTGATACACTTATATTAATATACTATGCAAATTAGAACCAAAAGATACAGAATTACATACTTATAAAGGAAAAATATAAAGTACTAAAAGTGAACAACAGGATCAGACCTATGTTTTAGAAAGCTATTTTGTAGAAATTTAGAGAATGGATTGGATAAGAGAGATTACTAAAAAAGAACTAGGGAAAAGATACTGATCTGTTCTGGAAAAATATTATGAGAAAATAATTAATAATTATTATTCCAAGAGACTGGAAAGAAAGAAAAGACTCACAAAATATTTCAGTCACAGATCAAAAGGATCTGTTAATCTATATGAAATGAGAGAAAAAAAAACGAGTTGATGTATATTTATGAAGCATATATGTTTTATATGCCCAGCACTCTGCCAGGTGTTTTACATATGCTATGCCATTTAATCCTGGTAATAGCCTGGTGTGATACACATATTTATTTCTATTTTACAAATAGAAAAGCACAGAACTCTTGCAGGTTATTTAATTTTCCCAAAGTCAAATGGCAAGGAAATGGAGATGCCCTATTTGAAGCCAGGTGTGTTTGATTCCAAGGTCATACTCTTTTCATTTGAGAATGAATCCTAATACAACTGATAGTATTTGAACAATTTGTTTTGGTGCATGGTGATACCATTAACTGAAAAAGGAAATTCGGATCAGAAGTATGTTCTATATAGTAGTATAGACTTGGTTTTTGAACATGCTTTAACTTTGCTAACATAACATCTGGTAAGAAGTTAAAAACAAGTTCTGTTCTTGTAAATTTGTTAAAGATTCTTATAGATGCTGCATAGGAGACCTGTGTCAGATGCATAGTTTCAAGTATTTTCTCCCATTCTGTAGTTTGTCTTTTTACTCTGTTAATAGTTTCTTTTGCTGTGCAGAACCTCTTTAATAATAATCCCAATTGCCAATTTTTGTTTTTGTTGCAATTGCTTTTGGTGTTTTTGTCAAAATTTTGCCACTTCCTATGTCCAGAACGGTACTGCCTACATTGTCTTGCAGGGGTTTTATAGTTTTGGGTTTTACATTTAAGTCTTTAATCTATATTGAGTTTATTTTTGTATATGGTTAAAGGAAGGGGTCCAATTTTAATCTTCTGTTATTAAAAAGTTAAAAAGTAACCAGTGCTGAAGAGGTTGCAGAGAAAAGGGAATGCTTATACACTGTTGTTGGGAGTGTAAATTAGTTCAACAGTTGTGGAAAACAGTGTGATGATTACTCAAATTGCTGAAGACAGAACTACTATTTGAGGCAGCAGTCCCCTTACTGGGTATATACCCAGAGGAATGTAAATCATTATATCATAAAGACTCATGCACATGTATGTTCATTGCAACACTATTCACAATAGCAAAACATGGAATCAATCTAAATGTCCATCAATGGTAGACTGATGTATTAATTTGTCACACTGCTATAAAGAACTATTTGAGATTAATAGTTAATTTATAAAGAAAAGAGGTTTGATTCACAGTTCCACAGGCTTAACAGGAATTATGACTGGGAGGAGTCAAAAAACTTACAATCATGACAGAAGGCGAAGGGGAAGTAAGCATGTGTTACAGTGGTGGAACAGAAGAAAGAGAGAGAAAGAGCAAAGGCGGATGTGCTGCACACATTTAAACAACCAGATGTCATGAGAACTAACTCACTATCACAAGAACAGCTAGAGAAAAATCCACCACCATGAGCCAATCACCTCCCAACAGCTCCCTTCCCTGACAATTGGGGATTACAGTTCAACATGAGATTTGGGTGGGAACACAGAGCCAAACCATATAATTCTGCCTTGGCCCCTCCCAAATCTCATGTCCTTCTCACATTTCAAAACAAATCATATCTTCTCAACAGTCCCCCAAAGGCTTAACTCACTCCAGCACTAACTCAAAAGTTCAAGTCCAAAGTCTCATCTAAGACAAGGCAAGTCCCTTCTGCCTATGAGCCTGTAAAATCCAAGGCAAGTTAATTACTTCCAAGTTAAATGGAGGTACAGGAATTGGGTAAGTAATCCCATTCCAAAAGGGAGAAATCAGCCAAAACAAAGGGGCTACAGGCCCCATGCAAGTCCAAAACCCAGCAGAGCAGTTATTAAGTCTTCAAGCTCCAAAAATAATCTTTTTTGACTCGATGTCTCACATCACAACCAGGTCATGCAGATGCAAGGGGTGGGCTCCCAAGGCCTTGGGCAGCTCTTTTCCATGCCTCTGCATGATACGTTCCCCACAGCTGCTTTCATGGGCTGGCATTGAGTGCCTACTGCTTTTCCAGGCACATGGGAAGTTGTTGGTCGATCTACCATTCTGGGGTCTGGAGGATGGTGGCTGTCTTTTCACAGCTCCACTAGGCAGTACATCAGTGTGGCTGCCCCACATTTCTCCTTTGTATTCCCCTAATAGAGGTTCTCCATGAGGGCTCTGCCCCTGCAGCACATTTCTGCCTGGATATTCAGGTGTTTCCATACATCCTCTGAAATGTATACGGATGATCACAAAGCTCAGCTCTTGTCTTCTGTGCATTCACAGGACCAATACTGTGTGGAAGCCACCAAGGCTTAGGGCTTGCACCCTCTGAAGCAACAGGCCCGAGATTTATCTCAGCCCCTTTTAGTACGGCTGGAGCTAGAGCAACTGGGATGCAAGTCACCATGTCTCAAAGCTGCACAGAGCAGCAGGGCCCTAGACCTGGCCCATGAAACCATTATTCCCTCCTAGTCCTCTGGGCCTGTGATGGGAGGGACTGCTGTGAGGTCTCTGAAATGCCCTGCAGGCATTTTTTCCATTGTTTTGACTGTTAACATTTGGCTCCTCTTTACTCATGAAAATTTATGTAGCTGGCTTGAATTTCTCCACAGAAAATGGGTTTTTCTTCTCTACCACATAATCAGGCTGCAAATTTCCCAAACTTTTATGCTGTGCTTAATTTGTAAATATAGGTTCCCTTTGCTAATGCTAATGAGCATAGAGTTTCACGAACAGCCAGGCCACCTCTTCAACACTTTGCTACTTAGAAATTTCTTCCACCAGATACCCTAAATTATGTCTCTCAAATTCAAAGTTCTACAGATCTTTAGGGCAGGGGCACTATGCTACCAGTCTCCCTGCTGAAGAGTAGCAAGAGTGACCTTTACTCCAGTTCCTAATAAGTTCTTCTCCATCTGAGACCACCTCAGCCTGAACTTCATTTTCCATAGTAATATGGAATATCAGCATTTTGGTCAAAACCATTCAACAAGTCTCTAGAAAGTTTCAAACTTTCCTGCATCTTTCTGTCTTCTCCTGAGCCCTACAAAATTGTTCCAATCTCTACCTGTTACCAGTTCCAAAGTTGCCTCCACATTTTCAGTTATCTTCATAGCAGAGCCCTACTTCCGGTACCAATTTTCTGTATTAGTCTGTTTTCACACCGCATTTTGAATTCGTAGAACTTAATGTCAGTGCACAAAATGAGAATTTAAGAACTACCTGAGACCAGGTAATTTATGACATTAATTTAGTAATTAATGTCTTGGGGATCGAATGTTTACAAATGATCTAATTGCAATCCTCTATTTTATAATTGAGATATAAGATTTAAATAACTGTGTGCCCTGTTGAGAAATTATACAGATAGTTGTTGCTCTGTAAGTCTGAATCCCTGTGTGACACTTGTAAGCAAAGTCCTATGCCAACATATGGAAAACTAGTGAATGACAGTTATGTGCTAGGAAAAGGCATGCTCTGAACTATGTGGTGATTGTTGCTAACAAATACTATTTTTTTGTTGTTGTTTTCCTAACATGATCAAGAAATTTGGAATATAAGACTAAGGCAGATGGGGATTATATTTTAAAAACTCAAACTTAAAAATAATGAATTTCAGTGAAATTAGGAAAAATTTTGGAAAAAAGTGGATAATGGCTATTGTGAGAAATGTTGCAATGAACATAAGAGTACAAAGGTGCTCAACATCACTGATCATCAGGAAAATCCAAATCAAAACCACAATGAGATATTACCGCACACCTGCTACCAAAAATATAAAAGAACAAGTGTTGGCGAGAATGTAAAGGAACGGGGATCCTTGTGTGCTGTTGTTGAAAATGTAAAATGTTGCAGTTGCTAAGAAAAGCAGTATGAGTGGTCCTCAAACAATTAAGAGGAGAACAACCTTATGATCCAGCAATTCCACTTCTGGGTATTTACCAAAATAATTGAAAACTGAATCTCAAAGAGATACTTGCACTCCCACGGTTCATTAAAATGAATTTGATTTTATCTTAAAAATTAGTTTAAAAAGCAGAAGCCATATTTCCTAAAATTGATAACAAAGAATCTTGAAGACAGTGAAGAAGTTAATTGGATGAGAGTTTTAATGAATATTAGTTTATTTCATGTCAATGAAATCACACGGAATAGTAAGTTAATTCTAAAATTAAAAAATAAGTAATATACTTTATAAAAACCTCAATGGATTAAAGAAGGAATCACATTAGAATTTACAAAATATTTTGAACTGAATAATAAAGATAAAACATGCAGTAAGTTGTAAGATGTAGCAATAGTAATGATGAGAGATAGGTCTACCTGAATCTATCTGCTCTTGTTCCTATGTGTCAGAAGGTGGCAAACCACAGCTTATGCCATTTCAGTCTCTGTCTGTTTTTGCATGATCCACAAGCTAAGAAGTTTTTTACAAACAAACATTTGTAATCATTTGGTAATAGAGAACACTAACTTTGAACCCCAACTAATGAAAAGATCATCTCAAAAAACCTCCATTCTCATTAGTTGACCTGTCTTACAAAAAAAAAAAATGTACTCATGCATTACTGTTGTTGTTATATTTTGAGTGTCATCAAAAAGAATATTGTCAAAATCTATTTCTCTTTTGTTATATAACAACCTGCATAATATTCTTGACTTGCTTCTTGGCCTACGAAGCCTAAAATATTTATAATTTGCCTTTTATTAAGTTTGCTAACTGCTAACCCAAGAAAATGCAGTCCCCACCACTCCAGAGTGTACAGTGTGATATTAATTACTAAATTTAACTTTGAAAGGTGTTCTTCTCAATATGACCCTCAAAGAAGTTCTCTAAGGTAAAGATAAGAAACTCTACACACTTTTCAATATTGTGAAAAGAATGCAAATGTGAAAAATCTGACATTTTTAAATTGATGTAAAATAACCATAATATCAAGGTTGTTTTTAATTGGAATTCTATAAATCAGTATACTTATGTTGGTTTATCATATCATGACCAAAAGCTCTGGTGAATAATAATGTTTTAACATAGGAAAAAATTTTGGATTAAATGAAATTCATTTCAAGAAAAAGTATTGAACAAAATATAATGAAAATGGATGAGAGACAAAGAAAAATATCATAGTGGGAAAGTGTTAAACTAAGAAATAATCTCATTGAGCTATGTTTTGGGAGTTACAGATTAAAAAATAAATGTTATAGCCAAATTGCACTGTAAATTTCCCCAAAGAAGGGTGTATTATGTTGCGAATTCTAAATTATCAAGTTTATACAGAATAGTTATACCAATTTCTCTGAGGATGAACTTTCTTATGTGGACAATATCTCTCCAAGCTAGGCTTAAAGCCTAGCATACAAGACTGATGTAATAAATGGAATCTGATTTTGAGATATGTTGATTAAAGAAAAATACCATTATCCCATTAGGCCACACTTTCATTTTATTCATTTTTTTCATTCATTTACCAATTATTAATTGAATACTATTATCTTTCAAGTAGGTACTATATACTAAGTGAATAAATCCGCATTTTGAAGTCTTAGAACTTAATGTCAGTGCACAAAATGAAAAATTTAAAAGCACAGATAAATTCTTATAGAATAATCTTGCAATATAAAATTTATAGATGAATTCTGTAAGTTAAAACAATAGCAAGAACCTACTAACCTTAATATATCTGAGTCTCACCACATGTCCTGGTGCTTTGCAGTTTGTTAATAATATTTGTTGTGAAATGAAAGTTATTAGTACATTTTGGCAAACAGTTTTTCCCTGTTTATATATTGCCCATAAATATACTATAAAATTTCCCATAAAACTCCATGTACATAAAATATAGGCAATGTGGAAATCTTCTCCAGTAGAAGTTCCACAGAGTATGTTTTCATTTAATAAAGACAGAGACAATAATCAAAAATTCATAACTGTAACTTTGTTCTCATTTGAGTTGTGGTAGAACTGATAAGTTTATGTGTTTATATGCTAATTTTACTTTGTATAAATTTGATAGATGTATCAGAAAATAAATGTTAATCAAATACATCATTGACAAAAGACTTTAGGTTTCACATAATCAGTACATCAAAAAGTTTTGCACTCCCTTAACCCAGTCTCCAATAAGCAAGTAAAGTAATATTTTAAAGCGAATTATCAAATTATATTATTTCCGTGTTTAAGTCCAATGGCTTCTCATCGGAATTGGAATACAAAACGAACTCTTTTTTTCAAATCGTCCACAAGACTCAACATTATTTGGCCTTTGTTTACTTCCCAAGCTACATCTCCAGCACTAGCCTCTCATTAAAGGCTCCAACCGTTCAATCAAACTTTCCTAGAACATCGACCTCATCCCCATATAAAGAATTTGTACTTGCTTGTTCTGTCTAGAATATTATTCCCCTAGAACTCTGAATGGTTAGCAAATTCTCATCACTTGGGTCCAATTGAAGTCTTTACTTTTCAGAGGGAAAATAAAGTACTTCCTCAACCTACTCTATTTTGTCACTTTTTGTCCTTCAAAGCAGGGGTCCCCAAACTTTTTGGCACCAGGGACCAGTTTAATGGAAGATAATTTTGGTGAGGGGGGTGGCTTGGGGATGAAACTGTTCTACCTCAGATCATCGGGCGTTAGATTCCCATAAGAGGCCCTCAACCTACATCCCTCGCATGCCCAGTTCACAATAGGGTTCCCACTCTTATGAGAATCTAATGCTGCTGCTGATCGGACAGCAGATGGAGCTCAGATGGTAATGCTTTGTTGCCCACTGCTCACCTCCTACTGCTTGGCCTGGTTCCTAACAGGATACAGGCCAGTAATGGACAACAGGGTTTGGGGACTCCTGTTTCAAAGCCCTTTCTACCATCTCAAATAATCACATGAGCTAGCTTCTCTATTTCTATTTTTATCACTAGGGTATAAATTCTATGAGAAGAGAAATTGGTACTCTTTTTTTTAATCACTGTTTTTCCAATGCCTATAACAGCCAGTGTTACCTAGTAGATACTTACAGTAGTTGTTAGCATTTTGAAGCCTATGATAATAATCAACTTACTGCTAACTGGACATAACTGTCTTTAAGAATTTGGGACTGAAAAATTTATTGATTTTGAAAAAAGTCAAACTTACCTTAATGTAAAATACTAATATTATCTAGTTGATATTTAAGGCATTTTTTAAAATATTGATAGATTTAGATTTTATGGTTTTCACATTTAAGCTGAATATGCATTCATTAAAAATGTGTTCGCATTCATTAAAAATGTGTTCACGTTCAACAGGTTGAAACAGACTACCTAGAAACTTAAGAGATTTGGCTCCTGACACAATTGGCCCTGCCTCTGCCTCAATACTATGTATCAAAGGAATTATTACTTCCCATGGTTATCTGATATCAAAATAGATGGTTTAATTCAAGTTCCTGTCACTTACCTTGGTTAAGTTGCCTGATCTTCTTTTGCTTCAATGTCTTCATTATCAAAATGGAAATTACTATATAAATTCTGTATTTTGAGTACCAAATGAAATAATATTTTATTAAGTGAAAGCACTTTATGAAATTGTCTGCTCCTTTAAATTGTTGTTATTATGCTATCTGTTTTGTCCATTTAGCATCTGTTTTATTTCTTAATTATTAATTTCCTAAGTTGTTTTATTACTAATAGGTGAGAGTGTTTAATAGTTAATATTTTTAGACAAATCTTTTCATGGTAGAAATCTAAGTAAATGAGACATGCACTTTGAAGATTAAAAAATGTTGATACGTGCGATGTATTTGCATTTGAAGTGACAGAATTTCCTCTAAATTAGATTTTATATTTCATAATGGTGTATGATTATAGAGAACAATGTAGTGCTCCACCAAATCCCCTCTGCAGGGATCAGCATCCATCCTCCAACTGCTAGGAATATTTATAAATGGCTGACATCCCCCAGTTGAGACTCCTCACTGGGAATCGTGCAAGATTATGACCCCTTTCAGGAGCCAATGCCTGGCTGACATGGAGATATAATGGCTAGGTCTCTTTTCCTCAATTTGAGACATCTCCAGAGCTCCTCTAGGATCAGTTGATGCTTTTGTGGCATCAAGATTGGAGTTAGCTGGATCCACCCCTTCCCAGTCCCACCTTCCTCTATTTCCCAAGAACACTCCCTACAGACCTACAGACAACTCTCTATCTCAGAATCCAATTTAAAACAACTCTTTTCGCAAAGATACCATCATGGGTAATATACTTTAATCTGGTTTCAAAATACAATGTAATTATGTCTTTGGAAAACAAAAACCAATAAAATGTTTACTCTACATACTAATCACATGCAAATTTTGGTAGTATTTCTTTTGTGTACATGCGAAGGCTATATATAGTTTTTCTGGTTAGAGTGATGTTGACTCGTGTGGTTAACACATCAGTTTTTCATATGCTTTATTTATTCAAAAGATGAGAAGACCTATGTGACCATGTTTCTTAATGAACATTCATGAGATTTTCTTCGATATTTCTTGTCATTTGCGCTACTACTCCTTGGCCTACACTTGCAAATCTGTACAGAATTGACATGCTGAGGCTCATATTTATTTTCCTATGGAAAAAAGAGAGGGATTTGAAAGTCATTTTTATAATTTCCAACATGTGATATTATGCAGTTTATTTTTAAAAACAGGTATCTAAACATTTGTCAGGGATGTGAGACAATATCCCTCAAACAACTTCCAAACAAAAAAGAAACACTCATTCTAGCAGTATTCAGGATGACCCTTGAAGAAACATGTACTTTAAATCTTGAGACAAAACTTCTTGTACTTTAAATCTGAATTATTATTAACTTTTCCTTTAAATTAAATGAGACTCTCCAGTCAAGTTTAAGCTCTTTTCATATACACTTTTACTACACAACATGCTTTTCCGTTGCAAAATTCATCACATGTGGAAATACATAATTTTATATTGTATTTATCTCTTTAGTTTGATGTAAGCTCCATAAGGAAAAGAATTTTTTTGCCTGTTTAGTTTTCTGCTACATCCCTCTATGATCTTCAAAGGTACCTGCTACATAGCAAGGGTCAATAAATATTTGCAGATACTCTTTTAGGAAGCCTAGCTGTTGCCAACATATGTATTTCTGGTCTTTATTTGATTAGGATGCTACGATTTATCTGATAATGTCAACAACTCAGTAGCATATGTATTTCCTATATGTATTTAGATAAATAGATGCATTTATGTTTATATGGTTATCAACTGTGGGACAAAAGTGTTTTGAATAAGCTACTTTTAAGAATGTATCTAATTCATCTGAATTTATAGAAAAATCCAATCTCCTCAAATACCATCAGAAAGAATCTTCCTTTTTTCTCAAAGTAGGAGGCACTTGCATTTAGCGGTTTATGTATGAACTGAATTATTTTATAATTATCAGGATCTATGGTATCTTCGGGTGAATGTTAGACTCATCTGTCCTAAAAGCTTCTTAGTGGTTTACAAGTATACTGAAAAGTAATCCTATGGGGAACTTACATAATGAATACATTTTGTAAAATTAAAGATTACTTTGTCAGTTGTTTCCCTTAGATATTTTTTCTGTAAAGTTATTGCGAGATTTAGTTTTTTTTAATTTTCCATCTCATAGACTCTACTACATACAACACTATAGTACATAGAATACAGGACAAAGAATAAACATTCTTCCTTATTTATCAGACTGTCACAAGTCTTACTATAGCTTTATTAATATTTTTTAATTTGACCTCTACATGTAAAGAAAGAAATATGAAATTATAACTCACAAGAAAAATTTCATGACTGCTGTTACTATTTCTTAGAGTAAGCCCAATATATTTGGCTGAAGCATATCCTGGGTGAGATCATTTAAAAAGAAAAAAAACCTGATAAATTAAAATGAAACAGAAACAGGAAATTGCAATAGAATGAATAAGCACTTCTATTTCTGGAAAAATTAGACGTATTAGATATGCCTATTGGGACAACAATCAGAAGTTTGTCATATATTTGGTTTGAAGAATTGTCTCTGTCCATTTGAGTCAAAAGTTACCCATACCTAATCATGCAGAACACTGTATTAGATTCTGAGAATATACAGAGAGAAAAAAACAAAGGTCTCTGCCCTTGGGGAGCTTAATAACAATACAGATAATTGGTTTTAGTCATTGAGAGAGACTACCAAGATCAATGAAGAATATACCAGTTTTATTTTTTTTCAAAATTCAATTAAATCTTATGCATGCATATCCCAGAGATATTGTGGGTTTGGTCCAGACTACCATAAGAAAGCAAATGTTTTATAAAAGCAAGTCACATAAATGTTTTGATTTCCCAATACTTTAAAAATTGTTTACACTATACTTCAGTTTATTAAGTGTACATACCATTACGTCTGAAAAAAAGGAATGTGTCACGATTTTAAAAATACTTGATTGCTAAAAATTGCTAACTTTCATCTCAGCCTTCAGTGAGTCTTATTTTTTTTATTTATTTATTTATTTATTTTTTGCTGGTAGCGGGCTTTGCCTCCGGGTTAATGTTTGCAGACTGATCAGAGAGGTGATTGCTGAAGGTTGGGGTGGCTGTAGCAATGACTTAAAATTAGACAATGAAGTCTGCCACGTCAACGAACTCTTCCTTTCATGAAAAATCTCTCTGTAGCGTATGATGCCATCTGAGATCATTTTGCCCACAGTAGAACCTTTTTCAAAATTGAAGTCACTACTCTCAGATCTGCCTGATTTAGCAACTAAATTTATGGAATATCCTAAATCCTTTGTTGTCATTTCAGCAATATTCACAGTGTCCTCACCAGGAGCAGATTTCATCTCAGAAACCACTTTCTTTGCTCAATTATGAGAAGCAAATCCTCATTTGTTCAAATTTTATCATGAGATTGCAGCAATTCAGTCATATCTTGAGGCTCCACTCCTAATTCTAGTTCTCTTGCTATTTCCAACACATTTGCAGTTGCTTTCTCTTCTGAAGTCTTGAACCCATTAAAGTCATCCATGAGGGTTAGAATCAACTTCTTCCAAACTCTTGTTCATGTTGATATTTTGACTTCTTCCCACGAATCATAAATATCCTTAATGGCATTTAGAGTGGTGAGTCCTTTCCAGAAGGTTTTCAATTGATTTTTCCCAGATCCATCAGAGAAATTCCTATGTCTGGCAGCTATAGTCTCATGAAATGCAGTTCTTAAATAAGAAGAATTGAAAGGTTAAATTACTCCTTAATCCATAGGCGGCAGAATGGATGTTGTATTAGCAGGCATGAAAACAACAGTATTCTCCTTGCACATTTCTATCAGAGCTCTTGGATGACCAGGTTTATTGTCAAGAAGCAGTAATATTTTGAAAAGAATGCTTGTTTGTTTTGAGATGGAGTCTCACTCTGTCACTCAGGCTGGAGTACAGTGGCATGATCTTGGCTCACTGCAACTTTCACCCCCCAGGTTCAAGCAATTCTCCGGCCTCAGCCTCCTGACTAGCTGGATTATAGGCGCATGCCACCATGCCGAGGTAATTTTTGTATTTTTAGTAGAGATGGGGTTTCACCATGTTGGCCAGGCTGGTCTCAAACTCCTGACCTCAAGTGGTCTGCCCACCTTGGCCTCCCATGCTGGAATTACAGGTGTGAGCCACTGCACTTGGCCAGAATCTTTTTATTTTTATAAGCAGTAGTTCTCAAACATGGCTTAAAATATTCAGTAAGCCATGCTGTAAATGCACGTACTATCACTCAGGCTTTGTTGTTCCATTTCTAGAGCACAGACAGAGTAGAGTGAGCAAAATTCTTAAGAGCCTTAGGATTTTCAGATTGGTAAATTAGCATTGGCTTCCACTTACCGTCTCCAGCTTATTAGCAGCTTACAAGAGAATCAGTTTTGAAACTAGCTATTAATTTCTCCTCTCTAGCTTTGAAAGTCCTAGATTGCATCTTCTTAAAATATGACTGTTTTATCTACATTAAAAATCTGCTATGTAATGTAGCCAGCTTCGTCAATGATCTTAACTGGATTTCTGGATAGCTTGCTGCCGCTTCTACATCAGCACTTGCTGCTTCACCTTTTACTTTTATGTTATGGAGACAACTTTCTGCCTTAAACTCATGAACCATTCTCTGCCAGTTTCACACTTTTCCTTCTGCAGCTTCCACATCTCTTCGCCTTCACAGAACTGAAGAGAGTTAGGGCTTTGCTCTGGATTAGGCTTTAGCATAAGGGAACGTTGTGGCTGCTTGGATCTATCCAGACCACTCAAACTTTCTTTATATCAATAATGAAGCTGTTTCACTCTTTTATTACTCATGTGCTCACTGGAATATCACTTTTAATTTCATTGAAGAGCTTTTATTTTGCATTCACAACTCAGCTACTTGACACAAGAGGCCTGGCTTTTGGGCAGTCTCAGCTTTTGACATGTCTTCCTCACTAAGCGTAATTATTTCTAAATTTTGATTTAAAGTGAGAGATATTTGACTCTGTCTTTCAGCGGAACACTTGGGGTCTATTGTAGCATTATTAGTAGGCCTAATTTTAATAATATTGTGTCTCAGAAAATAGAAAGCCTGGAAAGGATAAGAGAGGGACAGGAAAAGCACTGATTGGTAGCAGTCACAACACTAACCGTTAAACATTTGTTGACTAAGTCCTCCATTATACATGTATGTGTTTCCTGGTGCCCCCAAACAATTACAATAGTAACATCTAAGACTACTAATCAAAGATCCCCATAACTGATTTGATAATAATAAAAAAATTTGAAATACAGTGAAGATTACCCAAATGTGCCAGAAGCATGATTTGAGCACATGCTGTTGGAAAAATGGCACTGATAGATTTGCTCAATGCAGTGTTTCCATAAAACTTCAGTTTATTAAAAAATACAATATCTTCAAAGCATAATAAAAATAAAGTATAACATAAAGAGATATGTCAAAATATTATAAAATTCAAACATAACAGAATTGGATGAATGCTGGTCTTAAAGTTAGAAATCCTGGATTTAAAATTCTAACCTGAGGTTTATCAGTTATGTGACATTAGCATAGTTGAATCATCCCTCTGAAACTTCAGTTCCATTATTAGATGCTGATATTAAGATTGTGTTATATGATGTATGAAAGTTTCCAATAGCATTCTGTTAAGACATATTAGATACTTACGTTAATATATGTTCAATGTTGTGTATTTAAAATGTTACCAATGATTCTGGAAATATAATAGATAAATGTTCAGAATAAATATAACAGATGAAAATAATATTCAAAAACCACCAGTTAAAAATGAGTCTAAATTGATTTTTCCATTTGTAGTTCTTAGGGTTATGATTCTGTTCTGAGGTGTGATGATTCATCTCTTGTACTAATCTTTTCATTAAGGTTTTCTATGCTAAACAGTAAGAAATAAATAGATTGCTAAGTTCCTTATTAATGATTTGATTTCTAAAGAGAAGAAAGAGAAACTAGAGTCTTCAACCAAATGCACCAACCTCAAAAATAGAGCTGTTTCCAAGAGTTAAACCTCCCCAAGCCTTCTAACTCCAATTTATGATAGAATATACATATTATTGAATATGATATGAATAGCATCCTTGGTGGTTTTCTAGAGAATAGGATAACATTGCAAGATAAACTTACTAAGTTAACATGAAGATGGAATATTAACTTGAATTTAGTTTTAACATAGGTTATATTTCTTTAAATGGCACATCGTTTATTACAGATCTTCATTTAATAACTATTCACATTGACATTTGGGTAGTTAAACATAACACAGCCTGAATTTTTTTTTCTTCAAAGTCTTCATTCATGCCTCTGAGTAAAATACAATCCAAGACCAAGTGAAAGGGGCAAAGTTTGCAATAGTGCTTAAATAATTCAACCATTTATCATTAGATGACAAATATCACACTTCATATAGAGACAGTAATTCATAGCTATCTCAGGAAATTATTAGGAAAAGCCTAAACCATAGAATTGCATGCTTAAAAAACATGAAGCACCTATCCTGATATACATATGTATGTATGTATACACACACACTCTCACACACACACACACACACACACACATATATATATATAACGAGACTAGTATGTATATCTTCAGCCTTCAATTTCTAAGTCTTCTCTTCCTGTACTATTGATGATTGGCCTAAAATGCAGACTCAGACTCAGAAAAGAATAGAGCAGTGTAGGGTAGGGAAATTAGATTGTAAGTAGAACCATGTTCAGAATAGAAAGCAGATGCATCCTCTGAGAAAAAAACAAAAAGAATGTGAACTCTTGTCAGTAGCAAATTAATCAATCTTTTTTTTCTTACGGGGATTATGTTAAAACTAACTATACATAATGTAGTTTGAAAAATACTAAATTTGTAGAGACTGCAAATTTGAAGGGAATACTTCTAGACAATCCCCCAAAACCAAATTTTTCTTTTCTCCACATATATTAATAATATTTCAAATATGACGCTGTTGAGCTTTGGAGGAAATCCTCTGTATTCTTGAGGGGTGGAACCAGGCAATAATCCATGTGCTGTTGAAACTTACCACAAAAATCTTCCTTTGGTAGTTGCTGGGTACTACTTTATATCCATTTATCAAGGCACGAATAAGGGCAATATTCTCTAAATATATTAACATGTTTAATCTTGTATCCATCATGTCCCAATACAGAGGGTAATGGTGGAGTTGTTGTTATTAGAAAATTTGTAGCATCCTTTATCTGACAATAAAAAATGTCTAGGTTGATAGTGTCTACCAATTACTGAGAACAACAACATGTCAGGCAGAGTGCATGCCCTCTACAAAATTGTCTGCCCTCTCCTAACATCCCTAGAAGGAGGATATTATTATCTCCAAATTAAAGATGAAAATACTGAGTCTTAGAAGTAAAATAATTTCTTCGAGGTGGCAATAGTTTACAAGGATTCAAACTCAGGTCTGTCTGCCTCAGCAGTCCATCAAGAGGCGTTGCTCAATTAGATGAGTGCTTACTCCATGGTTTTTAAAGAAAACAAATTGATTTTTCAATATTTAAATTTTAAATCTTTTTAATAAACCAAACTGAGTTTTATGTGGAGGTAACCATACATAGTGTTTAAAGGTATGTACAGTAAAATATACTTTTATTTATCACATTTACAAATTCTAACTATAGCATTATGATCTGCTTACTGGTATAATCTATAGCTGTTGAAATAATTTACATGGTCTGATATTAAGAATAGGTCCTGTATTACTATTGAAAAGAACACTTTGTTCATCTTTAGTCTACTTCCTATATAAGTAAAGTGTTCTGTTCATTTATCCCATGCAGTCAAATCCAGCTAAGAACATTTGAGCCTACTTATCTAAAACCTTCTTTTGTGCAGAGCAGCATTTCTGCTGAGCCCTGCCAAGCTCAATTTTGAGTGTTACAGTGTAATTTACATGGTCTGATATTTAAAAGGGGAAAAATAAATTAACTATATGCCACCATTTGGCTAAAGAGGTTTTATTTCAGAAAAAAATGAATATTTTTTGGATAAACAAATCTACATCAACAAGTGCTTTATCATACTACTCAGCAATTTTGATCCCTCGAGGCCACTTATTAATTATAGGAAGAAAAATAATACACTAAATTTTACCTAAGCAAAATTTATTTCTTGCATGAACAAAAATTTACTTTAACATAAAGCACAGAAAACGTACATGAAATATTCACTGGAGGGTAAGAATTGTTTTGCATGTTACATTCTTGCTGCTTATCTGCTAAACTTCAATTCTCACGTTCATACTAAGTTATGTGAAATGGAAATATAGAATCGTTTTCTAAAGACACTTTTATAATACTCAGATTTCATTCAATAGAACTCCTAATTAGAATAATACCCAGGTTAGTCAGAAAATCAGTATTCCAGTCCCAGATCCACCACTAGACTTGTAGTTCACAGACGTTCTCTATTTTCAATGTGACCTCCTGCAAGCCTAGAATATTGATATATATTCCTATTCTGTTTGGATAATCCAAACTAAAATTCCAATGGGTATAGGAGGCTAAAATGCAATAGAACTACAAGTTGGCATTTTTGTTTGATTTTTTTCCAGCCTTACTTCCTCCTTTTCTTCATTTTGTGCCCATTTGTTACATACTACTATAAGTTCCCTTTAACAATGGGCTTAGTACCATGGCACATTTACTTCTCTAGAGTTACACAGTTGAGTTTAAAAGTAGCCTTAGGCTTCCAGACTCATCAGGGAAAAAATTAAAAGTTGTTCCATGCAAAATATTGTTTTCCCAAAGTGTCTCCTCTTTGTCATACCAGGATAATGTGATTGTCTCACTAGCAAAAAGCATCTTGAAGGTCGGAGGGCAGTAGAGACTTCATGAATAGGAGAAATCCATTTATTCCAACAGGGGATATTTTATTTCAAAATTTTCTTTTTGTTTCTTGACACAACGCTTCCAAAGTGGGAAATTAGACCAGAAATCCTGACTAGTTCGTGTTTATTTAAGTGCATAGTTTGAGACTAAAAGCAAGTTTACCTAAAAACACTTTTAGAGAACAAACTAACCCAGCTGTGTAAGGTCATAAAGGAAGCACAGCTCTATTTGAACTTCAAGGATGTAAAGACCTACCTGCTTGTTTTCTCCAAAATAATTAAGGCTGATGATTTGACACAATTATTCTTGGCTCTTAAATTTGTCTCTATGGCTCTTTCTGACAGTTGAGTTCCTACATTTTCCAAAATAGGTCCACTGCTCCCTCAGAAGTATCTGGTCAGCGTAGTGGAACAGGATGAGTCTCTCCTCTTAAAGTTTTTCCCGTTTTAATATTCCAAGTTCCCTCAGGGTCCCTTCTCACAAGTAAAAATCTAGCATATGTAATTCAATAATCAGCCACACTGCATTTCAGTCCAAGTATTAATTTACTGATGCCAGATGCTCAAATGCAGTGATTTCCATAGCCACCTTCACTCATAATTACTGTGCTTTCTTCCTAATTGTGCCTTGTTCTTTTTGTTTTGTTGTCATTTATTTCTACTGAAAAAAGTGAGTTTAAATTTCCAGTCATCCTCAATCCTTCTTTGGATTTAACAAACAAATGAATTAACATAAGTTTTATGTTTTGAAGACACATTTGTGAACATCACTTCACTCACTTCACACACATTTGTGAACATCACCTCACTGAAGGTGAATATTCAGAATTTTTTCAAAGCACCACAGAGTCTTATTTCTGTTGAATGTCAAGTAAATATATAGAGAACTACTTCTACTATCAAGGAAAATTTATCATTTTGCAGTTTCTATAATTGCACTAGTTCCCTTACTAAAATTATATTATTTTGGTTGCATGAGGTATGCATGTTTACATCTAATAATAGTTATTGTTTATAAATATTTCAAGCAAGTGGAATTATTTCATCATTATGGTTCAAAACATTTTCAATTATATCACATTCTGGTCCATTGGTCAGAAGCTTGATCTGCTGTTAAGGCGTTCTTCTAGAATATTTTTAATAGATATGCTATAATTTTCTATTAATGTTTAAGGTTTATTTTGTATTATTTTCATTATTTATTTATCACCACATTTACCAGTTATAACTGTAGCACTATGATCTGCTTACTGGTAAAATCCATAGCTGTTGAAATGAGTGTTCTCACTCCAAAATCTATTTAAATAGACACAATGAATCTTCTCCCTCAATCATCTAAGGCTTTTTTCCATGCATATTTTTAGCATTAAATTGACGTAGTTTATTTAATGGCTGAGTATATAGATTTCAGGGCCTAGTGACGCAGGAAGTTAAATCTTAGATATGGATATACCAGAAAATTCTCTAATCTCTGCAGTCCTTAGCTTCTTTATCTAAAAACCAATAACAATAATATTGATTTTAATCAGTTGATGTGAGTACTCAATGAAACAATGTACATAGAACAATCAGTATAAAGCCTGGCACACATTGAGTCCTCACTAAATGAGAAGCCATATATTTAATTATTATGCTATTTTGAATTTTCTAATTGGAGTCTCTCTTTTTCTAATAATTTCACCTTAGTTCAGGCTTCAGTTACATATAGCCTCTCTTACAATATTTGATTATTTGATTACTCAAGTGTCATCAACATATTTATTGTCTCCACACTTGGATTTGCTATTGGGTATCACAAGACTTTCAAGTTTACATGGCAGTAAGCTGTGGAGAGTTCATTTATCCATTCTGGTAGCTTCCAACATCTATCTCGTAGAAATGAGAAATCTGTGATGCTCTGGATAAAGGTGTTCAGTTATGTATGAGTTTGACCTTCACTTGCATTTGAAGCATATGAATATTTACAGTGTTTGGAGGTCTCCTGCCCAGGTGGGGAGGTAATCAGATAATGTCCAATTAAGTGAATGATTGGATGAAATTGGGAAAATTTCCAAGGTCATAAAAAAGGACACATCAGACTCTAGAGTGAGGAGGAGAAAGCAAACTCAACACAAGCAAACAGAAACAAATTTCTTCATCAGCAGTTGGTATATTAGCAAATAAAAACATGACTTCAATTAGGTAGATGGGTAAGGCAACATGTCATAGCAACCATCTTTACTGTGGACTGTGATATTTAAGTCTAAAGCCTCTCTGGGGTCTGTATTTGTATTTGCTTTATTCTTTTAAACATGTTTTTCTTTAAAAAATTAAATTAATTGGTCTCTGAGTGTATACTTCCAAGTTTCTTTGAGATGTTGTCCAGTTAATTATGCTACATCAGCCTGGGCTCCCCTTTTACCTTAATTAAAATCAAGAATAGCCCAGATGTCTGGAAGTCACCTCTAGTTTGAATCCACCTCTGCTAAGTGTTATTGGAATAAAGTGAAAGGAAGATGCCCAGATGGCATGGCAGTGCAAGAGACACTAGCTCAACTTCATGCCTCCAGGAAAGTAGAGAGATTTAGTGGAAACCATGATAAAGGATAGAATAATTTTTACTTATAAATTATACTTTTCCAGGAGCAGAACAAACATGGGAGGAAGAGGATCTTTGGTGCCTATATTAGATAGCTCAATGACTCTCCCACTTCAGTCATTCCTGTAAGTGACGCTGTCAAAGAGATCAAGAGTCAAGAGGAGGACCAAAAGAAAAGATCCAGGACAAATCTCAAAATTAAAAGAAAAGAAAGAATGTAAGGTGTCTGAAAGGAAAAGTGCAACTGTAATTTGGACATGTATTCTAGTAACCTTGTATTCATTGTTATAAAGTTCCCAGAGTTCTTATCACAGGCATTAAAATGTCCCCTTCTCCAGTCTTCAGAAAGCAGGCAAATCATAAAAAGAGAACGGATTCCTGAACAAAAAATGTTCTCAGAACTGGAGAAAGCTGTGCCGTCCAAGTGCTTTCACATTTTTGATAGCCAAGTCTCTTTTAGTATGATGAAAAAATGATAAAATCCATGAAAGATACAGCCTATACTGTCTAATACATATGTGTTTATATATATTATTTAAGTGTAATACATATAATTTATGTTACATGATATATGATTTATATATTTAAATATAACATATTTTTCATATATATTTTTTATCTGACTGCCCACTAGGATATAACCTCCTTGAGGGCAGGAACTTTGTTGTTTTATTTGATGTTCCTACATAGGGGTTAGATCAGCGTTAGGCACATAGTAGGACCTAAATAAATAGTTGTTGAATGAATTTAACATTTTCAAATTCATTTTAACCTGGTTATCTTTGTCCGATAAATGCTCAACATATTGAGAATGTAAATTTCCTTAAGCACAACTTAGTAATGCTGCCTTCTCATCTTTCCCTCAATAGTTTTACCAGTTTTTCACAAGCCTGCTGAAAGTACTCCAAATCTCTATCTTACTAGTTTTATTAGAAGATTTTATTTCAAATGACATTCTCACTTTCCTGACATGCCCTCAAGTTTTTCCTACATCCCTATCACCCACCCTTGCCTGTTCTCAAATGTAAAGGAGATCCCTCTAAGTATCTGTCTTTACATGTCATACATATCTGCTACATCTTTTAATTTCTTGCTCTATCAATTACTTAGTTTATTTCTTGTATCATCCATGCCCGCTAGCTCTTTATCTTCTGTATATCCTCAAGTTCAAGTCTACATTGCATAAGGACCTAGTCTTCTCTCACCCCTTTTTGTATTGTATGCATTATGGGGTATAAAGTGTTGTTATAATATATGTATACAATGTGGAATGACTAAATCAATCTAATTAGCATATCTATCACCTCAAATATTTATCATTTTGTGGCAAGAACATTTGAAATTTACTCTCTTAGCAATTTAGAAAGTGTAATACGTTACAGCTAACTATAATCACCATCCCATGCAATAAATCTCAAAAGATTTTTGAGATCTCATGCCTTTTAATTTACTACTATACTCTGTCTTCCTTTTTTCTCCCACCAAATACTCAAACAAAATTGTAAGCACACTTATTTCCGAATTTTTTGCCGTCTAGCATGTCTGGCTACCTCAGTAAAGCTTCCATTTACCCAATCCATTTCTCCCACTCATAGATGCATTGTCTGAAACTATTCTCAAAAGATGCTAGGGGTCAGGCCAGCATTTCAGCATGTTTTATAGTGATGAGAAACAGATTGGACCAGACACAGAGCTAAATTCATTCTCTTCATACACTGCTAATCCAACCTCTAAGAAAAGATGTCAGTGCCTACAATGGTTCAGGAAGATAACAATGAAAACACAAAACTATGCAGTGGGGGAAATGGGCTTTATTATTATACCAGTAGGCATAGTAAGGTGGGATACACACTATATAATAGAGCGTTCATTTGGTGCCATGCAAGCACAGAGTATGTGAGATAATAGTTCATTCTGGAATGGGTGAGGAGGCAGGCACAGGTGGGAGCTAAACTAAAAGTCAATTTCTAAGAATGATTGGGAAAAAGCCAGGTGAAATGTTCAGGGAAAAGAAAAAGTAAGACTATTCCTTCTCTGCCATTACTATGATCATATATGCTTCCCTGCTCATGACTCATCATAATCTCTCCATTACATCTAAGCAAATTGTAAATTCCTACATCTAGTATAGAAGACTCTGCCTATTGTGGTTTCAGTTTGCCTGTCTAGTCATTTAAATATTCTCTAGGAAATGATTCACCATTTTCTAGAGCAAAAAAAATGTACTTTCTCATCATTGTGATTTTGCTCTTCAGTCTTTTGTCCATGTAAAATACTCTGTCAAATATTTACCCATTTTGAAAACATAATTCCCAATTATTTCTTCTTTAAGAACCGTTCTGAAAGGAAGATGTCACTCATTGTTTTATACATGATTATGGTCTATGCTTAAGTAACATATTACATATTATCCAGTGTTGTGAACACCTTTTTCCATGAAATTTTCCCTACTAGTTTGTGAGCACTTCACGGTGAAGAACCATATCTGAGTTATCTTTTGTGTTTCTCACAACCTACGAAAACAGTATCTTTAAAATACTACCTTTTCAATAAATTGTCAACCAATATATAGCTTGATTAATAAATTTTCCTAAGAAATATATATCTGGTCATTTTGTTTTAGTGAAGAAAGTAATTCAAAATTTTAGCCTTGTACTTCCATGATTTTATATAATTCTTAGTTATCTAATTAATTTAGCACATAGCATTACCCCAAAAACAAGCTGAAAAAGCTAGATTCACTACAAAAGCCAAGGGTTTGCAATGAATCTCCTATAATTATCTCATATGATTTTTGCTAACGAACACAAAATGTGCCAACATGGAAAATATCATGAATCATTCTAGAAAGCAAAGTCCCAAATTACTCAAGGTAAAAACTCCTTTCTCTTGAAAGAGCTCCAAGTATTTGAAAAAGAGACGAAAAGGAAAAAATGTTCACTAAATTTATATTCCACTAGGTATATTGAGAAATAGGCTTTTTTTTTTTTCTTTTTGAGACAAAGTCTCACTTTGTCACCGAGGCTGGAGTGCAGTGGCGTGATCTCGGCTCACTGCAACTTCTGCCTCCAAGGTTCAAGCAATTATCCGGCCTCATCCTCCCAAGTAGCTGGGATTACAGGTTCACACCACCACACCCAGCTAATTTTTGTATTTTTTAGTAGAGACACGGTTTCACCATATTGGTCAGGCTGGTCTCGAACTCCTGATCTCAGGTGATCCACCCACCTCAGCCTCCCAAAGTGCTGAGATTACAGGCATGAGCCACCGTGCCCAGCCGAGAAATAGATTTTTATGGTCATAGTTGAGAAAAACTATTTAAAAGTTTGGAGAGGGGCGTATTGTATTTTTCAATCCTAGGCATTATTTCCTAGATCATGTTTAATCTATAAAATATATTAGCAACCCGGATTTATACTGTTTTCTTGATGACCTTTCATAAACTCTTTTCATAAAACCTATGAACTTCTAATAGTAGTAATGAGTTTATATATTTTACTTTTAGATTATTATAGTGGCATCAAAAGACCTCTGGTTGATATTGTATTTCCCCTAAATGCTGATTTGACACTTTATTGCTCACCACTGGCCAGGCAGTGGGTTTCTCTTAAATGCTACACATCTAAAAGACAATAGGAGAGGTTATAGAATTTTCTTGTTAGAAATGTCACCATAGGTGGGTGTTTCCATTCAAAAAGTATGTCTTGAACAAAAACTACCTTTTATCATCTGACTGCCCCATTTTGAAATTATTCTCTGCTGTTAATTAAAAGTGGCTACAATTTGATTAAACTCAAACGTGACACATATAAAAAGTATACATGATGTTCATAGAAAAAAGCCAAATATATATTTAGATCTGAAACTCTCATTTCTGGGATCTGTTTCTTCACCCTGAGAATTCACCTGAATCTGGTCTCTGTTTTGATTTTTAAACTCTTTTGGCAAAAAGCCTCCTAAGCCTGCAAACTCACAGTAGACAAATATACAATGACTTAGCTTAGAGAAGAGAAAGTTTCAATTAACAAGGGGAAAATGTCGCTTTTAGGTCATTTAAATTATCATTATTATTATAGGATATGTACTAAAATACTTATTTTTCAAGGTGCTAGTTAAATTGCCACAAATTCTAAGCCTTTAACTAGGTTATAAAAAATATCTGATGAAGTAGTTGTGATTTAAGAAACAATGATTCCATATAGGTATTTTCTGTTCAACTTTCTAACAAAAAGTGTTTTTCTTTCTTATTACACAGCCTGCAGTAATAAGTGAAATATAATCCTAATTAATTTTTCCTCCAGCTGTATATAAATCAATAGCTGCACCATCCCAAAGGAAACACACACTGCATGGTCCTCCAGGTTTCTAATGAATGCAAATGCAATGACCTTTTTCTGACGACTATGAATATTGTTTCACAATTTTACCATTAAAATCGCTGCTATCAGCAGTTCATGCAGTAAACATGGAGACTACAATGGTTGTAAATAACTATTCATTACGGTAAGAAGGGAATGGAAAAAACTAAGCCTAAGTTATATAATTTTTTTTTTTTTTGGTACAGAGTCTCACTCTGTCGCCCAGGCTGGAGTGCAGTGGCGCGATCTTGGCTCACTGCAACCTCTGACTCCCGGGTTCAAGTGATTCTCCTGCCTTAGCCTCCTATGTAGCTGGGACTACAGGCGCATGCCACCACACCTGGCTAATTTTTTGTATTTTCAGTAGAGACAGGTTTTCACTGTGTCAGCCAGGATGGTCTCGATCTCCTGACCTTGTGATCCTCCCGCCTCAGCCTCCCAAAATGCTGGGATTACAGGTGTGAGCCACTGCGCCAAGCCAGATTATACAACTTTTAAGCCCCAATCCTGATTTTTGTATTTTCTTTTGCCAAAGAAATTCTATCCTAAATGTAACCAATCTCCATTTTGCTTCTTTCTTCCCTGGTCTAGAAGGAAACAGATGAAAATAATTCAATGTTTTAAATTAGGTCATTTAATTAAGAAGTTACACTTAGAGAGGTTTTTGTAAATAAAGTAAAATCTCCCAATCAGTAATATTGTAAAGATTGAAATTACCAGGATACTATGGTTATATTCCATCAGAAAGGTGTGTGTGGAAAATCCTCTTGTCAAGACACAATACTGTTTGTTTAATTAGTATGTAGATGAATTTAGAAGCTATGAAAACAGATAATGACATAAAGATGACACCTATGGCACCCTGAAAAAAGGGAAGGAGTAATTAAATCACAATATTGTCTATTTTGTCTGAAGAATTAATTTGTTCTAAAATATAACATAATAAAACTACATGTATTTATGCAAAATTATGTTGTTTCCCACAAAACTTCATTATAGCCATGAATATGTCTCATTAAGTAGAAGAAGTTAAATTCCAACTTTATAAGAAAAGAAGTTAAAAATGTTAAAACTAATTCTGCTGGTCATAGATCTATATACTGAAAACTCCCACTGGAGTTCACTAAAGCCGAGAATATAAAGTGAGCCAGTAGAATTCAAATGCTTTCATTAAAAATAGAACTCCCCAAATTCCAACAAGTTTTAAAAAGGAGTCACAACAAAAGTGTATTCCCTTCCTATAACATTCCCAAAAGTGGTCTTTCCATCCCGTTTTATAATTATTTTTAATACTTCTGCAGAGACTACCATCACATAATTATTTGATATCCTAAACAGCTATTAGTGATATAAATTTGTTTAAAATATATTGATGGAGGGATACTAATTTATTTTGGTAAGTATTTGCATTACTATTTTAATATAAAGTAAACTTTCATATGCTAGGCCTGTCTTAAACCCATTTAAACAATTTATTGAAATCATTAAGAAAGCATTTCTACTACTGTTGTTTGGCAGTATCATGCACAGACGGCACTTTTTAGCTGCCTTAAACAATCTCCACCTGATGACATCTCCCGAAGCTGACTATACTCTCACACCTGCAATGCTTGCATGTTCAAAATGAATCCCTGCTACATCTCACTCAGTATTGATCTTGAAGGCATTTCTCCCAATCCTTTTCCCAGTGTGGTCACTGAACAGTATCAGAGTTCAATAGGAAGATCAGCTGCTCATCCACTTTTTGCTAAAGCAATTTGTATTATGGATTTATTTTAGCAGTCTACAGTGGCAGTTGCTGTTTTTACTATTTAAATGCTTTGATTATCTGACCTTGCTTACTTTATCTTTCTAAGTGCTATGCATGGGCTTTAAAATTGATCAATAAGTGGGGATTCCTCTACAGTGTTACGTTGAAATCAATCTCAATTCAGGCTTTTGTATTTTATGCTTATTATTTGATCTGTCTTAATTGTGTTTCTTATTCTGATAAATAAGTTCAAAACATACTTCATTACGCAGGTAAGAATCTTCTGTTAAGCCACACAAGTTATGAAAATAACATATTATTTGCATATTATCTTATTCATTTTTAATGTGAATAAGGAAATAATCAATTCCTAAATATTTTATTCAACCATTTTTGTTTTATTTAAAAAATATGTATTCCATTAGGGCAAAAAACATATTTACGTATATGCAAGTAACTAATTTTGTAACACATCAATGTGATCCATTAATTATAGTGCTGTGGAACTTCAACAATTGTCTTTACATATTGGTTGTACATAAAGGTGCTGGTAATACTTATTATACAATAAATTAAAGCTCTATGGATGAAAAATCACAGCACGTTCTCAATAGTTGTATCTTGAAAATATATACACAACCAACTACAAATGTATTAAGTATTATAAAAATTACTCAATGCAATGAGAAAATATATCAGTTTCACACTTTTACTAATAAGAAAGAATATTTTACTCAATCTATCATTTTCAATTAAATGAGCAGTAAATTACCAGCTTAAAATGCTTTGAATACTTTTTAAATTACATGCGAATTTTAGAATCAAAATTCTACTTTAATTATCAATCTTAAATAAAAATAAACTCTTAAAATTACCTAAATCAGGTGTAAACATTATACAATATAAATTATCTTACTTAACTGTTAAAAATTGTTGCTAAATTTGGTGTAATTTAATTGTATTTTATATCTTCTGGACTTGTGTAGTAATATGAAGCTGCTAGACTTTTCAAAGCCAGAAATACAAGATATTCAGAGATATGAGTTTTTAAAAAGGAATTGTAATATTTTAAAACATTCCATTTTCAAACCTAATTTAACATCTACCTATTTGTCACCCACTCTTATATGAAATATTTTCCACATACATAGGTATAAAAATCTGCCATTTGTTCTAGTGACCAAAAATGCAAAGTAGTAAAGAACTTGAGATAAATAAACAAGATTATACACAAAATATTTGCAATATGTTTATCTGTGCAAATGCAACATACTTTGCTTAGATAAATAAAACTTTCACTGAACTATAGGAATACCACCTATGTTCGATATGTATATATTCACATTTTTATACTTTGAAATGTTGGCCAAAATGATTTAGTATTTAATAGTTTTCATTTCATACTAAATTATAGCCTCTTATAATCATAATTTTTCTCCTACTGCTCATATTAAATAAGATATAACATATAAATGATTAAAAACAAAGCCAGCACAAAATAATTCATTTTGATGGTTGCATGCACGAATTTGAAGTATAAAAATTAAGATTCTTAAGCAAGAAAAGAATGAGAAAAATATGAAGTTTAATTACCAAATAGCTGCCATAATGATATTTCCAAAACTGTTATAACCAGATAGTTTCTTTTTACTATTTATGGTAGAGTATCACTTGAGAGAAATCACTTCCCAGAAAGTTACACACCTCTGCAGAATACAGCCCTGGAGAGACATGTCCATACTTTTTTCCTCAAGTGGGTAAATGTTAAAGGAGAAGAATCCAAGTTTCATGATGCAGCAACACAAAGCTGGGAAGTGAAAATTATGTTGCAGCAGAGTCTTGAAAATATGACTGTAAAAGTTAATCAATAAAATGTCTATTCCTGTCTATTCACTGGAGGCCCCAGCTGCATAGCTTCACTCAATCGATACTACAAATTATTACGATTTCCAGGTTCCCACTGGACATTCAGAACAAATCTTTCAAGTGTAACAGGCTTATACTGAGTGTATGGTTTGTGTTCTCTACATTTAGTTCAAAAAGCGGAGGGAAAAATAAAACCTAAATCCGATGTGTTCTTCAAAATTCAACTTTATGGATTAAAAAACTTAAGGGTCACATTTTAATAACTCAAAAGTCTTCCTTTTGATTACTAATTATTTTTTACATGTTTCTTTTTAAACTTTTGTATTTAGTTAAGAAACTACAGCCTAGTAATAGATATTGGTGGTATAGAAACCTGGGTGTTTCTGAATGACTACTTCAAAGTCAATGAATGAAGGAAATTATTTTGAGGTAATTATTTGTCCAAAAAAAAATTCCTAAGATGCATTACCATTATTAGGAAGAAACATGTAAAAACCTGCATATATTTTAAATTATAGTAGATCCCTTAAAATACAAATTCTACTTCTTATTTTTATGGCTAATTCCAACACATTTAAAAAAATCGTATTTCAGTTTTTCTATTATTTTTTGCTTAAAAAAAACAAAGTTTCATAAATGTGTTTCTTGTATTTGAAAAAAAAATGGCCCAGAGTGTTGTTTTCTATTCAGACCCTCTTATCTCTGCAGCAAAATTCTACTGCCATTGCAAACCCTAGAAACTACTCAAGTCTTTGACCATACCTTTGTGCTTTATACATATCACCCTGCATCACTTTGTCAAACTCCAGCCTTTGCCAAATAAGGGAGGATGGGTTAAGGGAAATAACTATAATGCTTTAATGTCTTATGATACCTGGCTTGTCTTTTTACTGACTGGTGAACACCATAGTGTCTGGCACTGCCCAATACCAAATCATTTGGTTAATTTGATCAATTTCATGCCACTTGCTTATTTAGAGGAGAAAAATAAACAAAAGGAAGTCATTTTTAGGCCAGAAAGGATTTGATTTTGTTTCACATTTACACTATAACATATTTTTTCATGTCTAGATACACACATCTCACATGTAGGCATATCCTACAACAATATGATATTAAGGCTATTTTTTAAAGGAAAAGTGATCTTGTTTCTCCAAAGAAATAATCATTTTGATTATGATCATTTTTCAGTCTATTTAACAATCAGTAACATTTTCAGATAACAAGGCATATTAATATTCATAATTTATGACTTTTGAGATATTTGTTAAACTGTTGCAAATAGACTTCAAAATACTGTTGTAATTCTACCCTTCCTAAATTGTAGCTGATATTTGTATACCTCACCAGTGCTTTCACATTGAAAAAGAATATCCTACTTAATTTCATACTCAAGCAATACTGGAAAATAAAATAGATAAATATAGATAAAGCACATAGAGCTGAAGTTTGGTCACTCAGTGTATTTTAACTGGATGATTCACAGCATGATTTTCTTATAAAATCAAATCCTAAGAGCAGGTCATTACATGCCAGTTTCCAGATCAAAAATAAAAATTTTTGCGAGTGTACTAAATATGTGCCTTTATATTGACATCTAATTTTAAAAAGTGTCATTATTTTATAACATTAACTTAACATCAAACGCTATCATTAGCTTTAGATGTTTATAATCATTTTTATATATTTCTTGTTCTCTATATCGTAAGCATATAATTCCCCAATATAATTTAGCTATTTTTAAAAATCATAATATTTATAACAGTAGTACATTACCTTAGTAATTCACTAAGAAACTTCACCCAGTATGCTTTTAATTCTTAATATCAATTTCTACTTTTAATATTTGCTAAAGGTAGCTTTTTGTTATCTGAATTAAGGCATCTGGCTAAAGGGACACGAAGAGCAAACAGTTTATCTGAGTGTTTATCTTTATTTAGAAGCATGTAAAGTGTCAATCTAGATTGTAGAATTATTTTAAATGCCTATAGTATTAAAAGTTTGGATTGAAAAACAGAAATTAATTGGTCAGATTTAAAAATATATTTCAACATAGCTTTATAAATTATAAATCACAAGGTTACTTAAACATTCATCATCTAATATAGTGAAATGATATTGATGACAATATCAAGATATTCTGTAAGCCATGTAAGTTTAAAATTTGATTTCCAAAGATCAGTTAATAGCAAATGCGCATTTTAGTTCTGGCCTCCGGACTGTGCTCAAAGGTATGAGTGACAGGAGAAAAAAAAAGTTTAGATATGTGTGCTTTTTCTGACTGTGATTACTCAATTTAACAAAAGTTCAATGAGCAAAGTGTAATTCTTGACAAATAGAGTAAAAGAGAAAGACACAGTGGGGCCGATGTAGGTATTCATGTTGACTATGTTACTTTCATTATTATTTATAACAGCAGACTAAGAAAACCAAGAAAAGGACAGAAACGATGGAAGATTTAATGACAACACTCAAAATGGAAATTCTAACATTTATTTGAAAAATAATAAAATTTAAAAGCATTGTATTAGGTATGATCATTACATAAATACCTAGATGATCAAAGCAGAAATTCAATACTAGAAGATGTTTCACTAAGAATAGTTTCCATGAATGTTTCAAAATTAGCATAGATTTTTATTGCTTTCTTCACAGTTTCTTACATGCCTTAATGGCCTGACCAAAAAGTCTACTCTAAATGTCTCTCAATTTAATAGTGTCTTGCTTAGAGCAGCTACTTTTACAAAAAAGAAAGCCAACAAGAGCCATATGTAACCTTTGGACTCCAAAAGGAGAAAGATGAGAATGCCACTGGCAGATGGGTGCTACAGAAACACAGTGTATTCTTTCTCTTGTACATCTACCTTGAACATTTCTTGACAGTTAATAACAAAGTTGACCACGACATCATTATTTAGAATCTGTAATAGAACTGTTACAATTTTAAACATGTGCCATTTTAGATAAGTCTGCATCATATTTTGGAGCCAGTAATTTATTATGCAAGCTAGCGTATATACTCACAACCTTTTGTAAGACAGAGAGAGTTAAACGTTTAGCAACTAAAGTCAAAAGGACTGACTTGATCTCAGTATGTAAAGTAAAACTTTCTGAAATACTAAAAAACAACTCACTTGTAATCATTTTTTTCTTCTTCAGAAGCAATAATCTCTTCTGTCACTGTCTTCAGTTCTGCCTGGGGTTTTCTACTGTTCTGTTCTTGGCGAACTGTTTCTGCTATTTGCTCAGTTAGCTGCTCTTGAGTAGCTTTCAAGCTGGATTCCATTAGAAGAAGTTTTTCATCTTGACTGGCAAGTTCTGGGGCTGAAAGATAAAATAAGAACATTGCTTTTTTAAAAAACCAAGCTAATGTGTCTTGCTTACCTTTTGTTTTTAGTTTAAATGTAATGCAATGTAACTTTGAGAAAGATTTAAACAGATCCTTGTTGTCAAAATACAAGCTCAAGCGTTCAATTCTCAGATTCTTTTATTTAAAGCACAAGTAAACAAAAGTATGTATGAGTGATATAGGATGCATGTCAGTGATCTCAAGTTTATAAAACATTTGAATTAAAAAACTACATGTCTTAATCAGACAATTTGCTGAGTTTTGAGACTTCTATTGCTGCATAAATGTACTATAAAATAACAACATTGATGTGCAGATTCTTCTTTTCTCAGCATAAGATTCAGGTAACTATACACTCACATAGACAAAGACTGATACAATTATAAATTTTTCCAAAGTAACTGTTTTCCACTGATGTATTTTCACATATAACATTTATGAAATTTAAGTACTTTTTCAAGGTCATCCAATAGATGGCACTCTTTCATTAGACCAACGCAGACCTGGGCTGCTTCAAGCTCTCAAAAATAAGTGATTTAAGACAAAGACATTTTTCCTTTGTTCTCTGTTGGCCATATTCCTAGAGAGATATATCTGTATATTTTGTCCAAATATTTCTCCCTTATAAAAGTGTTTATCACTTTATTTCTATGGCCTCAAATATATACAGTCGAATGTAAATGCTATCAGTCATTTTATTTTTTTAATCATATGCTTTAATATATATTTATTCACATTGTCTTATACAGTCAATTGTTGGAGGGGTTTTGAAGTTAAATTATATGTCTAGTCTATTGCACTGAATAAAACGATATTTTTATGAAAATCATTAATTTCAATTCTACAATACAAAATGAAGAAAAAAATAAATACTTGTATGATTCTCAAATCAACAGAAATAGCAATAGCGAAGGGCATATTTTCATAAAACGCTCATCTTCCCTTTTAATGATTCTCATTTTGTATCCCAAAAATAGTGTTTATGTTCAGCTTCAATAAAGTTGTTAAACAAGATATTATAGTCTTACATCAGAGGTTACTTTTATAGGCAGCCTCATAAAGAAATAACTTTATATAAATATTCTGCATCTGTCACTCATCTTTAAAGTTTACTGATGTCTCCCTTAAAAAAATTAGATATAGATTTATCTGATTATCAGTTTCTCATGTATAGATGTTAAGCACAGAGCTTATTTTTCAATAAATATATGCTGCATGTATATTTGCATTGTTTTCTTGCAAGTATTCAAAGTGACCAGTTTTTCCCCAGAAGAAATTAAAGCATCTACCATTTTTATAGTTTAAATCTGCTATATATTAACAGCTTAAATTTTTGCCTCAGGAAACCACAGAACTAACACAAACAGCTAAATATTTAACAAGGAAGAATGCATCATCCAGGGTTCATCTTTATTAAATTCTAAATACATCAGAATCTCACATGAATAAATGAATTAGACGTCTTACAATTTCAACATATGCTGAAATGTAGAAAGAAATCCAACTCTGATCTTACAGATTTGCTTTCAAAGTTAAAAAAATATATTTTGGCCAGGCACGGTGACTCACGCCTGTAATCCCAGCACTTTGGGAAGCAGAGGTGGGTGGATCACAAGGTCAGGAGTTCAAGATGAGCCTGGCCAACATGGTGAAACCCTGTCTCTACTAAAAATACAAAAATTAGCCAGGTGTGGTGGCGGATGCCTGTAATCTCAGCTACTCAGGAGGCTGAGGCAGGAGAATTGCTTGAACCCAGGAGATGGAGGTTGTAGTGAGCCAAGATCGCGCCACTGTACTCCAGCATGGCGACAGAGTGAGACTCTGTCGAAAAGAAAAAAAAAGAAAAAACTTTCAAGTTTAAAAAATGTGTAAAGGCACTAATGCCTTCTATGCTCTTAAACAATAAGAAAATAGAAATAAATAAAGTAAATTAATATTTTACGGTCATGTAGTTTTAGCATTGTTAATAGGGTTGCATAAACAAGTGCAATTTAAACACTTTTTCATCTTTCACAATCCATATTTCTTATAAAAGAAGAAAACTACAGTAAAACTTTTTGAATGAGTTTTGAAGGGAATTTTTAGACACTGAACCTGAGAGGTTGATGATCTTTAACTTTAAAGAACCTTGAGCAATAATGCACCATACAAACCATTATGGACAGAAGAATGTTCCAGGAAGTTTAGTTTTTGAAGAGTCTACTTATACCAATAGACTGACTTCAAGATTACTTGAGACAACTTGTGGCACATACACAAAAAGATTTTTTATCAGCTACATATGATATGAATTTTCTATGAAGTTTGCCATTTAGAAATGACTAAGAGATTTATGCGTCACAGTTCTCCTAAGAGTCTACTCTAATTCATCACGTGTTGCTTAAAAAGGGGTAAATTATTTTAAGTTTACCTATGCCTTGGACTTGAGCCTGAGTTGATCCCAAGCCAGAGGCGCTCACAGCTGCATGCTTTATTTACAATCCCTTTGTCAGACTTACAACTGCCCCAGGCTATAACATAGTGTACCTAATGTTCAAACTGGCAGGTAATCTTATGTCAAACATACTTCTTTGATTTAAAGTGATCAATAGATTCTTGTAAAGAGGTAATTTCTCTGATGTTTCCACCTTGCCTTTCTTACAGGTGATTCACACAAAAGCCTGCTTATATGATGTACGAACAATAAACAGAAAGCTATAATCATGTTTTTTCAGATGTTTCCGGTGCACAACGATTTTGGATCAATACACTGTGTAATACAATTATCTGCAATGATCTGGTTGTATTGAAAAAGAATTTGCAGGAGACCTCTAGGGGGTTTTATCCAGAAACACGTATCTGGCAACGTTGTGAATAGAGGAAGAAAAAATTAACGGGTTGACAAAGGCTGTCTATTACGCATCCAATGATTTCATTAATATTTTATTTCACAAAAGTATTACACTACAAAGTTTAGTCAAACAATAGCTCGACGATAATAATAATATCCATGGCTTTATGTCATTTATTTGTTTTTAAAAAACCTTGAGAAACAAATGGATATAAACTATAGAAATTCAATGTTGGGTGAATATTATGTACCACAAATTATAGGCAATATTGATTACTTATTTATGCTATGAAAAAATCCTCTTTTACTTTTATTTTGTCTAAGATATGTAAATACTGTTGTCTCTGAAATACTTTGATGTCTCTTCAACTACTTTTATTTACTTTTTTACTAGAATGGTAAAATTCTAGACTGGATATGAGTTTGAACTGTTAAACCCCGCTATACAATAAGCCTTTTCTTTCAAGCATTTTTTTAAATAAAATGAAGATTTACAACATCAGGAAAAGAGCTAACATATGCAGTTCTGTATCCAAAAGACATTAAACACATTTTCTGCTAATATCTTTGTGTGTGGAAACAACTCACAGTTTTGTTTTTATGGTTCTCCTAAAGATGCTGACTCTTTGCAGCATCTTCCTCAAAGCTTGAAAAGACCCGCATTTCCTATTTTGAGCCTTTAAACATATATCCCTGATGTGAAATTCTCTTTTGTAAGGCAAGCACAGATTCACATCCTAATTCACAATTTGGGCTACACTATCACCTCTCCCAAAGCCCTGCTCCATGCAGATTCTGCAAGTCTCCTTCTGGCTGCTCTGATGATGCTGATTGCTTGTCAGATGCTTTTTTCCCTGTATATACCGGATACTTGCTTCAGTCACTTGACCACACCATCAAGGTGCTTCACCTTACCCACTTTGATTTTGATGGCTTTGTGTGCCTGCAAAAGACCAGCTTCAGACTTTGTCAGAAAGTTGTGTCTTTTGCATTTTGCCTATGAAGACAAATGCTTTCCAATAGCGTCCTTCATGATGTACTTTTTGTATTGCATTCTGCTATTTTGAACAGATACTACAGATCATACAGCCCTTCATTAGCACTCGGTCAAGTATCCACATGTCTTCGAGGATCAAAACCTTAAGGAGAATTTCTTAAGAAAGAAAAAAGTCAGTTGAAGAAAAGATTCACCATTAACCTAAACACAGTGTTAATCAATACATAAAGGTTCAAAAGCAAAATAAAATATTTTCTATAATTCTTAGGGAATGAAAAAAGGGACTGGTTGGATCAAAATGAATTCTTTTTATTGAAAATATAAAAGAGAATTTAATGACTACATAAACTGTATTTAATCTCTTTGAATTAACACCTTTACAGTTCTTTCATTCAGGTCTAAAGCAAACTACATAAATATGACACCCAGGGAAATCCCTCCACCATAAAGAAAATTATGATATTCTCCTAATGACTTCTCCACGCCACTTAAACTAATTAGCTTTATAAGAATACTGTGTTTGTCACTTTCTTTTTCAATTTTATTATCTTTCTAAAACACCATCTCTCAATGTTAAATTTGAGTAAGGTGAGACATTAAATATAATCAAAGACCAAAATGATAAATGAAAGTGTTTCTCTAAAAGAAAACTCGCTCAACTTTGCTGGTGATGTTTTCATATCCATCAATATGGTATTCCTGACCTTTTTAAAAATTGGCTCCCTGCCACACCTTGACTCTCTATCATGCTCTATCATGCTTCTTTTAATCTGAATATTTAGTGTTCTTTCATGTCTTAATTACAGCAAATTGCTGCACAGTTGGCACCATTTCTTGAAATTAATCCCAGAGTACTTTGTTTCTGTCAAGCAGTCAAAGCCTTGGAGAATAATAGTAAATGTTATTGCAGATCTAAATTTAAATGACTGTCTATGTATTTAACTTAAGCCTTTAATTATTCGTGCTGAACTGTTTTTGGTTAAAATGTTAAACACTATTAATTGAGAATGTAAAATTGCTTCAGACAACTTAAAAACTGCAGATATGTTTGACTATAATTTTATCACAACAACTTATCATATTCTTCTCAGGTATGCAAAACTTAGTAAATGGCATGTATCTTCTTATGGATATGTATTTCGATGAGTTCTACTACTCTTGTCATTATTAACATAAGGTACGAATTCAGGCTTACTCAATTCCAAATGGCTTTTTGCTAACAAATTGTTAAAATGTAATCCAGACTCGAGAATGCCTTGGTATTACTATCGTAAATTGCCTTTAAGTAAGTCAGGGATAATGAAGTATTTCCACAGTTCTTATAAAAATAAGAATTAGAGTTTTTTGTTTGTGTGTTTTTCCACAGAAAACTTAAAGACGGCCAGTTCTTTCATTCTCCTGTTCTGAGCAGACTCTACTGATATCCAGATTCAAAAAGAAAGAAAGCACTACTACTCTTTCTTTTTTTTCTTCTTTTTTAAGAGATGGGGTCTCGTTCTGTTGCCCAGGCTGGAGTGCAGTGGCACAATTATCTCGCACTGCTTACTATAACCTCAAACTACCAGCCTAAAGCGATCCTGTTACCTTTGACTGCCAAAGAGCTGGGATTGCAGCCATGAACCACCATGCTGGGCCAAGAAAGTACTGCTTTACAAAATAATATGAGCTTGAAAAGTCCAAATTAGTAGAATTCACAATTCACATCTTATGTATATATATTTAAAGGAATAGAAATTGGAAAACTTAGGGACAAAGATTGTAAACTTGAACAGATTTCAACTATTGGATCATGTTATTAAGAAAGCAAATCACTTTTTTGTTTGCACGAACAATAAAAATTACATACTTTTAAAAGTAGACAGATACATATATATACACATACATATATGCAAATACACATACATACATACATATATACACACATACATACATATATATATTATATATATATATATATATATATATATACTTTGCAGTAAACCACATAGTTGGAACATATGTATCATCATCATCCTCTCTGTGAACTCCTACCAAGATATGAGCTTTATGTAGACAAGGACGTTGCCCGATTTATCCATCTGTGTGTTACTAGCATCTTGTGCAGAGTCCTATAGGTAGCACTTTCTATACAGTAAAGCTTCAGTGAACTGAATTGAGTAGATGTTGGTAATTTCACCTGTCAGATATGTGTCATTTTCCTTACTAGGAAAAATGTGCCATTTGCTTTGGCCTCTTAAATACAAAGTAAATAAGGAAGGATTTACACTTCCAGTTTTGGCAGATTTATCTTCGAGCCATCTACAGGTATAATGGGATAAACACTACAATTTTATTTAGTTTTAATTTCTATCTAAATGAAATTTGATAGCATTTCTATAATCAATACTTACAGTATATATTGAATTTAGAGACAAACAACAAGAGAGATGAAGTCAAAAAATTTATGGTAAAATAGATATTCCTCAATAACTCAGAAAAAGATGTGCAAAGTAATGTTTCCAGCTCCCTTTCCTTTTCAACAGCTATGTGATTTTTGAACAGATATGTTTCCACATTTTCTCACAATCTCAAGGGTGTAGCTGATCTTTCTGACTACAAAGTTGCTTAGCAGCTGTAAAGACCCTTTCAGGCTGTGTTATGTGATGTTCTAGATGAACAAGTTCCACTTTGTGGTTCTGTTTGGTAGCTATTACATCCAAATGCAATGACCGCAAGGTGTCTTCTAGCTTTTCAACTGCAAGAACAAATTTCTCCCTCACATATGCATCAGATATTAGCTGTTTTGGCTTTTTTCTTCTTCTGTGCTCTTCACATTCTTATATTTTATCAGTTTGTACTGCATTTAAGGTCATGGCTAAAATGAGAAATTAATGTGCATGATATCAGATATATTCCATTCATTACATTATCTAAACATTATTGTAGACCCACTTAGAAAAAATAAACAAGCATGTATTTCTTGTAGTACACTTAATGTAAATGTGGAAACTGAGGGGTATCAAAGTGAAACCAATTATCTCAGCCTGGGGTAGTTTCACATATGCTGTTTTTACATCTTAGAGAATCAAGGAACTATCATATTCTTGCAAAAAAACCTAAAAGGAGGATGACTTCCACACACTTGTTTCATATAACCAAGGTATTTCTTTCTTTCTTTTTTGAGACAGGGTCTCACTCTGTTACCCAGGCTGGAGTACAGTGGTGTGATCACAGCTCGCTACAAACTTGCCCTCCTGGGATCAAGTAATCCTACCAGCTCAGCCTCCTGAGTGGCTGAGACTACAGACGTGTGCCACTTCCCTCCCTAAGTTTTTAATTTTTTGTAGAAATGGAGTCTCACTACATTGCCCAGGCTGACCTCAAACTACTGGGCTCCAGTGATCCTCCTGCCTCAGCCTCCCAGACTGGTGGGATTATAGGTATGAGCCACCATGCCCAGCCTAACCAAGATATTTCTCCAGGTAAGAATTACTCCAATGTGCTTAAGTAATTTAATTTCTTATTTTTATAATAAACTACCTGCTACTTAATTAAATTAAAAAATCCTATTGCATTATACAAAATCACTTAATATGAATGATTTTATTTTTATCCCTAATATAAGCTAACACTACTATCTCATTTTATGAACAAACTAAACTTTCAATCCTTTGCTCTTTCTACTATCTCATGCTATTGCTTTTTAGCATTGTTATGGAAAGATTTGGGTTTTATGGTACACATTACTAGGTTAATAAACTAACATTTAAATTGAAAGTTTGAATTTATATTACAATAATCATAATATATATGATGACAGTGATAATATTATGCTCAATATGAATCACATATTAGAACAAACTATGTCACTTAGTCCATTTTCTGTTGCTAAGAAAATGGACTAAGGTTCAACATCACAAATCAAAAAATCTGAAATTCAAAAGTTTTTGTGTGCAAATATGAAGCTCAAAGGAATAATTACTGGAGCATTTTGGATTGCAGATTTTCAGATTTGGGCTGCTCAACTAGTAAGTATAATACAAAATTCTGAAATCAAAAAAAATTCAAGCATTTCAGATAAGGAATATTCAACTTGTATCATATACTGGATAATTTATAAATAAAAGAAATTTATGTAGCTCACAGTTCTGGAGGCTGGGAAGCCCAAGAGAATGGCACCAGCATCTGATGAGGGGCTTTTGTCAGCATCATAACACGGCAAAGGACATCATATGTCAAGAGGGCAAGAGCATGCGTGTCAGTTCATGTCTTTCTTCCTTATCTTACAAAGTCACTAATCCCCTCCCAAAGGTCCTACCTCCAAACAACATATGAATTCGTGGACTAAGTTTCCAACACGAGAAATTTGGGGAACACTTTCAAACATATATCTAAATGAAGCTATCTCTTAAGTTTTAGCATCATGATTTGAACTCTTTATTGTTCTCAAGTCCACTTATTTTGAGTGAAAATTACAATATTTAGCAATGTGAAATGAGTCTCTCTCTCTCTCTCTTTTCTCTTTCCCTTTCTTTTTCTCTTTTTTGGTGTCATATTTTTTCTGTTCCATCCAGAGAAGCCAATTATGCACAGTGGAGGATTTCCTCAGTACCAGAAATGCAATTATTATCAAACACTAGATAACATTAGTTACTAATGATTAGTTAGACCATATTCTGTTGGAGTTGTTACAGAATCAAGATAAGTAGAAGTGGAAATGTCCTTAATAGCAGAGAAAAATTCAAAGAGAACTGAAGAATTGGCACTACTACCTTGTGAGCCATCAGCCTTGTGTATCAAAAAGTAGAATCAGGTAATCTACAGACAGGACAAAGATTATAAGGCAGAATCGTAGGATGGAGAAACACCAAAGATACAAGTTAAAATTAAAAGATAGGCTGGGCATGGCGGTTCATGCATGTAATACTAACACTTTCGGAGGCTGAGGCGGGCCACTTGCTTGAGCTCAGGAGTTCAAGACCAGCCTGGACAACATGGTGAGACTCCCGTCTCTACAAAAAGTGTAAAAATTAGCCAGGCATGGTGGCACATGCCTGTGGTCCCAGCTACATGGGAAGGCTTAAGTGGGAAGACTGCTTGAGCCTCGGAGGTGGAGACTGCAGTGAGTCAAGATCCCGCCACAGCACAACAGCCTGAGTGACAGAGTGAGACCCCATCTCATAAAAAAAAAAAAAAAATTAAGAGATACTGTCTTGTATGTTTTGTGGTCAATGGCCCTAGCCCTGCTCCTGGCATACAGTAGGTGCTCACAAATGCATATTGGATTGAACTAAGAACTTAAGCATCAATAATAATAATTATAGTGACACATTAAATACACATCAAATTCGTAACTCTGGAGAAAAATATCCATACATAGAGTGTATTAAAAAAACTAGTAAGTTCACTAAATTGGAATTTTTTGTAATAAATATTAAACAATAAATTACTCATAAATGTATGTTGGATTGAACTAACAACTTAAGAAGCAATAATAATGATTATAGTGACACATTAAATACACATCAAATTTATAAATTTGGAAAAAATATCCATAAGTAGAGTATATTAAGAAAACCGATGAATTCACTAAGTTGGAATTTTATGTAATAAACATTTAGCAATAAATTACTTATAGTTTCCAAAACTGAAAAATGAGTACATGAAATGAGTCACTATTTTACAATTATAGTTTGTAGTGTTCTTTCTTACATATACAGTAAATTTTGTGAGAATAAATGGCTACCTTAATTCTGAGGAACAAATTAATTATGTATATATCACAAAGAATATAAAAGTCCTTTAAAAGCAAATGGAAAACCACATACCCAGCTTAGTTCAGATGTTCAAAACTTATATTCTCCATGTGTTTTCAAAAAAAAATTTGTTATTTATAATTCAGACATAGGACTATCATCTTCAGCAATATTAATACTCACTGGAATTTCTGAGTCATTTTAGTGGCTTTTGAAAAATCATATCATAAAGTACTCAAAATTCTATCTATGCCAAAAGTTAAAATATCATCATATTGAACTAGAATCCAGAGCAGGATATGCAAACAGATTAAAGTTTCTATCAAAGTTTCACCACTTATTAACAATGTAAACTTAGTTGAACCATTAATCCTTCCTGAGTCTCAGTTTGCTGATATGTAAAATGGGAATATAATAGCTATCTCATAGAGATGCTGTAAGATACAAAACAAAAACACATTGGTTATATACCTGACACAGTAGGCACCTAATTAAAAAGATTAATATGATTAGAATGGGTTATGCTTTTTATCTTAAAAGTTTATTTAAATTTAAACAATTCTGAAAATTATGAAGAGCCACCAAGTGTAAATACCACTATATATATATTCCTGATACATTATATCCGTACATATTTATAGGGTATGTGTGAAATTTTATTACATGTATAGAATGTGTGATTATCAAGTCATGTCGTTTAGACTATTCACCACCTGAGAATTGATCATTTCTATGTGTTCGGGACATTTCTTCTCTTCTAGCTATTTATTTATTTTTATTAATTTATTATTTTTTTTTTGAGACAGACTCTCGCTCTGTTGCTCAGGCTGGAGTGCAATGGTGTGATCTCAGCTCACTGCAAACTCCACCTCCTAGGTTCTAGTAATTCTTCTGTCTCAGCCTCAACTTTAATAGAAACCAATTAATAAAGCCCATAAACTAATCTATTAAACGTGTCTCAGAGTGTTTGAAGGGCACATGTTTATCTCTAAGCCCTGCATAGAGAGGGTAAGTTAGGCAGATATCTCAAGGATAATCCACTAGACACAGTTAAGAAGGAGCAGCTAGTTACTGGCATTTCCTTCCTTTGTGAGTATTCTCCCTTCTTTTTTTGTTTTTTGTTTTTTTTTTTTTTTCTGTATTTCCTTCGGCCTGGGATTACAGGTGCCTGCCACCATGTCCGGCTATTTTTTTTTTTTTTTTGTATTTTTAGTAGAGACGGGTTTTCACTATGTTGGCTAGACTGGTCTTGAACTCCTGAATTCAAGGTGATCCACTTGCCTTGGCCTCCCAAAGTTCTGGGATTACAGGCATGAGCCACCACACCCAGCCTTTTCTAACTATTTAGAAAATACAATACACTGTTATTAACTATAGTCATGCTATTCGGCTATCAAACATTAGGACTTATTCCTTCCATCTCACTATATTTTTGTACCCATTAACCAACCTGTCTCTATCCCCCTCCCTAACTACTACACCTCCTAGTCTCTCCTATGTATCATTCCACTGTCTACCTTCATGAAAAATCACTATATTTTTAAATCTCACTGTTTTTCAAAGATGACTTTTTCCTTATGTTTTGCAATCATGTGTTTAACTGTCTCTCTGCCTTAGTCCATTCAGGTTGCTATAACAAAATACCATAAACTGAGTAATTTATAAAAGGCTATGTTTTCACAGTCCTAGAAGCTGGGAAGTCCAAGATCAAGGTGCCTGAAGATTTGGAGTTGGTGAGGGCTTACTTCTTAGTTCATAGAAGAACATCTTTTTGCTGTGTCCTCATCTGGCAGAAGAGGAGAGGAATCTCTCAGGAGCCTTTTTCACAACAGCACTCATTTCATTCATGAAGCCTTCACCCTCATGGTCCAATCACCTCCCAAAGGTGTCATCTCCTAATATTATGACCTTAAGGGTTAGGACTTCAACATAAGAATTTTGGGGAGACATGAACATTCAGATCATTGCACTCCTTAACATGTTTTCTTATAATGATAAATCAAGTCCAGTCAAATCAATCTGTGGAATTTTTTCAAAAGTCTACTTTGTTAGATTAACAAGAAATAAATCAAAATTCAATTGTAATAATTACCTTTGATGGAATGGAGGTGTCATTATTATTTTGCAATTATTTTGAAATAGAAGATTCTAGTGCTTTCTCTCTGGTACTTGACGGATTTATCCTGGTAAGTACATGTTAACTCCACACTGATCTAATCTAGAGTTCAGAGGCTAAGAAGTAGATGTAAGCCAATAAAACTGTCAGGTCAGAATTTGGTTTTCAAGTCAGATGTAACAACGTAGAGGCTAGTGTACTCTCTAGAGAGAGAGAGAGAGGAAAGAATGAGAGAGATAAATATTATATGTGATATACGTTTGAAGGGGTCTTGGAAGCTTTGAAGAGAATTTGGGATCAATGAGAAGGAAATACAGAAAAAAAAAAAAAAGAAGAAGGCAGAATACCCACAAAGGAAGGAAATGCCAACAACTAGCCGTTCCTCCTTAACTGTGTCTAGTGGATTACCCTTGAGATATCTGCCTAACTTACCCTCTCTATGCAGGGCTTAGAGATAAACATGTGCTCTTCAAACACTCTGAGACATGTTTAATAGATTAGTTTATGGGCTTTATTAATTGGTTTCTATTAAAGTTGAGTCTGCTTATCTGACATGTGGAACTATGTGATGTATTCAGAGTGCTTAATAAGACTTGGTTTATGTAAGTGTCCATGGGCATATTAGTGACAGAGAGAAGGAGATGGGGCCAGAAGATAAACAGAAAAATAAATGTTAGTAATAGTAAATAAATTCACATACTACTAGAGGACATTTCATTAAAAGCACTTGACAAGACAAGCATACAGAACAATCAGCTTAAACCAGGAGGGTGAATAAATTTATTTTCTCTCTCTTTCCCCCAGGATGTAACAGTGGACATCTGTGGAAACACAGCTTGTGGGAACACTGGAGTCTAACCTGTAAGTAGTGTTAATTCTGCTTGCTCCTCTAGCAAACCTTAAGTGGACTTTGAGGAAATTTTCTGTAAGTAGTAGATACTGCTCTAAATTAGTGTATTTTCTCACTTGCCAGGCACTATTTTAAGTGTAATTTTATTTATTTTGCTTAGTTTAAGAAAATTAGCATCCTGCAGGAGGAAGTTCTGTATATACGGTGGTAAGAAAGTAATGATCAATTTAATTGTTCTTCAGAAAATGAGCCAATAAAATGTTGAAGATGTTACAAGTCACTAAATGGTCACCGGGAACATTTGTTGCTTGTAGCTGCCTCTATCACAAAGAGAAGAAACTGGTGGTACACGCTTTCAGTGAGAACAACTGATATGGTTTTGCTGTGTCCCCACCAAAGTCTCATCTTGAATTGTAGCTCCTATAATTCCCATGTGTTATGGGAGGGACAAGTGGGAGGTAATTGAATCATAGGGGCAGATCTTTCCCATGCTGTTCTCATGATAGTAAATAAGTCTCACAAGATCTAATGGATTGATAAAGGACAGTTCCCCTGCAGACATTCTCTTGCCTGCTGCCATGTAAGACATGCCCTTTCTCCTTCATCTTCCACCATGCTTGTGAGGCATCCCCAGCCATGTGGAACTGTGAGTTCATTAAACCTTGTTTTCCTTTATAAACTATCCAGTCTTGGATATGTCTTTATTAGTAGTGTGAGAACTGACTAATACAACCATGAATGAGAATCCCGATGTCACCCAATTGTTTTAAACACTGCAAAAAAGAAGGTGCTTTGGGAAGGACAAACCGTAGCCCATATTTTCACCATAATGCCTTCCAATTTTAAACATGGCTGCAGCTTCATGCTGTCATTATTAAAAGTTTAAAATTTTAAATGGCTTTCAGGTCCTGTCTATTCCAAAAGTTCAACTTTTCCTATTACACACTAAATTCCCATTGTGTTTGTTTTATTTTAGTTATTAGAGTGCCCTAAACTGCTTTTCTCCCATGTCAGGGCCTGGGTCACCTCATCCCTTTACCTCTGAATTCACTTCCTCCAACCATACTTGCTACCACCACCTCAAACCTTGCTACTTCCTTCATTTTTCATCATCAACTTAAATTACACTTTCTCAAAAACCACCCCTTACTCCATCCACTAGACAAGGTAAGTTTCTTTTGACATACACCCTCAGGGGTCCCATTCATTTTTATAAGATTTAGAATAATTATAAATAAACACACATTTGTATCATTATTTGCCTACTATCAGTTTCTCTAACCACAGTTTGGGTTCTCTGCACGAATTGGCAATTCTGTCACGGTCAGTATTGTATTCCCTGTGCCTAGTTTACTACCTGGCGAGAGCTTCCAATCATGTGCCTAGTATATAGTAGACAAACAAAAGAATGAATAAATAAACTCCCTCTGATAAAAACTACCACTTGAATAGTGTTAAGCTGATAAGCCTGTATATGATTCAACCATGATGTAAAAATGAGAGGTTAAAGTTATTATTTTCCTTTCTCTTTGGAGAACTTCCTTTAGCCATTTTTTAAGGGTAACTTGGCTGGTGACAACTTCTTTTAGTTTTCCTTGATCTCAGCATGTTCATTTATGAAGGATTTTTTTGATTAAAAAGATTCAAGATAGTTTTATTTTCTTTTAAGCACTTGAAAAATGATGTGTGCTTCCTTCTGAATCCATAGGTTCAGATGAGAAATCTGCCGTCACTCAAACTGTCATTCTCCTATGGGTGATGTTATTTATCTTCAGCTGCCTTGATGATTTTTCTTTGAAAAGTTTGATTATAATATGCATTAGTGTTAATGTATTTGGGTTTATTCTGTTTGTGTTTTTCTCAGCATCTTTATTCCATAAGTATATGTATTTAATGAAACTTGAAAAATTTTTTCATTATTTCTTTGAATAATTTTCCATGCTATGCTTTTTTAAAAGTTGTATTTTGTATTTCAATAGTTTGGAGGGTACAGGTAGTGTTTGGTTAAATGAAAAAGTTCTTTAGTGGTGTTTTCTGAGATTTTGGTTCACTTGTCACTTGAGCAGTGTACACTGTACCCAATGTGTAGTCTTTTATCCCTCATCCCCCTCCCACACTTCCCCACTGAGTCCCCAAAGTCCATTATATAATTCCTATGGTATGAATGATAATATGAGGAGCTTTGCAACCTTATCACTTAGCTCCCACATGTAAGTAAGAACACACAGTGTTTCATTTTTCCATTCCTGAGTTACTTCACTTAGAATAATGGTCTCCAATTCCATCCAGGTTGCTGGAATAGAATGCCATTATTTTATTCCTTGTTATGGCTGAGTAGTATTCCATGGTGTGTATGTATATATGTATCTCACATTTTCTTTATCCACTTGTTAGTTGATGGGCATTTAGGCTGGTTCCATATGTTTGCAGTTGCAAATCATGCTGCTATAAACATGCATGTGAAAGTGTCTTTTTCACATAATGACTTCTTTTCCTCTGAATAGATACCCAGTAGAGGGATTGCTGAATCAAACAGCAGTTCTACTTTTAGTTCATTAAAGTATCTCAATACAGTTTTCCATAGTGGTTGTACTACCTTACATTTCCACCAGCATTGTAAAAGTGTTCCCTTTTCACCACATCCATTCCAACATATGGCTATTCTTGCAGGAGTAAGGTGGTATCTCTTTGTGGTTTTGATTTGCATTTCCCTTATCATAAGTGATTTTGAGCATTTTTCATATGTTTGTTGGCCATTTGTATATCTTTTTTTTTTTTGGAGAGAAAAGGGATTTTATTTATTTATTTTCAATTCAATTACAACCTTTATTTCTTTCAGTATTTAACCTTATGTGAATCATATTAAGACAATGATACATTTGCATTTGAGGAGTTTATGATTAAACTAAGTTTACCTCTCCTTTTTCCTTTTTTTTTTTTTTTTTTTTTGAGACAGAGTCTCGCTCTGTCGCCCAGGCTGGAGTGCAGTGGCGCAACCTCTGCTCAGTGCAAGCTCCGCCTCCCGGGTTCACTCCATTCTCCTGCCTCAGCCTCTCCGAGCAGCTGGAACTACAGGTGCCCGCCACCACACCCAGCTAATTTTTTGTATTTTTTTAGTAGAGACGGGGTTTCACTGTGGTCTCGATCTCCTGACCTCGTGATCCGCCCGCCTCGGCCTCCCAAAGTGCTGGGATTACAAGCGTGAGCCACCGCGACCAGCCTCCTTTTTCTTTATATATATATATATATATATATATATATATATATATATATATATGTATATTTTTTTTTTTTCCTCAGGGATCTAGAACTAGAAATACCATTTGACCCAGCCATCCCATTACTGGGTATATACCCAAAGGATTATAAATCATGCTGCTATAAAGACACATGCACACGTATGTTTATTGCAGCGCTACTCACAATAGCAAGACTTGGAACCAACCCAAATGTCCAACAATGATAGACTGGATGAAGAAAATGTGGCACATATACACCATGGAATACTATTCAGCCATAAAAAATGATGAATTCATGTCCTTTGTAGGCACATGGAAGAAGCTAGAAATCATCATTCTCAGCAAACTATCGCAAGGACAAAAAACCAAACACTGCATGTTCTCACTCATAGGTGGGAATTGAACAATGAGAGCACATGGACACAGGAAGGGGAACATCACACACTGGGACCTGTCGTGTGGTGGGGAGAGGGGGGAGGGATAGCATTAGGAGATATACCTAATGTAAATGACAAGTTAATGGGTGCAGCACACCAACATGGCACATGTATACATATGTAACAAACCTGCACGTTGTGCACATGTACCCTAGAACTTAAGGTATAATAAAAAATGTATATCTTCTTTTGAGAATTGTCTATCCATGTCCTTTGCCTACTATTTGATGGGATCGTATGTTTTTCTGGGTTTTTTGTTTTTTTATTTGTTGTTGTTGTTTGCGGTTTGTTTGTTTGTTTTGGCTCATTTAAGTTCCTTATAGATTCTGGATATTAGTCCTTTGCCAGATGCATAGTTTGTGAATATTTTCTCCCACTCTGTGGGTTTTCTGTTTACTCTGCTGATTGTTTCTTTTGCTGTGCAGAAGCTTTTTAGTTTAATTAGGTCCTATCTATTTATCTGTGTTTTTGTTGCATTGGCTTTTGGATTCTTGGTCTTGAACTCTTTGCCTAAGCCAACGTCTAGAACGGCTTTTCTGATGTTATCTTCCAGAATTGTTGTGGTTTCAGGTCTTAGATTTAAGCCTTTGATGCATCTTCAGTTGATTTTTGTATAAGGTAAGAGGTGAGGATCAAACTTTATTCTCCTACATATAGCTTGCCAATTACCCAGTACCATTTGTTGAATAGGGTGTCCTTCCCCCACTTTATGTTTTTGTTTGCTTTATGAAAGATCATTTGGATGCACGTATTTGGGTTTATTTCTGGGTTCTCTATTCTGTTTCATTGGTCTACATGCCTATTTTTATACTAGTACCATGCTGTTTTGGTAACTATAGCCTTGTAGTACACACTATGCTTTTTAATCTTATCCTTCTTATATTCTAATGAGATGGATATTAGATCTTTTGATTTGGACCCACAGGTCTCTAAAGCTCTGTTAGCTTATTTTTTTTCCAGTTTAGGTAATTTATATTGCCCCTGTCATCAAGTTCATGATTCTTTCCTCTGTTATCTCCAATCTACTATTGAGATATATGTGTATATATATATATATATACACACACACATACACACACACACATATACACACACACATATATATATGTGCGTGTATTTACCTATTTTACATATATATATATATATATATATATATATATATATATATACCTATACCAAATATCCAGGTCTGGGTGGAGATGAAAGTTCAGCTTTCCACTGGGCCTGCTGACACTACTTCTAATAAAGTAGAGTACAGAATTGCACCACCTCCTTACTGTTGGGCAAAGATGGAAGCTCAGCTCCCTGCTGATCCCCATAGGGAAAGTGGAGCCCCATGCCACCTCATTCTGCCTCATTGCTGACAGTGGGGCTGGAGGTTCATCACTGTACTGGGCCTCACTTACCCTGAGGAAGATGTTGCAGCAACGTGTTTAATAGCACCACCTTGTAGTGCCTTATTCAGCCATATTTCTGTCTTATAGGATGAAGTTCTGGTCCTTGCTTGGCCCCACTGAAAACAATTTGGTGGGATAATCAGAACACTGCCTGTTGCTGCCAAGTAGAGGATGGAAATGTCCATCTCCGCTGATATCAGTGTTAGGGAGCAGCAGTGTTTCTACTGATATTGGCTGGATTAGGGTGTCAAAAAGTTCACTATTGTACAAGGTCACCATTTTTCTGGACTTTTGGTTGGAGGAAGCAAGTTTTTCTTGGGTCTTTTTTATCTGTTTCTTTAGGTGGTTGTAGGTTGCAGTCCTCTCCTATTCCAGATAAATGAGAGGCAAAAAGAAAATTTGCAGAACTCACCATTTTTTCATTCCTCAAGTGCCATGGTTTTTTGCCATCATTGTTTTCTTTTTATCATTCAGGTTCTTTCTACGTTTGCTTGTTGCATTATGTTCAGGTTTTTGAGTTATAAGGAAGAAGACTATGGAAGAAATAGTCTGTTTCACTTCAGTGTAAACCAAAAGTGTCCAGAAGTTATTTTAAACATATATGTCTAAGTTCTTATATTATTATATTTTCTCATTAGAAAATTTGGTAACGTTATGTGATTAAGATCCAAGGAAAGTGGTTTTATTATGACTCAGCCCTAGATTCCTGGTCATAAATAAGGCCTAGGGAAAGAGATTTATTTCTAAGGAGAAAAAAAGAGTTTGAAAACTTACTTAATTTCTGACTTGCTTACATTTATATTCATTATGTAATGTACTTTAGTAATAATATATATTTTATGCAACACATATGCAGCCATACTTTACATATTATGTCCTAAGCGTTATTTTGTTCCAAAGACTAAGAGAAATAGTAAAACAAACAAAAAATGGAAATTTAAATAAAATGATATAATTAGCAAATTAAACTATACATCATGTTAATAACTAGGAAAAGCAGGTTACTAAGTACTTGAGGGAAACTTCCAAATTGCTCAACTGTTGGGTGATGTAAACAAGAAAACAATTTAATTAACCAGGATTGTATTTTTAAGTTGCTTCTATTTCAATAATATAGTATTCTGTGTCAGATAAGTCAGTGTTGAAACCACAGTTGCCATCTTCTGAACTGTTATGCTGGGTGGAGGATATCACCATGCTTTATCAGCTTGTCAGCCTTACAAAATTGCAATTTCCATACCCTGTGTAATAATTTTTTGCTCCTATCAATTTTCAAGAGGCATCCCCCATTACTAAAAAAATTTCTATGTTCTTAGGAAAGAATTTTATTCTTTCTCTCTGCCTCTGTTTCTCTCTTTCTTTCTCTCTTTCTCTCTCTCTCCATCTATCTACCTATCTACCAACATATGCATATATTTCTGAGAAAAAGTAGATTATAAGTTTACTGATGAGGCAAGCTGGACCCCAGATTTTAATGATGGATATTAAAGAAAGACTGGTACTCTTAAGTCCAAAATGTTTGTACCAAGCAGCTCAACAGTTCCATGACCCTTCCAGTGTTTGTCTGCTTTTTACAGAAACCTGTTTCTGAATGGAATTGGAACTGCTGAGGCAGTAAGTGAAGATGGCTGTGATTGAGCAGGCCCAAGGAAATACTAGTTAATATCATATTATATCTACAGTGAATAGCTGTATAGTAACATTGCATATATGTGCATGCATATATTGTGTACATATCCTTACATATATTAAGTACATATAAATCTATATCTCTCATATCTATATGTTATCTATGTCTATATCCATCTATTCCATATTCTTATATATACAACATATAGTGTGGCATTCTATATATTTTTTATATATATTAGTTTAGAATGTGCCAGTAACCATCACTATAAATGATTTATATTCATAAGCAGCTTTTCTCTTTAATTTAGTGAATGGTAAAGGATCTGTGTGTGTGTAAGCTTAAATTGGCAAACCAGTAGTTGTTGATGTTTTAAAAAATGAAAATCAATTTCAGAGATTTTATCTAGCAAATTACTCTTTATTAGCAAAAGGATTCTACATTGCACAATAAAAATAAGTTCGTGCTAGGAATCTACTTCATGAGTATCAATTCTTCCATTACCACTCATTAGTTGACTAACTCTAAGCAAGTTAGAAAATCTCCCTGAGTGTCACATTTCTTGTTTGGAAATGTTTTTGTGGGTATGTGGTGGAATAAATTATCTCTACAGTCCTTTCTAGCTCTGAAGATTTTGAAAACATAAGTAAACTTTGCATATTAATTCTTTCTAGATACAGAAATGAAATATTATTTAAGTCCATTAAAAGCAATCAGATGTATATTTAGAAATGAAAAGAATGCATGTTTAACACTCACCTAGTAAATTTTACTTTTCTTGATGACACTATTATTTATAATAAACTTTCTTCCTTGGTCCTAGCCTTCTATGTCAGCCACAGCTGTGTCTTCTCTGAGCTCCCTTTGCTGGGATAGATGTCCTGCTGTTTTGCTTTGGGAGGTCTCAGATAGGCTCTTGCTAATACTTAAGACCTATCTCTCAAACTTCAGCCTTATCTATCTAATGAATGCCTGTTCGCCGTCAGTGCAAAGTGCCCAGGGAGAATCGAATCTCTTGATCCTTGCTTTATGAACATCTACTTACTGGATCTCAGGGTCAGAAGCTCTGTGACATAGCCACTCTGGTATTGTACTCTCCCCAGGAATCTAGGGTTCAAACGCTCCTGCGGCCACTAACTGCTATGGTGATAGATGGCTTCAAGCTGGTCTGACTGTTCCAGACCCCAAGTATATGAATTCCTGTAAGTCTGGACTTGCTACTTCACTGCTCTACAGCCCCAGCATCTCCTCTGCTCCTTCTGGGCAGCCTACCTTTAATTAGATGCTTCCCCAACATCTTATTTCACACCTTATTTAGGTCTCTTTATGCTCCTCTAGGCAAGGCCCAAGGAAAATTAGCTTATATCTAGTTCCATCTACAGCCCTTATTCCAATCTTGTTCCTTCTTTCAAGGAGAACAGAAAATGTAAAATGCTGTGGCATTTTTCTCTCAGTCAGGATGGGCATTTACCTCTATTGGTAAGATAATCAGGTGCTGCCTATTGTTCTTAGAAAGGAATCTGAAAGTACAGCTAATCCTAAAAGCATTTTAAAGTCTGAGAGTAGAATTTTAAAGAAATTCTAGGAAATGATTGGATAATAGCCCTATAGAAAGAGTTGAATGTAATAAATTGATTAAGATAGGAAAGAGGGAAGAAAAAGACAAATGAAAGAGAGTTGTCTGCCTTAGATATGTCAGTTTTAGTTACCATACTCTGGATTTGACCACTAATTGAATCAGCTTTTTTAAAAAATTCTTTCTTCAAGTGTTAAAAATGTTACATTTAAATATTATATTGGCATTTTGTTTACTACCTATGTATATATTGCATCACCATAAACTATCACCATATCCCTAATTGACCAAATAAGTTTATATATATATATATATATCTGAATACTTAGTATCAAACTATAGGACCTAACAGTTATTTCTGGTCTAAAAGAACTTCTGCCTTTTCTCATAAACATAAAACAAAGCATAGGCAAACTGTTAAGACAGAGTGCAAAGGAAAATAAGGCACAGGGGAGTCCTGAGGCTCCCCGAAAGAAGACCTGGAGAATCAGTCATTTATTTGAAGTCATTTATTGAAGATAAACAGTAATGCAAGGCAGCTAAGAGTCATCAGCACACATTAGACACTCCATGACCATCAGTGAATAAATGTTAAATACCATCAAATAATATCTAAATGCTAAAATGTAGATTCTGGTACTAGAGTAATCAGATTCAGACAGGTAGCAGAACAAGTGCATCCATGGGATAAGACTCAGTCTTGATTCATATGCTTCTAGGTAATGTGTGTTAATATTTTATTTAATGTTTTTATAAATTGGCATTCATGGGTAAAATTGGGCTGGAATTTGCTGTATATTTTGGAAGAGAGCATAACAGATGAAGTATATCTTTTATGATTGTTTTGGTTTAATATTTTGCCACCTTCATAAAAAAATTGAAAGATATCTTCATTCTATGTTTTAGATACTTTTACATAATTTTGGAATTAACCAATTCTTAATGAATTGCTGTTAGAAACAGTTCTTTTTTTTTTTAGCATAGTTATTTTTAAAAAAATCTGTTTCCTTGATGATGTAAACCTGTTCGGATTACCTGTCGTCTGTTGTTGCTTGTGGCGGGCTGTATTTTCTTATGTATTTCATCCAGGCTTCAAATATATTGAAATACAGTGGAAAAAATAGTCTTATATGATTTAGTTAATAATCTCTATATTTATGATCTTTTTCTATTATCAGTTTGTATGTCATATGTCTGTATGTCATCAATTTTTCTTTTATTAGTTTAGAAAATGATTTATATATTTCATTGTCGTGATATTTCCCCAGAACAGATCATCAGGTAATTCATTAGGTCTATAAATTAATTTTTTCTTGTTTATTGACATATGTCTACATTTTTCCAGTTTTTCTTATTTTAATTTTGTAATTTCTAATTTGTTGGGTTGGATTATTAATTTACTTTTCATTTTTTTTCACTCATATGTGTTTCTTAGGCCATGAGTTTTATTTCTCAAAAGCTTTAGCTTTATTCCTTAAATTCAGACAGAAAAATTTCAATTATTTTTCACTTATTACTTATACACACACAATAGTTATACATAATATATGTGTATATGATATGTCATGTATTTTTATTAAATGTATATATAAAATCTCAAAATGGACAAAATATATTGACATTTCACCAAAGAGGATATACAAATGGCTAACAAGTACAGGACAGGAAGTCATTTGGAAAATGCAAATTAAAACTATAATGAAATATCATTTTCCACCCACTAGATTAGCTATATGAAATAAGACCAATGATAACAAATGTTAGCCCTAAGTGAGACCTCCATGCTTTGCTGGGAGAATGTAAGTGGTATAGACACTTTGAAAATCAGTTTGGCAGTTTCTCAAAAAATTAAACATAAAATAACTGTAGAACCCCACTCTCCTATGTATATACTCAGGATGAAGGAAAGCATATGTCTACACAATGACTTGCACATATATGTTCACAGAAGCATTACTTCAAATAGCCAAAACGTGGAAACAGATTAAACGTCCATTAGCTGGTGAATGGATATACAAAATGCAGCATATCCACACAATAGAATTTTACTCGGCAATATAAAAGAAGGAATGGCTGGTCATTATATCATGGCTTAATCTCAAGAACATTATTCTAAGGGTAAGAAGCTAGACAAAACATACTATATGTTGCATGAGCCCATCTAAATAAAATGTCTTACAAAGGCAATTTACAAAGAAATAAAGTAGATTAGCAAATGCCTGGGGCTGGAAGTGAGAAATAGGCGTAAACTGAAAATGAGAATGAGGAATCATATTGGGAGATATAAAGTTTTTAAACTGATTTATGGTCATTGTGGCACCAGTCAATAAAGTTACCAAAAACCATTAAGTTGTGTACTTGAAATAGGTTAATTTTATGATATTTAAAATCCATCTCAAGAAACACATGTGTATGCATGCATACAGATACAGGTTTATATATTCAGGCATTCTGCATTTTTATTGTGCCTCATTTTATTATGCTTCACAGATATCACATTTTAGAAATTGAAAATTAGTGGCAACCATATACTTAACAAGTCTGTCAGTGCCACTCTTCCAACAGCATGGGTTCACTTTGTGTCTGTGTGTCACGTTTTGATAATTCTCACAATATTTCAAACCCTTTTTTTTTTGAGACAGAGTCTCACTCTGTTGCCAGGCTGGAGTGCAGTGGCACAATCTCAGCTCACTGCAACATCTGCCCCCCAGCTTCGAGTGATTGTCCTGCCTCAGCCTCCCAAGTAGCTGGGATTATGGATGTGCACCAGCACACCCAGTTAATTTTTGTATTTTTAGTAGAGATGGGGTTTCATTATGTTGGCCTCAATCTCCTGACCTCATGATCCACCCCCCTCAGCCTTCCAAAGTGCTGGGATTACAGGCGTGAGCCCCCACACCCAGCCTCAAACACTTTCATTATTATTTTATCTGTTATGGTGATCTGTGATCAGTTGATATTTCATATTACTATTGTAATTTTGTGGAGGGCTAGAAACCATGCCTATATAAGATGGTGAACTTAGTTGATAAATATGTTTGTTCTGACTGCCCCACTGACAAGCCATTCATCTACATTTCTCCCTCTGCTCAGACATATATTTCCAGAGACACAACAATACTGACATTAGGCCAATTAATAACCCTACAATGGCCTTTAAGTGTTCACCTGAAAGGAAGACTCACGCTTTTCTCACTTTGTGTCTCTCAAAGGCTAGCAATGATTCAGCATAGTGAGGAAAGAATGTTGAAAGTCAATATAGGCCAAAAGCTAGGCCTTCTGTGCCAGTTAACCAAGTTGTGAATGCAAAGGAAAAGTTATTAAAGAAAATTAGATTTGGTACTCTATTGAACACATGAATGATAATAAAGCAAAATAGCCTTACTATTGCCATAGATAAACTTTGATTGGTCTAGATAAAGAACAAATGAGCCACAACGTTTCCTTATGTCAAAGCCTAATCTAGAGCAAGGCCCTAACTCTCTTCGGTTCTATGAAGGCTGAGAGCTGTGAGGAAGCTGCAGAAGAAAAGTTTGAAGCTAGAAGAGGTTGGTTCATGTGGCTTAAAAAAGGAAGCCATCTTCATAACATACAAGTTCAAGGTGAGGCAACAAGTGCTGATGTCAAAGCTGCAGCAAGTTGTCCAGGATATCTAGCTAAGATCATTCATGCAAAGGAAAATAAAGCATAGGTGAGTCCTGAGCCTTCCTGAAAGAAGACCTGCAGAATCAGTCATTTATCTTGAAGTTATTTACTGAAGACAAACAGTAATGCAAGATACCTCAGAGTTACCTGTGCACATTAGACACTAATGAAGGTGTCTGCACTGCTGAGACCAGCTCGGTTGGGGATACCCTAACCCAGTGGCGCTAGAGGGATTAAAGACACACACACAGAAATATAGAGGTGTGAAGTGGGAAATCAGGGGTCTCACAGCCTTCAGAGCTGACAGCCCTGAACAGAGATTTACCCACGTATTTATTAACAGTAAACCAGTCATTAACATTGTTTCTATAGGTATTAAATTAACTGAAAGTATCCCTTATGGGAAACGAAGGGATTGGCCAAATTAAAGAAATAGGTTGGGCTAGTTAACTGCAGCAGGAGCACGTTCTTAAGGCACAGATCGCTCATGCTATTGTTTGTGGCTTAAGAATGCCTTTAAGCGGTTTTCTGCCCTGGGCAGGCCAGGTGTTCCTTGCCCTCATTCTGGTAAACCCACAACCTTACAGCATGAGCATTAGGGCCACTATGAACATGTTACAGTGCTGCAGAAATTTTGTTTATGGCCAGTTTGGGGGCCAGTTTATGGAGGGCCCTGCTCCCAACACTACACTAAGCAATGGATTTTTAAGGTAGATGGAACAGACTTATATTGGAAAAAGAAGACATATATGGATTCCCTCTCTAGGAAGGAGAAGTCAATACCTAGTTTCAAAGATTCAAAGAATAAGCTAACTCTCTTAGTAGGAGCTAATGTAGCTGGTGACTTCATGTTGAAGCCAATGCTCACTTACCAATGTGCATATCCTAGGGCCTTAAGAATTATGCTCAATCTACTCTTCCTGCACTCTAGAAATGGAAAAAAAAAAAAGCCTGGATGACAGCACATCTGTTTACAGCATGGCTTACGGAATATTTTAAACCTGCACTTGAGACCTACTGCTAAGAAAAAAAAAAAAAAAAGGCTTTCATTAACATATGACTGCTTATTCACAATGGACCTGGTCAACTAAAAGCTTTGATTGAAATACACAGGAAATTATTGTAGTTTTCATGCCTGCTAACACAACATCCATTCCATAGCCCATAGGTCAAGGAATAAATTCAACTTTTAAGTCTTCTTATTTAAGAAATATATTTCATAAGGATGTAGTTGCTAGAGATGGTATTTCCTCTGATGGATCTGGGCAAAGTCAATTGAAAACCTTCTGTAAAGGATACACCATTCTAGATGTTGTTGAGCATATACGTGATTCCTGAGATGTTGCCAAAATATCAACATGAACAAGAGTTTGAAAAATGTTGATTCTAACACTCATGGATGACTTTGAGGGGTATAAGACTTCAGTGGAAGGAGTATCTGCTGATGTGACGAACAAAGCCAGATAACTAGAATTACAGGTGGAGCCTGAATATGTGACTGAATCACTGCAATCTCATGATAAAACTTGAACCAATGAAGACTTGCTTTTTAAGAATAAGCAAATAAAGTAGTTTCTTGAAATGGAATCTCCTCTTGGTGAAAATGCTGTGAACATTGTTGAAACGGCAACAAAGAATTCAGAATATTCATGTTGCCACCAGTCTCTTTGCTATATATCAACTATATTCTTAGTTGATAAAGCACCAGCAGAATTGACTCCAATTTTGAAAGAAGTTCTATCGTGAGTAGAATGCGTTAGGACAGCATCACATGCTACAGAGGAACTTTATGAAAGAAAGAGTCAATCAATGCAGAAAACCTCATGTTGTCTTATTTTAAGCAATTGCCACAGCAACCCTAAACTTCAGCAGATACCATGATGATCAGTCAGCAGTCATCAACGTTGAGGCAAAAAGATTATGACTTGATAAAGTCTGAGATGAATATTAGCAATTTTTAGCAATAAACTATTTTTTAAGTATGGTATGTATCTTAGTTTTTTACACATAGTACTATTGCACACTTAATAAACTATAATGTACCATAAACATTACTTTTATATGCACTGGGAAACCAAAAAATTACTGTTACTTGCATTATTTCGATATTCAGTTTATTATGGTGGTGGAACTGAACCCACAATACCTCTGAAGTATGCTTGTACATATAGTTTTTAAATTTATACATTATTTTTCTATTTTTCTACTAATTTTATGTTGCTTTGAATTAGATCATACAGTCTATTAGTTCAACTTTTTAGAGCTGATTGAGGTATTTTGACACATAAAAGATAACCAATTTTAGAGAAGTTTATGACATTTAAAAAAAGTATTTCCTATTATCAGTGTACATAATTTTTAAAATTATAACCATATATGAATATTATTTGCATCATTTACATATTTTTTTGTTCAGTTTAACCTAAAATGAAAAAAAATATATCTGCTACAAATGTGTTTCACTTTCTTGTATTTCCTGATGTTTTGGCTATGTGACTGTATTAGTTTGTTCTCACATTACTATAAAGAACTACCTGAGACTGGTACTATAAAGAGAAGAATGTTTAATTGACTCACAGTTCTGCAGGCTGATAGGAAGCACAGCTGGGAGCCCTCAGGAAACTTACAATCAAGGCAGAAGGATGAAGGGGAAGCAAGCATCTTCTTCACCTGGACGCAGGAGAAAGCTCTCTCTAGAAGGGAGAAGTGCTACACACTTTCAAACAACCAGATCTCATGAGAACACTATCATGAGAACAGAAATGGGCATGTCTAATCCCATGATTCAATCACCTCCCTCCAGTCCCCTCCTTTAACACATGGGGATTACAGTTTGACATGAGATCTGGGTGGGGACACAAATCCAAATAATATCATTCATCCCTGGCCACTCCTAAATCTCATGTGCTTCTTACATTTCAAGATGCAATCATGTCTTCCCAACAGTTCCCCAAAGTCTTAACTCATTCCAGCATTAACTGAAAAGTCCAAGTCCAAAGTCTCATCTGAGACAAGGCAAGCTCCTTCTGCCTATGAGCCTATAAAATCAAAAAGTTTAGTTACTTCCAAAATACAATGAAGATACAGGTATAGGGTAAATGCTCCCATTCCAAAAGGGAGAAATTTGCCAAAAGAAACAGTCTACACGCCCCATGCTAGTCTGAAACCCAACAGGGCAGTCATTGAATCTTAAAGCTTCAAAACAATCTCCTTTGACTTCATGTCTCACATCCAGGCCACACTGTTGCAAGGAATGGGCTCCGAAGGCCTTAGTTAGCTCTTCCCCTATGATGCTGCACCTGCTTTCGTGGAATGGCATTGAGTGACTGTGGCCTTTCCAGGTGCATGGTGCAAGCTGTCAGTGAATCTACCATTCTAGGGTCTGGAGGATGGTGGCCTTCTTCTCACAGTTCCAGTAGGCAGTGCCCAGTGGGAACTCTATGTGTGGGTTCCAACCCCACATTTCCCCTCCACACTGCCCTAGTGGAGGTTCTCCATGAGGACTCTGCCCCTGCAGCAGACTCCTGCCTGGACATCCGGGCGTTTCTATACATTTTCTGAAATCTAGGTGGAGGCTTCCAAGCCTCAACTCTTGCTGTCTGCACACTCACAGGTTTAACACCATGTTGAAGCTGCCAAGGTTTGGGGCTTGCACCCTCTGAAGCAATGGCCAAAACTCTACTTTTGCCCCTATTAACCATAGCTGGAGTTGGAATGACTGGGATGCTGGGCATCATGTCCTGTGGCTTCACAGAGTAGTGGGGTCCTGGGCCTGGCCCAGGAAACCATTCTTCACTACTAGGCCTACAGGTGTATGATGGGAGGGGCTGCCACAAAGGTCTCTGAAGTGCCTTTGATGCCTCCTCCTCATTGTCTTGGAACATTAGGCTCTTCTTTACTTAAGAAAATTTCTGTAGCCAGTTTGATTTTCTCCCCAGAAAATGGATTTTTCTTTTCTACCACATGACCAGGCTGCATATTTTCCAAACTTTTAGACTCTGATTTTATTTTAAATATAAGTTCCAGTTTCAGATAATATCTGTGTTCACGCATATGAGCATACATTTTTACAAACAGGGAGATTACCTCTTGATTGTTTTGCTACTTAGAAATTTCTTCTGACAGATACCCTAAATCGTCTCTCTCAAGTTCAAAGTTCCACAGATCTTGGGCAGGCATGTTGCCACCAGTCTCTTTGCTAAAGTATAGCAAGAGTGACCTTTATTGCAGTTCTCCGTAAGTTTCTCATCTTTATCTGAGACCACCTTAGCCTGGATTTCATTGTTTATATCACTATCAGCATTTTGGTCGCAACCATTCAACAAGTCTCTATGAAGTTCCAAACTTTTCCAACATTTTCCTGTCTTCTTCTGAGCCATTAAACTGTTCCAATCTCTGCCTGTTACCCAATTCCAAAGAGGCGTCCACATTTTCAGCTATCTTCATAGCAATGTCCCACTCCTGGTAGGTACAAATTTTCTGTATTAGTCTGTTCTCATACTGCTATAAAGAACTACCTGAGACTGTAATTTATGAAGAAAAGAGGTTTAATTGACTCACAGTTCTGCAGGCTGTACAGAAAGTATGGCTGAGGAGGGCTCAAGAAACTTACAATCATGGCAAAAGAGTGAAGGGGAAGCAAGCACATCTTTACATGGTGGCAGGAGAGAGAGAGAAAATGGAGAAGTGCTATACAGTTTCAAACGACCAGATCTTGTGATAATTCTATCATGAAAACAGCAAAGGGAACATCTAATCCCATGATTCAATCACCTCTCACCAGACTGTTCCTTCAACTTATGGGGATTATAATTCAACATGAGATTTGGGTGGGGACACGGAACCAAATCATATCAGTGACTATACTACATTATTTGATACATGTAATATTCTTTGATCTTCAATGCAATTTATATTATTATTTTAATTATTTGTGTCCTGAATTTAAATTTTTCTCATTATAAAATGGGCAGTCTCACCTTTCCTCTTTTGTTTCTTTGCATATGTCTGGAATGACTATACCCCCTTTTTTTTAATATTTGGCTTTTCTGAGCTAATTTGTACTAAGTGTGTTTTTGTACATAGTATATTATTAGATTTTTATTTGGTTTTAATAGAGTCACTTTAAATTCTGAAGCCCTTTTACATTTATTCTAATGACACACATGCTTGTTTAATTATGTCATTTATATTTTCCCTTTGCTTCTTTTTGTTCTTTCACTAGTTAAACAATGTTTGTGTTCTTTTATGTATGCTTGTGAGTAGTTTTTTCTTGATAATTTGGAACATTCATAAGTTGTCTAGTGTTTTTTAACATACTATTACATTTAGTAATGTACTTAATTATCTAAACCTTTAGACAGACTCTGTTGACTTCCTCTTCTACTTATTTCCTAGCCATTGCTTATTTTGCTTCAGTCAGAAAAGACAAGTTTATACTAAAGTTAAAAAAGAACACAATATTTCAGTGACTTATTACAACAAAGTCTTTATATTTCTTTCTCATTCAAAGTCCCCTGCAGTCTGAGCTTCTCTTCAAAGCAGCTGTTCTCCATGTGGCAGCTCAAGATCCAAGGCTGCTTCAATCTTGTGGCACCTACTTCTCAACACAAGTGCTCCACAGTTTACCAAGCAGGAGAGGGTAGTATAGAGGACACTGCAGCAGAAATTAAATGCGTCAGCCTGGAAGTGACATCAGTCCCTTCTGCTCACATCTTTTGACCATAAACTAAGTCACAGAGTAAGAAAGGATATTTCTTGTAGGTGGCAAGAAGTAGAACAGCATGAGATATGAGTAAATGCTGATAATATCTGCTACATAATTTCAACTCTATTATTTCATATCTTCAAATATATAGTATCGTTGATTTAATGCCCAGCTTTATATCTTCAAATATATAGTCCTTCCTGTATTAATTCATTTATCGCTTCAATATTTCACTTGATTATGAAATTATTACTGATTATGAAAAATTACCTCAGTGTCTTTTGAAATGCAAAGTCTGTATTTTAATCCCATAACCTCTTCACAGAAATACTTGTAATATAAAATGATATTAATATTTTAATATTTTGCTCTTCCAATATAGAAAAAAATACAATTAAAACACAGTGGAACTGATTAGATTCTATATCTATTGGAATTTGCTATTTGAATTTGCCATTTGAATTTGCTATTCAATTTGCTATTTGACTTATATCACTTCATCTTATTTTCATATTCGTATTATAAGCTCTTTATGTTAGAAAGAGAAGTGGCTTTCTTTTCTATAGCGTCTAGCAAACACTTGAGGCACAAAAACTGTTTTTCCAATTTTAAAAATATCAATGGTATGTTCAATTACTGAATCGTCTTCCAGAGGAAATTCCCATAAGACCAATGGGTGAAGCTACTGCTAAAATGTGGTATCTGAAGGAGGGTATAATTATTTTTTACATACTTTAAGTTCTAGGGTACATGTGCACAACGTGCAGGTTTGTTACATATGTATACATGTGCCATGTTGGTGTACTGCACCCATTAACTCGTCATTTACAATAGGTATACCTCCTAATGCTATAGCTCCCTCCTCCCCCTACCCCACAACAGGCCCCAGTGTGTGATGTTCCCCTTCCTGTGTCCAAGTGTTCTCATTGTTCAATTCCCACCTATGAGTGAGAAAATGCAGTGTTTGGTTTTTTGTCCTTGCAATAGTTTGCTGAGAATGATGATTTCTAGCTTCTTCCATGTCCCTACAAAGGACATGAACTCATCATTTTTTATGACTGCATAGTATTCCATGGTGTATATGTGCCACATTTTCTTCATCCAGTCTATCATCGATGGACATTTGGCTTGATTCCAAGTCTTTGCTATTGTGAGTAGTGCCACAATAAACATACGTGTGCATGTGTCTTTATAGCAGCATGATTTATAATCCTTTGGGTATATACCCAGTAATGGGACGGCTGGGTCAAATGGTATTTCTAGTTCTAGATCCTTGAGGAATTGACACACTGTATTCCACAATGGTTGAACTAGTTTACAGTCCCACCAACAGTGTAAAAGTGTTCCTATTTCTCCACATCCTCTACAACACCTGTTGTTTCCTGACATTTTAATGATGGCCATTCTAACTGGTGTGAGATGGTATCTCATGGTGGTTTTGATTTGCATTTCTCTGATGGCCAGTGATGATGAGCATTTTTTCATGTGTCTGTTGGCTGCATAAATGTCTTCTTTTGAGAAGTGTCTGTTCATATCCTTCACCCCCTTTTTTATGGGGTTGTTTGTTTTTTTCTTGTAAATTTGGTTGAGTTCTTTGTAGATTCTGGATATTAGCCCTTTGTCAGGTGAGTAGATTGCAAAATTTTTTTCCCATTCTGTAGGTTGCCTGTTTACTCTGATGGTAGTTTCTTTTGCTGTGCAGAAGCTCTTTAGTTTAATTAGATCCCATTCGTCAATTTTGGCTTTTGTTGCCATTACTTTTGGTGTTTTAGACATGAAGTCCTTGCCCATGCCTATGTCCTGAATGGTAATGCCTAGGTTTTCTTCTAGGGCTTTTATGGTTTTCCGTCTAACATGTAAGTCTTTAATCCATCTTGAATTAATTTTTGTATAAGGTGTAAGGAAGGGATCCAGTTTCAGCTTTCTACATATGGCTAGCCAGTTTTCCCAGCACCATTTGTTAAATAGGGAACTCTTTCCCAGTTTCTTGTTTTTGTCAGGTTTGTAAAAGATCAGGTGGTTGTAGATAAGTGGTATTATTTCTGAGGGCTCTGTTCTGTTCCATTGGTCGATATCTCTGTTTTGATACCAGTACCATGCTCTTTTGGTTACTGATCCTTGTAGTATAGTTTGAAGTCAGGTAACTTGATGCCTCCAGCTTTGTTCTTTTGGCTTAGGATTGTCTTGGCAATGCGGGCTCTTTTTTGGTTCCATATGAACTTTAAAGTAGTTTTTTCCAATTCTGTGAAGAAAGTCATTGGTAGTTTGATGGGGATGGCATTGAATCTATAAATTACCTTGGGCAGTATGTCTATTTTCATGATATTGATTCTTCCTACCTATGAGCATGGAATGTTCTTCCATTTGTTTGTGTCCTCTTTTATTTCGCTGAGCAGTGGTTGGTAATTCTCCTTGAAGAGTTCCTTCACGTCCCTTGTAAGTTGGATTCCTAGGTATTTTATTCTCTTTGAAGCAATCATGAATGGGAGTTCACTGGTGATTTGGCTCTCTGTTTGTCTCTAATTGCTGTATAAGAATTCTTGTGATTTTTGCACATTGAATTTGTATCCTGAGACTTTGCTGAAGTTGCTTATCAGCTTAAGGAGATTTTGGGCTGAGATGATGGAGTTTTCTAAATATACAATCATGTCATCTGCAAACAGGGACAATTTGACTTCCTCTTTTCCTAATTGAATACCCTTTATTTCTTTCTCCTGTCCGATTACCTTGGCCAACACTTCCAACACTATGTTGAATAGGAGTGGTGAGAGAGGGAATCCCTGTCTTGTGCCAGTTTTCTAAGGGAATGCTTCCAGTTTTTGCCCATTCAGTATGATATTGGCTGTGGGTTTGTCATAAATAGCTCTTATTATTTTGAGATATGCCCCAACAATACCTAATTTATTGAGAGTTTTTAGCATGAAGGGCTGTTGAATTTTGTCGACGGCCTTTTCTGCCTCTATTGAGATAATCATGTGGTTTTTGTCTTTGGTTCTGTTTATATGCTAGATTACTGGATTATGCAAATTTATTGATTTGCATATGTTGAACCAGCCTTGCATCCCAAGGATGAAGCCCACTTGATCATGCTGGATAAGCTTTTTGACATGCTGCTGGATTCAGTTTGCCAGTATTTTACTGAGGATTTTTGCATCGATGTTCATCAGGGATATTGGTCTAAAATTCTCTTTTTTTGTTGTGTCTCTGCCAGGCGTTCATATCAGGATGATGCTGGCCTCATAAAATGAGTTATGGAGGATTCTCTCTTTTTCTGTTGATTGGAATAGTTTCAGAAGGAATGGTACCAGCTCCTCCTTTTACCTCTGGTAGAATTCGGCTGTGAATCTGTCTGGTCCTGGACTTTTTTTGGTTGGTAAGCTATTAATTATTGCCTCAATTTCAGAGCCTGTTATTGGTCTATTCATGGATTCAAGTTCTTCCTGGTTTAGTCTTAGGAGGGTGTATGTGTCCAGGAATTAATCCATTTCTTCTTGATTTTCTAGTTTATTTGTGTAGAGGTGTTTATAGCATTCTCTGATGGTAGTTTGTATTTCTGTGGTATCAGTGGTGATATCCCCTTTATCATTTTTTATTGCGTCTATTTGATTCTTCTCTCTTTTCTTCTTTATTAGTGTTGCTAGCAGTCTACCAATTCTGTTGATCTTTTCAAAAAACCAGCTCCTGGATTCATCGATATTTTGAAGGGTTTTTTGTGTCTCTATCTCCTTCACTTCTGCTCTGATGTTAATTATTTCTTGCCTTCTGCGAGCTTTTGAATGTGTTTGCTCTTGCTTCTCTAGTTCTTTTAATTGTGATGTTAGGGTGTCAATTTTAGATCTCTCCTGCTTTCTCTTGTGGGCATTTAGTGCTATAAATTTTTCTCTACACACTGCTTTAAATGTGTCCCAGAGATTCCGGTATGTTGTGTCTTTGTTCTCATTGGTTTCAAAGAACATCTTTATTTCTGCCTTCATTTTGTTATGTACCCAGTAGTCATTCAGGAGCAGGTTGTTCAGTTTCCATGTAGTTGAGCGGTTTTAAGTGAGTTTCTTAATCCTTAGTTCTAGTTTGATTGCACTGTGGTTAGAGAGACAGTTTGTTATAATTTCCGTTCTTTTACATTTGCAGAGGAGTGCTTTACTTCCAACTATGTGGTCAGTTTTGGAATAAGTGCAATATGGTGCTGAGAAGAATGTATATTCTGTTGATTTGGGGTGGAGAGTTCTGTAGATGTCTATTAGGTCTGCTTGGTGCAGAGCTGAGTTCAATTCCTGGATATCCTTGTTAACTTTCTGTCTCATTGATCTGTTCAGTGTTGACAGTGGGGTGTTAAAATCTCCCATTATTATTTTGTGGGAGTCTAAATCTCTTTGTAGATCTCTAAGGACTTGCTTTATGAATCTGGTTGCTCCTGTATTGGGTGCATATATATTTAGGATAGTTGGCTCTTCTTGTTGAATTGATTCCTTTACCATTATGTAATGGCCTTCTTTGTCTCCTTTGATCTTTGTTGGTTTAAAGTCTGTTTTATCAGAGACTAGGATTGCAACCTCTGCTTTTTTTTGTTTTCCATTTGCTTGGTAGATCTTCCTCCATCCCTTTATTTTGAGTATACGTGTGTCTCTGCACGTGAGATGGTTCTCCCGAACACAGCCCACTGATGATTCTTGACTTTTTATCCAATTTGCCGGTCCATGTCTTTTAATTGGAGCATTTAGCGCATTTACATTTAAGGTTAATATTGTTATGTGTGTATTTGATCCTGTTATTATGATGTTAGCCAGTTATTTTGCTCGTTAGTTGATGTAGTTTCTTCCTAGCCTCGATGGTCTTTATAATTTGGCATGTTTTTTCAGTGGCTAGTACCGGTTATTCCTTTCCATGTTTAGTGCTTCCTTCAGGAGCTCTTTTAGGGCAGGCCTGGTGGTGACAAAATCTCTCAGCATTTGCTTGTCTGTAGAGTATTTTATTTCTCCTTCATTTATGAAGCTTAGTTTGGCTGGATATGAAATTCTGGGTTGAAAATTCTTTTCTTTAAGAATGTTGAATATCGACCCCCACTCTATTCTGGCTTGTAGAGTTTCTGCCGAGAGATCCGCTGTTAGTCTGATGGGCTTCCCTTTGTGGGTAACCCGACCTTTCACCCTGGCTGCCCTTAACATTTTTTCCTTCATTTCAACTTTGGTGAATCTGACAATTATGTGTCTTGGAGTTGCTCTTCTTGTGGAGTATCTTTGTGGCATTCTCTGTATTTCCTGAATTTGAATGTTGGCCTGCCTTGCTAGGTTGTGGAAGTTCTCCTGGATAATATCCTGCAGAGTGTTTTCCAACTTGGTTCCATTCTCCCCATCACTTTCAGGTACACCAATCAGTCGTAGATTTGCTCTTTTCACATAGTTCCATATTTCTTGGAGGCTTTGCTCATTTCTTTTATCTCTAAACTTCTCTTCTCACTTCATTTCATTCATTTGATCTTCAATCACTGATACCCTTTCTTCCAGTTGATCGGATCGGTTACTGAAGTGTGTGCATTCATCAGGTAGTTCTCATGCCATTGTTTTCAGCTCCATCAGGTCATTTAAGGACTTTTCTACACTGGTTATTCTAGTTAGCCATTTGTCTAATCTTTTTTCAAGGTTTTTAGCTTCTTTGCGATGGGCTTGAACTTCCTGCTTTAGCTCGGAGAAGTTTGATCGTCTGAAGCCTTCTCTCAACTCGTCAAATTCATTCTCCATCCAGCTTTGTTCCGTTGCTGGTAAGGAGCTGTGTTCCTTTTGAGTGGGAGAGGCGTTCTGATTTTTAGAATTTTCAGCTTTTCTGCTCTGTTTTTTCCCCATCTTTGTGGTTTTATCTACATTTGGTCTTTTATTTATTTATTTATTTTTATTTTATTTTTTTTTTATTAAACTTTAAGTTTTATGTTACATGTGCACAATGTGCAGGTTAGTTACATATGTATACATGTGCCATGTTGGTGTGCTGTACCCATTAACTCGTCATTTAACATTAGGTATATCTCCTAATGCTATCCCTCCCCCCTCCCCCCACCCCACAACTGGCCTTGGTGTGTGGTGTTCCCCTTCCTGTGTCCATGTGTTCTCATTGTTCAATTCATACCTATGAGTGAGAACATGCAGTGTTCGGTTTTTTGTCCTTGTGATAGTTTTTAGGGACATGGATGAAGCTGGAAACCATCATTCTCAGCAAACTACCTTTGGTCTTTGATGATGGTGACGTAAAGGTGGGGTTTTGGTGTGGATGTCCTTTCTGTTTGTTAGTTTTCCTTCTAACAGTCAGGAACCTCAGCTGCAGGTCTGTCAGAGTTTCCTGGAGGTCCACTCCAGACCCTGTTTTCTGGGTATCAGCAGCAGAGGCTGCAGAACAGCGAATATTGCTGAACAGCAAATGTTGCTGCCTGATCGTTCCTCTGGAATCTTTGTCTCAGAGGGGTACCTGGCCATGTGAGGTGTCAGTCTGCCACTACTGGGGGGTGCCTCCCAGTTAGGCTACTCAGGGATCAGGGACCCACTTGAGGAGGCAGTCTGTCCATTCTTAGATCTCAAACTTGGTGCTGGGAGAAACACTACTCTCTTCAATGCTGTCAGACAGGGACATTTTCAGGAGGGTAGAATTTTAAATTTAATTTAGATGACTTTACTGTCACTATATAGAATCGGAATGGGAATTAGACTATAAAATGATACATTTTGTTTTAAATCAATTTTACTCTATTTTTGTCAAATGTGCTGTTCAAATTGGAGATGTATTAAATATAAATTAATAGAATAAAATTGTGGAAAAAGTTGTTAGATCAGAGCAATAGCAAATCAGCCATATGATAGCAAATTACCCTCACTGAGTTAGTAGAAGGAAATATTTTTCCCAGAGGTTTCATTATCCAGTAACAGAGTATGTATGTGTTTTACATACACACACACACACACACACACACACACACACGCACAGAGTCATGCTCCATCTAATTGTGTTTTGGTTAACAATAGGCCACATATACAAAGGTAAGATTATAATACTGTATTTTTGCTCTATTTTTTCTATGTTTAGATATGTTTACCTACATATATACTTACCATTGTATTACAACTGTTTACAATACTCAGTACAGTAACTTGCCATATAGATTTGTACCCTAATGAGCCATAGTCTATACACTATAACTTAGTTATGTAGAAGGCTATGCCATCTAGATTTGCATAAGTATATTCTATGATGTTCACACAATGACAAAATTGCCTAAAGACACATTTCTCAGAACATGTCCCTATCATTAAGCAATACATTACTGTATGTACTTACACACCAACCATGAAGAAAGTGATTCCAAAGCTAAATGGGACACATTCACTTGTTATTATTTTTGAGATATTGAATGTTGCTTATCCACATTATAAGACTTCCAAATTTAGTACACAAAGTAGTACTTTCCAGTTACACTATCAGATGACACTAAAACTTAATGTATTTTCCATGTCAGATATTAACAATATAAAACAGTATACAGTAGATTTTAAAATTTATACAGCGATGTCCAATATAACATTTGAGGTTAAAAATAAAACTTCTGGGCTGGGCGTGGTGGCTCATGCCTGTAATCCCAGAACTTTGGGAGGGTGAGGCGGGCGGATCATGAGGTCAGGAGATTGAGACTATCCTGGCTAACATGGTGAAACCCCTTTTCTATGAAAAAAAACAAAAAACTAGCCAGGCATGGTGGAGGGCACCTGTAGTCCCAGCTACTCAGGATGCTGAGGCAGAAGAATGGCATGAACCCAGGAGGTGGAGCTTGCAGTGAGCATAGATCATGCCACTGCACTCCAGCCTAGGTGGCAAAGCAAGACTCCATCTCAAAAATATATGAGTAAATGAATAAATAAATAAATAAATAAGTAAATTCCTGAATTGAATAAATGACATTGAATGAATGACAGTGGAAAGTTTCCAAATGCTAACAAAGGGAGAGATGTTGTCTATATTATTTCAAAACAATCCACTAGGCCATTTATAAAAATACAATTATAAAGCCATAGAGACTGCTTTTTTATTTTAGTGATGAGCAAATATATTTTTCATTAGAAAATGAGAGATCATAGAGCTTATATTTTAACAAATTTCATATTGAATTTTATTAAATCTCTGTTTTAACAGACCAAAAAAGTGAAAAATTCATAAATGCAAAGCTCAATGAATTTTTAACAATTGAACACATCATGTAAACCAGTCCCAAGATCAAGAAAGACAAAAATCACCAAAATCCCAGAAGCTCCCTGGTGACCCCTCCCAGACACTACTACCTTTACTCAAAGGTAACCGCAATCCTAACCAGTACCTCCATTAAGTCACAGAATATATTCATTTTGGGTCTGGCTTCTTTAGCTGAATATGATTGTGAGATTTTTCACATTGTTGCATCTACAGTTTCACTGCTGTATGGTATTCCATTTCATACATATACTTTAGTTTTTTTAGTCATTATATGGACTGACTTTTTTTTCATTGTTTGCTATTAAAAATAAATAATAGATATATAAATAAATAATAATAAATATATAATAAAATTTGTGTATTCTTTATTTTTAAAAAGTTGATAAACTTAATTTATTTACTTATGAATAATATTGATCTCTTTTGTTTTATATATAGGTAACATTGAATAAGGGATTGCTATGTCTTAATTTTTTTCAGCACTTTAATGTGTTGCTTCTTTTTATTTTCATGATAATTTTAACAGGTAAAATATCATTTCTCTTTTTTACATAGAGTGTGGTTAGTAAGGGACAAGGTCACACCATTGTAAAACTGTGATCACACTCCCTCAGATGTTTCCACCAAGAAGCATTTATACTTACTCTAAGCCAGCAATATTTTCTACCCTTTAGTGTAGTAGAAAGTGCAGAGGGATAACACTATTCCATGTTTCTTAAAACAAGTGACCAGTAGCATAAAACTGCCACTTGAGTTTTTAGCAGGAGAGTTCCTATAAGTACTCTGCTTACATGGCTGTTTGTATATGGCCCTGAGCTTTCTAGTGGATTGACACACACACCCACAAATACCACTGAAAAAAATTAAGTGGCAATGCGGATCCTTTAATAAATGCTGGTGATAAGAAAGCCATTGCTACAAGAGGCCATTACTCTTGACAGTAACCATATTGGGAGCTGCAGAAGGCCTCTAAGAGTCAATAATAGCAAGACTTAAGCCCAAAAATAAAACTGCCATATACTTAAGTGGGAGTTACTAATATTACTGATGATGTAGGGAACAAACTATACTTCCTGTTTGTCTTCTGTTTCCCAACTTTTTAGGAAGGGATCTGATATTAGATGGCAAAAACTTAGTTTGCTTGTTTTGTCTTTCAGTGTGTTTGCATTTAAATAAATTTTCTTTGATGATGGTGTATGTGGGGAAATTGGGCATTCTGGAACAGTGAAAAAATGGGAATAATGAATCAGCAAACTGGGAAGTCTGTTTTTTAAAATAACTTTGCTCAGAAGTGATCCCTAATACTAATTTCTCCTCACTCGAAGTCACTATATGAAGACTAATGAGTCTTCTCAATATTACAATATATTATAAGCAATTACTGAAAAAAATGATAGACTCTTTCTTCAGAAGGCTCACTCATGGCAATTTGCTTATTCATTTCATATGGCATTGTACTACCTTATTAGATTAACTTTAACCTACTAGGTAATGAAACACATAACCTTCCACAGAAACTTGATTGGGTATTTGACAGAGCAATTGTCTCTCTCACTTTATCTGTATTGGGTGATTGGTCACAGTCATTAGAATCTTAGAGGGTAAAATAAGCTAAGGATTGGGTTAACATTTCTTTATTTATTTATTCATAAACCATAGGTTTATTGAGTACTTTCTCTGTATTAGGCATTATGATAGATGAAGAACAGAGAAAACACTTACGTTTTTAAAGAGCTCATAGTTTATTAGGAAAAGCATGATTAAACAGTTCCAGAAAATGAACATTCAAATAGAAGTATTTTGATGTACCAGACAGACATCCAAATGTGGGAACTCTTAATTCTTCCCTGGAAAAGAAGAGCTCAGGAAACTACTCTACAGGTGGCACAAAACAACATATAACTTAAGATGCCAGGTTAATAGATTAGCTTAATTATGTGAGTTTGTTCTTTTTTTGTTTGTTTATTTTTGCTTCTTTGTTTTAGACGGAGTCTTGCTCTGTCACCCAGGGTAGAGTCCAATGGCACAGCCTCTGCTCACTACAACCTCTGCCTCCTGGGTTCAAGTGATTCTCCTGCCTCAGCTTCCCAAGTAGCTAGGATTACAGATGCCCGGCACCACGACTGGCTAATTTTTGTGTTTTTAGTAGAGACAGGGCTTCACCATATTGGCCAGGCTGGTCTTGAACTACTGACTTCATGATCTGCCCACCTTGGCCTCCCAAAGTGCTGGCATTACAGGTGTGAGCAACACTGCTGGGCTGAGTTTGTTCTTTAAAACATTGAGATTTGTAAATAAAATATGTTTATAAACCAAAGATAAAATATAAAAATATCCAAAATCACAGAGAATAAAATAGTTACCAAAAATTCTCTTATGAGAATATCTAAATTTTGACACTTAATTTAACTAAGTGGCAGAGAATATTGTATTTGAATGACTAATCTGTGTAGGTTCATAAAGTTTACATTTTAGATGGTATAAAAGCCTGGGTCATAATGAAAAACTTAAAAAAGTTTTTTCTCTATTTTTAAGGTTTATTTAAATAGAAAAAAATTAAAACATAGCAGTAGAGAACAGGATCAATTTTATCAGTGGGCAAGATATTTTACAAATTTTTATCAGCAGAAAAGAACACTACAGTGAGCTCCATAGATATGTGTGAAAACACATTAGACACAGTTGAAGAAAGGATTAGTGAAATAGAAAATAGTGCACTGGAAAATACTCATTAACAAATTATTGATAGGAGACATAGAAACAAAATTATTTAAAATGGGCAAAAATAAAAGAGACCCAGTGAATATTTCAAATAAACATGTAATTCAAATTCTAAAAAGAAAAGAGAGAGAAGAATAGAAACTTTATGTGAAGAAATAATGGCTAAGAATTTGCAAAACACTATTGAAGATGTCAATCTAAATAATTAAGAATCTCTATAAATTAAAACAGGATACTCAAAGTGCTGTTAAAAAATACTAACTAGAAAATGTTAAGAACAAATAAAAGAAGATAAAACATACATTAACTGGAAAGGAGCAAAATAAGGCCCGAGTATTGATATGGTAACAAAAGTAACGAAAAACCAAAAGTCAATGGACTGACTTCAATAGATTGCTTAAGGAAATGACTGGCAACCAAGAGACATAGATGAAGCCCTCTACTGTGGTGTCAACAGTGGCCAAGTGAGGTACCTGAACTTTGGCCTTCACCTGGCAATAATAAGGTAGAAATGCCTTTCTCCTGCCAGAGCAGTTTTGGAGAAAGCCAGCTAAAATCAGAAGGTTTAAATAAAATCCAGAATCTCATAAAATAATAAAAATGTCCAGGTTTCAATAAAAAGTCAGTCATCATACCAAAAACCAGACTGACTAAATGAAAAAAAAGATAACAAATAGATGCCAACTCTGAGATGACAGAGAAATAACAAGTATCTGAAAAAGATTTTTTACAATCCAGCATAAAACTGCTACAAAAAGCACCTATGAACTTACTTCACACGAACACAAATATATATATATATATATATATATATATATATATCCCCAGAAAAGAAATAGAAGATATAAGCAAAGAACCATATGAAAGCTTTAGAAATGAAAAATGTAATTGAAATGACAAGCTGAGTGAATGTACTCAACAGCAGAATGGAGGGAACAGAGGGAAGAATTGGTGAGCTGCAATACAGAACAACTGGAAATTACTCAATGTGAACAACAGGAAGAAAATAGTCTGAAAAAACAAACGAGGTCTCAGCTGCATGAAATGGTATAACAAATAAAGAACATATCTATTATCTGAGTCATAGAAAAATAATAGAAAGAGGATAGGGTTAAAAAAAAAGTATTTTTTAAAATGGCTAAAAATTTCCTAAAGTTGAGAAGAGACATAAGCCTATCAGTTAAAAAAGATGAGCAAACTCCAATTCAGATAAACTCTAAATCCAAAGAAATTTATTACAAGATACATCATAATTAAACTTCTGGGAAGTAAAGACAGAAATATATTGTAAATATTAAAAAAAAAGCCAGAGAGTCTACAGGGAAAAATAAGTTGAAAAACAAGAGATTTCTCATCAAAAACTATGAAGGCCCAGAGGAAGTGACACAGTAGGTTTCAGGAGCTTAAAGAAAAGAAATTTTATCCCCAATTCCTGTATCCAGAGAAAATAATATCCTATAGAAATGAAGAAATCAAGATATTCTCAAATGACAGAAAAACTGAGAGCGTTGGTCACCACATAGCAAATATAAAGCAAGGTTAAAGGAAGTTGTCTTTAAAAGACATACAATTTTAAAAAAGAAACATTTGAACATCAGGAAAAATAAATAACATGGTAAGTAAAAATGGAAATACAATAGGCTTCACTTCTCTTTATGAGTTTTCTAAATTGTGTTCGACAGTTTAAACAAAATTACTGCACTGGATGATTTGGTTCTAAATGTATATAGAGGAAATATTTAAAGCAATTATAGTGGGGGATGGTAAAGAGGTGTAAGAGGAATTAAGGCTCTTTACTTCATCAAACTGCTTAAATAATAACAGCAGTAGACCGCTGCTGGGAGGCCGAGGTTTCATGGTGCTCGGAAAAGTAGGAGTTTGCTGCTAGCCAGAGCTGTTAAGCCTTAAAGAGCCATCCAAAAAGGTCACAACCTAGATATAGGGGAAAAAATGATAAAATAGCATAATGTGAGATTTTAACATATTTGTCAGAAATTCAGAAATTACAAAATGTTTTGAAAGTAATCATAATTCAAATATGAGAAATCAAACTTGTATGATGATGGATACTAAAGCCATTCTTAGAGTATAATTTAAGAACTTAAATGCATATATTAAAAAGAAGGCTAGAAAATAAATTATAATGTATAACAACCATGTAAATAAGTTATAAAAAGAATGTCATTATATACATAATGAAAACATTAAAACAAAAATCTAGGAACATGAATACAAGTGAAAATAGCAATTAGAATATATATTTGTACATATAAATCTAGAGATACACTTATATCTAGATATATATTATGTATATAAATTGATAAAGATATAAGTTGATAATATAAACAATGTAGAATAAAGAAACAGTTACAAAAGGTAAAGGTTATTCTTTGGGAAGAACAATCCAATTGTTACATACCTTCGAAAACTGATGAAGAAAAGAAGAGCAATGTCAGAAATTTCCAATTTCAATAATTCAAAAAACACTATTTTGACCCGCAAACACTAAACCTATAGTAAGAGGGTACTTGAACAACTTTATAGCAAAAACTAAAAATTTTGATAAAGTTTTAAAAAATTCTCAGAAAGTATCATGATTGACTGAATAAAAGAAGACATAGAAAATCTGTATAGTCCTTTATCTACTAAATAAATTGGATCTTATTTAAAATGTTCCCCCCAAATAAAAATTCAGCTCGATCTAGCTTCAAAAATCTTCACAATATTTAAGAATAGAATAATACTACATTTACCAATTGCTCTAAAACAAAGAAAGGAAGGAAATTTTCTCAACTTAATCATGAGAGTAACACAACATTCACGCCAAAAGCTGATAAGAAATAATGGTATAAATTTCAATTTTTCTTATGAACTTAGGAAAAAGAAACTATAAGCAAAGTATTAAAAGAGCAATATAGAAATTTAAATATTTTTCAGAAATAAAATGTTGAATTAAGAAAATGAGTAAATATATTTCTACACAATAATAAATTAATAAAAATTAATCTACATTGATGCAGAAAAATGATTTTATAAAATCCAATATTTATTCATTATTTTTAAAATAAAGCTTTAATCAAATTAGTAATGCATGAACTTCCATAATCTGATAAAGAACATCTCTGTAAAAAAAGCAGAAAATATTATAATGAATAGGAAAATATTAAAAGTTTTTCCCTGAGACTACAAATAAGATGAGAATGTCCGCTATCACCAATTCTACTTGTCACTGGACTAGTAGGCATAGCCTTGCATTAAGAACAAAACAAACAAATAAAAATGATAATAAATTTTTTATTATTTGTCAATATCGTGATTATAGGTCTACGACTATCAACCTGCTGATTATTATATTTAATAATAAATCTAGCAATTTCGCTTTATATGAAGTAAATGTATAAAATGTATTAAAATGTATTTTCCTTTTTGTGAATAAAAACCTAGAAAATAAAATATTTAGAAAGTTATTTGCAGTAACATGAAGATCTAATGCTTAAGAAAAAAATATTAAAAATATATGCTAAATGTTTATAAGGAAAAGCTATTAAATACCTCTGAAAGAAATTGAAAAATATATAAATAATACAGGAATATATAATTTTTTGAGTTGGAAGTCCCAGTTCTACAAAAATATCATTTATGTCTTAGGAGATATTTTAATACAATGCTAATCATAATCTATGTGTATGTTTAAAAATAAAAATTGATTAAATGATTGTGAACTTTATATGGAAATAGAAAAGACTGAATATATAAAAGGAAATCTTAAAGATGAAAAAATGTGTATAATGTCTACTGGCAAATATTAAGGCTTATTAAATGACAGTGTGGTATTGTTGCAAGGATAGACATACAGAGCAAGGAACAAAATAGCTCTTTCAGAAATAGACTATCATATATCACTTTATTCAGTCTTTGACAAAATTATATTTCTCAGCAGTAGGCCCATGAGAGTCTCTTCAATAAGTGATACTAGATCATTTTATCCACTGGGGAATATAATAAATCTTTATTCCTACCTGATACCACACATAAAAATAAATTCCACATAGATTGTAGATATAAAAGTGAAAGTTGAAAAAAATAACATATAGTAGTTATGATAGAAGAATAAATGCATTTAATTTATGACGATGTTTCTTAAACATTGATTCAAAAGCAACAGGCATAAAGAAAATATTGATAAATTAGATTACATTAACATTCAGATTTATTTCTGTCACAAGACTCTTCTAACAGAGTGAGAAACCAAGCCACAGAATAAGGGAAGATGATGGCAATCACATATCTGACAAATAATTCATATATAGTATCAAAGTGCTATAAACTGAATGTATTCTTCCAAAATTTGTATGTTAAAACATAACCTCCAATGTGACGATATATGGAGGTAGAGACTTTGGGACATCATTAGGACTTGAGGCTAGAGCCGTGATGAATTGGATTAGTGCTCTTATAAAAAAGGCTCCAGAGTCTGTCACCCTTCTACTGTAGCAGGATACAGGGAGAATATGGCCCTTTATGGACCAAAAAGTGAGCACTCACCAGATACAAATCTGCCGACACTTTGATCTTAAAATTTTCAGGTTCCAGAACTGTGAGAAATAAATTCTTGTTTGTAAGACACCATGTCTATGATACTTCTAAAAAATCGACAGCAATATTGGTAGAATAGGCATTTCCAAAAAAAAAGGGAGGTTTTATACAGACACACACACACCCCACCCACACACACACATAAAATTGATATCTTTGTTTTCTATTGGTACCTGACAATTTACCATGAATTGAGAAGTTTATCTTCTCACAGTTTTTCTGAGTCAAGCGTCTGGAAACAGCTTAGCTGGGCCCTCTGCCCAGTGTCTCACCAGCTGCAATGAAGGTATCGGCTACAGCTGTGGTGTCCTCTGAAGCTTGAGGTCCTGTTCCAACCACACATGGTTGTGGGCATAATTCATTTCTTTCAGCTGTTTAAATTATAACAGCTTACTTTTTCAGGGCCAGCAGACTAGAGAGAGATTCTCTGCTCATTCAAGTCTCTGATCACTCTGCCATCTTTAAAGGCTTAATCTGATAAGGTCTGGTTCACCTAGGGAAATCTTCTATTTGATTAACTCAAAGTCAACTGATTAGGGATCCTAATTACATGTGTGTAATTCCTTCAGCATTACAATATTACTGTAACCTAATCATAGGAGCAACATCCATTATATTCATAAGTCTTATCACACTCAAGGAGAGAGGATTATGTGGGGTGTGTACCTTAGAAGGCAGGGGTGTTGTGTGTGTGTGTGTGTGTGTTGGAAGGGGGCACCTCAGAATCATTCTTACTATATTTACTCAACTTTATTAGTCATTAGATGAATGCAAATTAAATCTATATCAAAATTCTACTATCTACTCACAGGAAAAATATAATTTTGAACTACTTTTATATAATATTTTGCCAATATTATAGAGAAAATTAATTTGTATATATTGATGATAGGTATTTAAATTGCTAGAAACATGTAGAATACTGCTTAGCTGTATCTAGTGAAGCAACGCACATGCATATGCTGTATGTTGGGACCTTGGGTAGAAGTCTGAATCCTGGGTATTATTTTTATATAGCAAAATGTCACCTGAAACTCAAAGATTAGAATTTGAACAGATATCTGCATATGTTTAAAAGTTGTCTTAGTCCATTTGTGGTGTTATTTAGAAAATGCCTGAAACTGGGTATGTTGTAAACAACATAAATTTATTTCTCACAGTTCTGGAGGCTGGTAAGTTCAAGATCAAGATACTAGAAGATTCATTGTCTGATGAGGGCCTGGTTTCTGCTTCCAAGATGGAGCCTTCAACTCCGTGTCCTCCAGAACAGAGAAATGCTGTGTCCTCACGTGGTGGAAGATGCAAGGGCATAAGGCATGGAAAAGCAAAAAAAAAAAAAACAAAAAAAAAGCCTAGTTAGTTCCCTCCAGCTCATTTATAAGGCACTAATCCTGTCCAACAGGGTGGAACAATCATGGCCTACTCACCTCTTGAAAGCTCTACTTTTTAACACTATTGCATTAGGAACTTGAGAGGGCACATAAGCATTCAACCCATAGCAACAATTAAGTACATGAAGTTACACTTCTTATGTAAGTGTCTACAATCCAAAGGAAAACAACTATAGGTTTTCAAAGTATAGGTGATATTTTGTGAATTTCAAGTAATTTCTTCTTTTTACTCTGAGGAAATTATGTAGTCCAAACCGTCTTCAATTTCTCAAATCAGAGTGCCCCAGACTCCATCTCTGGCCTGTGATTATTGTTTGAAGTTTTTTTTTTTTAAGTTTATCCAATAACAGACAAACAGAGAGCCAAATCGTGAGTGAACTCCCATTCACAATGCTTCAAAGAGAATAAAATACCTAGGAATCCAACTTACAAGGGACATGAAGGACCTCTTCAAGGAGAACTACAAACCACTGCTCAATGAAATAAAAGAGGGTAAAACAAATGGAAGAACATTCCATGCTCATGGGTTGGAAGAATCAATATCGTGAAAATGGCCATCCTGCCCAAGGTAATTTATAGATTCAATGCCATCCCCATCAAATTACCAATGACTTTCTTCACAGAATTGGAAAAAACTACTTTAAAGTTCATATGGAACCAAAAAAGAGCCCGCATTGCCAAGTCAATTCTCAGCCAAAAGAACAAAGCTGGAGGCATCACGCTACCTGACTTCAAACTATACTACAAGGCTACAGTAACCAAAACAGCATGGTACTGGTACCAAAACAGAAATATAGATCAATGGAACAGAACAGAGCCCTCAGAAATAATGCCACATATCTACAACTATCTGATCTTTGACAAACCTGACAAAAACAAGCAATGGGGAAAGGATTCCCTATTTAATAAATGGTGCTGGGAAAACTGGCTAGCCATATGTAGAAAGCTGAAACTTGATTCCTTCCTTACATCTTATACAAAAATTAATTCAAGATGGATTAAAGACTTACATGTTAGACCTAAAGCCATAAAAACCCTAGAAGAAAACCTAAGCATTACCATTCAGGACATAGGCATGGGCAAGGACTTCATGTCTAAAACACCAAAAGCAATGGCAACAAAAGCCAAAATTGACAAATGGGATCTAATTAAACTAAAGAGCTTCTGCACAGCAAAAGAAACTACCATCAGAGTGAAGAGGCAACCTACAAAATGGGAGAAAATTTTCACAACCTACTCATCTGACAAAGGGCTAATATCCAGAATCTACAATGAACTCAAACAAATTTACAAGAAAAAAACAAACAACCCCATCAAAAAGTGGGCAAAGGACATGAACAGACACTTCTCAAAAGAAGACATTTATGCAGCCAAAAAACACATGAAAAAATGCTCATCATCACTGGCCATCAGAGAAATGCAAATCAAAACCACAGTGAGATACCATCTCACACCAGTTAGAATGGCTATCATTAAAAAGTCAGGAAACCACAGGTGCTGGAGAGGATGTGGAGAAATAGGAACACTTTTACACTGTTAGTGGGACTGTAAACTAGTTCAACCATTGTGGAAGTCAGTGTGGCGATTCCTCAGGGATCTAGAACTAGAAATACCATTTGACCCAGCCATCCCATTACTGGGTATATACCCAAAGGACTATAAATCATGCTGCTATAAAGACACATGCACACGTATGTTTATTGCGGCACTAGTCACAATAGCAAAGACTTGGAACCAACCCAAATGTCCAACAACGATAGACTGGATTAAGAAAATGTGGCACATATACACCATGGAATACTATGCAGCCATAAAAAATGACGAGTTCATGTCCTTTGTAGGGACATGGATGAAACTGGAAATCATCATTCTCAGTAAACTATTGCAAGGACAAAAAACCAAACACCGCGTGTTCTCACTCATAGGTGGGAATTGAACAATGAGAACACATGGACACAGGAAGGGGAACATCACACTCTGGGGACTGTTGTGGGGTGGGGGGAGAGGGGAGAGGGGAGGGATAGCATTAGGAGATACACCTAATGCTAAATGACGAGTTAATGGGTGCAGCACACCAACATGGCACATGGGTACAGATGTAACAGACCTGCACATTGTGCACATGTACCCTAAAACTTAAAGTACAATTAAAAAAAAAAGTTTATCCCTCCTTTCATACACACAAAAAATACAAACATCTCTTACCCCCAATTCATATTACTCTGATAGTTCAGTGTCAACGTTCTGGGCTGAGAATAGTTTAGAATGAATTGCTTGTTCTTACTTGGAGAATCACCCCATCATGAGCCATAGAAAGGCTAAATAACATGTCTAAGTTTTCAAAGACAGGAAGTAGTAGAGCCTATATGTGAAAGAGGCGGTGTGGCTAGAGAGCCAGCGTTCTTAGGTTCTGTACTGCTCCGTGTCTTTCAGTAGATGGAGCCTAAGCAAGCTGCCATAAATATTAAAAGGATGGTCGGAGAAAAAATATTATAAACAAAAATATTGGTGTCAAGGCCTACATCCTTAGGAAAAGAAGTATAAGTAAAAATTTATAAAAACTTTAATTCTAAAATAGTACATATCTTTTCAATTTACCCTTTAGAGGTAAATTATTCACAGGACTCAACATAAATTCTACTCCATTTATAATCTGCTTCTATTTATTATACTTATTTAAAATAAATTATTATTTACATCATCAAGTAACTATCTTGACAAATATTGTGATTATGAGTTATTTATTGCTTCACTTTTATAAAATACTTTCATAAAGTATATTATCCATATTTTGCCACTTAATTTGGGGTCCTGATTCAGTTCATCAGGTGACCATTGCCAACCACGTGTGGCTAAACTGACAAATGTGGTCATAATTGAGACTGGCTCAGTATGCCACTTGTTTTATGTTAGTATTTCAAGGAAAAATTTGAATTTAACTATATTGAACTACTATCATGTATCTGGATTTGCACTTTTGCATAATTTCTCTCTCAAATCTATGAAGTCTCTTACATAAATAATCACTTGACACAAAAAAGACTGCTATGTGTTCCCTTTCTTTAATAATAAGAATGGGAAGTTATTTTCTTGCTATGTCCCTCTATTATCACATATTAAATATGTGTGGTGGGGGTTATGAGAGCAAGAAGAGACAGATAGTATGCCATTTATTTGAAAATTACTGGGCCATTATGAGTCAAAAATCGTATCTAACAAATTAGACTACACATTTTCCAGAGACATTGAGTAGGTTACAGTAACTGCATGGAATGTTGAGATTGCTGCCTTGGAGAGGGGCAAGAATATTAAATGCATGAGAAGAAGGTAATAAGTGGATATTTGATAAAAGAAAGTGTGGACTCTAGCAGAGCCTACTAGTTGTCACTAATATCTGTCTATTAATATTTCCTCTGTGTTCATACAGTATTTTGTTGAGCCCAAGTGAAAGACTATGTTTCTCAAGAATGCCTGTTGCTAAGTGTGGTCACATATCTACCTTCCGTTCTGTGGGGTAGGAAGAGAAGTGATATGTACAATTTCTGGTCAATGCCCTAATTACAAATAATCAGGTCTTTGTATTTATTCTTCCTATAGTTGGAATGGAGATAAGATGGCAGCAACTGGAATAAATATTTTTGTACCAGGAGATGGAAGCTAGATATCGAGGGTGAACAGCAGCAAGGTATGTTGAGCCTGGGCCCTTGATGATCTCATAGAAGAAGACCTTGATAACAAAGGAACATTTACACAGGAGAGAAATGCACTTCCGAACTGTTTAAGCTCTTGTGAACTGTGGAGATCTGTTTCAGTAACAAATCATCGTCTTAACTAATATCACCGGGTTTTCTATATTAAATTGACTTACTATGTGGCAGGTAAAATTATTTAAAAGTAATATCTATAATAAAAAATGTTTTTCAAATGTATGGACAGGTAAAAAATATATCAGCCACGAAGAAGACACAATCAGTCTGGCTTCAGAACTAGATGCTTATGGAGAGTACCTGCTTCAACTTTTTTTTTTTAATCAAAAGGGTAATTCAAAAATATCATAATTATATAATATATAATCCCAGCACTTTGGGAGGCTGAGGCGGGAGACCAGGAATTTGAGACCAGCCTGGCCAATATGGTGAAACCCTGTCTTTACCAAAAAACACAAAAATTAGTGGGGAGTGGTGGTGGGCGCCTGTGATCCCAGCTCCTCCAGAGGTTGAGGCAAGAGAATCGCTTCAACCCAGGAGGCAGAGGTTGCAGTGAGCCAAGATTGCGCCACTGCACTCTGGCCTTGGTGACACAGTGAGACTCTGTTTCAAAAAAAAAAAAAGAAACAAAACAAAAAATATTTTATAATGAACAAAATTGCTATTTGTATATGAAGAGAATTAAAACACATTCTATCTGGGAAAGGACTAGTAAACACGTTGCTGACATTACCCCACCAATAATTGCTTTTTAAATTAAAGATATTCTCACTATTATGTGTTGAATTTTTCCACCCTCAAAATTAATATATTGAAGTTCCAAGCCCCAGTACCACAGAATGTGAGCTTATTCGTAAATGAGGTCATTGCAGATGTAATTATTTAAGACGAAGTCATACTAGAGTAAATTGGGCCCCTTATTCAAAGTGACTGGTGTTCTTATAAAAAGGAGAAATTTGGACACACACATGCAGGCAGAATGGCATGTGAAGATAAAGTGATACAGAGGAAGAGAAGGAATGCCAGAGAGATTTCCCACAAATGAGAAACTAGGAGAGAGGCGTGAGACAGATCCTTCACAGCACTCAGAAGAAACCAACCATGCCAACACCTTGATCTTAGACTTTTAGCTTTCAGAACTGCATGACAATGTAGCTGTTGTTTAAGACACCCAGTTTCAGTACTTTCTTACAACTTCCCTAGCAAACTAATACATTTGGTCAATTGAGATAGTAATAAAATAACAAATGAAAAAAATCCATTACATGAAAGGACTGATCATGAATATTGAAACCAGCTAAACATAGAAATACTATCTAAATGATTACTGTAAGTACGGTTAGACAACAGAATGCAAATGTCAAAATGTTGTCTTGAAGGAGAAGTAATAATGTAAGACAAAATATGCATGCATGCATGCGAATGATAACTCAAATACCTTTATCAACTCCAATTTCCTTTGAAATGTTTGCCCTTAACTCAGAAAAGGAATCTTCTTGCATAATTATATAAACATAGAAATGTAAATATTTCTTTTATAAAACCTGAGTGTATCCATACACAAAACTGAAATAGCATTTACTTGGTAATAAAGCTCATGGTCACTGGAAATGCATTTTGATTAAAAAAAAACCCAAGAAATTAATAGGTTGGACATGTGACCTTTATGATCCTTGGTACTACTTCAGAACTTTAAAGGTAAAGCCTTAAAATTTAAATACATATTTAAATAAAATGCTTGTGCATTTTGTAAAGGGTAATGTATAACCAAATGCACAAGCATTTTATTCATCCTCGCTTTGTACAGCAGATTTAACATTTAATCAACAAAGCTTTGCATATAATAATGAGTACACTTTGTATCTTTCAAAGCTTACCAAATTCCACCTAAAGAAAAAAAAAAAGGTGTTGAAATTTACCTCCAATATTTAGCTCATTTTATACCATGCATTACTCTGACTAAAATAATCTTTATTCAAATTGAAAAAAAAAATTTTGTGAACATCATACACATATTTTGGTTTATGTATGTATTTAACATAAAAAATAAAGAAAAACATGCAAGCCAAATTATTTTTTCTTACCTATTTATCTATTTTTTTCATGAAGCAGTTTATTTTTTGTTCAGGTTTTGGTTCAACTTTGAGTTTCATTTATTTGATATTCCTTCAAATGTAAGTAGATTCTCCTGGTGTTCCCCAATGACAGAATAACTTATTTCTGCAGTAGCAATATTTTGTTTTTCTACCAAGCTCAGGCAGTAACCTGAAACTATTCAACTAAGTCTGTTCTAAATATAAATGCTGCATAACTTTCAAGTTTTTATAAGCCTAAAAGGTTCAGAATATTTTTTCTTCTTGTAACTCCTGAGGAAGTCTAAAAACCTAAAACTTACAATTACTTTAAGAACTTGGCAGGTATTTCATAATGTTGGTAAAACAAAATTTTAAAATGTAGCCTCCACAAGTTTTGCTCAAGACTAGCTGAGAACACAAAACAAACTTAAAAACATTTATTTATTTGCTAATTAATCATTATTTTCACTTCCAAAAGGTTTGTACAACTTCAGTAGATAAAAGATTTACTTGTGCTCATATGAACACTATTTTCTAAAGATCTGTTTCCGTGCAAGGTAACATTTATTTGGGGGCTTCTATTAAAAAAAAAACCCAATCATGCCTTTGTCCCCAGGTTTATCATTCTTACATAATGAAATAATAATGAGATATATTTCAGAGATTATCAAATTTTAAGTGTGAATGTAACAAAGTTACCTTCTGTATGGAGGAGAATTTCTTTTTAAATGAAGTCCTCTCTTTTAAAGGTGATTTGTTTTTCTTTTGTATAAGAAACATCTCTATTTGGTATTCATACACAACAAGAAAATTGAATTTTTCAGGAACACTGTTACTCCATAATGTATTTATTTCTCCATTCTGTAGTTCCAGGAGTATTTGTCTTCTGAGTTGCAAGGCTGTTACTCTAGTTTATAATTTTTTAGTAATGTGTATAATACTGACTGAATCAATAATCAGGGTTACCATTTCCATTTTACTGAAGTAAAATCCAGGAACACGATACTCATATTCTGCCTGTTAAAATTAAATAAATTTTATATTTTTATCACGTTATTCTTTTGTTTCTACTATTTTGTTTTATTTTAGTCATACTGAGTCCTTTAAGAGTATTATTTTCATTTATTCATAATGGCTAGACTTACCTTGCCAAGATCAACTGTTTAGATCCATTCAGGACCTTCAGAATCATTAACAATTTAATGTGATATGAAAGGAAAAAAGAGTTATCTAATTTAAAACTCATTTTTCTACGATTTTATGCCTCAATGTTGTCAAAACAAAGCTCACAAAATAATCACAGTTTTTTGAGAATATGTATTTCTTTTAAATACATAAGAAAATGTGTATTATACAGAAATAAAATAGAAACCATTAATGGAAAAAAGGAGAAGAAATCAATGTGAGCAGATGTACATATTTTTCCTTATCTTCTAATAGAAGATAGCCACAGGCAATATTTTGATGTGTATATTTCTAGGTTTCTATTGTTTTTCTTTTTCTTGTAACAACTAAAGCAAAAGACCTAAAACTTTCAAAGATTTGGTTGTATAATTCATTGTACTTATACAAACTGAAGATAGTTTTACAAGTCATGACTAATAATTCCATTAAAATTTTAAAAATTCAGTTATTTTTGAATGTCAAATTGTAACTTTATTTCTAATAATAAAATATATCTATGTTCATCTATTCAGGAACATGTATCTGCTTCTTATATATTGCCAGACATTTTTAAAATTCTTTGCATGCCCATTCAAATGCATGAGCCCTGATGAATTTAAATTAATGTAACTTTAGAAAAATCACCAAAGATTTTTAACATGAGTATTTTTCTTATGTATTTCACATCCTCAGTAACTATTTACTTATATTGTTTTATAAACATGAACATTTTCTGAGAGAAGGCTGTGAAAATTTCATCTGTTTTTAATTTAATCCTTACCTAAAGCAACAGCACAATACTCTATTTGTAATATCAAGGCAGTTGGTTGATGTAAAAAAGGACTGATATTAATTATAGAAAATTGTCATCAAATGGAAAGAAAAATGAAAAGCCTTATGGAGGCTTAAACCTGGTTACAGCTTAAAATTACTCTCTCCATTAGCACAATTAACACCCCCCAACTAGCAAATTTTATAGCACAACCAGTAACCAGAGAGTTTCTGTGGAAGATCTTTTTTAACATTTTAATTTTTTTCTGTCTGTTTTTCTGCTAGTGTAACAATTGTTAACTTTTAAGTTCTGGTGTAAAATTTCATTTTAATAGTATCAAGAGTAAAAACCTACCTACTTATTAGCATTTTTCATATTTTACTGTGCATATGTCCAGTGGTTATAAAACAGCAGCTACACAGACGCATTAACACGAATATTTTAAATATAAAGTTTACAAGAAAAGATGGTATTAGCCAATGTAAATAGTCACTAGACCTACACATTTTAACCACGTGAATTGGATTAACTTCAAAAGATAGGAATGACATTTGGTAAATAATCACTTCCAGCCGGGCGCGGTGGCTCACGCCTGTAATCCCAGCACTTTGGGAGGCCGTGGCGGGTGGATCACGAGGTCAGGAGATCGAGACCATCCTGGCTAACACGGTGAAACCCCGTCTCTACTAAAAATACAAAAAATTAGCCGGGCGAGGTGGCGGGCGCCTGAAGTCCCAGCTACGCGGGAGGCTGAGGCAGGAGAATGGCGTGAACCCCGGGGGGTGGAGCCTGCAGTGAGCCGAGATCACGCCACTGCCCTCCAGCCTGGGTGAAAGAGCGAGACTCCTTCTCAAAAAAATAAAAAACTAAAAAATAAATAAAAAGTAATCACTTCCAGTACATTAGTGAGTTAGAACCTTCATATTTTGGGAAGAGATAACTCGCTCCATTTTAGTAAGCAATTTTCTCACTATAGAGTTGAATTACTGTATAATCAAATCCAGTACTCCATATTTGTGGGAAACCTGGTTGGAGAAATTTAAGGTTCTTCAAAAACATTATTTCAGCTACCCTCACAACTCTATATACTGCATCAGTCACTAGTCCATTCTGTCATCTATTCATTAATTCACCAAGTTTATGCTAAATTACCACCATGGGCAAACCAGGATCCGAATTTTCACAAACCGAATGTAAAATTCAATCCTTGCAGGGTATCACACAGTATTGATGTATCTATTTACCCTTATATCCTAAGCTTTCTACAGAGAGCAGATTTATAAAACACAACTCTAATACTGCTGGAGAAGGCAATGCAAGTTTTGGAAGCTTTTTTAACCAATAGGAAGAGAATAAATTATGATCTTTTAAAAATAGTTTTGTATTCTCTAAGACCATCAGGGAGTTAATGTTTTGTATTGAATATTAAGTTTTCAATTATAATCATTGAGATTCAATCTCTTTACTCAATAGGTTCAAGGTTTTTACTTGAACTTTGAACCATTTCAATGTCACCGGTTCTAGCTGAGAACGTGATCAGGCATGAATCAAAGAGAAAGATGATTATTAGAGAAAATGATACTCAAGTACTAGTCTTTTTGACATTCTTCTTCCACATCAAGAGTTATTTCCACAGTTACTGGAACTCTAGTGCCTTTGCTCATATGTGGTGTTTTTCTTTTTTTTTGGTGGAGGGAGGGTTTGGGTTAATTTTTGTTGAGATATAATTTACGTGCCATGAAACTGATCTGTTTCAAATGTATAATTGTATGAATTTTATTATATTCAGAGAGTTGTAAACTATTACTACAGTCTAATTTTAGAACATTTTTATAACCCCGAAAAGAAACTTTGGGCCCATTTAGAGTCATTCCCATCTCTACTGTCAGCATAAGGCAATCACATATCCATTTTATCTCTGTAGATTTGCCTTGTCTAGACATTTCAAATAAATGAAACCATACAATATGTGTTCTTTCACAGCTAGCTTCTTTCACTCAGCATAAGATTTTTGTTTTTTTTTTTTTTTTTGAGATGGAGTCTAGCTCTGTTGCTTAGGCTGGAATGCAGTGGAATGATCTCGGCTCACTGCAACCTCCTCCTCCAGGGTTCAAGCGATGCACCTGCCTCAGCCTCCCGAGTAGCTGGGATTACAGGCACTCACCACCACGCCCAACTAATTTTTGTATTTTTAGTAGAGATGGGGTTTCACTGTATTGGCCAGGCTGGTCTTGAACTCCTGACCTCGTGAACTGCCTCCCTGGCCTCCCAATCAGCATAATGTTTATGAGGTCCATGCATGTTATAGCAGGTATCAGCACTTCACTCCTTTTTATTTGTTCATATGGCTTTTAACACAACTTGAATACTTTTGTTTCAAATGAAAACAGTGTTATATAGAGACATCTAAATTTGCCTTCTTGGTCCAATTTTTTAACAGAACTATTGACCTAAGAAAAATACAACTGAAATTTTTAATAACTTTTGAAACAAAAAATTAAAATATTATGATAAGGATGTAAAAATAGGTCAATAAAAATAGAAATCCACTTATATTTTTTCACATAAAAGAAAAAAATGTATTGCAACTATTACTATTTAATTTAGACCAATTTATTTCACTTGAAGTTTCTAGCAACTGATCAATAAGGTGGCAGTAATTACTATATTCTTAATTGCAAATTTTATCTTTTTGGTAATTCCTTTAATAGTTTAACCTGGATTAGTTTAAAGCTTTTGATATCTCATATTAGGCATTAAAAATAATTATATTATAGAGCAGGTAATGGGGGAGTAGTAGGTACTTGCTTTAAATTTAATTTTAAGTATTTTTATGAATATCTTCTAAGATTAAGCATACTGTAGTTATTATTAATTGTAAGTAAAATTGTCTGTATGTACTGGTTTTTAAAAATATTTATTTATTTTTATTTTTACTTTATTTTATTATTATTTTTTATTTCTATAGGTTTTGGGGAAACAAGACTGGTTTTGATTTATACCTTCAATGGCAAAATCTAATCCCTTCCTCTTTATTTAAAAGCTGCATGTCTTTAGACCCTCAAATTAAGAAGAACTGTGCAATCTGAAAAGACATATAATGTCACGAGGGAAAATGTTTGAAATGTTTACAGATCTGGAGTAAATTTGCAGATGTCATAAAGAATATATTTATGTTATAAATATATAAATGTTTGTACATTAAAAATAAAGTTTATAAGTAATATAGTTTATCAGGACTGCAGAAGATTGGTATTTCAGCTCATGGGAGGGATTATGGGAAGAAGAGAGGGTTGTTTGTGCTAGTTTACATATAGGCAGATTTTAAATAGGGCGTGAAAATATCAAGAATGAAATGTATTCATTTGTAATAATTGAATTTAAAGTAGATTTGGAAAATGGGTGAAACAGAGAGTGTAAGGCCATTACATATATGTAGGAAAAAATTACTACTGGTATTAATAGGAAATAAACAAAGACTTCCATGAGAAGCAGAAACCATTTTTGCACAGAAAAAATGTGTAATTTAATATTTTTATGGAATAAATATGCGTACTGAATTTGTTAAAGTAAATAGGAATTATCACAAAAAGGTTTTGATTGCCTCTAAGATTTGTTTTAGTTGTCTCTAAATGATGTCAACAATTGGTACAAATTTTGTAGAGGGTATGTAGAATTTGAATCTTGCAAATTTTGGCTAGCTTATGTAAAGTATGCAATGGTAAATAGTTTAATATTAAAATAAATAGGAAAACCATTTTCAGGTAAAAATCTCTATATTACTTTTTCCATGGAAAATATGTACATACACACATAGAATATATACCAGATATATATTATATGTATATATAATTGTATATATATATAATTTTATTTTATTGTGGTAATGACATTTAACATGAGATCTATAACTACACTTAACAAATTTTAAGTGTACAATACATTATTTTATATATTTTTAAACATATTTAAAAATATTTTAACTCGAGTATCTTATGTTACCCATCCAGGGGGCATTGGACTCAAAATGCTTCATAATGTCTAATACCTTTTTCTGTCAATTATATAAATCTTATATATCTATGAGGAGCTAAAGAGAATATCTGAAGTCATTTTGTTGCAGAAATTCTAAATTATATTATTTTTAAAAACTTATCTTTCTGGTATTTTTTATGACAACAGAGTTGACCTTAGAGTAACCATCCTGTTATAACAAATTATTTCAGCACCTACTTTGTGTCACACACTATTTAAGGTCTGTGATTACTTTGGGAAGTAATATAAAGTATCTGCGCTGAGTGAGGAAATGTAATGTCTTAGTTACAGACACAGGTTCTGGAGAAAGATTTTTTGGCTCCAAAATCTAAGTTTGTTACTCATAAACCTTATGTTACTTATTTAGCAATTTTAATTTTCAGTTTTCATAGCCGCAAAGTGATACTTTATTCTTCTTGCTATAAAATGGATTATAAGAAATAATATAGGCACATTGACATATACAAGATACCCAATAGTATGTAGAAAAAATTCTCACTTACTCACCAATGATGTATCTTAGTCTAACCAGGTCTGACATTTATATTCATTCAAGAATAAACCTAAAACAGGGAAAATGACATCCATAGTTCCATAAAGAATGAATTGCAAATTTCTAAAATAAGTTCCCTGTATAATTAATAGGTCAAATTTATTTGTATGCAATAATCAGAATATAAGAACTATAGTCATCAGGAACTAAATCAGTGAAGACATAATCAAAAAATAGTTCACTGAAAATCACTAAAAACTGTTTTCAAGAATATGAAGAAGAAAATCCCCGAAAGGACATATAATCTTTACATACGTTTATCAAAATTTGAACTATATATTATTTATTTATTCTATGTATATCTATTTATTGCCTACTATGCACTAGACATTCTGTCAGACATTGGACATACAAAGGTAAACATGTACAAAATAAAGGGTGCTTTCCACAATAATTTTATTTCCCCAATAATTAACTATATATTTATTCATAAAACATATTTTTAAATGATGGAAAAATTAAATACATTATTCAGAAAGGGTGTTCTAAAATAAATAATTGTGTTTACAATTACATATCAGAAACTATATAAATTTTTTGTCTTATATGTATTGCAAATATTCTGTGTATACACTTAATCTCTGCGAATGAGTGAAAAAAGCTTACTTATACCTTATTATTATTGAGTCTAGCTTTATGTTTATCAGTTAACTCTATATGCTTCATAAGGAATAAAGTAATCAAATTTTAGGTCAGACCTTCATGGATAGTAAACATTGCCCTGAATATAAACTAAGGCCATTCGGGGACTATGTCATTGATGATTAGGTTGTCTTGAAAAGATAATACACTTTGAATAATATCTCATTTGCACTCTGAATACAGTTAACTTATTTAAGAGGTTCTGTCCCAAAAGTTTTGTAATATAACAACTTTTAAAGAAATTCAGAAAAATCTGTACAAAGGCACAAAGGAGAAAAAAGAGGGGTAGATTACACATCCATAGCAACGTATTTGATTGTTTAGAAAGGGAAGAAGTAAATAAAACCTAAAACTATAAAATCCCTGGAAGATAACCTAGGAAATACCATTCTGAACACAGGCCCCTGCAAAGCTTTCATGATAAAGATGCCAAACGCAATTGCAAAAAGAATAAAAAATTGACAAATGGGACCTAATAAAACTAAAGAGCTTCTACACAGCAAGAGAAACTATGAACAGAGTAAACAGACAACCTACAGAACAGGAGAAAATATTTACAAACTATGCATCCAACAAAACTCTAATATCCAGACTCTATAAAGAACTTAAACAAATTAATGAGCAAAAAACAAAAAACCTCGTTAAAAAATTGGCAAAGACGTGAAGAAACACTGTTCAAAAGCAGACATACATGCAGCCCACAAGCATATGACAAAATGTGCGTTAACCTTTAAAAGCTCGGGGAAATTCTGCTAAAATAAACAAAATTAAAGTTGTTTTAGCAGAATTTCCCTGAGCTTTTAAAGGTTAATGCACAGTATAAATTTCTAAGAGGGAGCTATAAAATATCACATTTTCTGAAATTATTTGACCAGTGAAACAATATCTCCTTAAGAATCTTGAGATGATTTTATTACTTACAAGACAAGTTAGAAAATTTAGCATGTCCTAGTTAGTCAATCACATGGTAGACAATATCGAAAATGGATACAACCACCATGATAAAAGTGTATCTATCTAAATGGACCTTGAAACATAGCTATCTCAAGCATGAATTTACAAATTTATTTTTATCTAGTTTTTTTTTAATCTAGGGTTCATTTATCTAGTTTTTTTTTTTGCTTCTAATACGTTAAAATTTCCTCAAGTTTCAATTAAGGTACTGGTATGCTTCACAGTTTCAACCAGGGAAAGAGTATTGTAAAAAATAATCAATTTGCAATGTGCACAAAGCAATATTATTATAATGGGATTGTTCTCTCCAGAAAGTAATCAAACAATTTGTCAGTGTGGTTCCAGTACCATTTTGAATACAGAGTATCATGATCTGTATGGCTAGCCAATTAATCGAGTGCTTATAATATTCTTCTGCCTTCCCCTAAAAAAATACTTTTAGAAACCATATTAACTTCAATCTGTAAATCTGCAGAGCCTAGGAATCCACTAAGTAATGTAGGGGACTTCCCTACATTATGATCCCTTCTAATTATTATTGCTATTTATTCCTACAATTGCAAATTAATTTTCTTTCCATTCAAACATAGTTTTCTCTTGGATTTGGTGAATGTTAATCAATTTCTGGAGCCTAATTACTTCAAAATAAAGTGCTAAAATCAAGATTCTGAATTAATGCAATAAAGGTCTTGCTAACCCTAATTTAGCAACTGAAGATTTCTAAACTATATATTACAGTACAAAGCATCAAATAATCTTTGTAGCCTATTTTATTTTTGTTCCATTAATTCTTAGTTTAAACTGATAGCAATTTATCTGTAGAAATTAATTTGTAAAGTTTTTTAAAAATGGCTCTCAAGATATTGAACATCTGTCAACAAAGGACAATGATTCTTTGAGATATGGAAAACAAATAAGGTGGACCACAAAATAGTACTAGATTGTGCCTAATAAAGACTCCAATCTGGAAAGCATGGAGGAGATAATCAGGCAGAGTCCAGTAGTCACCCTGAGTGAAAGAAACAGAACTGGGAGTCTGCAAAGCCAAGGCAGCTTGGGTTGGCAGGGCACAGTAGCAAAGAGAAGAGAGCTGTACAGTGAGATTGCCCCAGAGAGCTTCAGAAGGTCTCACTGGAATATGCAATTGAGTCCTAACAGATGTAGGCATGTAAGAATACTACTGGGAGCTGAAGGAAGGACTACCTGAAAAGATTAAAAGAAGGAATACCCAAGGCTCACTTGGAGCCAGGAATAGTGCTTGTTTCCAAATCCAAAGTCAAGACGTTTATAATTCACAGGACATTGGTAAGAGTACTAAGATGGTTCTTGCCCTAGTACTAAGGAAAAACAGAAAACAGAAAGATGATGGATTTAAATCCAAACATGTAAATAATCCTATGGAGAAAAATAACCTAAATACACTACAAAAGGCTGAGACTGAAAAATTTTATAAAAGAGCAAGACCCTAAATGCAGCTTATGATAGTAATGAAAATGGCAACAATGACAACAAAAGGTAAAGATAAGGAAAAAAATAAAATGTGTAAAATAAATTTTTGTTCTGTCAAGATAGGCTAGGTTATTCTTTTTTTTTTTTTTTTTTTTTTTTTTTTTTTGAGACGGAGTCTCGCTCTGTCGCCCAGGCTGGAGTGCAGTGGTGCAATCTCGGCTCACTGCAAGCTCCGCCTCCCGGGTTCACGCCATTCTCCTGCCTCAGCCTCTCGGAGTAGCTGGGACTACAGGCGCCCGCCAACACGCCCGGCTAATTTTTTTGTATTTTTAGTAGAGACGGGGTTTCACCGTGGTCTTGATCTCCTGACCTCGTGATCCGCCCGCCTCGGCCTCCCAAAGTGCTGGGATTACAAGCGTGAGCCACCGCGCCCGGCCAAGATAGGCTAGGTTATTCTATAGTAAAATGCTACCCCAAAATAAGTGGTGAACAAAAGAAATGTTTATTTTTATTCAGACTACACATCCACTTTGGGACAACTGTGGCTCAATTTCATAGTGTCTTTGCTTTGAATTCAAGTTAATGCAACAGAAGGAAAGAGAGAATGGGAAAGTATGTGATATCTCACAGAAGTAATACATGTCACTTCTGCTTATATTTTATTCATTGATCAAAATAAATCAAGTTATTTTCATGGAATAACTGAGTTCCACCAAACAGGGAACAATAATCCACCCACAGGGAGGGAAAATTAGTATTTGTCAATATCACATTCTCCAAATCTTTTACAGTAAAAATTGTAAAATTTTATTAAAAGGCATTAAAGGAGATCTAAAATTGAAAAAAATAAGGATTTTAATAGATGGGAATATTCACTATCTTAATTGTCAACATAAATTGCTGTGGTGATTCATAAAATTAAAGATATGATACTGTATTAGTTCGTTCTTGCATTGCTGTAAAGAACTACCTGAGACTGGATATTTATAAAGAAAGAGATCTAGTTGACTCACAGTTCCACAGGCTTTCAGGAAACATGGCTGGGAAGCCTCAGGAAACTTATAATTACGGTGGAAGGTGACAGGGAAGGAGACACTTCTTACATGGACAGAGCAGGAGAAAGAGAGCAAAGGGAAAGTGCTACACACTTTTAAACAACCAAATCTCCTGAGAACTCACTCACTATCACAGGAACAGCAAGGGAGAAGTCTGCCCCCATGATCCAATCACTTCCCACCAGGCCCCTCCTCCAACACTGGTGATTCAATTTGACCTGAGATTTGGGCAGAGTCATAAATCCAAATCATATGATTCCACCCAATCCCTCCCAAGTCTCATATCTTTCTCACATTGCAAAATACAATCATTCCTTCTCAACAGTTTTTACAAAGTCCAGGTCAATTCAGTATCAATTCAAAAGTTCACAGTCCAAGTCTCATCTGAAACAAGGCAAGCCCATTCAGCCTATGAGCCTGTAAAATAAAATTTAAAAAAGCAAGTAGTTACTTACAAGATACAATGAGGGTACAGGCATTGGGTAAATGATCCCATTCTAAAATGGAGAAATCAGCCAAAACAAAGGGTCTACAGCCCCCATGCAAGACTGAAAACCAGCAGGGCACTCATTAAATCTCAAAGCTCCAAAACAATCTCCATTTCCTCCAAGTCTCACATTCAGGCCACACTGATGCAAGGAGTGGTCTCCAAAGGCCTTCAGCAGTTCCAACCCTGTGGCTCTGCAGGGTAAGCCCCTTGGGCTGCTTTCATGGGCTTGCATTAAGTGCCTGTGGCTTATCCAAGTGCACAGTGCAAGTTATCAATGGGGTCTGGAGGAAATTTCTGGGGTCTAGAGGATAGTGGTCCTTTTCTCACAGCTCTAAGAGGCAGTGCCCCATTGGGGACTTTGTGTGGGGTCTCCAACTACGTATTTCCCCTCTAGTCTGCCCTAGTAGAGGTTCTCCAAGACGGCTCTGCCCCTGCAGCAGACTTCCACCTGGTCACTCAGGTGTTTCCATATATCCTCTGAAATCTAGTCAGAGGCTCCCAAGCCTCAACTCTTGCCATCTGTGCACCCACAGGCTTAACACCACATGAAATTGCCAAGGCTTATGTTTTGCACCCTCTGGAGCAGCAGCCTGAGATGTATCTGGGGCCCTTTTAGCCACAGCTGGAGCTAGAGCACCTGGTGCACAGGGAGCAGTATTCTGAGATTTCACAGGGCAGTGGGTCCTGGGACCCAGCCCATGAAACCATTCTTTCCTCCTAGGCCTCTGGGCTTGTGATGGGAGGGGCTGATGTAAATGTCTCTAAAATACTTTCAAGGCATTTTTCCAATTGTCTTGGCTATTGACATCAGCTCCTCTTTACTTATGTAGATTTCTATAGCCAGTTTGAATTCCTCCCCAGAAAATGGGTTTTTCTTTTCTACCATTTGGTCAGGCTGCAAATTGTTCTGTCTTTAATGCTCTGCTTCCCTTTTAAATGTAAGTTTCAGTTTCAGATCATCTCTTCTCATTCATATGACCATATGCTGTTAGAAGCGGCCAGGTCATATCTTGAAGGCTTTGCTGCTTGGAAATTTCTTCCACTAGATACCCTAAATTATCTCTCTCAAGTTCAAAGTTCCTCAGATCTATAGGGCAGAGGCACAATGCCTCCAACCTCTTTGCTAACTCACAACAAAGTTGACCTTTGTTCCAGTTCCAGTAAGTTCCTCATTTCCATCTGAGACCACCTCAGCCTGTACTTCAATGTCCATATCACTATCAGCATTTAGTTAAATGTTTAGTTGAATGGCCACAACCATTCAACAAGTCTCTAAGAAGTTCAAAATATTCCCTCATCTTCCTGTCTTTTTCTGAGCCCTGCAAACTGTTCCAGCCTCTGCCTGTTACCCAGTTCCAAAATTGCTTCCACATTTTCTGGTATTTTTATAGCAATGCACCACTCCTTGGTACCAATTTTCTGCATTAGTCTGTTCTTGCATTGCTATAAAGAACTACCAAAGACTTGGTAATTTATGAAGTAAAGAGATTTAATTGGCTCACAGTTCCACAGGCTGTACAGGAAGCATGGCTGGGGAGGACTCAGGAGACTTACAGTCATGGCTGGAGGTAAAGGGTAAGGAGGTACATCTTACATTCCTGGAGGAGGAGAAAGAGAGTTTGGGGTGGGGATGCTACAAACTTTTAAAGAACCAGAGCTGTGAGAACTCACTTATTATCATTAGAACAGTAATGGGGGAATATGTCCTCATGATCCAGTCACCTCCCCCCCGGCCTCTCCTCCAACACTGCAGATTACAATTCAACATGAGATTTGGGTGGAGACACAAATCCAAACCACGTCACATGCTCATAATTTTATCAATATTTTTAGAGGACTGTGGAATATAGATTCTAAAATCAGTATAAGTAGATTTTATATAAGAATATGGATTCTAAATCTATAAAAGTTAGCCATGGTACATTCAAAGAAAGAAGAAAAGTGTGTCAATACATTATAAATCATGGAAATTAGAACAGTGAATTTTTGGAGCAAGGATATACAAATCATGAATCTCGGAGAGCCTAGCACCAAACCTACGTACATAAGTAAATATGATATTTGTAAAGAATGGAATGGCAAATAGCATGGGAAATTACGGGTTTCTTAATGAAGAGTGTAGCACGATTGATTGTACATATGTCAAAAAATAAAAAATTGAATTTCTGTCTCACTTTCATACCATACGTAAAACACAAATTTTTCATGAACTAAAGATGTAGAAAGTAAAACTATAAAACTTTTAAGGATAAGAAGTATGAATGCACAAGCATAGGAAAATGTTTATTGTTTTAAAACATGTCAAAAACACAATAAAGGAAAAATTAGATGTATCTAACTATATTAAAATCCATAACTCTTATTTATCAAAAAAAAAACACAAAGAAAATGAAAACTAAGCCCAAACTCAGAAAGGTAATTCTAATAAAAATAACTTATATTTAGATAAGGCGTTAGTCCATTTTCACACTGCTTATAAAGATACTACATGAGACTGGATAATTTATAAATAAAAAAGTTTAATTGACTCACAGTTCTGCATGACTGTAAAGCCCTCAAAATACTTACAATCAGGGCAGAAGGCAAAGAGGAAGCAAGGCACGTCTTCCATGGCAGCAGGAGAGAAAGAGAGCTAAGGTGGGAACTGCCAAACAATTTTAAACCATCGGGTCTTGTGTTAATATCCTGAGAACAGCATGAGGGAAAACTTGATCCAGTCACCTCCCACCAGGTCCCTTGGAAGAGTTGTCATTGGTCACTCCATTTGCTTATCTCCTTAATAAATGCTGATACATAACTTTCAACATTTAAAACATAATGCATTGACTCTCGAATAATAGATTCAGGCATTTGAAGATAATGCATTTCTTACTGAGTTACATCTCTTGGATGTAATCTCATAGAAATGGAATTTCCTGGCAATATCAATGTCATAAAGCAAGGTTCATATTTTATCCATTTTCCTATCTAGCTTGAGAATTTTTCACCAGACACATACTTTAGAATGAAAAATCAAAATCTTGAACTCAATAGAAGCTGAAAAAATATATTATTTGTGACTGGAACTCAGTCCATTTTTAAATGCTATGTTTATTATTTATTTTAACACTAAAAACAAACTTAAAAGCTCTATTGGTATTTCCAAATGTTCTATTACGAGAGCAATTTGGGGACTTCATTTAGGAGCAGACACTTTGTTAGTGGTTGCTGCTCCATTAGAACTGATTCTGAGTAACTTTCTCAGTCAACATTATGGTTCCAAAAAAGAAATAGTATTAATATTTCTATTTTTTATTTGTTTAGAGATAGCATCTCACTCTGTCGCTAATAGTGGAGTGCAGTGTCACAATTGCAATCCTAGCTCACTGAAACTTTGAACTCCTAGGCTCAAGGGATTCTCTTGTGTCAACCTTCAAGTAGCAGGGGTTACAAGAGGGAACCACTGTGTCTGGCAGTAAAATATAATTATTAATAATTAAGTATGCCTTTACCAAAACAAAAAACAAGAAAACCCCTCTTGCATCATGATGCTTCAGTTATAACAGAACAAAATTTCATTCTCCCATACTTTTTCCATATATTTTTGCAAATTGCTAAGAGAGGCTCATACTGTGCACTTTAGTGGAGTCATTTGACTGCAGTGATAGTTATCTACCAACCCATCCATTCAGTAGTCAATTTTCTTCTGCCGTATATGCCATTTGTACTATGCACTGTGCAACTCTGTTACTTGATAAAGAGATTTTGCCAATATCAATACACCTTGCTCTCTGAGCATATTTGTCATATACTTACACCAGCTTTATGAGCTTCTCAGAAATAGTGCATCTGTCTTTGCTACAAAAAGTGCAACTTAGAAGGATATTGGTATAAATTTTGTCTTTTTTTGTCTTCCTGGCCGATATTTACATAATATAGGAAAGCATTATTTGCCATTATTCCAGTGTGTTTCAATCAGATTACCAGAAAGAGTACTCTGAAGATAAAGGTGTAGCTAACAAAACACAAAAATTGACCAAAACACATTTAACACTAAAATTAAATAAGTAGCTAAATTAAATATAGTATTTTGATACTAAGTTCAAGTTTTCTATTTGCACTTTGCTTCTCTTTCAGCTACTTGTGAAAATAATTACAATCTTATGTTCATTTTACCAGCATCATGAAGCTTCACAATGTCTAGTTCTACTTAAGTCTGTTTGAATTTAAATACATAATATTGTGCTAAGTTTTTATGGTTGTATTTTTGTTTTCACTATTCATCTTGTATTTCATGTAATGATATTAGAATCAACCTGTTACTATTAATGTAACCTCTACAACACAATAGCAACATAAAAATCAAATGTAGTAAATATAAACAATAGGATACAACTGATGTCAGAATAAGTTAACTGAGTACAATTGCATTTTGGTACTAGTGTATTAAAATAGAAAAACTGAATAAGTGTTACAGCAGAATCACAACTCATAAGACTGAAATTATTACTAAGGCGATGCTATTTTTGAAGTCAATTGCTTCTCAGAGTTTTACATATGTTATTTAATTCTTGCAACAATATTATGAAGAGAGTATTATTATATTCCCCAACTTATAGGAGAAAAAAATGAAAGCAAGTAGAGGTTGGTTAAGTTTTCCAACATCACACAGGTGAAAAGAGTAAAGCCAGGTTTTAATCCAGGTGGTGTGACTGCAGATGTGAATCCTTAACCAACACATGCACTCTCTATCTTGGGTTCTTATTCAACTACACGTAAATGTAGCTGAAGGAAATTATTTTTTCCCTTTTACTTTTCATTGATTTTAAGCTGAATATATGGGGGAAGTAATGAAACTAAAGTTTCTAGGAATTATTTTAATGATTTACTTGCAATGATCCATTAGAAATGATCCTTATTTGGAGAATGGAGCTAGGATTTTCTGCTTAAGAGGAAGAGGAGGAGTAGAACATAGTTTCTGCTACCCTCTCACAGATGTCTCCTGGTGGAAAGGCTCCTCACTAGCTCAGGTTAGGGCGGCTCTTCTACCAAGGTATGTGAACCTGAAATGATTAATTTCAAATGAGCATAGCATATTTGCTTATGGGAAATAAACGGTTAAACATTTGTTTTTCTTTTTTTTTTTTTTTTTTTTTTTTTGCCTAGCTGGAGAGGGCATAAGGATAATGCCTCAGGGATGAAGAACATTTGACACAGTCAAATATTCTAAAAAGGCTAATAATAGACCTCATGGTAAAAAAGATTTGTTATTTGCTAAAAGAAAAATCCATATCAGTGGATATGCTAGGATATACCTGCTAGGTATTGCTAATGGTAAGCAAATCTGGGATCTGCCAATTCACGTAGCATGAATCCACGTGGATTCCTGGAAAAATGTTATATTAGCTACGTAACTGAGTGTAAAATGGAGATATTTCATAACCAAAATGGCTCTTTCCATGTAAGTAATGTGGCCACAGGCATCACTAAAAATCTCCCTAGTTAAGCTGAGTCAGAATGAATCTGATACAGCCAGATAGAAGCAGGTAAGAGTTTGGTGATCTCAGGCCTGTTTCTGCTTTGCTTGTGCCTCATGACTTTGAAATTTAACAGAAAAGCATGACACTAAGGTCTCTGATTCTCATGAATCTGATTTGACAATAGGGTATTTTACATCTCATCTTACAACATGCAAAAATCAAAGCCATTATTTTGGAAAAATTAAATGAATTCCATCCTACAAAGAGTAAACTATGTTTTCCTGTTAAAAATAGAAGATCTTGCTGCTATTAAGTTCTAGTCCTAAAGTGTATTATTTTACTTAACTAGATTTACTTTGCCATTGAAAGTTTAAGTGTTTGCTCTTAGATGAAGCAAATAACAGTACTGCACTTATACTTCTGCAAAACCTTCAGATCAACTAACATGAACCCAGCCACACTCTGGGTAGAATTAATCATGATTTATCATAAACTTATTTTATCTGAATTAAATTTCAAAGCTCTATTAAATGTTTTAATAACATTATCATCAGTACATTTATTCTTTTTGTTTTCTGCTTTGTCAGTTCTCTTTGGTTTGTCTTTAGTTGTCTATATCTGTGTATGGACAACAAAAACTATTCTCTGCCTCCTCTAAGTAAGCCTGTAATGTTACATAAAAATTCAGGAGTGGAGGACATAGTTACTATGTAATATTAAACAAAAGACCATTAAAATGCAATGTATCCTCTTTTGTATAATGTATGATGGAACTTTGGATAATTTTATAATAAATTCTCTAAAAATTCTTTAATTTACATAAAACAAAGACAACATTTAGAAAATGAAGAAGTTCATCTACAATATTAACTTCTTCCAAAATTAAACATGAAACATTCTAAAAAATACTCATTTATTTATAGTTATATTGCAGGCAATATAAGAAATTTGAACAAATTAGTACATTCTGTAATTTTTCTATATGATTAGTCAATGATCGACGACTTCCTTTCTCTTTAAGAAGAATAAATAATGAGTATAGGTAAAAATCACTATGAGTGGGTCAACTGGAGAAATGACTTAGAGAAGAATGCAATCAGTGACCATAGCTTTAATCAATTACTGGTTAAGTGCCATATATTTGTTTCTCAATTCCGATACCTTCAGGCAAAAGTACATACTTTATTCAAAGATTCCCTGACCACACTGTGTAAAATACACTTCTCTGCTCCAACTTAACATAATGTAACCCATTACTCTGTCTTATTTCTCCAGTGGATTTAACAATATTGGGATTATATCATTTATTTATTTGTTTTTATGTTTATTCATCTTTCCACAGTGGAAACTCCACAAGGGCAAGAGTATTGTCTGTCTTGCTCCTTTGCTGTATTACTCGTGCTAGAGCTGTCCCTTAGACATAGCAGAGAATCATTATTTTTATGTTAAACAAATAATTACACAAATAAATAAATAATACAATGCCTTACTCTTTGAATGGTGTCAGATGCATTTTAACACATAATTTTATAACTCCCTGTCACAATGCACTTATTCACAAATATGGTATAAATCTTGTGTTATCTTAAAGTAACTATAAATGTAATTTTAGCCAGTAGCTGTTCCACTATATATTTCATAAGTTGATGACAACTTGATTACTGTGACCTTTTATATGAAAATTTAAGAAAAAGTGTTGTAAAAATCTTAATTCATTAGAGCAAGAAGAGTCTTAGTTCTGAAGTGAACATTTTTCTCATGTGTTCTAATTGTTATCCAAAATAACTTAAAAAGATACTTTTTAAGAATATCAGGTAGGAAAAAATCAGAAATTAAAATCTTGCTTCTATCCTTCTTATTATTTTTCTCATGTAAAAGTGAAACTTGTGGATTATTTCTCAGAAGTTAAAAATCACTCAAGTATTTTAGAGGAGGTATTGTCATTCTCTAATTGACCAATGTTAGGTTTTAAAAGGCTTGAGTGAAAGTTATTCAGCAAGTAGAACAATTTCTGATAGATAACATAAAATTGACATTTTTTTTTTTCTAGATCAGGTAGCTAATGCAAATAAGATCACAGCCTCTATAAGCTTTGGGAATGAACAGGCTGTCCAAAAGAGTCAACAGAAGTGAACCTCCTGCAATAGGAAAGGTTTCAATTTTGCCATTTTCTAAACACAGAAAAATGTATCCCTCCAATTCAGAATATTGAATGTCTTATGGAAAGCGAAAGGTCATTTGTAACTGTCCAAAGGATTGATGGAGTTGAGATACCTCCTTGACCTTCACCCTGCACTCATAAAGAATAGTTTCAGATGACAGAGCATCAGGCAAGTTTTCAGAAAATGTCTTTTCTTCTTTTTATATTTCATAGTAAGATTGTAACCTGATATTTTCTTTCATAATTGTATGTCAAGATTTAATTACCTCGTGTCTTCCCTCATTAAAAGTTAACTATCATCTAATGCTGCTGAGCAATGTCTATGATTTGGACTAATTCAAGCAGTTCTCTCTGCTTTTTACCTTTGCTTTTCATCTCAGTTTTTTCAGTAATTGTTTTGGAGGCCTCACAAACTATGTCAAGGTCATACTTTAAAAATACTAACAACTACCCCTCAACACATACATACCCCAATTAATTATTGTCTATTAAGGATACATGTTATAAAAAGCACTAACTTTACTATAACTGAGGAAATTTTTATCTGTATAACTTAAAAAAAGCTAATAAAAATCTTAGTGTAGCTCTTAAAAGTATGATAAAATTGTGACATAACACTAAACGAATAGCTATTGAATTAGTGTGTGTGTGTGTGTGTGCTTGTTTACATTTGTCAGTTGTGAAATTTCTATGACCTATAGTATTTATGGTCACTAATCTTAGAATTTGCACAATAGAAAATGTAATGATACTGTGCAACACTTTCTGTGCAAAATGATGATGCTGACATACTGTACGGAGGATGTGTGTTTCCAGCTGTTGTACCCATAATAATGATGAATTTGAGCTGATTTTACTGCCATTGTTGTCATTTAAGCTCCTTTTATATTTCAGCTTATACAATGCAGCAGCTGTCTAACTGTTCTTGTGTCTCCAGTGTTATTCAACTCGAATTTGTAATCCATATTTCCTATATAATAAAGAGTGTGATAAGAAAAGACTCCACTATTCTAGAGAAAATTAAGGAATGCAAAAATAGAAGACAACTGGAAACCCAGAAAAAATGTATAATAAAATAAGTAAATATGAGTACTTGGCTTTGAAATATAAAATAGTCATAATAATGCAAACACATTTGTAGATTTTTCAACTTTCTGAATGAATTCATAGAAAAAAAATAAAGGTTTCCAGCTTCATCCATGCCCCTACAAAGGACATGAACTCATCATTTTTTATGGCTGCATCATTCTCAGCAAACTATAGCAAAGACAAAAAACCAAACACCGCATGTTCTCACTTATAGGTGGGAATTGAACAATGAGAACACATGGACACAGGAAGAGGAACATCACACACTAGGGCCTGTTTTGTGGTGGGGGAAGGAGGGAGGGATAGCATTAGGGGACACACCTAATGTTACATGACGAGTTGATGGGTGCAGCACACCAAAATGGCACATGTATACATATGTAACTAACCTGCACGTTGTGCACATGTACCCTAAAACTTAAAGTATAATTTTAAAAAAAGCATAAAGGTAATTTTAACCAATACAGATATTTAAGATGTAAAAGTAAACACAAATATGGTTGAAATTAGTTTCTTTAGCAATGAGGGAGATAAAGGTAGATATTACTGTCTTCAAACACCAAAGTTGAGAATGAAGGAGTAATAACTATAGGTGAAGAAATAAAAAATAACTGTTTAGATATACAGTGTTTAAGTTAAGATGTTTTCCAATTGAGAAATCAAAAAACTTGATTACTGTGAGCTATTATATGAGAACTTAAGAAAAAGTAAGTGTTGTAAAAAATCTTAATTCATTAGAGCAAGAAGAGTCTTAGTTTTGAAGTGAACATTTTTCTCATGTGCTTTAATTGTTATACAAAATAACTACTTTTTAAGAATATCAGGTAGGAAAAAAATCAGAAGTTAAAATTTTGCTTCTATCCTTATTAGCTTTCTCATGTAAATGTGAAACTCATGGATTATTTCTCAAAATTAAAAATTACTCAACTATTTTTATAGGAGGTATTGTAATTCTTTAATTGGCCAATGTTAGGTTTTAAAAGGCTTGAGTGAAAGTTTGGGGTAGAATGGGACAAGGAAGGGGAGTTGGTGAAGTAAGCTAAATCTTCATTTATCTTATCCAAGTATCAATTGACCAACATTTGAAGTTGTTAAATTTAAAAATAGTAGGGATGAGATTAAAGATGGCTGACAAGAAGCATTACATGGCCTCCTCCTCCACTTAAAAGAATAAAAATAGTGTAGAAACAAGGACACTTAAAATGCATTATCAAAGAAAGAACATTGAATTTCAACAGAAAAGTGACAGGAAATACCAAAAGCCAGGATGGAGAAGGAAAGTTGCAGTCTGTTTGGCTGGGATTGGGTGGGATTTGGAAATAAGTTTTCAACACAGACAGTGATAAGTGAGAGACTTCCAGTGGCCCACATCCCCACAGTGGAACTGTGCAATCTTGCCAAGGGGAGAGCCCCTTGAACCTTCTAGTCCCTGAAACTAACACAGGAAGTTTCCAGGATACTGTGAGATGAAACTGCTCTAGCGAGTGTGCTTGCACTGCGTCCCACATCCTTTCTGAGATCTAAGCAGCTACAACAAGTTGTCATTTTCAAACCTAGCCTTTGGAAGACTGCACACTCTTCTGGGGCCCAACAGTATTGGGTCTGAGGTGTCTGGGAAAATTAGGCTGTTGCTTCTGAGACTGGTGTGCAAGCTGGGAGCCAGGGTTAAGAAGTCAGAGAGACATGGTCTGCATCTGCTAATGCTAAGAAGCAAGCACTGACAGGACTGAAACTGGGATACAAGTGAGACAAAGTTGCTGCTGGAACTTAGTTGTGTGCTGGGTGGGGTCTGCTGGAGCCAGGGCTTAGGGGTAAGCCCCACCAGCATCGCAGCATAAGGGAGACATGCATTCCCTACATGCCAGCTTAGCCTGTGGCTGCCAAGGCCAGCCCTACTCACTTAAGTGGCAGAGCCTCAGCGTGGCCGCTACTGACCCTCATCCAAGCACTCTGCTTGGAGCCCAAGGATCACCCTTCCCCTGTTCACTATGGCTGAGGCCCACTCCCACCATTTAGAAGCTGGAGAATGAGCATGTTCAGCCCCACTTTGTGCCCCGCCTCTGAGACAGAGTTCACTGCCCAGGATCCTGGGGATTGCCCAACCCAGTCCACTACCTTGGGCATCTGAGCACGCATAGCAAGAGCCTCAAGCAGGGCCTAAATTTCTTGATTCTACCACCTCATCTACCACCTACCTGCAAGTGCTACTTCAGGGCCTGGAGATTAGCCTGCCCATCCTATCACAGCCATCACTAATACCAACACACACTGCTCTGGACTTACAGAATTTTCCCACCACTGCTTACTGCCATTGCCCACACCACACCAGTTGCCCAGAGGCCTGAAAATCCATCCACCTATCCAGTTCACCACTGCCTGTATTGGAATTTGAGGAAGCCACCTGGAAGCCCAGGAAACAGCTTGCTGGTAACTGCCAACATTATTGCCAATAAAAACCATCCTGGGGTTCAGGAAAGACATGCTCAGCCCACCACAGCCACCAATGGGGCCTAAAAACTGGCCTACCTGGCACACCATTCCCCAGCACAGCTTCACCGCAGCCTCCCTTAATAACTTCACCTTAACCAACTGAGAAAAATCACAGAAACCACTAATTCTGTTTACAGTCAAAAACGTCATACAGAGACTACATTAGAGCATGCATCCAGAATCAAAGCCAATTTGCCCTACCTAACCAACACTATAAATACATATTCAGGAAAATAGTCTCCCCTACAAAAGTAAATTCAAAATAAGACGTGATGGTTACAACAGATGTAAAGATATAAATGTAAGAACATAGGAAATATCAAAAAGTAAGAAAAAATATGACACTTGCAAAGAAACATAATAATTCTGTAGCAATAGATCTTAATCAAAAAGAAATCTTCAAAATCCTAGATAAAGAATTCAACATATTGATTTTAAAGAAACTCAGCAAAGTAAAAAAGTTCTGAAAAATAATGCAAAGAATCAGAAAAACAATTCAGGATATGAATGAAAATTTTACCAAGGAGATAGATATTTTAAATAAGAAGGAAATGAAAATTTTGAAATTTAATAATTCACTGAGGGAAATACAAAATACATTTGAAAGCTTCAACAATAGACTATATAAAGCAAAAGAAAGAATCTCAGAACTTAACAAAAGATCTTTTGTAATAATCCAGTCAGAGAAAAAGAAAGAAAGAAATAATAAAAAAGAATGAGCAAAGACTTTATGACATTTGGGATAACTTAAAGTGACCAAATATTTGAATTATCAGTATCTAAGAGAGTAAAGAGAAAATGAAAAAATTAGAAAACTTGTTTAACAAATAATAAATGAAAACTTCCCAAGTCTAGGAAGATATTTAGACCTTCATATACATGAGGATCAGTGATCCCCAGGAAGATACAATGTAAAAAAACATTCTTTCCACAGCATATTATAGACAGACTAGCTAAAATCAAAAATAAAGAGTGAATTCTGAAAACAACAAAAGAAAAGTGCTGGTGAATTATAAAGGAAATCCCATAAGACTAAAATGAGATTTATCAGCAGAAACTTTACAAGGGCAGAAGAGAATGGCATAATATATTTGAAGTTCTTAAAGAAAAAAATTTTTATATTCAGCAAAATTATCATTTATAAGTGAAAAAGGAGTAAAGTCTTTATCAGACAAGAAAATGCTCAGGAAATTTGTGACCACTGGACTAGCCATACGAACAATGCTCAAGGGAGTCCTAAACCTGGAAGTAAAAGAATGACATTTACCTCCATGAAAACACATGGAAGCATAAAACTCACTAGTAAAACAATCATACAAAGAATGAAGAATAGGCCATTGCCCACACCACACCAGTCGCCCAGAGGCCTGAAATCCAAATGTATCACTACGGAAATTCACCAAACCATAATGACAAAGAAAAAAAGAATTGGACAAAGAAGATATAAAACAACCACAAAAAAGTTAACAATATGACAAAAACGAAGCCTCACATATTGACCTTGAATGAAATGGACTAAATGAAAAGATACAGAATGGCTGAATAGATTTAAAAAGTATAATCTAGGTAAGTTGCTTCCAAGAAACTTGGCTTATCAGTAAAGACATAGAAACTGAAAGTAAAGAGATGGAAAAAGACATTCCACACAAACAGAAACTAAAAGCAGGCAGATGTAGCTATACTTGTATCTGATAAAACAGATTTTAAGTTAAGAAAGAAATAGCCTTCCTAATATGTTTGATACACATCTTTTTGTTTGTAAAAAAAAAAAAAAATTAAAGTTCTTTCTAATTTAAAAAAAAAATAGCCAAAGAAAGTCATTATATAACTGTAAAAATATCAATACAGCAGTACGGTTGGGTACATAAATATACATGTACCCAACACTGAAGCACTCATATTCATAAAATAAATATTACCAGACCTAGAGAGAGAGAGAAATTGCAAAGCATGGAGGTCTTTTACGTTACACAGGTCATCTAAACAGAAAACTAACAAAGAAATTTTTCGTGTAAACTGGACTTTAGACCAAATGGACCTAAAAGGCATCTATGAAGCATCGGAAGAATATAAATTATTCTCATTAGCACATGAAACATTCTTCAGGATAGACCACGTTAGGAAACAAACAAGTTCAATAAAATTTTTAAAAATCAAAATAATATCAAATATCTTCTCAGACCACTTTGGGATAAAACTAGAAATAAACACCAGGAAATTATACACATACATGGAAATTAAATAGCATGCTCCTAAATAATGATTGGGTAAAAAGAAGACATTAAAATATAAATTTTAAAAATCTTAAAAAATAAAAATGGAAACAAAACATATGAAAACCTGTGTGATACAGAAAAAAATTGTCCTAAAAGGGAAGTTTCTAGCAATAAATGTCTGCATAAAAAATGTAGAAAGACTACAGACAGCTATCTAAGAATGCACGTTAAAGAAGCAGAAAAGCAAAAACCAGCCAAACCCAAAATTAGCAGAAGAAAATAAATAATAAAAAGAAGACAATAACTAAATGAAATAGATACTACAAAAAAATACAAAGGATTAACAAATTGAAAAGTTGGTTCTTCAAAAAGAAAAACAAAGTTGATAAACTCCTAGTAGACTAACCAAGAAAAGTAGAAAAAAACCTGTATTAGTCTGTTTTCACACTACTATAAAGATACTACCTGAGACTGGGTAATTTATGAAAAAAAGAGGTTTAATTGACTCACAGTTTCACATGACGAGGGAGGCCTCAGGAAATTTACAATCACGGTGGAGAGGGAAGCAAGGCACATCCTACATGACAGCAAGAGAGAGAGCACAGAGGATACTGCCACTTTTAAACCATCAGATCTCATGAGAACTTTCTCACTATCATGAGAACAGCATGGGGGAAATTGCTCTCATTATCCAATCACCTGACGCCATGTCCCTTCCTTGACATATGGGGATTACAATTAGAGATGAGATTTGAGTGGGGACACAGAGCCAAACTCTTATCAAGACCCAAATAATCAAAATCAGAAATGAAAAAGGAGACATTACAACTGATACCACAGAAATACAACAGATCATCAGAGACTTATGAAGAGCTATAAACTGACAAATGGTAAAACCTAGATAAATGGATACATTTCTGGAAATCTATAACCTACCAAGAATGAATCAAGAAGAAATATAAAACCAGAATAGACCAATAATGAACAGCAAGAGTGAATCAGTAATAAAACTAATCTCAATGAAGAAAATTCCCAGATCAGATAGATTCACAGCTGCATCCTACTAAACTTCCAAGATCTAATACCAATCCTTTTGAAACTATTTCAAAAAATCAAAGAGGACAGAATTCTCCTTAACTCATTCTACAAAGCCAGTATTACCACGATACCAAGATAAAACAAGAACACACACATACAAGAAAATTACAGGCCATTATCCCTGATGAACATAGACACAAAATTCTAAACAATGCACTAGAAAACTGAATCCAATGGCACATCAAAAAGATAATAAACTACAGTTAAGTGTACTTTATATTAGGGATGCAAGGATGGTTCAACATACACAAATCAATAAACATGATATATTACATCAACAGAGTAAGGGATACAAACCATTTGATCATCTCAACAGATACAGAAAAAGCATTTAATAAAGTTTTAACTATTTGATCATGAAAATCTTCAACAAACTAGGCATAGAATGAACATACCTCAAAAAAATAAAGATGATATATGACAAACCCACAGCTAATATCATACTGCATGGGAAAAAGTCAAAAGCATTTTCCCTCTAAGAACTGGAATAAGACATTTTCACCACTTCTATTTAGCATAGTACTGGAAGTCCTGGCCAGAAAATTCAGGCAATAGAAGAATATAAAATGTATCCAAATTGGAAAAGAGGTAGTCAAATTGTTCCTCTTTTCTGATAATATGAACTTATGTCTCAAAAAAAACTAACAATTCTACAAAATTTCTTAAATTTAATAAATGAATTTGGTAAAATGGCAGAGTACAAAATCCAAGTACAAAAATCAGTAGTGTTTCTATGCGCCAATTGTGGGCTAGCTGAGAAAGAAATCAAAAGTCAATGCTGTTTACAATGGATACAAAAAAACACACATAGGAATACATTTATCTAAGGAGGTGAGAGATCTCTACAAAGAAAACTACAAAACTGATGAAAGCAATTGAAGATGACACAAATAAATGGCTTATAACATTGAAAATCTTTAAAATTCTGTTCAACTATGTGTCTCCTCACACCTACTATGATGGCTAATTTTATACCAACTTGAATGAACTATCAGATGCTCAGATACCTGGTTAGTTATTATTTCTTGATGTGTCTGTAATGGTATTTACAAGAGATCAGCATTTGAGTTGATGAACTGAGTAAAGTCTATGGTCTTTCTGATTGCGAATGGGCATCATCCAATCTGTTCAGAGCCCATTAAAATAAAAAGGCAGAAGAAGGGTTGCATTTATTCTTTGCCTGACTGCTCCAATTAGCACAATAATCTTCTCTTGCCCTCGGCACTCTTGGTTCTCAGGTCTTCAGACTCAGACCGACTCTAAAAATTTGGACTTCTAATTTCCAGAATTGTGAAACAAATAAACATCAGTAGCTGTCCTATGTAGATGGGCTAGAATGTGAGGGCTATTCGGCATAGCCCTCACAATTGGCTTTGAACTGTTTGGACAGGTTGTAGACAACTGGTTAAATGGAAATACACCTGTATTTCTAGCATCTACATGGGACAGCTACTGATGCTTATTTGGTATTTTTTTAAACTTGAATGAACCAATTATTTCACATTTATTGCCTCTCAGTCTTGTTGGTAAGAACTACGTGCTCAGCAGCTATCAATGGCAGGCATATGATGCTTCTCAAATAATATTTATGAAATTATTTATTCATTCAATATATTTGTTTAGTGCCTATAATATGCTGGACACTATGCTTAGTTCTGGGGGCATTTCTATGAGTAAAACCAACAAAATCTTTGCGTCTTGAAAATTAAACCTTCTAAAGTGACAGAATAAAGATGTAAATTAATATATAAATAAGACAAGTAGCAACTATTCTAAGTACAATGGAACTAGTAGCTTAGTGATATTATATAGAGTAACTGGCCAGGACTAGGTTTATAGGCACTCCATAAATATTTGTTAAATTGATAAAGAATGACCCATAGGCAGTGAGGTAAAGAAAGGGTCCTCTGAAGAGATAAAATTTAAGCCCGTAGCTGAAAAATTAAGCCCAGATACAAAAAGCGTTAGCGAAGCAGCATTCAGGCAAAGGCAACACAAGTTTATAGGTTCGGAAGTAGAAAAAAAAAATGGGTTTGTGCAAGCAATAGAAAGGGAGCCAGTGAAGCTGAATCCAGGTTGCATAGTGAGAATTTGGAAAATTAAGTAGCAGTCACACCACCCATGGTCCCATAAGTCACTGGTAGAGAGCCCAGAATTCACTGTCAATGCACTGGTAATCATGGGAGGGTTTTAAAACTGCAATGTAACTTGACTTTTATTTTTATTTTTATTTTTTTCAAAAGATTACTCTACGTTTGTGCTGAATAGAGTGTAAGGGGCCAGAAATTGAAGGAGAGACTACTATAGTTAGGAGGTCATTGTCTAGTATCTTGATGAAATATGATGGTACTTTAACTTAGGTGGTAGAAATTGAAATAGAAACTAAAGAGCTTCTGCACAGCAAAAGAAACTACCATCAGAGTGAACAGGCAACCTACAGAATGGGAGAAAATTTTTGCAACCTGCTCATCTGACAAAGGGCTAATATCCAGAATCTACAATGAACTCAAACAAATTTACAAGAAAAAAACAAACAACCCCATCAAAAAGTGGGCGAAGGACATGAACAGACACTTCTCAAAAGAAGACATTTATGCAGCCAAAAAACACATGAAGAAATGCTCATCATCACTGGCCATCAGAGAAAGGCAAATCAAAACCACAGTGAGATACCATCTCACACCAGTTAGAATGGCCATCATTAAAAAATCAGGAAACAACAGGTGCTGGAGAGGATGTGGAGAAATAGGAACACTTTTACACTGTTGGTGGGACTGTAAACTAGTTCAACCATTGTGGAAGTCAGTGTGGCGATTCCTCAGGGATCTAGAACTAGAAATACCATTTGACCCAGCCATCCCGTTACTGGGTATATACCCAAAGGACTATAAATCATGCTGCTATAAAGACACATGCACACGTATGTTTATTGCGGCACTACTCACAATAGCAAAGAGTTGGAACCAACCCAAATGTCCAACAACAATAGACTGGATTAAGAAAATGTGGCACATATACACCATGGAATACTATGCAGCCATAAAAAATGATGAGTTCGTGTCCTTTGTAGGGACATGGATGAAACTGGAAAACATCATTCTCAGTAAACTATAGCAAGGACAAAAAACCAAACACCGCGTGTTCTCACTCATAGGTGGGAATTGAACAATGAGAACTCATGGACACAGGAAGGGGAACATCACACTCCGGGGACTGGTGTGGGGTGGGGGGAGGGGGGAGGGACAGCATTAGGAGATACACCTAACGCTAAATGACGAGTTAATGGGTGCAGGAAATCAACATGGCACATGGATACATATGTAACAAACCTGCACATTGTGCACATGTACCCTAAAACCCTAAAGTATAATAATAAAAAAAAAAGAAGCTGTATTATATGATTTGTTTTAAAAATTTTATATCATGCCTTTTAAAAGTCAATAGTTTTTCATTTGTAGATAGAAAAATGCTAAGAATTATTAATTTTGTATATTTTACTATATTATAAAGAAAAATAATATGCCAGTGTTATTAAAAAAAAAAAAGAAATAGAAATAAGACTGATTTATTTGGGATTTAAAGTCAATAGAATTTGGCCAAGAATTACCTGTTGTGCTTAAGCAAATGACAGTAATCGAGGTTGAGTTCAGTCCCAAAGTTCTCCTCTTTCTATATAACCTTCTTGATCTAATTGAAAAACATCAGCTGTGCTAGGAGTATAACCTGTGACTATGAAAGTCAATTAAATAAAACATTTAGCTTTGAACACAGGCTAACCAAGTAAAATTAATTCTGAATACAAAGTAATCTCTTTTTCAACTTCACATCTCCTGTATTAAATTTGGCATATAGCTTGTGTTCGATAAATGTTTGTCAATGAATACCTGAATGTTAGATATGAGAAATGTTCTAACAGAACATTATGATTAAACAGTTGAATTTGGCTTGGGAATTCATTTTTATACTATGTAAGTTTAAAATCTAATTCATTTATGAAACAAACATTTTCCAGAGTTCTGTTCCCTTTCACAGAGAGCATATTATTTGATTAATGTATCTGCTAACATTTCAGGATAGATATGTAATTTTAACGTATGCATGTGGAAGGTGAAGCTTTGAAGAACTAAGTTACTTGCCAGTAAGTGACCAGAGTGGTCTGTAGTCATAGGTCTTGTGAATCCTAAGTCATTGTATATTTCACTCTACTATGGTCCTTCCATGTATACTTGGGCTGACAGAAGCGTGTTGCAGTGGAAAGACCACGGACCTAGTTTTCAGGAAATCTTCCTCGTCATAGCCCTCACAATTGGCTTTGTAACTGTTTGGACAGATTGTAGATAACTGGTTAAATAGAAACATCATTCAACCTTTCTGAAGTTTATTTGTCTGGTCTGTAATATTGGGAAGTTAGAATTTATGAGTTTTAAGGCCATTTCCAAAGCAAAAAATGAAGTGTTCAATGAAATAACCAATTGGGAGAAACTATGAAACTGCTCTCTCTTCCCATTGTGTCTTCTGCACACATATTACATGGTATCCCTTGTTTCTCATTTATTTACTTCATTATTTTATTACTATAAATTTATTGGGAATTTATTGATTCCAAGAAAGTACCAAACTTTCTGACAAAACAAATACAATTATTTTATATCACAGATGTATGTCACAAAAGCTTTGTGCAATGAACATGACTTGGAGCTGGCAATATATTGGTGAAATAAATATAGATCTAATTACTGTCTTTATTTTTCCAGTGTTATGAGGTAAACATATCTTCAAGCTCTTTAAAGAACAGCAAGATATGACACAAGTTAAGAATTTTTATCATGCTTACTCCTACATTTCAAACAACATAGTCCAATGCCTGAACCAAATTTAATAACACAATTACCTGAGTTACTTTTGTCTTTGTTTTTACCTCTATTGTATATAGAAAAGGTGTAGGTTTGTAGCCGTGTGCATTTTCCAATATATAAAACACTAAGATTTGAAAAGAGTTTCTGGCAGGTAAATTCAGGCTAGACAATAGATACTTATGGTTTTAGCTCAGAAGACGATCATAGAGGAAATAACTGCAAGAGGACTAACTCTACAGCAAATAAGCAAATCAAGAAGTTCTTACAATTTTTTACTCTGAAAACAATAATCTGAAATCAATCTATAGTCATTTATTTCATCAAGGATATGTATTATGTATATTTACTGTAGAATTTGAATAATGAAATAAGTGTACATATATAATTCTTTAGTTACAAAAACACATACAAAGTTTTAAGTGCTTTAGGTTCAGAGCTCAATGGCAGAGTAAAATGAATCATATGTGCTATGTTTGAAATTTTAACAAAGAAGAGATTAAAATAGTAAGGAAACAAAAAGAGGAGAACACAAAGACAAAAAGGAGCGGGGAGAACAAAAAGGACAAGGTTGCAGGTTGTAAAAGGGAAAGGGAATACTGGCTTCGACATAGTTTGAAAATGACTGCAAAAATGCCTCTAGCCCTATGCACACAAAAAGTGTTTGCCACAGTTTGCAGATGTTTCAGCCAAGTGTTAATTTATACATATTGTATTGAATCAAATTTTATCAGTTTATAACAGCTGCTGATGAGAGCTGTGATTATTCGGTAATTATTTGGCAAGTTTAACTAATTAGTTATCAGTCGTTCCTTTGAAAATACCTTCGTTATTTATGCGTTAATAATAATTTATCTGCAATCACCTATTCCTGATCTTTTCTATCCTATGTAAAACTGTAAGGTTCATCGATATTGGATATACAAGTCTAATATCACAGAAATGTGTTCCTATGTAGAATTTTATATTAATATAATAAAAATAAGAATGAAATTGACTGCATATTTCATTATACATGAAAATGTATTTACCTCAGAAAATTCCATTGCCTTGCTCTGAATGGGCCAGTGGTGGAAAATATATTTGTTGTTTTCAATAAAGTAATTTATTTGAATATTAGATAAAAAATACAGAGTTACTAAATGTTGATAATGACAGAAAGTAACAGGCAAATACCATTTTAAAAAAACTGGAAAAAGAAGGATTTGGCAAAATGGAATCAACATGAAGAACGGCCAAGTAATTGTCCACTTTAATTGATAGTCCAATGTCCAGATTACCAGCATCTGGTATAAGTAAGCTGTATTACTCTATATACTCTTTTGTAAACTTTGTGATTTGACTTGTAAATTTATCTACCCTAGTTCTAAAATTACTGCAATTCCCAAATTGTTTAGAATGTGCAATCCCTGAGATAAACAAACGCGAAGCACAAATTCATCACACACGGAATTTTTTTCTTTTTTGGATTAAAACTGTTAGATTTGTTTCCTACCCCCACGTCAAATCTCTGCTCATCATAAAAAATTTCTCATAGCCACAGTCAAATGTTTTAATTTACAGAACATACTACATTTTGCCACTGGCAATGAAATCACAACTAATAAGTTCCACAGACTGCAATAAAGCCCTAGAGAGAAGTATATGCAATCTGTCAAGCATATAATTTTAAAGTTTAATAATGCATAATATGTTTATACAATTTATCAAAGCACATCATTTTTAAAAGAAAGAAAAAAAGATACTTAAAAATAGTTTTTCCTTACAGCATTGCTTTTTAAATGAACTATTATTCTTAATTGCTAAAGAATTGAAATTTACATTTAAAGTAAAGATTAATCTGTTTGTTCATTTAATTTAGACTTATCATCAAAAAACATTAACAATGTCATGGTTTTAATAATCATAAAGAAAAGTAAGTACCAGTCTTAAGAATAGTAAGAGAAATTTGCCAAATAGATTTAATTGGTATACGTCCTTGTTTACAATCTACTGAAAGTTTTGTTATTTTGCATAATTATTCAGGTTTAAATCCTGAGAATGTCTGAGCCTTTAGAATATTCTAATGTTTTTCATAAAATATGACCACATTCTACCTTGTAGTATTATTGACATTGAGAGACAAAAGGGTATTTTTAATGGTATACCTCTATGATCTGAGTGAAGATCAAGAATTTTTTTTTCATTTTCTTAATACAGATATTAGTCACTGCCAGGATGCCTGCATAGGTGATATGACCTTGGCGGGACAAGGAAAAAATCCTATTCTATATAAAATTCATTGAGAAATAGGTAGGTAGTAACTACAGGTTACTACAAATCTATTTCCCAGATATCAGTATTAATTGGAATTCTTACCATCAAATTCCTATTTATTTTAATAATCTGTAAACCACATAAGCTGCTATATTTAAATATTTTCCCACTATCTCACATTTTAGGCTTCTTCTTGGGACTTTTGACTTGAAAACTTCTAGAGACTTAAGTTGGAAAGTAATGTGATATTTTAAATTGATATGGGACTTTAGAAAAAGGAGCGTGTTGAAATTTAAAAAAAAATTAAAAAACAAAGGAAAAGTATTTTTTGGGATATTCCTAACGAGGCAATTCATAAGCAATAAGGGATGGGAAAGAACAACCATACATAACTAATGAGGAATGGCAGAGTACCTGTGTCTCCTCAAAACTTTCACTGTCTTCTTTCTCCTTACAGTTGTAAAATATCATAAGGAATGTATGAATAGAGTGTGGAATCTGCTATGGATAAAATTAGAAAATCAATAATCTCAACTTTGCAATAAAAGACTAAAGTATATACTGAGGGTGTGGATCTATTAAGCATATCTTTCACATGGATGATGAAATAATTTTGATATTTTCATTTTGTTTATTTAAAATCTCTCTGTTCTTCATCAAAGAAAACTAAAGGCTATCCAACACACACACACACACACACGCGTGCACACACGCAGACACACACATACTATTCTATTGTTGGACTGTTTTGTATGTCTGGACTCCTAGATATATATTATTTGCCGTATACAAAAAGAATCCCACAAAGCATGGTCTCTGGAATCAGGCATAACAGAGAGCCAATCGTAGCATTATAATTTATTAACAGAGTGATCTTGCATATGTGATGTATTTCTATGTATTTCCTCAAAGCTTCAGTTTCCTTGTGTGTTGATTGGGATTACACTTACCTTCCATATATTTATTAGGAGGGTCAAGTGAGAAGATGCATACAAAGCAATCAGCAAATACCAAGTTCTCAATAACATAGGCTCCATACTTATTCTTCCATTAACTTGCTAAGAAAAATATAGAACATTCTAGAAGACTTCAAACTTTGGCCCTGAGTTTGCAAAAATGTTTAAGGTAGATTTGGTTAAATAGGGCTTTCCTTTCTAACTTTATTCCAGTTCTCCAACCATGCCTCAAAATCATCTAAAAGAAACATGATTATTGCTCATTTCCAGGCTTTTGCTACCCATCCTCAAGGCTAATCCAAATATCATTTCATTTCAATTTATGCATTCTATATCTAAAGAGAGGTTTTGCACATTAGGTAGAATTTGCTGTTTGTGCAAATTATGCTTTTCACTTGTACCAAAGTAAAAATACGGATATTGTGGCTGTGTTGTTAATATTTCATTAAAAAATGTTTTATAAAAGAAATTTCAAATGAAAATAACATCCCAGCTAATGCCCTGCTAATTTGATATTCAAAGATAGCAAATATCTAGTGAGCTCAATCATGTGTATTTTTCTGTTAGTTTTACTGCAATGACGTGTGCTTTACAGGAGTCTCAGTAGAAGAGATATGAAGCTGGATTTGTTTACATCCAAATGATTAAAAGAATGAAAATATTTTTCTGGTAATGAAAATGCAAGCCTTGTGCTCAATTTCTGAATTTTGCTAATTGCTTCAAAAATACGTATAAGTCCAGTATGACATGAGCTGTGTTTGAGCAGGATCTCAGTGAGGCTTATTTCAATATCACAGTCAATGAAAATAAAACTTATTTATTATTTTATGAAAGTTGCTACTATTAGTTTACTATTACTGATAGTAATGATCTTCTGGTAAAAAGGGACAACTGTATTTTATTAGTAAATTTTAAATTTGTATTCAAATTTCATAGGTATCCATATTATGACAATTTAAGATTTTATAAAAATGTAACATAATGGTGGCTTTGTTATTGTTGTGCATTGCTTGGACATTTTATGTAATTGTGGTCTCCAAAATGTTTACATCGTGTAGCTACAGGAGGAAGATGCAATCAGTCATGTAGAGAGTCAAGTGTATTCCATTACTTTGAGAATGCATTTGCTGGATTCTGGCACGGGAATAAATTTAAAGTTTCCTAATCATTTTGGTCATTTCTAACCTTCACTATTTTCTGAGATGCCTGCTATTTTAAAATAAAACTTCACAAAGATAAACATTTAAATATCAGAGCTTATTTTTAGAACTACATTTTAGTTACATATCTATAAATGATGGCACTCGAATTTATTTAAGCAATGAGTATTTATTTTTCAAGAAAAGATGCAAGAATACCTATGCACACATATGTACACATACACACACTTTATACATACATAAAATTTATTGAAAAAAACATTTGGGTAATACGAAGTAAAACAGAGAACAATCAAAGCATCTATAATCTAACAACATAACCTTATTTTCTTTTTCTACAATTGTCTCCAATTTTTATTTATGCACATGCATTATCTTGTTTGGTTTTAATTTTTCTTCACTAAAAATAATGTTGCAATAAACTTTTTGAGTAAAATATTTTTTAAATGTTTAGGTTTTGTTGAAATGAAAATATCAAAATGAGATTTTATATCTACTTTTCCTAGAAGTAAAGACTAGAAAGTTGATTACCAAAGGCTGGAGTAACTGGGAAGAGAAGGAATTGAGGAGAAGTTGGTCAAACGTTAGATAGGAGGAGTAAATTCGGGAGACCTATTGTGCAGCCTAGTGACTACAGTTAATGACTAATACATTGTGTTCTAAAAAAAATGCTAAGAGAGGCCAGGCGCGGTGGCTCACGCCTGTAATCCCAGCACTTTGGGAGGCCGAGGCGGGCAGATCATGAGGTCAGGAGATTGATACCATCCTGGCTAACACGGTGAAACTCCGTCTACTAAAAATAGAAAAAATTAGCCAGGCGTGGTGGCGGGCACCTGTAGTCCCAGCTACTCAGGAGGCTGAGGCAGGAGAATGGTGTGAAACGGGGAGGCGAGCTTGCAGTGAGCCGAGATCGCACCACTGCACTCCAGCCTGGGAGACGGAGCGAGAATCCGTCTCAAACAACAACAACAAAAAAAGCTAAGAGAATGGACGTTAAGTGTTCTCACCACAAAAATGGTAATACATTCATTAATTAGCTACATTAACCATTCCACAATATATATATTCTAAGAGAGCATGTTATAATAATACATACAATTGTGTTTGTAATTTTAATAATGAGTACATTTTAATGAAAAAAACTTAAAATGGGTTGTGAAATTATGCATTGTATTTCTACAAAAGTTCAACTCCATTATTCATTTCTATAATTTAAAAACATTTATTGTGCCCCTCTTTTCTATAATTTTAGACAGTTTACTTTGTCCTAAACAATTTATAATCGTATACATTGAGGTTATTGTAATCCCTAGCATAATGGTCAAAAAAATATATTTTATGTATGTATAAAATTTTGTATATGTATAATAAAAACTTTGACAATTTGACTTTTAAGTAAAAGAGTATATCCTGTCAACAAGTTATGCAACTGAGCAGAAAATCCTTGACTGAAACACTGTTGGACAAAGAAATCAAGAGGACAAGCACAATATGGTGATTATAGCCTAGAATAATTTAATTTACATTTTAAAATAATTAAAGGAGCATAATTGGATTGTTTATAAAACAAACCGTGAATGCTCAGGGTGATGGATACCCCATTTTCCATTATGTAATTATTATGCATTGCATACTTGTATCAAAATATGTCATGTACCCCATAAGTATATACACCACCTATGTACCAACAAAAATAAAAAATATCTAAATATTTTTTAAAAAGCAGACAAGCAAGTTCCGTGGAGGCAAGAAAATGTGATGAGAGGTGGATTAGTCGGCTTGGTTTGCCATAAAAAAAAAAATACCATAAATTGGTTGACTTAAACAACAGAATTTTATTTTCTCACAGTTCTAGTGGCTGGAAAGTCCACAATTAAGGTACCAGAGGGTTTAGTTTTTTATGAGAGTGCTCTTCCTAATTTGCAGATTACAGCCTTCACACTGTGTCTTCACATAGCAAAGAGTGGTAGTAAAAATCTTCCTCTCTTTCTCTTCTTGCAAGTCCGCAAATCCTATCAGATTTGGATCTCACCTGCATGAGTTCATTTAATCTTAACTGTTTCTTATAAGTCCTTTCTCCAAATATGGTCACATTCAGGGTTAGGGCTTCAATATATGAACTTGAGGATGGAGACAAAAGGTCAGTGATTTCTTTTTCTCTATTGCAAACTAATAATTTTTAAAGATAGCACCAATGAATTCTCAATGCTAAATGTTGAATTTACCAGGAATATCACTCAGATTTTTAAAGAATTTCAACATAAACTCCAATGAACCAAAATCTTTAGGATCTAAAGATGTATTTCACCAACAGTGACTAGTCTCTGTAGATATCCAAATCCATAATGAAGCTAACCCTTTCAGGAAAAAAATCCTGCCAAATAGAAAATAATACTCTAGAGGTATTTGTTAATATCAACTGACAAGATTAATGAATCCTGTAATACAATCAGTCCAGTAGTGTTTAAACATTACTTGATATAAAATAGATCCACTGAGCTAGACTTATGAAGAAATTGATGATAGAAGAATATCTAATAAGATTCTGGATAGCAAGCTAAAGTCACAGGAAGCAGGGCAGTCAGAAGAAATGTTATAAAAACTTGCTGAAATATAACTTTGAGCAATACATCATTCCTGGAGGGCACTGGGTAGCACTGGCACTGGGGAGATGAACATGGCTACAGGAATAAGAGGCATATTAGATTTTTTAGAGCCCTTTGGATACAAGCACAAGGGAGAAGACAGAAAAATCTCTATTTTCACAAACAACAGAACTTTGCGGATGGACAGTGATAATTAGTACTGCCTATGATTCTTTACCTGGCCCTTCATATTTGGTAACATTGAGAAATGAATCACAAGCAATGTAGAGAATATATGGAAATATAATTATTACTATTGTTGATTACCAGGTACTATGCAAAACATGCTAAGCAAATTAGTTAATTTAATGTCATTTTCATTATTGCAATGCATTTTTTTTTGTAATTTTGTCTACATTTTATAATTGAAGAAGTTTAGGTTTAGAGAAGTGAAATAATTTACCCAAGGGCATGTAACTATTCTCACAGAACAAAGTCTTATTAGCCAAAACCCCAAGCTTTTAGCCCTAAAAACTTACTCTATCTTAACTATAGCCACACAAGTTTAATACTAGGAAGAGTACTGCTACATGATTTGATATCATGTGATATTATTTAATATAGTTCAATATAATGTTTTATCTGCTTTCATTTGGTGCTTGAATATGACTTACAGAAATGTTTGGTCAAGCATCTTGCTTTAGCCCTTAGTCTTGCATTTTCTATCGTCTGAAAGATATTTTATAAAAAAAAAAAAAAGAGGAAACCATCTAACTAAACTGTTGCCTGATTTGAAAAACATGAATGTGACACAAATGTTACATTTAGCTATAATTAAATTTAGGCAAGGTGTTCTATAGAAAGCAGTATATTAAATGTGATTGTCTGGCAAATTTCAGTTTTTGCAAACTATCTGTCTTTAGGACTAAATGTACTTTTCATCGTAAGATTTTATTCTGAGGATGTTACCATTGAAAATCAGAATTATTGGAGATTTACATATGACACTCACTGAAAAGTAATCTAACAACCTAGCCTCATAAGAAGGTTGAAAGATTCCATGTAACTGTAATGCAGGTATCATTTTCAGACAAGCGGATGCAACTGCATAAATGTCCATCATTTAGGTTCTATTGATTCAATATTTTGGGGAGTGTTTTTTTCTTTAAAAGTAGGCTGAAATACACTTTAAAATACAATGAAAGGTCTAGCATCTAACAATGATTTGACATTTAAAAATGGTAACTTAGAAATGAAATGAAATAATTTAATCAACTCCTTACTCAACCTGACACTAAAGCTCAAAATCCAAATGAAAGTCAGAGCCTTCCTGCCAATACTGTTCAGGATAACCATCACTGACTGGAAGTCTGACTGAAACTTAAGGAGAATCTATTTTAATAAGAAATAATCAGTTCAAAGAAAAGAACAAGAGTAGCAAATATGTTTTGTCCCGTGAATATACATGGCTCTACCTGCCTCAGGAAAAGCAAAGGCAAGATGTCTGTCTGGAATGAGAAAACTCATGTATCAAATAAATCAAATTTGCTGACAATTTGGTCACTGCTGTTATGTTTTGTGAAAATACATTTCAGGAAATCCTCAAATTCAAATAAGCCATATTCCAAATCTGTATATGAAAATCAACTGACAGGAATTGAGACAGGTGACATTTTTTCTTTCTTCTTTCCTTCCTTCCTTTCTAATTTTATTTCTTTACTCTCCAAAAATAAAATGGAATATGCTATTTGTGTGTGTATAGTGGCACCACACTGTTTTTCTCTGGAGAGACACTTGTGGTGACTTTCCTAGATTCTTCTGCTGAAGATTGTTTCATTCACAATATTTAGTAAGGGAAGAAAAGAAAGAGGAGGAGAAAGTAGTAGGAAAAGGATGTTAAGAAGCAAAAGAATCTCTCTCAAACATGTCATAAAATGTTGCAATTTTACATTTTTTGCGTGATTATATATTGTTAATTTCCCTCACTAGATTTTAATCTTAGCAACGACACAGCCCATGTCTGCATTAATTTACTCATAAAATTCCAGTGCCTACCATAACACCCTGCATGTACAGGTGTCCAGTGAATACTTATTGAGTGAATAAATAAAGTACGGATAGGAGAGCAAAATAAAGAAGCTAAATTTATCTTTCTTCACCATAGGCTCCTATTATGCCTTAGAGTATCTTATACCCAGAGATGAGAGATTTCACACAAGGAGAACAGTTCCAATCTCATGATTCTAGAACCATGTTGAGCTGGTATGCAGAAATAAGAATACACAGCAGCAAACATGCAATATTGGCCAGTAGATTACCAGGTGGGCATCATTGGTTCCAGTACAGGAGTATAAATTTGTGTGTGTGTGTGTGTGTGTGTCCAAATCCCAGATTCTCAGAGGCTTTCAAACTACGAGAAGTTACACATTAGTGATTTGTGAAATATCTTTAATGTGCAGACTACAATAAAACAGAAATAAATAGCCTGAAAAGGAAAAATATCAGAATGCATTGGGAAAGTTTAAAATCAAATTGTCTTACATATGAAATAACCCACCATCCCTGGTAGATGACTGTAGTGTCTTTATTATGTTTTATTTTGTTGTGTTTTATCCACCCACTTTTGTTCTTTTTGCTCATGATTGTTTTGGCAATTTGCAGTCTTTTGTGGTTTTCTATGAATTTTAACATCGTTTTTCTATTTCTTTAAAAAATGTGCATGAAATTTTGATCAGGATTTCATTGAGTCTGTAAATCACTTTGGGTAGTATGGACATGTTAACCAGATTAATTTTTCCAATCTATGAACAGATTGTCTTTTCATTTATTTGAGTCTTCTTCAATTTCTTTCACCAATATTTTATAGTTTTCACTGCACAGATGTTTCATGTCCTTGTTAAACTTATTCATAAATATTCTATTTTTTGAGGTTACTATATATGGGATTGTTTTATTAATTTCTTTTTTGGATAGTTTGTTGTTGGCAGATAGAAATAAAATGAAATTTTATATGTTGATTTTGTTTCATGCAACTGTACTGAATATGTTTATTCTAATAATTTTTGGATGGAGTTTCTAGGGTTTTCTATATAAAATTTTTTTTTTTTTTCTGAGACGGAGTCTCGCTCTTTCACCCAGGCTGGAGTGCAGTGGCGCAATCTCCGCTCACTGCCAGCTCCGCCTCCCGGGTTCACGCCATTCTCCTGCCTCAGCCTCTCCGAGTAGCTGGGACTACAGGTGCCCGCCACCACGCCCGGCTAATTGTTTTTTGTATTTTTAGTAGAGACGGGGTTTCACTGTGGTCTCGATCTCCTGACCTCATGATCCGCCCGCCTCGGCCTCCAAAGTGCTGGGATTACAAGCGTGAGCCACCATGCCCGGCCTATATATAATATTTTATATATCTGTGGATACAGTTTGATTTCTTCCTTTTTGATTTGGAGGGCTTTTATTTCTTCTCTTGTCTAATTGCTCTGGCTAGCATTTCCAGTAGTATGTTGAATAGACAAAGAGAGAGTGGATATTCTCATCCTATTCTGGAACTTAGAAGAAAATATTTCAGCTTGTCACTATGAAGTATAATGTTAGTTTGAGGCTTGTCTTATATAGACTTTATTAAGTTGAGTTTCATTCCTTCTATGCCTAGTTTGTTGAGAATGTTTACCAAAAAAATGATGTTGAATTGCAATCCCCCTTCTGGGTATATATATCCAAAAAAATTAAAATCAGTATTTCAAAGCGATACCTGAAATCCTATCTCATTGCAGCATTATTCACAATAACCAAGATCTGTGTCCATTGATAGATGAAAAAGAAAAAGAAAATGTGGCATATATACACAATAGAATACTATTCAACCATAAGAATAAAATCCTGTCATTTGCAGCAACATAGATGTGACTGGAGAACGTTATGTTAGGTGAAATAAGTCAGGCATGAAAAGGCAAATGTTGCATGTTCTCACTTAACATGTGGAATCTTACAAAGTCAAACTCAAGGAAGTATATAATAGAATGGTATTGCCAGGGACTGAGGGGTAAGGGAAATGAATAAATGCTGGTCAAAAAGATTGAATTATGCAAGATGAGTAAGTTCAGAAGACTGATATACACTATGGCGACTCTAGTTAATAATACTACATCATATTCTTGAAATTTGCTAACTGAGTAGATCTTAAATATTTTCACCTCAAAAAAGGCAACTTTGTGAGGTGGCAAATATGTTAATTATCTTGGTTGTGGTCATTATCATTATTTTACAATGTATAAGCTTATAAAAACATCTTTGTACATTGCAAATATATACAATGTTTATTTGTCAATTGTATCTCAATAAAGCTGGTAACTTTTTTTTTTTTCAAATATCTGTTCTTAAAAAGAAACATGAAAGAAGTCATTGTTTAACAGGAGGCTGCATCTAAATGAAGTCAATAATTAGTAATAACTAAACATAGCAAGTATTTTTAAATTAATTGAATATAATCTATGAATTAATCCTCCTTTGTGTGAAAGATTATCTTTTAATGAATTAGTAATGCACATGTAAAATCAAATTTTTATTGTAGAAAAAAGAGTGGGAAGAAAGCATGCAATATTATGAAACTGTGTAGAATATTTGCAATCCTTTCTTGTTTGGCCTTCTGGCAAGTCATACATAAAGTAAGAAATTAACCACAAATTACCAGAGAAGCCATCAGAAGTTGCATATATGTAGCTACAAGAGCTTTTGATGTGACGCTGATATCAGTAACTGGAGCTATGCTCACCACTAGGAGAAGAGCTAGACTCAAGCAGAGATTGGTGGTGAGCTGCAAGAAGCAGTCATCCGCTTCCCTGAAATGTGGGGAAATTGAGATCTAGTGAGAGTCCCAAACCTAAGTAAATTTGGATTTGGGAAGTAGTTACTAAGTTATCATTTTCTCTAAGACATAATTGTGAATAATATGTTTATATATGACTGACTAAGCTAAGTATTACTAATCATATATATATATATATAATTTTAAAAATGTAAAAATTGTTGAGAATGATTCAGTTGCAAAACATACATATGCCATACCTATTACAAAGACCATTGTTGTGGGCTAAATGCTGTCCCCACAAAAAGAAACACTGAAGCCCTAACCCCTAGTACCTCAGAATTTTATCTTATTTGGCGGTAAGGCCTTTACAAAGGCAATGGAGTTAAAATGAAGTCATTAGAATGAACCCTAATCCAGTGTAAATTGTGTACTTATAAAAAAGAGAAATTTTTGAAATAGAGACACATACGCAGGGAGAATGCCATGTGAAGATGGAAGTTTTGCTGTCAGAAGCCAAGGAACTAGCAGAAGCCAGGAGAAATCCTGCCATAGTTACCTCCAGGGGGAGTGTGACCTGGCTGACACGGATTTCAGATTCTGGCCTCTAAAACGGTACATAATACATTTCTATTGTCCTAAGCCATCCAGTGTGTGGTACTTGGTTATGGCAACTCTAGCAAACTAATACAGTCATAATTTCATTATTTCCTGAACTAGAACACACTGTAACCAAGAAAGTAGTTATTCCTTAAGGTAGTGGAATTCTGTTGAAATAGTAACCTCTCAAATGCTGGTATTTAAAACTCAAACCTTAAAACCTTAAACCTTAAAACTCAAACCTTAAAATTAAACTCATTTTATTCATAGATTATAATATGTGAATGTAAATTGAAAGCATTAGATATCCTGAGCCTTCTAGGTAGTCTGTTATTAAACACTGAATCGACTGTATAGTGGAATGACCCACTGCAAATTTTTGGCTTTCAGTGGGATGTTGTGGTAAATGGATTCTAAATTATCATTCCAAATTTTTAGAAATAAAAAAAAGTGTGTTAAAAAATTCCAAACTGGTGGCACTGCAAATGATTTAAAACTGACTTTTAGATAACTTATTTTTCTAACTTTCAATGAGTATGTTTTATCTGTCTTACTTAATCAGTGCAAAACTTATTCCATGTCTGGGCTAGTAAAGTTTATGTACTAAGATATTTTGTGGAACGGAAGTGAGGCTTGCTCTGTGTTGCTGCCCCATCATTAAGTCATCTGGAGTGTGTTAAGACAAATGTATTATAATTTGTATCATTACTACTGTATAGTTATTATTTCTTTAGGCAACAAAAGAGCAGAAATTGTTACTTTTCATGGCTTAAATGCCAAATTATTTAATCTTTTAATGTTATTTGCAAAATGTGTGGCCTCGAATGGAAATTTTCACTAACTTTGTTAATGCAGGGCATTTTAACCACTTCTACTCATATACCAAACCCTACACAACGTAAGATGATGAATTAGGAAGGAAATGCTGTTAAGAGAATTACTATAAACATGAGGAAACTATTAGACCAGAGTTTTCAGTAGTCTAAAATTCTGAGATTTGATTTTTAAATGATGAAACATCCAATAAGCCAAATGACTCTGCATAAACATGTACATGGAATAAATTATTCCAAATGAAAGCATGGACGTTATTTGTTCAGCTGTTTTAGTGGTTGGAACGTTAGGAACAAAAGCTATTATTGTTCGTTGTATTTTTTCACAGGAAATAGACAGTGGCAAACATACAGTAGTTCAACACATGAGATCAGAGATATGGTTTTTATAGTAAACCAAGAACAGATGTTGGAACGATTCAAGACCTTTACAGAAATTATTAGTTATGTTTGCCTTTGAAAGCAAAGAAAGTTTACAGAGACTCACATATCTGATTATATTAAGAAACAGACAGGTTTTCAAATCCAAAGCTTTAATTCATTCAAGCTAAAAGTTTCTGCTGCATAAATTCTGAATGTGCTACTCAACACTATTGCAAATAATTACCATAGGTTCCATGTTACCCTACTGCTTTCAAAAGCATGCTTATTTTGAAAGATATACAAACTACTGATTCTTCACATGCAATCCAAGTAGCCCTATTCAGCAAAAAATCACATAAAAATAGGACTTACGCCTTAGGCAAAAATCACGATGTAGTTAGAATCACTGAAATCAATTGATTCACAGACATTAAGAAAATGAAATTCTGCAGGTAAATGGAAGACATGTTTTTTAAGGTTGAACTAAAAGCTAACAAGTTATCTTTTTCCTGTCTATGAAAGGCCTGTATGAAATATTGTGATGGCATCAGGATCTCTAAGTTATTGACTTCAAGCTTTTCATTGATCCTGCCCTGCTTTAGGATCTCAATGTCTTTTTACTCAGTTTATATTCCACGGAACATCATTATAATCCCTCCCTAGGAGACATTCTCGGTTTTTTTTTATTTTCAAATTTATTTGTTTATTTTTATTTTAAATAGACAGATAATATTGTTTGTGTTTTTGTGATATTTTGAAGTATATACACATTGCAGAATAGTTGAACTGAGCTAATTAAAATATGCATGACCTCACATAGTTATCACTTTTGCAGTGAGAACATTTAACATCCACTTTCTTAGCATTTTTCAATAATACAATATATCCTCGTTAACGATAGTCACCATGCTGTACAATACATATCGTGAATTTAATCCTCCAGTCTGATTGTAATTTTGTATCTTTTGACCAACATCTCCCCAACATCTCCAGCCTCTGGTAACCACCATTCCACTCTGCTTTTATGAGACTGACTTTTTAAATTTCCACATCAACCAGATCATGCAGTATTTGTCTTTCCGTGGCTGACTTTTTTCACTTACTGTAAGGTCCTCAGTTTCTGTCCTCCTCCCTGCCCACTTCTTGGGCAAAGTCACACCTAGATTAACACGTGCTCAAATCTAATTCAGTTCCTACTTGAACATACTCCTATACCTCTAATTGTGATTGAAGAAAATGTCCAACTGTGCTGATTAACGTTATTTTAAGTGCATGACCTCCAATTTCAGATGGAAACTTGGTACTATCTAGCTGTCATTTTCTTAATTAGTTCATTCTCTCAAGGGCTATTTCCTATTGTCTTCTCTCTAGTCCGACTACCAGAGACCCTACCCCATCAACACACAGAAACTTACGCCTTTAGTTGATGACCTTGCTTTAAGCTTCACTGAGAAAATGAAACCAATCAGTAGAGGCTTTACAAAAACTCCATACCGACTATACCCACCGACCTGCATCTCTACCTACATATGCTACCTTCCTTCCTATTATAAGAAGGTACATTGTCTTTCCTCTTAGATAAAGCTAACCTCTCAACTTCTGCCCTGTATACTATCTCCTCTACTTCACACACTTTTGAGTTTTGCTCTTTGCATGTTTTTCCCTTCTGTATAAATGTCTTGGTTGGTTCCCATCATCATATACATACTGAAATCTCTCCCATCTTAAAAACAAATTAATTAATTAATTAAAATTTAGAAACCCACCTCCCTCCACCTTATATTATAGTTCAGCTGCTTCTCCAATTTACGGCAATACTCCCATTTACATCAACACTCAAAAGTACTTTCTATTTTATGATGTAGAAAATATACCTTGGCAAAGTTTTTAAAAAATAAAACAATTGCCTAAACTTGCTAAACTTGCTGTCTACACATTGATTTCATTCCACTGAATTCTACCTCTCTGCTGAACTCCTCTTGTTAGTCACCAAGATCTCCATATAGCTAAATCCAATGGTCACTTTTCAGCAATTTTAAGATTGTGTCAGCATATCATTTCCTCTTCTTCAAAACACTTATTAAATTTTTATCAAAAGTACACCATTTTCTTTTTGATTATCCTTCTACCTTGCTGGAAACTCCTTCACAGTCTGTTGTGGATTCCTTCCTGCTCATCTTCTCTTTCTCTAAAGGGTAAGATGGTGACCCAGCTCTCATTTCTTGGGCCTTTTTTTTTTTTCATATCTACACTCGGTTACAATGGATCTCACCATATTTTATGGCTTTAAATACAGTACTACCTACTGATGACTCAAAAGTCTACCTGCAGTTCAAATTCTGATTCATATATCTGACTACCTATTTGAAATATGTACATAGATATTTAATAGGTACTTATAACTCAACATGACCTAAACTAAATAATTTTCTCTTCTAAACTTGATTCCACTACAATCTTTCTCATCTGAATAAATGGCTTCTCCATTCACTCTTCTGCTCAGGCCTATGACTGTAGAGTCATAGCTGAATTCTGTCGTTTACACCCACATATCAGCAAATCTTCTTGGGTCTATCATCAAAGCATAGCCAAATCTGTATAACTTAACTACCCCCACTAACATCACTCTGGTCCAAGCCCACCATTATTGCTTGCCTGGACTCTTATAATAGACTAACTTAATATTCCCTGTTTACACCCTTACTCCTCTAGACTCCATTTGCCACAAAACAGTAAGAGTATTTCACTTAAAATAAAAGGCAATTTTAAACATTCATCTCATCAAAATGCTCCTGTGCCTTACATATCACTCTGGGTAAAAATCAAAGTCTTTTAATAGCCTGTTGATTTGATGGTTTACATAGAAACATAATCTGGCCACTGCCTGCATCTTGACTTAGTCTTCTACCAGATCCTGCTTTACAGGCCCCTTTGCTATTCTTCAAGCATGTCAAACATGAGCATATATCAGGATTGCATGAGTTTTCTCCTGTTTGGATTGTTTATGCTCTAGATGGATTTGTGGCCCCCTCTCTTACCTCCTTCAGTTATCTGCTCCTATGTCACCTTGTTAGAGAATACCTCATTACCTTTCCAGACCTCCTTTTGAAAAGACAGCCTCCAAATGTATTTTTCTATATTTTTACTCAACATTGGCTTCTTCATGGCATTTATCACTGTCTGACATATATATATAATATATATATAATATATATTATATATATGTTTAGTGTCTATTTCTAACTTTAGGATATTAAGTTTATGTGAGAAAATGTTTTGTACTATTTTGATTAATGTTGTGTCTTTAACACTGAGTGTCCTAGTGTCTGGTACATAATATTTATATATTAAGTAGATAAGTGAAATAAATGAAATTGAAAAATTATCATGAAAATAGGTTTCTTTTTGAACTGTTATTAACAGATTGATTTTGGTTTAGTCTATACACGTGAATAGACAATTACTCTCATCTCTAGCTGTGAGACTCATTTTCTTTACTAATTTCTAGGTAAAATAGAAAATAATACTACTGTACTTACTAATAAGACTGAGCTAATTATTTTATTTACATTAGTTTGTTTAAAAAAAAAATTTGAGAATAGTGCCTGCAAAACAGAAAGCATTTCATAAATGCTAGTTTCTAGCCTTGTTAATACTATTAAGTATATGAAGAACAAATCATTCCACAGTTCAACTGAATAATTGTTTCAGTCAGTATTCTCCAGGCTGACAATGCAATTGATTGAATTTTTCAGAACTCTTCCCATATAACTTCGGATATAAATACTCTTGATAAAAGTATATCTTGCAATAGAAAAGATGCATTTACAAAGTCCTAATGATGAAAAATGATTTAATTGATAAATCGCTGCTTGGTTACAAATTAGTAAATAATGTGAAATAAGACAAGTGCATGGCAATGTACTATATTTTTTTGTAAGCATTAGGAAATGCAACAGACTTTCCTTCAGCAACTCTATCATTATTCGAATAATTCAAGCTGAATGAATTATAATTTAATACTTTACAATAATCACTGCTAACAGCAAGCTGAAGTCTGCACATTAAATAAAATTACCTGAGTTTTTTCCTTTTGTTACCCAACACTTCAGAATAACTTATGTGTCTATGTAGATATACATATATATTTATATAAATGTGTATATTTGTTTATGTATGCATATAAATGCAAATATGCATACCTATTAATAAAATATTATCAAAAAGAAAATACTAAAATGAATTAAATATTTTAAAATTATGTTTTATTGTCACATATTATTGTTAAAATACAAAATTGGAGATGGGAAAATAAGCTTTAGAGTTAGACTTAGTCTCATATACCAGCTCTATCCTTACTAGCTGTCACTTACTCAGATAAGATACAGTAGCTACATAATCCTTAGTTTCCTAATCTGTAAAAGCACCGTATTAAATCATCCCACACATAGTAGGATTATTTAATGATGTAATGCTTGTAAGTATTTAAAATAGTACCTGGCACGTAACACTAGGTCAGTGCATAGAAAGAAAAGTAATTCAATGAACACAGAGATAAGCCCTTTTCAAGAAACATACTTGAATAGAAGAAACAATTAGTTTAATACTGAGTTACAGTTCTATTATTTAGTCAACTTTTTAAAAATATACCTTTACTTTTTTAAAAAGTAAGTTAGCCAGCATCTCTCAATAAATGCATTGAGTAATGTTTTTTATTAGGCTTCTATTCAATACATTTGTCGAAAGATCTGGCTAACTTACTAATGACATTTTTGCAATGTTCTGATGATCTGCAAAATTATCTCAGCATTAGAAATCCTGATAAAAGTTATCTTGAAGGAACTTACAATTATTATTGTAATTGAAGAGTTAAAATTGCAATATTTTAGAATCTAGGAAAAGTGCATTACTTGCAACAGAATAAAGCAGTTTATAAATAATTTTCTCCTATTAAAAAAGCTAATTGATTGTTTAAGAATATTTAATTTTAGTATAATAATAATTTAATCTTGGCAAACTACATATTCATTATATTTTACTTGTTTAATTTTGAAAAGATTGATAAAAATAATTGTCATGTAAATGATCTAGGATACTATCAATAATTACAATTATAAAAGAATTTGAAATAGTTTGGAAAAATTATGTACTATTTCTGAAAAAGTGCAGTAAAGCATGGAAGCAAGAGAGGGAAAAGAAGGCAATGGGAGGGAAGAACCAATAGGGAACGAAATGAAGAAAATAAAGAAACAGGAAAGAAAGAAGAAATGACAAATGAAGAAAAGGCCAACTTCCTTAGGCAAAATAACATTATAAGTTAGTGGAATCATAATTAATGATATTTATCATATCTAACAAATTTTCCAAATCAATAAGTAAGCAACATGGAGGAACATGGAGAAGGATGAGTTAATAAATAGCAAATTCTCAAGTGTGACACAGTTTTCAAGCATACCTGCTTATCTGCATGTAACCCCTTAGACATATTCATTTATCAAAACGAAATATATTTTCCTAGACTGTGCTATTGTACCTTATGTGACAGAACACGGAGTGCAGAATGCCCTAGAAAGGTGTTTGTTCTTAGCAACTATGAAAAACACAGTTCATGTGACCTTTAGAATGACTATTTTAAACAACTGATGTAATAAGTAATTTTAACTTTTTAAGGCTTTAATTTTCTGCATTTTTCTTATAAATGCCTAAATACAATGCATAAAGGAAAAGGATTTCATTTCAAAAACTGTTATAGTAAGCTTATAAACTTCTGCTCCTCACAGCTTTCATGCCTCCCAAATTAACACCATGAGTGTCTGATTTTGGTTTTTCTTCCAATTTCAGAAAATTTTATTCATTGGTATCATCTTAGTTTAAGTTTCAAAATATGGATCCTGGGGAACAAAAACATGGAGACCATAACACTCTCTACCTAATTTCTGCAATTCACACAAGGAAGCAATGTTGCTAAAGATGTACTATGCAACATAATGGCACTCAGTGCATGAGTCAGGGAGCCAGTGTGAAAATTCTGCCTATTGCTGAGAATGTCTATTTTACTTATTACTCAAGAACAGATGAAATAACCACTGGGTGATTCTGCTTCTTGGGATTTGAACATAGACTGAAACTTCATTTATTACCTAGTTGCCACAAACATCCATTTTGATAATTCTAACATAACACAGCCCTCCATAGAAGAAATAAATAATAGTATCATAATGAATAATAGTATTCAAGCTTTCAGAAAGTGCATCAATATATCCACCTAAACCAACATGAATAATTATGCTTATTTGAAATTTATGTATTTCTATTTTAATTATGAAATAAGAACAATAATATTATTGTTTGTTTACTATACATGTCATTTGATTTTTCTTTTCTATGAAAGGAAAAATTTGTCTTATAATGAGTTTCAAACTCTAAACTAAAATTAGATTATCAAATACAATTTTCAGTGGCTATGTCAATTAATCTTTTTTAAACTATATTTGAGTTGATGCTGGGGAAAGTGATGCTATTCAGGGAAAAATTGCATTTTAATGACATATTACTGAAGACAGAAAGAAAATAAAGTTATCTCTTCCAAAATTAATTGTGAGAAGCATGTAATATAAAAAACTGGGGTGTCACTTTAAAAATTCTTTGAGTGTCTTAATACAGTAATATCAAGAAAATTTAAATTATGACTGGAAAAAATAGAATTTACATTTTCATATAATGTAAATAATGTCTTCATCATTCTAACACTATTTTAAGTAATATCTGGTTCAATGAAGTCTCACTCTAAGAACATACTTCATATCAAATTTTGTATGGTAAAAGTGCAAATAAGTTAGAAAATCTAGAAATAATCTGATTCAAAATTTGAATGTAAAATATATTCCGAGGCTAGAAGTATTTTAAGTATTCAATATAGATATAAATTTGGATTAAAATTTTAATATCAATTAATTTACAGTCAATATTAACAAGAAATTATCAAAAATAATACTAATCTCTATAGACAACTACCAATTATTCAGCTTGACCTTTCCATGCATATTATTTACATCTGTAGAATGTTATATGTAGAATCAATAATATTTTGCCATGTATCATCATTTCAACTATGGAAATACATGTTATGGAAAAACAAAATTTAATTGAATGGTAATGAATGCAATACTTAAAAATTATTAATGCTATTTATGAAAATCTTCTACATTCATACATGCTATGAATACTCCACAGTTTAAATAAATATAGAAAGGTTAAAATAAAATATCATGATGTAGTATTCAGTATCCACTAGGAACATGTAAACAAAATCTATTGTTTTTAATGTATTGAGCAACATATTTTCTATATTTATCATATAATAATTATAGTTGTATTCATCAGCCTTAAATACAATTTATATAAACCTCGGATAGCTTAAGATATAAATAAAATGGAACATTAATGTACTTATATTTCTTTCTACTTTTTACTAATAGTAATTATAAGACACATGCTTACATACAGATGTATATATTAAGGAGGCAGTGTTTAAGTTATAAAGCCAGAAGGTTTCTGAGAAAAATATAGCAATCATGCCAACCACATAAAAGAAAAGTTAGCTCCTGAATATTTTGTAACCAGTTAGAGCAAAGTTGGCAGAATTTTTCTGAAAAGAGCCAGATAATAAATATTTTAGGCTTTGTAGGCCACATAGTTTCTTTTGCAGCTACTCAACTCTGCTATTATAGGGAGGTAAGAGCCACAGACAAATGGGCACAACTGCGTTCCAATAAGACTCTATTTCCAAAACAGGATATGAGCCAGATTTGCCCTGTGGGACATAATTTGCCAACCTCTGGCTTAGAATAACAAGAAGCATGTTTACAGCTTTTGGAAGATTTAAAACGCTGCTATGAAGTTCAACAAAAAGAGTGGTCAGTAAAAAAAGAACTAAGTAGACAGTATAACAATACGGTATTTCTTTCTCCTCCTTTTTTTTTTTTTGAGACAGGGTCTCTCTCTGTCACCCAGGCTATAGTGCAGTGGCATGATCACAGCTCACCACATCCTCGATCTCCTGGGCTCAAGCCATCCTCCTCACTCAGCCTTCTGAGTAGTTGGGACTACAGATGTGTGCCACCATCCCGGCTAATATTTTTAAATTTTTAGGTAGAGACAGGGTCTTGCTATGTTGACCAGGCTGGTCTGGAACTCCTGGCCTCCAGCAATCCTCTCACCTGTATTTATTTCTATTATAAAGTATAGAACCTAAACTTCCGGTAACCATAGTGTTCATGCTTTTTATTATAATGTGAAATATCTCAATCTTCACTGAAATAATCAAACCACTTCAAAGTTATAGAACCAGGATTGCTTGGGTTTTCACTGAACATATATTTGAATGAATATCAATCAATGAGGCATAGACAAAGGTAAGCCTTTCTGAAACTCTTTGGCTCTTAATTATACTTTTCCAGTCTGTGTTTCATGAATGAAAGTGAGCTTAAGAAAGTTTCATGTTTGATGGAAAACTATTTTTACAGCATATCTTTGTCCAGGAACCAAAAGTATACCAGAAATGTTTACCTTCAGGTGAGTAAAGCTTTTAAAATTTGTTCTCCTCTATAAAGCAGAACTGGTGAGTCAGCACCATGGATACCACACAAAAGTACATACCAAACAGTCATGAATAGAAAGCAATTGAATGATGGCATCTTAAAATATATAGAAGTTCAATTTCATCCTTATCTTGTGAAGAGCATTTCTAAGAAGTAGATTTTGAAAACCTTTCCAGTGAAATCAGAACAGGCAATTATAATGTCCCAGAACACCTGATCATCTGATTCACAGAACCTTTAAATAATAACTGGAAACATACCAGCAATTATATGTATATAAATTCCCCAGAATTTATACATATATATATAACACACATATATATGTGTATATATATATATATGTGCATATATAAATGTATATATATGTGCATATATAAATGTATATATATGTATATATATAAAAATTCTGGGGAAAAATCAATAAAATAAACGTTTTATGAAACCAATGAAACATTAAAATCCATACTTTTAAACTAAACATTCAGAAAAAAATTAAAATATCTTCTGATATCCTAATGAGTTATCAAAAGATATAGGTGCAATGAACACAAGGAGCCAAATTCTTCCCTAAATATTTTCATAGGAATAAGAAGATAAGAGAAATCTTAAATTAGTTTTAGAAAACATATTATTTATTAAAGGTCAACCCAATAATTGTAAATCTGGGTCTATATATGATAAAAATAATAATAAACTACATAAAATATAAAAATATTTTACCACTGTTGCAACAAATAGAATTATAATGATTCAAATTATATGCCAAACAATAACAACTCACTAGAAGTGGCATAACTATAACAAAAATTAGTTTAAGCCAAAAAAAAAAAAGGAAGGCGGTTTAATTTGTGGCTATGAAATACAATGCTTGACCAAAGACTTGGGTTTGGTTCATCAAGCATTTCTCTTACTCTCTGTAATCTTCAGTTCTGCTTTCCTATGCAATAGTTCCATTCTCCAGAAAATGTCCCATGCATGGTAAATAAATAGTCTCTTTTAGCTTCAGGCTCATTGAATCCTTGTAGTTTGTGATCTTAAAAAAGAGAGACTCTTTTCTACTAGCACCTACTGCAATAAATGCAAAAGGAATATGTTTCATCCTACTTGATTAAATGCCCATTTATAGAAAAGTGTTCTTTCCAGAAAAATTGAGATATTTAGGTCAGCTGACTAAGGTCATTTTTTTCTACTTACAATCTATTAAATTCATTTGGGTGGAGATACAAACTCATTATAATATCTTTTCTTTCTTGCTTGCTTCTCTATCCAGCTTTCACCTTCAGTTTCTCCTACTTCTACTATTCCTGTTTTGTTTTTGTTTTTGTTTTTTTTTTTTTTTTAGGCATTTCAGATTTGATTTTGCTACTTTGCCTGGAGTGGTCTTCTTTAGGTAAGTCTGTTCAGACATATTTGTGTGGTTTCCAAAACCTGTCTGGCAAGAACATAACTTTGGATTATCCCTCATTCATCGCCTCAGCTTTAAGTCAGCTCCACCTGACATGTGAACCACACCCAGGCCATGGGCCATTACCCTGCCTACCTAAGAAGGAATCTGGGGCATTTGTTCAGTTTTCTCTTCTGATTTTGCTTCCCCCACCTCCACTACTTCCTTGTGTAAGACACTATTAACACCCAGCGGTATCAGGTTTAGCAAGGAAATAAGTTAATTTTGTTACCCAGAATAAGTCTGCTGTCTCTCCACCACATGGCTGATGACAACTATACTCCTCTTCTTCTTGTCCAAAATCCTGTTGTCAAGGTGAATGATTCCCACAAAAATAAATGGCAAAGGTATTTTTGTCAATGAATTAATTAGACTTCTTAAAAATACACCTAATAAAAGTAAACAACATGAACTATATTATACATATATTATCAGCTTTATTACTGAAAATTTGAAGAATTGATTTTCTCTATGCTTCTTCTACATGACACTATGCAACCAGGTACTACTGTATAGTAAAATGTTCTTTTCCCCTTAACACTGAATGTAGAAAATTTTTGGAAATCATTTTATGCCCACATGTTAATGTAATTACATATTTGTATACGTACTAGGAAAATTCTTCACTATTCAGCACTATCTATTTGTGATCAAGATTCAAATACTCTAAAGGTTACAACTAGTCATATTCATGGTTATTAGGCCCTCTTGGTTGGTTGATGTGTAATGAAAGAACTTTCTCTGATAGGAAAGTGAGGCGGGTGAGGGTTTAAATGGTCTTTGAGAATTAAGACCTGCCTTGGAGACTGTAATACTGAAAATCAAATTACATTGGGTACTACATTTTTCTTTCCTTTTGCTTCCCCAAATATGCATGTATACCTGAATGAATGGGTGGATGAATGCATGGAACATAAATGAGAGAAATATTTCACAAAGGAAAAAGGCTTGAGATAGATATGCAGTTTTCTAAATCATTCCAGAATAGTCATTTTATCATTTGTTCATTCAATAAATTGGTATTTGAGTACCCACCAGGTCCTGGTGATATTCTAGTTCATCAGTTGAGTTGAAAATACCATAGACACGGTCTCTAATCTCATGTTTCTTCCATTCTCATGAGAAAGACAGTAAGTAAAGTAATAACTACACAAAACAAGCAAAATAATTTTAAAGAGTGACAAGTATTCAGACAAATAAAACAACTGAGATAGAGATCTTTTGGAGCAAAGGGGTATTTTTAGATTAAGTGTTCAGAGAAAGCTTCTCAAAGGAGGTAATATTTCTACTGAGATTGGAATGACAAGAACAAAGTATTTGTGTTAAGATCTAGAGTTGAAAATCCACTGTTTCAAGTGTACAGTCCTTCATTATTTTGTCCTTCATATATATCAACCTCAATCGAAGCTCAGAGTCACTTTGCCAGTGATTCTCTCCGCCTGGCATTGCAGCTCATTCAGGAGATCAGGTGTCTTAGGAGAGAATGAAATTAGTAGATGTGGAAAGAAGTAGGTAGAGAAAAATTGATATTAAATATAGAAAAATATATTAAGCAGCATTGCTGGAAAATGCTACAACAGTGTTGGAGCTACAGAGAAATCAAGGATTGCTCTTAGTTTTCTGGAAAAAGAAATGGATGTTGCTATGTAGTGACATGAGAAATGATTGAAGACAGTTGTGGGGTTTCTTATGGAATAGTAGAATTGAAGTAGAAATTTAGTTCTCAATGAGAATTTATAATATAAGATATCTATTAGATATCTTACCTTCCTACTGTCTCTCTTATCTAACCACTGTTCTTAAATTAATAATAGTGAATTCTCATCTTATTTCGCCCTACCACAATTGGTCTAGACATGGGCAAGTGACATAAATTGGACTGATCAGGCCAAGAGAATAGACATATATTTCATGACTGGAGGGAAATGAATCTTAGAATGCTGTAATATTGTAGATGGACAGACCATAGAGCAAGGGGAGAAAGTGGTCCTTGATAAGCTGAGTCAGCTAACTCTGATTCATGCTACCATTGGATCTGTGTGTAAAACATAAATCTTCTCTAATGTTTAATCCAGTTTAGATGAGGAATTCTGTTACTTGCAGCCAAAAGCTCCAAACTGATATACAGACCCCAAGATATGAAAGGACTCTGCAGCTGTGGTCATCATTCAGCTGTGTCTCCAAAGGTCAAATGTGTAGGGTTCTTATCATTAAATGATACATATACAGCTATATATTTATCGATAAATATATAGCTCTATATATCTATCGATAAATATATATCTATATATTTATCGATAAATATATATTATATATCTCAAATATATATATTTGAGACTGAGTCTCGCTGTTTCACCCAGAGTGGAGTGCAGTGGCACGATCTCTGCTCACTGCAACCTCTGCTCGCAACTAAGCGATTATCTTGCCTCAGCCTCCCTAGTAGCTGTGATTACAGACACCTGCCACCACTCCTGGCTATTTTATTTTTTATTTTTAATAGAGACGGGGTTTCACCAGAGACTGGCCAGGCCAGTCTCGAACCGCTGACCTCAAGTGATTTGCCACCTCAGCTTCCCAAAGTGCTGGGATTACAGGAGTAAGTCACCACTCCTGCTAAGAGTATATTTTTAATTGCACTAAAAATGCAAACATGGATATAAAAATTGTCACTTATTCCTAGGACTAGAATATTCCCCTTGGTTTGCAGGATACTTCTTATTTCTCTAGATTAGGGTTTCTCAGCCTTAACCTACTGACATTTCAGGCTGAATAATTCTTTGTTGTGGCAGATTATCCTGTGCCTAGTGAGATATGTAGCAGAATTACCTGCTTCCACCCAGTAAAAACCAGTGGGAAGTCTCCCCTTTCCTCACTTAGTTGTGGCAACCAAAATTTCTCCAGATATTGTCCATAAACCCTGGGTGGCATAATTGCCCACTACTCTAGATTGATCCAGAAGCATCCCAAGAGTGAGTGACTGGTAATAAATTCTGATTTTTGTTTTCCTTGGTGCTTCCTAACATTTTAACATATGCCCCTTTTTGGAATATTTTTTTTAAATCACCCTATAGAATTGTGTGAACAGGGATAGAAAATACCAGCTCTACTTGTTTGATCCTACTACTATTAAAGTGGTTTATGGTCTCACTAAGAATATACGAGGAGCCAGTCTGATTAAGGTAACAAGGTAGCAGCGAAAATCTCACTCTCCACTTCACATGTTTGTCCCAGAATTTGATATTTTTCAAATCCAAGTCTCAGGGCAGTCACACTTGTTCAAAAAACTAAAAGGACAATTAAATGCGAGGTCCAATTACACTATAGGTGCAGTCCCTAGGGGGAAAACTGTTTTAAGAGTTACTTTTGTATAATACATTTGTAATTATACAGTTTGAGGACAGCTACATCAACAATATAAAAAATTATATCTATAAAAACACAGACTTTTGCAGGTTATTTTAAAAATATAATGCTTAACTACTTGCATACAAAACATGTAAATAATTGGTATTAGTTTTCTAAAAATGAATTCATATATATATATAAGGATGAAAATTCCAAGTAGTGACCTAGTTAATTCTAACTTTTATCATATTAGGTTATGGTCATAAAGACCTAATTAATACAAATAATTGGACTATTTAAATAGAAAGTAAAGTGACACAAAGAAAAATTACTTAAATCTAGGGACTTGCATGTGTAGAAACAGACATCCCCATTTTCACTATCAATTTGTTCTATTTTTACCTTGTGAATTACATCCTTTTTATAAGAGATCTGCAAGGTCACAAAATGAAAATAAAAGTCTACTTCTGTGAAATCAGCTCAGAAATTTTACAAAAGGCCTTAAAGTAATAAATCATGACTCACAGACTGTCAGGAAATAGAAGTAGTATACACCTCATTTGAAAGAACATCTTGCTCATTCTGAGAAGTTATAACAAAGCTTTCAGTTCTGGCTTGAAATTGACTATTTTTCGCCTTCATTTCTTGGTATAGTTGTCATAGAGCTGTTTAATTCTGTTCCTCTTCTTTCTATTATAGCAGCAAACTCTTTTAGTAATAGCTTGCTAAATATTAAAAGCAGTCAATAGCTATATTGTTGTGTTGAAAATAGCATGATCCTATTTTTAAAAATTCATTCAACAGAAAGAAATCTGATAAGCATAGCTTCAAGATCTGCAAAACAACTTTATGGAAAAGAGTTCATTACATTTTTGTAATTATTATATTTTGGATATCCAATCTGAATTTTTAAAATTCTTAACAAGCTTTTAAAATTATACTTCAGTTCAAATATATTGAATTCCTGTCTTTCTCTTACCTATAATTTTATATAAAGCCTATGTTTTCCCCATTTAACTATACAGTAAAGAATGGTGGGTACAAGTAAAGGGATCAGTAAAATTAAGAAAATATTTTGAGGCTGGAGTGTCCTTTGAAAAAAGCTTGTCATAATTTCTATTATTTACTCAGTGCCTATAATGACAAATTTAAATGGGCAAAACATTGAACGGGAGACATCAAGAAAAAAGTAAAATTTGAACGTATTCTTGAAGGATTTTAAGATTTTAATAGTTCAGGAGTCCCCTTTTATCTACAAAAGATACATTTCAAGACCCACCCCAACTGGATACCTGAAACCATGAATAGTACCAAACCTTATCTATCAATGTATCTATGTATCTATCTACCTATCTGTCTATCCATGTATCTATTTATCTATCTATATATAGATATTTATAGATACATTATGTTTTATCCTATGCATACATACTCATAATAAAGTTTAATTGGCAGATGAAGCCTCTTCAATGATTTCATATTTTCCTGGGCAAACTTATTTCTGAATCTGTGTAACCATTTCCTTACTTGCAGTAAATGGCTAAAGTCTTCATATAGGCTCAATGCTTTCTGGCACAACCATTGCCATCAACTGTAACACATTTCTGTTCATGTCTTCCACCCACAAATTTAATGCTTTCTCCATCTTAACTAAGCACTTTTCGCATGCTGTGGCCATAACTTTTGCAGTTTTAGGTGCAACAGCAAAACTAGAACAAATTTATTTCTCCTTCCCAATTTCACCGATAGATTTGTTCTTACTGTAAATAGTAGCAACCTTAGCATATCATTTTTTCTTCCTTTTTCATTAAGTCAAAAACTTTCACCTATTCACTTAAAGGATGAACTTTATTGCTTCTCTTTAGTATATAGAATTGCCAGCTTCACTACACTTGCACTTTGGGGCCATTAAGTAAAATAATGGTGGCTTGAATACAGCACTGCCTTACCACAACAGTCTACTTGATAACCAAGCCGGCTACTAAATGTTGAAGAGTGGATAGCATAGACAGTGAGCAGAGCTGGTCAAAGGGAGGATTCACCTCCCTGGCAGGACAAAGCCAAATAGCGAGAGACTTCATCACTGTACTCAGAATGGCATGCAATTGAAAACTTACGAATTGTTCATTTTTGGTATTTTTCATTTAATATTCTCAGACTGCAAGTGACTATGGGTAACTAAAACCAAAGAAAGCAAAATCACCCATAATGAGGGACTGCTGTAAAAGTAAGATTTCAATAGTAAGAGATGTGTGTGTGTGTGTGTGTGTGTGTGTGTGTGTGTCTACAATGGGTACGGGTATGTGAGGGGGGTAATGTAGAGGTGGAGAGTAAAAATAAAATTCTGCTTGTGAAATCAGATTGAAGAAAATATTTCCAAATTACCCAACAATAGCAGTGGTTGGGATAAGCTAGTGGCATTTGATGACTGAATGCATATATCGATGAGTTGAAGGGGAATATACAAGGTTTCAGAATCTGTTCACTTTTGTTTTGATTCTGAAAACAAGAGTAGAAGAAACACATTTGCAGGGGTCCTGTGTGGTTTGTTTGTTTTAGATTTCTTGGATTTGGGGGATTTAGGCAACAGTGAAATATTTAATGATCACAAGTAAGGGATGGTTGTGGATAAAGAATAAAAACAAATAAAACTGTAAAAGATTTGTTACATTTATACAGATGTTCAAAGGTATAAATGAAGCTGCCATAAGAAAGAATGTCTCTAAAAAGTTCTGCTTCTTCATCAACCCCGTATCAGAAGATAAAACAAGTTATCATATATCTGCTTCTTTAAGAGAGGAAATAATATAAATCATAGATACATGACTAGTAGCATCAAACAAGTATATTGTTGCTTAATACGTATTTTGAAGTAGAAGCTTTTTATTACTGATTATGCCATAGAAGAGAGTGTTCAATATTATATGCTTTAACAGCTAAGGAAGGTATACATTAATGAGGGTACAACCTACCTATAAAAATAAATTTGCTGTCATTCCAATAAAAATATATATAATTAATTTTTGTCCTTTCAAATTTATCCTCTGAGATGGAGAGACTAACTGAAGTTTATGGAATACATATCAAGATTTGCTGGAAATTCCAGTGTTAGTCCTATGAAAGTAAAAGGCCTCATGCACGTTTTCTTGAATTTTTTAGTAGGAAAAATAGACTCAGATTCTCAGGTCACTTGTAAAAATCACCTCAGGCATCCTGGTTCTATATATGCTTGTCGCTGTGAAATCTACTCTCTAATCTTATTTCCCCAATAAAATAAAAATCAATGAGGGTATACATGAATGTAGTAGATTTTACTTAGTATTTTGAGTGTACAGAGAACAGAAGTTTATATTATAATTGCAAACAGCTTCAGAAACAACTTCAGTAACAAATTATGTTCTTAAAATGCCTTTTGGCTGTACCATACCAAAAACAGAGTTTAATATGGGCCTTTACATTACGTAGAAACCACTTTTTATACCATCTTGCTGATTCATTTATTTTTCATCTGCTCCCTTTCAGTAATAATAAAATTAATAGTTTTTTAAAAGCCTCCTATAATTATTTCTATTTGAATCATTTAATTATATCTATGTTACTCTCATTTTCCCAGCCCAGTAGAGTTCTTTTTTTTTTTTTTTTTTTTTGAGACAGAGTCTCACTCTGTCGCCAGGCTGGAGTAGAGTGGTGCAATCTCAGCTCACTGCAACCTCTACCTCCCTGGTGCAAGTGATTCTCCTGCCTCAGCCTCCCGAGTAGCTGGGACTATAGGCACAAACCACCTTCCCCGGCTAGTTATTTCATTTTTTTTATAAAAAAATTCTGTTGCCTACAAGATATATATGGACTGCCAATAATGTGAAAATATATCCAAATCAAATCTTACTAATAAAATGTAAAGGCATCTTTGAATGTTGTGTCAACACTTATTTAGAAATGTTTAGTTCAATGTCTATTAAATGAACTCAAAGGGGTCATGAGTCTGCAGTAGAATCCCAGGCCCCTCCTACTAAATTCTAGTAGCACCTTCAATGATGTGATAATCAAAAAAGCCCCAAAAAGTTTAAGAGGCATTGTGCAGTGGATAGTACCTTGCCTTTGAGAACCACTTACTTAAGACAAACATAAGAGAGCTTGTACAGAATCTCCATTCCCACAGAATGCTTGGGAGGTTGCCTTGGAGGAAAAGGAAAAAATGGGACCTTCCCAGAGGGCAAATCCTGAAAAGACAGAATGTCAAACACAAAATTTTTCTCCACTGGTGGGAAGCAAGGTATTAATTATGTGTTTTATAAACTAGGTATCTGGTTCTTCTTATTTTAAAATGGGAACATTTTTCTTGCTATACGGCCTCATCTCTACTCTTGTATATATAGAATATGTATATGTTCTTCTAATGTGTAGAAGGCATAGAATAAAAGGTAATTTAACTTAAATTTATCAGTCGGGTGTTAGACAATAAAAGATTACAACCGTATATGACTGAAAGGAATACACAGTTACCAAGAGACCCTAGACTTGCAGGTTAATCAGAAAGTAGATATTTTAGGCTGTATTATTTTAGGTAAGGTGTCAGTGCATTTTGGACAGGAAAATGAAATCTTGCATGCATTTCTACAATAAAAATAATTTGTATAGAGGTTGGGTACTCAAAGGGGTGGACCAGTAGAAACCCATATATGTGTTTCCTGGCAAGCACTTTCCATTTATTTCGATAACGATAGCTGGGTTTTGCTGTGAGGTAGCTCTGCCTTGTTCATTTTCCATTATATCATTTGAAGTGGATTAAACTCCAGCAGGCACAGAGTTGTGCAAATAAACCTGGATATAAGGCTATGCAGATAAATCAGTCAGACCCAGTGGTAGAAGAGGAGATGTATGTTATGGCACCTGAATTAGAGTAAACAACCCTATATTTTTCAGATATCCTAGAAGCTATGGTGAAAACCTACTTCAGTTGAATTGGATTGTGTAGATGTGAAGATTGGAAAGGCTTTAGGCACTTTCAAACCAGATAGAAAGAGTTAGCAACTTCAGTGGGGGGAGCTACCACATGCATTCATGAAGCAAACTTAGGAAAGTTGGAATATAGAGCTGGAGAGAAAGTAGTAGGCTCCTGGTACCCTGCAAGGGCAGGAAAATTAAGCCACCTTTGAAACCCAGTTTATTTCTGAGATTTCAGTTACATTAGCTAATAAGTCCCTCTTTATAATCTGTGTCATTTTGAATGTGATTTTGGTCACTTGCAACTAAAAGACTTTCAACTGATTCAAGCTGCTCTTAGATCTTCCAGGGGTAAGAAGAGTAGAAATGTTTGGGAAAGCAGAACTGTCATGGCTGGGACTCAATGTCATTTTCAATGAGAGTAATGTGTAGGTTACTTGACTTATCTTCTCTTCCCCCAACAAGGCTTAATAAAAAGTCACTGATAAGCTCAGACCTTAACCCCCTTCACCAACTCCCCTGCTCCTAACCTTCAAAATCTAACCTGAGTGGAGATGGGTTGGTGCTGATGAGTATGGGGAGGATGTTGGGGGAGGATGTTAGACATGGGCCTAAATTCCGTAATCTCTAATGGTCAAAGTAATTATATTTATCTCTATACATTAAATATTTCATTAACATTTATTTGAAGAAAAATAATATTGAGTTACTTAAAAAATAAAAGAGAAGCAACCTTTTAAAAACTACAGTATCCTATTCTGTAACTCAGAGATGTTCACTTTTCTGCCAAAGACACACATCTATACTCTTGAAAGCAACAAAACCAGGACACTCAAAGATGAACTAAGATGATGATGTCTTTGGACATGTTGGGATATGGGTGCAGCTGTAGAATTACACAAGTGTGAGCTCAGGCTTTAGTGACAGAGTATGCACTTACTGCTCTCATTGGCTCACACTTTGGAATTATCAAATGTCATGTAAGGAAATTTTCCTCTTACACATAATTGATCAGTTGAGAACCAACTTGAGGATACTTGCTGGGGAAACACTTGAATCAATGCAATAGCTTTCACACATCATGATTGGCCTCTCTATAGTTCTCCTCTCAATACTGAATTAGAATGGATATTGGAAAATTCAATTTAGAGTTCACTATTGAGGAATTGCACTAAAACTGTAAACATAAAACCTCAGTGGAGCTATGGAATCTACATAAACCTTTATTGAAATTTAAATATACCAAATAAATAAAAAAACTGAAGTTAAAAAAAATATGTCCCTATACATGAATCCTTGGATTAACTACTCTTGCTTCCTAAGGGCTCTGTGGCCTTCCAGGGTCTGCTAAGATCCTCACAGTGCCCACACATGGGTACCGAGGGCTCAGTCTGTGTAGTTCAGTGCTAAGCACCGCAGCTGCCACAAATTAACCTATGAGCCATTAGTTCAAACTCGATTATTGATCTTTGTTTTTGCTGAGTTCCTTGACCATCAAGGTTTCTTGATAACCTGAGACTGTACCTTTCCTATGACCCAGTGGACTAGCAACAAGGTTAAAACCCTCTCGAGCCTTTGCTTAATATCAGCCCCTGGTTGAGTCTCTGGTGTCCTATCTTAAGAACAGGACTTTTTTAAAGTCCTAAAAACTTTAATTAATGTTCGTTAAGTGTAACCCTTCCTCTAAAGAAACAGGAAAGCATCTATCCTGAAATAGATCCTCATCTGTGCCAAAGCCCTCTTTGTAGCCTAAATAATATAATGCCTAGTGCTTAAACCAGCTCAAATACTGGCCCGAATCTCACATTTGTCAAGGGCAAGTCAGGTGTGGAGCAGTGAGGGGGTGTGTGAGCAAATAAGTGTGGGGTCTAGACACTGTGCACAGTCAGGCATGCTGGCCATGGTGGGGCAGGCAGCTCCAAACACCAGCATGAGCACTGGCTCCCTGCAAGGCTGCAGTTGGACCGGGTGTACTGTAAGCAGCTTCCATGGCCGACACCACGGAACCCAGCGGAACCTGTAAGCTTGGAGATGCCAGGAACTTCAGAGCCCCAGAGAGGGTTCACAGCCCTGGCTCAGGCAGCTCCTAGGTCTGGGATCCCCAAAGGGCCACAACTCTTCTCTCCTTCTCTCTTCACTCCTTCTTGTTGCCTGCAATGTGGTGAGTAAGGGGCCTCCTTCAGCCCTGCTTATGTTACAGCTCTTTTAGCCCTGCCTTTGGGCAGGTCCTGAGTTCTTGTCCAATGTCCAGGAAGAATGAGGTATGTGGACAAGTGGAGGATAAGAGCAAGGCAAAGAGGAGCTTTACTGAGTGAGAGAACAGCTCAGACGAGACCTGCAGTGAGTAGCTCCTCTCCGCAGGAAGGGTGTCACAATGAGTACTCAGCTCTCAGCAGAGAAGAGGTCCACAGTGGGTAGCTCCTCTCCACAGGCAGGTCATCCTGACAAGTGTTCAGCTCTCACCAGAGAGGAGACCCTGGAGTGGGTAGTTCCTCTCCACAGCTGGTAGTCCCAACATCCGCCTGGGTCTCAGCAGAGAGGAGACCCTGGAGTGGGGAGTTTCTCACCACGGCTAGTAGTTCCAACATCAGTCCAGCTCTCAGCAGAAAGGAGACCCCGGACTGGGTAACTCCTCTCTGCAGCTGGTAGTTACAATTTCTGCCCAGCTCTCAGCAGAGAGAAGATCCTGCATTGGGTAGCTCCTCTCCACAGGCAGGACATCTGGTCATCTCCTCAAGTCTGGCTGAGTTTGGGGTTCTTATGGGCTTCAGAGGGGAGGAAGTATGTGCTGATTGGTTTATGGGTAGCCATGGACAGGCTTGGATAAAGCACCATTATTTCCCACTCCAGTCAGTGGGGCTGGAAGCCCAGTCCCCAGGTTTCAGGCCTTCGCCAGCTTGAAGATGGGGCTTAACTGGGGACCCATCGTTTTCTGCCCAGGAGCCTGCCTGCCTCCTTCTGCTGTTTATGGTGCCAAGGTTATTTGTGCCAATGGGTGCCTGCAGACCAGTGCTGAACCACCCTCAGGCCCCCTCGGCCTTCCTTCCATCCTCATCAACACCCAAAATCCAGAAAGGGCTGAAGCACCAGTGAGCTGGTGTGTTGGTGCCACTCCAAGTATGAACACACCTGGCTGTGTTGCAACAGTGCCTGGGCTTGGCCTCAACTTTGCTCCAAGATTGGAGCAGGTGTGGGAGTGGGGAAAGGCCAAGCAGTGGAAGCAGGTACTTCCTAATCTGTGGGTGCAGGAGGGGTCTTCCTGGGCCCCCAAGAGTGCAGAGATGCCTGGGTCTGCCTCAGTTTGGGTGGCTGCAGCTGTGCCCAGGAGGGTGGAGCTCCTGCCTGCTCCTGGCCCCCAAAAGCACAGGGATTCCTGAATCCACAGCTATGGCTTTAGTGGCTGAAGTTGTGCCCAGGAGGATGGTGCTCCTGAATGCTCCCAGTTCCCCCTGGCTCCATGGAGCAAGCAGCCCAGGCCGTGCCTCCCCCACTGCAGCTGGCATCATGGCAGCAGCCACTCCACATGGGCTGCCACTGCCATCACTAACACCTCTCCTCCTCCAATGCTCAGGATTTTCCCTGCAAACAGAGTTAGTGTCAGACATGTAAGAGTTACACATGGATAAATTGGGAAGAAATTCTCCCATAGGGTAGCATGTTTCCAAGAGATGGAAAGGAAGAGGACTGTGTGTGCATACTCAAGTTCTCCTTCCAAACCCATCAATCCTCCTTCTCTGGAAAGAGGTGTGGGAGACATGGGAAGAGTTCAGAAATGTTAGCTCTTAGGAACAAAAGCTCGTAGGAAACTGCTTTTCTACAAGTAGGGCATTGTACAATTAGTTTTGCATTCTTTCATCCTCATGGCTTGATGGTTTAGTATGTAGCTATTGTAATGTTATAAGGCAGTTTGTCAAAAATGAATAATTCATATGTATTTTAAATGGATAGTTTACATATAATAGGAAAACACACAATGACCAAGAAATCATTCAAAATCCAACTGTTCTGTATAAGGATATATGCCAATGTCTGGACGGTGGGATTGCAGGGTTTTTTTATTTATTTATTTTCTTCTATCCATGTTTATCAATTCAAAGGCATTATATAGATAAAATTTCCTCATTAGAACCCAAAAGTTATTTTATTTTCCCAAACTCCTTAGAACTGCCAATATACTTGAGTATTTTAAACAAAACTTACTAAATGAGTGTTAATAGGGTAAATAACTCCACAGCCTTTCCTGTAGCTCTGTGTGTTCACATATTTCTTTTGCTTACTGTGATTTACTTTAATTGTCACTTATGAAGTTGAACCTCAGGGTGTGCCAACACAATTTAAAATGTATAATTAAAAACATAATGCTATTTGAAAGTTTCGCTTATACTGATGAATCTCCTCTTTACTCTCAAAACCATATTAACAAACATGCAATATTAGAAATACTTGGTTCACTGCCTGAGAAAAATTCCAATGTGCTTACATTTATTACTACATGATTGTAAAATATACAGTCAAATATGGCTTAATAATGACGACATATTCTGAGAAATGCATCATTAGGAGTTTGTATTGTTGTGTGAACATCCTACAGTGTTCTTACACAAACCTAGATGGTAAAGCCTATGATACACCTAGGCTATACGGTGTAGCCTGTTGCTCCTAGGCTACAAACCTGTACATCATGTTACTATAATGAATAGTGTAGGAAATTGTAACATAATTGGAAGTATTTGTGGATCTAAACATGTCTAAACATAGAAATGGTACAGTAAAAATATATTATGATATTATGGGACCACCATCATATATGCAGTCTGTCATTGACCAAAACATCTTTATGCCACACATCACACATTTCACTGAACAATATACAATGGAAGCAAAAACACAATGCTATTTAATTTCTTTGAACTATATCTCTCAAATACTGTGGAGTCAAAGTATTTTCTGGTATATATTGGGTGGTACACTTTTTAATAGTCTCATTCTTGACCTCTTATTTCATAAGTATGCCACTTTCAAAGGTAAGACAATGAAATTATATGTGTTAACATACATACAAAACCAACAATAAGTAGCAGATATAGTAAAGATAGCTACAAGTTATTACTCCTACCATTGAGAAATGCTCCAAATCTCCTTTGTCTTGAACCCAGGCTGACTTTAATGACATCTTGGACCAATAGAATGTGATGAAAGTAACATTATAAGACCTAGAACACTATTTCTAGGCCTCCTGAACTGTCATAAAAGAGATATGATTACCCTGAGCCTGCCATGTTGGAGAGGCCACATTTGTAGGTGAACTCAATAGCCTGCTGGAGTCTAGTCTTCCAGTCATTTCTGCTAAAGCATAAGACTTATGGGAAAAGCCATCTTGGACCCTCCAGATCAGCCTGTCCATCACTAGGATTTCACTGAGTTGCCTTTATTGATGTTAAAGGAAACAGAAGAATTGCTCAGTTGAGTTCTGCCTGAATTCTAATATAATGAAATATCATAAAATGACTGCTGTGTTAAACCAGTGTATTTTGTGTAGTTTGTTATTTAGCCATGAATAACTGACACAGATGCATAGATATGATCTTTTACAAAAAGCAAGTAAACTGTGTTTATTATAAATAAAATTGTCTAAAGTAGCTTTTGCCTTTTTTGATCCTTGACTCTAAATTAGTGGTTCCCAAGCTTTTTTTCCTACTCTAACATGATGTAATTAATGGATAATTTTCACCTGCTCAGAAGACTGCCAGGAGCATCATTCTTGTTTGGATTGTCTCACATTTAATTTAGACTGTGGCTTGTTTATAAGTCCCAATGCACTTTTTATGGTTAAGTTCCTTTCCCTACTCTTGAGTCATGAAAACTATTGTATCCCAACCATTGTTGATAAACCTCTATTCTAAGCTGTAAAAAAAATTTCAAAGACATGCATAGAAATTAAAATAAGGTCACTTCTGCAACCTGCTTCAAATGTGTCACAGCTTCTAGCCTTGGGAAAATTAGAAGTAAGATACATAAACATGAATAATTAATATGATCCATTAATATATTTAATGTAACTATTTACATTTTACTTATGTTAATACAGATGTCTGCCTTATATATTAAAAAATCTTCTGATTCGCATCAGAAATCTTTCTTGGTTGGGCTGTTCACCACTATAAACACCACTGGCTCTCAAAATTGATACATTTAATTTTACTTCTTATTTTGGTTTTTCAGTATCTGGTGCAATAGAAGAGATTAATGGATTCTAACATTTCAGATGATACCTCAAATTTTGAGAAGTCCCAGTCTCTCAAAATTCTGACCATACATACCACTAAAAGAAAAACATAATTCCACCCATGCCAAAATAATTGCAGTTTGCCAATGGCATATGGTTATTCCCGCCCCCTGGTCTTTATTTATACTAGTCCTTCTGTTTGAATTAACTTTTATGTTCTTTTCCATGAAAGTTTGCTACCTAAAGTAGACTCGGCTTAGAAATAACCTCTTCCTTTGATCACCATAACTCAAGGTAGTTAGATATATCTTCACATCCCATAGATTTTACTCTTTTTCTCTATAAAATGAGTATAGCAATATATCGTAATTTATAAATTGATGTTAATATTAGATGAGATGAAGTATATTGAGTTTTTATAACAGTTTTATTCTTAGAACAAGACATATTGGCTATAAATTCTCTCAAAATATATATTCCCTGATACATTCTCAAACACACCAAATGCACAGTAGCTAATTAAATATAAGTACTATTGAGATGCTATAAATACTGTAGTTTTTGCTACCATAGGAAAACAGAAGAAGGCTGAGAGTCATTAAAGCATTTTAAAGCAAAAAAAGCAAAAACATCAAAAGTGTAACATTTGGGTATAAGGGCAATTACTTGTTTTAAAAAAGCAATAAAAAGTCACAAATTTATTATGCATTGTCTTACACAACTGTAAAGTTAAAACACTTTTACAAAGTAAATATAAACAAAACTGTAAAATCAGTACCATCAACATTAAAACAAATGTAATGTTGCACATGGCATTGTCTAACTGAAGCTAAATGTCTATAAAGATCACACTGATGGTATAAATCTGATTAGTCAGGGTTTTCTAGAGAAACAGAATAGTGTGTGTGTGTGTGTGTGTGTGTCTGTGTTTGTGTGTGTGTGTGTCCGTGTGTGTGTGTAGAGAGAGAAAGAGACGGAGAAAGACAGATTTGCTGTGAGGAATTGGCTCATACAGGTATGAAAGACTTACAGGATCTGCAGCTGGCAAGCTGGAGACTCAGGAGAGCCTGTGGAATAGCTTCAGTTTGAAAGTCAGCAGGGTTGAGATACAAGAACAACTAAATTGGCCGGGCGCAGTGGCTCATGCCTGTAATCCCAGCACTTTGGGAGGCCGAGGCGGGCGGATCACGAGGTCAGGAGATCGAGACCATCCTGGCTAACATGGTGAAACCCCATCTCTACTAAAAATGTAAAAAACTATCCGGGCGCGGTGGCGGGTGCCTGTAGTCCCAGCTACTCGGGAGGCTGAGGCAGGAGAATGGCGTGAACCAGGGAGGCGGAGCTTGCAGTGACCCGAGATAGCGCCACCACAGTCTGGCCTGGGCGAAAGAGCAAGACTCTGTCTCAAAAAAAAAAAAAAAAAAAAAAAAGAACAACTAAATAGTCAGATTTTTCGAATGTATACCCTGAATACAAGAGATACATAGACTACCATTCAACAAATATGTTTTTAAGGTTCCTCTGAAGTAAAGAAATTACTGACATGATAAAACAAATAAGCAGTAAAGAGTTTCTCTATAGAAGGAAATTCGCAGAAATAAATAAATAAATGCTTTCCTTACAAAATTTTTGTAGTAGTAGAGAAAAATATTTTTCATTAGTTTCTCCTTATCTTCACATTACTTTGTCCTTTGCCAAACATTCAACACACAAAAACTTTGTTTCTTACAAATCAATGCTCAATATTAATTCATCTCACAATATTTTTACTTTCTATATATTTTCATAGTATATATCTGTATTTACATATGTATGTATTTCACTAAAAAGATGGATAGGTGATAGATAGATGATAGATAGATAGATGATAGATAGATAGATAGATAGATGATAAATTTCTGATAAACAGATTTTCCTTCAATAATTGTTTAGGGGTATTTTATGGAAGAAATGGTAAGATAAGGAATTTACTATTTTATTTCAGAGGTTGTGAGAACAAGCAAATTCCTAGTTCCTAATCAAATTCCTGTCTTCCAGGTCAAAGACTTTCTCCTTTCCTCTTTAATCTGTTTCCCAATAAGATATACCAGTTCAGTTATCACTGCCCTCATTACTATTTTCCAAGCTGATTAGATCCATGTCTGTGCCCGTTATGGAGCCTCTCGGCACTAAGTGTGTCCCTTTTGACTGCTCTGTGAAAATGAATGTGAGCCCCTTAAACATTTATCTTTTGCTAGTTGGCACTAAAGTTTTGTCATTAGAGGGTCTGGAGAGGAAAGGATTTTGCTTCCTGGTTTCAATGTGCTCACTTGTCTGGTTCCTGCAGCGCAGAGCTGCCAGAAGCACCCAGCAGCCAGCTGCTTTCCCCAGCAAACCCCTTCAGTTGGTTTTATAGCAGACTTCCGCCAGTGAAACGGCTTTCTCCTGCAGCCCAGAAGGCAGATTTCCAGCAATTTCAAAGGTCAACTTCTCATCAGTTCTACCAGCAGGGCACCACAGCAACATCTTTACCATCCAGTGAATGACAGGCAGATCTTCTACACCAGGGTCTGGACTTCGGCCTTAGGAAGGGAGTGACACTTACAAGAGTTTTCTATCCCGGGTCTCAAGTTAGTGGCTAGTTTATTATATCATGTTAAATTATATAATATCGTATTATATTTATCATGTATAGTATAGTATAGTATAGTATAGTATAGTATAGTATAGTACAGTATAGTATAGTACAGTACAGTACAGTATAGTATAGTTATGGGCTGAATCTTGTTCCTCCATAATTCTTATGTTGAAGACATAACTCCAAGTACCTCAGGATATGACTATATTTTGGAGACAGGGCCTTTTGAGAGGTGATTAAGTTAAAGAAGGCCATTAGGGCGGGCCCTGATCCAATCTGATTGGCACCCTTTATAAGAAGAAGCAGTTTGGACATACAAAGAGACACAGGGATTTGTATACATGAAGGAAAGGCCATGTGAGAACATGGCCAGAAGGTAGCTATCTGCAAGCCAAGGAGAGAAGTCTCAGAAGAGATGAAGCCTGACAGCACCTTGATATTGGATATCTAGTCTCCAGAACTATGAGAAAAAAAAATCTGTTGTTTAAGCCACTTAGTCTGTGGTATTTTGTTATGGTAGCCTTAGCAAGCTAGTGCATCTGGTATGTGCTATCATATCATATATCTGCTATTGCTGTGCTCATTAGAGTTGTTACAAGCCAATTGCTCCATAGTCCAATATCTTGTTATAGTCTAATAATTTTCTATATTGTTTGTTCAAATTACGATGTGACTTCTCTCTCTATTACTTTCATTTTAAGTTCGGGGTTACATGTGCAGATTTGTTATATAGGTAAACTTGTGTCATGGGGTTAGATGTACAGATTATTTTGTCACCTAGGTATTAAGCCTACTACCCTTTAGTTATTTTTCCTGATTCTCTCCCTCCTCCTACCCTCCACCCTCTGATAGGCCCCAGTATGTGTTTTTCCCCTCTAGGTGTCCGTGTGTTGTCATCATTAGCTCCCACTTATAAGGGAGAACAATGTGGCACGGGTTTTCTGTTCCTGCATTACTTTGCTAAGGATAATGGCCTCCAGCTTCATCCAAGTTCCTGCAAAGGACATGATCTCATTCTTTTTATGGTTACATAGTGTTCCATGGTGTATATGAACCACATTTTCTTTATCCAGTCTACCATTGCTGGGCATTTAGGTTGATTCCACGTCTTTGCTATTGTGAATAGTGCTGCAATTAATGTATGCCTGCATGTTTCTTTATGATAGAATGATTTAATTCCATTGCGTACATACCCAGTAATGAGATTACTGGATTGAATGGCAATTCTATTTTTAGGTATGACTAGGACCACAGCACAAGAAAATTAGAAACCAAAAGTAGGAAAATCACTCAAAACCATACAATTACATAGACACTGAATAACCTGCTCCTGAATGACTTTTGGGTAAATAGTGAAATTAAGGCAGAAATCAAGTTCTTTGAAACTAATGAGAAGAAAGATATAACATACCAGAATCTCTGGGTCACAGCTAAGGCAGTATTAAGAGGCAAATTCACATCACTAAATGTCCACATCAAAAGTTAGAAAGATCTCAAATCAACAACCTTACATCACAACTAAAAGTACTAGAGAAGCAAGAGCAACTCAACCCCAAAGCTAGCAGAAGACAAGAAATAACCAAAAGCAGAGCTGAACTAAGTGAGACAGAGACATGAAAAACCATTCAAAAAATCAATGAATCCAGAGATGGTATTTGGAAAAAAAATTAATGAAATAGAAAGACTGCTAGCTAGACTAATAAAGAAGCAAAGAGAGAAGATCCAAATAAACAAAATTAGAAATAACAAAGGGGATATTATCACTGATCCCACAGAAATACAAATGGCCCTCACAGAATATTATGAAATCCTCTATACACACAAACTAGGAAATCTAGAAGAAATGGATAAATTCCTGTACACATACATCCTGTCAAGACTGAACCAGGAAAAAAAAATGAATCCCTGAACAGCTGGATAACATTCTCTCTCTCTTAATTGGACTCAGTTTGATACAATGTCTTGTCCTAAAATTTATCATTCCCTCTAAATCACTAATGCTCAAACTAATGTTTTCACTCTGGAAAGTAAAACGTTTTCAATATTCCTGATATTTTGAGTAAAAACATTTTCAATATTCCTGAATTTCTTTTCTTCTTTTTTTTTTTTTGACGGAGTCTCGCTCTTTCACCCAGGCTGGAGTGCAGTAGCATGATATTGGCTCACTGCAACCTCCGCCTCCCAGGTGCAAGCAATTCTCCTGCCTCAGTCTCCCAAGTAGCTGGGATTACAGGCATTCGACACCATGCCCAGCTAATTTCTGTATTTTTAGTAGACACGAGCTTTCACCATATTGACCAGGCTGGTCTTAAACCCCTGACCTCAGGTGATCCACCCACCTTGGCCTCCCAAAGTGCTGGGGTTACAGGAGTGAGCTGCTGCGACCAGCCTCTAAATACCTGAAATTTTTTCACAACCATAATGAGATTCTTCGACATTTGTGAAAAATTTTCTTACTATCACCAGGTATCACATTTTTCTGTCCACATAGCCCAAGGATTTTTCATTTTCACATATGTATCTTTACCATGATTTTTATTTTATTCCAAAAATGCCCACTTTTTCATTTGAAAAGATCTAGTTTACATTTTTCAATCTTGTCTCTCCAAATCATTAAAGATATTATCAAATACCTTGGTGAAACTAAGGTCAATAATATCTATAACATATATCTTAAGAAGTTAGGTTTTAGAATCTTACTGTTGCCCTTTCAGTAATGACCAACCATTCATTATTCCAAGTATTGCCCTGAGTAGTCTGGACAAAAATGTATATAAGATATAGATAACGCATAAAGTTCTCATTATAGCTAATATGTAAATAAATTATTATGATACAAGTGAGAACAGTGCTATAATTAAGGTATGAATTTTCTTGAGAGCAAAGATTATTTCATATTGATGTCATCTGATAAGAGGAGCCTCACAGCAGAGGTAGCATATGAATTAACTCAAACTTTAAGTAATATTTCACCATACTGGAAAATTTTAAGCAAAGGAACATTAGCAATTAAACAACATAAAAGAATATGGATAATACACGTATTAGCAAAGAAATAAGTATAAATAGAGCAATCCCCTCACTGGCAACGTAGAAGAAAATTTACCTCTAAATAAAACATATAGCATATGTGAATATAGGTACTTTGTTCTATCAATATTACAGTACAAAAGTTTCATTAAGCTTTGTGCATGTTAAATTATATGTAAGAGTGTGATGTCAGCTAAGTAATCACATTGTTAAGTCTGTAAGGGAATATAGAATAGGTATGAAAAAGAAATTTTTGGTGCTGACAAAAAACTTCTTCAACTTGTTTAGGAAATCAGTTTCCTAGGCCCCAGGAATCTAATACATAGCATTTCTCTCTATACCACAATTCCTTCAAACCTTCTTTGTTTTGTTTACTTATTTTGTTTTTTGTTTGTTAGTTTTAGCTGACAAAATTTAATAAAGCATCTCAATGCCACATGAACTGTAGCTAGTGTTATACCTGTTAACCAGATAACATGACCCTCATGAAGTTTATAATCCAGAAAAAAAGAAAGCCATTTAAAAAGCAATAAAAATATATTTGTGCTATTAGTAAATACAGATTATTAAGAAGTATACTAAATCTTACTTTCTTAATTCCTTTTCTTCCTTAGAATAATTTTGTTCCAAAATCCAAAATTCATTAAATAATTGTTGAATTCTACTTCTGGCCAATATGGAATATGGGAAACTGATCCATTGTAGTGCATAATTTACCATCTTCTATATTTTGCTGATTTCATTTCTGTGTTGCTATTACATTTCTCTAAATAGAATAAATTTCTTGGAATGGAAGTTGTATCTAGAGGCTATTCATTTATTTACTTATTTATTTGCAGAATATTTCATAGATGGTATTGAGTACTTCCTATTGCATCATATTCTTCTGTGAAATAACATTTAGAGATCACAATCTAGACCTGTGGGCTTATGCCATTGGGTTGGTAACGTTTTTAGGTCTTTACATTGATTTGAAATAGGAAATACTATTTTCAAAATACATTAAAAATACTGATTTTCAATTCAAATTAGGAGTACAGGGTTTTACATGAGGTCTTGATTTTATTTTTACTATTTTCTTCTGGAATTCTTAGTTCTTAATGACTAACATAAATTCTAATTTTCTCTATCACTGTTTCATAGTTTCAGAAGCACAATACCTATGTTATTACTGACAATGTGATTACTAGAAACAAGTTAAGGTTTCCTTGTAGTCCTTTTGTATTCCTCTGCATCAATCATTTGAATCATTTCTTGCTGTGCAGTTAAGTTGCCATTCACAGAGGAACAACATGTTTTTCAGACTCTTAGAATTACCTCTAGATATCCTTCCCTGAACCGCTTCTTATACTTTCATGATATTTTGTGTATACAATGGTTTCATTGTATACGATTCACCACACTTCAGTGTATGAACTATTCCGATCTGTTTCTGCCAATATACTATGAGGATTTAGTGGTTAAAATCCTTGTCTTCAAATCCTCACTAGCAAGATGGGTGACTGGTAATAATTGTTGAATAAATGAATTAAAAGCAAGGTAACAAGCCCATTTGAAAATACTTTTAAAATAATTTCAATCCTCTGAAAAAAATTGAACTCATAGAAGCAGAGAACAAAATGGTGGTTACCAGAGGCTAGGGATTTGGGGAATTTGGGAGATGCTAGTGAAAGGATACAAAATTAAAGTTAGGAAAAATAAGTTTAAGAGGTCTATTGGACACCAAGATGGGTATCGTTAATAACGAATATTACATAAAAGCATATCTCATTTTACTCCATTTTGCTTTATTTCCCTTCTGAGATATTACCTTTTTTTTCATCAAATTGAATGTTCGTGGCAACTTTGCTTCTAGCAAGTCTATCCAAAAGCATGTGCTCTCTTTGTTAGCATATGTCAGCAATAAGTATTTTTAATTCAGGTATATACGCTTTTAAGACATAATGCCATTGTACACTTAATATATTACAGTATAGTATAAACATAACTTTTATACATATTAGGAAACCAAAACATTCGTGACTCACTTTATTGTAATATTAGCTTTATTTTTGTGGTCTGGAATTGAGCCTGTGATATCTCTGATGTGTGCCTATACTTGAGAATTGGTAAGGAATTAGATTTTTAAGAGTTCTTACTACAAAAAAATAAGTATATGAGGTAATGCACATGTTAATTAGCTTATTTTGCCATTCCACAATATAAATACATCAAAGCATCATGTTGAACAACATTTATATGTTTATAAATACATATAACTTTGTTAATGTAAAAATTAGATAAATAAAAATACTCCCTACTCCACATTGAACTGATGTTGAAACCAACATCTTGAAATTTCATGACAGAGGAAGTCATTGTTAACATTTGCAATAGACTCTTTATAAAGACACTAAGCCATATTTGTGCATTCTCACAATACTTAATATTTTATCTGGCATTCTCAGCACCTAACTCTACCCATGTGAAACATAAAGCTCCTTTTAGTAATTAAGATGAAACTCCAATAACATGTGCTTGGTTAGCCTAGGGCTTTATCCTCTTGCTGTTATCATAGAATGAGTGTCAAATCTCTTCCAGTAATAAATTTTAAAAAAACAAGAGGTTTCCAAGTATTACCTCTAACCCATCTCATGGTTTGGAGTTGAATCTCTTAGCTTTTAGGTCAACACAACACTTTTCTCAACCTGTCTCACTCGCCTGCAAACCTTTCTCTATTACTTACATGGCCCATGGCACAAACCGACAAAATTTCCCAATTAAAATATTTTTCCCCCACTTTGAGAATTTTCTGAATCTTCTCATTTTATATGGCTTTCATAGTCCTCTGTGCCTCATAGGGACATTTTAAATCAGCTTTTCAGCACTCTGAAGCTGAAAAAAATGCAACATATAGGATTCTATAATTTCCTCACCTCATGCTCACCAAACCTATATAATAAATAAGATCTCATATATTGCTCTTTAAAAAATAGTTTTATTGAGGTATAATTGATACATTTAAAAACTGTGCGTATTTAATGCATATACTCTGATGAGTTTGCACATACGCATTTACCTGTGATGCCATCATGACAAAGTAATAAATACACATATCACCTTCAAAAGTTTCCTCATGCACCTTTGGGAGTTTGTTTGTTTGTTCTGTTTGTTTGTTTGTGTGCTTGGGCTCATTTCTGTGGTAAGAACATGTAACACGAGATCTACACTCAAAATTTTTGAATGCACAATGCAGTATTGTTAACTATAGGCACAATGTTGAAGAGCAGATCTATAGAACTTGTTTATCCTGTGTAACTGAAACACTATACCTATTGAACATCAATTCTCCATTTCCCCCTTACCCCAGCCCTGGCAACCACCATTCTACTCTACTCATTTGTACTGTGCCTGGCTTGTTCACTTAGTATACTATCCTTCAGATTCATTCATGTCATTGCATATGGCAGGATTGCGTACTTTTAAAAATCTGAGTAGTATTCCATGGTAGGTATATACTACACTGAATGTATATACTCTATGTTCTCAATTTAGCATAAGCCATTCATTTCCTGTAGGAAAATCAGTTATCAGATAAGATTATTTTTATTCTGTCTAAATTAATATCTCAGTCTCTAATAGTCATATTTCTTGCTTATTAAGCAATAGTACTCTGATTGCAAATATGCAAATATTTGTAAATATACTGTACATCATTACAGCACACAGTGAATGTGCTCAAAGTGCCAAGGATTAACATGCACTTTTATCATTGTTAAATATAGTGCTGCATGTGCCTTGAACTACCCACCAGCACAACATTACCCATCTACTGCCCACCCTCCTGCCAAAATGTATTTTTTAAATAAAATTAAATATACAGCTAAATAAATACACATTATAGTGTTTAATCACAAAGATATAATGAAGTCAGTGTCATTAACAGAGAAATATAAATTGTATACATCAAATATATGTTGTGCAAGTTTCACTAGAGTTCCTTTTAAAATTGTCACCAAATAATGTTTAATAAAGTAATTAAAAATTAACTGTTAGGAGAAACACTGATTATAATTCCTGTTATTAGAAATAGTAGTATTACTAAATTGTTTTAAAATAATTCAAAAATATAAAACATTTTTCTCCAAAAGAGATATGAAATTTCAATGTAAGTCCCACGACGTAGATAAATACATTGAATAATTCTTCTAAGCTAGCAGTTTAACTTTTATAAAAGGCAGTAGCTGTACAGATTATAAGATATTTAAGACATATTAACGTATAAACTTTCCATTTAGTTCAGCAGGTAACTTATGCTAAGGATTTAACTGAATAAAAATTTAGACCTCTTTAAAATAACTTTTTTAAAACCCTATACTTCTAAAAGTCACTTTTGTTTACCTTGTAGTTATTTTTATCTCTATCATACATAGTCTGATTGGTCCTCAAGTAACATTACATACAAGTTTATCTCCTTATGATTCTCTTCACCATATTTCTCTTCGTCAGAATTTTAGTGGGATGTTGCACAATAATTTATTGAGAAAATAAAATATCTTTGATAAAAAACATGTTCACAAATCATATTACATGGACAAAATTATTGATGATATATAAAAGCCTTTTTAATCCTACTGTGTATTTACATCTATTCATTTCATGAACTTGATTTCAATGAATGTTTATAATGCATATGCAGAACTTGATAGCTCTTCTAAGTTTTATAGAAAAATTATAATTATGTTTTTATCGACACATGATATAAATTTAACCATTGAAACCACAATCACCACTGTTAGATTCAAAAGCATTCTGTAGAATGTAGAGAAAGTAGGAAAATAAACGTATTTCCTCCAAGTGAAAATGAGAATATTAAAAAAAAAAAGAAAAAGAGGTCATATTGATGATACTGACCTCTGAGATGTCAAGAAACAAAAACTAAGTTCTCTTTTTGCATTTAAATTAAGAGTGGAGGGCTAGGAAGATAAATCAAAAGAAAATTTGGCTTTTCACCCTATTATCCATCCTTTTCACTTTACACTCTCTCCATATATAAATCCAGAAATCTGGGGCTACCTAACCTCTAGGCACACAGGTATACCTCACCCCAAGTGTATAAAACTAGTGTGCAACTCCTAACAACATGAAGCTATTACTTGGTTTCACTCAAAGAGGAAAGGCTTGCCCCCTTCCCATTTCAATCTTTTCTTGACACTTCTTTTGTTTTTCCATTACGATTCCACTTGATTTTATTAGATAAATAACCAATTACCGTACTAGATATTTGAGTCAGCCAGAGTCCATACCATAAGTGGGTAATTCAAGAAAAGACTATTTACAAAGATGTGGGCCGGGATCCAAGAAACCAGCACAATAACTAGTATCTAGCAAAAAAATGAGAACTCTATCTGTCACTCCTGAGCCTGAGTATGAAAGAGTAGGGGTGCTTGCTGGAGCCCCATGAGGGTGACTGTATGAAGGGGGACACTTGACAGAAACTGTGACCTTCAGCAGAGAGGCACAGTTCACCCACAGCACACTATCAGGGAGGAAACATGAGGAACAAACACCCCAACCTTACTTCCCTCCCAGATTCCAATCCATAAATGCTTCATTTTGGCAAAGCCGACTTTATGCAATCCAATCAGATCCCTACCTATCTGATATAAAGGAGAGGGTACAAAGTGTTCCATAGGGACACATGAAAGGCATGTAGCATGATACTCTCATTTACAATTTAAATACAGAACTAAAAATTAGATAGCAATAAAGAAAGGTTACTTGACTATATGCATGTTTGTTATTATTTGTAACAGAAATATAATATTCTCTGTCTCTCCTGATTGATTATTCTCCAAATACTTATTATCATTTACCATATAATATATTTTACTTATTTATTTTGTTAATGTCTTTTTGTCCTCAATGCAATGTGAGTTCTATCAGGGCATAGATTATTCTGTTTGGTTCACTACTATGTTCCTAGCATCCAGGATTCTGCTTGACTCCTAGTAGATACTGAAATACTTTTGAATGAATGAATTCGAGAATATAAAAACAATATAATGCAAAAATTATAATTTAATAAAAACCAAAATGTACGAAAGTAAATTTATGTCATACAAATAATACATATATAGAAGGCCATTCGGGGTTCTCATTCATGTTAATAAACTATATTTCAGAAGGCATGAAAACTAAGAGGTTTTTCTACATTTGGATTTCCTCTGAAAAATTAATTTTGCACACAGAAGAAAATTGGCAGGAATATGAAGTATAAAGTAGCAATAAACTCAGCTCCTTTAGGGGTCAACTATTACCCCATTCATTTTGTAATATTTAATCATACCTTGGCTTTAAATATGAGAAATAATAACATATTTTCTAGCTTGGGTAAAGCTAGAACTTAAACAAGTGTTTAATTTATAAACACTTGTTTATAAATTAAAGAGATATGCAGGTAAATCTACAGATAGGCTTAGAAACCTCAAAATAAAAAAAGGTGTTACAATAAGTGCATTAAAATAAAATGTTTGGCATGGTATTTTCTCACTTTAGTTTTATCTTTTGTTATCTAACAAATGGCTGGAAAGACAAAGGAGGCAAAGACTGGGAGGCTTCATCTAAGATCTCAGGAATCAGAGCAATTCTGTCATTTGCCAGCTATTTGACCTTAAGTGTTGTTTGACTGTCTCTATACCTCTGCTGCACTATACAGTGAGATTAATAGCATCTCTCTCTCTCTGGGTGTGCAGAATATAAGGGATAACATATGTAAACCATGTTGGCTCCCCTTGTCATTACTCTGTTTTACAAAGGCATTTTCTGGGCCCATAAGCTTCTGAGACCCTTTCCTTGTCTAGTAATCATGAATAAATAGTACAAATCTCTGAATTCTTAAATAGCTAGCACCAAGTTAAAATAAAGCAGTATTAATTCATAATCTCACATGCAATCTGCCATATTCCCAAGGAACAAGTTAGAGTTACTGTAGTAAGAACTATTCTTATCTCCAACTACAATCTCTAGGCTCTACATATTGAAAGGCTGAGTTACATAAAGTATAGCAATTAAGACAGTCTTATCTTTATGCTCTTTCTTCCCTCAAAGTCCATCTTCATGCTCTTTCTTCCCTGAAAATCCAAGATATCATAGTCAAAGGATAGCATGAATTGCTTTACTGTTTCTTACTTCTTAGTAACATTTTATTATAATTAGTAGGTCTTCTGTTGTTTTCCTCTTTCAAGAAATGTGGGGTTAAGTCCACGCAATTAGAGCTCCTCAGAACTCTTGGTTAATCCACCATGGCGCAATATATAGATATTTATCTCTGGCTATGGTTTTAGACTATACATGTAGGTCTTTTGATTTTTATACTCTTGTCTTTTTTGGGTGGAACTATTTGGTTTATTCACAATTCCATGTATGCACTCTTCTGTATTTACATAGAGATAAAATATATACAGAAAATTATGAACAGATGTGTGCTTAATATAACATGGAATCATTTGATAAATATTTATTGAGTATCTGGTATATAAGCCAGAAACTATGTTAGATGTTTGGGATAAATCAATAAACAAAATTCACAAAAATCTCTGCCTGCATAAAAATTATAATCTAGTAAAAGTAGGACAACTGTACATCTCTACAGAGGAATACATATGTATCTTATACAGAGATCTAACACACCAATATATGTCAGGGGAATGATTTACTTAAGAAAAGCTTTCCTTCCATATTTATTTTAATACATAATATTATTCAAATATTGGCCATGCCTGAGTAGAGTTAGGTCCTAAAACTCTAGGTAGGGCAGAGATTCCTCATCAAAGTGAATAAAATCCGTGGCACTGCTTTATTGAATTGTAGCCAAAATCTTTGAAAAGGAACAAGGAAAGAAGAAAAAGTAGAAACAAAAGAACAAAGTGCAGAAGAGGAATTTCAAATTAAAAATGGATGAAAGAATCAAAAACATTTAGGAACTAGATCAGAGCAGAAGCATCTCTGCAAAAATAGTTAAGCATTTGGGGTAATTGCCAAACATACCTTTATATGTTGTGCACTTTAAAATCCGGTGGGACAAGGGTGGGTTAAATTAAAAAAGGCTTTTGTATAGATGCATAGAATTTACTAGGACTCTCTCTTCTATTATATGATATTAGTCATATCTGGATACAGCATATCAGAACCAGAGCTGAAAGGCTCTTTAGCCTAGTATATTCATCAGTTATTTCATCTTTATTAACAAGGTGCTACATATATCCGTTGCTTAAGTGGTTGTATACATAGCTGATTCATCACAGCTAAGTATAAACTTATACTTCTACCAGATATCATGATAATAGAATTTCTGAAAATATACCCCTTATAAATTACATGCTATTTTTCATCTTTGCTTCTTTACAAATGTTTTTACACCATCAGGACATTACGGTTTTGAAAACTACATAGTTTTTTTAATAAATAACTAAAGGAGAGTGCCTATTCACAAAACAAAGGAAACCAAAACTGTAATGAAATGAGTCACTTATATTTGACCAACCCTACCAAGAACCAGGAAGAATAGTATCATCATGACAGAACTGATACCATTTTAAGCTTAAGAAAGTTGAATGTAAATATTACACTATAAAAGTTCTTTATTTCTTGAGAAACAATAGGAGAACTTTACATGTTATGAATCTGAAGCTAAAAATGAACAAACATGGCTAACCTTTCAAAACCAATTGTCTCTCCTAAGGGTTTGGTTCTGCCTCTGTGATCATATAATTTTCATGTTGTTTTATGCATTCCCTATGGCTGAATCAACTACAATATCATTGCATATTAAAATTTCAACACAGAAATGCACATTTAAATTTTGTGCTTGATATAAAAGTCATGAAGAGACTGGAGGCAAGTTGGAGAAATAACATAGTTTAATAAAGAGATCAATATAGCTGAGCAGACACATTGCAACCCTAACCTCCAAGGTTTCCCACACACATGCATGCACACATACACAAACCTGGAAAATAAAACAAAACAACACAACACATATTTTTCAGAATCCTTTTAGAGCAAGAGTAGCCCTCCTAATAAAACAATAAAAACATCATTATTTTATTATCCATCCTAATTTTGAAACAGTTTTATCCTAGGTCACATATTTTTAGCAAAACAACCTCTAACCCTTGAAAGTAGGAAATGTACTATATATAAATTGATACCAAAAAATCTTAACATTAATTTGCTGATTTATGTAAATTTATAATAAAATAAAACATTTTGGTAGGGTGTGGTGGCTCACGCCTGTAATCCCAACACTTTGGGAGGCTGAGGCGGGCAGATCACCTGAGGTCAGGAGTTCCAGACCAGCCTGGACAACAAGGTGAAACCTCATCTCCACTAAAAACACAAAAATTAGCCAGGCGTGGTGGTGGATGCCTGTAATTCCAGACACTCAGGAGGCTGAAGCAGGAGAATCGCTTGAACCCAGGAAGTGGAGGTTGCAGTGCCAAGATCACGCCACTGTAACTCCAGCCTGGGCGACAGAGGGAGACCTTAGAAAAAAGAAGAAAAAAAAAAGAAAGAGAGAGAGAGAAGGAAGGAAGGAAGGAAGGAAGGAAGGAAGGAAGGAAGGAAGGAAGGAAGGAAGAAAGGAAGGAGAAAGAAAAGAAAGAAAAAGAAAGAAGCCAAAAACATTTAATCATGACTATGTTATAAAAATTATATTTGGGAAAATTAGCATATAAGAAAGAGTCTTTCTACAGTATTTATTATAACTATATCTACATATTCATGCATATAAAAATTTACTATTTTCTCAGAAATTATGTAAGAAGTTATTTTTTAAACAGCTCTTCTACTCAAAAATAAATATGGGTCCAAATTATGACTGCCTCACTTCTTCAGCAATCAAATCATTTTAGAAAACATTTCTATTTAACACAAACATTTTAACTTAATCTCTAAACATACATCTTGTGTATTAATAGAGGAAATATTTCCTTTTGGATCTTCTATAAGTGCAAAAGATTTAAATATAACAAAGGGTATAATGGATTTCATTTGTTTAGTCTTTTGAAAAGCTACTGCTACTTACATGCTTGCATTAATCCAAAGTTACCTTTTGCTCATATTCACTTCTCCAAAAAAAGCATTCTGTAGGTGGGAAAGTAGTGTCCTAATGCCATCTGCAACATCTTGACATGTTGAGTACTAAGTAAACATGTAATGAGGCTAAGCACAGGAGGAGGACAAAGATATTAAAACAATGTCTCTGGCATATTTAAATGACACCAAAAATGGCTAAAGACAGTGAAGAATTTTATGTTCAAGCACTGTAAAATCAGTTCTTTTGCATAGATTTTAAATAATTTGACAGTGTTTTCTCAAATCTTGCAAAAATCAGATATTTTTAGTCAGCA